>NC_086108.1:112273888-113574722 GCF_963921235.1 Mobula hypostoma
TTTCAAGTAATGAACATTGTCTATCTCCACACAACTGAGATCATGCTGCAGTTCTCTGGCAATGTCTGGAATTAATTTTCATGGAATTAGCACATAAAACATTTCAGCTCTGTAAAGGCCCTTCGGCCCATGATGTTGTGCCAACTGTTTACAAAGTACGAAGTTAATTTATTATCAAAGTACATATATGTCACCATGTACAACCCTGAGATTCATTTTCTTGCAGACATACAGTAAATACAAGATCAGAATAAAATCAATGGAAGACCACACCCAACAGGACTGACAAACAACCGATGTGCAAAAAAATCGTGCAACTACAAAAATAAACAAAGCAATAAATATCAAGAACACGAGATGAGGCTTTGCAAGTGAGTCCATAGGTTTTGGGAACAGTTTAATGATGGGGCAAGTCAAGTTATTCCCTCTGGTTCAAGAGTCTGATGGTTGAGGGGTAATAACTGTTCCTGAATTTGGTGGTGTAGGTCCTGCGGCTCTTATACCTCCAACCTGATGGCAGTAGTGAGTAAACATGGCGTGGATCCTTAACCTACTTTAAGATAAAGTCCCTCATTGATGCATACTGGAGCATTCATTCCCACATGGATGAGGATAATTTTGAGCAAAATTTATTACCTGATATTACATAGAACAGGCCCTTCATCCCATGTGCTGACCTTTGAACCTACTCTAAAATCAATCTAATCCTTCCCTCTTAGAGCTTCGCATTTTTACATCATCCATGTGTCAAGTTTCTTAAAAGTCCCTAATGTATCGGCAGATGACATTAATACAAGAAATACACAATTCTGAATGTTCAATGCATTTGGACAGGTACTTAGCAAGGAAAACTAAGAACAGGAATGCAGACTTACTCCAGGTAAATGGGATGGGCATCACAGCCCGCATGGGCAAAGTTGCTGCAAAAGCCCGTTTCCAGTCTATGGCAACAGTGCTGTAAAACACCACTGGCCAATTCTAAGGAGTGACACAATGTAGAACATAGAACACAACCTATTGTATCTGCCTCTACCACCACCCCTGGTAACATATTCCACATACCCATCACTGAATAAAACCTACCTCTGATATCCCCCAAAAGCTTTCTTCTAATTACCTTAAAATTACGCCACCTCATATTAGTCATTTCTGCCCTGGAAAAAAGGTTTCTGGTTATCCACTCTATGGCTCTTGTACACCTCTGTCAAGTCAACTCTCACCGTCATTCACTCTAAAGAGAAAAGCCCTAGCTCGCTCCACCAATCCACATAAGACATGCTCTCTAGCCCAGGCAGCATCCTGGTTAATCTCCTCTGCACCCCTTCTCAAGCTTCCACATCCTTCCATCTAACCAGAACTGAATACATTATTCCAAGTGTGGTCTAACCAGGGTTTTATAGAGCTGCAATATTACCTCACAGCTTTTGAACTCAATCCCTCAACTAATGAAGGCCAACACACCACACACCTTAAATTCTGTACTCCACTTTTTGGACACCAAAGTTTCAATCTTTTATGAACCAAGGTGTCCAATATACTATGAAAATAGCTTACCTGCAGATGGCAGTTTGTGCACACAGCTCTCATCCATATTTGTCCCACTGTTAGACTTGCACACACACATCTGCCTATGCAGCTGCCCACATTCGGTGGAATTTGTAGAACTCGTAGAATTCACACAATTTGCCCGATTCAGATCAGTCACTGAAGCTACCTGGATTTCCTTCACACTTTCAGAGCAATTTACAGGAATTCCCAAGGTTACTTGTCCTTTAACCAAATCACTGACAGGCAATTTGGGTGATTTGATCTGCATGCCTTCTGAATTTTCAGTTTTAGCCAGACAGCTCCCAGGAAGGGACTGTGTTTGTGGTATATCAACGTCTTCATCCTCTGGGATGGGATTATACCATATCTCCCCCTCGTCATCTGCATCATTTTCTTCACCATGATCCAAAATAATCTCTGTAGCAATTCTGTGGTTATTTTGTTGGTCAGTCTCTTCAGGTAAAATTGCAGGTTGTTGTTTGTTTTCCGGCGAAGGGCTTGGACCAGTGATGTGGTTTGTTAACTCTAATGATACGGGGGAATTAGTCTCCTCATTCAAATAAGGGTTCAGAGAACTCTGCTGTAGCCAGTTTCTTTTTTTGGACACTGTGATGTTGTTTATGTGTGGCTTGTATTCATTGATCTTGTTAGCTTCAGAGGTTTTCAATTCTCTCCTTATTTTTGAAGAGGCGTGTACATTTTCAATGAAATCTGTAACCAGAAGTGAAAATTGGGCTCAGTAAACTAAAGTTTTCACTACTACGCTAAGAGTCAAAGAAAAAATGGCAGATTCAAACAAAGGACTGTCACACAACTCCCAATGCTTGCAATTCATAAACTTAACTGCGTACTGTATGGATTTAGATTGTCAAAAGCCACAGGTTACAACCATGAACAGAAGCAGCACATCAAATTATTAAACCATTAATTCAATTTTTGCATACTTATGGAAGTTCAAATTCCACGAATTGATCTACTACCTACATGGCATTATTTTTTTACAATTTTGGGAGTTGCTACTACAACCCATTTTAGTTACAACCAAATTGGGGGGGAAAAATCTAAGAAAACATTTCTTGAAACATTTTGGTCGACATCAATAGTGGCCTACATTTAAACAACTCAAACTTATTTTCAACTACAAAACTTTCAAATGATGGCAAAAGCATTCAAATAGGCCATTTGACCCATCGGGTCTGCTCTATCAGGCTGATTTATTATTCCTCTCAACCCCATTCTCCTGCCTTCTCCCTGTAACTTTTGATGCCCCCAAATCAAGAACCTACTAACTTCCACCATAAATATACCCAATGACTGGCCTCCACAGCCATCTGTGGTGATGAATTCCACAGATTCACCAGCCTCGGGCTAAAGAAATTACTGATCTTTGTTCTAAAAGTCCTATTCTGTGGCTATGGCCTGTCCCAGAGCTCCACACTACAGGAAACATCCACCCCATGTCCAATCTATCTTGGCCTTTCAATATTCAATAGGCTTCTATGAGTTCAGCACATACTAGATGGGCCAAAGGGCCTGCTTCTGTGCTATAGTACTCTATGACTCAAAGGAATTCTGGGTCACCATGTCCTGTGTATAAACAGAATCAAATCTGGTCAAAAAATCTGTTTACTTCCATCCTTGCCTGCATGGCTGACAATAGCACATAATATTCCCTTCTAGGCAAATACTTTCAGAGGAATGCAATGGTCACAGAACACAAGTAGTGCAACGCTCTGGTACATTACTACTCTTCAGGCAGTACAAATCTTACAAGCATGTTGCTGCTTGCACGACATTCCAGCTGAATCCAGATAACTGATTCTTTACTAATGCTGATATTATCAGGTAAATTTTAACCAAACATACACTCAGTTCTGAAATTAACCCTCAATTGAACCATTCTGACTGGAAATTACTTCACATGCATACTAGCTCATTAGCAGATGGCGTACTTTTCATTCACATACCTGTTCGCACAAGTTGATACACTATCAGTGATCAATGCTCTCGTTGGTTCCAATCAGCCTAGTCCACATGCAGTAAAATGCAGAATAGATAACAGATTCCTATACAACAGCCACAGCAGCGTCGCGGTTAGCACGACAGCTCAGGGCATTGGAGTTCAATTCGACAGACGCTGTAACAAAGTTTGTATGCCCTCACTGTGATCACCTGGGTTTCCTCCTACAGTCCAAAGACTTATTGATCAGTAGATTAATTGGTCATTGTAAATTGTCCTGTGATTAAGCTAGAGTTAAATCAGTGGGGTGTTGGGTGACACGGCTTGGTGGGAAGGATAGGCCTGTTCCAAGTTGTATATCTAATAATAAAACAAAAATTCTCATCCCACTACATTTCCCCCGCGTTTAATTAACTATTTAGCATCTATTTACCAGTGAACATTCTGCTTTTAAGTAGCAAAATACAAAACAAGTCTAACGAATTTCTAACAATTATAGACATCTCCATTAATACTCATTTCCTGTAGGCCAACAATTGGGAATAGAATCTCAGGACAGGTGGAAAACCAAGAAATCCCATGTATTAATGAGGACCACAAACCCTTATACATCAAATTGCAAAAGATCAGAAATAATTTAAAACTACTATCAAGGTGGTGGTACAGGAGTCTGAAAACAACGTTTCAGGAACAACTTCTTCCCCTCCACCATCAGATTTTTCATAGGACCATGAACACTACCTCATTTTGTGCACTTTGTACTATGAATTTAATTGATATATTTTATCATACTTCTTATTGTAATGTTTTCTTTTATCAATTGCTCTGTACTGCTACCAGGCAACATATTTCAGAACACTGTATGCCATTGATATTAAACCTGATTCTGATATCACCGAAAGTTGTCGTTTCTCGGCAACTGCACAGTACAATAGATATCTATAACTTATAATATATAAATAAATTAAATTAGTGCAAGAGTAAAAAATGAAAATGAATTAATATCCTTCTGTTTATTGAGAACTGGAACATTCAATTCACCTTTCATAGTTATGAATAACCTTAGATGCATCAATATTAGTTTATCACATGTACCAAGACAATGAAAAGTTTTAGCTTGCATGCCACAAGTTCAAAGTAGTAAAAAGAAAACAATGTAGGATTATAGTTAGAGAAAGTGCATTGCAGATGGACAGGAAGTATGGGGCTGTACTTGCTCTAATTTAGAAGAATGGGTAGGATCACATTGAAACCTATCGCATATTGAAAGGCATATAGAGCAGACATAGAGAGGATATTTACGATAGTTGGGAGTCTGAGACCAGAGAGCACAGCCTCAGAATACAAGGACATTCTTTTAGAACAGAGGTGAGGAGCAATTTCTTTAGCCAGAGGGTGGCAAATCTGTGGAATTTATTGCCACCGATGGCTGTGAAGGACAGTCACTGGGTATATTTAAAGTGTATTTTGATAGGTTCTTGATTAGTCACTGTCAAAAATTACAGGGAATAGGGTTAAGAGAGAATATAAATCAATGATGATGAAATGGCAGAGCAAATTCGTCAGGCCAAATGGTCTAATTATGCTGCTGTTTTATGATCTTATATGAACTTCATCCTTTTGCATGAAAAGTTCATTCCAGTGGAATAAGAGTAAGATGGAAGCTATCCTTGAGTCTTGTGGTACACACACTCAAACTTCTGTATCTTCAGTCTGATGGGAAAGATCAAGAGGGAATGACTGGGGTGGGCAAGATCTTTGATGATGTTGGTACTTAGAGAAGTTGACAGAGTTAATAGGAGGAAAGCTGGATTCTATGAATTACAACCCTGTGCAATTTCTTGCTGCATTGACTATAGAAGCTGCTTCACCAAGCTTGGTGTCCTGTTTCCATCCAGGGGGTCAGTGTGGACATGGTGGAGGATTACAAATACCTGGGGATACAAATTGACAATAAACTGGACTGGTCAAAGAACACTGAGGCTGTCTACAAGAAGGGTCAGAGCCGTCTCTATTTCCTGAGGAGACTGAGGTCCTTTAACATCTGCCAGACGATGCTGAGGATGTTCTACGAGTCTGTGGTGGCCAGTGCGATCATGTTTGCTATTGTGTGCTGGGGCAGCAGGCTGAGGGTAGCAGACACCAACAGAATCAACACACTCATTCGTAAGGCCAGTGATGTTGTGGAGATGGAACTGGACTCTCTGATGGTGGTGTCTGAAAAGAGGATGCTGTCCAAGTTGCATGCCATCTTGGACAATGTCTCCCATCCACTACATAATGTACTGGTTGGGCACAGGAGTACATTCAGCCAGAGACTCATTCCACCGAGATGCAACACAGAGCGTCATAGGAAGTCATTCCTGCCTGTGGCTATTTAAATTACAACTCCTCCCTTGGAGGGTCAGACACCGAGCCAATAGGCTGGTCCTGGACTTATTTCCTGGCATAATTTACATATTACTATTTAAGGTTTTATTACTATTTAATTATTTATGGTGCAACTGTAATGAAACCCAATTTCCCCTGGGATCAATAAAGTATGACTATGTATTCAGATAAGATGCTTTTTATGGTGCATCTCAAAAGTAAAATCAGAGTCACTGGGAACATACCAAATTGTCTTTGCTTTCTGGAGAGAGACATGCTGGAGCTTTCTTGGTCTTGGGGGCCATGGAGTTGCACAAAGATCAAGTATTTGTGATATTTACAAGTAGATAAAAATCACCAGGGCTGGAAAAATAGTATTCCAAGCAATTTTTTAAAAAGCAGATAAGCATTTTTCAATCCTGTGATGAAAAGCGCCATGCTAGAGATTTAGACATAGAAAATAAAACACTAGCACAGTACAGGCCATTCTGCCCATGATAGTGTGATGACCTTACAATCTACTGTAAGATCAATCTAACCCTTCCCTCCTATATGGTACTATGTTTCTATCATCCATGTGCCTATCTAACAGTTTCTTAGAGTTGTGATGGAGGGAAAATTAAAACTGAACTGCAAGATTGCTAACTTCATTTGACAAGTACAAGACAAAGCATTCAAGGAAGACAACTATAACAAAAGATACATTGAGACAAGTCAGCAGACAAACGTGTAGCTGATGAGTTGTTGCAGAGGCAGGGTTTCTGATTTGTGGATCACTGGGATCTCTTCTGGGGAAGATGTGACTTGTACAAAAGGGACAGGTTACATCTGAACTCGAGAGAAACCACTGTTCTTGTGGGCAGATTTGCTACAGCTGTTGGGAGGTCTAAACTAAAGTTCAAAGTAAATTATTAAAGTACATATTTGTCATCATATACTATCCTGCAAGCAAGAAAATTAATCCAAGATGGTGCTGGTGATACATGGTGCTGCTTTGTAGGCAGCTCACAAAACATCTGAACTAATCTGAGCCGTAGATGTAGCCTATATGGATTTCAACAAGGCATTTAACAAAGTACCCCGTGCAAGGCTTATTGAGAAGGTGAGACAGCATGGGAATCCAAAGGAACATTGCTTTGTGGATTCAGAGTGGTTGTAGATGGGTCATATTCTGCATGGAAGTCGGTCACCAGTGGTGTGCCTCAGGGATCTGTTCCGGGACCCCTACTCTACATGATTTTTATAAATGGCCTGGATGAGGAAGTGGAGGGATGAGTTAGTAAATTTACTGATGACACACAGGTGTGGGGGTGTTGTGGATAGTGTGGAGGGCTGTCAGAGGTTACAGCAGGACATTGATAGGATGCAAAACTGGGCTGAGAAGTCGCAGATGGAGTTCAACCCAGATAAGTGTGAGGTGGTTCATTCTGGTAGGTCGAATATGATGACAGAATATAGCATTAATGGTAAAACTCTTGGCAGTGTAGAGTATCAGAGGGATCTTGGGGTCCGAGTCCATAGGACACTCAAAGCAACTGCGCAGATTGACTCTGTGGTTAAGAAAGCATACGGTGCATTGGCCTTCATCAATCATGGGATTGAGTTTAGGAGCCAAGAGGTAATGTTGCAGCTATATAGGACCCTGGTCAGACCCCACTTGGAGTACTGTGCTTCGTTCTGGTTACCTCACTACAGGAAGCATGTGGAAACCACAGAAAGAGTGCAGAGGAGATTTACAAGGATGTTGTCTGGATTGTGGAGCATGCCTCATGAGAATAGGTTGAATGAACTCGGCCTTTCCTCCTTGGAGCAACAGAGGATGAGAGGTGACCTGATCGAGGTATACAAGATGATGAGAGGCACTGATCGTGTGGATTGCCAGGGGCTTTTTCCCAGGGCTGAACTGGCTAGCACAAGAGGGTACAGTTTAAGGTGCTTGGAAGTAGGTATGGAGGAGATGTCAGGGGTAAGTGGTTGTTGTTGCTGTTTTTTTTTAAAAAAATATATGCAGAGAGTGGTGAGTGTATGGAAGGGGCTGCCAGCGACGGCGTGGAGGTGGATACAATAGGGTCTTAGACAGCTACATGCAGCTCAGAAAAAGAGGGGGCTATGGGTAACCCTAGATAATTTCTAAGGTAAGGACATGTTCAGCACAGCTTTGTGGGCCAAAGGGCCTGTATTGTACTGTATTTTCTATTTTTCTGTGTTCTATATTCACTTTCACTTCAATGCTGGAGGCTGTAATCTCCCTTTAAAGAAGGTTGGTAGGATGATGGGAACCATAGGGTTAGGTCAGAGGATGGAGGAATGGGTGTAAAGGTAGATGCAGAGAGTCTAAGGATAGGCAGTGGGTGATATGAAATGTGCTTACTTTAATGCAAGTATTAAGAACAAGAGTGACGGACTCATGATATTATGACCATTACTGAAACTTGGCTGTGCAAGGGCAGGATTAGGTGTTTGATGTCCCAGGACTTAGATGAGATAAAAGAGGGGGAGGAGTGTCATTGGTAATCAGGGAAGATATCAGAACCGCAGAAAGGAAAAATGTCCAGGAGAGAAGTCAGAAAGGGAGCAATCACTATGGGGAGTATTAAGCACCAATAGTAACTGGAACACTGAGAAAAGAGTGGGAGGAAGATTTTGGAAAGATGCAAAAACATGGCTGTTGTCATGTATGACTACAACTTCCCTAATATTGATTAGTACCTTTTTAGTACAAAAGTTTAAATGGAGCAAAAAGTATGTAGTGTGTATAGGATGGATTCCGAATACAGCTTGTGAACAGGCTAACTAGAAGAGGCTATACAGGATCTAATCAGATGACAGACCTCAGTAGGCAAGCATTTCAGAGATAGAAGCTGCCTGACCTGCTGAGTTTCTCCAGCATTTAATGTGTTGCTCTGGATTTCCAACATCTGCAGAATCACCTGTTTATGAACAGTTTATTCCCCTTCATACATCTTGCCTGAATTACTGAGTTTCTCCATCATTTTGTGTGTGTTTCAGAAATAGTAACAATTCCCTGACATTTATATAGCCATGGACAAGGATAGGAGCAGATGATATGCAAAATTATTTAACTGGTGGAGGGATAATTATGAAGGAAACAGGCAGAAACTTGGAAGTGTAAATTGGGAACAGACGTACCTAACAGAAATGTGGATGCTTAGGGGCCATTTGCATGATGTTCTAGATTAGTTTGTCCCACTTAGATAGGGAAAGGATGGTAGGGTGAACAAGGATGGTATTCTCAAGAAAAGTGGAACATTTAGTCAAATGAAAGGATATTTAAGGTTTAGAAAGCAAAAATCAGACAGGGTTCTTGAAAGCTAAAAGCTAGTCAGGAAGCAGCTTAAGAAGTGACTTGGGAGAAATGAGAAGAACAGAGACACGGCTGTAGTGAGTGTAGGGGCACTCAGAGATAAAGGGGAAGTTTGCCTGAGGGAGACCAGGTTAAGGGAGGTCATAAATGAATACTTTGCTTCAGTGTTCACCAGTGAGATGCACTTTGACAAGTGTAACATCAGTGTATGTGCTGGAGATGTAGAGGTCAAGAAAGATGCCGTGTTGGAGTGTCTGAAAAGCACGATAGCTATGTTCCTCGGGCCAGTCAGGATATACCCCAGGTTACTACAGGAAACAAGAGAAGATATTGCTGGAGCCTTGACGTTCTTTTGTGTCTTTACTGGCCATAGTAGTCCTAGAGGATAAGAGGATGGCAAATATTTCTCTGTTTAAGGTAGGTAATAGGAATAATCATAGAAATTATAGACTAGTTAGTGAGTCTTACAACAATGATGGACAAACAAATGGAGATGATTCTTAGGCAAGGCATTACAAGCATTTGGAGAAGCACAGGCTGATTAAGGGTAGTGAACATGGCTTTGTGAGGGACAGGTCATGTCTCATGGACCTGATTAATGTTTTTAAAAATGATGACAAAACAAACTGATGAAGGTAGAGCAGTGGATGTGGTATATATGAATTGCGTTTGACAAGGTTGCCCAAGGCTCATCTAGAAAGTCATGAGGCACAAGATCCATAGAAATTAGGCTGCAGAGATTTGGAAGTGGCTTGCCCACAGAAGGCAGAGTGTGATGGTAGATGGAGGGTATTCTACCTAGAGGTCTGACTTGTGATGTTCCAAAGGGATATCCATTTGCAGTTTTTATAATGAGGAAGTGGAAGGGAGGGATAGCACGTTTACAGATGACATGAACGCTTGGTGTGAATAGTGTAGAAGTTGGCATAGGTTACAATAGCATATTGACATGGTGCAGAGCGGGGCAGAGGAGCGGCAGATAGAATTCAATCTGGAAGAGCGTAAAGTGAAAATTGATCTTGAAGAAAGTACAGAGTTAATAGCTGGATTCTTAGCAGTCAGGAGGAACAGAGATTTGGGATTTATATCCATAGACTCCGTAAAGTTGCTACACAATTTGATAGATGATTAAGGTGTGTGGTATGTTGGCTTTCATTAATTCAGGGATTGGGTAATGTTGGAACTCTAAAAACTTTGGTTAGACTACACTTGGGAGTATTGTGTTCTGTATGGTCACCTCAAAAGGAAGGATTGAGAGGCTTTGGAAAGAGTGCAGAAGAGATTTACCTGAATGCTGCCTTGACTAGAGAACATGTTCTGGGGAAGCTTAGTGAGTTAGGGATTTTCTTTGGCACAAAGGTGAATAGAGACAACTTGAGAGAGCTGTACAAAGATCAGAGCCAGTAGACAGTCAAATACTTCCCCAGGGCAGAAATACCAGAGGGCATCCTTTTAAGGTAACTGGAGGAATGTTTATGTGAGATTTCTGAGAGTTCTTTCACAAAAAAATGGTGGTAAGTGGCTGGTACACTGTGAATTGACATTACTTTATTAATACATCTTCCATATACATTAGGCCAGCTGGTGGCATAGTGGCATCAGCACTGGACTTTCGGGGTGAGAGGTCCCGAGTTCGAATCCGGCCTGCTACCTTGTACGCTCTCCATCCGTGCCTGGGTTGAGTGTCGAGCTAACAACTCAACTTCTTTAAAAAAAACCTGGAGAGGGATGGGCTCCACCAGGTTTCAGATGCCCAAGACATACCATACAATGAGCATACCAAAAAGATCGGTGCAAAGAAGCCTGTCATGACGGCGCCCTAACGACTCTACCAGGAGTTAAGGGCGCACACGCATACATGGAGTTAAAAACTTTTACGTTATGTCGCCCTTCAAATGTGCAATTATAGTAATTTATTACAGGGTAGTCAATATAACCCAAAATACAGTTGTGTCAGCATGAATTAAGCAGTCTGATGGCCTGGTGGAAGAAGCTGTCCCAGAGCCTGTTGGTACTGGTTTTTATGCTGTGGTACCTTTTCCTGGATGGTAGCAGCTACACACACACACCCGTCTTTGTAAATGTCCTGAATAGAGGGAAGTTCACATCTACAGATGCACTGGACTGTCCACACCACTCTCTGCAGAGTCCTGCAATTGAGGGAAGTACAGTTCCCATACCAAGCAGTGATGCAGCCAGTCAATGTTCCCCAATAGAAAGTTCTTAGAAGATGGGGGCCCATACCAAACTTCAACCATCTGAGCCAGTACGTACAGACCATGAGATCCTCGGTGATTACACCGAGAAACTTGAAACTGTTCACCCTCTCAACCCCAGGTCTATTGCTGTCTATAGGGGTTTGCCTGTCTCCATTCCTCCTGTAATCCACAACCAGGTCCTTTATTTAGGCAATGATGATGGAGAGGTTGTTTTCTTGACACCCTGTATCAGGGTGATGACTTCCCCTCCACAGGTTGCCTCATTACTATTTGAGATTAGGCCAGTGTAGTGTCGTCGGCAAATTTAATTAGCAGATTAGAGCTGTGGTTGGTGACACAGTCATGGATATTCAGAGAGTAAAGGAGAGGGCTTAGTACACAGCTCTGACTGGCACCTGTGTTGAGGGTCAGAGGTGGGGGAGCTCACTCTTACCACCTGTTGGCGATCTTGACAGGAAGTCCAGGATCCAGTTACACAAGGCAGGGTGAAGACTGAGGTTTCTGAGCTTCTTGTCAAGCCTGAAGGGAATTATGGTGTTGAATGCTAAACTCTACTCCAAGAACAACATTCTCACATAAGCATCTCTTCTCCAGCTGTGTAAGGACGGTGTGTAGAGCTGTGGCTATTGCGTCATCTGTCAATCAGTTATGTTGGTAGGCAAATTGCCAATATAACAGGAAGTCTTAAGAGACTCCAGGTACATGGACGCAAGAAAAATGTAAAGTTATATTGGAGGGAAGAGTTAGATTGATCAGAGTTGGCTATACAAGTCAGCACAATATTGTAGGGCAAAAGGGCTCATACTGTGCTGTATTGTTCTACAAGTCTAGAATACAGACTGGAAGTTAGCATGATGCCCGAGAGGGAGATGCACAACTTCTATCAATTATACGTTTTGCCATATTTACTTTAGCCCTCCTTGGAAACAGAAACAGGTTTATTATAAGACCATAAGATAGGAGCAGAATTGGGACATTTGGCCCATCAAGCCCACTCCGCCATTTCATCATGGCTGATCCAATTTTACCCTCAGCCCCAATCTGCTGCCTTCTCCACATATCCCTTCATGTGCTGACCAATTAAGAATCCATCAACCTCTACCTTAAATATACGTAAAGACTTGGCCTCCACAGCTGCCTGTTTAACAAAGAATTCCACAGATTCACTATTCTATATGTAACCCACAGGCTCAACCCAGGTGTAAGGCAGTGACATAGCTCCCCAAAACAGCAGAGGTCACACTCTACACTTCCCCGGTGCTACATGAGCCAGCCTATCTGGCGGTCTCCTAATTCTCCAAGACCGCCAGACCCCCTCATTTAACTCTTCAGGTTCAGACACTACCGGGGATACTTCTGGTCTTCCTAGCGTGTCCTCCCCCGATCTATCACTAA
Source organism: Mobula hypostoma (assembly GCF_963921235.1). Classification (NCBI taxonomy): domain Eukaryota; kingdom Metazoa; phylum Chordata; class Chondrichthyes; order Myliobatiformes; family Myliobatidae; genus Mobula; species Mobula hypostoma. The sequence goes on from NC_086108.1 coordinate 112,286,706, forward strand.
TGCCCACCTGCAACTCTGTACCCTGTCCCATGGTCAAACCCCACTTCCTTCCCTGCAGAGTCCCGCCACAACCCAGGCTGCCCACAGAGCCCGCCCCCCCCCCCACCACTTCACCTGTCTCACTGGGAGAAGGGCTGGGAGTCTCTTCCTCAATCAATGGGGAGTTAGCAAAAGGCAGCATCTACCACACATCCAGGTCCTCACCCTCTGAATTAGTAACCCTCTCAGGGGTAGGGGCCAGCCTAACCTTGCCTGTTACGGGCTCCGTAGTCGCCCCGCATTTCCGCAGAGTCCTCTTACTAGGTGCAGGCTCCAAGTCAGGCTCTGGGTCTACCTGCACCTCTTGACCCAGGAGCAACAGGTGGTTCTGATGGAGAATCTTGACAGGCCCATTCTCATCCTCTGGTTTCACCCAGAAAACTGGTGAGGTCAGCAAAGGTCATCGGGGTCTCTCTTCCTGCCATTACAGACATTTACACCACACGCTGCATCCGTAAAGCAAACAGTATTATGAAGGACCCCACACACCCCTCATACAAACTCTTTTCCCTCCTGCCACTTGGCAAAAGGCACCGAAGCATTTGGGCTCTCACGACCAGACTATGTAACAGCTTCTTCCCCCAAGCCATCAGACTCCTCAATACCCAGAGCCTGGACTGACGCCAACCTACTGCCCTCTACTGTGCCTATTGCCTTGTTTATTATTTATTGTAATGCCTGCACTGTTTTGTGCACTTTATGCAGTCCTGGATAGGTCTGTAGTCTAGTGTAGTTTGTGTTGTTTTACGTAGTTCAGTGTAGTTTTTGTATTGTTTCATGTAGCACCATGGTCCTGAAAAACATTGTCTTGTTTTTACCGTGTGCTGTACCAGCAGTTATGGTCGAAATGACAATAAAAAGTGACTTGACTTTGTAGGTTTAGCATCTGACTCTCCACCCCATAGGGCATAGCCACCTAACAGTCAGCCAACTTATGCTTTCCAGGTAGCCCCAAATTCCTTATGAGGACTCTCCCAGCAGGAGTTGGGAAAACCTCACTTTTTGATCATACCTCCTCTTATTTCCTCGATTCTGCTTGGCAGCCACAACCCCAGCTAATTCATAAGCCTTTTTCAACTTTCTTTTCACCTCAGATACACACTTCAGATAAGCCTGTGGCATCCAGTTTCACCGAGGTCAGGGTATAAGTTAGAGGGTTGTTGTCCGTCCTCACCTCAAACTTGGCCCCGTAAAAGTAGTCACTCAGCTTATCTACCACCACCCATTTTAACACCAGAACTTCCAACTTGTGCGTGGGATAGATTTTCTGGGAGGGCAGTAGACTCCGGCTGACAAACGCAATTGGTCTCAACCCGCTGCCCATTTCCTGATACAGGATGCCCCTCTAAACCCTCCCGGCTGGCATTCGTGTGCAGTACATAAAGCAATCGAGGATCCACAAAAGCCAGCACTGGCGCTTGGGTCAGTAGCTCCTTCAACGACTGAAAGGCCTCTTCACAGTTTGGACCAAGGAGGGATGTAAAGGGCTCTGACAGGTTAAGATACTCTCCACCCTCCTGTCCCTTCCCCAAGGGAGGGTAACTGTACAGAAGCTGATTCAACGGGTGACTCACTTTCACGTAACCTTTCACGAACCTCTGATAGTAACCACAAAACCTGAAGAATGAGCGCAGAGCACTCACATTCTGGGGTCTTGACTAAGTGGAAACTGCCTCTTAGCTGGATCTGTAGTTACTCCATCCCGTGAGACTGTCCAACATAGCTAACAGACGTCTTGCAGAACTGGCACTTGTCCAGGTAAAAGTTTTAATCCTTCAGCTTTCAGGCAGTCCAGCACCTTCAGCAGCCTCGCTTCATGTTCTTCCAAGGTAGATCCAAATATTATGAGGTCATCCAGATACACCAATACCTCAAGCAAATTCATATCCCCCACCATCTTCTCCATGACTCGCTGGAAGGTTGCAGGAGCTCCCGATATGCCCTGGGGCATCCATTCAAACTGGACGAAAAGGCCACCTTCTCTTTGTCAGCCTCACTCATGGGGATGTGGTAATATTTACTTCTTGAATCCAGTACACTGAACTACTTCGCACCATTCAGACAGGCTAGCACATCTTTGATCCTCAGTACCGTGTACTGGTCAGGGAAGGGGCGCCCATTCACAGTCCTATAGTCCACACACATCCGTATCTTCCCATTCTTCTTCCGGGCCATTATTGGGGACACATAATCCCAGCTTCTTTCAACTTACACAAACGCTGTCGCACATCTTCCACATCTGCAGGGGCCAGTCGCCGCAACCTCTCTCTAAACAGGGTGTCCTCGATCACCCGGATAGTGTGACGTATGCTCTTGGAACAACTCACATCAAACTTGTCAGTGGAAAAGACACCTTCCAGCTTCAACATCTTCTCTACCAACCTCCTCTTCCAACCCACAGGAATTGAGGAGTCCCCAAAGTTGAATGACTCAGGTTGAATGACAACTTGCCCCCTTTTTCCATAGTTTCACCCCAGCATGTCTCACAGGGGCACTAGACATTACCGTCACCAGGAACAAATGCGCCAGGAGTATCCCCCGCTTGAAGGTGACCTCCCTCTTCGTAGTGTTCCTGACAATCACTGATATCCTGCTTGCCTATACAACCAAGGGCTTCTGCAATTTGGGCTTCACCAGTACCCCAGCAGGAAATCCCAACTCCCCCTCATGGTCTTCAGGATTGTCCACTAAGATTCCTTCACCCTCAGGCACTCCGGGAAATCTGGAGGTCCCCATTACTCTCGCTACTTCCCCAGGCAGTACTACCATTGGACCACACAGTCCCTCGTCTAAATTCGGTATCCAGCCTGATGCAGCCACGCACTTCCTCAAAAGCAGCTCGAAACACCGGGTGAACAGAATTTTCCCAGAAAACTCTCGCCAGCCTTCTCCTTGCAGGCCCCCACGAGCCTCCTCACAAGAGGCATGTTGGTCCCCACCAGAATTGAAACGCCGCCCTTCTCAACAGGGTCCGGACAAACCAGCACCAATGTATCAAGCAACACACATCAAAGTTGCTGGTGAACCCAGCAGGCCAGGCAGCATCTGTAGGAAGAGGTGCAGTCAATGTTTCAGGCCGAGACCCTTCGTCAGGACTCGGCCTGAAACGTCGACTGCACCTCTTCCTACAGATGCTGCTTGGCCTGCTGCGTTCACCAGCAACTTTGATGTGTGTTGCTTGAATTTCCAGCATCTGCAGAATTCCTGTTGTTTACCAATGTATCAAAGACCTCAGACACTCCCACATCGGCCTCTGAGAAATCCAACTTCACTGACAAATAACTGTCGTGTGGATAATCATTAGCACTAAGCCCCCAGATGTCCAGTGCCCTGAATGGTGTCAATGGTATATGCTTCAGATACCAGCTGTAAAACAAAAGGTACAACATGACCTGCAACCCAGTGTCGAGTATGGTTTCAGCATGAATACCCTCCATTCATAGCGACACACTGGAGCATGGACCCACTGAGCTTTCAGGAATAGGGCCTTTCGCTTTCGGGGGTTCCTTGGTACATTGCTGGGAATGTGTTCCTCCAGAGACACCAGGCCATTCCCTCAGAGTCTCCTCTAGGTTTTCCCAACGACTCTCCCTGCTTAGGTACCCAGGGGCTCACTCTCCTTCTGGCATGACACCTGCTGCCAGCAGACCTCTGCATTGTTCGTCCCCTTGGGGGATCTGCCCCCCTGCCATCAGTTCCATCATATGGGGGAGGGAGTCCACACCCACTGATAACAGCCAACATATCTCCGGTCTCAACTCTGCCACAATCTCCTCTACCGCTCCCCGGGGTAGGCTATCTGTGGTCACTTCACAGGGGACTACTACAAGGACTGTACCCTGCTGAAGGAGTCCTCCTGCCCCTTCGCCGCATTCTCCTCTTCTTGTACCTCTCTGATCAGCTCAACAAAAGATGGAGGGGGACACGTCTTACAAGACTGTCGGAGACCCCAAGCAATCAAGACATGGGACTGGGTGCCCCTGGCTATCTGGTCCACTCTTAACTGATCCTCCTCAGCCGCCTGAATGACTCCTCTGTGCTGCAAGTAATTTAGCTGCCTCTAGCCGAAAAATAAAAGCAGAAAGCTTCTCCCCCTTCTCCTGATGCACGTTCTGAAACCCCGCCATGAGCTCCATTGGGCTCCCTGTCAGGCCAAAAGCATTGTCCAGTGCTTGCATGTAATTGACAGCTGGCACTACCAGATATTTCAACCTGACAGCTCTCACAACGTCAGTGGCTCGCCCATTCAAACTTTCAACCAATCTCTGTTGCTTTACATCAGAGCACTGCCACTCAGCTAAGAACTGAAAGGTCCACTCCGCTAAGAACTGAAAGGTCCACTCCGCTAAGAACTGAAAGGTCCACTCCGCTAAGAACTGAAAGGTCTACTCCGCTAAGAACTGAAAGGTCTACTCCATCCAAGCCTCATACTCCTCTTCCCCTTTAGGGATGGGTGTTATTCCAGAGAATAGGCGGAGTCTGCCATAGCTGGGACTTTGAATCTGATTTTTCTATTTATTCGCCAGAGAAGTAAGGGTGGATACTAACTCAGAATTCTCACTTCACCAGGGGATGTGGACTAATTAGACATTCCAAATCCGACCACTCTTTCCCCTCACTCCTCAGAAACGAAGGAACCCTGTCTTTGAAATCTCCACCCCCAGCTACCACTACCTCAACGCTGGTCTGCATTAAAACAAGAGCTGCGCCCGCCATTTTATCAAACCTCTGCCCGCAATCGCAACTTTAACAGTACTAGCAGACAAATTAACAATTCATCCGGAGTACAAATATCTACCCCACTGGTTCATTGCTCAGGGTAATCACACAGCATCCAACAGAATCAAACCCGGACGAGCCCCCGCAATTGTAACCCTCAGGCTCAGCCAGCACGTGTTCGTTTAGGGGAAGACAACTTCTGGCCCCGCCAAACTGAGAAATCTCGTTCGTGTGGATGCTGCGTGATGTGTTGCCCAGTTACAAATCCACACCGCAAAAATATCAGACAGTACACCATATGCAATTAACTGATTGAACTTTATAAATCTTAAACTGAATATAGGGTTATTAAAGAAAATAAAAAGAAAAAGGGTCCATTTTAAGAGAAAAATCTAAAGTGCATGCTGGAGCTCACAAATACAGCCATTCATCAACCATCGACCTCCTCCAAGTGTCGCCGACCTTTGGACCCTCACTCCCGGTCCACTCCGTCTGGTGGTCTCCCAGCTCTCTCTCTCCACATGCACCTTCCTTCTTTTCTTGCCAACCAAAAGACTCCAAAAATCTCTATTCCAGACTCACAAGCATTTCTCTCATTGTGTGGGCCGCCCTCCCACATCCCAAGCCCTGTTACCTCCTGTCATAACCCAAACATTGCTGCTACAGGAAAACCATTACATTAGCAGTGAAACATTACAAAGAAGGCATTACATTAGCAGTAAAACCTTACAGCTCGTTACATCTAGTTAAAGAAATTCACCATCTCCATTCCAAAAGGATGCCCATCTATTCTGAGGATGTGTCCATTGGTCTTTGACTCTCAACCATAGGAAACATCCTCTGCACATCCACTCTCCAAGGCCTTTCACCATTCGATAGGTTTTCAATAAGGTCACCCCTATTTCTTCTGAATTCCAGTGAATAAAGGCCCAAAACCATCAAATGCTCTTCATGACAAGCCATTCAATCCTAGAACCATTTTTGTTAATCTCTTTTGAACCATCTCCAGTTTCAGCACATCCTTTCTAAGATAAAGGGCACAAACCTGTACACAATACTCTCAGTGAGACCGCCAGTGCTTTATAAAGTTTCAACATTACATCCTTGCTTTTATATTCTGGTCCTCTTGAAATGAATGCTAACATTGCATTTGCCTTCCTCACCAGAGTCAACCTGCAAATTAATCTTTAGGGAATCCTGCACAAGGACTAAAGTCCCTTTGCATCTCAGTTTTTTTCTTGTATTCTCTCCATTTAGAAAATAATCAACCCTTTCATTTCTTCTACCAAAGTGCATGACCATACACTTCCCAGCACTGTATTCTATCTGCTACTTATTTGCCCATTCTCCTAATCTGTACAAATCCTTGTGCAGCCCCTCTACTTTCTCAAAACTACCTGCCACTCAAGCTATCGTCATATCATCTGTAAATTGTGCAAGCCATCAATTTCATCATCCAAATCATTGACGTATAACAAAAAGATCAGTCCCCACAGAGACCCCCTAGTCACTGGCAGCCAGTCAGAAAAGATCCTTTATTCCCACTCTTTGCCTCATGCTTTATCCATGCTAGAATCTTTCCTCTAATACCATGGGCTTGTAGCTTATCAGCTTCGTGTGGCACTTTGTCAAAGGCCTTCTTAAAAAACCCAAGTACACAACATCAACCAATTCTCCATTGTATATCCTGCTTGTTACTTCTAAGGATTCCAACAGGTTTGTCAAGCAAGATTTTCCCTCAAAGAAACAATGAAGGTTATAGCCCATTTTATAATAAGTACCCCGAGTGCTCGAACTTAATAATCAATTCTAACATCTTCACAACTACTGAGATCAGATTAACTGGTCTCTCATTTCTACCCTATATCAAGGGATATAGGAAACTTGGTTTGGAAAAAGAGAGGGATTTACAATAAATATAGGCAGCTTGGAGTTAATGATGTGCTCGAGGAATATAAAGAATGTAAAAAGAATCTTAAGAAATTAGAAAAGCTAAAAGATACGAGGCAGCTTTAGCAAGTAAGGTGAAAATAAATCCAAAGGGTTTCTATAGTTATATAAATAGCAAAAGGATAGTGAGGGATAAAATTGGTCCCTTAGAAAATCAGAGTGGACGGCTATGTGCAGAACCAAAAGAGATGGGGGAGATTTTGAACAATTTCTTTTCTTCGGTATTCACTAAGGAGAAGGATATTGAATTGTGTAAGGTAAAGGAAACAAGAAGGGTAGCTATGGAAAGTATGACAATTAAATTAAGAGGAAGTACTGGCGCTTTTAAGGAATATAAAAGTGGATAAGTCTTTGGGTCCGGACAAGATATTCCCTAGGATCTTGAGGGAAGTTAGTGTGGAAATAGCAGGGGCTCTGACAGAAATATTTCAAATGTCATTAGAAACAGGGATGGTGCCAGAGGATTGGTGTATTGCTCATGTTTCCATTGTTTAAAAAGGGTTCTAAGAGTAAATCTGGCAATTATCGGCCTGTGAGTTTGACATCAGTGGTGGGTAAATTGATGAAAAATATTCTTAGAGATGGTATATATAATTATCTGGATAGACAGGGTCTGATTAGGAACAGTCAATATGGATTTGTGCGTGGAAGGTCATGTTTGACAAATCTTATTGAATTTTTTGAAGAGGTTACTAGGAAAGTTGACCAGGGTAAAGCAGTGGATGTTGTCTATATGGACTTCAGTAAGGCCTCGACAAGGTTCCACACAGAAGGTTGGTTAGGAAGGTTCAATCGTTAGGCATTAATATCGAAGCAGTAAAATGGATTCAGCAGTGGCTGGATGGGAGATGCCAGAGAGTGGTGGTGGATAACTGTCAGATTGGAGGACGGTGTGTAGCGGTGTGTCTCAGGGATCTGTACTGGGTCCAATGTTGTTTGTCATATATGTTAATGATCTGAATGATGGGGTGGTAAATTGGATTAGTTAAGTATGCAGATGATACTAAGATAGGTGGAGTTGTGGATAATGAAGTGGGTTTTCAAAGCTTACAAAGAGATTTAGGCCAGTTAGAAGAGTGGGCTGAAAGATGGCAGATGGAGTTTAATGCTACATTTTGGTAGGACTAATCAAAATAGGACACACATGCTAAATGGTAGGGCATTGAAGAATGCTGTAGAACAGAAGGATCCAGGAATAATGGTGCATAGTTCCCTGAAGGTGGAATCTCATGTGGATAGGGCGGTGAAGAAAGCTTTTGGTATGCTGGCCCTTATAAATCAGAGCATTGAGTATAGGAGTTGGGATGTAATGTTGAAATTGTATACGGCATTGGTAAGGCCAAATTTGGAGTACAGTATTGTATACAGTTCTGGTCACCGAATTATAGGAAAGATGTCAATAAAATTGACAGAGTACAGAGGAGGTTTACTAAAATGTTGCCTGGGTTTCATCTCCTAAGTTACAGAGGAAGGTTGAACAAGTTAGGTCTTTATTCTTCGGAGCGCAGAAGGTTGGGAAGGGACTTGATAGAGGTGTTTAAAATTATGAGGGGGATTGATAGAGTTGACATGGATAGGCTTTTTCCATTGTGAGTGGGGGAGATTCAAACAAGAGGACATGAGTTGAGAGTTAAAGGGCAAAAGTTTAAAGGTAACATGAGGGGGAACTTCTTTACTCAGAGAGTGGTGGTTGTGTGGAACAAACTTCCAGCAGAAGTAGTTGAGGCAGGTTTGATGTTGTCATTTAAAGTTAATTTGTACAGATATATGGACAGGAAGGAAATGGAGGGTTATGGACCGAGAGCAGGTTGGTGGGACTAGGTGAGAGTAGGAGTTCGGCATGGACTAGAAGGGCCGAGATGGCCTGTTTCCGTGCTGTAATTGTTATATGGTTATATATTTCCTTTCTTCTGTCTCTCTCCCTTTTTGAAGGGTGGCATGACATTTTCAATTTTCCAGTCTTCTGGAACCATTCCAGAATCTAGTCAAAGATCATTGCTAATGCCTTCACAATCTCGTCGGCCACCTCTTTCAGAACTTTGTAGCATACACCAACTGGTCCAGGTCTATCTACAGACCTTTCAGTTTCCCCAAGAACCTTCTCCCTCTTTTAGACTATGTATCTGAAGAAAATTTTGGTGTCCTCTAATATTATTGGCTAGTTTATTTTTATATTCCATCTTTACCTTCTAATGACTGTAGCTGGCTTGTTTTTTTCCCTTAAAAACTGCTTTCCAATCCTCTAACTTCCCACTAATTTTTGCTCTATCGTCTGCCCTCTCTTTGGCTTTTACATTGGTTTTGACTTCTCATTAACCCCGGTTGTGTCATCTTTCCTCTTGAATACTTCCTCCTCTTTGGAATGGATATAGCCTACGGCTTCAAATTGCTTCCAGAAATTCCAGCCATTGCTGCTCTGCCATCATCCCTGCCAGTGTTCTTTTCCAATCAATTCTAGACAACTCCTCCTATGCTTCTGTAATTCCCTGTACTCCACTAATACAGCTTCAGTTTAGCTATTACTTCTCAAATTTCAGGGTGAATTTGATATTATGATTACTTGCTCCTAAGGGTTCTTTTACCTTAGGCTCTCTAATCAACCCATTGCAGAACAGCTGATCCTCTGTTCAACCACGAGCTACTCTAATAAGCCATCTCAGAGGGACTCTAGAAATTCTCCCTCCTGTAATCCAGCACCAACTTGATTTTCCCCAATCTACCTGTATATTGAAATCATCCAAGGCCACTGTATCATTGCCTTTTTGGCATAGTGTCCATCTCCCGTTGTAATTTGCAGACCACATCATTACTACTGTTTAGGGGTCTGTATACAACTTCCTTTTTACAACAGGGCCTTTTACCCTCAGCTCCTTAGCTCTATTCACAATGACTCAACACTTTCCGACTCTATGTCACCCCTTTCTAATGGTGATTTCATTTTTCACCAGAGCAACATCGCCTCCTCTGCCTTCCTGCCTACCCTTTTGATACAATGTGTATCCTTGGACATTAAGCTCCTAGCTACAATCTTTCAGCCTTGATTCCATGATGCCTACAACATCACACCTGCCACTCTGCAACTGTGCCTCAAGTTCATCTACCTTATTCCTTATACAGCACACATTCAGATACAAGACCTTCAGTCCTGTATTCATCATTTTTGATTTTGTTGCACCATGCTCAACCTTTTGATTCCTAACTCTGTCTAAGCTCTTACCAACATCTGCCTCCACAACCTCTCCACTAACTATTCTGGCACTTTGGCTTCCATCCCCTTGCAACTCTAGTTTAAACTCCACCACGGGCTATTAATAAACCTTCCCACTAGGATGTTAGTCCCCCTCCAGTTCAAGTACAAACCGTCCCTTCTGTACAGGTCCCACCTTTCCGAGAAGGAGACCAATGATCCAAAAGTCTATGCCCTCCTTCCAATACCAACTCCTTAGCCCTGTACAATCTTCCTAGTACTAGTCTCAGTAGCATTGTAAAATTGTTACAAAATAAAAAAGGTGCAAAAGAGGAATAGTGAGGTAGTGTACATGAGATCATTGTCCATTCAGAAATCTGATGACAGATGGAAAGATGGCCCTGAAACTTTGAGTGTGTACCTTCGAGCTCCTATATCTCTTCCCTCATAGGAGCAATGAGAAGAGGGCATGTTCTGGGTGGTGGGGGTCCTTAATGCCTATTTCTTGAGGCATCACCTTTAAAATCTCCTCAAAGGTGCATAGTTTTGTGCCTGTGATGAAGTTAGCTGAGTTTACAACTGAGGCCTCTCCATGCCGGACAGTGATGCAACCAGTTAGAATACTCTCAATACATTTGTAGAAATTTGTTAGAATCTTTTGCAGCATACCAAATCTCCTCAAACTCATAATTAAGTATAGCTACTGCGTGCCTGCTTAAATGTGTTGGACAAAGGATAGGTCCTGGGATATTGACACCCAGAAGCTTGAAGCTGCTCCCCCTTTCCACCATTGACCTTTGAGGACCAGTAATTGTTCCTAAGGCCCACAATCATTTCCTTAGTCTTGCTGACTGAGTGTGAGATGGTTGTTGCAGCAACACCAAACCAGCCAATCTCTGTTCTGTACGCCTCCTATAGGCCATCTGAGATTCTGCCAACACGAGGAAATCTGCAGATGCTGGAATTTCAAGCAACACACATCAAAGTTGCTGGTGAACGTTGCTTGGTCTAGGAAGAGGTACAGTCGACGTTTCGGACCGAGACCCTTCGTCGGGACTAACTGAGAGAAGAGCTAGTAAGAGATTTGAAAGTGGGAGGGGGAGGGGGAGATCTGAAATGATAGGAGAAGACAGGAGGGGGAGGGATGGCGCAAGAGCTGGACAGTTGATTGGCAAAAGGGATATGAGAGGATCACGGGACAGGAGGCCCAGGGAGAAAGAAAGGGGGAGGGGGAAAGCCTAGAGGCTGGGCAAGGGGTACAGTGAAAGGGACAGAGGGAGAAAAGGAGAGAGAGAAAAAGAATGTGTGCGCATAAATAAATAACGAATGGGGTACGAGGTGGAGGTGGGGCATTAGTGGAAGTTTGAGAAGTCAATGTTCATGCCATCAGGTTGGAGGCTACCCAAATGGAATATAAGGTGTTGTTCCTCCAACCTGAGTGTGGCTTCATCTTTACAGTAGAGGTGGCCATGGATAGACATATCAGAATGGGAATGGGATATGGAATTAAAATGTGTGGCCACTGGGAGATCCTGCTTTCTCTGGTGGACAGAGCGTAGGTGTTCAGCAAAATGATCTCCCAGTCTGCGTCGGGTTTCGCCAGTATATAGAAGGCCGCACCGGACGCAGTATATCACCCTAGCCAACTCACAGGTGAAGTTTCGCCTCACTTGGAAGGACTGTCTGAGGCCCTGAATGGTAGTGAGGGAGGAAGTGTAAGGGCATGTGCAGCACTTGCTCTGCTTACAAGGATAAGTGCCAGGAGGGACTCCCTTGTCCATTCGTACCCCCACCCCATCCCTCCCCACCGATCTTTCTTCTGCCAACAGTGCTATCACCAATGAGTCTATAGATGGTGTTGAGCTGTGCCTAGCCGCACAGTCATGAGTGTAGACAGAGTAAAGGTAAGCACACGTTCTTGAGGGCACATGTTGATTGTCAGCAAGGGGGCTTGATAACTGATCCGCACACTGTGGTTTCCCGGTGAGGAAGTCAAGGATCCAGTTGCAGAGAGAGGTACAGAAGCCTAAGTTTTGAAGGTTGTTGATTCACAATGCACAATTGCTAGTAAGCAGAGTAAACAGATTATGTTGCATTTATTAGTGTTTTGGGCTCTTGTGAAATGAGCATCTTAATATTTACATGGTATTGACTATATACAGGGAATTAGCCAAAACATTATTGGTTCACATAGAGGGCTGAAGGGCCTGTTCTTGTGCCGTACTGCTCTATGTTATATGCACCAGATTAAATTCGTTGCCATTAATTCCTATAGTGGGAGAGTCTATGACCAGAGGGCACAATGTCAGAATACAGGGTCCTCCATTTAGAGGAGATGAGGAATTTCTTTATCCAGAGAGGTTGGTGTATCTGCAGAATCAATACCACAGACACCGTGAAGGCCAAGTCATTGGGTACATTTAAAGCAGAGTTTGATAGGTTCTTGATTGGACAGGGTGTCAAAGATTTCAGGGAGAAAGCAGGACAACAGGGTTGTGAGGGAAATGGATTTATCATGATAAAATGGCAGCACAGACTATGGGCAGAATGGCCTACCTTATGGTTTTATGATCTTACCTACACAAGCTGTATATCATACAATGATATGCAATGAATACATGCAAATAATTAATTTGAATTTGATCTGATAAGAACTCAAGATCTTTTCAACTCTAATTGCTGAGAGAAAAAGTATTTCTTTTAAACGTACAAAGTTCTAGGATTAAACTGCTAAGGTCTACTTTGAATATGACATCTCCTTTTAATCTACTTTGTAACAGTCAGCTTCCCAATACACAGCAATTTATGCCTTGTTTCTAGGTTTTTCTGGATAATGCTGTAAACTAGGTAACTGCTATCTTCATACAAAAACCGATGTTTTCATTACTAATCATTACCCAAACATTGCACATCATTTCCCCTGTTCAATTTACATTTTTGGATTGAGCTGAGGGAAGGAGATTGGGGTGGGGGGGTGGAGGGTGGTGAAAGAGGGAATTTATGCCTCGAGGCTCAGGACAAGTAATTTAACGAACTCGTACATTCACTAAAGAAACCTCCACAAAATATTCCACATTCCACAGTCAACAGACCATATACATGTCTGGAACCAGTGCCCAAGGCTAGCAATTCTTCTCATGGCTAGTCTTTAGTACTGAAGTAACTGTCAAATGTCCAAACAGCTTTTTAAATCATCTTAAACTAAATTTCTTAAGATGTAAAAACAGAATTACATTGTTAAAATTAAAGGTTACATTTTAACAGCTCTAATGTTCCTCCTAAAAACACTTTTGATGTTCTAAATTTGTTTTTCAGAAAACTAACCTCAAATCCAAAGAACAGTTTAAAGAATAAAAACTTTCAGTCAATATAGTTAACCTCTGGAAGGCTGATTGGATTAACAATAGTTCAGTACATAAACAAGAGATTCTGCAGATGCTGGAAATCCAGAACAATGCTGGAGGAACTCAGCAAAATTTATGGAGAAGAATAAATAATCGTTGTTTCAGCTAAGGCATTGATTGCTTACTCATTTCCATAGATGCCTGATCTACAGACTTCCTCCAGCATTTTCAGTGTGATAATTTGGTTCAACAGTTTAGTTTTGGTATTCTTCCACACTAAAAGGCAGAAGAAAAATCAACATTACTTTCTCTCCTGACACCCTGGATGAGAAAAATAATTCAAAAGCTTATGTATTTACATCTATTGCAGATTTAAGCTCCTGGGATGTGGGGTTACCATATACTTGTGTAGAACAATAAATGGTAATCATAGGGTGCTGAACATTGTTTTCCATATTGAACATTCTCACACTTGCATTTAGATTTGACTAACAATACCTCCGTGGAAGAACAAGTTAGTGTGGACTGAAGTTGCATACACAGTACTCTCTACATACACTGTACAATAAAATGGCATATCACAATATCAGTTTAGAAGCAAATTTAAACAATAAATATCCTTCACCTGATTGAGACCAGATTGTTACCATGAACAGCATTCTAACTGGTTGCATCACCGTCTGGTATCTAGGGGCCTCTGAACAAGAGTAGGAAAAGCTGAAGTTGCAAATTCAGGCAGCTCCAACATGAGCATTAGCCTCCCCAGCATCAAGGACATCTTCAAAAGGTGATGCCTCAAAAAAAGCAGCATTCATCACCCAAGACATGCCTTCTTCTCATTGCTACTATCAATGTTTCAGGAACAGCCTCTTCCCCTCTGCCATCAGATTTTTGAATGGACAATGAACCCATGTACACTACCTCAGTTTTCTCTTTGTTCACTTGTTGCAATCTCATTTGAATCTTCAAATATACATTTCTTATTGTAATTTATGGTTTATTATGTATAGCAACATCTGCAGCTACAAAACATTTCATGTCATGCCAGTGATATCAAACCTTGCGGAACGACTACTCTCCGCTGAACATCGACGACTCCTCCGTACAGATCGTTAAGAGCACCAAATTTCTTGGTGTTCACCTGGCAGAGAATCTCACCTGGTCCCTCAACACCAGCTCCATAGCAAAGAAAGCCCAGCAGCATCTCTACTTTCTGCGAAGGCTGAGAAAAGTCCATCTCCCACCACCACCCGCCCCCCTCATCCTTGCCACATTCTACAGAGGTTGTATTGAGAGCATCCTGAGCAGCTGCATCACTGCCTGGTTCAGAAATTGCACCATCTCAGATTGCAATAGTGAGGTCAGCTGAGAAGATCGGGGCCTCTCTTCCCGCCATTACAGACATTTACACCACACGCTGCATCCATAAAGCAAATAGCATTATGAAGGACCCCACGCACCCCTCATACAAACTCTTCTCCCTCCTGCCATCTGGAAAAAGGCACCGAAGTATTTGGGCTCTCACGACCAGACTATGCAAGTTTCTTCCCCCAAGCCATCAGATTCCTCAATACCTAGAGCCTGGACTGACACCAACCTACTGCCCTCTACTGTGCATATTGTCTTGTTTATTATTTATTATTATTTATTGTAAAGCCTGCACTGTTTTGTGCACTTTATGCAGTCCTGGGTAGGTCTGTAGTCTAGTGTAGTTTTGTGTTGTTTTACGTAGTTCAGTGTAGTTTTTGTATTGTTCATGTAGCACCATGGTCCTGAAAAACACTTTCATTTTTACTGTGTACTGTACCAGCAGTTATGGTCAAAATGAGAATAAAAAGTGACTTGTTCTAGCATTAGATAAAATTTGATAATGACTTTTTGTTCCAGTACTATTATGGACTACAGTAGACAATAGGGTTTCCAAATAGGTGGTGGCACGTTATAATTTGAAAGGATTCCCACCAGCACCTTCTCTTTTGCATAAGACTTTAATGCATGTAACATGGGGTGAAGGACCTGTACTGTGCTAATGTCCCATGTCCAAACTCCCAAGCAATAATCAGCAGTTATTAGATAACTCCACAAGAGAGAAGATGCTGCCAGAATAAAAATGTGAATTCGGATTGTCCTATGCATCTCAGTAGGCACTGAGTAATTCAGATCATTCCACCCAGCCAGCTCACCTAGGTCACTTAAACATGATGGGAGGAAACAAAGTTAATTTGCCAGAATCTTTAATTACATAGCTCCATCAGTACAACATTCATAAAGTTCATGCTCAGCCAATTTTATCTCTAGCGTCAAGTATTACAGCGGGCGAGTCTAGCCCAGAGGGCAGAGCATCAGAATAGAAGGACATTCCTTTAGAACAGATGAGGGGGAATTCCTTTAGCCAGAGGGGAGGGAATCTGGGGAATTCACTGTCACATACAGCTGTGGAGGCTAAGTCATTGGGTATATTTAACGCAGAGGTTGATAGGTCATAGTCATACTTTATTAATCCTGGGAGAAATTGGTTTTCGTTACAGTTGCACCATAAATAAATAGTAATAAAACCATAAATAGTTAAATAGTAATATGTAAATTATGCCAGTAAATTATGAAATAAGTCCAGGACCAGCCTATTGGCTCAGGGTGTCTGACCCTCCAAGGGAGGAGCTGTAAACTTTGATGGCCACGGGCAGGAATGACTTCCTATGACGCTATGTGTTGCATCTCGGTGGAATGAGTCTCTGGCTGAATGTACCCCTGTGCCCACCCAGTACATTATGTAGTGGATGGGAGACATTGTCCAAGATGGCATGCAATTTGGACAGCAGGTACTTGATTAGTCAGGACATCAAGTTACAGGGAGAAGGCAGAAGAATGGGCTTGAGTGATAATAAATCAAACATGATGGAATGACAGAGCTGACTTGATGGGCTAAATGGCCTAATTCAGCTGCAATGGTAACAATGAATATTTTAGACTGAGAAAATAAAATAAGACAAAACCCATAGCTCCAAAGGCAGAAAACTTGTCCATATTTTAAACTGCTTAATGCATTGTAGCTGTGTAGATTTCCACATTTGGCTACAGACTGCGAAATAGACTAACAAAAAGGTAGGCAAGAAAATGTGGGAGAAAAAGAAAAAATTTCTGATGAAAAAGAAATTCTAATAAAGGGAGAATAAGATGTATCCCACTGCCTCAGGAAAGCAGCCAATATAATCAAAACCTCTCCCACCCTGATCAAAAGATACAAAAGCTTGAAAACACACACCAGCCAACTCAAGGACACTTGAACAACAGATAAATTCAATCTCTCAATCTACTGCGTCATGGCCCTTGCACTGTATTTTTTTTTATCTACCCACACTGCACTCTGTAACTAACACTAGATTCTGCATCCAGTTATTGTTTTTCCCTTTGTACTACCTCAATGATCTTGGGTTCAGAATGATCCGTGTGAATGGCATGCAAAACAGTCTTTCACAGTATCTCAGTACATGTGACAATAATAAACCAATTAAAACACTGAAGGCAGCCAAAGACAATTTCATCCATATTCCATTTCAACACTATTCTTCAATAGCTCATTGGTCAATTTGCAATGAAAATCGCAAAGCTTTTCAAAGTTCTCATCTTAACCCAATTATAAGCTATAAAAATGCCATCCTTGAGGAAAAAAATTGTTGAATATCTTTAAGAGAAAGTCAGGCAGTTTCTTAACCAAGGGCTTCTCTCTTTAGGAGAAGAGGACAAGAGGTGACTTGATAGAGGTGCACACGATGATAAGAGGCATAGATCAAGTGCACAGCCAGAAATTTCCCCAACCCAGGCTGGAAATGACCAATCGGAAGGAACATTTTCAAGGTGATTGGTGGAAAGTATTGTGGGGGGTGTCAGTGGTAGGTTATTTCTGTAAATACAGTGTAGTTACAGAGTGCAGTGTGTATAATTAAAAACAGTGCAAGAAGGCCATGACGCAGTAGATTGGGAATGGAATGTGCTGCCAGGCGTGCTGTTAGAGGCAGATACATTAGGAACATTTGGGAGACTCAGAGAGACACATGGATAACAGAAAAATGGAGTGCTATGAAAGTGGGAAGAGTCAGACTGATCTTCAAGTTAAAAGGTTGACAACATCACGGGCTGTAATATTCTATGAATGGACAGTATCTGGGGAAGGGTTAGGAGCAGTCTGGAATGTAGAGCTGCTACAAACAAATCAGCCATAGTCTTATTGAATGGTGGAGCAGCTTCAGGGGGCCAAATGGCCATTCATACTCGAAATTTATATATTTGAAATAAGTCAAGACATCAAACATTTTATTTGTTTTGCAAGACGTTTTCAATGCACAATTTCATCACTGCATTCAGAAGTATAGAACCTCTGTCGGCACCAGTAAAAAAAAAAGGGGACAAAACAAAAAGGAATCAGACGTGAACTATTTTCAAATCCTTTCCTACCATATCCATGGCATTCCATTTAATAACAGCACTAAAAGGCATCCTGCTGTGTCCAAGTATGATCAAAAGCTCATTTAATGATATTAGTATTCAAAATGCAGATTTTAGCCTTGTTCTTTCTAAATTTCAGTACAAGAAAAAATGTCAATAAATCATTTGATCGTTCCTCAGCTCCTCTGTAGGTTCCATAAACATTGATTATTCACAATAGAAATATTTGCCCTGGATTACATGGGCAACTCTGCCATGAAATTCCAAGCCCCGCTGCGATGGGGGGGGGGGGGAGGAGGAGTCAGGCATGGTGCTTGCAACTCCACAGCTATAGAAGGTCCAGAGACAATATTCCTGGAAGAGGAGAAATAATTGATGGGCTACACCTGGGAACAGTTTGAAAGTAGCCCACGATGGGGGACTCTGGCAAGCTATATCCCAGTAAGGGTGATGGGCTTAAGCATGATTGCAAGGCAGCACTGTAGCATAACAATTAATGCAATCACTTTACAGTGCAGGCGGTCACTGACTGGGGTTCAATTCCCACCACTGCCTGTAAGGAGTCTGACTATGACTATGTGGGTTTCCACATTCCAAAGATGTACAGGTTAGGGTCTGTGTCGGCACTGGAAGCGTGCCCACAGTCCTTGCTGATTTGATGCATTTCTCCGTATGCTTTGATGCAAGTACAAATTGATTGCCAACCTTTTAAAAAGTTAATTAAAAATTATGCACGAGATACACAACAATTTTGACAAAAATCCAAACAGGTCAGTAATAGAATGGCAAAGGGGGAGAAGCTGTTGCTGAATAAGTTTTAAACCTGATTCTCAATAGGTCAGGAGCCAAGTAATTTTGACAAAATCTTAACCAACAGTGGTGAGCATGCTGTAACTAAATGCCACTGAACAGCACAATGAATTATTCCTCCCATCATTTTGCGATTGAGGTGAGCAAAATCAGCTCCAGAATCAGTAACCTTTAACAGATACATACTTTACATGGACTCCAAATAACCTGAGACTTTTCCTCAGGGCAAAAATGGCCAATACGATTGGAGGAAAATATTTGGGGGGGGGCACGCAGATGTCAAAGGTAGCTTTTTTTTAAATATAACAGCTGCACAGACCAACCACATTACTCTGAGCATGATTTTTTTTGAAAACAGCCTGAAAACTGTGCGGCACTCTTAATTTTTTTTTAATGCTTATGAATATTTAGAATGAAAATATCACATACTTCTGATTTTATTAATGTAAGGGTACAATATACAGTACAAAGAAAATCTTTTCACATTTCGTAAATCTATTCCAGCTGCACGGTAACAAAGACTAGGTGCACAGGAGCATTTCAGTCACTGCATGGCTGCAGAGTTTAGAGGGAACAGTGGCCTGGAATGCACTGGTAAGGTAGACACATTGGGGACACAAGAAACTTACATTGGCACCATTCCAGCATATCTGATTTATTATCCTTCTCACCTAGATTCTCCTGCTTTCTCTCCAAAATTTTTGTCACCCTGACTAATCATGAACCAATCAACCTCCACTTTAAATATACTCAATGACTTGGCCACAGGTCACAAACTCTTAGATAGGCACATAGATGAAAGAAAAACGAGGGCTACGTGGGAGGGAAGGGTTAGATTGATTATGGATTAGGTTAAAAGGTTGGCACAACATTGTGGGCCAAAAGGTCTGTACTGTTCTCTATGAATCAGGAACATCTTCTTCCCCTCCACCAGAGCTCTAAATGGACAATGAACCCACTACACTACCTCACTTTTTTCTTTTTTTATACTTATTTAATTCATATTTCTTATTGCAATTCAGTTTTTATTATACATTGCAATATACTACTGCCACATAACAAATTTCACAACATATGCCAGTGATACTCAACCTGATTCTGATAAGTGCTCGGTGATCTAAAAAGCAGTTACCACAAGTATGCAACAAATTTAAAACTCCATACAGCACCTACAAAATGAATTTTAAATACTTGATAACAAATTTAAAAGAACTCTGAATGCAAGACATTGCTCATTTGTAAAACAGTGTTAGTAGCAGTATATCACCCTGAAAATTTTAGGTACAATATTAAGGAAAGAACCTCCACCAATGCAGACCAGTAAAAGCCTCCCTTTTCAGACAGCCGATTCTGCAGAGCAAGACAGCAGCTGGATGCTTTAAGACAAACCCATGCACAAGTCCCAGTAAAGGAGCCGTCCAGCTGCCAAAGCAACTGCCTACCTGTCAGGAAAACCCTCTGGGTGGCGGGGGGCGAGGCCGTTTTGTTCCCTTGCACCCTGACGGCCACAGGGGAACTCGCCTTCTGCGCTTCCACTTTACGGGCTGCCTGACCTGGCAATGAACCAGATGGCAGGCTGGCTTTTACGGACCCGCTAATGCGCTCTTTCATCTCCAAGGACAGCATGCGCCCTCTGTGCATCCACTCCTGCATTTTGTTGACCGTCACTGCAGGTGGTTTTAAAGAGGAGCCCTGCCTATCGTTTTGCTGGTCGCACGATCCGCAGACCGCATCACCGGGACCCCCCAACTTATTCAGCTTAGACCCGGCGTAACGGGGCACCATATTACTTTCTGAAGGCTTCACACAGACTGAAGAGGGTAAATGGTCGGGGTGCGAGCCCCCAGCCTGGGGGGATGTTTGGCCCCAGCCAGGCGGGCTCGCCACTGACCGGTCAGTGAGGATGGAAAGGTAATCGATGACCCCGTCGCTCACTGACCGCTGCAGAGAGGATCTGGAAGCCGTCGGGCTCTGGCTGGCGAGATGACTCCGGGAAGGAGGCAATGAAGTGGAGAGCTGCCGGCGGAGGAGGTCAAGCTGGCCAGAGGAGGCCGTGGCCAGCGAGGGGGTGCCCCGGAGATAGCCCGCGGTTGCGGGGGTGTCCGTGGGCATGCCGTGCATGGCGTGGATGAGCAGGTAATAGGCTTCTTGCAGCCGGCTCCTCAGCCTCTCTCTCTCGCGGCGGCACGGCGAAGCGGCCTGGCCGCCCAGACACGGCCGCCGAGCCCTGCAGGCCCGCCGACGCCGGTTGTCATAGTAATCGCCGCCGCCGTCGTCGTCGTCGTGGTCGGCCAGGATGGGGTCCAGAGGCGGAGGACCGGCCAGGTCCTCGCACACGCTCCGCCTCTCATCCTCTCCTCCGCCCGGGACCGGGGAGACCCGACTGACGCCCGCCGGTCCACCTAACCCAAACGCCCCGGGCCCGGCCTGGAACTGTTGTCGCCGCCGCCGCTGCTGCTGAAGGAGCTTCGCTTTACCTTCGTGGCCCCTTGAGACACTGCTCGCCGTCTTCTTGGGCTTCTTCCCCCTCAGCTTGGCGAACAAAGTCCGGCGTAAGGGGTCGGCCATCCCCGCTCGGCTCCCCCCTCCGCTCCCGGACACAGCTAGTTCGCCTGCGTTGGCAGTTGCACCCCTATCTCTCTCCTCAGCGCACCCCTGCGCGCACTGCCTGTAGCCGCCGCTCGACCTTGCTCTTCACTCCGCTCAGCGCCTTCCGCGCAGGCGTCAGCCATCCTCGAGCCGCGGCTCGCGACTGGAACACACCACCACCGTCGCGCGAAGCGACCAGCGCACAGCAGACAGACAATCCGACCGCCCATTTCCCGCCCCTCGTCTCTTACTTTCAGCCAATGGGAAAGATTGATTGAAAAGAGGCGGGCTGATGAGCACGCAGGCGCAGCTGTTAAAGAGACCGCCCCCTTTGCTCCTCCCGTCAGTTCACCTCAGCACACCTGAAGGACAGGTAACCAGCTCTTTTCCTCTTTCCTTATCACTATTTAGTTGTTTTTTTCACAATATATATAATTTTATATATTTACTGCCACAAAGCAACACATTTCTAGACAGTGATAATAGTTATAGTCATACTTTATTGATTCCCGGGGAAATTGGTTTTCGTTACAGCTGCACCATAAATAATTAAATAGTAATAAAACCATAAATAGTAATATGTAAATTATGCCAGGAAATGTCCAGGACCAGCCTATTGGCTCAAGGTGCCTGACCCTCCAAGGCAGGAGTTGTAAAGTTTGATGGCCACAGGCAGGAATGACTTTCAATGACGCTCTGTGTTGCATCTTGGTGGAATGAGTCTCTGGCTGAATGTACTCCTGTGCCCAACCAGTACGTTATGTAGTGGATGGGAGACATTGTCCAAGATGGCATGCAACTTGGACAGCATCCTCTTTTCAGACACCACCATCAGAGAGTCCAGTTCCATCCCCACAACATCACTAGCCTTATGAATGAGTTTGTTAATTCTGTTGGTGTCTGCTACCCTCAGCCTGCTGCCCCACCACACAACAGTAAACATGATAGCACTGGCCACCACAGACTTGTAGAACATCCTCAGCATCGTCCGGCAGATGTTAAAGGACCTCAGTCTCCTCAGGAAATAGAGACGGCTCTGACCCTTCTTGTAGACAGCCTCAGTGTTCTTTGACCAGTCCAGTTTAGATAGATAGATATAGATACTTTATTAATCCCGAGGGAAATTTGGTTTCATTACAGTTGCACCAACCAAGAATAGAGCGTAAACATAACAATACAAAAAACCCCAACAATCAAACAACAAAATGCAAACTGTGCCAGATGGAAAATAAGTATCCCCAGGTATTTGTAATAAACCTGGCTCTAATTCCTCTAACTTCCAAAAATTATTTTTGTTACTCCAGATTCCAGCATCTGCAGTGAGGAAGTTTCAGACCTAAGTGGCCAGCCCCAATATCTTGAGCACATGTGATCTAGACATTTTAGTTTCGAAAACATCCTGTATACATCAACTCTGTTGAGCCCTTAAGAATTTTATGCTTTTCAACATTACCTTTTCGTGCCCTCCACCATCAGATTTGTGAAAGTCCATCAAGCCATAATTACTACCTGATTATTCCCTTTTAAGGTTTTTTTAGGACAAGCTCCCACTATCTAATAAATGGCGTGTGCCTCAATTAGCCACTGACAATCTTTGTCTTTGAAAAGAGTCGGAAGGTTTTGGAATCAGCTTAGTATTGTGGTGCGTAAAGGTATCCACACTAGTGGATGGTCTTAGGGTAATAACTACTCCTGAACCTGGTGATGTGGAACCCAAGGCTCTTGTACCTTCTGCCCTGTGGTAGCAGTGAGAAGAGAGCATGGCCTGGATGGTCAGATCCTTGATGATCGATATTGCTTTCTTGTGTCAATGCTCCATTTAAATGTGCTCAATGGTGGGGAGGACTTTACCCATGATGGACTTGGCTGTATCCATTTCTTCTGTTGTCTTTTCTGTTCCTGGGCATTGGTGTCCATACCCTCCACTGTGCATCTATAGAAGCTCATCAAAGTTTTAGATAGTATGCCGAATCTATGCAAACTTTTAATAAAGTAAAGGTGCTGTCATAGCTTCTTTGCATTGGAACTTGCATCCTGGTCTCAGGACAGAACTCAAAGTTCAATGTTTAAAGTACATTTAATATCAGAGTATGCATACCATATACAATTGTGATTCATCTTCTTGCAGGTAGCCACAAAACAAAGAAACACAATAGAATTCATGAAAAACCCCACACAACAAAGCCAGTCATACATCCAATTTGTGAAAAAATAAAGAAAGAATCATTTCATGATATGCTGAGCTATGTCCATAACTCCCTGCAGTTTCTTGCAGTCAAAGTTAGTGCAATTGCAATACTAGCCATGATTCATCTAGATAGGAAGCTTTCTGTAGTGTATTAATAAAAAATAATGAGCATCTAAAGAGAGATGCCAAATTTCTTTAGCCTCCTAAGGAAGTAGAGACACTGGTGAGCTTTCTTGGCTATGGCATCAAGGTGGTAAATGCCAACAGTATAACACTGTGCACTCATTCCATAGTTGGAGTTTTGAGACCCACTGCCTATCTTGGTGAAATATTTTCTATGACTACTTTCGTAAGTCTGACCTCCTAGGTAGGTTACCAATAGCAAATCATTACACAGACCAAGAAGGTTATATGTCACCCACTGAGGTCCTGCAGAAGATTGTTTAGAACATAGAACATTACCGCACAGTACAGGCCCATAACCTTTTAATCCATTCCAAGATCAATTTAACCTTTACGACCTACATAACCCTCCATTTTTCTTTTATCCATGTGCATATCCAAGAGTTTATTAAATGTCATTAGTGTATCTATCTCTACCACCCCCCTGGCAAGGTGTTCCATGCACCCAATACTTCCTGTGTATAAAACATACTTCTGACACCACCCTATACTTTCCTCCAAATACCTTAAGCTTATGCCCAGTTGTAATAGCCATTTTTGCCCTAGGGAAACTTTTCTGGCCGTCCACTCGATCTATGCCTTTTATCATCTTGTACACCTCTATCAAGTCACCCCTCAGCTTCTTTCTCTCCAAAGAGAAAAGCCCTAGCTCACTTAACCTATCCTCATAAGATGTGCTCTCTAGTCCTGCCAGCCTCCTGGACAATCTCCTCTGCACCCTCTCTAAAGCTTCCATGTCCTATAATGAGGTGGCCAGAACTGAACACAATATTCCATGTATGGACTAACTAGGGCTTTATAGAGCTGCAACATTACCTTGTGGCTCTTGAGCTCTATCTCTTGACTAATGAAGGCCAACACACCATACACCTTCTTAGCAACTTGCACGGCATCTTTTAGATTCTAGCATCTTCAGTCCCTTATGTCTCCAAGATTAATGTGTTTATAATACTGCCATTAAGCCATTTCAAGACATCCTATCATAGATACTTTTTTTGTCCTATACATCCCTTTCTGTCTTTTCTGTCTCGTCTTTGGTGCATGTATATCATAATGCATGTGGAAAGACATTACAAAGAATAAACTCAGAAACTACAGGCAAGTTAGTTTAACCTTGTGGTGCAAAATCTGTTTGATATGACAAAAAACTAATGGGTTGAATTAATTACGTTGAACCAGCACAATTTTGTTAGGAGTAAATCAAGTTTGAATTTTCAGAATGCAAACAACAGGAATTCTGCAGATGCTGGAAATTCAAGCAACACACATCAAAGTTGCTGGTGAACGCAGCAGGCCAGGCAGCATCTCTAGGAAGAGGTAGAGTCGACGTTTCAGGCCGAGACGTCGACTGTACCTCTTCCTAGAGATGCTGCCTGGCCTGCTGCGTTCACCAGCAACTTTGATGTGTGTTGCTTGAATTTTCAGAAGGTGGTTACTAAAGTCACCGATTTTGCTACGAAAATTGGAAGACTGGTTACTAATTGAAGCCTATGAAATAAAGTGGCAACATAAATTTTAAAGAAAATCCTTATAACAGAAAGAGGATTGGGGTAAAAGCCCATTTCAGTTTGATTTCCCATTCCCATCCCAACATGGCTGTCCATGGCCTCCTCTACTGTCACATGAGGCCATATTCAAGTCAGAGGAGCAACTCATCATACTGAGTCTGGGTAACCTCCAACTGAGGGCATGAACATCAATTTTTCCAACTTCTAGTAATTTCTTCCCCCTCCCTCCTTTTTTCTTCCATCCCCAATCTGGTTATCCTCTCACCCTTTCTCTTTTCCTCACCTGCCCATCACATCCCTCCAGTGCCCCTTCTCCTTCCATTTCTTACATAGCTGACTGTCTTCTCCTATCAGATTTTTGTGCTTCAACTATTAACCTCTTCCACCTATTACCTCTCAGATTCTCCCTTCCCCCTTCGCTTAGTCTCACCTATCACCTGCCAGCCTCTACTCCTCCCTCAACACCACCTCTGTATTCTGGTTTCTCTCTCTTTACTTTCCAGTCCGGATAAAACTATGAGACATATGAGCAAAATCAGGAATCCTGGGGTCTGTGATTTTTTTGATCTAACAGGGAAGGAATATTGAATCCCTTACAAGATTCAAAATTCAATGTCACTTCCTGTTCACAACTATAATGGAGCATAAAATAATTGTTACTCAGGATCTGATGCAGCTCAAAAAACACAAAACACAATAATAAAAAACAAATATAAATACATAAAATAGCTTATATATATAGCTTATCTATATATATATATATATATAGATTGATTGTATGTCCGTAAAGTGGTGCTAGGCACAGGAGTGTGTGTACATAAAGTGACTCTGACAGGAAATGATAAAGTAGTGGTGGTTGGGGGTGTGGAGGGGTGGGTTAGTGGGTAGAGATGTTGATCAGCCTTATAACTTGAGGAAAGTAACTGTTCTTTGAGTCTGGTGGTCCTGGCGTAGATTCTACGTAGCCTTATCCCTGAAGGCAAAGGAACAAACAGTCCATGAGCAGAGTGGGTGGGATCTTTCATGATGTTACTAGCCTTTTTCCAGCACCTTTCTGTATATATATCCTTGATGGTGAGTAGGTCATTGTGTGTACAGTTAAGGTAGAAATAAATCTGCTGCTTATCTCTCAGCGTGTTGTATCTTAAAAAATTCTTAACAATCATCAAGGCAATCAATTATCTTGGTGTCATTGGAGCAAAAAGCTGATAAGGATAAAATTGCTCAGAATGAAGGCAGTTCTGAGTGGCTGAATCAGATTCAAGCCCTCGGGCACCATTTCTTATGAAAAGGGGTCATTCATCAAAGGCTTCTTTGAGGTACATTGACCACAAAAACTTTCCTGCAGCTAATCAATTCAACCCAGAAGCTATTTCTGTGGATGTTGTTTTTATGTTGTTTATAAAGGAAGAAATCTTCTTTGAAGAGCTAAATGATGTTTCAAGGATTACTGAACTATATTGAAATAAATTCAATATGCAAAACAGTAGTGTCGCAGTTAGAACGACACTATTACATCTCAGGGCATTCTGAAGTTTGGAGATGAATTCCGATGTCATCTGTAAGGAGTTTGTGTATTCATCCCAGTTGATGCGTGGGTTTCCTCCCACAGTCCAAAGACATACTGGTTAATTCATCATTGTAATTTGTCCTGTAATTAGGTTTAATCAGTGGTTTGCTGGGCAGCACAGTTTGTTAGGCTGGAAGGGCCTGTTCCACACTATATCGCTAAATAAATAAGTTCTCTGAACTAGCTTCTAATATACTGTATCGACTTATGGTATAATTCTGTCATTAAGAACTCCCACCACCCAAGACATGTTCTCTTCTCACTGCTACCATCAGGGAGGAGGTACAGGGGCCTGTGGACAACACTCAACATTTTAGGTATAGCTTCTTCCCCTCCACCATCAGATTTATGAACGGACAATGAGCCCATGAACAGTATCTCACTATATGTTTTTTGGTTTTTTTTAACCAGTGATATTAAATCTGTTTCCGATTCTGAACCCAAGTGCACTGGTTCCTGTCAGTGCCTATTTTTAACTTAGACAATGCTGGGGATTGTACTCCTGGACTTATTTCCCCGAGCTACAATAGAACTAACAGTTCAGTGTTCACTTATTTATAGTGCAATAAAATTTGTATTTCTGTGGACTCTTTCACAACTTCAGAACATGCAAATACCATGCAAATGGTATATTGAAGTTGTATAAATGTCGGTGATGCCTAATTTGGAATATCGTGTGCAGTTTTGTTCACATTCTGACAGGAAATATGTAAATAAGGTTGAAAGAGTATAGAGAAAATTTACAAGGGATTTGCCAGGACTTGAGCACCTGAGTTATGGGGAGAGGTTGAATAGGATAGGATTTTATTCCCTGGAGCATAGAAGATTGAGGAGAGATTTGATAGAGGTATACAAAATTATGAGGGGCATAGGTGGGGTAAATGCAAGCAAGCTTGTTCCACTGAGGCTACAACTGGAGGTTATGGGTTAAGTGTGAAAGGGGAAATGTTTAAGAGGAATGTGAGGGGGTGGTGAGAGCGTGGAACGAGATGCCAGTGCAAGTGGTGGATGCGGGTTTGATTTCAGCATTTAAGAGAAATTTGTATAGGTACATAGATGGGAGGCATATGGAGGGCTATGGTCCCGATGGAGGTAAATGGGACTAGGCAGATTAATGGTTCTGCACGGACTAGTTGAGTCATAGGACCTGCTTCATACTCTATAACTATAAATCATGCAAAAATGGAATAAAATAAATGAATAATACCGAGAACATGAGTTAGTGTCCTTGAATGTGAATCTGTAGGTTGTGGAGTAATCTCAGTGTTAGGATAAGTGAAATGATCTACACTGGTTGGAATAACAATTTGACATAAAGGGCCTGTCTCAGTGCTATAATGTTCTACGACTGTGTACTGATAAGATCATAAGATATAGGAACAGATTTAGGCTATTCGGCCTATCAAGTCTGCTCCACCATTTCATTACAGCTGATCTATTATTCCTCTCAACTCCATTCTCTTCTCCTCTCCCCGTAATTTTTGATGCTCTTACTAATTGTAAAGATACATCTCTACCAAAGGAGGTGCACCTTCCCTCCACTGGCCTGCAATTCACCATTGGACAAGGTGTAGCACCTGCTTAGCGCCCCCTCCCCCTGATCAGGGTCACATGAAGCCATGCAAGCAAGTGGTGGATGGTTGTATGAGCCGTTGGTGCATATCCTAGTTATGCAACTACTGACACCAGCCAGACAACCTCTAAAGAGTATTAATAATGGCTAGGGTAACTCATCTTGTAAAGTCACTGCCCAGAAGAAGGCAATGGCAAACCATTTCTGCAGAAAAATTTGCCATGAACAATCATGGTCATTGAGAGACATTATTACCTATATCATAAGACACAGCACATAATGATGATGATGACTAATCAAGAACCTATCAACCTCTACCTTAAATATACCCAATGACTTGGCCTCCACAGCCTGCTATGGGATTCCACAGATTCACAATCATCTAGTTAAAGAAATTCCTCCCCATCTCTGTTTTAAAGGGATGTTCCTCTATTCTGAGGCTGTGCCCTCTGGTCCCAGACTCCCCCACTATAGGAAACACCCTCTTCATGTGCACGCTATCTATGCAGTTCAATATTTGATAGATTTCAATGAGGTCCCCCCTCATTCTTTCAACTCCCAGGACGTGTGATGAAATTATCTGTGTGGATGCCATGCAGAGCATTTCGCTGTATCTTGGTACGTATGACAACCAATTCTTTACTCAGCAGTATTGAGTTCAAGAGCCATGAGGTAATGTTATGCTATATAAGGCCTTGGTCAGACCCCACTTGGAGTACAGTGTTCAGTTCTGGTCACCTCACTGCAGGAAGGATGTGGGTAGTATAGAAAGCGTGCAGAGGAGATTTACAAAGATGTTGCCCGGATTGGAGAGCATGCCTGATGAAAATAGGTTAAGTGAACTTGGTCTTTTCTCCTTGGAATGATGGAGGATGAGAGGTGACCTGATAGAGGTGTATAAGATGATGAGAGACATTGATCATGTGACTAGCCAGAGGCTTTTTCCCAGGGCTGAAATGGCTAACACAAGGGGCATAGTTTTAAGGTGTTTAGAAGTAGGTACAAAGGGGATGTCAGAGGTAAGTTTTTCCCACAGACAGTGGTGGGTGTGTGGAAGGCACTGCCAGTGACAGCGGTAGGGGTAAATACAACAGGGTCTTTTAAGAGACTCTTAGATAAGTACATGGAGCTTAGAAAAATAGAGGGCTATGCACCAGGGAAATTCTAGGCAGTTTCTAGAGTAGATTGTGGGCCGAAGGGCCTGTAATGTCTGTAATGTCTATGTTCTATGTTCTAATGATGAGATAACCTGTTTTTGCAATACAGTATCTGTTAAATTATTGGTTTGTATGCCAGCTCTCTGGGAGAGATTAAACTCCCCATTATGAAGCAGGCTCTACTATAAATCAGTAACTACCCTTTGGAGTTTACTGGAAGCAAAAGTTCAGGCTTTACGTTCTTGAGACTATCACAAAGATTTAACTCAGTTCCATTCTTCCATCTCTAGGTAAGTCATGCGTGAAAAATAGCCGATTGATATATTTATTGATTTATTGAGATACAGCATGGAATTGGCACTTCGAGCCACGCTGCCCAGCTATCCTCCTAATCATGGGACAATTTACAATGACCGACTAACCGTAGTACATCTTTGTATTGTGGGAGGAACCCAGACACCCGGAGGAAACCAATGTGGTCACAGGAAGAACGTACAAACTCCTTAGAGGCAGCGGCAGGAATTGAACCCAGCTCACCTGTACTGTGTAGTGTTGTGCTAATTACTACACTACCATACCGCCCCAATTGAGAAGTGTACCTTTGAGAGAACCACTATAGCAGAACCTAGAAAGAAAGTGACACATTCAGAAAACATTGGGAGACAGGACACTCTTAAAGAATTAGCAAGAAAATAAAAACATCTAACCAAAAACCCTTTAATTGGATTAGAAATGCTGTTACATAGTTATGTCATTCACTTTTTTTTTAAGATTAGGTTAGATTTACTTGTCATGTGTATGTCAAAAAAAAAAGTGAAAAGCGTCATCTGGGGCAGGCCATAGTGTTGCTATGTACAGTGCCTGTCAAAAGTATTCACCCCCCCCACCCCCGGAAGTTTTCATGTTTTCTTATTTTACAACATTGAACCACAGTGGATTTAATTTGGCTTTTTTGACACTGACTGACTGAAAAAGACTTTTTCGTGTCATAGTAAAAACAAAATTAATTACAATTACAAACCACAAAATAATGATGGCATAAGTATTCACCCCCTTCAAGTCAGTATTTTGTAGATGCACCTTTGGCAGCAATTACAGCCTTCAGTCTGTGTGGATCAGCTTTGCACATCTGGACACTGTAATTTTTCCCCATTTTTCTTTACAAAACTGCTCAAGCTCTGCCAGATTGCATGGGAATTGTGACTGAACAACCCTTTTCATGTCCAGCCACAAATTCGTAATTGGATGTAGGTCTGGACTCTGACTTGGCCACTCCAGCACATTAACTTTGTTGTTTTTAAGCCATTCCTGTGTAGCTTTGGCTTTATGCTTGGGGTCCATTGTCATGCTGGAAAACAAATCTTCTCCTAAGTTGCAGTTCTCTAGCAGACTGCATCAGGTTTTCCTCTAGAATTTCACTGTGCTTTGCTGCATTCGTTTTACCCTTTACCTTCACGGACCTTCTAGGGCCTGCAGCAGTGAAGCATCGCCAGAGCATGATGCAGCCACCACTGTGCTTCACGGGAGGGTTAGAGTATTTACTACAATCAATTGAAATACCTTGACTACACACAGGTCTCCAAAAACAGATCTCCATTTAACTAATTATATGACTTCTAAAGCCAATTGGCTGCACCAGTGATGATTTGGTGTGTCACTTTAATGGGGTGGGGGAGACGTGAATACTTAGGCAATCAATTATTTTGTGCTTTATATTTGTTTCTACCCACTTTGACAAGAAAGTTTTCTTTCTGTTGAGCAGTGTCAAAAAAGTCAAATTAAATCCACTGTGATTCAATGATATAAAACAATAAAACATGAAATCCTCCAAGTGGGGCGAATACTTTTTATAGTGACTGTATCATAGCATATCCACAACTTACTATATCTAACCCTACGCCTTTGGACTCTGGGAAGAAACCAAAACAACCAGTGGATATCCACATGGTCACTGGAAGAATGCCTTGCATACAGTGGTGGGAATCAAATGAAACTCCAATCTGTGAACGCTGGCACTGTGAATTGATTGTGCTAATACAGAGGAGCAGATTGGGAGGCAGATTTTGGAAAGGTGCAAAAATAACAGGGTTGTTATCATGGGTGACTTTAACTTCCCTAATATTGATTGGCACCTGATTAGTTCCAAGGGTTTAGATGGGGCAGAATTTGTTAAGTGTGTCCAGGATGGATTCCTGTCACAGTATGTGGACAGGCCGACCAGAGGCAATGCCATACTAGATCTAGTACTAGGTAATGAACCGGGTCAGGTCACAGATCTCTCAGTGGGTGAGCATCTGGGGGACAGTGACCACCGCTCCCTGACCTTTATAATTATCATGGAAAAGGATAGAATCAAAGAGGACAGGAAAATTTTTAATTGGGGAAGGGCAAATTATGAGGCTATAAGGCTAGAACTTGCGGGTGTGAATTGGGATGATGTTTTTGCAGGGAAATGTACTATGGACATGTGGTCGATGTTTAGAGATCTCTTGCGGGATGTAAGGGATAAATTTGTCCCGGTGAGGAAGATAAGGGATGGTAGGGTGAAGGAACCATGGGTGACAAGTGAGGTGGAAAATCTAGTCAGGAGGAAGAAGGCAGCATACATGAGGTTTAGGAAGCAAGGATCAGCTGGGTCTATTGAGGAATTATAGGGTAGCAAGAAAGGAGCTGAAGAAGGGGCTGAGAAGAGCAAGAAGGGGGCATGAGAAGCCCTTGGCAAGTAGGGTAAAGGAAAACCCCAAGGCATTCTTCAATTATGTGAAAAAAAAATAGGATGACAGGAGTGAAGGTAGGACCGATTAGAGATAAAGGTGGGAAGATGTGCCTGGAGGCTGTGGAAGTGAGCGAGATCCTCAATGAATACTTCTCTTCGGTATTCACCAATGAGAGAGAACTTGATGATGGTGAGGACAATATGAGTGAGGTTGATGTTCTGGAGCATGCTGATATTAAGGGAGAGGAGGTGTTGGAGTTGTTAAAATACGTTAGGACAGATAAGTCCCCAAGGGCCTAACGGAATATTCCCCAGGCTGCTCCATAAGGTGAGAGAAGAGATTGCTGAGCCTCTGGCTAGGATCTTTATGTCCTCGTTGTCCACGGGAATGGTACCGGAGGATTGGAGGGAGGCGAATGTTGTTCCCTTGTTCAAAAAAGGTAGTAGGGATAGTCCGGGTAATTATAGATCAGTGAGCCTTACGTCTGTGGTGGGAAAGCTATTGGAAAAGATCCTTAGAGATAGGATCTATAGGCCTGATCATGGTCTGATCAGGGACAGTCAGCATGGCTTTGTGAAGGGCAGATGGTGTCTAACAAGCCTGATAGAGTTCTTTGAGGAGGTGACCAGGCATATAGATGAGGGTAGTGCGGTGGATGTGATCTATATGGATTTTAGTAAGGCATTTGACAAAGTTCCACACGGTAGGCTTATTCAGAAAGTTAGAAGGCATTGGATCCAGGGAAGTTTGGCCAGGTGGATTCAGAATTGGCTTGCCTGCAGAAGGCAGAGGGTGGTGGTGGAGGGAGTACATTCAGATTGGAGGATTGTGACTAGTGGTGTCCCACAAGGATCTGTTCTGGGACCTCTACCTTTCGTGATTTTTATTAACGACCTGGATGTGGGGGTAGAAGGGTGGGTTGGCAAGTTTGCAGACGACACAAAGGTTGGTGGTGTTGTAGATAGTGTAGACGATTGTCAAAGATTGCAGAGAGACATTGATAGGATGCAGAAGTGGGCTGAGAAGTGGCAGATGGAATTCAACCCAGAGAAGTGTGAGGTGGTACATTTTGGAAGGACAAACTCCAAGGCAGAGTACAAAATAAATGGCAGGATACTTGGTAATGTGGAGGAGCAGAGGGATCTCGGGGTACATGTCCACAGATCCCTGAAAGTTGCCTCACAGGTGGATAGGGTAGTTAAGAAAGCGTATGGGGTGTTAGCTTTCATAAGTCAAGGGATAGAGTTTAAGAGTCGCGATGTAATGATGCAGCTCTATAAAACTCTGGTTAGGCCACACTTGGAGTATTGTGCCCAGTTCTGGTCATCTCACTATAGGAAGGATGTGGAAGCATTGGAAAGGGTACAGAGGAGATTTACCAGGATGCTGCCTGGTTTAGAAAGTATGCATTATGATCAGAGATTAAGGGAGCTAGGGCTTTACTCTTTGGAGAGAAGGAGGATGAGAAGAGACATGATAGAGGTGTACAAGATAATAAGAGGAATAGATAGAGTGGATAGCCAGCGCCTCTTCCCCAGGGCACCACTGCTCAATACAAGAGGACATGGCTTTAAGGTAAGGGGTGGGAAGTTCAAGGGGGATATTAGAGGAAGGTTTTTTACTCAGAGAGTGTTTGGTGCGTGGAATGCACTGCCTGAGTCAGTGGTGGAGGCAGATACACTAGTGAAGTTTAAGAGACTACTAGACAGGTATATGGAGGAATCTAAGGTGGGGGCTTATATGGGAGGCAGGGTTTGAGGGTCGGCACAACATTGTGGGCCGAAGGGCCTGTACTGTGCTGTACTATTCTATGTTCTAACCGCTAACCTACTGTGCCGGGCCGTGCCGCCTTAGCATCTTGGTGGTACAGTATTCCAGCGAGCTTAGTGTTCTGGCCTTCTATATATTGGCGAGACCCGACGCAGACCGAGAGATCGTTTTGCTGAACACCTACACTCTGTCCGCCAGAGAAAGCTGGATCTCCCAGTGGCCACACATTTTAATTCCACATCCCATTCTCATTCTGATGTCTATCCACGGTCTCCTCTACTGTAAAGATGAAGCCACACTCAGGTTGGAGGAACAACACCTTATATTCCGTCTGGGTAGCCTCCAACCTGACTGTACCTCTTCCTAGAGATGCTACCTGGCCTGCTGTGTTCACCAGCAACTTTGATGTGTGTTGCTTGAATTTTCAGCATCTGCAGAGTTCCTCGTGTTTACAGCCTTAGTGTTCTAGCTTCTTGCAATAGTACGTTCAAGAACAGTTACTACTCCTCAACCATTAGGCTCTAGAACAAAAGGGGATAACTTCACTCAACTTCACTTGCCCCATCAATGAACTGTTCCCACAACCAATGGACTCACTTTCAAAGGCTCTTCGTCTCACATTCTCATTATTTATTGCTATTTATTTATATTTACAGTTGCTCTGTCTGTTGATTTCCGCACTCTGGTTGCACACCCCAGCTGGGTGGTCTTTCATTGATCCTGTTATAGTTATTATTCTATAGATTTGTTCAGTATGTGCATAAGAAAATGAATATCAGGGTTGTATATAGTGACATATATGTAATTTGATAATAAAATTTACTTTGAAAAGGTGTGGGTTCAAGACCCACTCCAGAGACTTGAGTACAATATCCAAGCTGACACTCCCGGTGCAGAACCAGTGAGAAATGTCCTTCAGACTAGATATCATATTCCTTGTCTGTTCATTTAAGGCCATACAGTCCATAGAACATAGAATAGTACAGCACAGTACAGGCCCTTCGGCCCACATTGTTGTGCTGACACTCAAACCCTGCCTCCCATCTAACCCCCCACCTTAAATTCCTCCATATCCCTGTCTAGCAGTCTCTTAATCTTCACTAGTGTATCTGCCTCCACCACTGACTCAGGATTGTATTCCACGCACCAACCACTCTCTGAGTAAAAAACCTTCCCCTAATATCTCCCTTGAACTTCCCACCCCTTACCTTAAAGCCATATCCTCTTCTATTGAGCAGTGGTGCCCTGGGGAAGAGGCTCTGGTTATCCACTCTATCTATTCCTCTTATTATCTTGTACACCTCTATCATGTCTCCTCTCACCCTCCTTCTCTCCAAAGAGTAAAGCCCTAGTTCCCTTCATCTCTGATCATAATCCATACTCTCTAAACCAGGCAGCATCCTGGTAAATCTCCTTTGTACCCTTTCCAATGCTTCCACATCCTTCCTATAGTGAGGCGACCAGAACTGGACACAGTACTCCAAGTGTGGCCTAACCAGAGTTTTATAGAGCCTCATCATTACCTCGCGACTCTTAAACTCTATCCCTCGACTTATGAAATATAACACCCCATAAGCTTTCTTAACTACCCCATCTACCTGTGAGACAACTTTCAGGGATCTGTGGACATGTACCCCCAGATCTCTCTGCTCCTCCACACTACCAAGTATCCTGCCATTTACTTTGTACTCTAGTTTGGAGTTTGTCCTTCCAAAGTGTACCACCTCACACTTCTCCGGGTTGAACTCCATTTGCCACTTCTCAGTCCACTTCTGCAACCTATCAATGTCTCTCTGCAATCTTCAACAATCCTGTACACTATCTACAACACCACCAACCTTTGCGTCGTCTGCAAACTTGCCAACCTACCCTTCTACCCCCACATCCAGGTCGTTAATAAAAGTCATGAAAAGTAGAGGTCCCAGAACCGATCCTAGTGGGACACCACTAGTCACAACCCTCCAATCCGAATGTACTCCCTCCACCACGACCCTCTGCCTTCTACAGGCAAGCCAATTCTGAATCCACCTGGCTGAACTTCCCTGGATCCCATGCCTTCTGACTTTCTGAATAAGCCTACCATGTGGAACCTTGTCAAATGCAAGCAGAGAAATGGGCTCCTCATGCCCACACACACAAAATGCTGGAGGAACTCAGCAGGTCAAACAACATCCATAGAAATGAATAGTTAATGTTTCGAGCCGAGACCCTTCTTCAGGGTTGAAAAGGAAGGGGGAGGAGGTGAGAATTAGAAGGAGGGGCAGGGGAAGGAGTTCAAGTTGGAAGGTGATAACCAGTGGGTGGGGAGGGGAGGAATGAAGTAAGAAGCTGGAATGTAATTGGTGGAAAAGGCAAAGGCAAAAGACGAAGGAGTCTGATAGGAAAGGACAGTGAATCATGGGAGAAAGGGAAGGAGGAAGGCACCAAAGGGAGGTGATAAGCAGGTGAGGAGAAGAAGTAAGAAGCCAGAGAGTGGACATGAAGAAGAGGGAAGGAAGAGAAGAATAAAATTACCAGAAGCTGAAGAAATAGATTTTCATGTCTTCAGTTGGAGACTACCCAGATGGAATATAAAGTGTTGCTCCTCTAACCCGAAAGTAGCCTCATCATGGCAGAAGAGGTTCATGCCAAAGTTTACCCGCATTAGGTCTGTATCCTTTTATGCTTTGCCTGTTCAAGTACC
This sequence comes from Mobula hypostoma, assembly GCF_963921235.1. Classification (NCBI taxonomy): domain Eukaryota; kingdom Metazoa; phylum Chordata; class Chondrichthyes; order Myliobatiformes; family Myliobatidae; genus Mobula; species Mobula hypostoma. Next base: position 112,323,136 of record NC_086108.1, read on the forward strand.
TGCTCAAGTGTCGCATAAACATTGTGATTATATCTGATTCCACCACCTCATTGAGCAGCAAGTTACAGATTTCAACCACTCTCTACTTTAAAAAAAAAATCATTGCTTTCAATCTCCTTTTAAAACTCCATTTTCTCAGCTCAAATTTTTGCTGTAATGTTTTTGGTACCCCTCCATGGAAAAAAAAATTATGAACGCCTACCTCACTTAGGCCAGTGAGAAGGACTGAGGGGTATGCACTGCCTGGGGTAGTGGTAGGGGCAAATACTGTACATTAGGGACTTATAAGAGATGTGTCGATAGGCACACAAATGTGAGGTAAGTGGAAGGATATAGACATTGTGTTGGTGTTCAGAGTTCAATTCTGGCATCATCTGTTAGGAGTCTGTGCTTCCTCCTCGTGGAATGCATGGGATTTCCCTGGGTGCTCCAATTTCCTCCCACAGTACCAGGTAGATAATTAGTCATTGTAAACTGTCCCTTGGTTAGCTTAGGGTTGCTGGTGTGGCATGGCTTGAAGAGCTAGAATGGTCTATTCCATGCTGTACTGTATCTCTAAATAAAATCAATAAATAAATTAATTAGTTCAGCATAACATTGTGGGCTCAAGTTCACGTTCCTGTACCGTACTGTTCTATGTTCACTTATGCTTCTTTTAATTCTATATCAAGCCACTCCCCAGTCTCCCTTACCACAGGGAAAAGACTAAAAAATTAGCTTTATTTGCACATGTACATTGAAATATACAGTGAAGTGTGTCATTTTACATCAAATCAAATCATTGAGGTTTACATTACCACACTTCTGATGGTCACCATGAGAAGAATGTAGAAACTCCTTACTCCTTATGGTGGATGTGGAATCCTGATCATACAAATGGTACCGCAAAGTGTTGTGCCAACCGCTACGCTACTGTACCACCCCAATTGCTTTAAAGCAAGCCCAGCCTATTCAGTCTCTTCCCGTAATCAAAATCATTCAATCTAGGCAACATCTTGCTGAATCTCCTCTCCACTCTCTCCACTGTAACCAATTCCTCTTTGCCAATGCTTTGAACAATATCATTTCAAATGATAACCTAATCATGAGTGCTTTTGGAAGTTTACCATCTACAAATTGGATACAGTGTGTCATGTATGAAATGTATCAATGATTCAAAAAATGGTGATGTAATGGACAGTTCATTAAGGTCATTATAATCCGGGGTGGGGAAATTAGTGGGAACAAGCTCATACTACCTATTAAATGCTCCGAATTGGTGTACATCTCAAACAATCTCTGACAACCAAGTCCAGCTCCTGGCCTTCATGTGTAGTTTAGTTACTAAACCTGGTGGAACCATTTCTGCTGACAGGAGAAGGGACAAAGACAGATTACTGGCACCTTAAAACCAGTTACTCTGGGCAGATGGGGCTCATCAGCGGTAGTTGGTAGATCATCTAGGAAAAGGAGAACTCTGATCTCAACATCCACTGCCTTGTGGCTTTACCCAATCATGGAGAAGGCTTTGGGAGTAAACCTACAGAAAAATCCAGAGCTGGAGTCACCAAGGCAATCCTATGTTGAGTTTGATACTGACTGGCAATTCCTGAAACACTGGTGGTGCCAAATTTTATTGGTCTCTCGTTCCTTTCGATTGATTCATCAGCGATGTGGAGAGAGGAGTGCTTGCTGCATGCGTAACAGCTTGCTCTCCATATCATACTGCCTTGGCTTGCATATCAAATGTTGAAATCTACGACATAACATCCATGGTTGGTCCCAACCACAGAGGGCCTACAGTGTGGTGGACAGTAAAGGAGGTTAAAATAATATCTAGCTGAAGTGGGAAAGTGAGAAAAGGAATGACAGATGGAATTTATTGATAGATGGATAGCTCCAAATTTTTCCTCAGTGTTAATTTCTGAAGCCTTCCCCGTGAGTAGGAATAGCCCCAAGCAAGGCAGCGGTGGTTTGACATCAGAATTTTTCTTCTAGTTGAGCTGCCAACCATGGCTGATGAGCCCCATCTGCCTGGGTACAGAAAAACCTCTTGTACTTAACTCTTATATATAACTTGGTTGACAGACTCAAATGCCATTGATCTGGCCCTCAGCAGATTGTGGATCTCATAGTTCATCCAGGGCTTCTGGGTAGGGAAGACTGAATGATTTTGTAGGGATACACTCACGTACGACTGCTTTTATAAAGCCTGTGACAACCGTAGTGTATTTGTTCAGATCCTCTGATGATCCATTGAACACGGCCCAGTCCACCAACTCGGTGCAATCCCATAGCCTCCCCTCTGCCTCCCACGATCACCTCTTTGTTGTCTTTATCTCTAGAGGCTTGCTCTTTAGCCTCTGCCTGTATCCAGGTAGGTGGAGGACAGGTAAGTAGCCAGATCCCACAAAATGTGGTCTAGGTATGGAATAGAAGGCATTCATAATTGTAGTATTACAGTGTGTCGAGTGTGTTGGAACCCATGGTACTGAAGGTGATATATTGATAATAAATGGGCAGAGATTCCTTCAAACAAGCCTGATTGTCCCCAACTATGATTTGAACACATTGGAGTAGGCTATTTCTTGTTCGCTAATCACAACATTCAGTACATTGAATATTTGTTTAAAATGTGCTTTTGACAGTATGTAAACTGCTGTCAGGATCACAGAGAAGAACAGTCATGAGTGTTGATGTACAGTACATTGTCCAGTTCTCTTCAGCTTCCTCAGAAAGTAGAGACATTGGTGAGCTTTCTTGATTGTGTATGATGCGTTCTGCACACTCCCAGGAGTTTGAAACTGCTCGCAGCTTCTACTGCTGTGCCACCAATGTAAAGAGGGGTGTGAGTGATGCAAATTCTCCTGAAGTCAATTATCATTTCCTTTGTCTTGTTGACATTAAGGGAGAAGTTACTTGCTTGGCACCAGGCCTTAACCTCTTCTATCTCCTCTCAATAGACAATAGACAATAGGTGCAGGAGTAGGCCATTCGGCCCTTCGAGCCAGCAGTGCCATTCACTGTGATCATGGCTGATCATTCACAATCAGTATCCAGTTCCTGCCTTATCCCCATAACCTTTGATTCCGCTGTCTTTAAGAGCTCTATCCTTTCTATAGGCCTCTCATCGTTGTTGGTGTTGAGCCTGACCACTGTCGTGTCATTGGCGAACTTGACAATGTGATGACCCAGGTGTTTGACTCTGCAGTCATGTGTGAGCAGAGTGTACAACAATGGGCTCAACGCACGTCCCCGGGAGCCTCCTGTGTTGAGAGTGATGGGCAGGGAGGAGGGGGTGTACAACCGGACTATTTGAAGTCTTGGTAGAAAGTCCAACACCCAGTCACACACTGATGTATTTAGATAGATAGATAGATACTTTATTGATTCTAAAGGAAATTACAGTGTCATAGTAGCATTACAAGTGCACAGATATACAAATATTAGAAGAGAAATAAGAAAGAATAAAGAATAAGTTACCTCAAACAGTCTAACAGGAGGATGTTGGATTATCAGTTCCCTGACTATAGGTTGACTCATTAGGGAGCCTAATGGAGGGTAAGAATGGCCTCATGTAGTGCTCTTTGGAGCAGTGCATTTGTCTTAGTCTATTACTAAAAGTGCTCCTCTGTTCAGCCAATTTGGCATGCAGAGGGCAAGAAACATTGTCCAGAATTGTCAGGATTTTCCATAAGGTCCTTTAATCTTCCACAGCTTCTCTAACAGAGCCAGCCATTCTAATCAGTTTATTGAGCCTGCTGGCATCACTCATGTTGATGCCATTGCCCCAGCACACCACCACATAGAAGATTGTACTGGCAATAACAGATTGGTAGAATATGTAAAGGAGAGGCCTGCATACCCTGAAGGACCTTAGTCTGCTCAGGAAGTAGAGGCAACTCTGGCCCTTCTTGTACACAGTCTCTGTGTTGGTGCTCCACTCAAGCCTGTCATCCAGGTGCACCCCCAGGTACTTGTAGGTTCTCACCACATCCATGTCCTCACCATCAATAGTAACTTAAACAGTCTTCCTAAAGTCCATCACCTTTATCTTACTGATGTTGAGCTGCAGATGATTCAGCTTGCACCATTTGACAAAGTCCTCCACCAGGGCCTGTATTCATCCTTCCATCTTTCCTTATACACCCAACTATTGCTGAGTCATCAGAGAATTTCTGCAGATGATATGACCCAGCGTTGAATCTGAAGTTCAAGGTATACAGGGTAAACAGGAAAGGAGCCAATACAATCCCATGTGGGGCCCCAGTGCTACTTATAGCCATGTCTGACATACACCTCTGAAGCTGCACAAACTGTGGTCTGTCAGTCAGGTGTCCATTATCCTGGAAGTGCCAACCTGCATTGAACAGAGCTCTTCCCCCAGCAATGAGGGCTCTATGTTATCGAAGGCACTTGAGAAATCAAAAAAAAACATGCTCACAGTGCTGCCCTGCTTATCCAAATGGGAGTAGGCTCTGTTCAGCAGTTAGGTGACAACATCTCCAACTCCAATGTGCTCCTGGCGGGGAATCAAGGGCTGATCTGACCACGGGTTGGAGATGAACCAGGACCAGCCTCTCTAGGGTTTTCAAGATGTGTGAGGTCACTATGGTAGTCATTCAAGAGTTTTGGTTGGCCTTTCTTGGCTACTGGGACCATACATGATGTTTTCCACACAGCTAGGACCCTTTCCAGGTCAACACTCAGACTGAAAAGGCATTGGAGAATTCCACATTGCTGCTCAGCACACTCCTTCAGGTCCTTGGGGTTCATACCGTCCGGTCACAATGCTTTGCCGTGTCTGAGTTGCCCCAAAGCTGTTCTCAGCTGCTAAGTAGTGAAGGTGAGTCCATGATGACAGGGCGTTGGTGAAAGGTGGGGGCTGGGGGAGGTGAAGATCAAAACGCTAGCACTTGGTATCTGGAGGTGTGAATGGTCGGTGTTGGGCAAAGAGGAGATGTAGCCAATGTTAGCCTGTGTTGTTCATTCACGTGTTGAACTGGAGGGGGAAGGAGGGAAGAGAGGAGGTGTAGATGCTGAGGGAGTGCTGGGTGCCTTAGCACCTGCGACCTGGGGGGTGTGAACAGGAGGGCAATTGTCAAACCTATTGAAGAATTGATTTACAAGCAAGAGAAAATCTGCAGGTGGTAGAAATCTGAGCAACACACACAAAATGCCGAAGGAACTCAGTAGGCCAGGCAGCATCTAAGGAAAAATGTGCAGTCGGCATTTCAGGCCAAAACCCTTTGGCAGGACTGGAGAAAAAAAGCGGAGGAGTAGATTTAGAAGGTGGGGGGAGGGGAGAGAGAAGCACGAGGTGATAGGTGAATCCAGGAGGGGATGAAGTAAAGAGCTGGGAAGTTGATTGGATGAAAGAGACAAAGGCCATGGAAGAAAGAAAAAAGAGGGGAGGAACACCAGAAGGAGGTGATGGGTGGGCAAGGAGAAAAGGTGAGAGAGGGAAAAGGACATGGAAAATGGTAAAGGGGGTGGGGGTGAGTGTGGGGATTACCGGAAGTTTGAGAAATCAATGTTCATGTTTGAGAATTATCCAAACAGAATATAAAGTGTTTCTTCTTCCAACCTAAGTGTGGCCTCATCAGACAGTGGTGAGGCCATGGATGGACTTATCGGAATGAGAATGGGAAGTGGAATTAAAATGGGTGGCCACTGGGAGATCCTGCTTGTTCTGACGGGTGGAGTATAGATGCTCAGTGAAGCAGTCTCCCAATCTACATCGAGTCTCACCAATATACAGGAGGCCACACCGAGAGCACCGGAAACAGTAAATGACCCCCAACATACTCACAGGTGAAGTGTTGCCTGCTTAGAGCCCTGAATGGTGGCGAGGGAGGAGGTATAGGGGCATCCTCCCGCCACCCTATCAGGGATAGGGTTTCTCTTATACTCAACTCCCACCCCACCAGCCTCTGCATCCAACACATAATTCTCCACAACTTCTGCTACGTCCAACAGGATCCCACCACCAAGCACATCTTTCCCTCCTCCGCGCCCCCCCCCCCCAGTTTCTGCTTTCTGCAGAGATCACTCCTATGCAACTCCCTTGTCCATTCATCCCTCCCCACTGATCTCACTTCTGGCACTTATGCTTGCAAGCGGAACAAGTGCTGCACCTGCCCCTTTCTTTATTGTTCACTTTGTAGGTCTTTGTTGCTTTTTAAAGTTTTCCCAATCTTCCAGTTCCCACTACACTTGGTGACTTTGTATGCATGATGCCTTCTTTTATTCCCTTAGTAATCCGAGGCTGGCTCTCCCCATCCTTACTGTCCTTGCTTTTAACTGGAATATAGTTTTGTTGACCATTGTTCCTCAACTGTCCCACTATATAGCCTGTGTTTCCAGCCTACACTAGCCAAATCCTCCCTCATCCCTTCGTAGTCTCCATTGTTTAGACATAATGCACTGGTTTTAGATTGAACTATTGCACCCTCCATTTGTATGAAAGATTCAATCATACTGTGATCACTGCTTCCAAGAGGATCCCTAACTACAATATCATTAATTTTAGTTGTCTCATTCCACAGGACCAGATCTAGATAACATGTTCCCTTGTAGGTTCGGTAACATGCTGTTCAAGAAAGCCATCACGGAAGCATTCTATGAAGTCCTCCTCAAGACTGCCTCAACCAACTTGATTCACCCAATCTATGTGCAAGTTAAAGTCTCCCATGATAACTGCTGCTCCATTCTTACACACCTCGGGTATTTCTCTGTTTATTGCCTGTGCCACTGTAATGTTATTATTCGGTGGCCGATAGACAACTCCCAGAAGTGATTTATTTTCCTTTACTATTTCTAATCTCTACCCAGATGGATTCAACATTCTGTTCTTTAGATCTTATAAAGTCTCTCACTATCGCCCTGATCTCATCCTTAACTAAGAATGCTACCCCACCTCCCTTACCAATCCTTTCCACCCTGCAACCACGTCTCTGTAATGGCCACTAAATCATATCTTTGTGCTGATTTGTGCCATGAGTTCACTGACCTTGTTTCAAATACTGCGGGCATTCAAATAAAGTGCCCTTACACTCACAGTGTTTTTAAAACCTTATAATCTTTTACACTTTTGCACTTGACTTTTTTTCAGTCCACTCTTACTTTTCCCTTTTTCATCTTTTGCTATTTCTTTTTCTTTATCCACACTTTTCTTTTTTACTTTATCTATACTTCTCCAATCTGTTGTACCCACCTCCTACTATTTAGTTTAAAGCTCTATCCACAGCCCGTGTTATGTAATTTGCTAGGATCCAGGTCCCATCACGGTTCAGGTGGACCCCATCCCTTTGGTACAGCTCCCTCCTTCCCCAATACTGGTGCCAATTTCCCATACATTCAAACCCACTTCTCCCACACCAATCCTTGAGCCACACATTTAACTCTCTAACCTTCTTGCCCCTATGCCAATTTGCATGTGGTTCAGGTAATAATCTAGAGATGACTACCTTTTTGGTTCTGCATTTTAATTTAGTCCCTAGCTGCTCAAATTCCCTCAGTAGAGCCTCTTTCTTGTTCTACCTGTTTCGTTGGTACCCACGTGGACCATGACTACAGGATCTTTCTCCTCCCACCTGGTGTTTCTCTCTCCCCTTCCCCCACCTTTTAAATCTACTCAGCTTTTTTTCTCCAGTCCTGCCGAAGGGCTTCAACCTGAAACATCAACTTTACTTTTTTTTCATAGATGCTGCCTGGCCTGCTGAGTTCCTCCAGCATTTTGTGTGTGTTGAAGAATTGATTTAACTCATTAGCCCATTAATGGCTGCATTCCAAGGCTCTACAGCTAGGCTGATTGAAATCAGTACTTCATGTCTCTAAACAACTCCTACGTGCTACTCTGCCCAAGCTTGTTCTCCAGTTCTCTCTTGTATTCTTCTTTAGCCACCTTGATCTTCACCTTTAGCTCCCTCTGCACATTTAGTCTAAGGAGTAGGAGTCAATTCACTCCTGGCAGGAGTAGGAGTTTTGACTCTCGTGAAAAAATTCAGGACATAATTCAATTGTTTTAAAATCCTTTGGGACACTCTGAAATCACAATGTGTAAATTCAACTTTGCAAACATTGGCAAACATCTATAAGGAATTTGTATGTTCTCCCAGTGACCACGTGCGTTCCCTCTGGGTTCTCTGGTTTCTTACCACATTGCAAACACATTTGTGAGTTGTAGCCATGCTATGTTGAAACAGGAACCACGGCAACAATTGTGGGCTGCCCCCAGCACAAATCCTCGCTGACTTGATTTGACGTAAACAACATATTTCACTGTATGCTTTGATGTTGCAGTGTACTGTACTTATGACAAATAAAGAAGTTTTTCAACTTCTTTCTTTTTGTGATCAGCCCATCCAATACCTAGAGAAACAAAATAAGTAAAAACATTCATTTGAAGACATAAAATCAATTATATACACTTAATAGTCCCCTTTATTAGGTACATCTGTACACCTGCTTAATAATGCAAATATCTAATCAGCCAATTATGCAGCAACAATTCAAAGCATAAAAGCATGTAGACATGATCAAGAGGTTCAGTTGTTGTTCAGACCAAACATCAGAATGAGGAAGAAATATGATCGAAGTGACTTTGACCATGGAATGATTGTTGGTGCCAGATGGGGGAGGGGCGGTTTGCATATCTCAGAAACTGCTGACCTCCTGAGTTTTCATGCAGAGCAGTATCTGGAGTTTACAGAGAATGGTGCGAAAAACAAAAAAAAAATCAGCGGCAGTTCTGTGGGCAAAATGAGAGCAGCCCAAGGAGAATGGCCAGACCAGTTCAAACTGACAGTAACTCAAACAGCCACACATTACAACAGTGGTGGACAGAAGAGCATCCCTGAAGGCACAACACGTTGAACCTTGAAGTGGATGGTCTATAGCAGCAGAAAATCACGAACATTGACTCAGTGGCCACTTTATTTGGTACAGGAGGTACACAATAAAGTGGCCATTGAGTGCATAGAGATGCAAAAGAGAAAATAAAATTTAATTGAAGCCATAAATCAATTATAAACATTGCTTAGTTGGAATAATGAATGTGTCTGTAAACAGTTTTTAATGCATTCTGCTGCTTTTTGGGACCATAGAACATAGAACAGTACAGCACAGGAACAGGCCCTTTGGTCTACACTGCTGTGCCGAACTAAATAAATTAGTAATTAAATAACTAACACAATACCTTCCGTTTTCCTCACATTCATGTGCCTACCTAAACATCTTATAAAAGTCTCTCATGTACCTACCTCTATCACTACCCCAGTTCAGAGTTCAAAGCAAATTTATTATCAAAGTACATACATGTCATCATATACAATCCTGAGATTCATTTTCTTGCAGGCATATTCAATAAATCAATAGAATAATAACCATAACAGAATCAATGAAAGACCACTCAGCTGGGCATTTAACTAGTGCACAGAAGACAACAAACTGTTCAAATACCAAAAGAAAGAATTAATAATTAATAATAATAAATAAATAAGAAATAAGTATCAAGAAAATTAGATGAAGAATCCTTGAAATAGAGTCTATTAGAAGTGAGGCAAGTGAAGTTATCCACTTTGGTTCAAGAGCTTGATGGTAATAACTGTTCCTGAACCTGGTGGTTTGAGTCCTGAGACTCCTGTACCTCTTTCCTGAGGACAGCAGTGAGAACAGAGCATGCATGTCCTGCGTGGTGGGGGGGAGGGTCTCTGCTGATGGATCAGGCAGTGCATTCAAGGCACCCACCACTCTCTGTATAAGAAAACTTGCCCCTCATGTTCCAACAACCTGTGGACTCACTTTCAAGTAATCTTCAACTCATAAAACATAGAACATAGAAGAGTACAGCACAGGAACAGGCTATTCAGTCCACAATTTTGTGCTGAATGAGCTAAAAAAGCAAATCAAAAACACCCAAATACTAATCCCTCCTACCTACACCATGCCCATAACCCGCTATCTTCCTTACATCCAGGTGCCTATGTAAACATCTCTTAAAAGCCTCCAATGTATTAGCCTTTAGCACCATACCAGGCAGGGCATCCAGGCATCCACGACCCTGAGTGAAAAACTTATCCCTTTCAGCTAGACAGGCAAGCTGCTGGTTCAACCCTCTGTTTTGCATGGTAAATTAGACTGATCACTGTGCATTTAATAACTCTTGGCTAGCTTCACTGAACTTAGCAGTTAATAGACTAGGTAGACAAAATTTACTAGGATATTGCTGGGACATGAGGACATGAGTTATAGGGATGGGTTGCAGACATTCCACCTCTCCCGGATATCGATAGTGGCTCCCTGATGCCCGGAAATTATATACAATATCCCGGAAATAGATTTTTTTGAGCGGGAGAGCGAGCATCCTGATTGGTCTTTCTTTGTGCTAAGGTTGGTCCCCAACCACCGGGCCACGAGGAAACGATATAATTTGGCGATATGAGTCAGCTGCACCTTCCCTCATTCCCTGTCACACCCACTGTTGGAACTTGAACGCATGCGAGGTCATTACCCGCGTGTCATCCATGTCAGCGCGGGAAGATCAACTCCTGGAGCTTGCAAATGACGGCGGGCTGAAAAGTATGTTTGACATTACATCTCTGCCGGCATTCTGGATCAAAGTCAAGGCTAAATATTCTGAGATAGCCATGAAAGCACTGAAAACGTTGCTTCCATTTCCAACATCATATCACTGTGAAGTGGAGTTTTCTGCAATGAATGCAACGAAAACTAAATTGTGGAATAGACTGGACATAAGGAACCCCCTTCGAGTATCACTGGCTCCCATCATCCCTCGATAGGACTGTCTTGTTGCAGGAAAACAAGTCCAGGGCTCCCACTGATTCAGTGATATTGGTGTGTTGCAATGATTTTATATGTTCATACAAGGAAAATATGCGCTGTGTGCTTAATATCCAAATGTTACTTAAAATATTACGATGCTATTGACTTATCACCTATATTCCGGTCGTGATTAACACCCACCACCCCCCCCGCCCCACCGGTCGGCTGGTCCGCAAGAATATTGTCAATATTAAACCGGTCTGTGGTGCAAAAAATGTTGGGGACCCCTGCTAAGTAGACCTATCAGTTTTCTCTGTGGGCGGGCTTTATAGTCGACCTCAAAAATAATGACAGTGTTGCTCGCTGCACTGTTTGCAACAGTGACTTTTCTATTGCTCATGGTGGGTTAAGATGTAAAAGACATGTTGAGGTGAGTTTAACAGGTGTCATTCGTTCATTAGCATAGCTAACATTATTTAAACTAGCTGGCTAGCTGCTAAGGAGCTACGCTATTGATGTCCTACGTGATGAGGCCAAACTCCCTGTAGACTTGCTTAAAGTTGTAATAGAATAAACATGATAATATAATATAAGTACATATTTTAATGTCACATTTGCTGCATATAGCCAACTTGGTTTACAGATTAGACAAAATCACTAAACAAAGTATTACATACACCCTTGGAGGTCGACGGAGGGCGGGGGGATATGGGGTTGCGGGGGGGGCGGGGTGCTACCTCCCTGAAATGGTGGTGATACCTCCCTGAAATGAGTTTTTGCAGGGTGAGATGTCTAGGGTTGAATAGGTTGGCACTTTATTCCATAAAGTGTAGGAGAAGGAGGGGAAATTTGATAGACAAATACAAAATTATAAGGGATATAGATGGAGTAAATATAAACAGACTTTTTCCACTGAGGCTGAGTGAGACAAGAACCAGGGGTCATAGATTTAAGGTGAAAGATAAAATGTTTAAGGGAACATGAGGGGGAGCTTCTTCACTCAGAGGGTGGTGAGAGCATGGAACGAGCTGCCAGCGAAAGTGTTGGATGTGGGTTTGATTTCAACATTTAAGAGAAGCTTGGATAGGTACATGGATGGAGGGCTATGATCCTGGTGCAGGTCAATGGACTTGGCAGAATAACAGACTGGCATGGACTAGATGGGCTGAAAGGCCTGCTTCTGTGCAGTAGTGCTCTGTGACTTAATGATTCTAAGTTATCAGGTCCTTGAAACCAACTTCCAGTTTAGCTTAAAGAAAATGTTAGTTTAATTGGTCATTGGTTAATGACAATATACAGCCTACGGACAATGAACAGCTCAAGACTGTAGGAAAGTTGGTAAAGTTAACATGTCAAAGATTAGTTTTATTTCTAACATGGTCATTAAAACATTGAAATACAGAGTGAAATGTATTGTTTGCATCAACGACCAACACAGTCTGAGATACGCTGGGGGCAGCCTGCAAGTGTCACCATGCTTCTGGCACCAACACACTAACCCTAACCCGTACATTTATGGAATGTGGGAGGAAACAGGAACACCTCGATAAAGCCCACACAGTCACAGGGAGAGCGTAAAAACTCCTTACAGACAGCAGTGGGAATTGAACCCCAATTATTGGCACTATAAAGCATTATGCTAACCGCACCATTACCGTACCACCCCAAAGTTCAAATTTCGAAGTAAATTTATTATCAAAGTACATATATGTCACCATATACAATCCTGTTGTTAATTTTCTTGTGGGCATTGACAGTAAATACAAAGAAAAACAATAGAATCAATGAAAAATTTTCTATTTTCATTGAAAATAGGCTGATTTTTCGGAGCGAAGAGAGTTTTTACAACTCGGGGTAAAAGAGGGGCGAGACTGCGCAGGCGTGTGACGTCAGCCAGTAGAGCGCAAAAGGTTTAAAAAGAAGACTGCCATATCCAGCAGGCAGCAGAGTGAGAGGCGGCAGAGTGATATGCTTTGGCTCAACGGGCTTAGGTGGTAACGGGAAGAGGCGAGGTAGGTTTACCTGTGTTAATTGCGGAAAGGAAGTAGTATGAGTGTGAGGCTAGTTTTCTGTGCTCGGTGTCAGATGTGGGAGGTCCTGGAGTCTCCCAGCCTCCCAGAAGGCCATATCTGCACCAGGTGTGTCAAGCTGCAGCTCCTAAGGGACCAAGTTAGGGAACTGGAGATGCAGCTCGATGGCCTTCGCTTGGTCAGGGAGAGCGAGGAGGTGATAGAAAGTAGTTATAAGCAAATGGTCACACTGGGGCCATGGGAGACAGACATGTGGTTCATAGTCAGGAGGGGGAAGGGGAAGAGTCAGGTACTAGAGAATACCCCTGTGGCTGTACCCCTTAACAATAAGTACTCCTGTTTGAGTACTGTTGGGGGTGGACAGCCTACCTGGGGGAAGCGACAGTGGCTGTGTCTCTGGCACAGAGTCTGGCCTTGTGGCTCAGAAGACTAGGAAAAGGAAGGGGATGGCAGCAGTGATGGGTGACTCTATAGATAAGGGGTCAGACAGGCGATTCTGTGGACACAAGAAAGAAACTCAGATGGTAGTTTGCATCCCAGGTGCCAGGGTCCGGGTTGTTTCAAATCGCGTCCACGTTATCCTGCAGTGGGAGAACAGCCAGAGGTCGTGGTACATATTGGTACCAATGACATAGGTGGGAAAAAGGAAGAGGTCCTGAAAAAAGACTATAAGGAGTTAGGAATTGATGGCTTTGTTGCGAAGTTTGCAGATGATATGAAGATTGGTGGAGGGGCAGGTAGTTTTAAGGAAGTAGGGAGGTGACAGAAGGAGTTAAACAGATTAGGAGAATGGGCAAAGAAGTGGAAGATGGAATACAGTGTTGGGAAGTTAATGGTCATGCATTTTGGCGAAAGAAATAAAAGGGCTTACTATTTTCTAAATGGAGAGAAAATACAAAAATCTGAGGCACAATGGGACTTGGCAGTCCTTGTGCAGGACTCCCTAATGGTTAATTTGCTGGTCGAGTCTGCGGTGAGCAAGGCAAATGTGATGTTTGCATTCATTTCAAGTGAACTAGAATATAAAAGCAAGAATGTAATGCTGAGACTTTATAAAGCACTGTTGAGGCCTCACTTGGAGTATTGTGAGATGTTTTGGGCCCGTTATCTTAGAAAGGATGTGTTGAAACTGGAGAGGGTTCAAAGGAGGTTCATGAAATAATTCCAGGATTGAACTACTTCTCACAGGCTCTGAGCCTGTATTCACTGGAATTCAGGAGAATGAGGGGGGGCCTCGTTGAAACCTATTGAATGGTGAAACACCTTGATAGAGTGGATGTGGAGAGGATGTTTCCTCTGGTGGCTACGTTTAAGACCAGAGGACACAGCCTCAGAATAGAATGGAGATGATGAGGAATTTCTTTAGCCAGGGAGTGGTCAATCTATGGAATTCATTGCCACAGGCAACTGTGGAGGCTGTCTTTATGTATCTTTAAGGCAGAAGTTGATAGATTCTTGTTTGGTCAGGGCATGAAGGGATAAGGGGGAAGGCAGGAAGTTGGGGCTGGAAGGAAAAATCATGATGAAATAGCAGAGCAGATTCAATGGGCAAAATGGCCTAATTCTGCTCCTATATTTTATGGACTTATGTTCTTATAAGTGGCACAAAACTGCTGGCAATACTGCAAGTGAGGCCTCGCCAGTGCTTTATGAAGCCTCAACATTACATCCTTGCTTTTATATTCCAGTCCTCTTGAAATGAATGCTAACATCACATTTGCCTTCCTCACCACACAATCAACCTGCAAATTAATTGTTAGGGATTCCTGCACAAGGACTTCCAAGAGCTTTTGCACCTCAGATTTTTGAATTTTCTCTCCGTTTAAAAATGGTATGTCCTTTTATTTCTTCTCCCAAAGTACATGACCGTCCATACACTTTCCAACACTGTATTCCATCTACCATTTCTTTGCTCATTCTCCAAATCTGTCTGTCCTTCTGTAGCCTCTCTACTTCCTCAAAACTACCTGCTCCTCCACCTATCTTCATATCATTTGCAAACTTTGCAAAAACCCCATCAATTCCATCAGCCAAGTTATTGACATATTACATAAAAAGAAGTGGTCCCAATATAAACCTCTGTGGAACACCACTTGTCACCGGCAGCCAACCAGAAGAGGCTCCCTTATTCCCATTCTTTGCTTCTTGTCAATCAACTACTGTTTTATCCATGCTAGTATATTTCCTATCATACTTGTTAAGCAGCCTCACGTATGGCACCTTGTCAAAGGCCTTCTGAAAACCCAAGTACACAGCATCAACTGACTCTCTTTTATCTATCCTGCTTATTATTTCTTCATGCTGACCACAGCCTATTTTATCATGTGCCTCAAAGCACCCCAAAACCATGTCCTTTACAATCGACTCCAACATGTTCTCAACCACTGAGGTCAGACTAACTGGCCTATAATTTCCTTTCTTCTGCCTTTCTCCCTTTTTGAAGAGTGGAGTGACATTTGCAATTTTCCTGTCTTCCATAAACATTTCAGAATCTAGTGATCCTTGAAAGATCATTACTAGTGCCTCCACAATCTCTTCAGCCACCTCTTTCAGAACCCTGGGGTGTCTAGCATCTTGTCCTGATGACTTATCTACCTTCAGACCTTTCAGTTTCATAGGACATATACATAGAACAGTACAGTACAGTACAGGCCCTTTGGCCCACAATGTTGTGCCGACCCTTAAACCCTGCCTCCCATATAACCCCCACCTTAAATTCCTCCCTATACCTGTCTAGTAGTCTCTTAAATTTCACTAGTGTATCTGCCTCCACCACTGACTCAGGCAGTGCATGCCACGCACCAACCACTCTCTGAGTAAAAAACCTTCCTCTAATATCCCCCTTGAACTTCCTACCCCTTACCTTAAAGCCATGTCCTCTTGTATTGAGCAGTGGTGCCCTGGGGAAGAAGCGCTGGCTGTCCACTCTATCTATTCCCCTTAATATCTTGTATACCTCTATCATGTCTCCTCTCATCTTCCTTCTCTTCAGAGAGTAAAGCCCTAGCTCCCTTAATCTCTAATCATAATGCATACTCTCTAAATCAGGCAGCATCCTGGTAAAACTCCTCCGTACCCCTTCCAATGCTTCCACATCCTTCCTATAGTGAGGCGACCAGAACTGGACACAGTACTCCACGTGTGGCCTAACCAGAGTTTTATAGAGCGGCATCATTACCCCACGACTCTTAAACACTATCCCTCGACTTATGAAAGCTAACACTCCATAAGCTTTCTTAGCTACCCTATCTACCTGTGAGGCAACTTTCAGAAGAACATTTCCCAAGAACAATTTCTCTAGTAATGGCAACTTCACACACTTCTGACCTCTGAGTCTCTGAAACTTCCACCATACTGCTAGTGTCTTCTACAGTGAAAATGGATGCAAAATACTTATTCAGTTCATCCACCATTTCCTTGCCCCCATTACTACCTCTCAAGCATCGTTTTCCAGCAGTTCGATATACTCTTTCCTCTCTCTTTTACACTTTATGTATCTGAAGAAACTTTTGGTATCCTCTTTAATTTTATTGGCTCGCTTACTTTCATATTCCATCTTTTTCTTCTTATTGACATTTAAGTTGCCTTCTGTTACCTTTTAGAAGCTTCCCAATCCACTAAGTTCCCATTAATTTTTGTTCTATTATATGCCCTCTTTGGTTTTCATGTTGGCTTTGACTTCTTTTGTTAGCACGATTGTGTCATTTTGTCTTTAGAATACTTCTTCCTCTTTGTCTATATCCTGTGCCTTCCAAATTGCTTCCAGAAATTCCAGCCATTGCTGCTCTTCTGTCATCCCTGCTACTGTTCTTTTCCAATCAGTTTTGGCTACCTCCTCTCTCATGCCTCTGTAATTCCCTTTACTCCATTGCAATGCTGATACATCTGACTTTAGCTTCTCCTTCTCAAATTTCAGGGTGAATTTAATCATATTATGATCACTTTCTCCTAAGGGTTCTTTTACCTTAAGCTTTCTAATCAATTGCAGTTCATTGCACAACACCCAATCCAGAATAGCTGGTCCCTAGTGGGCTCAAGCACAAGCTGCTTTAAAAAGCCATCTCGTAAGCATTCTAGAAATTCCTCCTCTTGGGATCCAGCACCAACCTGATTTTTCCTGTCTACTTGCATATTGAAATCCCCTATGACTATTGTAACATTGCCCTTTTGGCATGCATTTTCTATCTTCTAATGTAATTTTTAGACCACATCCTTACTACTATTTGGAGGTTGTATCTAACTCCCATCAGGGTCTTTATACTCTTGCAGTTCCTTATCCACAATAATTCAACATCTTCCAACCCTATGTCATCGCTTTCTAATGATTTGAAGTCCTTTTTACCAACAGAGCAATACCGCCCCTCTGCCTACCTGTCTGTCCTTTCGATACAATATGTATCCTCAGACTTTAAGCTCCCAACTATAATCTTCTTTCGTCCATGATTCAGTGACGCCTACAGCATCATTAATGTCAATCTGTAACTGTGCTACGTTCTTCTACCTTATTCTGTATACTTCACGCATTCAAATATAACACAGCTATAACATATTCAAATATAACAGATTCCACAAACTATGGTCTCTTTCAAGGACTCTATTATTTATTTATTTATTTATTAGTTTTGCATTTGCACAATTTGCCTTCATTTGCACTTTGGTTTTGCCAGTCTTTGTTTGTGTGTAGTTTTACATTGAATCTATTGTATTTCTTTGTTCTTTTGTGACTGAAAGAAACAATAGAATTTATAAAAACTATGTATCAACAAAGACAAACAACCAATGCGCAAAAGAAGACAAACCGAACAAATAAAAAATATTGAGAACATGGGTTGTTAAGAGTCCTTGGAAGTCCATCGGTTGTGAAATCAATTCAGTGTTGGGCTGAGTGAAGTTATCCATTCTGGTTCAGTAGAAGCCAGGATGATGGTTGGATGGTAATAACTGTTCCTGAACCTGGTGGTGTGGGCCTTAAGGCTCCTTTATCTCCAGCCCAATGGTAGTAGTGAGAAGAGAGCATGGACTGGATGATGGAGATCCTTGATAAGGGATGTTGCTTTCTTGTGGCAATGCTCCTTGTAAATGTGCTCAATAATGGGGATGGCTTTGCCTGTGATAGATTGGCCTGTATCCACCACTTTCTTTAGACTTTTCCATTCCTGGGCATTGGTGTTTTCATACCAGACCATGATGGCGCCAGACAGGATATTCTGTACTGAGCATCTATAGAAGTCTGTCTAGATTTTAGATGACTTGCCAAATCTACACAAACTTTTTAAGGAAGTAGAGGCTTTGCCGTGCCTTCTTTGTGATGTTGGTCCCAGGACAGATCCTCTGATGTAGCAACGCCAAGGTATTTAAAGTTACTGACTCTCTCCAACTCAGATCCTCAGATCATATTAGCTGGGAGGACAAACAAGGAGTCTCTTTAAGCTCCACGCCAGATTAAAAAGATGGAGATGTCAAGACCGAGGGTGGAGGACTATCAGTGTTCATCTCACTACTCCGTGAGATTTTACTCGCCTTAGTATTGAACTGATTCTGCAGTTGAGGCCTGCAGCCATTGGCAATCACCTCAGCACTGAATCAGGCTCTACAGCAATGGCCTACAGCCCAGGCTCCTGGACTGTCTTCATTCACCTCAGGGCTGAATTTGGCTCCTTGACTATGGCCTACAGCTGTTGGGTTCCTGGAATGTCTTCACTCGCTTCAGCACTGAACTGGTTCTGTGGCTCTGGACTCACTTTTGGTAATTTTGCAGCTCATGTTCTGTGTGTTACACACAAAATACTGGAGGAACTCCACAGGCCAGGCTATGGAAAGGATTCGGCCGAAACGTCGACTGTACTCTTTGCCATAGAACCTGCCTGGCCTGCTGTGTTCCTCTGGCATTTTGTGTGTGCTGCTTGGCTTTCCAGCATCTGTAGATTTTCTCTTGTTTGTGATGTTCTGTGTGTAATTTGATTACCTTTTTTATTGTTTGCACAATTTGCTCTTTCTTTGTCAGCCTTCGTTGTGTGTGTTTTTCATGGATTTGATTGTGTTGCTTTGATTTGTGGCTGCCTGCAAGAAGATGAATCTCAAAATTGTGTATGGTGAACATACTTTGATAATAAATGTATTTTGAACTTTGAAATCTTACTCCAAATAAGCCATTTATCTGGAGAGTAAATGGAGGTTTTTATGGCTAAGTGCCTTGAGCACATCTAGGAGTTTCACTGCAAGACAGGAGTGCAAACCATTAGCCGTGGCGGAGACAGTGTAGACAAATCTCACTCTATGGCTGATTGCAAATCAGGCAGGGAGCAAGGTTAAAACAAAATAACATTCCTTAATCTTGGCAGCTTTAGCCAAGTGGGGCCAATGGCACCATGCCCAAAGTTGACTAACCTAGCAGAGAGCGAGAATTGGATCTGGGACTTCCGGCATATCTCAGGAATGCTTTTCAAATAGACCATAAATCTCTCAGGGAACATAAAGGCATCTTGAACAAAAATAGCTACAAAAAATGTATATTGCAGGTCTGGAAACACTTTGAGCTGTAAAATGCTAAATATTTGGTCAAGACGGCAACATTTTAATGTGATGCAATCAGATGAAATTTTCTCCCAGAAAAGCCAGATGTATAGGTTTCACATATTATTTTGTGGTCAACATAAATATTTTGGTTTCTTGTTAATGGCCATTAAACCACAGAGAATTATTAATATTTCTATAAGAACAATTTATCAAATTGATAAATAATGTGAAGAGCAACAGTTATATTTGTGGAACTTACTTAATCTCGGGTTGGTGTAATGCTAGTCTCTCTCTGCACAGTCTAATGGAAATACAGGGAAACCATAATAAAAGCTGTCATTAGAACGATATTGAGTGGTCCCCAGATAGTTCAGCAAGTTTATGCAGTCAGCAGAAGTGCCAAAACTATCAGGAAAGGAACAGTCTGTTTGCAGGAGCCCCTGGGACTGGGGGCTGTTGTGGGGAGCGTAAGGGTTCACCTAGTTTCAAGATTCAAAGATTCAAAGCACATTTATTATTAAAGTATGTATACAGAATATAACTTTGAGAGTCATCCTCCCGCAAGCAGCCATGAAACAAAGAACCACCAAGAAACCCATTAAAATATCAAACACCCAACATGTTAAAAATAAGGAATAAATTTCAGTCAACACATAAAATATCAAACACCAAACCAGATGTCCAGTAGTATTCAGTTCAACTCCGCACCACCATCCAATGCAGCCCGCATGGTCATTCTTTGCCAAAGCGCCCCAGGCTGCATCGATTGCCCAGATAAAGCTGCTCAAAAACAGAGTAACCAGAATCTAGAAGCACATGCAAGTGAAGCTGAAAGTCCCCCAAAATGAGTGCACACCATTGCCTATCAATCATTTCAGCATGGAACCCAAGGCTCCTGCACATTCCTCCAGCAACAGTGAGCAAGAGGAAAAGGAAGACCAGTCAAATGCAGACAGGTTGTGCTAAGTACCACCCCCATACCACACTCTCTGCTCTTGTCTTCATTGACTTCAATTTTACTCGACACTTCAATTAGAGAGAAGCAATGGAGTCAGACACGGTCTCCAGGCCACACACTCTACTCTAAACCTCATCATACTCCTCTCCCTTAGAGACAGCAAAGTGCCAGATTGCTCAACTGGCCCCAAAACACACTATCTGAATGTAAATCACAGGTTCCAATAACATGCAGCGTAGAGGTAGAACCATATTTGAACGAAGAAGTAAAAGAAGTATTTTTGTGAAATGTCAGCAGAATTTTACCATTGCTAGCTGGCACCATAGTGACATACTGCACAGAAATGGGCTATTCAGCCCATCATGACCAAGCCAGCCATCAGACATCTATCTGTGTCTATCACATTAGAATTATACAATATAGAAACAGGCCTGAGTGGTCCGTGCTGACTGTGTTGCCCAGTGAGCCAGTCCCATTTGCCCGTATTTGGTCCCTCCTACCCATGTACTTTTATTTGTTTATTTATTTTGCGATACAGTGTGGAACAGACCCTTCTTGCCCAACAAGCCATTCTGGCCTAGCAACCCTAGCCTAACCACAGGACAATTTGTAATGGTCATTTAACCTACTACCCCGAATGTCTTTGAACCTTGGGAGGAAGCTGGAGCACCTGGAAGAAACAAAAGCACTCACAGGAAGGATGTACAAACTCAGAACTGAACACCGACCTCCGACGCCCTCAGCTAACCACGATGCTACAGTGGCGCCCCAAGATCTCCACATCTAGATGTCCTTTAACTGTATCTAGTAAATATGCACTACCCTTTGCATGAAAAAGCTACCTCTGATGTTCTGTGATGTTCTGCTCAACATGGCGAGTATGCTGTGTTGGTGCTGGAATGTGCAGTGACACTTGTGGGCTCCCCCCAGCACATCCTTAGCTTGTGTTGGTTGTTAATACAAATGACACATTTTCACAGTATGCTTCCATGTATATGTGATAAATTAACAAATCTGAATCTTTGTAATCTCTGGACTTTGATCTTAAACCTATTCTCTTTTGTTTTTAGCAACCCCCTTCTTGGGATAAAAACTATGTACCCTCACCCTGTGTGTGCCCCTCGTGCTCTATCAGGTAACCCCTCAATCTCCTATTTTTTAGGAAATAAAGTTCAAAGTAAATTTATTATCCAAGTACATATATGTCACCATATACTGTCCTGAGATTCATTTCATGCAAGCGTTCAAGAAACAAAAAAACAAGCAAAATAATAATAATAAATAAATAAACAATAGACATCAAGAACATGAAATGAAGAGTCCTTGAAAGTGAGTCCATATGTTAAGGGAACAGTTCAGTGCTGGGGTGAGTGAAGTTATCCCCTTTGGTTCAGGAGCCTGATGACTGTTCCTGAATCTGGTGGTGAGGGTCCTAAGGCTGCTGTACCTTCTCCTTGATGGCAGCAGCAAAAAGAGAACATGGCCTCGATGATGGAGGTCCTTGATGATGAATGCTGCTTTCTTGCGACAGCACTCCATGGTGCTCAATGGTGGGAAAGGCTTTACCCATGATGGACTGGGCTGTATTCAATATCTTTTGTAGACTTTTCCTTTCAAGACAGTGGTGTTTCCATACCAGGCCATGTTGCAACCGGTCAATATACTCTTCAACACACAAGTATATAAGTCTGACAAAGTTCTAGATGACATGCAAACTTCTAAGAAAGTAAAAGCCCTAATATGCTATCTTCGTAATGGCAACTTACATGCTGTACCTAGGAAAGATCTGCTGAAATGATAACACCGAGGAATGCAAAGTTACTGTCGCTCTCCATCTCTGATCCCCTGATGAGGACTGGCTCACGGACCTCCGGTTTCCTCTCAAGAAGTCAATAACCAGCTCCTTGGTCTTGCTGATATTGAGTTGTGGCAACCTCTGCTTGTAACTCAGGCCCCCAGTCCAGGCAACATCCTGGTAAACTTCCTAGTCATTTCTTCCTAGCCCACACCCAACAATTTTGAATCTTGAACAAGTTTAAGTAAATTACATTAGAAATTATTTCCAGGTGAAATCTTGAAATTAGACCAGCCAATTGTGATTGATGTTACCAACTGTGCTTAACATTTTCCTTGCATTAGAACAATGGTATCAATCCTTGTGTAAAATGTGTCTGAAGTTTTGCCAATTTAAATTGCAGCTTCCAGGTCCAGAAAAATGACTGCAGTTTGGCAGTAACAACAAACAAGGCACACAAAATTCAAGATTGAAGATTCAAGTTTGTTTAATGTCATTTCCAGCACACAAGTGTAAATGAGAACAAAATAATGGTTACTTCAGATCTGATAGGGCACCAAAAAAAACACAATAATAATTTTTTAAAAACAATAAATATAAATAAGATAACTTAAAAACATAGATTAACTGGATGTTCATAAAGTGACGCTGAGCTGTACATAAGGTGACTGACAGGAAATAATAAAGTAGTGGTGGAGTTAGTGGATGGAGGTGTTGAAGCTTACTACTTGGGGAAAGTAATTGTTTTTGATTCTGATGGCCCTAGCATTGATGCACCGGTTCCCACCACTGTCTGTAAGGAGTTTGCACATTCTCTCCATGACTGTGTGGGTTTCCTCAGGGTGCTCTGGTTTCCTCCCACGGTCCAAAAACTTACCAATTTGTAGGTTAATTGGTCATGGATGTAATTGGGCAGCGGAGGCTCGTTGGGCTGGAAAGTCCTGTTATCTCTAAATAAGATAAAACAAAATAAAATACAGGGCTGTCTGGTAGTGTAGCAAATGTTGCTATTGCTGTACAGCACAGGCTACCTCAATCGAGGTTCAATTCTGCCGTTGTCTATGAGGGCTTTGTACATTCTCCCATGACTGTGTATGTTTCCTCTGGGTGCTCTAGTTTCCTCTCATGTTCCAGAAGACGTACAGGTTACAGTTAGTGAGTTGTGGGTATGCTATGTTAATACCAGAAGCCTGGAAACACTTGCAGGCTGCCCCCAGACACATAATCAGACTGTGTCAGTCGTTGATGCAAACACCAAATTTCACTGCTGCGTTCACCAGCAACTTTTATGTGTGTTGCTTGAATTTCCAGCATCTGCAGAATTCCTGTTGTTTGCCAAATTTCACTGTATGTTTCGATGTTTAGATGTACATGTGACAAATAAAGCTAATCTTCTCTTATTCTCTTCTCTATATAAGACGACACTTCAAGTTCAAGTTAAAGTTCAAGCTTATTGTCATCCCACTGTACATATATACAACCAAACGAAACAGTGTTCCTCTGGACCACAATGCACCTGCGAAACATATATTGCACACAGCACATAAAACAAAAAATTTCCATAACTAAGTTAATAAAATATCATTATAGTTCATATATTCATATACTTATCACAGGAAAGCAGCATCCAACATCAGGGACCTACCTCCACTACCCAGGCCATTCTCCCTTCTTGCTGCTGTCATCAGGAAGGAAGTACAGGAGCCTCAGGACACATACCACCAGGTGCAGGAACAGTCATTACCACTCAACCATCAGGTTTTTGAACCAGAGGGGATAACTTCACTCAACTTCACTTGTCCCATCACTGAACTGTTCCCACAACCTATGGACTCACTTTCAAAGATTCTTCAATTCATGTTCTCAACATTAACTAATTATTTGTGTTTTATTATTAATAGTAGTATACTTTTTATATTTGCACTGTTTTTTGGTTTTTATATTGCACAATGGTTGTTTATCCATCCTGTTGGGTGCAGTCTTCCACTGATCCTATTGTGTTTCTTGTATTTACTGAGAGTGCCTGAAAGGAAGTGAATCTCAGGGTTGTATATGGTGATAAGTTTACTTTGCACTTTGAAAACTCATTAGAGACAGCTCTCACACACTTCTAACAGTGATCAGACCATGCTTAAACTAGCATAGTGTTTCTATTTTGAGAACAACACACACAAGTGGGAACTCAGCAGGTCAGTCTGCAAATATCGAGTGATATAAACAGTCGACAATTCGCACCGAGACCAAGAATGAGGATTGATGAAAGGTCTTGGCCCAAAACGTCATCTGTTTGCTCTTTTACATAGATACAGCATCTGCAGAATCTCTAGTTCCTCTGATTGGCTGGACCACTGTCAGGCCCTGATGATCGACAATTGTTTTGCAGGTCGGCCACAGACAACAGAGGTCTATTTGGTATCGTATAGAACTGACTTCCACTGAGAGGTGTCTCCAACAAGAATATCTAACTAACACCCTGTTGGATCCTGATCCAGTTGCTATCAAAGGTTTTTTCAGAAATCAAGATTGAGGCATAAAACTTGTTGTTGCTTTACTAAGTAGTTCAAGAGCAAGGGTGGGTCATCGAGAGAAGCAAAGAAAAGAGAAGACTAAAAAGTAGATGTGGTCTTCTCATACCAGACTAGAGATAACAGAAATTCAATTGATAACAGTTAACTCATAAAGTAGCCATATTTGAGTAATGTGACACCCACAACTGAAATAAAGACATTTACAGACGAATGTAAAATACAGGCTATTCTATAGAACGCCCACAAGAAAATGAATCTTAGGATTGTATATGGTGATATATATGTACTTTGATAATAAAATTTACTTTGAACTTTGACAAATACAGCGGCAACTACTCTGTAATTACAGGAGAATTCACTGAACAATTACATGTACAGTATATAGGTGATTATATAAAATTATATTTTTATACTTAGAAATACAATTTAGAGATTCTGGCATGCGCCACCCAATTACACCAAAGGTCAATTATCCTACTAAACCGCACATCTTTAAGATGTGGGTGGAAACTGGAGCTCCCCGAGAAAACCCATACAGTCACAGGCAGAATGTACAAACTCCTCACAAATAGCGGTGGTAATTGAACCCAGGTTGCTGACGCTGAAATAGTGTTATGCTAACTGCTACACTACTGTGCTGCCAAGCAAGTATGGAAAAGTAAAAAGACAGAAAAAATACAATTCTACGGCTCAAGCCAACAACCCCTTTCCTCAATCTCCCTCCGTATATTTCATGAGGGGATGTTGGGGGGTGGGGGGGGTATTGGCATTTTTTTGAGATACAGCGCAGAACATGCCCTTCTGACCCATTGAGCTGCACCTCCCTGCAACCTACCTGCTTAGTCCTAGCCTAATCACAGAGCAATTTGCAATGACCAATTAACCTACATCGTTGGACTGTGAGAGGAAACTGGAGCACCCAGAGGAAACCCACATGTTCACAGGAAGAACATATGAACTTCTTGCAGTGAACACCAGGAAAGAACTCTGAACTCCAATGCCCCAAGCTGTAATAGTGCCACAACGCTACCGAGGCACAAATTGGTTTTGTATTGTATTAACTTTGATTTAAAACATGAGTGGAGTTGGGGCCTTTTCAGAAGTTTATGGCATTACATAGTTTTTCTATTTTGAGAAGTTAGCCATTGAAGAATTCAGTTAATACCTTCTTCTCCAGCCTGAAGCACTAGGCCTGGGCAGGAATCTACAACCTAGCTGGCTGTTCTCACTGGAGGACATGATACCTGTTGCCTTTTCAGTGGGGGGAGGACAGGGAAGGGTGGGATTGTAAACCCTAAAGGACTGGCTCTACAACTCATGGTTTCAGTATTTCTTTTTATTTGTACAATTTGTCTTATTTTGCACAATGGTTTATTGTCGTTCTTTATTTATGTATGGTGTTTCATAAATTCTATTGTATTTCTTTCTTTTCCTGTAAATTCCTGGAAGGAAATTAATCTCAAGGTAGCATGTTATGTACTGGGACACACAGTAGCACAGCGATTAGTGCAGCAATATTACAGCTTGGGCTGTTGGAGTTTGGAGTTCAGCTCCAAAGTCCTCTGTAAGGAAGTTTGTACATTCTTCCCATGAGCAATTGGGTTTCCTCTGGGTTCTCCAGTTTCCTCCCACATTCCAAAGACATACAGGTTAGTAAGTTAATTGGTCATTGTAAATTGTCCTGTGATTAGGCTAGTGTTAAATAGGTGGGTTGCTGGGTGGTATGACTCATTGAGCAGAAAGGGCCTGTCCTGCACTGTATTTCTAAATAAATAAAATAAACTTTGATAATTAGTTTACTTTGAACTTTGACTTCGGACTCCTACTGATCACTGCACAGAACAAATCTGGCAATATTGTAAATCAGGTGTTCCCTCAACAGAAATGTCCAGGTTTTGTGTCTCTCTGGGTAAAAACCATTCTAATCCTGCCATACCTAGCTACTGCCCATTACACCACAGGTAATTAGGGCATCAATGAAGGTCCTCCATCCCTGGAAATGTTCAGGGCATCCTTCATTGTGTCAATAGCTTGGTTTGCACTACTGTCAGTCATGCAAGCCCTGGGTAGAGTCTCAGGAATACCATGGCACTCAGATGTAGAAGAATTCTTCATTGCTGTTTTTGTAACAGTTTTGTTTTACCAGTCGGGTTTGTTAGCCCTGAGCTGAACCCCCGAACCTGGAGGAATGGTGGGCCACTCTTAGTCTGGCCTCTATCCTTTGACCTGTTTGGCATTGGTGACCCTACCAAGAGCCAAAGCATAAAGCCCTGACTCCAGCCAGCATAGTTCTCTGGGTCATTGAGGCACACAAACCTCCAAGCCATGACAAGACTGTGGTGCTGCTGGAGGAATCCTGCCATTGTAGAGTGAAATCACTTGAGTCAAGTAAGGTGTTCTCCCTAAGGGGTTATCTACTGGTGGGTCGTCAGGTGACTGTAGAGGCCGATCCAGGATCTACATGTTCTGGTGCAGTGTTTGCAAGAGTAAGTGGTGGTTGTGATTAGTGGTTGGGTCTTTTGGTTGTTCGGCCTCTCCTTTCACAGCTGCAACTTGTTCTCTGCGGCATAGTGGAAGTCGGTCTCATGTAGTGCAGCTCCCTCTTGAACAGGTTTCTCCAGGTGTATCTGTTGAGTGCCATGTCGTCCCAGTTTTTAGATGTCATGTTGAATTTCTTCCGGCTGATTTTGATCTTATCTTCGAAGTGTTTCCTTTGCCCACCAGGGGCTCGCTGACCTCCCTTCAACTGGGAGTAAAGAATCTATCTGGGGAGACATGAACTAGGCATCCAGATGATATAACCTATCCATCGGAGTTGGTATTGCTTTATTGTGGTGGAATCCTACCATTTGGAGACAAAAGTGGCTGCAGATGCTTGAATCTGGAGCATAAAATAAACCTATGCTCCAGACAGGTTAGTCAACATCTGTGGAGGCAGAGGGATCATACTTTGGGTCAAGACTCTCCATCAAGACTGAGGGTGTTGCCGGAATACCTCAGTCTCCAGAGGTCAGAGAGGGTTGAGACAGAGGTGGAACAAGATGGGGGAGAAAATGGTCAGATGGAGCAAGGTGCAGAAAGGGGGGTGTAAAGGCAGAGATTGACAGGCCCAGTACAAGAGGTTAGAGGTCCAATGTCTACAAGTCTAGGAGTCCAATGCCAAGGACTGAAGATCCAGTGGCCCATCTGAATGTATCATTGGTGGGTGAGAGGGTGGGAGAGGGGATTGTTTTGCTGTTGTTTTGTTTTGTTTTGTTTTGTTGTTGCCGGTGTTCTGCTGAATATTGTGGGCATGCTATGTTGGCATCAGAATGTATGGCAGCACTTGCTGGCAGCCCTCAGCACATCCTTAGATTGTGTTGATTGCTAACACAAATGATGGATTTCACTGTATGTCTTGATGAATGTATGATAAATAAATCTGAATATGATAGATGAAGATAGAAGAGGAAGGGAAAACCAATGAACAGATGGAGCCGGGTGGGGAAAGGATGGTGGGGAAAGGTGGTGTTGGGTCAGATGGTGGCAGGTGAAAGGTGGAAAGAAAAGAGAGAGGGATGATGGACATTTGGTGCCAGGTGGGGAGGGGAAGGGGGATAGCAAAGTTGAACCAAGAATGCAGTCCTGCTACAGATGCACAGTAGAGAGCATCCTAACTTGCTGCATCATTGCATGGTACGGAAACTGCACTGTGGTAGTCAGGAAGGCTCTACAGTGGGTGGTCAAAACTGCCCAATGCAGTTTTGACTACCTGCCTACCCACCATCAAGAACATATATACAGAAAGGTGCTGGAAAAGGGCCAGTAACATCATGAAGGGTTCCACTCACCCTGCTCATGGACTGTTAGTCTAGGTAACATTCACGGCAGGACCACCAGATTCAAGGACAGTTACTTTCCCAAAGCAGTGAGGCTGATCAACACCTCCACCCACTAACCCACCCCTCCACACCCCCAACCACCACTACTTTATCATTTCCAGTCAATCACCTTATGTACAGACACTCCTGTGCCTAGCGTCACTTTACGGACATACAGCCAATCTATGTAAATAAGCTATCTTATGTATTTATATTTATTGTGCTTTTTATAATTATATTATGTTCTATATCTTATTGTGAGTTTTTTTGTGCTGTGTTGGATCCATAGTAACAATGATTTTGTTTTCCTTTATACTTGTGTATGGGAAATGACATTGAACAATCTTGGATCTCGAACCTTGAAGGGACACGAGCAGATAAGCATCTGGGGAATGGGTTGATGGACCCAGGTGGTGAAGTTGAATGAATTATTTATTTTTTTATTGATCTGTTGAGATACAGAGCAGAAAAAGCCCTTCCAGCCCTTTGAGCTAGACCACCCAGCAATCTCCCAATTTAATCCTAGCCTAATCATGGGAGAATTTTATAATAACCAATTAACCTACCAACCGGTATGTCTTTGGACTGCCGGAGGAAACTGGAGCACCTGGAGGAAACCCATAGGGTGAAAGGGAGAACGTAAAAATCTTTACAGACAGTGGTGGGAATTGAACCTGGGCTCCCTGTGCCGTAAAACGGTATGTTAATCTTTGAAATGTAGGAGAAAACCTACATGGTCACGGGAAGAACGTACAAACTCCTTACACATAGGAGCAGGAGTTGAACCTGGTTCAATGGCACTGTAAAGCAATATACTCACTCATACATTACTATGTCACCCTGTGCATATGACAATAAACTTGACTTTGAATTGATTTGAAAGAAGCAGCTGATCCTGATTAAGTATCAGAATCCTTGTCCTGAACTCTGGAATGGGGATGTTTGATGGTGACATCTGTGATAAATTTGTTGGTGGATTCGTATTTAAATTTCAGTGAAAGCTTCTTTATTTAAACCCCAATTATAAAATCACATAGCACAACAAGAGACCCTTAGAATTTTAAGAACTTTTTAAAAACTTTCCCTCATCCTCCTCCGCTTCAGAGAATAAAGGTCCCAGCCTATCCAATCTTTCTTAATAAGCACTCCATTTCAAGCAGCATTCTTATGAATATTTTCCTATTGATCAGAAAAATACTGGGTTTTAGAGCATAGAACATAGAACAGTACAGCACAAGAGCAGGCCCTTCAGCCCACAATATAGTGCCAAACCAATAAAATTAGAAATGAAATGCCAATTAAATTAATCTCTTCTGCCTTATCCTTCCATTTTCTTCACATTCACATGCCTATCTAAACAACTCTCAAAAGTCTCTAATGTTTCTGCCTCTTCCACCACCCCAGGCAGCACATTCCAGGCACCCTCCACACTCTGAGTAAAAAACTTGCCCTCTCATCTCCTTTGAAATTGCCCCCTCTCACCTTAACTGCATGCCTTCGGTATTACAACCAGATGGTGCTGGTGGAACCTTAGGGACTTCTGGCTGGTGGCCAATGAAACAAAGAAAACAACTAAATACTTTGTTAACCACACTTTTTTTGACAAACGATCATTGCAAGTAATAGTCTGTAACTTCCCCTTGGACTTGAAGGCAATTTGATGTGGTAGGATGGAGGCAAAGAGAAGCAGCAGGCCCATCGCTGAGAGCAAGGAAAACTCAAGGTTCGATCATCTTAAACGCCGTGCCGAAGTCTGAATCAAGACAGTGAGGTCCAGGCACCAAGGCGTGCCAAATCAACTGAACTCGATGTTTGGATGGAGGCTTAAGCGCAGGGCCAAATCAGAAAAGTCAGGTACAGGCCGAATCGAGACGGTGGGGTCCAGGCACCAGAGAGGATTGAGATGACTGAACTCAATGTTTGGTTAGAGATTTAAGTGCCGTGCTGAACTGGAAAGGTTGGCTACAGGCCAAATCAAGGAGGCAGCGTCCTGGCCCCAGAGAGTGTTGAGGTGATTAAACCCTTAGGCGCTGGGCCAGATTGAAAAGGTCAGGGTGTCAGGGCCTGAGGCGAGGGACAGGCCGGTTCAAATCGCTGCTCCTCGACTTGGCTCACACTGAACTATAGGATACTCTTAGCAGACTTCAGGTAAGAACACTATTTGCTTGCGATTATTATTTGCATAATGTGTTCTTTTTCTCTGCACATTGGGTGTTCGACTGTCTTCTTCTTTTATACAAGCTCTTTTGGTTTCTTTGTTTTGTGGCTGCCTGTTAGGAGATGAATCTCAAGGTTGTATAATGTATACATACTTTGGTAATAAATGTATGCTGAACTTTTAACTTTGAGCTTTGATTATACTTCCCAACCCTAGGAAAAAGATACTGTCTCTAATCTATCTATATCTATAATCTTATAAACTTCTATCAGGTCTCCCCTCAACCTCTGGTGCTCCAGAGAAAACAACCCAAGTTTGTCCAATCTCTCATTATATCACACGCTCTCTAATCATGGCAGCATCCTGGTAACAAACAAGAGAAAATCTGCGGATGCTGGAAATCTAAGCAACACACAAAATACTGGAGAATCCCAGCAGGCCAGGTAGCATCTATGGAAAAGAGTACAGTTGATGTTTCGGGCCGTGATCCTTTAGCAGGACCCAACATCCTGGTAAACCATTTCTGCACAGTCTCCAAAGCCTCAGCATCCTTCCCGTGATTGGGTGACCAGAACTGTATGCAATGCTCCAGATGCAGCCCAACTAGAGTTTTATAAAAACCATAGACCATAAAATATAAGAGCAAAATTAGGCCAATTGACCCATCAAGTCTGCTCTACCATTTCATCGTGGCTGATCCATTTACTCCGTCAGTCCCAATCTTCTGCCTTCTCCCCATATACTTTCATGCCCTGACTAATCACAAATCTATCAACCTCTGCCTTAAATATACTTAAAAATTTGTCCTCCACAACCACCTGTGACAATGAATTCCTCAGATTCACCACTCTCTGGCGAAAGAAATTCCTCCTCATTTCCTTTCTAAAAGGATGCTCCTCTATCTTGCATGATAAACCTGTTGGAATTCTTTGAGGAGATAAAAGGTAGATAAAGGGGATGTGGTGGATGTTGTATATTCAGACTTTCAGCGGTCTTTGACAAGATGCCACACATGAGGCTGCTTACCAAGTTAAGAGCCCATGGTATTACAGGAAATTTACTGGCATGGTTAGAGCAAGGCAACAAGAGGGAATAAAAGGATCTTTTTCTGGTTAGCTGCCAGTTGACTAGTAGTGCTTGGCAGGGTCGGTGTTGGGACCACTTTTTTTTATGCTGTATGTCAATGATTTTGATGATGGAATAGATATCATTGTTGTCAAATTAGCAGATAATATGAAGATTGGTGGAGGGGCAGGTAGTGTAGAGGAAACGGGTAGGTTGCAGAAGGACTTGGACAGATTAGAAGAATGAGAAGAAAGTGGCAAATGAAAAACAATCACGAGGAAATCAGCAGATGCTGGAAATTCAAGCAACACACACAAAATGCTGGTGGAACACAGCAGGCCAGGCAGCATCCATAGGAAGAAGCACAGTTGATGTTTCAGGCTGAGACCCTTCGTCCTGAAACGTCGACTGTGCTTCTTCCTATGGATGCTGCCTGGCCTGCTGCAATGAAATACAATGTTGGAAAATGCATGGTCATGCACTTTGGTAGTAGATCCACCGAGATGCAACACAGAGCGTCATAGGAAGTCATTCCTGCCTGTGGCCATCAAACTTTACAACTCCTCCCTTGGAGGGTCAGACACCCTGAGCCAATAGGCTGGTCCTGGACTTATTTCCTGGCATAATTTACATATTACTATTTAACTATTTATGGTTTTATTACTATTTAATACCAATTTCCCCCGGGATCAATAAAGTATGACTATGACTACGACTATGACCAGTAGAAATAAACGTGCAGACTATTTTCTAAATGGTTTGTTCTGGTGCCCATGACTACCCATGCTGACAGCATTCCAGAGTCCAACACCACACCCTCCCCCAGAAGAAATTATTTTCCTCAGATCCTCTCTGAGCCACTTACTCCTCACTTTAAAACTACGTTTGTATATCAGTAGCATAACAGTTAGAGCAACACTACTACAGCTTGGAGCGTCAGAGTTCAGAGTTCAGAGCCTGTTCCATGCTATATCTCTAAATAAAAAATGAATGTTCTCTAGTCTAGGGCAACTTGATTTTTATTCAGGTGCAGAGCCAGGCGAAGGAGGTGGAGGAAGGTCAAAGTCACGGTCAAGTTTATTGTCATCTGCACACGTCCATGTCTGCACAGGAATAGCGAAAACCTTACAGCAGCATCACTGACACAGAGCATCCACAAGGAAAACATAAATTAATTAATCATAAATTATAAGAAAACATAATCAGAACAAAAAAAAGGCCATTTTAGTGCAAAGGGATCAAAGTGGCCATCATGGCAGCAGAAGGACTTAGATTAGGAGAATGGGCAAAAAGTGGCAAATGAAATACAATGTTGGAAAATGCATGGTCATGCACTTTGGAATATGCAGACTATTTTCTAAACAGGGAGAAAATCCAAAAATCTGAGATGCAAAGGGACTTGGGAGTCCTTGTGCAGAACACCCTAAAGGTTGATTTGCAGGTATAAACATAGAAACATAGAAAACCTACAGCACAATACAGGCCTTTTGGCCCACAAAGCTGTGCCGAATTTGTCCTTACCTTAGAACTACCTAGGCTTACCCATAGAACTCTGTTTTTCTATGCTCCATGTATCCATCCAGGAGTCTCTTAAAAGACCCTATCGTTTTTGCCTCCACTACCGCCGCCGGCAGCCCATTCCACACACTCACCACTCTGTGTAAAAAACTTACCCCTGACATCTCCTCTGTACCTACTTCCAAGCACCTTAAAACTATGACCTCTCATGCTAGCCATTTCAGCCCTGGAAAAATGCCTCTGACTAGCCACATGATCAATGCCTCTCATTGTCTTGTACACCTCCATCAGGTCACCTCTCATCCTCCGTCACTTCAAGGAGAAAAGGCCAAGTTCACTCAACCTATTCTCATAAGGCATATTCCCTAATCCAGGCAACATCCTTGTAAATCTCCTCTGCACCCTTTCTATGGTTTCCACATCCTTCCTGTAGTGCGGCGACCAGAATTGAGCACAGTACTCCAAGAGGGGTCTGACCAGGGTCCTATATAGCTGTAACATTACCTCTTAGCTCTTAAACTCAATCCCACGATTGATAAAGGCCAATGCACCTTATGCTTTCTTAACCACAGAGTCAACCTGCGTGGCAGCTTTAAGTGTGCTATGGACTCAGGCCCCAAGATCCCTCTGATCCTCCACGCTTCCAAGAGCTTTGCCATTAAAGCTATATTCTGCCATCATATTTGATCATCCAAAATGAACCACCTCACACTTATCTGGGTTGAACTCCACCTGCCACTTCTTAGCCCAGTTTTGCTGCCTATCGATGTCCTGCTGTAACCTCTGACAGCTCTCCACACTATCCACAACACTCCCAACCTTTGTGTCATCAGCAGATTTACTAACCCATCCCTCTACTTCCTCATCCAGGTCATTTATAAAAATCACAAGGAGAAAGGGTCCCAGAACAGATCCCTGAGGCACACCACTGGTCACCAAACTCCATGCAGAATATGACCCATCTACAACCACTCTTTGCCTTCTGTGGGCAAGCCAGTTCTGGATCCACAAAGCAATGTCCCCTTGGATCCTATGCCTCTTTACTTTCTCAATAAGCCTTACATGGGGTACCTTATCAAATGCCTTGCTAAAATCCATATAGAGTACATCTACGGCTCTACCTTCATCAATGTGTTTAGTCACATCCTCAAAAAATTCAATCAGACTCGTAAGGCAAAACCTGCCTTTGACAAAGCCATGCTGACTATTCCTAATCATATTATGCCTCTCCAGATGTTCATAAATCCTGCCTCCCTGGATCTTCTCCATCAACTTACCAACCTCTGAAGTAAGACTCACTGGTCTATAATTTCCTGGGCTATCCATACTCCCTTTCTTGAATAAAGGAACAACATCCAATCCCTCCAATCCTCTGGAACCGCTCCCGTCCTCGTTGATGATGCAAAGATCATCGCCAGAGGCTCAGCAATCTCCTTCCTCTTTTCCCACAGTAGCCTGGGTACATCCTGTCCGGTCCTGGTGACTCACCTAACTTGATGCTTTCCAAAAGCTCCAGCACATCCTCTTCCTTAATATCTACATGCTCAAGCTTTTTAGTTTGCTGCAAGTCATCCCTACAATCACCAAGATACTTTTCCGTAGTGAATACTGAAGCAGAGTATTCATTAAGTACCTCTGCCATCTCCTCCGGCTCCATACACACTTTTCCACTGTCACACTCAATTGGTCCTATTCTCTCATGTCTTAACCTCTTGCTCTTCACATACTTGTAGAATGCCTTGGGGTTTTTCTTAATCCTGCTTGCCAAGGCCTTCTCATGGCCCCTTCTGACTCTTCTAATTTCATTCTTATCTCCTTCCTGCTAGCCTTATAATCTTCTACATCTCTATCATTACCTAGTTTTTTGAACCTTTCGTAAGCTCTTCTTTTCTTCTTGACTAGATTTACAACAGCCTTTATACACCACGGTTCTTGTATCCTCAAGACGCAGGACCCCAACCTCAAGCCTCAAGACGCAGGACCCCAACCTCAAGCCTCAAGACGCAGGACCCTAGCCTTAAGCCTCAAGACACAGGACCCCAGCCTCAAGCCTCAAGATGCAGGACTTTCCCTATCTCATTGGAATGTATCTACGCAGAACCCCACGCAAATATCCCTTGAACATTTGCCACATTTCTTCCATACGTTTCCCTGAGAACATCTGTTTCCAATTTATGCTTCCAAGTTCCTCCCGGATAGCCTCATATTCCCCCTTACTCCGATTAAACGTTTCTCTAACTTGTCTGTTCCTATTCCTCTCCAGTGGTAGAGTCTGTGGTGAGGAAGGCAAATGCAATGTTGGCATTCATTTTAAGAGGTCTACAATACAAGAGCAGGGATGTGATGCTGAGGCTTTATAAGGCACTGGTAAGGCCTCACCTTGAGTATTATGAACAGTTTTGGGCTCCTCATCTAAGAAAAGATGTGCTGGTGTTGGAAAGGGTTCAGAGGAGGTTCACAGGGACGATTCTGGGAATAAAAGTATTATCATATATGGAATATTTGATGGTTCTGGGTCTGTACTTGCTGGAATTTAGAAGGATGAGGGGGAATCTCATTGAAACCCTTCGAATGTTGAAAGGCCTAGACAGAGTAGATGTGAAAGGAATGTTTCCCATAGTGGGGGAGTCCAGAACAAGAGGGCACAGCCTCAAGATAGAGGTGCATCCATTTGAAACAGCTTTGCAGAAAAATTCTTTCACTAGAGGGTGGTGAATTTGTTGAATTTATTGCCACAGTCTGCTGTAGAGGCCGTCAGTTGGGTATATTTAAGGCAGAGCTTGATAGGTTTTTGATTGGACATGGCATCAAAGGTTACGGGTTAAAGGCCAGGGAGTGGGGCTGAGGAGGAGAAAAAAGGATCAGGCATGATTGACTGGTGGACCAGACTCGATGGACCAAATGGCCTAATTCTGCTCCTATGTCTTATGGTCTTATGGTATTCTGTCTGTTCAAAGCAGAATTGACAGTCAAGGCAGCTACATTCTCATAATTTCCATGTTCCTTCAAAAAGTTATTTTAATCAAGCAGCCTTTCTTATCAAATGGAATTTCAGAGTCATAAAAAGAATGTAATAATTGCATTCCTGTATTAAATTGATTTACAATACAATAATCATGCTAGTTGGTAATTTAATCTCTTTGAATAGATACTCGATCTGACCAAACCACATGTGATCTTGGCAGTGACAATATATTTAGCTATCAAAAAGCATTCTTATACATTAAGTTAAGCCCATCACTCTTACTGGGGCTTAGACTGCCGACAGCAGCTCATTGGCCTGGACCAGTCTTTCAAGTTGTCCCCAGGTGCAGCCCATCTTCAAAGATCTTTCCTCCCTGGTATGATGTCTTTGGAGCTTCTGTTGGTTTACAGGATGGGGTTGCAAGCCAGATGCCCAACCTTGTTCCTTTCACAGCTGGGCCTGCATCTGTCCATGGTGGAGTTACTCTCATACAGTAAAGTACAGAATAGAGAATCTTTGGTAGAGACATGGAGATGTATCTCCACCCCGCCAACCTAGATTATGTATTAAGCCCTCCATTCCCCAGTGTAACTATCAGTCAAGACTTTAACCAACATGACTTGATTGGTATATGCTAGCGTCTCCATCAAATTTGCAAGTTGAGAGGGTGGTTAATTCAGCATATGGTGTGCCATCCTTCATTAGTCAGGGGATTGAGTTCAAGAGCAACAGGGTAGTGTATAAAACCCTGGTTAGACCATACGTGGAATATTATGTTCAGTTCTGTTCACCTCATTCGAGAAAGGATGTGGAAGTTTTAGAGAGGGTGCAGAGGAGATTTACCAGGATGCTGCCTGGATTAGAGAATATGTCTCAAGAGGACAGGTTGAGTGAGCTAGAACTTTTCTCTTTGGAGCAAAGAAGGAGAGGTGACTTGATAGAGGCATACAAGATGATAAGAAGCATAGATAGAATAAACAGCCGGAGACTTTTTCCCAGTGCAGAAATGGCTAGTGCAAGGGGGCATAAGTTTAAGGTGATTGGAGGAAAGTATAAGGGGTGTGTTAGAGATTGTTTTACATAGAGAATGCTAAGAGTGTAGAACACACTGTCAGGGATGGTGGTAGAGACAGATATATTAGTGAGATTTAGGAGACTCTTGGATAGGCACACAGATGATAGAAAAATGGAAGGCTGTGTGGAAGGGAAAAGTGAGATTGACCTCGGTGTAATGTAAAAGGTTGGCACAACATTGTGGGCCAAAGAGGCTGCAATGTGCTGTAATGTTCTACGTTTTATGATGTTAAGTGTAATCTCTGTTTAATATGACTATAATTATAGGATAATTGAGTAATTGCCTAGTACGATAAGATGGACTCTTGACCTCACAATCTACCACATTATGATCTTTCACCTTTCTATATGCTTGCACTGCACTTGTTCTGTAACTCTAACACGTCATACTGCATTCTATTATCGTTGTCACTTGTACTACCTCCGTGCACTGATGTGGTGAATTAATGTATTTGAACAGTATGCAAGGTCAGATTCTCTCTGTACCTTGGTACATGTGACATTAATAAACCAATTTACCAGCATGAATTATGAAACTAGAGTTTGAAGGTCTTTCATATCTTGATCCCAGCTCAGCTCACATTGGAACATTGTAGTTTTGATTGGGAGGCCAGTTACACAGTTTATAACCACCAGTGTGACGGAGGGCCTGGCTGCTTTCCTTTGACATTAGAGAATAAAAAATGTGTGTTAAAGACCTGTGCTGCTTAACTGGCCTAATTGTTCAAAGTTCAAAGTACATTTATTATCAAAGTATGTATGACATATACAACACAAACATGAGGAATTCTGCAGATGCTGGAAATTCAAGCAACACACATCAAAGTTGCTGGTGAACGCAGCAGGCCAGGCAGCATCTCTAGGAAGAGGTACAGTCGACGTTTCGGGCCGACACCCTTCGTCAGGACTAACTGAAGGAAGAGTTAGTAAGAGATTTGAAAGTGGGAGGGGGAGATCCAAAATGATAGGAGAAGACAGGAGAGGGAGGGATGGAGCCAAGAGCTGGACAGGTGATTGGCAAAAGGGATATGAGAGGATCATGGGACAGGAGGCCCAGGGAGAAGGAAAAGGGGGGGGGGGGAAGAAAACCCAGAGGATGGGCAAGGGGTATAGTCAGAGGGACAGAGGGAGAAAAAGGAGAGAGAGAGAAAGAATGTGTGTATATAGATAAATAACAGATGGGGTACGAGGGGGAAGTGGGGCATTAGCGGAAGTTAGAGAAGTCAATGTTCATGCCATCAGGTTGGAGGCTACCCAGACGGAATACAAGGTGTTGTTCCTCCAACCTGAGTGTGGCTTCATCTTTACAGTAGAGGAGGCCGTGGATAGACATATCAGAATGGGAATGGGATGTGGAATTAAAATGTGTGGCCACTGAGAGATCCTGCTTTCTCTGGCGGACAGAGCGTAGGTGTTCAACAAAACGATCTCCCAGTCTGCATCGGGTCTCATATACAACCTTGAAATTCATTTGCTTACATACAGCCTCAGAACAATGAAACCCAACAGAGACCAGTAATAAAGAAGACTGTCAAACAGTAGAAAAAACAACAAACCGTGCAAACATTAAAAGTAGGCAAGTAACATTCAGAACTGAAGCTCATGAAAGTGAGTCCACAGCCACGAAGCCAGTCACAGCCGATCCAAGCCGCAGTCTCAGTTCAGTGCAGTGAAGAGTAAACCTCATGAGGCAGCAAGCTAAATACTGGCTGGTCCCTTAGCTCTGGTCCTGAAAACTTGACCTTTTCAATTTGGCCCGGCACTTAAACCAATGAAACCTTGGGTCATTCCTTGCACTCAGGCCCGAGCCCTGCCACTCTGATATGCTATTGGGCCTGGGCCCCACCGCCTCGAGCAAAGTGCTAACATTGGCTAATTCCCTGCTCCCAGGTCCGGGCCCACACCCCGCCGCCTTGATCTGGCCTGTACATGCCACGCTGCAATGTTCCTGCACATACAAGACTTCAGCTGACATCACAAAAATGCCAGGTTGTACAGGCGGTTCAAAAGCTCGACTCTGAAAGGGAAGTTACAGGCTATTGATTGCAGTGATAGTTTTTGAGAAAAAGTAAGAGTAAGGTAGTTCATGGTTGTGTTTGCTGCCAGCAAGGCACCGCTGTGCTTCACCAAGACCATCTTAAACCAGAACATGTATACATTATTCCCCGATACAGTATCTCTAATCTCTCGTTTCGGTAGTCTGAGTACCCAGCTACTTCAAGCAGCCTTCAATTATACCAGTGCCCAAGAAGAATGTGGTAACGTACCTCAATGTCTATCATCCAGGAGCACTTATACTGTGATGAAGTGCTTTGAGAAGTTGGTGATGCAAAATACCAACTCCTGCCTGAAGAGCAACTTGGATCCACTCCAATTTGCCCACCATTGACAGGTCCACAACAGATACCCTCTCATTGGCTCTTCTTTTAACCCTGGAACATCTAGGCAGCAAAGATGCATACATCAGTATGCTCTTTATTGACTACAGCTCAGCATTTAATACCATCCTCCCCTCAAAACTAATCGACAAGCTTCAAGTCCTTGGCCTTTGTACCTACTTCTGTAATTGGATCCTCAATTTTCTCTCTTGCAAACCCCAGTCAGTTTGGATTGGCGACAACATCTCCTCCGTAATCTCCATCAGCACAGATGCACCGCAAGGCTATGTGCTTAGCCCCTTGCTTATTTGCTTTATACTTATGACTATAAGGCTATGTACAGCTCCAACACCATATCTAAGTTTGCTCATGACACCATTGTCGTTGGTTGAATCAAAGGCGGTGACGAGTCAGCATATAAGAGGAAGATTAAAACTCTGGCTGAGTGGAGCCACAACATTTCACTCAATGTTAGAGAGACCAAAGAGCTAATTATTGACTCCAGGAGGAGGAAACCAGAAGATCATGAGCCAGTCCCCTTTGGTGGATCATAAGACCATACAATCATAAGACACAGGAGCAGAATCAGGCCATTTGGCCCATCAGGTCTGCTCCACCATTCAATCACGGTTGATCTTTTTTTCCCGCCTCAGCCCCACTCCTCAGCCTTTTCCCCGTAGCCTTTGATGCTGTGGCCAATCAAGAATCTATCAAGCTCTGCTTTAAATACACCCAATGACCTGGCCTCCACAGCTGCTGGTGGTAATAAATTCCACAATTCACCACCCTCTGATGAAATAAATCCCCCGCATCTCTGTTTTAAATGGATGCCCTCTATCATGAAGCTGTGCCATCTTGTCCTATACTCTTCCACCATGGGAAACATCCTTTCCACATCTACTCTGTCTAGGCCTTTCAACATTCGAAAGGTCTCAATGAAAAACCCCATCATCCTTCTAAATTCCGGCGAATACAGACCCAGAGCCATCAAATGTTTCTCATATGGGAACCCTTTCATTCCCAGAGTCATCCTCGTGAACCTTCTCTGAACCCTCTCAATACCAGCAAATCTCTTCTTCAATAAGGAGCCCAAAACTGTTCATGAGTGGCCTCACCAGTACCTTATAAAGCTTCAACATCACATTCCCGCTCTTGTATTCTAGAGTCCTTGAAATTAACGCCAACATTGCATTTGCCTTCCTCACCGCTGACTCAACCTGCAAGTTAACCTCCTGTGTTCTGCACAAGAACTCCCAAGCCACTTTGCATTTCAGATTTTTTGATTTTCTCCCCATTTAGAGAGTAGTCTTCACATTTATTTCTATTACCAAAGTGCATGACCATGCATTTTCCAACATTGTATTTCATTTGCCACTCTCTTGCCCATTCTCCTAATCTGTTCAAGTCCTTCTGCAGCCTACCTGTTTCCTCAATACTACCGGCCCCTCCACCAATCTTCATATCATCTGCAAACTTGGCAACAAAGCCATCTATTCCATCATCTAATTCATTGATATACAGCATAAAAAGAAGTGGTCATAACACTGACACCTGCAGAACATCATCCACTGCATCCCCTTTATCTATCCTATTTGTAATCCTTCAAAGAATTC
Organism: Mobula hypostoma; assembly: GCF_963921235.1. Taxonomy (NCBI): domain Eukaryota; kingdom Metazoa; phylum Chordata; class Chondrichthyes; order Myliobatiformes; family Myliobatidae; genus Mobula; species Mobula hypostoma. Next base: position 112,364,358 of record NC_086108.1, read on the forward strand.
CGTTAGGTTCATCAGGCAAGATTTTCCCTTAAGGAAACCATGCCGACTTTGTCCCATCCTGTCCTGTGTCACCAAGTACTCCATAATATCATCCTTAATAGTTGACTCTAACATCTTTCCAACCACCGAGGTCAGGCTAATTGGTCTATAATTTCCTTTCTGCTGCCTTCCTCCTTTCTTAAAGAGTAGAGTGACATTTGCAATTTTCCAGTCATCTGGCACCATGCCAGAGTCCAATGATTTTTTTGAAAGATCATTACTAATGCCTCCACAATCTCTAATGCCACCTCTTTCAGAACCCAAGGGTGCAGTTCAACTGGCCCGGGTGACTTATCTACCCTTAGGTCTTTCAGATTTTTGAGCACCTGGCCCTTGTAATAGTAACTGCACTCACTTCTCTTCCCTTTCAACATCTGGGTCCTCCACAATGAAGACTGATGCAAAATACTCATCTGCCATCGCCTTGTTCCACACGATTATTTCTCCAACTTCATTTTCTAGCAGTCCTATATCCTCTCATTTCTCTTTCATTTTTTACGTTTTTGAGAAAGTGCTTACTATCCACTTTGATATTGTTTGTTAGCTTACTTTCATATTTCATCTTTTTCCTCCAAGAATTCTTCTAGTTGCTCTCTTTAGTTTTTTAAAAGCTTCCCAATCCTCTGTCTTACCAATAAATTTTGCTTTGTTATATGCCCTCTCTTTTAGTTTTACATTAGCTTCGACTTCCCTTGCCAGCCACAGTTGTATTATTTTGAGATTTGAGTATTTCCTCGTGTTTGGAATACATGTATCCTGCACCTTCTTCATTTTTCCCAGATACTCACACCATTGCTGCTCTGCTGTCATCCTTGCCAACAGCTCTTTCCAATTTACTTTGGCCAACTGCTCTCTCATACCACTGTACAGTAATTCCACTGAAATACTGCTATATCAGATTTCACTTTCTCCCTGTCAAATTTCAAGTTGAACTCAATCATATTGTGATCACTGAATTGAATTAAATTGAATTGAATTGAATTGACTTTATTTCTTACATCCTTCAAGTACCTGAGGAGTAAAAATCTTTACATTATATCTACATCTAAATGTTCAATATGTAATCATAGTAATTTATAATAATTTGCAATAAATAGAACAGTCAATGTAGCATAGAATACACTCAAATCAGTGTTGAGTTCATCAGTCTGATGGCCTAGTCCTGGAGCCTGTTGGTCCTGGCTTTTATGCTGCGGCACCACTTCCCGGATGGTAGCAGCTGGAATATATTGTGGTTGGAATGGCTTGGGTCCCCAATGGTCCTATGGGCCCTCTTTACACACCTGTCCTTGTAAATGTCCTGAATCATGGGAAGTTCCCAACTACAGATGCGCTGGACTGTCCGCACCACTCTCTGCAGAGTCCTGCGATTAAGGGAGGTACAGTTCCCATACCAGGCAGTGATGCAGCCAGTCAGGATGCTCTCAATTGTGCCCCTGTAGAAAGTTCTTAGGATTTGGGGGCCCATACCAAACTTCCTCAACCGTCTGAGATGAAAGAGGCACTGTTGTGCCTTTTTCACCTCACAGCTGGTGTGTACAGACCACATGAGGTCCTCGGTGACGTGAATGCCGAGGAACTTGATGCTGTTTATCCTCTCAGCCCCAGATACATTAATGTCAATAGGGGTTAGCCCATCTCCATTCCTCCTGTAATCCACAACCAGCTCCTTTGCTTTTGCGACATTGAGGGAGAGGTTGTTATCTTGACACCACTGTGTCAGAGAGAAGACTTCTTCCCTGTAGGCCACCTCGTTATTGTTTGAGATAAGACAAATCAATGTAGTGTTGTTAGCAAATTTAATTAGCAGATTGGAGTGGCGATACAGGGAGTAAAGGAGGGGACTCAGTACGCAGCCCTGAGGGACTCCTGTATTGAGAGTCAGAGGGTTGGGGGTGAGGGAGCCCACTCTTACAACCAGCCGGCGATCTGACAGGAAGTCCAGGATCCAGCTGCACAAGGTAGGGTCAAGGACGAGGTCTCTGAGCTTCTTGTCCAGCCTGGATGGAACTATGGTGTTGAATGCTGAACTGTAGTCCAAGAACAGCATCCATGGTCCTGAAAAATGTTGTCTCATTTTTACTGTGTACTGTACCAGCAGTTATGGTCGAAATGACAATAAAAAGTGACGACCTCACTTGATATGTTCTTTGGTCATAAATTTACTTTGAACTTTCAACTTTGAAAAACGAACACTCAGAGGATCAGGCAATATCTGTGGGAAGTGAAGCAAAGTTTGGATAATATTAGGCTAGATATATTTATCATATGTACCTCAAAACAAACAAAACAAAACAGTCTGAAGGTGTGCTGGGGCAGCCTTAAACGTCACCACTCAAGTGTCGTCAGAAATTCTATTGTATTTAGACCATAAGACTTAGGAGCAGAATTAGGCCATCTGGCCCATCGAGTCTGCTCTGCCATTCAATCATGTTTGATCCTTTTTTTCTATCTCCTCCTCAACCCCAGTTCCCGGCCTTCTCCCCATAACCTTTGATGCCATGCAATCAAGAACCTATCAATCTCTGTTTAAATACACCCAACAACCTAGCCTCTACAGCTGCATGTGGCAACAAATTCCACAAATTCACCACCCTTTGGCTAAAGAAATTTTTCCGCATCTCTGTTTTGAAAGGGCACCCCTCTACCCTGAGGCTATGCCCTCTTGTTCTAGACTCTCCCACCATGGGAAACATCCGTTCCACATCTACTCTGTCCAGGTCTTTCAACATTCGAAAGATTTCAATGAGATCCCCCCTTCATGCTTCTGAATTCCAGTGAGTACAGACCCAGAGCCATCAAATGTTCCTCATATGATAACCCTTTCATTCCTGGAATCATCCTCGTGAACCTCTTCTCGACCCTCTCCAATGCCAGCACATCTTTTCTAAGATGAGGGGACCAAAACTGTTCACAATACTCAAGGTGAGGCCTCACCAGTGCCTTATAAAGCCTCATTTCTTTATTTTCCTGTAGATGCCTGCAAGAAAATGAATCTCAAAGTAATTTATGCTAACATTTACGTACTTTGATAATAAATTTTACTTTGCCTTTGGTTGCTTATGGCAAGCAGTAAGTAATCATTCTGTCACTAACCCCTACATTAATCTCATTTCATTCTCCCCATATTCCCATCAATCTACTCTGCCATACCCCTGGATTCTTACTCCAACTTACACACTGACCTGGCTTCTCTACGGGATGTGGGAGGAAATTGGAGAACACATCTGGTCACGGGGAAAACATGAAAACTCCACACAGACAACAACCAAAGTTAGGGTTAAATCTGGGTGATGGGATCTGCGAGGTTGCAGCAGATGTACTGTGGCACTGTAAACGTAAATTTGCCGGATCAAATAACCACAGCACAAAAAGATGGTTACTTATCTTTTCACCAGTTTATTTCTTCTAACTCAGCCGGCGAGTAAACTTGGTCCTGACATCAGGGGAGAAGCGTTCTCATCCCTCCAGCGGTTCTACAAGTTCACTGCCTGACGTCAGAATTGTTACAAGTTATAAGGCCACCGATACAAAAGAACAATCAAGTTGATGCAAAAGAACAATCAGTTCGATAGACATCCCAGCTACTCAAATAGAACAAAACTTAATAATTTAGGTAAAAGACGCCACTGAAATTTAAATTTTAATTGATAAAGGAATGTCCTGTCTTAAGCTCCATCAGCAACCGCCTTTTGTTGAAACCAAAAGGTATGCAAAGTCAGGAGACAGCTTTTGTGGAAAACTTAACAACTTTGTATGAAAAGTCAGGAGATGTCTTTTGTGGAGAACTTAACAACTTTATCGGCACGAGTGATGAACTTCCAGCAACTGCCATATTTTGCCTTGCTTAATACTGGCTAATATTAAACCCAGTCTTGTGTCGCTCATATGAAGTGTCTTGGAGCCTCTTCTTATGTTAAAGATGCAATATAAATGGGAGTTGTCGTTTCTGTTGTGAAAGGAAACTGGTGAATGCAAACAGGCCACCTAAAGAGGTAAAGCTTTTAATCTTATAGAATATAGAAATTAGAACATACTGTAGATCACTATATCACAGACCAAGCCCTTAGGTCCACTGTGTTGTGCCAATATTTTAACCTTCTCTAAGATCAATTTAACCCTTCCCTCCCACGTAGGCCTCCATTTTGCCGGGCAAGCAGAAATATCAGGGTTGCTCAACCTGTTGGACAGTAAATCTCTGAAAGGTTTTTTTTTAAAAAGGCCATCTTAGATACGCATCTGGGTGCGTATCTAAGAGCTTCTTAAATTTCCCTACTGTATCTGCCTCTACCAATACCCCTGGCAGTGCATTCCACACACCCACTACTCTCTATGTACAACACCCTCCTTTGACATTCCCTTTATTTGTGTAAATACAGATAATAAATAAATAGCAATAAATAATGAGCATGAAATAACAAGGTAAAAGAGTCCTTAAATGAGTGTAGCTATCCCCTTTTGTTCAAGACCCTGATGGTTGAGGGGTAGTAACTGTTCTTGAACTTGGTAGTGTGAGTCCTGAGGCACCTGTACCTTCTACCTGATGGCAGCCTGGGTGGTGAGGATCTTTGATGATGGATGCTGCTTTTCTATGGCAATATTTCATGTAGATGTGCTCAATAGTTGGAATGGTTTTACCCATGATGTGCTGAGCCAAATTCACTACTTTTGTAGAAGTTTCCACTCAAAGGCATTGGTGTTATCATACCAGGCTGTAATACAGCCAGCAGCACACTTTCCACCACACATCTGTACATATTTGGCAAGGTTTTTGATGACGTGCCAAATCTCCGAAGACTCCTAAGGAAGTAGAGGTGCTGTTGTGCTTTCTTCATAATTATATTTATATAATGGGTCCAGGACAGGTCCTCTGAGATAGTGACACCCAGGAATTTAAAGTTACTGATCCCCTCCACCTCTGATCCTCCAATGATTACTGGCTCATGGACTTCTGGTTTCCCTCTCCTAAAGTCTACAATAAGTTCCTTGGTCTTATTGGCATTGAGTGAGAGGTTATTGTTATTACACCACTCAGCCAAGTTTTCAATCTCCCTCCTGTGTGCTGATTCATCCCCACCTTTGATACAGCCCACAACAGTGGTGTCATCACCAAATTTGTATATTGTGTTGGAGCTGTGTTTAGCCACACAGTCATCGGTATAAAGGGAGTAGAGCAAGGGGCTAAGTACACATCCCTGCAGTGCTTCTGTGCTGATGGAGATTGTGGAGGAGATGTTTTTGCCAATCTGATCTACCAGTGAGGAAATCCGGGATCCAGTTGCACAAAGGAGTATTGAGGCCCCGGCCTTGGAAGTTACTGATTTGTTTTGAGGGGATGATGGTGTTAAATGCCAAGCTGTGATCAATAAAGAGCATTCTGATGTATGCATCTTTGCTGTCCAGATGATCCAGGGTTAAATAAAGAGCCAATGAGATAGCATCTGCTGTAGACCTGTTGCTTTGGTAGGCGAATTGGAGTGGATCCAATTTGGCGCTCTGACAGGAGCTGATATGCTTCAACATTAGGCTCTCAAGACACTTCAACACTGTGGATGTAAGTTTCATTGGGCGCTAATCATTTAGACTGGTTCCCATGCTCTTCATGGACACTGGTACGATTGAAACCTGCTTAAAGCAGGTGGGTACCACACACCACCAAAGCAAGAGGTTGAAGATATCCACGAATTCTGTTAGTCGGCACAAGTCTTCAGTACTCAGCCAGGTCCTCTGTCCGGACCCGATGCTTTCCTTGGATTCATTCTCTTGAAAGCATCCCAAAGGGTCATCCGGAGACATGAGGCTGTGTGATGGTTCCTCCCTGTTCTAGTGATCAAAGCGAACGTAGAAGGCATGGAGCGCATCTGGAGGCAAATTTCTGCTGTCCCCTATATCGCAAGATTGAACTTTGTAAAGGGTTATCGCATTCAAACCCTGCCACCGCTGTCCAGCATCCCTCATTGATTCCAGTCTCATCCAGAATCTCACAAGAGATGGATTTCCAGAGGTTATACCTGCATCTCTTGAAGCATTCTTGATTTCCAAACCTCTGATCTGACCCTCAGCAGTTTCCAAATTTCATTGCTCATCTAGGGCTTCTGATGGGGAAAACACGGAACAATTTTGTGGGGACACACTCAGCTACAGCTGTTTTAATAAAGTCTGTAACAGCCCTGGTGTAGTCATTCAGGTCCTCAGATGAGTTCTTGAACATGGCCTAGTCCACTAACTCAAGGCAATCCTGTAACCGTTCCTCAGCCTCCCGCAACCACCCCTGGGTTGTCTTGATCTCCGGAGCCTTGATCTTTAGGCTCTGTCTGTACCATATGCAGTTAGTAGGAGTACAGCCAAATGATCCGACTTGCTAAAATGCAGTCTCAGAAAAATGCAGTAATAATCACTTTAACATTATACCCTCCCATATCAGACATTTCTGCCCTCAGAAAAATATTCTGTTTATTCTATCTATGCGTCTTATTATCTGCAATAGAAAATGAGGTTGGAAAATAAAAATGGGGGACAAAGCGATGGCAGATGAACTAAATGAGTATTTTTCATCAGTCTTTACTGTGGAAGGCACTAGCAGCATGCCAGATAATGAAGGGTGTGGGGGAAGAGAAGTGAGTGCGGTTACTATCACAAGGAAGAAGGTGCTCAAAAAGCTGAAAGACCTAAGGGTACATAAGTCACCTGGACCAGATGAACTGCACCCTAGGGTTCTGAAAAAGGTAGCATCAGAGATTGCAGAGGCATTAGTACTGATCTTTCAAAAATCATTGGACTCTGGCATGGTGCCAGAAGACTGGAAAATTGCAAATGTCACTCTGCTCTTTAAGAAAGGAGGAGGGCAGCAGAAAGGAAATTTTAGACCAGTTAGCCAGATCTCAGTGGTTGGGAAGATGTTAGAGTCAATTGTTAAGAATGAGGTTATGGAGTACTTTGTGAGATAGGACAAGATAGGACAAAGTCAGCATGGTTTCCTTAAGGGAAATCTTGCCTGATGAACCTGGGGGAATACTTTGAGGAGATTACAAGTAGGATAGATAAAGGGGATATTGTATATTTGGACTTTCAGAAGGCCTTTGACAAGGTGCCATACAAGAGGCTGCTTACCAAGTTAAGAGCCCATGGTATTACAGAAAAGTGATTGGCATGGTTAGAGCATTGGCTGATTGGTAGGAGGCAATGAGAGGAATGAAAGGATTCTTTTCTGGTTGGCTGCCAGTGACTAGTGGTGTTCTGCAGGAGTCAGTGTTGGGACCATTTCTTTTAATACTGTAAATCAGTGATTTAGATGATGAAATAGATGGCTTTGTTGCCAGAAGAAATGAAGATAGGTGGAGGGGCAGGTTGTGTTGAGGAAACAGGCAGGGTGCAGAAGGACTTAGACAGATTAGGAGAATGGGCAAGGAAGTGGCAAATGAAATACGTGTTAGAAAATGCATGGTCATGTACTTTGGTAGTAGAAATAACTGTGCAGACTATTTTCTAAACAGGGAGAAAATCCAAAAATCTGAGATGCAAAGGGACTTGGGAGTCCTTGTACAGAACACCCTAAAGGTTAACTTGCAGGTTGAGTCAGTGGTAGGAAGGCAAATGCAATGTTAGCATTCATTTCAAGAGGTCTAGAGTACAAGAGTAGAGATGTGATGCTGAGGCTTTATAAGGCACTGGTGAGGCCTCACCTTGAATATTGTGAACTGTTCTGGGCTTCTCATCTAAGAAAAGGTGTGCTGGCATCGTTTGTTCAACCTATCCTAAGACCTGCTTTCCAATCCAAGCAGGGTGCTGGTGAATCTTTTCTGCATCCTCTCTAAAGCTTCCACATCCTTCCTATAAAGAATCGACCACAACTGAGCATAGTTAATGGCTATTGGAATGAGATTCCTAAAACACTGCAGTGATACATGGATTATTGAGCACAAAGAGAATGTTTACAGTGTTGTGTGGGGCCTAAACATTGTGTAGTATCATGGGATCATTTACCCAAATGTTGTGTGGGGCCTAAACATTGTGTAGTATCATGGGATCATTTACCCAAATGTTGTGTGGGAGCTAAACGTTGTGTAGTATCATGGACCATTTACCTAAACGTTGTGCGACTTCTAACTTCTCATTTTAAAGAGTTGACAATCGGCTACATCTCACCACTACACATCTGACTTGCAAAAAATTACACTAGCAATCCAATTAAATAGCATTACCAATTAAAATCTCTTTGTAAATCATTGCCACAACAATATATAAACCAGATGTTCACAGTTTTCCTGAGTGCCAAATAGTTACACTATGCAGTTCTTTATGCTGAGAATGAACTTGGCCGACTATCAGATTGCTATTCAGAAGAAGTTTGTTTCAGGGCTTTGGTTTGAAATTACAAATAGAATATTTCGCTTTTATATAACTGCCTGTAAGTTTGAACAATATTTTTGCAACTTCTTCTCTGTTGTTTCCCCAACCTCCTCCCTCCTCCTACACAATCCTTTTCATGACATTATGCAATTAAAAACTTTTCCTCTGCAGTGCTGACTGCTGTAGACAAGCTGGACAATCATGCTTGAGCATACATCATAGTTTTAAGCTAAGAACAAAATACTGTCAAGGCTGGGAAAGCTGAACAGAGAACAGTGGAGTCAGAATCAGGTTTAATAGACCTTACACATTGAAAAGTAGGGCACTGAGGAGTGTGGTGGGAATACAGATCCATAATTCAATGAGGGTGGCGCCACAGGTAGACATGGTTGTAAAAAGAGCTTTTGGCACATTGGCCTTCAAAATCTGTGTATTGAGTACATGAGTTGAGATATGATGTTGAAATTGTATAAAATGTTGGTGAGGTCTAATGTGGAGTATTGTGTCCAGTTCTGGTCACTTACTACAGGAAATATTTAAATAAGATTGAAAGAGTGCAGAGAAAATTTACAACGATGTTGCCAGGCCGTAAGGACTTGAGTTATATGGAAAGGTTTAATAGATTAGAACTATATTCCCTAGAATGCAGAAGAATGAGGAGAGACTTGATAGAGGCATACAAAATTATGAGGAGTATAGATAGGGTAAATGCAAACGGGCTTTTGCCACTGAGCAACACACATCAAAGTTGCTGATGAACGCAGCAGGCCAGGCAGCATCTCTAGGAAGAGGTACAGTCAACGTTTCGGGCTGAGACCCTTCATCAGGACTGACGAAGGGTCTCAGCCCGAAACGTTGACTGTATCTCTTCCTAGAGATGCTGCCTGGCCTGCTGTGTTCACCAGCAACTTTGATGTGTGTTGCTTGAATTTCCAGCATCTGCAGAATTCCTCGTGTTCACGTTTCTCCACTGAGGCTGGGTGAGACTAAACTAGAAGTCATGGGTTAAGGGTGAAAGGTGAACTGCTTAAGGGGAAAATGAAGGGGTATCTCTTCACTCTAAGTGAGGTGAGAGTGCGGAATGAGCAGCCAGTGGAAGTGGTGGATTCATTTATTGATATTCAGCATGGAATAGGCCCTTTCAGCCCTTCGAGCTGCCCAGTCGGCAAACCTCCAATTTAATCCCTGCCTAATCACTGGACAATTTACAGTGACCAATTAACCTACCAACTGGTGTGTCTTTGGGTTGTGAGAGGAAACCCGTGCAGGCACGGGGAGAATGTACAAACTCCTTATAGGCAGTGGCAAAATTGAACCCCGGTCGCCTGTACCGTAAAGCATTGTGCTAACCACCACACTACCATGCTGCCCCTGTGGGTTTGATTTCAACATTCAAGAGAAATTTGGATAGTTACATGAATGGGAAGGGTATGAAGATCCACAGTTTAATAATAATAATGATGATAATAATAACAACAATAAATACTTCATTGATCCCAAGTGGGAAATGCTTTCGTTACAGAAGCAACATTTAAAACACACTTAGCAGTGTGCAGACTTAACTAATAATAGATAATAATATACACAGTAATAATTTACTAATGTGCAATACTGTGCAATAATAATGAGTGAAATAATAAAACAGAGACTATTGTACTATGATGTGTGTTCTCCTGTCACAGAGATGAACTGTTGTACAGGCTTATTGCATTTGGTAAGAAAGATTTTCTTAAGAGCAGAGATCTTGTGACAGCAGTGCTGAATACGTCTGTTCAAAAGGGTGCTCCAATGTTTATTCAGTAGATCATGGAGAGGATGGGTCAGATTGTCCCTAATGGATAACGGTCTATTTAGTGACCTCTTCTCTGACACTAACTCAAAAGAGTCCGGGTTGTAGCCAAGTCCTTTTTGATGAGTTTATTTATTCACCAGCACCAATGCTGCTCCCCCAACGTAAAGGCACAAAGAAGACTACACTTGCTACAACAGACTGGTAAAAGATCTCCAACATCCTGCTGCACACATTGAACGATCTCAGCTTCCTTAGAAAATAAAGTCTGCTCATCTCCTTCTTCTAAACAGCCTTGGTGTTGGTTTTCCAGTCAATTCTGTTGTCTAGGTGAACTCCCAAGTATTTGTACTCTTCCACCACCCCGATGTCTTCTCCTAGAATGTATACAGGATCATCACAGTCCTCTTCCTCCTAAAATCAACTACCATCTCCCTGGTTTTGGCTACATTCAGGAGCAGGTGACTCCTTCCACACCACTCCACAAACTTGTCCGCCAGTCCTCTGTACTCTGACTCCTGCTCCTTTCTGTTACACCCAACCACCGCAGAGTCATCAGAGAACTGCTGCGAGTGACAAGACTCAGATTTATACTGGAAATCTGAGGAGTACAGTGTGAACAGAAACAAAGAAAAGATAGTCCTTTGTGGTGCTCCAGTGCCACTCACCACCATCTCAGACAGAGAACTACCCAGCCGTACAAACTGGAGTCTATCTGTCAGGTAGGCAGTAATCCAGGAGATAGTGGATTTGTCTACACCCATCCTTTGCAGCTTCTCACTCAAAAGAAGTGGCTGGATTGTATGGAAGGCACTGGAGAAATCAAAAAATGTGATTTTCACAATGCCACCAGCATCATCCAGGTGGGAGTGAGCTCTCTGCACAAAGTAGGTGATGGCATCGTCCACTCCCACATGAGGTTGGTAGGCAAACTGTAGAAAGTTCAATGAAGATCTCACCTGCGGTCCAAGGTAAGTCAGGACCAACCTCCCCAGCACCTTCATCACATGAGATGTGATGGTAATTGGTCTGAAGTCATTAAGTTCCGGTGAGTTCTTTAGTACAGGAACCAAACAGGTTCAATGGGATTAGGCAGAATAATGGTTCAGCCCCAAATTCAAAGAATCAAATCAGATCCAGAATCGTGTTTATTATCACTGACATATATGGTGAAATTTGTTGTAACATATTTAAAAAGCTACAAATTGCAATATATAGTATACAAAAATAGTGAGTTAGTATTCATGGGTTCATTGTCTATTCAAAATCTGATGGCAGAGAGGAAGAAGCTGTTCCTGAAATGTGTGTCTTCAGGCCCCTGTACCTTCACCTTGATGGTAGCAATGAGAAGAGGGCATGTCCTGGGCAATGGGGGTCCTTAATGATGGTGCTGTCTTTTTGAGGCATCGCCTTTTGAAATTGCCCTGGATGCTGGGAAGATCAGTGCCTATGATGAAGCTAGCTGAGTTTACAACTTCCTGCAGCTTTTTCCGATCCTGTGCAGTAGCCCCTCCATTCCAGTTAGAGAGCTGTCCACAGTGCATCTGTAGAAATTTATGAGATTCTTTGGTGACATACCAAAATGAAATCTAGAGAGAGAGAGAGAGAACAATGCAAATAATATTTTGGGTTGATTTGAAGAAGCTAGCCAGTGAATAGAAGTTATTTGATTCAGTTTAAGATTTATTTATTAAATGTACATTGGAACATACAATGAAATGCATCATTTGTGTTAACAACCAGCGCATAAGGGTGTCCTGGGGAAGCCCATAAGTGTTGCCACACATTCCGGTGCCAACGTAGCATACCCACAATGCTCGACAGAATAACGCAAGCAACAACAACTAAACAAACTTCTTAAAATGGGAAAGAGATTAAAGATTAACTTTATTTGTCACATGTACATCGAAACGTACAGTGAAATTAATTTTGTGTCAAATCAAATCAGTGAGGATTCTGCTGGGTAGCCTGCAACTGCCACCACGCTTCCTGTGTCATCATAGTATGTCCACAATTTACTAATCCTAACTGTACATCTTTGAAATGTGGGAGGCATCTGGAGGAAACCCGTGTGGTCATGGGGAGAATGAAAGTGGCAGAAATCAAAACCCAGCTTAAATCTAGTGCTGTGCTAACCACTATGTTCCTGTACCACCCTCCCACCTGCTCTCCCTCTCTCACACACACACACACACACACACACACACACACACACACACACACACACGTCAGGCCTCCAACCTCAGCTTAGGTCACTTCTGGGCCTCCAGTTCCTGGCTGAGACTTGCAGACGTTGAGCCTCTGCCCTCTGGACAAGCTACCCTGGAGCTTTGATCTTCTGGCCTTCATCTTCAGACTTCCATATTCAGCCTTTCTTCAGTTTTGTCATGAGCCACAAAATCACAGGCCTTTCAGCCCCCTAATGAACTTCAAATGGCTACCTATACTAATCCCAAACACTAGCACATGGTCCATAGCCTTGGTGATCTAAGTGCGTCCAGATACTTGTCCAAAGTTCAAAGTAAATTTATTATCAATTTACTTATAAATTGCCGTATACAATCCTGAGATTCATTTTCTTGTAGGCATTCACAGTAAATACAAAAGAAACACAATAGAATCGATAAAAGACTGCTCCTGTTGCTCTGGTAGGCAAATTAGAGTGGATTCAAGTTGCTTCTTAGGCAAGAGTTGATAGGTTTCATCACCAACCTCTCAAAGCACTTCATCACTGTGGATATAAGTTCAACTAGATGATAGTCATTGAGGTAGGTTACCACATTCTTCTTAGGCACCAATATAATTGAAGCCTGATTGAAGCAGGTAGGTACCTCAGACTGTCAAAATGAGAGTTTAAAGTTCTCAGTGAACACGCCAGTTAGTTGATCGGTACAGGTCTTTAGAACTTGGCCTGATACCACATCTGGGCCAGATGCTTTCCATGGGTTCACCCTCCTGGAGGATGGTCTCACATCAGCCTCAGAGACTGACATCTTTATAGAGCCTCTGCCTTCACCATCCACCACTCTAGAGTAATCCAGATTTCTCTCCGCCTGGATTTTCTCATCCACTGTTTCCATTTCAGATCTCCAAGCATTGACAATATTTTCCTCTTGGTTTGTTCTGGTGCCCATGACTGTCCACGCTGACAGCATTCCAGAGTCCAATAAACCGGCCCTCCCCTCCCCGAAGAAATGATTTTCCTCAGACCCTCTCTGAGCCACTTACTCCTCACCTTAAAACTATGCCGGTAGCATAACGGTTAGATCGACACTATTACAGCTTGGGACGTCAGAGTTCAAGGCCTGTTCTGCGCTACATCTCCAAATAAAAGTAAATATCCTATACTCTAAGACAACTCAATTTTTATTCAGGTGCAGAATCAGGCAAAGGAGGTGGAGGAAGATCAAAGTCACAGCCAAGTTCATTGTCCATGTGCGCACAGGAATAATGAAAAACTTACAGCAGCATCACTGGCACAGAGCATCCACAAGGAAAACATACACATTATCCATAAGAAAACACAAGCAGAATGAAAAAAAGTCCATTTTAGTGCAAAGTGATCAAAGTGGCCACCATGACAGCAGAAGGACTTAGACAAATTAGGAGAATGGATATGAAAGTGGCAAATGAAATACAATGTTGGAAAATGCATGGTCATGCACTTTGGAATATGCAGGCTATTTTCTAAACAGGGGGAAAATCCAAAAATCTGAGATGCAAAGGGACTTGAGAATCCTTGTGCAGAACACCCTAAAGGTTAACTTGCAGGTAGAGTCGGCGGTAAGGAAAGCGAATGCCATGTTAGCATTCATTTTAAGAGGTCTAGAATACAAGAGCAAGGATGTGATGCTGGGGCTTTATAAGGCATTGGTGAGGCTTCACTTTAAGTATTGTAAACAGTTTTGGACTCCTCATCTAAGAAAAGATGTGCTGGCATTGTGGAGGGTTCAGAGGAGGTTTACAAGGATAATTCCAGGAATGAAAGCAATATTATATGAGGAACGTTTGATGGCTCTGGACCTGTACTCACTGGAATTTAGAGGGCTGAGTTGGATCTCATTGAAACCTTTTCAATGTTGAAAGGCCTAGACAGAGTAGATGTGAAAAGGTTGTTTCCCATGATGGGGGAGTCTAGGACAAGAGGGCACAGCCTCAGGATAGAGGGGCATCTATTTAAAACAGAGGTGCAGAGAAATTTCTTTAGCCTAAGGTGGTAGAATTTGTGAAATCTGTTATCATAGGTGGCTATGGAGGCCAGGTCATTGGGTGTATTTAAGGAAGAGCTTGATAGGTTCTTGACTGGCTATGGCATCAAAAGTTACAAGGAGAAGGCCAGAGAATGGGGTTGAGGAGGGGAAAAAAAGGATCAGTCATGACTGAATGGCAGAGCAGGCTCGATATGCCGAATGGCCTAATTATACATAATCATAGTCATAGTCATACTTTATTGATCCCGGGGGAAATTACTCCTGTGTCTTATGGTTTTATGGTCTTATGGTCTTGCTAAACTGTAGTAATTAGGGTTGTGTTGGTTGGTTCAAGAACCGAATGTTTGAAAGTAAGTAGCTGTTCTTGAACTAGGTGATGTGGGACTTCAGGCTTCTGTACTTCCTGCCTGGTGGTAGCTGCAAGTAGATGTCATGTTCAGGGTGCTGGGGATCTTTGATGGTGGATGCTACCTTGCTGAGGCAGCACCTCAACATTTGTTGAATAAATGTTATTTATTCAGTTTCAGGTTCAAATTCGGGTTTGGATTCAGGTTTGTATATCGTCATAAATATCCACCAAAGGTGCAATGAAATTCCTGAGACATAAGAGATTCTGCAGATGCTGGAAATCTTGAACATAGACCACTACAGCACAGTCCAGACCCTTCAACCCATGATGTTGTGCCACCTTTTTAACCTACCTGAAGTCTTTTCAACTTAAGAGTGCCTGCAAGGAGTTCTCCCTATGACTGTGTAGGTTTCCTCTGGGTGCTCCAGTTTCCTCCCACACTCCAAAGACATATGGTTAAGGTTAGTGAGTTGTGGCCATGTTATATTGGTGCTGGAAGCATGGCAATCAGAAAACATGATCAGATCAAAAGAAGTACATTTTAGTGCAAAGTAGTCTTAAACTGAGGTAGTGATTAGGGTTGAGCCAGTTGATTCAAAAACCGAATGATTCAAGGGAAATATCTGTTCCCGTGCCTGATGGTGCTTTTGCACCTCCTGCCTGATAAGACTATAAGATATAGGAGCAGGATTAGGTCAATTGACCCATTGAGTCTGCTCCGCCATTTCATCATGGTTGATCCATTTTTCCTCTCAGTCCCAGTTTCTTGCCTTCCCCCATATCCCTTCATGCCCTGACCAGTCAAGAATCTGGTCTGCCTTCAATATACATAAAGACTTGGCCTCCACAACTGCCTGTAGCAATGAATTCCACAGATTCACAACTCTTTAGCTAAAAAAAAACCTCAACTCCATTCTAAAAGTATGCCCCTCTATTTTGAGGCTGTGTTCTCTCGTCTTAGATACTCCCACCACAATGAGAGCTGTGAGAAGATGGCATGGCCCAGACACTTGCAGGCTGCCAAGCACAATCCTCATTGATTTGATTTGATGTAAACAATGTATTTCACTCTATGTTTCAATGAACCGCACATGTGACAAATACGTAAAGCCAATCTTTAATCTTTAATGCTTCTTGCAGAACATTTTGTTATTTAAATAGTTGGATATGAATTCAAGTTATGTTTTAAACAACTTAACAAAAAGAAAATCACCATTCTCTAGAATTACCCAGTTGTGTGGGTTTATGGAAGGTTTCCCATTTGTCAGGGTATGAAATGAATTATTGAGAAATGTAACTGAACCAGCAATTGCCTCTGAAGTCAAAACTCTTGCCTGGTCATTTTTCACGTCACTGTGACATGTTGAGTCTATAGCTCGAACTTAAAAGCAAAGTCAAAAACCAGGTTAACAGTTACATTTTTCATATTTTGTTTGACCTATTGAATCTTCTCTAGCTTTCAGAAGAATCTCGTGACTCACACTTTAATTTTCTCTTGTACGTTGAAACATACAGTGAAATGCATTGTTTGTATCAAATCAAATTGGCGAGGATTGTGCTGGGGATAGCCCGTAGGTTTCATCAGGTTTCTGGTGCCAACATTGCATGTCCACAACTCACTAAGCCTAACACGTAGGTCTTTGAAATGTGGGAGGAAACCGGAGCACCCAGGGAAAACTCACATGGTCAGAGGAAACACATGCGAACTCCACATGGACAGTGCTGGAGGTAGGAATCAAACCCTGGTCTCTGGCACTATAACACCCCTATCTGCTGCACCACTCTCATAGCTGGTCCTGTTTCTCATCCACTGTCCTGCTTTGAAGAATCAAGGATCAACTTTATCCACCATACACAGTGGCATGCAAAGGTTTGGGCACCCCTGGTCAAAATTTCTGTTACTGTGAATAGCTAAGCGAGTAAAAGATGACCCGATTTCCAAAAGGCATAAAGTTAAGGGTGACACATTTCTTTAATATTTTAAGCAAGAAAACTTTTTTATTTCCATCTTTTACAGTTTCAAAATAACAAAAAAGGATAAGGCCCCAAAGCAAAAGTTTGGGCACCCTGCATGGTCAGTACTTAGTAACACCCCCTTTAGCAAGTATCACAGCTTGTAAACGCTTTCTGTAGCCAGCTAAGAGTCTTTCAATTCTTGTTTGGGGAATTTTCGTCCATTCTTCCTTGCAAAAGGCTTCTAGTTCTGTGAGATTCTTGGGCCATCTTGCGTGCACTGCTCTTTTGAGGCTTATCCACAGATTTTCGATGATGTTTGGGTCAGGGGACTGTGAGGGCCATGGCAAAACCTTCAGCTTGCGCCTCTTGAGGTAGTCCATTGTGGATTTTGAGGTGTGTTTTGGATCAATATCCTGTTGTAGAAGCCATCCTCTATTCATCTTCAGCTTTTTTACAGACAGAGTGATGTTTTCTTCCAGAATTTGTTGGTATTTAATTGAATTCATTCTTTTCTCTACCAGTGAAATGTTCCCCGTGCCATAGGCTGCAACACAAACCCAAAGCATGATCGATCCACCCCCGAGCTTAACAGTTGGAGAGGTGTTCTTTTCATGAAATTCTGCACCCTTTTTTCTCCAAACATACCTCTGCTCATTGCAGCCAAAAAGTTCTATTTTAACTTCATCAGTCTACAGGACTTGTTTTCAAAATGCATCATGCTTATTTAGATGTTCCTTTGCAAACTTCTGATGCCAAATTTTGTGGTGAGGACGCAGGAAAGGTTTTCTTCTGATGACTCTTCTAGGTTATCTTTGTGCATGGCTGCTGATTGTTGGGACAAGGTTTGAGGAGTCAGGGTATTTATGAAGCTTTGAAATTTGCATCACCTGGCCTTTCCTAACGATGACTGTGATCAAGCCATAGCCCTAACAAGCTAATTAAGGTCTGAGACCTTGGTAAAAGTTATCTGAGAGCTCAAATCTCTTGGGGTGCCCAAACTTTTGCATAGTGCTGCTTTCCTTTTTTTCACTCTAAAATTGTACAAAACAAAAATACTACACTAATCTTGCTTAAAATGTTGAAAAGAATGTTTCATCTTTAACTTTATGTCTTTTGGAGATCACTTCATCTTTACTCACTTAACTATTCACAGTAACAGAAATTTTGACCAGGGGTGCCCAAACTTTTGCATGTCGCCGTACATTTACATGTATCAGAAGCTTGCTGTAGTGTGTTGGCCAGGGCGCAACAAAAACCAACATTTAACAATTATAAAGAATAAAAGTAAAGTTGGAGGTTAAAGTACAGATTGAGAATAAAATGTGCATAAATACATAAATATCACTTACAATGTAAACAGCATTATTAAAGTATTTGCAGTGCCGTGATGGGGAACTCCACCATGCGTGTTCCCATCCCACCTGCGAAAGAAGGAAGGTTGGTCACGGGGCTAACAACCCCTCCCCGTAAAAGCCTCCCCTCCCCGTAAAAGCCTAGAACTAGAGAAACTCCAACAGAAACTCCGAAGACCTCATCCTTGGGAGAAGAAGGATCTTCAAAGATGGGCTACAAATGGGACAACTTGAAGGACTGGCCCAGAACAGAGAACTCAGGTGAGCTGCTGTCAGAGGGTTTAAGAAGAAGAAAAAGAAGCAGTTATGGGAGTAATAGCAGGGTGTGAGGGTGCAAACTAGGATAGTTGATCAGATTAACTTCCTGAGAGAAGAAACTTTTAAGATTTTTTTTTGTTTTAATAGCCCTATAGTGCTTTCCAGAAGGGAACTTTTGGAAGAGGCAATTTGCAGGGGTCTCCATCGGAGACTGATTATTCCAGTGGTATGGAACCACTAATCACTCAGAGTGCCAATTACGTTTAATGGAGATGCTGTAACCCATGTGTGAAATTCATCCTTGCAAGAATGTTTTCTTGCCTTATAACATGATACTTGATTATTGACACCACTGTGGTTCTGTTGAGCTAACAGTTCAGCAAGAATGTCTGGTGCCATAGTACAGATGTGGATTATTTGAGCAAAATCTGTTACCAAATATTACATAGAATATAGAACCGTACAGCACAGTACTGGCCCTTCAGCCCAAAATGTTGTGCCGACCTTTCAATCTAACCACTCCCTCCCATATAGTCCTCCATTTTTCTATCATTCATGTGTCTACCTACGAGTTTTCAAATTGTCCCTAATGTATCGCTTCATCACCACCCCCGGCAGTGCATTTTATAGGCTGAGAATGTGTATGTAGAACATAGAACATTCCAGCACAATACAAGACTTTTGGTTCACAACCTATGCCAACTTTTTAACCTACTCTAAGATCAGTCTTCAACTTCTCTGCTGGGGAGATCAAAGCCCGCTGTCTGCAGGCCCGAGCACATGCTGAAGCACCTTCAATTACTACAAAAGACTGAGGTTTGGTAAAATACTGAAAGGCTTTTATTCGCTGTACAATACGACCTCCGCAGTGACTGTCTGCCCCCGGACTGAGGGGGAGGGGCAAGGTGAACACCTTTATACAGGACTCTGTGAGAGGAGCCACAGGGGCAGTCAGCAGAGGGGTATGTCCAGACAGGTAACCGAGTTACAACATATATACATGGTTTACCACACATGCCCACTGGAGGCCTGTCCTGGGGTTAAAGGACTGAGGAACGGAGCTTGGACCTGCTGTTGTTCATTGTGTTCTGTGTTGGTCTGTAGAACAATGTGGTCATGTTATGTTGATGCAGGAATGTGTGGCGCCACTTGCAGGCTGCCCCCAGTTAACACAAACAACGCATTTCACTGTATGTTTTGGTGTACAGGTGATAAATAATCTTAATCTTGAATCTAATTCGTTCCTTCAACATAGTCCTCCGGTTTTCTATCAAAGATGTGCCGATCTAAGAATTTCTTAAATGTCCCTAATGCAGGGGTTCCCAACCTGGCATAAGAAAAGTTTGGGAACCCCTGCCCTAATGTATCTGCCTCTACCATTACCCCTGGAAGCATGTTCCACACACTCACCATTCTCTGTGTAAAAAACCAACCTCTAACACCCCCTATACTTACCTCTAATCACTTTAAAATTTATCCCCCCCCCGTATTAGCCATGATATTTTCTGACTTAACTTGTACTTTCCCCAACTCTAGTTTAGAGCATTGTACCATTATTTTAATAAAAATAATAAAATTAAACTGTATGCTGATTATGTTTTGAGGCAACATGGTAGTATAGCACTTAGCATAATGCTATAACAGCATCAGCAATCACAGTTCAATTCCTGCCTAAGACCATAAGACATAGGTACAGAATTAGGCCATTCAGCCCATCAAGTCTGCTCTGTCATTCAAACATCACTAATTTTTTACAGTTTTTATTTAGAAATACAGTACGGAACAGACCCATTTGGCCCAATAAACTACACTGCTCAGCAACCCCAGCCTAGTCACAGGACTATTTACAATGGCCAATTAACCTACTCACTGGTCCATCCTTGGACTGTGGGAGGAAACCACAGGCACCTGGGGGAAACTCATGCTCTCATAGGAAAAAGGTACAAACTTTCTTACAGTGGGTGTCAGAATTGAACTCTGAACTCCAACTCTCTGAGCTATAATAGTGTTGTGCCAACCGCTACACGATTGTAGCACCCCAATTATCCCTGCGCCGCATTCTCCTGTTTTCTCCCCAATACCGTTGACACCGAAATGATCAAACTCCACTTTAAATAAACCCAATGACTTGGCCTCCAAAGCTGTCAGTGGCAATGAATTCCACAGATTCACCACCCTCTGACGAAAGAAATTCCTTCTCACCTGTTTGAAAGGGAGGTCATTCTGTTCAGAGGCTGTGCCCTCTGGTCCCAGACTACCCCAATAGGAAACATCCTCTCCATTTATGTAAGGAATTTGTCCATTCTCCTCATGACAGTGTGGGTTTCCTCCAAGTGCTCTGGTTTCCTCCCACATTTCAAAAACGTGTGTGTTAGTGTTAGTAAACTGTGGATATGCTATGTTGGCACTGGAAGCATGGCAACACTGGCAGTCTGGCCCCAGAACAGCCTTGGATTATGACGGTCATTGATGCAAATGATGCATTTCACGATACATTTCAGTGTAAGTATGATGACTAAAGCTAATTTTTATGAGGCATTTCACAGTGGAGACATTGTGAGAAGAAATAGCTGGTTGATATTCATTTCGAAAGAACTAGAATATAAAAGCAAGGATGTGATGTTGAGGATTTATAAAGCACTGGTGAGGCCTCACTTGAATGGTTTTGGGCCCCTTATCTCAGAAAGAATGTGCTGAAACTGGAGAGGGTTCAAAGGAGGCTCACAAAAATGATTCAGGGGTTGAAAGGCTTGTCATATGAAGAGCGTTTGATGGCCCTGGGCCTGTATTCACTGGAATTCAGAAGAATTACCTCATTGAAACCTATCAAATGTTGAAAGACCTCAATAGAGTAGATGTGGAGAGGATGTTTCCTGTGGTGGGAAAGTCTAAGACCAGAGGACACAGCCTCAGAATAGAGGTGCACCTTTTTAGAATGGATATGAGGAGAAATTTCTTTTGCCAGAGAATGGTGAATTTGTGGAATTCATTGCCACAGATGGCTGTGGAGGCCAAGTCATTGGGTATATTTAAGGCAGAGGTTGATAGATTCTTGATTAGTCGGGACAGGAAGGGAAACAGGGAGCAAGCAGGAGAGTTGGGCTGAGAGAGAAAATGGATCAGCCACGATGAAATGGGAGAGCAGACTCAATGGGCGAAGTGGCCTAATTCTGGTCTTACGGTATATTAGGCAGTTACGTGGATTACGGGACATTGGAGTCTCTGTGGATCAGCTTGAGAAATTTGCTCGTCTGCAAATGTTTTGATTTATTTTGCTATTTTGAAAAATTACATCCTTCAAAAGCACAAATGCCTTCTGTAAGTAGAATAATTGTAAGTACTAACAGCTGTCCGAGAGTTCAACCGAAATAGTTGAGGTTAGAGCAATTTACGATTAAATATTCTCTTTGAAATAACACAGATTAAAAACAATTGCTTATAATGATGTACAAATTAATTTAACTCTTTACTTTTCTTATTGGGATGTCAATATGTTAATATTTATCATGGATTAATGCTCTGAAATCTCTTTAAACTATTGTAACCAATTTGTATAATTAAGGACAGGAAAAAGTAATTTGTCTACACTCAAGGCTACATTATTAGGCACCTCCTGTACCTAATAAAGTGGCTACTGGGTGTATGTTCATGGTTTTCTGGTGCTGTACTCCATCCACTTCAAGGTCTGATGTGTTGGGAGTTCAGAGATGCTCTTCTGCACACTACTGTTGTAACGTGTGCTATTTGAATTACTGTCACCCTCCTGTCAGTTTGAACCAGTCTGGCCATTCTCCTCTGTCCCCTCTCCTTAACAAGGTGTTTCTGCCCGCAGAATTGCTGCTCACTGAATGTTTTTTGTTTTTCACTCCACTTTCTGTAAACTCCAGAGACTGTTATGCGTGAAAATCCTAGGAGATCAGCAGGTTCTGAGACTCAAACCACCCCATCTGGCACCAACAATCATTCCATGGTCAAAGTCACTTAGATCACATTTCTTCCCCATTCTGATGTTTGGTCTGAACAGCAACAGAAACTCATGACCAAGTCGGCATGCTTTTATGCATTGAATTTCTGCCATATGATTGGCTGATTAGATTCAAGGGCAGGTGTACAGGTGTACCGAATGACATGGTGACTGAGTGTATATAACAGTAATTAATCTGGTAAACAATAGCAATTTGTTGTTAGTATGCTAAGTTGGCACTGGAAGCATGGCAACACTTCCCCCAGCACATCTCCGGACAGTGTTGGTCACTGACACAAACAATGCTTTTCACTATATGTTTCAATGGTTTGATTGTTTTTGTGATAAAATAATAAATCTGATATTTAATCTTGAATTGTGATTCAGTATCAGAATCAGCTTTCATATCTCTGGCATATCTCATGAAATTTGTTGTTTTGCAGGAGCAGTACTTTGAGAAAGTAAAGAGGCATGGGATCAAAGGGGACCTTGCTTTGTGGATACAGAACTGGCTTGCCCACAGAAGGCAAAGAGTGGTTGTAGACGGATCATATTCTGCTTGGAGATTGGTGACCAGTGGTGTGCCTCAGGGCTCTGTTCTGGGACCCCTTCTCTTCGTGATGTTTATAAATGACCCAGAGGAGGAAGTGAAGAGATGGGTTAGTAAATTTGCTGATGTCACAAAGGTTGGGAGTGTTGTGGATAGTGTGGAGGGCTGTCAGAGGTTACAGCGGGACATCGATAGGATGCAAAACTGGGCAGAGAAGTGGCAGATGGAGTTCAACCCAGATAAGTGTGAGGTGGTTCATTTTGGTAGGTCAAATATGATGGCAGAATATAGTATTAATGGTAAGACTCTTGGCAGTGTGGAGGATTAGAGGGATCTTGGGGTCCATGTCCATAGGACACTCAAAGCTGCTGCGCAGGTTGACTCTGTGGTTAAGAAGGCATACGATTCATTGGCCTTCATCAACCGTGGGATTAAGTTCAAGAGCCGAGAGGTAATGTTACAGCTGTATAGGACCCTGGTCAGACCCCACTTAGAGTACTGTGCTCAGTTCTGGTCACCTCACTACAGGAAGGATGTGGAAACTACAGAAAGGGTGCAGTGGGTGCAAGGATGTTGCCTGGATTGGGGAGCATGCTTTACGAGAATAGGTTGAGTGAACTTGCCCTTTTCTCCTTGGAGCGACGGAGGATGAGAGGTGACCTGATAGAGTTGTATAAGATGATGAGAGGCATTGGTCATGTGGATAGTCAGAGGCTTTTTCCCAGGGCTGAAATGGCTAACAGGAGAGGACGCAGTTTTAAGGTGCTTGGAAGTAGGTACAGAGGAGATGTCAGGGGTAAGTTTTTTTACTCAGGGAGTGGTGAGTGCATGGAATGGGCTGCCGGCAGTGGTGATGGAGGCGGATACGATAGGGTCTTTTAAGAGACTGCTGGATAGGTACATGGCCCTTAGAAAAATAGAGGGCTATGGGTAATCCTAGGTAATTTCTAAAGTAAGTACATGCTTGGCACAAAATTGTGGGCCAAAGGGCCTGTTTGTGCTGTAGGTTTTCTATGATTCTATGTTTCTAATACAAAATATTTTTTTGTTTTAAAATTACAATAACTTAAATATATATATATATATATATATAAACACATACTGTATATAATTAAATAAGTAGCAACAAGAGAGAAAGAAAAGGGAAAAAGTAGTGAGGAGTGTTCATGGGTTCATTGCCCATTCAGAAGTCTGGTGACGGAGGGGAAGAAGCTGTTCCTGAAACATTGAGTGCCTGTCTTCTGGCTCGTGTTCTTCCTCCTTGATGGTAGCAATGAGAAGAGGGCACGTTCTGGTTGATGAGGGTCCTTAGTGATGGATGCTGCATTTTTTGAGGCATCACCTTTTGAAATTGTTCTGGATGCTGGGGAGGTAAGTGCCCAAGAAGGAGCTTACAAGTTTCTGCAGTTTTTCCCGATCCTGTATATTGGCCTCTCCATACCAGACAGTGATGCAACTAGTTATACTGCTCTCCATGGTGCATCTGTGGAAATCTGCGAGTCTTTGATGACATATACAAAGCATCACAAGAGTTGCCAGTCAGTGAGGAACTCAATGCAGGACTGCCTTCAGGACTCCAGCTCTGGGTTTTTCCTTGGGATTTACTCCTGAAGCCTTCCCCGTGAGTGGATATAGCTGCAAGGGAGTGAGGTTTGAGATCAAAGTGTTTCTTCTCCTAGATGCGCTGCCAACCACAGCTGATGAGCCCCATCTGCCTGAAGCAACTGGATTTAAGGCACCTTTGCTCCTTCTATCAGTGGATATAGTTCTGTTGGACTTAGTATCTAAACCACATGTAAAGGCCAGGAGCTGAACTTGGTTGTCAGAGACTACTTGAGATGCACGCAATTGGAGTATTTAAAAGCTTAATCCACTACCCACACTCCACAGGCAGTGACAGCCTTAAGGAATTTCAACAGGTCAATATTCTTGGTTTTATGTTTTATGGTCAGTGAGTCATTTTTTTTCTCAAAAGATTAGACAAAATCCTTTTTTCCTCACTTTGTATCTTCACTTAAGGCTACAACCGCGAAGACAGCACTAAGGTTGGAATCAAACCCAGGTGTCTGGAGCCACAGCTGAAGTCATTGTGATAATGATCACATCATCTGGTTTCGACCACACTACTGTTTCTGGGAAACAATTTAGACTGCAGATACTGGAATCTGCAACACAAACAAAAACGCTGGAAGAATTCACCAAGTTAGACTGTATCTGTGAAAGAGAAACGAGTTAATGCTTCATGTCAAGGATACTTTCCTAGAAGGATCTACGATTTGAGGAAGGGTAGTTAACCTAAAAAGCTGAGGGTGTCTTTTCTCAAGGATGCTGTTTGACTAAGCAAGTTCTTCTGGCATTTCTATTTTGGTTGTGTACAAGAGCCGTAGAGCAATATAGCTCAGTTACAGGCCTTTCACCCAACTGGTCCGTGCTGACCACAGCATCCTCCCTGATAGTCCCAGTTGCCCAGCATCAGCCCAAACCCCTCCAAGCCCCTCCCTCCCCTCCTTGGACCTATCCAAATGTTGTAATTTTACTTGCCTTGGCCACT
This sequence comes from Mobula hypostoma, assembly GCF_963921235.1. Taxonomy (NCBI): domain Eukaryota; kingdom Metazoa; phylum Chordata; class Chondrichthyes; order Myliobatiformes; family Myliobatidae; genus Mobula; species Mobula hypostoma. Next base: position 112,389,726 of record NC_086108.1, read on the forward strand.
AGCAGCTCATTTCTGGTACTCACCATTCTCTGTGCAAAGAAGTTTCTCTTAGATCCCTAACTTGTATCTGTGTCCTTTAGTTTTGGACTCTGCCACCTTGAGGAAAAGGCTATCACCTTATCCATACTCCTCATGATTGTATAAACTTCTGTGAGGTTCAAGGAATAAAGACCCAGTGTGGCCAACTTCTCCCTATAACTTAATGCTCTTTAGTCCAGGCAATGTCCTCATAAATCTCTTCTGCATCCTCTCCAGGATAACAATAACAGGGTGACCAAACTGCATAGATAGATAGATAGATGGATAGGTAGATAGATATACTTTATTGATCCCGAGGGAAATTGGGTTTCGTTACAGCCGCACCAACCAAGAATAGAGCATAAATATAGCAATACAAAAACCACAAACAATCAAACAACAAAATGCAAACTATGCCAGATGGAAAATAAGTCCAGGACCAGTCTATTGGCTCAGGGTGTCTGACCCTCCACGGGAGAAGCTGCAAGTTCGATGGCCACAGGCAGGAACGACCTCCCGTGCCGCCCAGTGTTGTATCTTGGTGGAATATGGCCGAAGTCCAACAGTAAAAAGTTCAATATCCGGTCTACAAACACGTTCCTCGATCGTAATATGACCCGGATTGCACCATCTGTTGTTAACCAGAACAGTAAGCACCCAACTCCTTTACACTTACCACTCTCAGTGCACTTCCGGTCAGCCAGAACAGTCTGGAAGCCGTCCATGGAAAAGTTTTGATCGAGTATGTCCTCGTGCAGCCCCGTTCGAGTGAAACACATAACACTGCACTCTAATAATTCTCTAAGTCTATTTCTTGTGTCTATTTACTTATTTATTAAGCTATCAAGTGGTGTAGGCCCTTCCAGCCCTTCGTCCACACTGCCCTACAACTCCCAATGTAGTCCTAACCCAATCATAGGACAATTTGCAATGACCAGTTAACCTATCAACAGGTGCATTTTTGGAATGTGGGGCAAAACCAGACTGCCCAGAGAAGTCCCACACAATTACAGGAAGAATGTACAAACTCCTTACAGGCAGTGACAGGAATTGAACCCGGGTTGCTGGTACTGTAAAGAGTTATGCTAACCACTTTGCTGGTACAACTACACTGTGTAGTCCAACCAAACTTATATAACTGTGTGGCGACCCACTTTCTACGCAGGCGAACCAGCTCACAAAATGGCACGCGTCGACAGCGAGGCCAGCCCCAAAATGACGCTGGACCTTCTTCACCAGCAAGGGGAGAAAGCCCGCGCATGGGAAGAGACTTTTGTAATGCACCTCTGACGTCATTTCCGCCCGGAGAGGGCGGGAACGGAACTGCATAAAAGCCAGTGCCGCAAAGTTTGAATAAACTAGTCTCGAGTGCAACTTACAGACTGCGTGTCGTTATTTCTAGCTCTGTGTGTAGCACACAGCTGCATTGGTGACCCCGACAGTCCAAACGGGATTTGGACCAAAGATGATCGATTCTTCCCCTGTTCACGCAGTTTCCCTAAAACTGCCAACTTTCTGGACGCTGCGACCACGTGTCTGGTTTGACCAAGCAGAAGCCCAGTTCCAGATTCGGCAGATATCTTCTGATTCCACGCGTTACTATTACGTGGTGAGCTCCTTTGACCAGGACACAGCCACACGGGTTGAGGATTTCATACTGTCACCCCCGGAAGAAGGCAAATATGCAGTATTCAAAGCACTACTCATAGGGACCTTTGGCCTCTCATGGTGTGAGCGAAGTGCCCGCTTGCTGCACCTGGACGGTTTGGGAGACAGGCCGCTGTCAGCATTAATGAACGAAATACTGGCCCTGGCTGAAGGACACAAGCCCTGCCTCATGTTTGAGCAGGCGTTCCTGGAGCAATTGGCCGACGCAGATTTCAGTGACCCCCGGAAGGTGGCGGCCCGGGCGGACGTGCTTTGGAAAGCCAAGAGGGAGAGCGGGGTGTCCATCAGACAGATTACAAAGCCACGCGCCCAACAGCAGGCCAGACCAGGCCCGGCAACGGAGTGCACACAACCCAGAGGCAGGAGTGAGGAGGCCAATGAACAGTGGTGTTTCTACCACCAGCGGTGGGGCACAGAAGCTCGCCGTTGTCGCCCGCCCTGCAAGTTCCCGGAAAACGCCAGGGCCAGCCACCGCTAATGGCCACGGCGGCTGGCCACCAGGACAGCCTCCTGTATATCTGGGACAAACAGTCGGAACGCCGCTTCTTGGTCGACACCAGAGCGGAAATCAGCGTTTTACCCCCGACGGGGTATGACACCCGCAAAAAGGAGACGGGACCCTGAGGGCTGCAAATTGCAGCACGATTCGGACTTACGGCACCCGCACATTGCAGCTGAAGTTCGGCGCCAGCCGGTTCACGTGGGACTTAACACTGGCCGCCGTGGCCCAACCACTCCTGGGGGCAGACTTTTTGCGAGCTCACAGCCTGCTGGTCGACCTGCAAGGGAAAAGACTGGTCCATTGCAAGACTTTCCAGATGTTCTCCCTGGGTGAAGCCAAATTACCGGCCCCACACCTGAACTCCATCACACTGTCTGACAACGAATTCACCAGAATCCTGGCGGACGTTCCATCAGTTCTGGCACCTCAGTTCACGGCAGTCATGCCCAGACACGGAGTACAGTACCACAATCTGACCCAAGGACCACCCCTGTGCACGAAGGCTCCCCCCAGACAAGCTCCACCTGGCGAAGGAGGAGTTCAAGAGGATGGAGGAATTTGGGATCATACGGCGGTCCGACAGCCCAGGGGCCTCCCCCTTGCACATGGTGCCCAAAACGGCCGGGGGCTGGAGACCATGCGGTGACTACCGCAGGCTGAACAAGGCTACAACTCCAGACAGCTACCCCGTGCTGCACATACAGGACTTTGCAGCAAACCTACACGGGGCAAGCATCTTTTCCAAAGTAGACCTCATCTGGGGATACCATCAAATCCCGGTATACCCTGAAGACATCCCCAAAACAGCACTCATCACCCCGTTCAGCCTGTTCGAATTCCTCCGAATGCCGCTCAGCTTGAAGAATGTCGCACAGACGTTCCTGTGGTTAATGGACGCGGTGGGATGCCACCTGGACTTTGCATTCATCTATTCATCTATTTGGACGACATCCTCATAGCCAGCAGTAGTCGTCAAGAGCATCTGTCCCACCTCCACCATCTCTACTCCCGCCTGAGTGATTTTGGCCTCACAATCAACCCGGCCAAATGCCAGTTCGGACTCGACACCATCGACTTCCTGGGCCACAGGATTACCAAAGACGGGGCTAACACTTCTGCCCGCCAAGGTAGACGCGATCCGCCACTTCGCCCGGCCCAACACAGTCAAAGGCCTGCAGGAGTTCATTGGTATTGTGAACTTCTACCACTGTTTCCTCCCCTTAGCAGCCCATATCATGCGCCCTTTGTTCACCCTGATGTCGGCTAAAGGCAAGGACATGACTTGGGACGAAGAGGCCGCGACCACTTTCATTAAAACCAAGGAAGCCTTGGCAGACGCCGTAATGGTGGTGCACCCCAGAACGGACGTTCCAACCGCCCTCACAGTGGACACACCCAACACAGCAGTTGGTGGGGAGTTGGAGCAACTTATCGAGGAGCGCTGGCAACCCCCGGCGTTCTTCAGCAGGCACCTACAGCCACCCTAACGCAAGTACAGTGCCTTCGACTGGGAGTTGTTGGCACTATATCTGGCTATCCGGCATTTCAGGTACTTCTTAGAAGGCAGGCCGTTCACCGCATTCGCGGACCACAAACCGTTGACCTTCTCATTCACAAAGGTGTCCAATCCCTGGTCAGCCCGCCAGCAGTGACATCTGTCCTACATCTCTGAGTACACGATGGACATCCAGCATGTCTCGGGAAAGGAGAATGTCATGGCGTACGCACTCTCCAGACCAGCTATCCAGGCCCTGTCCCAGGGGGTGTCCCAGCACTGGCGGAGGTGCAGCAGGCAGACGACGAGATGCTGAGCTACAGGACCGCAGTCTCGGGTTTGCAACTGCAAGACCTCCTCGTAGGTCCAGGTGAGAGGACCCTCCTGTGTGACGTAGCTACAGGCCAACCTTGCCCCATCGTCCCGGCAGCCTGGCGGCGGCAAGTTTTCGATTCCATGCACAGCTTGGCGCACCCATCTATCAGGACAACTGTCCAGATGGTCTCCAGCAAGTTCGTGTGGCACGGACTTCACAAACAGGTCAGCGAATGGGCCAAAACGTGCACTCAGTGCCAAACGGCCAAGGTGCAGCGGCATACCAAGGCCCCGCCGCAGCAGTTCGAACCCACCCGCCGGAGGTTTGACCACATTCATGTGGATATCGTGGGGCCCCTGCCAGTGTCACGAGGAGCGCGGTACCTCCTAACTATGATAGACCGGTTCACCAGATGGCCAGAGGCGGTCCCACTCACCGACACCACCTCCGAATCCTGCGCCAGAGCACTAATCACAACCTGGGTAACACGCTTCGGGATACCGGCCCACATTACCTCCGACAGAGGTGCCCAGTTCACCTCCAGCTTGTGGTCGGCTGTGGCCAGCCTACTGGGAACACAGCTACACCACGCAACTGCCTACCACCCACAGTCGAACGGACTAGTGGAGGGTTTCACCCATCACCTGAAGTCGGCTCTCATGGCCCGCCTGAAGGGGCCTAACTGGGTGGACGAGCTTCCCTGGGTCCTGCTTGGAATCCGCACAGCGCCCAAAGAGGATCTGCACACCTCATCGGCCGAGCTGGTGTACGGCACACCCCTGGTCATCCCAAGAGAGTTCATACCAGCCCCAAGGGGGCAAGAGGAAGAACCCACAGCAATCCTGGACAGACTACGCTAAAGGCTTGGCAACCTGGCCCTCGTACCGACTTCACAGCACGGACAGATCCCGACCTGCGTACCCAAATACCTGCAGAACTGTAAGTGTATTCGTACGAAGGGACGCAAACCGGGCACCGCTACAACAGCCGTATGATGGGCCGTTCAAGGTGATCAGTAACAACGGGTCCATGTACGTTCTGGACATTGGGGGGAGAGAGGAGGGTTTTACGGTGGACCGACTCAAACCGGCCCATGTGGACTTGACACAGCCGGTCGAGGTTCAGGCACCGTGGCGCAGAGGCAGACCCCCCAAACAGAGACTGATCCAGACTGTGAACATTGGGGGGGTGTATCACCAGTTCTGGCGGGGGGGGGGAGATGTGGCGACCCACTTTCTACGCAGGTGAACCGGCTCACAAAATGACGCACGCGTTGGCAGAGAGGCCAGCCCCAAAATGGCGCTGGGCCTTCTTCTTCACCAGCAAGGGGAGAAAGCCCGCGCGCGGGAAGGGACTTTTGTAATGCACCTCTGACGTCATTTCCGCCAGGAGAGGGCGGGAATGGAACTGCGTAAAAGCCAGTGCCACGAAGTTTGAATAAACTAGTCTCGAGTGCAACTTACAGACCGCGTGTCATTATTTCTAGCTCTGTGTGTAGCACATGGCTACAACTGCAACATTATGTCCCAATTCTTAAACTTGATATCCTGAATGATGAATGAATTTGGTTTACTATTCCTGTTTTGTTCCTTTCCATGATTGACCAGGCAGAAATTTCAACACTGGTTTGCCATTGCCTTCTGTTGCCGCAGTGCTCATCTACCTAGAGCATGTGACCTCTGCTGGTGTTCCCAACTGGGAATCATACACTAGACGTCGCCGAACCTTTGCTGTTGTTGTACAAAGACAATCCTCCACCAAAGTTTGGAATCCATCTCTGGGCCATGTCATCAGAAAGGGAGAAATAGAAATGCGTTACATTATGGGCCGGCTGATGGCGCAACGACATCGGCGCCGGACCCGGGAGCGGAGGTTCCCGGGTTCGAAACTAGTCGGGTCTGCTCCCGAGTACACTTTCCATCTGTGCCGGGTTGAGTGTTGAGATCACAATTCGACCTCATAAAATAAAAGGGAAAAATACTGTGAAAATATCTGTGTGAGGAGTGGTGCGCCACACAGTCTCTCTCTCGCTCCGCACCTTGTAAAAACCATGAAAAAGGCATCATCACGGACACGCAAACGCACACACACAGACACACACTCACACGCACAGACTCGCAGGCACACAGGCACATGCCAAAAAAAAAGAATGCGTTACATTACAAGGCCATATGCCTGGGAAATGCGGAAGAAGAAGGCAAAGAAGAAAATACACGGACACTGTGAAAGAACTAACAGATCTAAGTGTGCGAGATATCATTGACGCTGCGAGGGATTGTTCAATGTGGAGAGCCATGATCGCCCAAGCGTGTAATGCGCAAGGCACGTGAAGAAGAAGAAGATTCCTGTTTTGTTGATTATTGTGGTCTGTGTTGTTCTGCCGAGCATTGTGGGTAGGCTGTGTTGGTGCCAGAATGTGTGGCGATACTTGTGGGCTGCCCACAGCACACCCTCGGTTGTGTTGGTTGTTAACATAAATGACACATTTCTTTGTATGTTCCAATATACACATGATAAATAAACTTGAATTTTGAATCTTGATGAAGGCCAGCATACTAAATGCCTTCTTCACAACCCTGTCTACTTGCATAGCCACTTTCAGCGAACTGTGTACTTGTACTCCCAAGTCCTTCTGTTCCACAACACTCATTAGTGCCCTGGTTTGAGTCCCATTAGGTCCTACTCTGGTTTGACCATATAAATTACATCACCTCACACTTATTAGGCCACACTTAGGACAACAAGGAGGTAGCTGCAGGAGGCAGAGGAGCGGCTGCAGATTGCTTCGAGTCAGTGGACAGGGTCATATTCAAGCACTCATCTAGGGATCTGAATAAATACCCCATAGTTGCACTGGACATTATTGAAACAGCTGTAGGCAAGTGTGTCCCCACTAAATCATTCAGAGTCTTCTCCAGTCAGAACCATGAGATCCACAATCTGCTGAGAGCCAGATCAGAGGCATTCAAGTCTGGTGACCAAGGAAGTTACAAGAGGTCCAGGTGTGATCTCCAGAAGCCATCTCACAGACAAAGTGGAAATTCTGGGCCAATCTTGAATCAACGAAGGGTGCTCAACAGTTGTGGCAGGGCAAAGGACAAAGAAGGAGGTCCTGAAGAGAGATTTCCAGGAGGTAGGAAGGAAGCTGAGAAGCAGGACCTCCAGGGTAGTAATCTCGGGATTGCTACCTGTGCCACGTGCTAGCGAGGGCAAGAGTAGTCGGATCAGGCAGATGAATGCCTGGCTGAGAGACTGGTGTAGGGGGCAGGGCTTCAGATTCTTGGATAATTGGGATCTCTTCTGGGGGAAGTATGACCTGTTCAAAAAGGACAGGTTACACCCTAACCCGAAGGGGACCAATATCCTGGCGGGAAAGTTTAATAGAGCTGTTAGGGAGGTTTAAACTAATTTGGCAGGGGGATGGGAACCGCAATGATAGAGCGGAGGAAGGGGAAAACAGAAATAAATCTAAGATAGTGAGCAGTAAAGATGTCAGGAAAGACAGGCAGGTGATGGGGCAAATGTGTAGCCATTGGGATGAGTTGCAGTGCAATAAAGTTGCAGTGAAATCAAAGCAAAAAGTATCAAATACTGGTCTTAAGGTGTTGTACTTAAATGCACGCAGCATAAGAAATAAGGTGGATGATCTTGTTGTACAGCTACAGATTGGCAGATATGATATTGTGGCCATCACTGAGACCTGGCTAAAGGATGCATGTCTCTGGGAGCTGAACGTCCAAGGATACACGGTATATCAGAAGGATAGGAAGGTAGGCAGAGGGGGAGGCGTGGCTTTATTGGTAAGAAATGATATTAAATCATTAGAAAGAGGTGATATAGGATCGGAAGGTGCAGAATCTTTATGGGTTGAGCTAAGGAATAGCAGGGGTAAAAGGACCCTGATGGCAGTTATTTATAGGCCTCCAAACAGCTGCAGGGATGTGGACTACAAATTACAACTGGAAATAGAAAAGGCTTGTCAGAAGGTCAGTGTTATGGTAATTGTGGGGGATTTTAAAATGCGATAAGATTGGAAAAATCAGGTCGGCACTAGATCTCGAGAGAATTTGTAGAATGTCTGCGAGATGGCTTTTTAGAACAGCTTGTTGTTGAGCCCACTAGGGGATCGGCTGTACTGGATTGGGTATTGTGTAATGAACCAGAGGTGATTGGAGAGATTGAGGTGAAGGAACCCTTAGGAGGCAGTGATCATAACATGATTGAGTTCACTGTGAAATTAGAAAAAGAGAAGCCGAAATCTGATGTGTTGGTGTTTCAGTGGAGTAAAGGAAACTACAGTGGCGTGAGAGAGGAACTGGCCAAAGTTGACTGGAAAGAGACACTGGCGGGAAAGACAGCAGAGCAGCAGTGGCTAGAGTTTATGCGAGAAATGAGGAATGTGCAAGACAGGTATATTCCAAAAAAGAAGAAATTTTCGAGTGGAAAAAGGATGCAACCGTGGTTGACAAGAGAAGTCAAAGCCAAAGTTAAAGCTAAGGAGAGGGCATACAAGGAAGCAAAAATTAGTGGGAAGACAGAGGATTGGGAAGTCTTTAAAACCTTACAAAAGGAAACCAAGAAGGTCATTAAGAGAGAAAAGATTAACTATGAAAGGAAACTAGCAAATAATATCGAAGAGGATACTAAAAGCTTTTTCAAGTATATAAAGAGTAAAAGACAGGTGAGAGTAGATATAGGACCGATAGAAAATGATACTGGAGAAATTGTAATGGGAGATGAGGAGATGGCAGAGGAACTGAACAAGTATTTTGCAGCAGTCTTCACTGAGGAAGACAGCAGGATACCGGACACTCAAGGGTGGCAGGGAAGAGAAGTGTGAGTAGTCACAATTACGACAGAGAAAGTACTCAGGAAGCTGAATAGGCTAAAGGTCGATAAATCTCCTGGACCAGATGGAATGCACCCTCGTGTTCTGAAGGAAGTAGCTGTGGAGATTGCGGAGGCATTAGCGATGATCTTTCAAAAGTCGATAGATTCTGGCATGGTTCCGGAAGACTGGAAGATTGCAAATGTCACTCCGCTATTTAAGAAGGGGGCAAGGAAGCAAAAAGGAAATTATAGACCTGTTAGCTTGACGTCGGTGGTTGGGAAGTTGTTGGAGTCGATTGTCAAGGATGAGGTTACAGAGTACCTGGAGGCATATGACAAGATAGGCAGAACTCAGCATGGATTCCTTAAAGGAAAATCCTGCCTGACAAACCTATTACAATTTTTTGAGGAAATTACCAGTAGGCTAGACAAGGGAGATGCAGTGGATGTTGTATATTTGGATTTTCAGAAGGCCTTTGACAAGGTGCCACACATGAGGCTGCTTAACAAGATAAGAGCCCATGGAATTACAGGAAAGTTACATACGTGGATAGGGCGTTGGCTGATTGGCAGGAAACAGAGAGTGGGAATAAAGGGATCCTATTCTGGTTGGCTGCTGGTTACCAGTGGTATTCCACAGGGATCAGTGTTGGGGCCGCTTCTTTTTATGTTGTACATCAACGATTTGGATTATGGAATAGATGGCTTTGTGGCTAAGTTTGCTGACGATACGAAGATAGGTGGAGGGACCGGTAGTGCTGAGGAAACGGAGAGTCTGCAGAGAGACTTGGATAGAATGGAAGAATGGGCAGAGAAGTGACAAATGAAGTACAATGTTGGAAAGTGTATGGTTATGCACTTTGGCAGAAAAAATAAACGGGCAGACTATTATTTAAATGGGGAAAGAATTCAAAGTTCTGAGATGCAACGGGACTTGGGAGTCCTCGTACAGGATTCCCTTAAAGTTAACCTCCAGGTTGAGTCGGTAGTCCTGAGGAGCAACTTAGATTCGCTCCAATTTGCCTACCGAAGCAACAAGTCCACAGCAGAAACTCTTCACTCAACCCTGAAACATCTGGGACAGCAAAGATGCGCATATCAGAATGCTCTTTATTGACTATAGCTCGGTATTCCCCTCAAAACCAGTCAATCAGCTCCAAGACCTTGGCCTCAATACTTGCTTGTGCAATTGGATCCTGAATTTCCTACTTGCAGATCCCAGTCAGTTTGGACCGGCACAGTATCTCCTCCAGGCTCTCCATCAGCACAGGTGCACCACAGGTCTGTGTGCTTAGCACCCTGCTCTACTCACTGTACACTTATAACTGTGGCTAAGCACAGCTCTAATGCCATATTCAAGTTTGCTGATGACACCACTGTTGTAGGCTGAATCAAAGGTGGTGATGAAACAACATACAGGAGGGAGATTGAAAATCTGGCATCATACTAAATGTCAGCAAGACCAATGAGCTCATTGTAGACTTCGTGATAATAAGTCTAACTTTCTAACTTTCTCTGGTAGTTAGGAAGGCAAGAACTTCACTTATCCCGTCATTGAAATGTTTCCTCTTTCAAGGACTCTTCATCTCATGTTCTTGACATTTATTCCTTATTTTTTTATTTTATTAAATTAAACTTAATTAATTTAATTTAATAAATGGAGGGGGGGGGGCAGATGAGGTGGGATGAACCATTGCTCATTTGCCACTGAGCTTGTTACTGAAACTGGCTACACTGTCCTCTCTTTCGCAACTGTGACTTTAGACCATAAGACCAAAAGTCCATGAGATATATAAAATGATGTGTATAAGATGATGAGAAGCATTGATCGTGTGGCTAGTCAGAGGCTTTTTCACAGGGCAGAAATGGCTAGCATTTCCAGGGGACTGGAGTTGCAGCTCGATAACCTTTGTCTGGTCAGGGAAAGTGAGGAGGTGATAGAAAGGAGTTGTAGGCAGGTGGTCACACCGGGGCCATGGGAGACAGACAAGTGGGTAACAGAAGAGGGAAGGTGAATAGTCAGGTACTGGAGAGTACCCCTGAGGCTGTCCCTCTGAACAATAAGTACTCCTGTTTGAGTACTGTTGGGAGGGGACAGCCTACCTGGGGGAAGCAACAGTGGCTGTGCCTCTGGCACAGAGTCCACCCTGTGGCTCAGAAGAGTAGGGAAAGGAAGAGGAAGGCAGTAGTGATAGGGGACTCTATACTTAGGGGGTCAGACAGGCAATTCTGTGGATGCAGGAAAAAAAAACTCGGATGGTAGTTTGCCTCTCAGGTGCCAGGGTCCGGGATGTTTCAGATCACGTCCACGATATCCTGAACTGGGAACGAGAACAGCCAGAGGTTGTGGTACATATTGCTACCAATGACATAGGTAGGAAAAGGGAAGAGGTCCTGAAAACAGACTACAGGGAGTTCGGAAGGAAATTGAGAAGCAGGACCGCAAAGGTAGTAATCTTGGGATTACTGCCTGTGCCACGTGACAGTGAGTATAGGAATAGAATGAGGTGGAGGATAAATGCGTGGCTGAGGGATTGGAGCAGGGGGCAGGGATTCAGACTGCTGGATCATTGGGACCTCTTTTGGGGCAGGTGTGACCTGTACAAAAAGGACAGGTTGCTCTTGAATCCCAGGGGGACCAATATCCTGGCGGGGAGGTTTGCTAAGACTACTGGGGAGAGTTTAAACTAGAACTGTTGGGGGGTGGGAGCCGAACTGAGAGACTGGGGAAGAGGCGGTTGGCCCACAAATAGAGAAAGCTTGGAGACAGTGTGTGAGGGTGGATAGGCAGCTGATAGAGAAGGGACGCACTCAGACCAACGGTTTCAGAACGCAAGGAGTATTGTGAACAAAGCCGATGAGCTTAGAGCATGGATCAATCAGTACTTGGAGCTGTGAAGTGGTGGCCATTACAGAGACTTGGATGGCTCTGGGACAGTAATGGTTACTTCAAGTGCTGGGTTTTAGATGCGTCAGAAAGGACAGGGAGGGAGGCAAAAGAGGAGGGGGTGTGGCACTGTTGATCAGAGATGGTGTAAGAGCTGCAGAAAAGGTGGACATCATGGAAGGATTGTCTACGGAATCTCTGTGGGTGGAGGTTAGGAACCGGAAGAGGTCAATAACATCACTGGGTGTTTTTTATAGGACGCCCAATAGTAACAGGGATATCGAGGAGCAGATAAGGAAACAGATTCTGGAAAGGAGTAATAATAACAGAGATGTTGTGATGGGAGATTTTAAGTTCCCAAATATTGATCGGCATCTCCCTAGAGCAAAGGATTTAGATGGGGTGGAGTTTGTTAGGTGTGTTCAGGAAGGTTTCTTGACATAATATGTAGATAAGCCTACAAGAGGAGAGACTGCACTTGATTTGGTATTGGGAAATTAACCTGGTCAGGTGTCAGATCTCTCAGTGGGAGAGCATTTTGGAGATAGTGATCATAATTCTATCTCCTTTACAATAGCATTGGAGAGAGATAGGAACAGACAAGTTAGAAAAGCGTTTAATTGGAGTAAGGGGAATTATGAGGCTATCAGGCAGGAAATTGGAAGCTTAAACTGCGAGCAGATGTTCTCAGGGAAAAGTATGGAAGAAATGTGACAAATGTTCAGAGGATATTTGTGTGGAGTACTGCATAGGTACGTTCCAATGAGACAGGGAAGTTATGGTATGGCACAGGAAACATGGTGTACAAAGGCTGTAATAAATCTAGTCAAGAAGAAAAGAAAAGCTCACGAAAGGTTCAGAGAGCTAGGTAATGTTAGAGATCTAGAGAATTATCAGGCTAACAGGAAGGAGCTTAAGAAGGAAATTAAGAGAGCCAGAAGGGGCCATGAGAAGGCCTTGGAGGGCAGGATTAAGGAAAACCCCAAGGTCTTCTACAAGCATGTGAAGAGCAAGAGGATAAGACGTGAAAGAATAGGACTTATCAAGTGTGACAGTGGGAAAGTGTGTATGGAACCGTAGGAAATAACAGAGGTACTTAATGAATACTTCAGTATTCACTATGGAAAAGAATCTTGGTGATTGTAGTGATGACTTGCAGCAGTCTGAAAAGCTTAAGCATGTAGATATTAAGAAAGAGGATGTGCTGGAGCTTTTGGAAAGCATCAAGTTGGATAAGTCGCTGGGACCAGATAAGATGTACCCCAGGCTACTGTGGGAGGCGAGGGAGGAGATTGCTGAGCCTCTGGCAATGATCTTTGCATCATCAATGGGGACGGGAGAGGTTCTGGAGGATTGGAGGGTTGTGGATGTTGGTTCCCTTATTCAAGAAAGGGAGTAGAGATAGCCCAGGAAATTATAAACCAGTGAGTCTTACTTCAGTGGTTGGCAAGTTGATGGAGAAGATCCTGAGAGGCAGAATTTATGAACATTTGGAGAGGTATAATATGATTAGGAATAGTCAGCATGGCTTTGTCAAGGGCAGGTCGTGCCTTACGAGACTGACTGAATTTTTTGAGGATGAGACTAAACACATTGATGAAGGAAGAGCAGTAGATGTAGTGTATATGGGTTTCAGCAGGGCATTTGATAAGGTATCCCATGCAAGGCTTATTGAGAAAGTAAGGAGGTTTGGGATCCATGGGGACAATGCTTTGTGGATTCAGAACTGGCTTGCCGATAGAAGACAAAGAGTGGTTGTAGATGGATCATATTCTGCATGGAGGTCGGTGACCAGTGGAGTGCCTCAGGGATCTGTTCTGGGACCCTTACTCTTCGTGATTTTTATAAATGACCTGGATGAGGAAGTGGAGGGATAGGTTAGTAAGTTTGCTGATGACACAAAGGTTGGAGGTGTTGTGGATGGTGTGGAGGGCTGTCAGATGTTACAGCAGGACATTGATAGGATGCAAAACTGGGCTGAGAAGTGGCAGATGGATTTCAACCCAGATAAGTGTGAAGTGGTTCATTTTGGTAGGTCAAATATGATGGCAGAATATAGTATTAATGGTAAGACTCTTGGCAGTGTGGAGGATCAGAGGGATCTTGGGGTCTGAGTCCATAGGATGCTCAAAGCAGCTGCACAGGTTGACGCTGTGGTTAAGAAGGCGTACGGTGTATTGACCTTCATCAATCGTGGAATTGAATTTAGGAGCCGAGAGGTAATGTTGCAGCTATATAGGACCCTGGTCAGACCACACGTGGAGTACTGTGCTCAGTTCTGGTCGCCTCACTATAGGAAGGATATGGAAGACATAGAAAGGGTGCAGAGGAGATTTACAAGGATGTTGCCTGGATTGGGGAGCATGCCTTATGAAAACAGGTTGAGTGAACTTGACCTATTCTCCCTGGAGTGACGGAGGATGAGAGATGACCTGATCAAGTTGTATAAAATGATGAAAGGCATTGATCGTGTGGATATTCAGAGGCTTTTTCCCAGGGCTGAAATGGCTGCCACAAGGAGACACAGGTTTAAGGTGCTGGGGAAGTAGGTACAGAGGAGGTGTCAGTGGTAAGTTTTTTACTCAGAGAGTGGTGAGTGCGTGGAATGGGCTGCCGGCAACGGTGGTGGAGGCGGATACCATAGGGTCTTTTAAGAGTCTTTTGTATAGGTATATGGAGCTTAGAAAAATAGAGGACTATGGGTAACCCTAGTAATTTCTAAGGTAGGGACATGTTTGACACAACTTTGTGGGCCGAAGGGCTTGTATTGTGCTGTAGGTTTTCTATGTTTTCTATGTTCTATGTTTCTAGCACGAGAGGGCAGTTTTAAGGTGCTTGGAAGTAGGTACAGAGGAGATGTCAAGGGTAGGTTTTTTTCACAGAGTGGTGAGTGCATGGAATGGGCTGCCGGCAACGGAAGTGGAGGCAGATGTTCAGCACAGCTTTGTGGGCCAAAAGGCCTGTATTGTGCTGTAGGTTTTCTATGTTTCTATATAGGAGCAGAATTAGATCATTCAGCCCTTCAAATCTGCCCCACTATTCCATCATGGCTGACTTATTAGTCTTCTCTCAACTCCATTCTCCTGCCTTCTTCCCATAACCTTTGAAGCCCTGATTAATCAAGAATCTTTCAGCCTCCGCTTTAAATATACCCATTGATTTGGCCTTCACAGCCATATGTGGCAATGGATTCCATAGATTCACCACCCACTGGCTAAAGAAATTCCTTCTTATCTCTGTTCTAAATGGACATCTCTCTATTCTGGGGCTGTGCCCCCTGGTCTGAGACTACCCCAAATATTGGAAACATCCTCTCCACATCCACCCCATCTGGGCTTTCCAATATTTGACGGGTTTCAGTGAGATCCCCTCTCATTCTTTTGAAGTCCAGGAGTGAATGGTCTAAAGGCCCAGAGCCATCAAATGTTCCTTATGTGCTGACCCTTTCATTCCTGGAATCATTCTCATGAACCAACACACACAAAATGCTGGAGGAACTCAGCAGGTCAGACAGCATCCATGGAGGGGAATAAGCAGTCAACGTTTTAGACCAAGATCCTTCCTCAAAGCAGAAAAACCAGAATAAAAAGGTGGGGGGAGGTGAAATGATAACTAGAAGGTGATAGCGGAAGCCATATGATTGGGAAAGGTAAAGGTCTGGAATGGAAGAAATCTGATAGGAGAGGATAGGGAACCATGGGAGAAAGGGAAGGAGGGGGGACCCAGGAGGAGGTGATAGGCAGATGAGAAGAGGTAAGAGGCCAGAGTGGGGAATAAAAGAAGAAAGGAGAGGAAGGAAATTTTTTTTAACTGGATCGTGAACCTCCTCTGGACTATCACCAATGCCAGCACGTCATTTCTTAGATAATGTGTCATTTACAATTGAAGGGACATACTGAAGGCAGTGGAAAGCACGATATAAAAGCAATAAATACTGCCATTTTTGGATAGAAAGCAGCTCTCCCAGAGCAACCTTCTGTCATGAGTTACTGAAACTATGCAGATAATTTAAACTGAATAACTATGGTGTCTGGTCTCAATAAGTGTGGAATAGTGCCAGCGTATCGGTTGCCAGAGTGTACATAGCTGTTAATAATCGGCAAACTGATTCTCTTTACTGTGTCCAATGGTGGTTTACAGACAACAGCACTTCCATTCTCAGAATTTCTGGAATGTTCCGTTTGCGAATGTTCATACCCCTGGTGATTTACAAATGGGGTCAGCACAGACGATTACATGCGAATATTATCAGTTCGGGAAATTTTAAATTATATGAAAATAAACTTTATTTTTTGTTAACAAATAAATAATCTTAGATGTTCACATACAGCATGAAAACAGGCCCTTTGGCCCTCAAGTTAGTGCTTAACATCAACCGCACATTGACACCATTTCTACACCAGAGATTTTGCAGATGCTGGAAATCCAGATCAACACACACATATTGCTGGAAGAACGCAGCAGGTCAGGCAGCTTCTATGGAAAGGAACAAACAGTCAACATTTCGGGCCAAGAATCTTCTTCAAGACTGGAAAGGAACACAGAAAAAAGCAAAATAAGTAGGTGGAGGAGAGGAAGGAGGAGAAGCTGGTGAAGCCAGGTGAGTCGGGGAGGGGAGATGAAATAAGTTGGCTGGTAATAGGTGGAAGAGGTATAGGGCTAGAGAAGAGGGAATTTGATAGGAGAGGAGAGAACCATGGGAGAAATGAAAGGAAGTGGGGCACCAAGGGAAACTGAGGAGAAGAGAAGAGGTAAGGGCGAGCCAGAGTGGGGATTGGAAGAAGAGGGAAGGGGAAAGGGAATAATTACTGGAAGGGAAGTTAAAGAAATTCATACACATAGTCATAGTCATAGTCATGCTTTATTGATCCCAGGGGAAATTGGTTTTCGTTACCGTTGCACCATAAATAATTAAATAGTAATAAAACCATAAATAGTTAAATAGTAATATGTAAATTATGTCAGGAAATAAGTCCAGGACCAGCCTATTGGCTCAGGGTGTCTGACCCTCCAAGGGAGGAGTTGTAAAGTTTGATGGCCACAGACAGGAATGACTTCCTATGACACTCTGTGTTGCATCTCGGTGGAATGAGTCTCTGGCTGAATGTACTCCTGTGCCCAACCAGTACATTATGTAGTGGATGGGAAACATTGACCAAGATGGCATGCAACTTGGACAGCATCCTCTTTTCAGACACCACCATCAGAGAGTCCAGTTCCATCCTCACAACGTCACTGGCCTTACGAATGAGTTTGTTGATTCTGTTAGTGTCTGCTACCCTCAGCCTGCTGCCCCAGCACACAACAGCAAACATGATCGCACTGGCCACCACAGATACCATCAGATTGGAGGCTACCCAGATGAAATCATCAAGAAATGGAAAGAATATGGCACAGCTGTAAATCTGCCTAGAGCAGGCCATCCTCAAAAACTGAGTGACTGTGCGAGAAGGGGACAAGCGGAGGAGCCCTATGACAACTTTAAAGGAGTTACAAGCTCCAGTGGCTGAGATGGGAGAGACTGTGTATACAACTGTTCCCAGGTGCTTCAGCAGTCACATCTTTATGGGAGAGTGGCAAAGAGAAAGCCATTGTTGGAAAAAACTCACATGAAATCTCACCTAGAGTTTGCCAGAGGGCATGTGAGAGACTCTGAAGTCCGCTGGAAGAAGGTTTTATGGTCTGATGAAACCAAAATTGAGCTTTTTACCCATCAGACTAAACACTATATTTGGAGTAATCCAAGCACTGCACATCATCAAAAATACCCCATACCCACTGTGAAGCATGGTAGTAGCTGCATCATGCTGTGAGGACGCTTCACTGCAGCAGGCCCTGGAAGACTTGTGAAGGTATAGGGTAAAATGAAGGCAGCAAAATCCTGGGAAATCCTGGAGGAAAAGCTGATGCAGTCTGCAAGAAAACTGCGACTTGGGAGAAGATTTGTTTTCCAGCAAGACAGTGACCCCAAGCGTAAAACCAAAGCTCCACAGGAATAGCTTCAAACAACAAAGTTAAAGTCCTGGAGTGGCCAAGTGAGAGTCCAGTCCTCAATCCAATTGAGAATTTGTGTCTGGACTTGAAAAGAGCTGTTCATGCACGATCCCCATCAATCTGACAAAGCTTGAGCAATTTTATAAAGAAGAATTGGGAAAAATTGTAGTGTACAGATGTGCAAAGCTGATAGAGACCTATCCACACAGACACAAGGCTGTAATTGCTGCCAAAGGTGCATCTACTAAATACTGACTCGAAGAGGGTGAATACTTATGCAATTAATTGTTGTGTTTGATATTTGTAATTAACTTAGATCACTTTGTAGAGATCTTTTTTCACTTTGACACGAAAGAATCTTTTTCTGTTGATCAGTGTCAAGAAAACCCAATTAAATCTACTGTGATTCAATGTTGTAAAACATTAAAACATGAAAACTTCCAAGGGGGTGAATACTTTGTAGGCACTAGATATATATAATTATATATATTATATATAGTAGATAATTAAATTAATAAGTAGTGCAAAAGGAAACAAAAAATAAATAACAATACAAAGTAGTGAGGTAGTGTTCATAGTCCATTCAGCTGTTCCTGAGTCATTGAGAGTGTGTCTTCAGGCCCCTGTACCTCCACCTTGAAGGTAGCAATGAGGGGAGGGCATGTCCTGAGTGATGGGAGTCCTTTATGATAGATGCCACCTTTTTGAGGCATCACCATTTGAAGGTGTCCTCAATTCCTGGGAAACTAGTACCCATGTTGAAGCTGGCTGAGTATACAACCCTCTGCAGCTTTTTCCGATCCTGTGCAGCGGCCTCTCCATACCAGATGCAACCAGTCAGTTTGCTCTCCACAGTACACCTGTAGAAATTGGCAATAGTCTTTGGTTACATACCAAGTTTCTTCAAATTCTTAATGAAATTTAGCCTCTTTGAAGGCATAAATATGCATGAATATGTTGGGCCCAGGATAGATCCTCAGAGATGTTGACACAAAGGAACTTGAAACTGCTCACTCTTTCCACTGCTGATCCCTCGATGAGCACTGGTGTATGTTCCCTCAACTCTTCCTTCCTGATGTCTTACTGACATTCACTGCAAATTTGTTGTCACAACACCACTCAACCAGCTGATCTATCTTGCTTCCTGTATAAAACCATAAGACAATGAGATATAAGAGCAGAATTAGGCCATTTCATCATGGCTGATCATTTTTTCCTCTCGGCTCTATTCTCCTGCCTTCTCCTCTTGTACCTTCATGCCCTGATGAGTCAAGAATCTATCAAACTCTACCTTAAATAGTCGTGATGACTTGGCCTCCATTGCTGCCCGTGTCAACGAATTTCACAGATTCACCACTCTCCAGCTAAAGAAATTCTCCCTCATCTCTGTACTAAAGCAATGCCCCTATATTCTGAGGTTGGGTCCTCAGATCTCAGACTCTCCTTCCATAGGAAACACTCTCTCATCCACTCTATCAGGCCTTTCACCATTCGATAGGCTTCAATGAGGTCACCCCTCATTCTCCTGAATCCCAGTGAATACACGTCTAGAGAGAATCAAAGTCTTCAGATGACAAACCATTCAATCCAATTTTGTGAATCTCCTTTCATCCCTCTCCGGTTTCAACACATCCTTTCTAAGATAAGGGGCCCAAAACTTCTAACAATACTCTAAGTGAGGTCTCATCAGTGCTTTATAAAGTCTCAACAATACATCCTTGCTTTTATATTCTAGTCCTCTTGAAATGAATGCTAACATTGCATTTGCCTTACTCACCACCGACTCAACCTGCAAACTAACCTTTAGGGACCCCTGCACAAGGACTCCCAAGTCCGTTTGCACATCAGGTTTAGAATTTTCTTTCCATTTAGAAAATAGTCAACCCTTTCATTCCTGATACTGTATTCCATCTACCACTCCTTTGCCCATTCTCTTAATCTGTCTGAGTCCTTCTGTAGCCTCTCTACTTGGTGTGCCACAATGTCACCATTCAGGTGACCTATTCAGTACTGAAATCCAGTGGAAAGGAGTCTCCCCAAGGGAAGACAAGCACAGTGAGCCAGCACCACCTTTGCAATCTCCCCCTCATAAAAACCTGAGTTACATCATGGAGACACACTTCAATGCAAACAGAACATTCTGGAAATGCCCAACAGGCTTGTGCAGAGTCTGGAGAGAGAAACAGGTTAACATTTTAGAATTAGAATGTTTAATATTTTCATATAGGCCAAGGTACAGATGCTAGAAACCTTGAACAACATACACAAAATGCTGGAGAAACTCGGCAGGTCAGGCAGCATCTATGGAGGAGTATAAACGGTCAATGTTTTGGGTTGAGACCCTTCATCAGGACTGGAAAGGATTCTGTCCACAACAGCCATTCTGACATGGCCTCTTCTTCCATTATAATAGAGGGAGCAACACCTCATATTCAGTCAGAGTAGCCTCCAATATGACAGGAACATCAATTTCACCAATTTCCAACAATCACTCACCCCCACCCCCACTTCTCTTTCTCTATTCCCATTTTGGTTACCCTCTCAACCCTTCTCTTCTCCTTACCTGCCCAAAACCTCCCCTCTGGGTCCTCTCCTCCTTCCCTTTCTCCCATTGCCCACTATCAGATTCCTTCTTCTTCAGCCCTTTGCATTTTCAACCTATTACCTCCCAGCTTCTCACTTCAATCCTCCTTCCCCCTCACCTGGTCTCTCCTATCTCTTTCCAGTTTCTGCTCCTTCCCTTCAGCTGGTCTCACCTGTCACCTGCCTGTCTGTACTCCTTCCCCTCACACACCTTCTTGTTCAGGCTTCTTCACTCCTTCCTTTCCAGTCCTGATAAAGGGTCTTGGTCTGAAATGTCGACTGTTTATTCATTTCCGTAGATGCTGCCTGACCTGCTGAGTTCCTCCAGCATTTTGTGTGTGTTGCTCTAGAATTCTGGCATTTTGAGTGTGTGTTGCTCTGGATTTCCAGCATCTGCAGAATCTCTTGTGTTAATAAAATAGAGTCAATGTAAATCAGTTATTATCTTACTGAATGGCAAAGGAAGCCCAGGAGAACTTTCTGCCAACTAATCTTATTTATTTTATTTAAAGATACATTGCCGATCAGGCTCTCCCAGCTCAATGAGCCCAGTAACCCACCAATTTAACCCTATTCTAATCACAGGACAATTTACAATGACCAATCAGCCTACTAACTGGCATGTCTTTGGATTGTGGGAGGAAACCAGTTCTCCCAGAGAAAACCCATGTGCTCACGGGAGGGAACATACAAACTTTCTTTCAGAGGACATCAAAACTGAACTCTGAACTTCAGCAACCCAAGCTGTAATAGCGTCACACTAAACACTATGCTACCATGGTGCCCATTTCTGGTTGCTTACAAAGCAAAATTCTTGAGCTGTGGTCATATCATCTATCAATCTAACCCTTGCTGAACATGTTTGATGTGGACTCAAACGCCGTAAAGAACTACTTTTCAAAAGCAACAAAGGGGAAGAAAATATTGTTACACAAAAAGACACCATAGCCACACTAATTTGTCTTACCTCTAAGTCCGTGTGCAGCAAACTTTGAAGATGGATTGTCTTTCCCTCTTTCAGCCAGAGATACTTCCCATGTTATTCAGACGTGCTGGGTTTCCCCACCCCTTTGTGGGTAGAACGAGCCGGATGCAAAGTATGAACGTTGACAGCTATAACCCGTAGCGAGGCTGATACAATTGGGTTCAGTTTCTGTTACCTTTAAGAAGATGAGACGAAAACAGCCTTAGGCCTTTGGGTAACACACATTCCTTTTCATTCAACAATTTTAGATGCAACTATAAATATTATATTTCATTTGCAATGTAAAATTATCCGCAAAATGGCAGAATTGCCGATCTGTCAAATCGAAGTGAAGAAAAAAAATCAGGTTAATATTTCAGTGTCTCTTTCATCAGGAAACTTAACTGTACCTCAAAAGAATTTCATATTTTGCATACTTAAATATGAGTATAGCAGCATATTAGGCACAGTTCACCTGGACTTTAATATCAATGCATTAACCATAGAATATAGAACATTGAATACTAATGCACAATCCAGGCCCTTCAGAGGGCTCAATGTTGTTCCGACCTTTGAACCCACTCTAAGATCAATCTAACCCTTTCCTCCCACATAATGCTCCATTTCCCTATGTACCTATTTAAGAGTCTCTTAAATGTCCCTAAAAAATCTGCCTCTACCACTATCCTCAGATGCACATTCCACACACCCTCCACTCTGTGCGAAGACATACCCCCTATACAGTTCTCCAATTACCTTAAAATTATTCCTTCTACAGAAATGCCAACAGCAGCTCTGAGAACCTCATCCCTGGAGAGGAAGGATCTTCAAAAATGGACTACACCTGGGGACAACTTGAAGAACGGGCCTAGGACAGAAGACCTGTTGGTGAGCTGTTGCTGGTGGCAGTGATGGGCTTAAGAAGAATAAGGTGGAGGATAAATGTGAGGCTGACGGATTGGAGCAGGGGGCAGGGATTCAGATTTCTGGATCATTGGGACCTCTTTTGGGGCAGATGTGACCTGTACAAAAAGGACGGATTGCACTTGAATCCCAGGGAGACCAATATTCTGGCGGGGAGGTTTGCTAAGGCTACTGGGGAGAGTTTAATCTAGAATTCTTGGGGGGTGGGAACCAAACTGAAGAGATGGAGAAAGGGGCGGTTGGCTCACAAATAGAGAAAGCTTGGAGACAGTGCGAGAGGGAGGATAGGCAGGTGATAGAGAAGGGATACGCTCAGACTGATGGTTTGAAATGTGTCTGTTTTAACGCAAGGAGTATTGTGAACAAAGTGGATGAACTTAGAGCGTGGATCAGTACTTGGAGCTATGATGTGGTAGCCATTACAGAGACTTGGATGGCTCTGGGACAGTAATGGTTACTTCAAGTGCTGGGTTTTAGATGCTTCAGAAAGGACAGGGAGGGAGGCAGAAGAGGTGGGGGTGTGGCATTGTTGATCAGAGATGGTATCACGGCTGCAGAAAAGGTGGAGGTCATGGAGGGATTGTCTACGGAATCTCTGTGGGTGGAGGTTAGGAACAGGAAGGGATCAATAACTTTACTGGGTGTTTTTTATAGGCCGCCCAATAGTAACAGGGTTATCGAGGAGCAGATAGGGAAACAGATTCTGGAAAGGAGTAATAATAACAGATGTTGTGATGGGAGATTTCAATTTTCCAAATATTGATTGGCATATCCCTAGAGCAAGGGGTTTAGATGGGGTGGAGTTTGTTAGGTGTGTTCAGGAAGCTCCTTGACACAATATGTAGATAAGCCTACAAGAGGAGAGACTGTACTTGATTTGGTATTGGGAAATGAACCTGGTCAGGTGTCAGATCTCTCAGTGGGAGAGCATTTTAGAGATAGTGATCATAATTCTATCTCCTTTACAACAGCGTTGGAGAGAGATAGGAGCAGACAAGTTAGAAAAGCGTTTAATTGGAGTAAGGGGAATTATGAGACTATCAGGCAGGAACTTGGAAGCTTAAATTGGGCACACATGTTCTCAGGGAAAAGTACGGAAGAAATGCAACAAATGTTGAGAGGATATTTGTGTGGAGTTCTACATAGGTACGTTCCAATGAGACAGGGAAGTTATGGTAGAGTACAGGAACTGTGGTGTACAAAGGCTGTAATAAACCTAGTCAAGAAAAAAAGAAAAGCTCACGAAAGGTTTAGAGAGCTAGGTAATGTCAGAGATCTAGAAGATTATCAGGCTAATAGGAAGGAGCTTAAGAAGGAAATTAGGAGAGCCAGAAGGGGCATGAGAAGACCTTGGTGGGAAGGATTAAGAAAAGCACCAAGGCATTCTACAAGTATGTGAAGAGCAAGAGGATAAGATGCGAAAGAATAGGACCTGTCAAGCATGGCATTGGGAAAGTGTGTATGGAACCGGAGGAAATAGTAGATGTAATTAATGAATACTTTACTTCAGTATTCACTATGGAAAAGGATCTTGGTGATTGTAGTGATGACTTGCAGCAGACTGAAAAGCTTGAGCATGTAGATATTAAGAAAGAGGATGCGCTGGAG
This sequence comes from Mobula hypostoma, assembly GCF_963921235.1. Classification (NCBI taxonomy): domain Eukaryota; kingdom Metazoa; phylum Chordata; class Chondrichthyes; order Myliobatiformes; family Myliobatidae; genus Mobula; species Mobula hypostoma. Next base: position 112,413,515 of record NC_086108.1, read on the forward strand.
CTGTTGGAAAGCATCAAGTTGGATAAGTCGCCAGGATCGGATGAGATGTACCCCAGGCTACAGTGGGAGGTGAAGGAGGAGATTGCTGAGCATCTGGCGATGATCATTGCATCATCAATGGAGATGGGAGAGGTTCCAGAGGATTGGAGGGTTGCAGATGTTGTTCCATTATTCAAGAAAGGGAGTAGAGATAGCCCAGGAAATTATAGACCAGTGAGTCTTACTTCAGTGGTTGGTAAGCTGATGGAGAAGATCCTGAGAGGCAGGATTTATGAACATTTGGAGAGGTATAATATGATTAGAAATAGTCAGCATGGCTTTGTCAAAGGCAGGTCATGCCTTATGAGCCTGATTGAATTTTTTGAGGATGTACTGAACACACTGATGAAGGAAGAGCAGTAGATGTAGTGTATATGGATTTCAGCAAGGCATTTGATAAGTTACCCCATGCAAGGCTTATTGAGAAAGTAAGGAGGCACAGAATCCAAGGGAACATTGCTTTGTGGATCCAGAACTGGCTTGCCTACAGAAGGCGAAGGGTGGTTATAGATGGGTCATTTTCTGCATGGAGGTCGGTGACCAGTGGTGTGCCTCAGGGATCTGTTCTGGGACCCATACTCTTCGTGATTTTTATAAATGACCTGGATGAGGAAGTGGAAGAATGGGTTAGTAAGTTTGTTGATGACACAAAGGTTGGAGGTGTTGTGGATAGTGTGGAGGGCTGTCAGAGGTTATAGGGGGACATTGATAGGATACAAAAATGGGCTGAGAAGTGGCAGATGAATTTCAATCCAAATAAGTGTGAAGTGGTTCATTTTGGTAGGTCAAATATGATGACAGTATATAGCATTAAAGGTGAGATTCTTGGCAGTGTTGAGGATCAGGGGGATCTTAGGGTCTGAGTCCCTAGGACGCTCAAAGCAGCTGCGCAGGTTGACTCTGTGGTTAAGAAGGCATACGGGGTATTGACCTTCATCAATCGTGGAATTGAATTTAGGAGCCGAGAGGTAATGTTGCAGCTATATAGGACCCTGGTCAGACCCCACTTGGAGTACTGTGGTCAGTTCTGGTCGCCTCACTACAGGAAGGATGTGGAAACCATAGGAAGGGTGCAGAGGAGATTTACAAGGATGTTGCCTGGATTGGGGAGCATGCCTCATGAAAACAGGTTGAGTGAACTCGGCCTTTTCTCCTTGGAGCGACAGAGGATGAGAGGTGACCTGATAGAGGTGTATAAGATGATGAGAGGCATTGATCGTGTGGATAGTCAGAGGCTTTTTCCCAGGGCTGAAATGGTTGCCACAAGAGGACACAGGTTTAAGGTGCTGGGAAGTAGGTACAGAGGAGATGTCAGGGATATGTTTTTCACTCAGAGAGTGGTGAGTGCGTGTAATCATCTGCTGGCAACGGTGGTGGAGGCAGATATGATAGGGTCTTTTAAGAGACTTTTGGATAGGTACATGGAGCTTAGAAAAATAGAGGACTATAGGTAAGCCTAGTAATTTCTAAGGTAGGGACATGTTCGGCACAACTTTGTGGGCCGAGGGGCCTGAATTGCGCAGTAGCTTTTCCATGTTTCTATGTTTCTAAGAAGAAGAAGAAGTGATGTGTGGGTAATCGATAGTGGGGGTGTGGGAATGCAAACTAGAATGGTTGATGAGATTAACTGCATGGGGAAAGAAACTTTTAAGATGGTGTGAAATTTTTGTTTTAATACCCCTATAGTGCTTTCCAGAAGGGAACGCTTGGAAAAGGCAATTTGCAGAGTTCCCATCGGAGAATGATTATGCCAGAGGAATGGAACCGCCAATTACATTTAGTAGAAATGCTGTAACCTATGTGTGGAACTCATCCTTGCAAGAATGTTTTCTTGCCTTTTAACATGATACTTGATTGGTGACACAACTGTGGTCCTGTTGAGCTAAAAGTTCAGTCAGAATGTCTACTGTCATAGTATAGGTGTGAATCATTTGAGCAAAATTTAGTATCTGATATTACATAGAACACTACAGCACAGTACAGGCAGGCCCTTCAGACCACAATATTGTGCTGCACTTTGAACCCACTCTAAGATCAATCTAACCCTTTCCTCCTACATAGCCTTCCATTTTTCCATCATCCACGTGCCTATTGAGAGTCTCTTAAATGTCCCTGATGTACCCTCCTTTACAACACCCCCAGCAGCACGTTCCATACACCCAGCACTCTCTGTGTGTGAAGAGCCTACCTCTGACATCCCCCTCTATACTTCCCTCTAGTTACCTTAAAATTAAGCCCCCTTGTATTAGTGTCATGGCCCGGTCCATGAAGTCCGCATTCCAGTTCACGGTCTGGTCCATCGACCCTTGCTCCAGGTTTTCCTGTCTACCCTGTTTCTGTTCCTGTTGAGCACTAATTAAGGCAGCTGATTCTTGATGGGGCTGGCTGCATAAATACCGCCAGAGACCAGGGCGTTGCTGCTGTATTGTTCTTGTCCTTACTCCTTGTATCCCTTCCCCTGCCTTCTGTTTTCTCGCCTGAAGCCCTGTCTTGTCTTGCCGGTAAATCCCGCCTCGCCTGAGGTTCTTGTCTCACCTTGCATTGCCTGAAGCCTTGCCTTGTCTTGCCAGTAACTCTAGCCTCGCCTGAAGTTCTTGTCTTGCCTTGCATTGCCTGAAGCCTTGCGTTGTCTTGCTAGTAACTCTCACCTTGTCTCGCCTGCAGCCTTGTCCTGGAGCCACCCTGTACCTAGCTCCCTTCCTGTCCCTTGCCTCCGCCGGGTAAGTCAGGCCATCTTGCCATTACCCTGTGGTTGGTTCTGTCCCTTCCTGTCCCTGGCCTCTGTCGGGTATGCCAGGCTGTCTTGCCATAACCCTATGGTTGGTTCTGTCCCTTCTTGTCTCTTGCCTCCGTTGGGTAAGTCAGGCCGTCTTGCCGTTACCTGCGGTTGGTTCTGTCCCTTCCTGTCCCTTGCCTTCGCCGGGTAAGTCAGGCTATCTTGCCATTACCTGTGGTTGGTTCTGTCCCTCCCTGTCCCTTGCCTCCATCAGGTGGAGTACCGCGCCCTGCCCAGGAGGAGCTTCAAGACCTCAAGCCTCAAGCCTCGCCCCAAGCCAAGCTTCAAGACCCCTAGCCTCAAGTCTCTCGCCCCAGGTCTCTGGTCTCCTGCCTCGCCCCAGGTCTCTGATCTCTGGCCTCACCCCAGGTCTCAAGCCCTGCCTCAAGTCTCAAGACTCCAGCCTCGTCCGGCCTGCCAGCCAAGTCACGTTCTTGCCTAGTTCTGGGGTCCGAGCCAGAGGCAAGACCTAGGTTCTGGGTCCTTGTCCAGTCTCTGGCTCGGAGTCCAAGCCCGGGCTCCTAGCTCTTTTGTCCAGTCCTGTTCCGGGTTTCCAGTTTTTGAGTCCATGTCCTAGCCCTCACTCTGTATCCTAGTCCTGTCCCTAGTACTTCAGTGTCTGTCTTGCATTTGGGTCCATTCCCAGCCACCACCCTATGACAATTAGCCATTTCCACCCTGGGAAAAAGTCTGTGGCTGGTCACTCGAACTATGCCTCTGATCATCTTATACACTTCTGTCATGTCACTGCTAAGCCTCCAAAGTTATCTCACACTGGCTCACCTCAAATATGTGACTGCTCCAGATGAATGAAACATGCCAAAAAAAGGTTAGGACTTTATTCCCTGGCAAGTAGGAGAATGAAGGGAGATTTGATAGAGATATACAAAATTATGAGAGCTACAGATAGAATAGATGCAAGCAGGCTTTTTCTGCTGTGGTTGGGTGAGACTAGAACTAGGGTCAATAGTTTGAGGAGAACCTGAGTGGTATTTTCTTCACTAAGAGTGTGGTGAAACTGTGGAATAAGCAGTAGGCAGAAGTGGTGGATGTGGTTTTGATTTCAACATTTAAGAGAAGCTTAAATAAGTAGTTGAATAGATGGGAGGGGTACGGAGGGCTACGTCTGGATGCAGGTCAATAGGAGAAGGCAGATTAACAGTCCCGCACTGACGAGATTGGTTGAAGGCCCAGTTGCTCCACTGCAGTGTTCTATGACTCTATGACCCCATCCAATTGTCTGGAAAATCAAACAGACCAACACACCAGAGCAACACACACACAAAATGCTGGAGGAACTCAGCAAGTCAGACAGCATCTATGGAAATGAATAAACAGTCAAGGTTTCGGGCCAAGACAGTTCTTCAGGACAGGAAAGGAAGGGGGAAGACACCAGAATAGAATGGTATGGTGGGGGAAGGAGGATAGCTAGAAGGTGAAAGGTGAAATCAAGTGGGTTGGAAGGGTAAAAGGCTGGAGAAGAAGGAATCTGATTGGAGAGGAGTGGACCATTACAGAAAGGGAAGGAGGAAGGGACCCAGGGGGAGGTGATAGGCAAGTGAGAAGATAGACAGCACACCGGAATCCCACCTGCATCAGTGCTGTGAGAGAGCAGATCTGCTGTCAGTAATGGAATTGGTTTATGATTGTTGCATATACAGAACTACATGGTGAATTGAGGCAGAACAAGGGAAAACAATAACAAAATGCAGAATAAAGTGCAACAGCTACAGAGAAAATGCAGTGCAGGTAAACAATGAGGTGCAAGATCATATTGGGGTAGGTTGTGAGGTAAGAGTCTGACTTATCATACTACTGTATAAAGTCAATTAATAGCCTAATAATAGTGGAGTAGAAGCTGTCCTTGAGCCTGGTGATATGTGCTTACAGCTTTTTGTATCTCCTGTCTGATGGGAGAGGGGAGAAAAGAAAATGTCTGGAGTGGGTGGGGTCTTTGATTATGCTGGCTGCTTTACCGAGATGGTGAGAAATGTAGACAGAGTCCATGGAGGGGTTAGGTTGGCTTGCGTGATGTGCTGAGCTGTGTCCACAACTCTCTGCAGTTTCTTGAAGTCACAGACAGAGTGTAAAAGGCCGAAGAAGAAGGAATCTGATAGGAGAGGAGAGTGAACCATGGGAGAAAGGGAAGGAGGAGGGGCACTAGTGGGAAGAGATAGGCAGGTGAGGAGTAGAGAAGGGGTGAGAAGGGAACCAGTGTGGGGCATGGAGGAGAGGGAAGTGGGAGGGGAAAAAAATTACCAGAAGTTGCCAGTGATATTAAATCTAATTCTGATCTCCTTTCCAGTCCTGATGAAGGGTCTTGGCCCAAACCGTTGACTGTTTTTTCCATTTCCATAGATGCTGCCTGACCTGCTGAGTTCCTCCAGCATTTGGTGTGTGTTGCTTTGGATGCTTTCAATGGTGCATTGATAAAAATTGGTAAGCATTGATGTAGGCATGCCAAGTTTCTTGGCCTCCTAAGGAAGTAGGAGCATTGGTGAGCATTTTTGACATCAATGTGGTTGGACCAGGAGAGGCTAATGGTAATGTTCAGTCCGAGGAACTTGAAGCCTCAGCCCTCAATACCTCAGCATCATTGACATAGAGAGAAGCGTGCAACCACCCCTCTTTCTGAAGTCAAAGACCATCTCTTTTGTTGGCATTGGAAGAAAGGTTTATGACACCATGTCACTGGGCTCTCAATCTCCTTTCAGTGCTCCAACTCATCGTTAATTGAGATACGACGTCACCTGCAACATACAGACAGAGTTAGAGCAGGATCGGGTCACACAGTGGTGAGTGTACAGGCAGTACCACTTAGGTTTCATAGTCATAGTCATAGTCATACTTTATTGATCCCGGGGGAAATTGGTTTTCATTACAGTTGCACCATAAATAATAAATAGTAATAAAACCATAAATAGTTAAATAGTAATATGTAAATTATGCCAGGAAATAAGTCCAGGACCAGCCTATTGGCTCAGGGTGTCTGACCCTCCAAGGGAGGAGTTGTAAAGTTTGATGGCCACAGGCAGGAATGACTTCCTATGACGCTCTGTGTTGCATCTCGGTGGAATGAGTCTCTGGCTGAATGTACTCCTGTGCCCAACCAGTACATTATGTAGTGGATGGGAGACATTGTCCAAGATGGCATGCAACTTGGACAGCATCCTCTTTTCAGACACCACCGTCAGAGAGTCAGTGAGTTTGTAAACTCACAGTTTCTGTAGCACCCTGGAGAGAGGTGTGAAGCCAGGGACATGTGAGTAAAAACATTTAAAAGATTAAGAAACACACATAAAAGTTGCTGGTGAATGCAGCAGGCCAGGCAGCATCTCTAGGAAGAGGTGCAGTCGACGTTTCAGGCCGAGACCCTTCGTCAGGACTAACTGAAGGAAAAGTGAGTAAGGGATTTGAAAGTTGGAGGGGGAGGGGGAGATCCAAAATGATAGGAGAAGACAGGAGGGGGAGGGATGGAGCCAAGAGCTGGACAGGTGATAGGCAAAAGGGATACGAGAGGATCATGGGACAAGAGGTCCGGGAAGAAAGAGAAGGGGCGGGGGGGGACCCAGAGGATGGGCAAGGGGTATATTCAGAGGGACAGAGGGAGAAAAAGGAGAGTGAGAGAAAGAATGTGTGTATAAAAATAAGTAACAGATGGGGTACGAGGGGGAGGTGGGGCATTAGCGGAAGTTAGAGAAGTCGATGTTCATGCCATCAGGTTGGAGGCTACCCAGACGGAATATAAGGTGTTGTTCCTCCAACCTGAGTGTGGCTTCATCTTTACAGTAGAGGAGGCCGTGGATAGACATGTCAGAATGGGAATGGGATGTGGAATTAAAATGTGTGGCCACTGGGAGATCCTGCTTTCTCTGGCGGACAGAGCGTAGATGTTCAGCAAAGCGGTCTCCCAGTCTGCGTCGGGTCTCGCCAATATATAAAAGGCCACATCGGGAGCACCGGACGCAGTATATCACCCCAGCCGACTCACAGGTGAAGTGTTGCCTCACCTGGAAGGACTGTTTGGGGCCCTGAATGGTGGTAAGGGAGGAAGTGTAAGGGCATGTGTAGCACTTGTTCCGCTTATACGGGTAAGTGCCAGGAGGGAGATCAGTGGGGAGGGATGGGGGGGACGAATGGACAAGGGAGTTGCAAAGGGAGCGATCCCTGCCGAATGCAGGGGGGGGGGAGGGAAAGATGTGTTTCGTGGTGGGATCCCGTTGGAGGTGGCGGAAGTTACGGAGAATAATATGTTGGACCCGGAGGCTGGTGGGGTGGTAGGTGAGGACCAGGGGAACCCTATTCCTAGTGGGGTGGCAGGAGGATGGAGTGAGAGCAGATGTACATGAAATGGGGGAAATGCGTTTAAGAGCAGAGTTGATAGTGGAGGAAGGGAAGCCCCTTTCTTTAAAAAAGGAAGACATCTCCCTCGTCCTAGAATGAAAAGCCTCATCCTGAGAGCAGATGCGGCGGAGACGGAGGAATTGCGAGAAGGGGATGGCGTTTTTGCAAGAGACAGGGTGAGAAGAGGAATAGTCCAGATAGCTGTGAGAGTCGGTAGGCTTATAGTAGACATCAGTGGATAAGCTGTCTCCAGAGACAGAGACAGAAAGATCTAGAAAGGGGAGGGAGGTGTCAAAAATGGACCAGGTAAACTTGAGGGCAGGGTGAAAGATGGAGGCAAAGTTAATAAAGTCAACGAGTTCTGCATGCGTGCAGGAAGCAGCGCCAATGCAGTCGTCGATGTAGCGAAGGAAAAGTGGGGGACAGATACCAGAATAGGCACGGAACATAGATTGTTCCACAAAGCCAACAAAAAGGCAGGCATAGCTAGGACCCATACAGGTGCCCATAGCTACACCTTTAGTTTGGAGGAAGTGGGAGGAGCCAAAGGAGAAATTATTAAGAGTAAGGACTAATTCCGCTAGACGGAGCAGAGTGGTGGTAGAGGGGAACTGATTAGGTCTGGAATCCAAAAAGAAGCGTAGAGCTTTGAGACCTTCCTGATGGGGGATGGAAGTATATAGGGACTGGTTAAAAGATTAAGATTAGTTTTGTTTGTCACATGTACATTGAAACACACAGGGAAATGCATCACTTACGTCAACAATTAACACAATCTGAGGGTGTGCTGGGGGCAGCCCACAAAGTCACCACACCTCCAACATCATGCCCACAACCTGCTAACCCTAACCGCCCATCTTTGGAATGTGGAGGGAAACCGGGGCACCCTGGGAAAACCCACATGGTCATTGGGAGAACGTGTAAACTCCTTACAGACAACAGTGGGAATTGAACCCAGATCGCTGGGCCTGTGAAGCATTGTGTTAACTGCTATGCTGCCATGTCACTGTTGGCTTGTCATTTATGTGAGAAGTCAGCACCAATTTCATCTCAGTGATTGCGTCTAGTCTATAAACCAGGCGCTACATGATAGCCGCAGGAGCCTAGATCAATCAGATCAGGTGTAGAGCAAACATTTCACTTGTATCAGCTTATCAAAAGATGCCTGACATTCCAGCTCTCAGTCACTGCTTGCCCTGCAGGCAGCCATTATCAGCATGCCGAGGTCAGTGCACTGGGAAACCTTAAACCTCTTCTGGATCACTGTTAAAAACTGGCAGCATAATCAGTGTGACATTTTTGGAACCTTTGTGTCCAAAGCTGAGGTTTAAAGTTCTGGTTAAAGTTGTCAGAATCAGAATTACCCTTGAACCAGCAGGCTCCTGAACCGGTGTAGATAACCTCGCTCATCCCAACACTGAACTGATTCCACAATCTATGGACTCACTTTCAAGGACGCTGCATCTCATGGTCTCAGTGTTATTTATGTATATATGCATTTATTTATTTGGCTTTTCTTTGTATTTGCACAATTTCTCTTCTTTTGCACATCAGTCAATCTATATTTTATTTAGATGCAGAGCAGAGCAGGCTCTCCTGGCCCAACGAGACACATCACCCATCAAACCATCTATTAAACACTAACCTAATCACAGGACAACTTACAATGACCTATTAACCTGCAAACCGGTACATCTCAGGACAGTGGGAGGAAACTGGAGCAGGCGGAGGAGACCCATGCATTCCAGGGAGAGGAGGTACAAACTCCTTACAGACAGTGCAGGAATGAATGCCAAACTCCAGAACACGCCAAGCTATAATAGTGTTGTGTGCTAACCTCCACAATACCATGGTGCCCTTTAATTGTGAGTATTATTTCATTTATTCCATTGTACTTCTTTGTTCTACTGTAAATGCCCACAAGAAAATGAACCTCAGGTGGTATAAGGTGACATATACATACTTAGATAATAAATTTACTTAGTGGTCCTAAAGTGTTGAGTGTGTGTCTTCAGGCTCCTGTATCTCCTGCCTGGTGGCAGTAATGAGCAGGGGACATGTCCTGGGTAGTGAGGAATGGATACTGCCATCTTTTGAAGATGTCCTCGATGGTGAGGAGGCTGGCTGAGTCAACAATCCTCCGTGGCTTTTTCCAATCCTGTGCAGTGGCCCCTCCATTCCAGACAGTTACCCTTGTCTTCACACCCCCTGTGGTACTGAACTTCTAAGATCCACCTCGATCTGAGGGTGAATGTTTATACATGAGGCCCTCCATTGGTTGAGGTCGAAAAATAATATTGATCTGAGCTCTCTATATGATATACAAGCCAGGCCAGTACAATAAAGCTCTTGCCCATGTAACAAGCTCTCCCTCTTCATTTGGGGGTGTTGTGGATAGTGTGGAGGGCTGTCAGAGGTTACAGCGGGACATTGATAGGATGCAAAACTGGGCTGAGAAGTGGCAGATGGAGTTCAACCCAGATAAGTGTGAGGTGGTTCATTTTGGTAGGTCAAATATGATGACAGAATATAATATTAATGGTAAGCCTCTTGGCAGTGTGGAGGATCAGAGGAATCTTGGGGTCTGAGTCCATAGGACACTCAAGGCTGCTGCATAGGTTGACTCTGCGGTTAAGAATGCATATGGTGCATTGGCCTTCATCAATCGTGGCATTGAGTTTAGGAGCCGAGAGGTAATGTTGCAGCTATATAGGACCCTGGTCAGATCCCACTTGGAGTACTGTGCTCATTTCTGGTCACCTCACTACAGGAAGGATGTGGAAACCATAGAAAGGGTGTAGAGAAGATTTACAAGGATGTTGCCTGGATTGGGGAGCATGCCTTATGAGAATAGGTTGAGTGAACTTGGTCTTTTCCTCCCTGGAGCAACGGAGGATGAGAGGTGACCTGACAGAGGTGTATAAGGTAATGAGAGGCATTGATCGTGTGGATAGTCAGAGGCTTTTTCCCAGGGCTGAAATGGCTAGTGCGAGAGAGCACAGTTTTAAGGTGCTTAGAAATAGGTACAGAGGAGATATCAGGGGTACATTTTTTACGTAGAGAGTGTGAATGTATGGAATGGGCTGCCGGCAATGGTGACGGAGGCAGATAAGATGGGGTCTTTTAAGAGACTCCTGGGCAGGTCATAGTCATAGTCATACTTTATTGATCCCGGGGGAAATTGGTTTTCGTTACAGTTGCACCATAAATAATAAATAGTAATAGAAATAGTATTAGTAATACTACTATTAGTAAATTATAAATAGTAATAGTCATGGAAATAATAACTAGTATAGAATAGTAATAGAAAAATAGTAATAAATAGTTAAATAGTAATATGTAAATTATGCCAGTAAATTATGAAATAAGTCCAGGACCAGCCTATTGGCTCAGGGAGTCTGACCCTCCAAGGAAGGAGTTGTAAAGTTTGATGGCCACAGGCAGGAATGACTTCCTATGATGCTCTGTGCTGCATCTCGGTGGAATGAGTCTCTGGCTGAATGTACTCCTGTGCCCACCCAGTACATTATGTAGTGGATGGGAGACATTGACCAAGATGGCATGCAACTTAGACAGCATCCTCTTTTCAGACACCACCGTGAGAGAGTCTAGTTCCATCCTCACAACATCACTGGCCTTACGAATGAGTATATGGAGCTCAGAAAAAGAGAGAGCTATGGGTAACCCTAGGTAATTTCTCAGGTAAGCACATGTTCAGCACAGCTTTGTGGGCCGAAGGGCCTGTATTGTGCTGTAGGTTTTCTATGTTTCTATGTTTCATGCATCTGATGAATCCAAAGGAACGGCAGAGACTGATACAGTTTGGCACCAGCAGCATTGCCGGAGTTGACGGTCAGCTTTAAACTCAACTTTGGTCTCCTTTAGGAAGTCCAGCTCAGGATTTTTCTTTGGGGTTTACTCCTGAAGTTTTCCCCATGTGCGGGTATAGCCACAAGGCAGCGGAGGTTTGAAATCAGAGTTTTCTTTCTCCAAAATGATATGCCAACCACAACTGATGAGCCCCCTCTGCCCAAAGTGATTGGTTTTAAGGCATCAGTAACCCACCTTTGCCTCTTCTCCTGTCAGTAGAAATAGTTCTTCCGGGCTTAGTAGCTAAGCTACACATGAAGGCCAGAAGCTGGACTTGATTGTCAGAGGCTATTTGAGACACATTTAATAGAAGCATTTAATAGGTAGTTGGAGCTTTAGATTATGAAGACACGTAGTCCTCTTTTATTGTCATTTAGTAATGCATGCATTAAGAAATGATACAATATTTCCTCCGGTGTGATATCACAAAACACAGGACAAACCAAGACTGAAAAAACTGACAAAACCACATAAATATAACATATAGTTACAACAGTGCAACAATATCATAACTTGATGAAGTCCATGAGCACAGTAAAAGTTCAAAGTCTCTCAGATGTCCCACATCTCACGCAGACAGGAGAAGGAAGAACTCTCCCTGACATACCGACCACAGTCCGACTCTGAGTCATCTGAAAACTTCGAGCTCTGATCAGCTCTCCGACACCGAGTACTGAGCGCCATCTCTGTCCGAACGATTCGACCTCAACCTTGGTCGCCAACAGCAGGCAAAGCCAGGGATTTTGAGGCCTACCCTCCGAAAGATTCCCGACTATGCAGTAACGACAGCAGCAAACGAGCGTTTCAGAAATTTCTCCAGATGTTCCTCTGTGCTTTCACGTCCATTCTCCATCAAATCAGAATTGTCCACGGCCCCTATTTAACAGATACGATATCATTTTCCACCGGAGGGCTGCGCACACGCAGCGCGCTGCTCTCTCTCCTCCCGCCATTGCGGTATGGAGTTCAAAAATGCTCATAATACTCCAAATCTGGCAAGCAGCTTATTACATCCTTGATTCTTAAATTCTAGTCCTATCAATAGAAATAAAGAAGGCAGCCCTTACCCTGACACACCACTGTGTAACATTGTGATTTCGTGCAATGCAATGCCATGTTGTTATCACCATGACTCAAGTATGGGTAGTATGTGACGTAAAGGTCGAAGGGCAGTGCATCTGTGGAATTCATTGCCAGCAATTGGGTCGTGAGAATTCGGGAGCTGCCAGCACAACTAGCACATGTGAGTTTCATTTCAATGAGAAGTTTGGATAGGTACATGGATAGATAGGATGGTCCAGGTGCAGGTCGATGGGAGTAGGCAGCTTAAATGGCTCAGTGTGGACTAGATGGGATGAAGGGTCTGTTTCTGTGCTGGACTTCCCTATAACAATGACTCTATGACAGAGGGCTGTGGAGGCCAAGTCATTAGGTATATTTAAAGTGTGTTGATAGATTCTTCATAGGTCAGTATGATAAAGGTTACAGGGAGAAGGCAGAAGAATAGGTTGATAGGGATAATAAATCTGCTATGATTGAATGGCAGAGCAGATTTGATGGGCCGAGTGGCCAAATTCTGCTCCTGTGAATTGTGGTCTTATGATCTTATACCACAGTGCTGAATGGATGGTTTTCTGCTGTCATTTTGCGCTGACATTGATTCAATGAACCTCAATACTACCATAACTAAGCACCTTTTTTGAACTTCGCTCTTAATCTGTGGAATTCAATACCTATAACTATAAGCAATGCAGACTCAATTGATACTTATAAACACCAGTTCAAAGCCTATTAACCTTGCTTTTAACTAACATCTTTACATCTATTTGTCTTTCATTTTTTATATATTTTATTTTGATGTTCAAATGTTCAATGGTTCAAAGGTTCATTTTAGTATCTGAGAATGTTTACAATATACAACCTGTAATCCTTACTCTTCACAGACATCCATGAAACAGGAACCCCCGCAAAATGAATGATAGAAATATTGAGGCACCTGAAGACCCCTCCCCTCCATTCACACAAGCTTTTATCTCATCGTAAAACACTTTGAACTATGTCACCTGTATGAAAAGTGCTCTATAAATATGTTATTATTGTATTTTTATTTTTTCTCAGCTGATGCTGGTAAAACCTGAGGTACGGGCATAGCCAAGCACGCTCATTTTTCCATTTGCTAGGAACTTTCGGACTACTCTAGTATTTATGTTATGGCTTTCTGGAGAGCTACATAAATATTGTTATGTAGGGTAATTGTGCACCCCTGGTGCACCTCAGGGGTGTGTGCTTAGCCCACTGCTCCACTCTTTCTATACCATGACTGTGTGCCTAGGTATAGCTCAAACACCATCTAGTCCACACCATCTATAAATTTGCTGAAGATACAGCCATTGTTGGTAGAATCTCAGATGGAGGTGAGAGGGATACACCAACTAGTGGAGTGGTGCTGCAGCAACAACCTGGCACCCAACATCAGTGAGACCAAAGAGCTGATTGTGGACTTCAGGAAGGGTAAGACGAGGGAACACGAACCAATCCTCATAGAAAGATCAGAAGTGGAGAGAGTGAGCAATTTCAGGTTCCTGGGTGACAAGATCTATGAGGAGCTAACCTATTCCCAACATATCGATGCAGCTATAAAGAAGGCAAGACAGTGGCTATATTTCATTAGGAGTCTGAAGAGATTTGGTGTGTCAACTAAAACACTCAAAAACTTCTATAAATATACTGTGGAGAGCATTCTGACAGGCTGCAGCACTGTCTGGCATGGGGTAGTGGGGGGCAGGACTACTGCACAGGACTGAAAGAAGCTACAGAAAGTTATAAAACCAGCGTCCGTAGTACCCAAGACATCTTCAAGGAATGGTGCCTCAGAAAGGCAGCATCCATCATTAAGGAGTCACAGCACCCAGCTTCCCTTTTTCTCATTGCTGCCACCAGGAAGGTACAGAGGAGATGTCAGAGGTAAGTTTTTTATGCAGGGAGTGGTGAGTGTGTGGAATGGGCTGCCAGTGACAGTGGTGGAGGCGGATACGATAGGGTCTTTCAAGAGACTCCTGGACAGGTACATGGAGATTAGAAAAATAGAGGGCTATGGGTAACCCTAGGTAATTGCTAAGGTAAGGACATGTTCGGCACAGCTTTGTGGGCCGAAGGGCCTATATTGTGCTGTTGGCTTTCTGTGTTTCTAAGTTAGGAAGGATGTACAGAAGCCTGAAGGCACACACTCAGCAATTCAGGAACAGCTTCTTCCCCTCTGCAATCCAATTCCTAAATGGACATTGAATCCATGAACGCTACCTCACTTTTCTTTAATATATATTATTTCTGTTTTTGCACTATTTTTAATCTATTCAATGTACGTTTGTACATATATAGTTACTGTAATTGATTGATTGATTGATTTCTATATTATCATTAAACTGCTGCTGCTAAGTTAACAAATTTCACGAGACATGCCGGTGATAATAAACCTGATTCTGAATTGTTTAATGTTATTGTGCAGTAACTTTGAGATGATACCAGTTGTCAATATTACTATTGGGACAATATATACCCTGTTCATGTTCCATTGTCTTTCAGATTCCTCTTTTAATTCAGCATATTTCTGGTGTTTTTCACTGATCGATTTCCATAGGTTGTGTGTGTTTGGGATGGCTATATCTTTTAATTAAGTTGTTCTTGCTTGTTTATCCAGTATTATTATAACCGGCTAGTTTTTTTTTATTTATTCATTTACGGGATGTGGGCATCGCCAGCTATGCCAGCATTTATTGCCCGTCCCTGGTTGCCCTTGAGAAGGTGGTAATGAACTGCTGCAGTCCCTGAGGTGTAGGTACACAGTGCTGTTAGGGAGGGAACTCCATGATTGTGACCCAGTGACAATGAAGGAACAGTGATATGTGTCCAAGTCAGGATGGCGAGTGACTTGTAGGGGGATTACGGATTGTCTTTTCTGCAGACCATTAGGTTAATTGGCCACTGTAAATTGAGTCCAGTGGCTGGATGAGGAGTGTTGATAAACACTGGAGTGAAAGCAATTTTCAAATATCATAAGAGAATGGATTTCAGGAAGGGGGAGGGCACACACTCCTATTTACATCAACAGTGTTGAGATTGAAAGGGTTGAGCACTTCAAGTTCCAAGGTGTGAACATCGTCAATAACCTGACCTGATCCATACACATTAATATCACGGCCAAGAAAGCTCACCTATGCCTCTGCTTCCTCAGGAAGCTAAAGAAATTGGCTTGTTCCCTGTGACCCTCACCAATTTTCAACAGTTCCTCTGTGTCTGTTGCATCTGTTCCCATGATGAGGATTTTCGGACATTCAAGAGTGTCAGGGAAGTGAAGTATGTGCAGTGAAAATTACAACTGAGAAGGTGCTCAGGAAGCTTAATGATCTGAGGGTGGATAAATCTCCTGGACCTGATGGAATGCACTCTCGGGTTCTGAAGGAAGTAGCTGGAGAGATTACAGAGGCATTAACATTGATCTTTCAAGAATCGATAGATTCTGGCATTGTACTGGATGACTGGAAAATTGCAAACGTTACTCCGCTATTTAAGAAGAGTGGGAGGCAGCAGAAAGGAAACTACAGACCCTGTTAGCCTGACATCAGTGGTTGGGAAGTTGTTGGAATCGATTGTTAGGGATGAGATTATGGGGCACCTGGAGGCACATGACAAGATAGGCCAAAGCCAGTGTGGTTTCTTGAAAGAAAAATCCTGCCAGACTAACCTACTGCAATTCTTCGAGGAAATTACAAGCAGGGTAGACAAAGGAGATACAGTAGATGTGGTGTACTTGGATTTTTAGAAGGCCCTCGACAAGGTGCCACACATGAGGCTGCTTAGCAAGATAAGAGCCCATAGAACTACAGGGGAGTTACTAGCATGGGTGGAGCATTGGCTGGTCAGCAGAAAACAGAGAGTGGAAATAAAGGGATCCTATTCTGGCTGGCTGCCGGGTACCAGTGGAGTTCCACAGGGGTTGGTGTTGGAACTGCTGCTTTTTACGATGTATGTCAATGATTTGGACTACGGTATTAAAGGATTTGTGGCTAAATTTGCCGATGGTACAAAGATAGGTGGAGGAACGGGTAGTGTTGAGGAAACAGAGAGACTGCAGAGAGACTTAAATAGTTTAGGGAAATGGACAAAGAAGTGGCAAATTAAGTACAATGTTGGAAAGTGTATGGTCATGCACTTTGGTGGAAGAAATAAACGGACAGACTATTATTTAGATGGGGAGAGAATTCAAAATGCAGAGATGCAAAGGGACTTGGGAGTCCTTGTGCAGGGTACCCTAAAGGTTAACCTCCAGGTAGAGTCAGTGGTGAAGAAGGCGAATGCAATGTTGGCATTCATTTCTGGAGGTATAGAATATAAGAGCAGGGATGTGATGTTGAGGCTCTATAAGGCACTCGTGAGATCACACTTGGAGTATTGTACGCAGTTTTGGCCCCCTTATTTTAGAAAGGATATACTGACATTGGAGAGAGTTTAGAGAAGATTCACAAGAATGATTCCAGCAATGAAAGGGTTACTGTATGAGGAACGTCTGGCTGCTCTTGGGCTGCATAATCTGGAGTTCAGGAGAATGAGGAGGCATCTCATAGAAACATTCCGAATGTTAAAAGGTCTGAACAGATTAGATATGGCAAAGTTATTTCCCATAGTAGGGGATTCTAGGACAAGAGGGCACAACTTCAGGATTGAAGGATGTCCTTTTAGAACGGAGATGTGGAGAAATTAATTTAGTCAGAGGGTGATAAATCTGTGGAATTTGTTGCCAGGAGCAGCCGTGGAGGCCAAGTCATTGGGTGCATTTAAGGCAGAGATAGATAGGTTCTTGATTAGCCAGGGCATCAGTGGCCACACCTCTGGCACAGAGTCTGGACCTGTGGCTCAGAAGGGTAGGGAAAGGGAGAGGATGGCATCAGTGATAGGGGACTCTACAATTAGGGGGTCAGACAGGCAATTCTGTGGACGCAGGAAAGAAACACGGATGGTAGTTTGCCTCCCAGATGCCAGGGTCCAGGATGTTTCTGATCGGGTCCATGATATCCTGAAGTGGGAAGGTAAACAGCCAGAGGTTGTGGCACATATTGGTACCAACGACATAGGTAGGAAAAGGGAAGAGGTCCTGAAAACAGACTACAGGGAGTTAGGAAAGAAGCTAAGAAGTAGGACCTCAAAGGTAGTAATCTCGGGATTACTGCCCGTGCCACACGACAGTGAGTATAGGAATAGAGTAAAGTGAAGGATGACTACAGTGGACGAAGAACTTGAGCATGTAGTTATTAAGAAAGAGGATGTGCTGGAGCTTTTGGAAAACATCAAGTTAGATAAGTTACTGGGACCAGATAAGATATACCTCAGGCTACTGTGGGAAGCGAGGGAGGAGTTTGCTGAGCCTCTGGCAATGATCTTTGCATCATCAATGGGGATGGGAGACGTTCCAGAGGATTGGAGGGTTGCAGATGTTGTTCCATTATTCAAGAAAGGGAGTAGAGATAGCCCAGGAAATTATAGACCAGTGAGTCTTACTTCAGTGTTTGGTAAGTTGATGGAGAAGATCCTGAGAGGCAGGATTTATGAACATTTGGAGAGGCATAATACGATTAGGAATAGTCAGCGTGGCTTTGTCAAAGGCCTTACTAGCCTAAATTAATTTTTTGATGATGTGACTAAACACATTGATGAAGGTAGAGTAGTAGATGTAGTGTATATGGATTTCAGCGAGGCATTTGATAAGGTACCCCATTGCAAGGCTTATTGAGAAAGTAAGGAGGCATGGGATCCAAGGGGACATTGCTTTGTGGATCCAGAACTGGCTTGCCCACAGAAGGCAAAGAGTGGTTGTAGACGGGTCATATTCTGCATGGAGTTTGGTGACCAGTGGTGTGACTCAGGGATCTGTTCTGGGATCTCTTCTCTTTGTAATTTTCATAAATGACCTGGATGAGGAAGTGGAGGGATGGGTTAGTAAATTTGCTGATGACACAAAGAGAGGCATTGATCATGTGGGTAGTCGGAGGCTTTTTCCCAGGCCTGGAATGGCTAGCATGAGAGGGCACAGTTTTAAGGTGCTTGGAAGAAGGTACAGAGGAGATGTCAGGGGTAAGTTTTTTATGCACAGTGGTAAGTGCTTGGAGTGGGCTGCCAGCGATGGTAGTGGAGGCGGATATAATCTGGTCTTTTTAGAAACTCCTGGATAGGTACAAGGAGCTTAGAAAAATAGAGGACTATGTGTAACCCTAGGTAATTTCTGAAGTAAGTACATGTTTGGCACAGCATTGTGGGCCGAAAGGCCTGTACTGTATTGTGCTGTAGGTTTTCTATATTTCTATGTTTCTAAGTAGAGAAGGTTGAGGGGTGTCATATTCAGAAGTATTAGAGTGCCTCAGGATGTCTGTGCCCATGTCTTTTTCCCAGGGTGGCAATGGCCAATACCAGAAGACATCCTTTTAAGGTGAGTGGAGGTTTCAGGCCTGCAAAGGCAGGCACCTCCCAGTCTCCACCAAGTTAACATGAGTCAGTTGCCACTCCATAAGACCATAAAACATAGGAGCAGAATTAAGTCATTCAGCCCGTCAAGTCTGCTCTGTCATTTGAGCATGGCTGATCCATTTCCCTCTCAACCTCAATCTCCTGCCTTCTCCCCATAACATTTTATGCCCTGACTTATCAAGAATCTGTCAACTTCCACCTTAATACAGCCAATGACCTAGCCTCCACATCTGCCTGTGGCAACAAATTTCACAGATTCACCACTCTCTGGCTAAAGAAATTCCTCCTCATCTCTGTTCTAAATGTACATCCTCTATTCTGAGGCTGTGCCCTCGGGTCCTAGACTCGAGGAAACATCCTCTCCACTTCCACTCTATGTAAGCTTTTCAACATTCGATAGGTTTCAATGGGATCCCCTCTCATTCATCTAAATTGCAGTGAGTACAGACCCAGAGCCATCAAATGCTCCCAAATCATGAGCTTTTCATTCCCAGAATCATTTTTGTGAACCTCCATTGAACCCTCTCCAATGTCAGCACATCCTTTCTAAGACAAAGGGCCCAAAACTGCTCACAATACTCCACGTGAGGCCTCACCAGTGCCTTATAAAGCCTCAGCATCACATCCTCGTTTTTATATTCTAGTCCTCTCAAAATGAATGCCAACATTATATTTGCCTTCCTTTACCACCAACTAAACCTGCAAGTTAGTCTTCAGGGAATCCTGCACGAGGACCCCCAAATCCCTTGCTATCTCTGATTTCTGAATTTGCTCCCCATTTATGTTTTTATTCCTTTTACCAAAGTCCATAACCATACACTTTCGACGCTGTATTCCATTGGCCACTTCTTTGTCCATTTTCCTAATCTGTCTAAGTTCTTCTGTAGTCTGCCTGCCTCCACAACACTACCGTGTTTATTGTGATCTCAACTATCTTTGTATCATTGCCACCCTAGCCACAGAACCACAACTTCCATCATCCAAATCATTGATATACAACATAAAAAGAAGTGGTCCCAACATCAACCTCTGCAGAATGCCACTAGTCACTGTCGTTCTGTCACATTCACCTCAACAATAAGCAAATGCTTTGAGAGGCTGGTCAAGGATTCTATCTGCAGCTTGCTGCCACCCACAGTGGACCCCCTACAATTCACCTACCGACACAACCGATCGACAGATGACACAATAGCCTCTGCTCTACATACTGTCCTTACACATCTGGAGAAGAAGGATGCTTATGTGAGAATGCTTTTCTTGGACTACAGTTTAGCATTCAACACCAGAGTTCCATCCAGGCTCGACAAGAAGCTCAGAGACCTCGGCCTTGACCCTGCCTTATGCAACTGGATCCTGGACTTCCTGTCAGATTGCCAGCAGGTTGTAAGAGTGGGCTCCCTCACCTCCAACCACTGACTCTCAATACAGGAGCCCCTCAGGGCTGCGTACTGAGTCCCCTCCTTTACTCCCCGTATACCCATGACTGTATTGCCACCCACAGCTCTAACCTGCTGATCAAATTTGCTGACAACACTACATTGTCTGGTCTAATGTCAAACAATAACAAGGTGGCCTGCAGGGACAAAGACATTTCTCTGACACAGTGGTGTCAAGAAAACAACGTCTCCCTCAATGTCGCAAAAACAAAGGGGCTGGTTGTGGATTACTAGAGGAATGGAGACGGACTAACCCCTATTGACATCAGTGGATCTGGGGTTGAGAGGGCAAACAGCTAAGTTCCTCGGCATCCACCTCACCGAGGACGTGTGGTGAAAAAGGCACTACAGTGCCTCTTTCACCTCAGACAGTTGAGGAAGTTTGGTATGGGTCCCCAATTTCTACAGGGACAGAATTGAGAGCATTCTGACTGTCTGCATTACTGCCTGATATGGGATCTGTACCTGCCTTAACTGCAGGACTTTACAGAGAGTTGTACAGACAGCTCAGTGTATCTGTAGTTGCGAACTTCCCATGGTTCAAGACATTTACAAAGACAGGTGTGTAAAAAGGGCTGGTAGGATCATTGGGGACCCGAGTCACCCCAGCCACAAACTGTTCCAGCTGCTACCATCCAGGAAACACAGAAACATAGAAAACCTACAGCACAATACAGGCCCTTCAGCCCACAATGCTGTGCCAAACATGTACTTACTTAGAAATTACCTCAGGTTACCCATAGCCCTCTATTTTTCTAAGCTCCATGTACAGGAGTCTCTTAAAAGACCCTATAGTATCCACTTCCACCACCGTCACCGGCAGCCCATTCCACGCACTCACCACTCTCTGCGTAAAAAACCATACCCCTGACATCTCCTCTGTACCTACTTCCAAGCACAT
Source organism: Mobula hypostoma (assembly GCF_963921235.1). Classification (NCBI taxonomy): domain Eukaryota; kingdom Metazoa; phylum Chordata; class Chondrichthyes; order Myliobatiformes; family Myliobatidae; genus Mobula; species Mobula hypostoma. Next base: position 112,434,396 of record NC_086108.1, read on the forward strand.
TAAACCTGTGCCCTCTCGTGCTAGCCATTTCAGCCTGCAGCATAAAAGCCAGGACCAACAGGCTCCAGGACAGCTTCTTCCACCAGGCTGTCAGACTGATGAACTCACGTTGATTTGAATGATTCGAGTACAGGAGCAGGGAGGTACTACTTCAGTTGTACAAGGCCTTGGTGAGACCACACCTGGAGTATTGTGTGCAGTTTTGGTCCCCTAATCTGAGGAAAGACATTCTTGCCATAGAGGGAGTGCAAAGAAGGTTCACCAGATTGATTCCTGGGATGGCAGGACTTTCATATGGATCGACTAGGCTTGTACTCTCTGGAATTTAGAAGACTGAGGGGGGATCTGACTGAAACGTATAAAATTCTAAAGGGATTGGACAGGGTAGACACAGGAAGATTGTTCCCGATGTCGGGGAAGTCCAGAACGAGGGGTCACAGTTTGAGGATAAAGGGGAAGCCTTTTAGGACCAAGATGAGGAAAAACTTCTTCACACAGAGAGTGGTGAATCTGTGGAATTCTCTGCCACAGGAAACAGTTGAGGCCAGTTCATTGGCTATATTTAAGAGGGAGTTAGATATGGCCCTTGTGGCTAAAGGGATCAGGGGGTATGGAGAGAAGGCTGGTGCAGGGTTCTGAGTTGGATGATCAGCCATGATCATACTGAATGGCGGTGCAGGCTCGAAGGGCTGAATGGCCTACTCCTGCACCTATTTTCTATGTTTCTATGTATTCTATATTACATCGACTGTTCTATTTATTATAAATTATTACAAATTACTATAATTGCATATTGCACATTTAGACAGAGATGTAATGAAAAGATTTTTCCTTCTCATCTCCTCATGTATGTGAAGGATGTAAGAAATAAAGTCAATTCAATTTAGTCAGCAAGAAAAGGCTCCCTTTATTCTCAATCAGACAATGCTCTATCCATGCTATTACCTTTCCTGTGATACCTTAGGCTCTTAAATTGATAAGCACCTTGTCAAAGGCCTTCTGAAAATGCAAATACGCAATATTCACCAATTTCTCTGAAGCAAACCATGCTGACTTTGGCCAATTTGTCACGTACTTGTAAGTACCCTGACATCTGATCCTAACATCTTCCCAACCACTGATGTCAGGCTAACTGGTCTGTAGTTTCCTTTCTTCTGCATCCTTCCCTTGTTGAAGAGTGGAGTGACATTTGCAATTTTCCAGTCCACGGAACCATGCCAGAATCTATTGATTCTTGGAAGATCATTACTAATGCTTCCACAATCTCACTGTTAGCTTCTATAATCTTTTTATCGTCTAAGGAATGTGACAACTCCTTCCCTTGGCCTGAACGAGGGTAGATCCAATACTTGACAAGCTTAACACATTCCAGGATTTAGCTGTCCTGCTGATTGGCACTTCATCCATCTTCCTCTCGCTGTCAGTACACGTGGCTGCTCTGTGAGTGACCACACAAAACACTGCAGCAACTTCCAGGCCCACTACTGTGAACAGTTTGGGAGCCATGTCTAAAAACAATTGCTGAGAGGATCACCAGAGTCTCCCTCCCTCCTATTTGTAATGTTTACCGGGAGCGATGTATATGAAGGGCCTGAAGCATTGTTGAAGGTCCCTACCACCCATCCCACCATCTCTTTGACCCAAGACCATCAGGAAGGAGGTGCAGGAGCATCAGGACTAGGACTGTTAGACTGGGTAACAGCTCCTTCCATCAGGCAGTGAGATTAATGAATATCCTGCCACCACCGAAATCTCAGCACTAGGACAACGAGTTGTTTGCTGTTTACTGTTTACCTGTGCTGCAGACTACTTGCAGTTTGAATTATATTTATTAACCTTATTGATGGTAACATTTTGTTTTATGTGCTGTGTGTGATACATGTTTTGTGGGAGTACTGTGGTCCAGAGCAATGTTGTTTCATTTGGTTATGTATATTCAAAGATTCAAAGATTTAAGGTATATTTCTTTTCAAAGTTCGCATACAGACTACAACTCTGAGAGTCATCCTCCCACAGCCAGCCACAAAACAAAGAACCTGTTCAGGGAAACATCGATTTCCCAAAGTACAAGAAAGGAACAAACTGCACAAATAGCAAAAAGCAAGGAGAAGATAGAATATCAAACATCAGACCGGGAGCCCAGTGCTATTCAGTTTAGTTCAGTTCAGCGTTGTGCTGCTAACTCACTACAGGCCACACACAGGGCAAGTCATTCTTCACCAAAACGCCCCAGAACACATTGATCACCCCAATTAAACCACTGAGAAACAGTGAAAAAGAGAGAAACCGGAATTTAGGAACACATGCAACATGGGGAGGGTTGAGAGATTTGACAGAAGTGTACAAAATTATCAGGAGTGTAAATAAGGTAAATTCAAGCAGGCTTTTCCCACCGAAGATGGGTGGGGCTACGACTAGAGGTCATGGAATAAGAGTGAAAGGTGAAAAGTTGGGACCGTGAGGAGAAAATTCTTCACTCAGAGTGAGAGTGTGGAATGAGCTGCCAGCCCAAGTGGTGCATGTGAGCTCGATTTCAATGCTTAAGAGAGATTTGGATAGGTACATGGATGGTAGATGTAGGGAGGACTATGGTCCCAGTGCAAGTCGATGGGAGTAGGCAATTTAAATGGTTCAGCACAGACTAGATGGGCTAAAGGGCCTGTTTCTGTGCTGTACTTTTCTTTGACTCTCTGACTCGATAAACCCAAAAGTCCCCCCCCCCGACAACGAAAAGAGTCCACAGTCTCTCCGAGCCTCTCTGATCAATCCTTGCTATATGTACAGTCAGATCACAGTAAATGTGAACTTGAACTTGCCACCCACACAGTCACTGGGAGAACGTGCAAACTCCACCCAGACAGTGCTGGAGCTCTGGATCAAACCCTGGGTCCCGGAGCCATGAGGCAGCGGATCCATCTGCTTCAACACTGTGATGCCCAATTCCTCTTCACAACCCTGTGATTTTCCCCTCCAATTATCTGTGGCGTTTCTATAGCTAATCAGCAAATGCTGATAGAAAAGGAGAAGAATAGGAGTGATTTAATGGCCCCATGGTTCCTCTCAAACTTTGTTCACAAGAAACACCCCAACAACACGCACCATCCACCAACCCACCAATTTAACCCTGGCCTAATCACAGGACAACTTACAATGGCCAGTTAACCTACTAACCATCATGTCTTTGGAATGCGAGAGGAAACCCAGGCGTTCACAGGGAGGATTCACAAACCTCTTACAGACAGCGGCAGAATTGAACTCTGAACCCCGACATACCGAGCTACAATAACGTCACACTAACCGCTACGTTATCGTGGTGCCCCCCCCCACCCCCCCCACTGACCCACTCCTTCAACTCTTGCAGGAACTGGACTTAGAACATGGACAGTACAGTACAGTACAGGCCCTTCGGCCCACAATGTTGTGCCAACCCTCAAACTCTGCCTCCCATATAACCCCCCACCTTAAATTCCTCCATATACCTGTCTAGTAATCTCTTAAACTTCTCTAGTCTATCTGCCTCCACCACTGACTCAGGCAGTGCATTCCACGCACCAACCACTCTCTGAGTAAAAAAACCTTCCTCTAATATCCCCCTTGAACTTCCTACCCCTTACCTTAAAGACATATCCTCTTGTATTGAGCAGTGGTGCCCTGGGGAAGAGGCACTGGCTATCCACTCTATCTATTCCTCTCATTATCTTGTACACCTCTATCATGTCTTCTCTCATCCTCCTTCTCTCCAAAGAATAAAGCCCTAGCTCCCTTAATCTCTGATCATAATGCATACTCTCTAAACCAGGTAGCATCCTGGTAAATCTCTTCTGTACCCTTTCCAATGCTTCCACATCCTTCCTATAGTGAGGCGACCAGAACTGGACACAATGCTCCAAGTGTGGCATAACCACAGTTTTATAGAGCTGCATCATTACATCGCGACTCTTAAACTCTATCCCTGGACTTATGAAAGCTTACACCCCATAAGCTTTCTTAACTACCCTATCTACCTGTGAGGCAACTTTCAGGGATCTGTGGAAATGTACCCTGAGATCCCTCTGCTCCTCCACACTACCAGGTATCCTGCCTTTGTACTCTGCCTTGGAGTTAGTCCTTCCAAAGTGTACCACCTCACACTTCTCCGGGTTGAACTCCATCTGCCACTTCTCAGCCCACTTCTGCATCCTATCAATGTCTCTCTGCAATCTTCAACAATCCTCTACACTATCTACAACACCACCAACCTTTGTGTTGTCTGCAAACTTGCCAACCCATCCCTCTACCCCCACATCAAGGTCGTTAATAAAAATCACAAAAAGTAGAGGTCCCAGAACAGATCCTTGTGGGACACCACTAGTCACAACCCTCCAATCTGAATGTACTCCCTCCACTACGACCCTCTGCCTTCTGCAGGCAAGCCAATTCTGAATCCACCTGGCCAAACTTCCCTGGATCCCATGCCTTCTGACTTTCTGAATAAGCCTACCGTGTGGAACCTTGTCAAATGCCTTACTAAAATCCATATAGATCACATCCACTACACTACCCTCATCTCTATGCCTGGTCACCTCCTCAAAGAACTCTATCAGGCTTGTTAGACACGATCTGCCCTTCACAAAGCCATGCTGACTATCCCTGATCAAACCATGATTCTCTAAATGCCCATAGATCCTATCTCTAAGAATCTTTTCCAATAGCTTTCCCACGACAGACGTAAGGCTCACTGGTCTATAATAACCCGGACTATTCCTACTACCTTTTTTGAACAAGGGGACAACATTCACCTCCCTCCAATCCTCCGATACCATTCCCGTGGACAATGGTGACATAAAGATCCTAGCCAGAGGCTCAGCAATCTCTTCCCTCGCCTCATGGAGCAGCCTGGGGAATATTCCGAGAGGCCCCAGGGACTTATCCGTCCTAATGTATTTTAACAACTCCAACACCTCCTCTCCCTTCATATCAACATCCTCCAGAACATCAACCTCACTCATATTGTCCTCACCATCATCAAGTTCCCTCTCATTGATGAATACCGGAGAAGTATTCATTGAAGACCTCGCTCACTTCCACATCCTCCAGGCATATCTTCCCACCTTTATCTCTAATTTGTCCTACTTTCACTCCTGTCATCCTTTCGTTCTTCACATAATTGAAGAATGCCTTGGGGTTTTCTCTTACCCTACTCGCCAAGGCCTTCTCATGCCCCCTTCTTGCTCTTCTTAAGCTCCTTTCTTGCTTCCCTGTATTCCTCAATAGACCCATCTGATCCTTGCTTCCTAAACCTCACGTATGCTGCCTTCTTCCACCTGACTAGATTTTCCACCTCACTTGTCACCCATGGTTCCTTCACCCTACCATTCTTTATCTTCCTCACCGGGACAAATTTATCCCTAACATCCTGCAGGAGATCTCTAAATATCGAACACATGTCCATAGTACATTTCCCTGCAAAAACATCATCCCAATTCACACCCGCAAGTTCTAACCTTATAGCCTCATAATTTGCCCTTCCTCAATTAAAAATTTTCCTGTCCTCTCTGATTCTATCCTTTTCCATGATAATGCTAAAGGCCAGAGAGCGGTGGTCACTTTCCCCCAGATGCTCACCCACTGAGAGATCTGTGACCTGACCCGGTTAATTACCTAATACTAGATCTAGTATGGCATTCCCCCAGTCAGCCTGTCCACATACTGTGACAGGAATCCGTCCTGGACACACTTAACAAACTCTGCCCCATCTAAACCCTTGGAACTAATCAGGTGCCAATCAATATTAGGGAAGTTAAAGTCACCCATGATAACAACCCTGTTATTTTTGCACCTTTCCAAAATCTGCCTCCCAATCTGCTCCTCTGTATCTCTGCTGCTATCAGGGGGCCTAAAGAATACCCCCAATAGAGTAACTGCTCCCTTCCTGTTCCTGACTTCCACCCATACTGACTCAAAAGAGGATCCTGCTATATTGCCCACCCTTTCTGTAGCTGTAATAGTATCCCTGACCAGTAATGCCACCCCTCCTCCCCTTTTTCCGCCCTCTCTATCCCTTTTAAATATCCAGGAATATTGAGAATCCATTCCTGCCCTGGTGCCAGCCAAGTCTCTGTAATGGCCACTACATCATAATTCCATGTATGTATCCAAGCTCTCAGTTCATCACCTTTGTTCCTGACTTGCTGTCAGCTCCTAACCTGCCCTGGGAGATAAATGGCTCATCCCCTGCTCATCTCCAGAGGAGTGAATCCTGAGCACATCCCAAATGAAGATGGCGATTGTGTTGTCTCCGGAATGCAATGACTGATGTTTCCGTAACTGATGGAGCTGAGGAGCTTAGAAAAATAGAGGGCTGTGGGTAAGCCTAGGTAGTTCTAAGGTAAGGACATGTTTGGCACAGCTTTGTGAGTCAAAGGGCCTGTATTGTGCTGTAGGTTTTCTGTGTTTCTAGGTTTCTAATCCTGCCTTGTGGTATACCTGTGTGATCAACAATTTCCTCATTGCAATCTGATGACTAACAGTTGAAAAATGTGTACAGAATCAGATTCAGGTTTAATATCACCAGCATATGGTGTGAAATTTGTTGCTTTACAACAGCAGTACATTGCAATGCATAATAACAAAAATTGTAAATTACAAAAGTAGTGCAAAAAGAGAGAAAAAATTAGTGAGGCAATATTCATAGATTCATTGTCCATTCAGAAATCTGATGGTGGAGAGGAAGAATCTGTTCCTGAATCGTTGAGTGTGTGTTCAGGTTCCTGTACCTCCGGCTTGATGGTAGCAAGGAGAAGAGGGCTTGTCCTGGGTGACAGGGGTCCTTAATGATGGATGCTGCCTTTCTGAGGCGTCACCTTTTGCAGGCGTCCTGTTGTTCGGGAGGCCGGTGTTCATGATGAAGCTGGCTTGGTTCCAACTTTCCCCCCATTTTTGGATCCCCTCCACATCAGATGATGACGCAGCCAGTTATGCAATCAGTGATGGAACTACGCTATTAAATGGATCCATTGACAATAGACAATAGGTGCAGGAGTAGGCCATTCGGCCCTTTGAGCCAGCACCGCCATTCACTGTGATCATGGCTAATCATCCACAATCAGTATCCAGTTCCTGCCTTATCCCCATAACCTTTGATTCCGCTATCTTTAAGAGCTCTATCCATCTCTTTCTTGAAAGCGTCCAGAGACTTGGCCTCCACAGCCTTCTGGGGCAGAGCATTCCATATATCCACCACTCTCGGGGTGGAAAAGCTTTTCCTCAACTCCATTCTAAATGGCCTACCCCTTATTCTTAAACTGTGGCCTCTGGTTCTGGACTCACCCATCAGCGGGAACATGCTTCCTTCCTCCAGCGTGTCCAATCCCTTAATAATCTTATACATTTCAATAAGACCCCCTCTCAGCCTTCTAAATTCCAGAGTATACAAGCCCAGTTGTTCCAATCTTTCGACATATGACAGTCCCGCCATCCCGGGAATTAACCTTGTGACCCTACGCTGCACTCCCTCAATAGCAAGAATGTCCTTCCTCAAATTTGGAGACCAAAACTGCACACAGTACTCCAGGTGTAGTCTCACCAGGGCCCTGTACAGCTGCAGAAGGACCTCTTTGCTCCTATACTCAACTCCCCTTGTTATGAAGGCCAGCATGCCATTAGCTTTCTTCACTGCCTGCTGTACTTGCATGCTTGCTTTCAGTGACTGATGTACAAGAACACCTAGATCTCATTGTACTTCCCCTTTTCCTAACTTGACTCCATTTAGATAATAATCTGCCTTCCTGTTCTTACCACCAAAGTGGAAAACCTCACATTTATCCACATTAAACTGCATCTGCCATGCATCTGCCCACTCACCCAGCCTGTCCAAGTCACCTTGCATTCTCATGACATTCTCCTCACATTTCACACTGCCACCCAGCTTTGTGTCATCAGCAAATTTGCTAAATGTTACTTTTAATTCCCTCATCTAAATCACTAATATATATTGTAAACAGCTGCGGTCACAGCACTGAACCCTGCGGTACCCCACTGGTCACCGCCTGCCATTCTGAAAGGGACCCGTTAATCGCTACTCTTTGTTTTCTGTCAGCCAGCCAATTTTCAATCCATGTCAGTACTCTGCCCCCAATACCATGTGCCCTAATTCTACCCACTAATCTCCTATGTGGGACTTTATCAAAGGCTTTCTGAAGGTCCAGGTACACTACATCCACTGGCTCTTCCTTGTCCATTTTCATAATCACATTCTCAATAAATTCCAGAAGATTAGTCAAGCACGATTTCCCCTTCGTAAATCCATGCTGACTCGGACCAATCCTGTTACTGCTATCCAGCTTGAGTGTCCCTCTATTCTGAGGCTGTATCCTCAGACAAAACCAGTCTCCTCAAACTCCTAATGAAATATAGAGTGTCGTACCTTCTTTTTGATTCCGTCATATTGGGCCCAGGACAGATCCTCGGAGATGTTGATACCCAGGAACTTGAAACTGCTCACCCTTTCATTATTTGGAGACTTTGCATATATAATTTGGAGTTTGTAGAACTGTTGCATCTCAGTTCCAGAGACCCCAGGTTGGATCGCAACCTCTGGTACTGTCTGTGTGGTGTTTGCACAAGTGAGGAAGGGAGGAATCAATGGGAATGTGGGGAGAATGAAATAGAATTAGAGTAGGGTTAGAGTAAATAGGTGGTTGATAGACCCAATGGGCCATATGGCCTGTTTGTGTGCTGTGTGATTACATGACTCTATGAATACAAAACTCAGACATTTATTGCATGTGTTGGATTCTGATGTTTTGAATCCAAGTTTCTATCAGATGTCAGGAAAAACGCTCAAAACTTGTTCCTTCTTGATCTTTTTGTTAAACGTTAATGGGCAAATGAAGTTGAAAATGGACAGTGACAGAGGTTCAGGATGTGAAGAGAAGGAGAGGCAAAAGAGAAAAAGAAAAAGACAAAAGGAGAAGAGTCAAAAAAGGGCACCTCTTTTATATGCATAGATAGGAAACATCCCATTCAAATTTGTTAATAAAAGTTAGCCAATCAGATAGCCCTTATTTAAATTATACAACACCAGAGAAGCTTCCAGAGCTTTCCGGAATGATACAAAGAACTGTAACCACGAGAGGACACACTGAACAGCTGCATATACATACTGTGACCACTAGGGGGCACACTGAACAACTGCATATACATACCGTGACCACTAGGGGGACACACTGAACAGCTGCATATACATACTGTGACCACTAGGGGCACACTGAACAACTGCATATACATACCGTGACCATTAGGGATCACTCTGAACAACTACATATACATACTGTGACCTCTGGGGGACACACTGAACAACTGCATATACATACTGTGACCACTAGGGGGACACACTGAACAGCTGCATATACATACTGTGACCACTAGGGGGCACACTGAACAACTGCATATACATACCGTGACCATTAGGGATCACACTGAACAACTGCATATACAGGCAACACACAAAATGCTGGAGGAACTCAGCTGGCCAGGCAGCATCTATGGAAAAGAGTAAACAGTCAACGTTTCAGGCTGAAACCCTTTATCAGGACAGGAAAAAAAGATGAGAAGTCAGAGCAATAAAATGGGGAGAGGAGAGGAAGAAGAACAAGGTGGTAGGTTACAGAAGAAACCGGGAGGGGGGAGGGATGAAGTAAAAAACTGAGAAGTTGATTGGTGAAAGAGGTAAAGGGTTGGAGAAGAGGGAATCTGATAGAAAGGGTAGAAGACCATGGAAGAAATGGAAGGGGGAGGAACACTTGAGGGAGGTGATAGCCAGGCAAGGAGATAAGGTGAGAGAGGGAAACGGGAATGGGGGAATGGTGAAAGGTGGGCAATTACAGGAAGTTCGAAAAATCAATGTTCGTGCTGTTAGGTTGGAGGCTACAAGGTGTTGCTCCTCTAACCTGAGTGTGGCCTCATCGCGCCAATAGAGGAGGCCGTGGACATGTGAGAATGAGAATGGAAAATAGAATTGAAATGGGTGGCCACTGGGAGATTCTGCTTTTTCGGACAGGTGAAGCAGTCTCCCAATCTACGTCGGATCTCACCATTATACAGGAGGCCACACTGGGAGCACCAGATATAGTAGATGTCCCCAACATATACATATTGTGACCACTAGGGGACACACTGAACAACTGCATATACATACTGTGACCACTAGGGGACACACTGAACAACTGCATTTACATACTGTGACCACTCGGGGACACACTGAACAACTGCATTTACATACTGTGACCACTAGGGGACACACTGAACAACTGCATTTACATACTGTGACCACTCGGGGACACACTGAACAACTGCATATACATACTGTGACCACTAGGGGACACACTGAACAACTGCATGTACATACAACAGGAATTCTGCAGATGCTGGAAATTCAAGCAACATACATCAAAGTTGCTGGTGAACGCAGCAGGCCAGGCAGCATCTATAGGAAGAGGCGCAAGTCCTGACGAAGGGTCTCGGCCTGAAACGTCGACTGCGCCTCTTCCTATAGATGCTGCTTGGCCTGCTGTGTTCACCAGCAACTTTGATGTATGTTGCATGTACATACTGTGACCACTAGGGGACACACTGAACAACTGCATGTACATACTGTAACCACTAGGGGACACACTGAACAACTGCATGTACATACTGTGACCACTAGGGGACACACTAAACAACTGCATATACATACTGTAACTACTAGGAGAGATATTAAACAGTTACATGCACTTAAAATACAAGCAGGTCATTAATTGTTAAGATGCAAAGAAAATAACAAACACTCTAATCCAACACATTGATTGTTAATGGGAACGCCATGTGGTTCAATTTTATAGATACTAAGAACAAACATAAATATTCAGGAATACATAAATTAAGGGAATGGTGAAGACAAAATCATTACTAGAGAAACGGGGCAAGTACTTGAAGAACGTTAACAGGGCTACAATTAAAATAAAATGAGAATATAGATAGTGAGCTGTAAAGATTAAAGATCTTTAAAGATTAGCTTTATTTGCCAGATGTACATCAAGACAATGAAACACACAGTGAAATGCATCATTTGCATTAACAACTATCACAAGTGCCATTACAGCAAAGGCACTGAAGCATCTCTGCTTTCTTAAAGGTTTGTACAGATTCAGCACATAATCTAAAATTTTGACAAACTTCTATAGATACACAGTGGAGAGTATCCTGATTAGTTGCAACAGGGCCTGGTACAGAAACACCAAAGTCCATGAATGTAAAGTCCTATTAAAAATGGCGAATACAGCCCAGTCCATCACAGGAAAAGCCTTCCCCACCATTGAGCACACCTAAAAGGAGCGTTGCCAGAAGAAAGTAGCATCTATCATTAAGGACCCCACCTTCTTGGCCATGCTCCCTTCTCACTGCTGCCATCTGGAAGGAAATACAGGAGCCCAGGGGCCCACACCACCAGGTTCAGGAACAGTTATTACCCCTCAACCATCAGACTCTTGAACCAGCGTGGGTAACTTCACTCATCTCAACTCTGAACTGGTAGCATCTGCACGATTTTCTCTTGTTTGTGATTGGACCACAACCTATGGACTCACTTTCGAGGACTCTACAACTCACTTTCTCAGTATTATTTATTTGTTTGTTTTTATTTACACAGATTGTTTACTTTTGTACATTGGCTGATTGTCAGTCTGTTTATTATTGATTCTATTGCATTTCTCGGTTCTACTGTGAATGCTCGCAGAAAATAAATCCCACAGTAGTATAAGGTGGCATGCATGCTTTGATAATAAATTTATTTTTAACTTTGAACAATTAACGCAGTCCAAAGATGTGCTGGGGGCAGCCCACAAGTGTCACCAAGCTTCTGGCAGCAACATAACATGCTCACGACTAACCCTACCCTATATATCTCCGGGAAGTGGGAGGAAACCGGAGCACCCAGAAAGGACATACACAGTCACGAGGAGAGCACACAAACAACGGCAGAAATTGAACCCCGATCGGAGATCACTAATGCTGTAAAGCAATACTTTAACCACTACATTACCGTATCTGTACCCAGCACACATGTGATGCAGTGAATGATGCATCTCGTATTGTATCGTTCTGTGGCAGGACAGCTGGACGTGTTTTTGAGCTGTTGGACCGGGAGATCACACAGGCTTTTGGTATTTCCAATGGAATCAAAAACTTTGAAAATTCACCTAGATGTTTCAGAGAATTGGGTAACATTTGCAGGTATAGAACATTGAATAGTACAGCACAGTACAGGCCCTTCAGTCCACAATGTTGTGCCGACCCTCAAACCTGCTCTAAATTCAATGTAATCCTTCCATAGTCATAGTCATAGTCATAGTCATACTTTATTGATCCCGGGGGAAATTGGTTAAAATTCCCTCTCACATATCCCTCATTCTCCTATCATCCTTTTGCCTATCTACAAGTCTCTTAAATGTTCCTAATGTATTTGCCTCTTCCATCACCCACCACACACTGTATAAAGAAACCCACCTCTGACACCACCCCCCCCCACCGTACTTTCATCTAATCACATTAAAATTATACTCTTTTGTATTAGCCATTTCCACCCTGGGAAAACCTCTGTCTATGCCTCTTGTACATCTCTATCAAGTCACCTCTCATCCTCCTTCACTCCAAGGAGAAAAGCCTTAGCTCGCTCATCCTATCCTCATATGACAAGCTCTCTAATCCAGGCAGCATCCTGGTAAATCTCCTCTGCACCCTCTCTAAAGCTTCCACATCCTTCCTATAATGAAGTGATTATTAACAAATCATTAAAGCAGGTGTTGTGAGTTGGAAAGGTCGGGATCTTTACACACAGGAAATGTGAATGAATTAATGACGCCCGCACCCCCGTTAAATGTCAGGCCACAATTTCAAATTTCCCAATTTTTAGTGGCTGGTTTGTCCATGGAGTTCAACACATTTTGCATTCAGTGCACCTGGTAAGGCAGGAGTGTTCCAAAACATTTTGAGTCTCTCATTGCTGCAGTCGAAAGTTCTGACCTGCTTCAAAAGGGCAACAATTATGCCAGTGCCCAAGAAGAGTAGTGTGAGTGGCCTTAATGATTATTGTCCAGTAGCTCTCACATCTACAGTCGTAAAGTGGTTATGGCTAGAATCAGCTCCTGCCTCAGCAAGGACCATTGCTACAATGGGTCAATGGCAGATGAGATATCATTGGTCTCAACAGGCCTTGAGTTACCTGGACAATACAAATACCAATGTCAGAATGCTTTTATTGAGTATAGCTCAGCATTTAACACCATCATTCCTACAATTCTGATCAAAAAGCTCACAAACGTAGGCTTCTGTACCTCCCTCTGCAACTGGATACTCGACTCCCTAACCCGAAGACCATGATCTGTGCGGATTGGAAATAACATCTCCACTCACTGATAATCGACAATGGTGCACCACAGGGACGTGTGCTTACCCCACTGTTCTACTCTCTCTACATCCATGACCCTGTGGCTAGGCACATCTCAAATATTATCTATAAGTTTGCTGATGATATAACCATTGTTGGCAAAATTTCAGATGGTGAGGAGAAGGCATACCAGAGTGAGATATGCCAACCAATTGAGTGGTGTTGAAGCAACAACCTCAAGTCAACACAAGTTACTTTTGATTGTCATTTCGACCATAACTGCTGGTACAGCACACAGTAAAAACAAGACAATGTTTTTCAGGACCATGGTGCTACATGAAACAATACAAAAACTACACTGAACTATGTAAAACAACACAAAACTACACTGGACTGCGGACCTACCTGGAACTGCATAAAGTGCACAAAACAGTGCAGGCATTACAATGAATAATAAACAAGACAATAGGCACAGTAGAGGGCAGTAGGTTGGTGTCAGTCCAGGCTCTGGGTATTGAGGAGTCTGATGGCTTGGGGGAAGAAACTGTTACATAGTCTGGTCCTCGCTCTCAACGTCAGTAAGACCAAAGAACTGATTGTGAACCTCAGAAAGGTAAGATGAGGGAACACACAGCAGTCCTCATTGAGGGATCAGAAGTGGAAAAGGTGAGCAGTTTCAATTTCCTGGGTGTCAATATCTCTGAGGACCTAACCTGGGCACAATATCGTAGCCAGCTATAAAGAATGCAAGACAGCAGCTCGATTTCAATAGAAGTTGAGGAGATTTGGTATGTCACCAAAAGCACTCAAAAATTTCTACAGATGTACTGGCATTCTAATTGGCTGCATCACCATCAGGTATTGGGGGAGGTGTGGGGCTACTGCACGGTATTGAAATAAGCTGCAGAGAGTTGTAAAATCAGTCAGCTCCATCATGGACACTAGCCTCTGTAGTATCCAGGATATCTTCAAGGAGTGGTGCCTCAAAAAAGGAGGCATCCATCATTAAAGACCTCCATCACTCTGGACATGCCCTCTTCTCATCGCTACCTTCGGGAAGGAGATACAGAAGCCTAAAGGCACATATATAACAATTCAGGAATAGATTCTTCCCCTCTGCCATCGGATTTCTAAATGGACACTGAACCCATGAAGACTACCTCACTTTTTTTTTGCACTATTTATTTAATGGTTTGTTCTTCATCAAATTATGGTACTGCTGTAACTATATGTTATAATTATGTGGTTCTGTCAGTGTTAGTCTTTGGTTTGTCCCGTTTTCTGTGATATCACTCTGGAGAAACATTGTATCGTTTCTTAATGCATGTGTGCATTTCTAAATGACAATAAAAGAGGACTGAGCGTTCTCATAATCTAAATTTAATTATTTAATATGTATGCTTCCTATAATTCAGTTTTCCTCTCTATTGAACTGCTGCTGCAAAGTGAGCAAATTTCATGACATGTGACAATGATATTAAACCTGATTCTGATGCTGATTCATATTAGCCACTTTTGCCCAAGTACTTGAACAACTATTAAAAAAAAAGATAAAAGCAAAATATTGCTGATACTGTAAATTTAAAAATGGGTTTCAGAACCGATTCAGGGGAGTTTATTGTCACAGGCACCTTCTTCTTAAGCCTGTCACTCTGGGGGTACAGGCTGCCAACAGCAGCTCAGCTGAGTCTGACCTCTGTCCTGGGCCACTCTTTCAGGTTTTCGAGCTGCCACCCGTCGAAGATACTTCCTCCCTGCGGGATGAGGTCTTTGGAGCTACTTCTGGCATTTCTGTAGCTCTGGGTTTTTACAGGATGGGGCTACTCACACCATGCCCAACCCTCCTCCTTTGGCAGCCGGGCTTGGGGCCGTCCATGCCACACGCACACTTGGTCACAATGAAATTCCTTGCTTGTGTGAGGTTCGCAGAGGGAAGAGCCAACACAGTTACAATATATTCAGCAATAAGCACAATAACAGTGGAATAGTGCGAAGTATAGAACTGAGGGAGTGAAAAAAGAAATGTCAAAGTGACAATACTGAAATGCTGGAAAGATTCCATTACGCTGGAAAGAGAGAAGAGTAAATTTACAAACTTGCTGCTGGGTTATGGAAAGAGATTGAGCAGGTTTGGACTTTATTTTTTGAAGAACAGAAGAAAAGGGGGTGATTTTATAGAGATGTGTACAATTATGAGGGACAAAAATAAGATGAATGTCATAGAATCATCAACCGCTACAGCACAAAGACAGGCCTTTCGCCCCATCTAGTCCATGCTGAACTATTACTTTGCACTGGCACTAGCCTCCCCGGTTTCAATAGGCAATGCCTCAAAAAGACAATATCCATCATTAAAGACCCACCATCACCCAGGACATGCCCTCTTCTGATTGCTACCATCAGGGAGGAGGTACAGGAGCCTGAAGACTCACACTCAATGATTCAGGAACAGCTTCATCCCATAAGACCATAAGACCATAAGACAAAGGAGCAGAAGTAGGCCATTCAGCCCATCGAGTCTGCTCCGCCATTTTATCATGAGCTGATCCATTCTCCCATTTAGTCCCACTGCCCCACCTTCTCACCATAACCTTTGATGCCCTGGCTACTCAGATACCTATCAATCTCTGCCTTAAAGACACCCAATGACTTGGCCTCCACTGCTGCCCGTGGCAACAAATTCCATAGATTCACCACCCTCTGACTAAAAAAAATTTTTCGCATTTCTGTTCTAAAAGGGCGCCCTTCAATCCTGAAGTCATGCCCTCTCGTACTAGACTCCTCCATCATGGGAAACAACTTTGCCACATCCACTCTGTCCATGCCTTTTAACATTCGAAATGTTTCTATGAGGTCTCCCCTCATTCTTCTAAACTCCAAGGAATACAGTCCAAGAGCGGACAAACGTTCCTCATATATTAACCCTCTTATTCCCGGAATCATTCTAGTGAATCTTCTCTGTACCCTCTCCAACGTCAGCACATCCTTTCTTAAATAAGGAGACCAAAACTGCCCACAGTACTCCAAGTGAGGTCTCACCAGCACCTTATAGAGCCTCAACATCACATCCCTGCTCCTATACTCTATTCCTCTAGAAATGAATGCCAACATTGCATTCGCCTTCTTCACTACTGACTCAACCTGGAGGTTAACTTTAAGGGAATCCTGTATGAGGACTCCCAAGTCCCGTTGCATCTCAGAATTTTGAATTCTTTCCCCATTTAAATAATAGTCTGCCCATTTATTTTTTCTGCCAAAGTGCATAACCATACACTTTCCAACATTGTACTTCATTTGCCACTTCTCTGCCCATTCTTCCAATCTATCCAAGTCTCTCTGCAGACTCTCCATTTCCTCAGCACTACCGGCCCCTCCACCTATCTTCGTATCGTCAGCAAACTTAGCCACAAAGCCATCTATTCCATAATCCAAATCGTTGATGTACAATGTAAAAAGAAGCGGCCCCAACACTGATCCCTGTGGAACACCACTGGTAACTGGCAGCCAACCAGAACAGGATCCCTTTATTCCCACTCTCTGTTTCCTGCCAATCAGCCAACGCTTTATCCACGTATGTAACTTTCCCGTAATTCCATGGGCTCTTATCTTGTTAAGCAGCCTCACGTGTGGCACCTTGTCAAAGGCCTTCTGAAAATCCAAATATACAATATCCACTGCATCTCCCTTGTCTAGACTACTGGTAATTTCCTCAAAAAATTGTAATAGGTTTGTCAGGCAGGATTTTCCTTTAAGGAAACCATGCTGAGTTCTGCCTATCTTGTCATATGCCTCCAGGTACTCTGTAACCTCATCCTTGACAATCGACTCCAACAACTTCCCAACCACCGACGTCAAGCTAACAGGTCTATAATTTCCTTTTGGCTTCCTTGTCCCCTTCTTAAATAGCGGAGTGACATTTGCAATCTTCCAGCCCTCCGGAACCATGCCAGAATCTATCGACTTTTGAAAGATCATCGCTAATGCCTCTGCAATCTCAACAGCTACTTCCTTCAGAACACGAGGGTGCATTCCATCTGGTCCAGGAGATTTATCGACCTTTAGCCTATTCAGCTTTCTGAGTACTTTCTCTGTCGTAATAGTGACTGCGCACACTTCTCTTCCCTGCCACCCTTGAGTGTCCGGTATACTGCTGTCTTCCTCAGTGAAGAATGATGCAAAATACTTGTTCAGTTCCTCTGCCATCTCCTCATCTCCCATTACAATTTCTCCAGTATCATTTTCTATCGGTCCTATATCTACTCTCACCTGTCTTTTACTCTTTATATACTTGAAAAAGCTTTTAGTATCCTCTTCGATATTATTTGCTAGTTTCCTTTCATAGTTAATCTTTTCTCTCTTAATGACCTTCTTGGTTTCCTTTTGTAAGGTTTTAAAGACTTCCCAATCCTCTGTCTTCCCACTAATTTTTGCTTCCTTGTATGCCCTCTCCTTAGCTTTAACTTTGGCTTTGACTTCTCTTGTCAACCACGGTTGCATCCTTTTTCCACTCTAAAATTTCTTCTTTTTTGGAATATACCTGTCTTGCACATTCCTCATTTCTCGCATAAACTCTAGCCACTGCTGCTCTGCTGTCTTTCCCGCCAGTATCCCTTTCCAGTCAACTTTGGCCAGATCCTCTCTCATGCCACTGTAGTTTCCTTTACTCCACTGAAACACCGACACATCAGATTTCGGCTTCTCTTTTTCTAATTTCACAGTGAACTCAATCATGTTATGATCACTGTCTCCTAAGGGTTCCTTCACCTCAATCTCTCCAATCACCTCCGGTTCATTACACAATACCCAATCCAGTACAGCCGATCCCCTAGTGGGCTCAACAACAAGCTGTTCTAAAAAGCCATCTCGCAAACATTCTACAAATTCTCTCTCTTGAGATCCAGTGCCGACCTGATTTTTCCAATCTACTCGCATGTTAAAATCCCCCACAATTATCATAACACTGCCCTTCTGACAAGCCTTTTCTATTTCCTGTTGTAATTTGTAGTCCACATCCCTGCAGCTGTTTGGAGGCCTATAAATAAGTGCCATCAGGGTCCTTTTACCCCTGCTATTCCTTAGCTCAACCCATAAAGATTCTGCACCTTCCGATCCTATATCACCTCTTTCTAATGATTTAATATCATTTCTTACCAATAAAGCCACGCCTCCCCCTCTGCCTACCTTCCTATCCTTCCAATACACCGTGTATCCTTGGACGTTCAGCTCCCAGAGACATGCATCCTTTAGCCAGGTCTCAGTGATGGCCACAATATCATACCTGCCAATCTGTAGCTGTACAACAAGATCATCCACCTTATTTCTTCCGCTGCGTGCATTTAAGTACAACACCTTAAGACCAGTATTTGATACTTTTTGCTTTGATTTCACTGCAACTTTATTGCACTGCAACTCTGACATCAGATTCTGAATGGGCATTCAGCCGTGTACACTACTTCACTACTTTCCCTCTTTTTGCACTGCATATTCAATTTAATATTTTAAATATGTGTACATACTATAATTTATAGCTTTTATTGTTATGTATTTCACTGTACTGCTGCTGAAAAACAACAAATTTCACAACACTTGCCAGTGATAATAAACTTGATTCTGAAGATTTCCAGCATCTGCCAAATCTGTTGTGATGAGATAAGCTGTTTTCTTGGTTAGCTGAGACATGAACTGGGGTAGATTAATTCAAACCATCATTGCCTTGGGATTATAGGGGTTTTATCCGTGGCAGGTTCAGTCTGCCCTCACTGTTATTTGCAGGACAGAGCCCGCGGGCTTGGAGAGTAATGAACCATCTTCATTTGAAGTTTACCCTATCGCCTTTACGATCTATCCAGACCAGTTTAACAAGCACACCCATGAAGTGCTGCAGCTTGCAAGGAAAAAAAGCTATTGTCTCACATTCTCATCAATGCAACCAGCATGATCCAATCTTCTATTCTGTTCTGTTGACCGGTTGGCACACTGGTACTGAAGCTCGATCAGACCACGGCTGGAGTCATGAGTACAATTAATGGACAGTGCATTTTTGAAAGGGTGAGCCTTGCGAAGAGTACAGAGCAGATTCAATATCAGAATCAGATTTATTAACACTGACAGATATCATGAAATTTGGCGTTTTGCAGCAGTGGTACTGTGTAATACATAAAATATACTATAACTTAATAAAAATATATTTTGCACTGCTAATTTTAAATTTTATAATATGTGTAAGTATAATATATCAGGCTTGCTTGATGTTATTTTTATACACAACTGTAAGAAGGACTAAATAATTGCTACTCCGGATCCGATGCAGCATAAAGTAAGACTATGGAACTATCCAACCAAAAGATACAGTATAGGAGTAGAAGTAGGACATTTTGCCAATCGAGTCTTTTCTGCCATTTCATAATGGCTGATCCAGTTTTCCCCTCAGTCACAATCTCCTGCCATCTCCCCCCGTATCCCTTCATACCCAAACCAATCAGGAATCTATCAACCTCTGCCTTAAATATACATAAAGACTAGGCCTCCACAGTTGCCTGTGGCAAAGAATTCCACAGATTCACCACTCTCTGGCTAAAGAAATTCCTCCTCATCTCTGTTCTAAAAGGCTGCCCCTCTATTCTGAGGCTGTATCCTCTGGTCTTAGACTCTCCCACCATAGGAAACATCCTCTCCACATCTACTCTATCAAGCCCTTTCACCATTCAACACACATCAAAGTTGCTGGTGAATGCAGCAGGCCAGGCAGCATCTCTGGGAAGAGGGACTGTATTGGCACTGCTTCCTGCACGCATGCAGAACTCGTTGACTTTTAACTTTGCCTCCAACTTTCACCCTGCCCTCAAGTTTACCTGGTCCATTTCGGACACCTCCCTCCCCTTTCTAGATCTTTCTGTCTCTGTCTCTGGAGACAGCTTATCCACTGATGTCTACTATAAGCCTACTGACTCTCACAGCTATCTGGACTATTCCTCTTCTCACCCTGTCTCTTGCAAAAACGCCATCCCCTTCTCGCAATTCCTCCGTCTCCGCCACATCTGCTCTCAGGATGAGGCTTTTCATTCCAGGACAAGGGAGATGTCCTGCTTTTTTATAGAAAGGGGCTTCCCTTCCTCCACCCTCAACTCTGCTCTCAAACACATCTTCCCCATTTCACGCACATCTGCTCTCACTCCATCCTCCCGCCACCCCACTAGGAATAGGGTTCCCCTGGTCCTCACCTACCACCCCACCAGCCTCCGGGTCCAACATATTATTCTCCGTAACTTCCGCCACCTCCAATGGGATCCCACCACTAAGCACATCTTTCCCTCCCCCCCCGCTTTCCGCAGGGATTGCTCCCTATGCGACTCCCTTGTCCATTCGCCCTCCCCACTGATCTCCCTCCTGGCACTTATCCTTGTAAGCGGAACAAATGCTACACATGCCCTTATACTTCCTCCATCACCACCATTCAGGGCCCCAGACAGTCCTTCCAGGTGAGGCGACACTTCACCTGTGAGTCGGCTGGGGTGATATACTGCGTCCGGTGCTCCCGATGTGGCCTTTTATATATTGGTGAGACCCGACGCAGACTGGGAGACCGCTTTGCTGAACACCTATGCTCTGTCCGCCAGAGAAAGCAGGATCTCCCGGTGGTCACACATTTTAATTCCACATCCCATTCCCATTCTGACATGTCTATCCACGGCCTCTTCTACTGTAAAGATGAAGCCACACTCAGGTTGGAGGAACAACACCTTATATTCCGTCTGGGTAGCCTCCAACCTGATGGCATGAACATTGACTTCTCTAACTTCCGCTAATGTCCCACCTCCCCCTCGTACCCCATCCATTATTTATATACACACATTCTTTCTCTCTCTCTCCTTTTTCTCCCTCCGTCCCTCTGACTATACCCCTTGCCCATCCTCTGGGTTTTTCCCCCCCTCCTCCTTTTCTTTCTCCCTGGGCCTCCTGTCCCATGATCCTCTCATATCCCTTTTGCCAATCACCTGTCCAGCTCTTGGCTCCATCCCTCCCCCTCCTGTCTTCTCCTATCATTTTGGATCTCCCCCTCCACCTCCCACTTTTAAATCTCTTACTAGCTCTTTCTTCTGTTAGTCCTGACGAAGAGTCTCGGCCCGAAACGTCGACTGCACCTCTTCCTAGAGATGCTGCCTGGCCTGCTGCGTTCACCAGCAACGTTGATGTGTGTTGCTTGAATTTCCAGCATCTGCAGAATTCCTCGTGTTTGCCTTTCACCATTCAATAGGTTTCAATGAGGTCACCCTCATTCTTCTGAATCCCAGTGAATACAGGCCGAGTCATCAAATGCTCTTCATCCGACAAGCTGTTCAGTCCTAGAATCATTTTCAAAACCTCCTTTGAACCCCCTCCAGTTTCAACACATAAAGGGCCCAAACCTGCTCACAATACTCCAAATGAAGCCTCAGCAGTGCTTTATAAAGTCTCAACATTACATCCTTGCTTTTATATTCCAGTCCTCTTGGAATGAATGCTAACATTGCATTTGCCTTCCTCCCCACAGACACAACCTGCAAATTAACTTTTAGGGAATCCTGCACATGCTCCCAAGTCCCTTTGCACCTCAGTTTTTTGTATTTTCTCTCCAATTAGAAAATAATCAACTCTTTCACTTCTATCAAAATGCATGACCGTATACTTCCCAACACTGTATTCCATCTGCTGCTTCACTGCCAGTTCCCCTAATCTGTCTAAGTCCTCCTGTAGCCTCTCTACTTCCTCAAAACTACCTGCCTCTCCACCTATTTCGTATTACCTGCAAACTTTGCAACAAAGCCATCAATTCCATCATCTAAATCATTGACATATAATGTAAAAAGAATCGGTCTCAACACAGACCCCTGTGGAACACCACTAGTCACCGGCAGCCAGTCAGAAAAGACTACCTTTATTCCCACGCTTTGCCTCCTGCCAATCTGCCACTGCTTTATCTATGCGAGAATCTTTCCTGTAATACCATCGGCTTGTAGCTTGTTAAGCAGCCTCATGTGTGGCACCTTGTCAAGGGCCTTTTGAAAATCTAAGTACACAACATCAACGATTCTCTTTTGTCTATCCTGCTTGTTATTTCGTCAAAAAATTCCAACGGCTTTGTCAGGCAAGATATTTTCTTGAGTAAACCATGATGACTATGGCCTATTTTATCATGTGGAGGTATTAGTAATAGAGTACCCTGAGACTCCAACGTCTTCCCAACCACTGAGGTCAGACAAACTGGCCTATAATTTCCTTTCTTCTGCCTCTATTCCTTCTTGAAGAGTGGAGTGGTATTTGCAATTTTCCAGTCTACCAGAACTATTGCAGATTCTAGTGATTCTTGAAAGATCATTACTATATTGTACCTTCCTCTGCAATTGGATCCTCAACTTCCTAACCGGAAGACCACAGTCTGTGTGGATTGGTGATAACATCTCCTCCTCGCTGACGATCAACACTGGCGCACCTCAGGGGTGTGTGCTTAGCCTACTGCTCTACTCTCTCTATATACACATGACTGTGTGGCTAGGCATAGCTCAAATACCATCTACAAATTTGCTGATGATACAACCATTGTTGGTAGAACTTCAGGTGGTGACGAGAGGGCGTACAGGTGTGAGATATGCCAACTAGTGGAGTGGTGCTGCAGCTACAACCTGGCACTCAACGTCAGTAAGACGAAAGAGCTGATTGTGGACTTCAGGAAGGGCAAGACAAAGGAACACACACCAATCCTCATAGAGGGATCGGAAGTAGAGAGAGTGAGCAGCTTCAAGTTCCTGGGTGTCAAGATCTCTGAGGATCTAACCTGGTCCCAATATATTGATGTATTTATAAAGAGGGCAAGACAGTGACTATACTTCATTTGGAGCTTGGCATGTCAACAAATATACCCAAAAACTTCTATAGATATATCATGGAGAGCATTCTGACAGTCTGGTATGGAGGGGCTACTGCACAGGACCGAAAGAAGCTGCAGAGGGTTATAAATCTAGTCAGCTCCATCTTAGGCACTAGCCAACAAAGTACCCAGGCCATCTTCAAGGATCAGTGTCTCAGAAAGGCAGCGTCCATTATTAAGGACCTCCAGCACCCAGGGCATGCCCTTTTCTCATTGTTACAATCAGGTAGGAGATACAGAAGCCTGAAGGCGCACACTCAGCGATTCAGGAACAGCTTCTTCCCCTCTGTCATCCGATTCCTAAATGGACATTGAATCTTTGGACACTACCTCACTTCCTTTAATTACAGTATTTCTGTTTTTTTGCAAATTTTTTAATCTATTCAATATACATATACTGTAATTGAATTACTTATTTTTTTCTTTAAATTTTGTTTTTTTTCTTCTATATTATGTATTGCATTGGATGTTCGAAATTCTGTGTTCTATATTCGATGTTCTATGTTCTATGTTCTCTGTTCGAAGTTCTGTGTTTGATGTTCTATGTTCCATGTTTTATGTTCAATGTTCTGTGTTCTATGTTTGATGTTATGTGAAGTCCTGTGTTCTGTGTTCTATGTTCAATGTTTGATGATCTATGTTCTATGTTCTGTGTTCCCTGTTCTATTACACAGTGTGGCTTGCATTGCCTTGACTCTGGCGATGTGCTGGGAGCCACCCACAGGTGTCAACATAGCATGCTCACAACTTAATAGCCCTTACTAATCCATACATCTTTGGGTTAAGGGTGAAAGGTGAAGTGTTTAAGGGGAACCTGAGGGAAAATTAATCATTCAATGGATGGTGAGGGTGTGGAACAATCTGCCAGTGGAAGTGATAGATATGGATTCAATTTCAACATTTAAGAGAAATTTGGATCGGTACATGGATGGCAGGGATATGGAGGGTGATGGTCCAGGCACAGGTCGATGGGACCAGGCAAAGTAATAGATCTGCACAGACTAGATGAGCCAAATAGCCTGTTTCTGTGTGTAGTGTTCTAAGACTCTAATCGCATCAAATGCCAAGTTCAAATACTCAGATCTCCTCTGAAAGATTTAGAGATTGGAAAAGAGCCAGTGCTAGTGGTCAACAAACAAACGACCGTGTCACACATTGATACATTCTCATCCTGTTCACTTTCCTCTGGTGGCAACAGAAAGATCTCCTCTTGTTATTTTTGGTTGAGTATTATTTCCTCTACGGAAACAGTTAATGTATGATGACTTCCCGTGCAGAACTGTAGAATTGTATGGCAATTTGAAATGCATTTAAGGTGAGAGAGGCAAGTTTTTTTACACAGAGTGGTGGTTGTCTGGAATGTGCTGCCTGGGGTGGCAGTAGAGGCAGAAATATTAGAAACTTTTAAGACTCTAATGAATGTGAGGAAATTGGAAGGATAGGGAGATTGTGTAGCCAGAGGAGATTCGTTTAGAATACTGATTTATTTGATTTGGTATAACATTGTGGGCCGAAGAGCCCGTTCTTGTTCTTGTTCTATGTTCTCAGTTGGATTGTCTTGCTCACATGTGAGGGGGTTAATATTTCACCCAGTGTAACTTCCAATAACCATGGGGCAGGTCTTTCTCTGCTGGGGATAAGTTAGTGAGAAGCTAGAATGAGGGGATTAAATATAGAACACAGAACATAAAACATGGAACACTACAGCATATTACAGCCCCTTTGGCCAACAACGTGAGGCAGCACAGTGGTGTAGTGGTTAGCAGGGTTCAATTCCCACTGCCGCCTGTAAGGAGTTGAGTATTCTCCCTGTGACCACATGGGTTTCCCCCAGCTACTCTGTTTTTTTTTCCCATCATCCAAAGATGTTCCAGTTGGTAGGTTAATTGGTCATTGTAAATTATCCCGTAATTAAGCTGGGGTTGAAGTGAGGGATTGCTGGGCAGCACGGCTCGAAGGGCCAGAAGGGCCCTGGGGTCCACACAGTTTCTCAATAAATAATAAAAAAAACAGTGTTACACTGACCCTTTTGATCTACTCTAAGATCAATCCAACCCTTCCATCCGGCATAACCACCCACGTTTTCTTTCACCCATGCCCCTGGCAGTCACACACCCACCACACTAGGTAAAAAAAACTACCTCTGATATCCCCCCTATACTTTCCTACAGTCACCATGTCCTCTCATATGGAAAATGCCTTTGGCTGTCTACTCAGTTATGCCTCTGATCATCCTGTAAACCTCTATCAATGTTATGTTTTGTAACTCCAAAACTAATGGAAAGAAAAACAGAGGAGCCTGGGAAGACAAGTCTCTGATTCGTTTTACTTTAGTGAGATTTGATGTGGTGGTGTAATGACGTATGCCATTCACTTACTTCTTACATCTAACCCATCATGAATTATGTAAACAAAGAAAGAATGCTTCATCAAAACAATATATTTACAATATCTCTCAAATATTACAGAAATATTAAATACACAACTCTCCCCCCTGTTTAGCTATAAACTCCAACTCAATATAGAATGCATCTCAACTACAATATGTTACGTATTGCTCTCTATATATACTGTAAACAATGTACAGCAACTATTATATAGACATCAACAGCATAATAAACTTTAGACTGTCTCAATCAGGCCTAAAGATTTAATCGCTGTGGAGGCTTTCTTACTCTTGTGGGATAATATTGTTCCTGATGAGAGAGGTGATTCTGCTTGGCAGGTGTGACCATAAGACCATAAGACATAGGAGCAGAATTAGGCCATTCAGCCCATCAAGTTTGCACCACCTTTCCATTATTGCTGATCCTGGATCCCACTCAACCCCATTCACCTCCCTTATCGCCATATTCTTTGATGCCCTCACTGATCAGGAAATGATCAACTTCCGCCTTAAATATATGCATGGACTTGGTCTCCACTGCAGGTTGTGGCAGAGCATTGCACAGATTCACTACTCTCTGGCTAAAAAAATTCTTCCTTGCCTCTGTTCTAAAGGGTCACCCCTCAATTTTGAGGCTGTGCCCTCTAGTTCTAGATACCCCCTACATCCTTTCCATATCCGCCCTATCTAGTCCTTTCAACATTCAGTGGGTTTCAATAAGATCCCCCCCCCCAATTCTTCTAAATTCCAGTGAGTACAGGCCCAAAGCTGCCAAAAGCTCCTCATATATTAACCCCTTCGTTCCTGAAATCATCCTCGTGAACCTCCTCTGGACTCTCTCCAATGACAACACATCCTTTCTGAGATATGGGGCCCAAACCTGTTGACAATACTCCAAGTACAGCCTGACTAGTATCTCATAAAGCCTCAGCATTATCTTTTGCTTTTATATTCTATTCCTCTTGAAATAAATGCCAACATTGCATTTGCCTTCTCTACCACAGATTCAACCTGTAAATTAACCTTCTGGGAGTCTTGCACAAGGTCTCCCAAGACCCTCTGCCCCTCTGATGTTAGAAACTTCTCCCCATTTAGATAATAGTCCACACTATTGTTCCTTTTACCAAAATGTGTTATCATACATTTCCCAACGCTGTATTCCACCTGCGACTTTTTTGTCCATTCGTCCAATTTGTCTAGGTCCTGCTGCATTTGCATTGCTTCCTCAGCACTACCTACCCCTCCACCTATATCATCTGCAAACTTCGCCACAAAGCCACCAATTCCATTATCCAAGTCATCGACAAGCAATTGGAAAAGTAACAGTCCCAATACTGACCCCTGAAGAACACCACTAGTCACTGGCAGCCAACCAAAAAAGGCCCCCTTTATTCCCAATTGCTGCCTCCTGCCTGTCAGCCATTCCTCTATCCATGTCAGTAGCTTTCCTGTAATGCCATAGGATTTTATCTTGTTAAGCAGCCTCGTGTGTGGCACTTTATCAAATGCCTTCTGAAAATCCGAGTGAATGACATCCACTGCCTCTCCTTTGTCCACCCTGCTTGTTACTTCCTCAAAGGACTCTAACAGATTTGTCAGGCAAGATTTGCCTTTACAGAAACAATGCTGACTTTGACTTATATTATCATTAGTTTTCAAGTACCTTGAAACCTCATCCTTAATAGTAGATTCCAACACTTTCCCAAGCTCTGAGGTTAGGCTAACTGGCCTATAATTTCCTTTCTTTTGCCTTCCTCACTTCTTAAAGAGTGGAGTGACATTTGCAATCTTCCAGTCCTCCGGGACCATGCCAGAATCAGGTGATTCTTGAAAGATCATGACCAATGCAACGTTATCTCTTCAGCAAATTCTTTCAAGACTCTGGGATGTAGTCCATCTGGTCCAGATGACCTATCCACTTTAAGACCTTTGAGTTTGCCTAGTATTTTTTCCTTTGTAATGGCAATGACACTCGCTCCTGCTCCCTGACACTCACAGACCTTGGGAACACTGCTAGTGTCTTCCACAGTGAAGATAGATGCAAAGTACCTGTTAAAGTCATCTGCCATTTCTTTGTCTCCCATTGCTACCTCACCAGCATCAATTTCCAGTTGTCGAATATCAACTCTCACCTCCGTTTTACTCTTTATTTAACTGAAAATACTTCTGATATCCTGCTTTATATTATTGGCTAGTCTGTCATATTTCATCTTTTCCCTTCTTATAGATTTTTTTAGTTGCCTCTTGTTGGATTTTAAAAGCTTCCCAATCATCCAACTTCCCACTCACTTTTGCTGTCTGTATGTGCCCTTTCCTTGGCTTTTATGCAGTCCTTAACTTCCTTTGTCAGCCACAGTTGCCTACCCCTGCCCATTTGAGAACTTCTTCCTCTGTGGTACATTTCTATCCTGTACCTTGTGAACTATTCCCAGAAACTTCAGCCATCTCTGCTCTGCCAGCATCCTCCTCCAATCCACCTGGGCAAGCTCCTCTCTCATGCCTCTGTAATTCCCTTTATTCCGTTGCAATAAAGATACATGTGAATTACATTTCTCCCTCTCAAATTGCAGTACGATTTCAGTCATATTATGATCACTGCCTCCTAAGGGTTCCTTTACATTAAGCTCCCTAATAAGATCCGGGTTATTACACAACACCCAGACTTGTGACTGTGAAATAATCTCAGGTCCTGGGGCATCTTCCATGGTGGTTATGGGAGTTGACTTTGGGTCTGCAGGAAGTAGTTCTGAATGGTCCGGCAAAGCATACACGGATCCTCTGCCAGAACAATGCTGGCCATTCCAGGAATGGAGAGGCACTGCTCTTGGCATCCGGAACAGTGCATAGCAAGCTGCTCAATCCGCTGATCTATCCCAGGCCACCAATCAAAGCTTTGAGCTAATAGCCAATGCTTTCGTTGTGACTACACCCAGGTGACCAGCATGTAGCTCCTCCGACTCTTTAGATCTCAGCTTGCATGGCATAACTCTCAATTGCCAAAGAAGGCAACCTCCGTCAAGGGCAAATTCATACCAGCGCTGGATTTTATGCTGTACATTCCAGCCATGCATGTCTGAGACAGTGTGGGGTCCTTCCTGGTTTCCCTTTGGATCATCTCTGCTGTAAAGTGGAGACGTTCGATTTGTATTGGGGAGAATTCGTCAAGAGGGGTGTTCTCTTTCGTAAGGTTTTCAGGTGTTTCCTTTTCCAAGGTACAGTGCCCATAAAAAGTATTCACCTCCCCCCCCCCCGGAAGTTTCCATGTTTTATTGTTTTACAGCATTGAATCACAGTGGATTTAATTTGACTTTTTTTGACACTGATCAACAAAACAAGACTCATGTGTCAAAGTGAAAACAGATCTCTACAAAGTGATCTAGATTAATTACAAATATAAAACACTAAATAATTGATTGCATAAACATTCACCCCCTTTATTATGACATACCAAATCATCACATGTGCAGCCAAATGGGTTTAGAAGTCACATAATTAGTTAAGTGGAGATCACCTGTGTGCAGTTAAGGTGTTTCAATTGATTGTAGTAAAAATACACTAGTATCTGGAAGGTCCAACTGCTGGTGAGTCAGTACCCTGGCAAAAACTACACCATGAAGACAAGAACACTCCAAACAACTCCACAAAAAGGTTATTGAAAAGCACAAGTCAGGACAAGGATACAAGAAAATTTCTGAGTGACTGAATGTCCCTTGTAGTACAATAAAATCAATCATCAAGAACCGGAAAGAATATGGCACAGCTGTAAATCTGCCTAGAGCAGGCCATCCTCAAAAACTGAGTGACCGTGCAAGAAGGGGACTAGCGAGGGAGGCCATCAAGAGACCTATGGCAACTCTGGAGGAGTTACAAGCTTCAGTGGCTGAGACAGGAGAGACTGCACATACAACTGTTGCCCAGGGCTTCACCAATTGCAGCTTTATGGAGAGCAGCAAAGAGAAAGCCATTGTTGAAAAATAAACTCACATGAAATCTCAGCTACAGCTTGCCAGAAGGAATGTAGGAGACTCTGTAGTCTGCTGGAAGAAGGTTTTATGGTCTGATGAAACCAAAATTGAGCTTTTTGTTCATCAGACTAAATGATATGTTTGGCGTAAAGACTGAACATAATCAAAAACACTCCATCCCTACCATGAAGCATGGATGTGGCTGCATCGTGCTGTGGGGATGCTTCACTGCAGCAGGCCCTGGAAGGCTTGTGAAGGTAGAGGGTAAAATGAATGCAGCAAAATCCTGGAGGAAAACCTGATGCAATCTGCAAGGGGACTGCAACTTGGGAAAAGATTTGTTTTCCAGCAAGACAATGACCCCAAGCATAAAGCCAAAGATACACAGGAATGGCTTAAAAACAACAAAGTTAATGTCCTGGAGTGGCCAAGTCAGAGTCCAGACCTCAATCCAATTGAGAATTTGTGGCTGGACTTGAAAAGGCCTGTTCACTTACGATCCCTCTGCAATCTGACAGAACTTGAGCAGTTTTGTAAGGTAGAATGGAGAAAACTTGCAGTGTCCAGATGTGCAAAGCTGCT
Source organism: Mobula hypostoma (assembly GCF_963921235.1). NCBI lineage: Eukaryota > Metazoa > Chordata > Chondrichthyes > Myliobatiformes > Myliobatidae > Mobula > Mobula hypostoma. The sequence continues at coordinate 112,464,638 of NC_086108.1, forward strand.
GGAGACCTATCCACACAGACTCAAGGCTGTAATTGCTGCCAAAGGTGCATCTCCTAGATACTGATTTGAAGGGGGTGAGTAATTATGCAATCAATTATCTTGTGTTTAATATCTGTAATTAATTTAGATCACTTTGTAGAGATCTGTTTTTATTTTGACACGAAAGACTCTTTTTCTGTTGATCAGTGTCAAAAAAGTCACATTAAATCCACTGTGTTTCAATGTTGTAAAACAATAAAACAAGAAAACTTCCAGGGCGGGGGGGCGGTGGTGAATACATTTTACAGGCACTGCATATGGAACAGTCCACTTGGAACGGTGTCGTTAATCTTCCTTCTCTGATTCTGACAAAAGGAGAACAAAATGATGGCAGATCACCTTCCTATCAATTCTCTCCACTCTTCTTCCCCTTCTCTCTCTCTTTCTCTCTCTCTCAGCCCCTCCTTGTCCCTCTCTTCCTCATCCCTTGTCCTTCCTCCCTTTGACTCTCCTCCCCTCCATTTGCCCTCATCTCCTCTCTTCACTTCCTTCTGCACCCTCTCCCACCCTCTCCTTTTCCTGTCCCCTCCTCCCTGCTTCCTTTGTATTTGCCAAGTTTGTTGGCTGTTTGTCTGTCCCGTTGGGTGCAGCCTTTCACTGATTCTATTATCCCTGTATGTCTTTACTGTGAATGCCCACAAGAAAATAAATCTCAGGGTAGTATACGTACCTTAATAATAAAGTTACCTTGTTTCAAACAAAAGGAATGGTACATTACAAAATCAGACAGCAAGCTGATGGAAACAACAGGAATTCTGCAGATGCTGAAAATTCAAGCAACACACATCAAAGTTGCTGGTGAACGCAGCAGGCCAAGCAGCATCTATAGGAAGAGGCGCAGTCGACGTGTCAGGACGAAGGGTCTCGACCTGAAACGTCGACTGCGCCTCTTCCTATAGATGCTGCTTGGCCTGCTGCGTTCACCAGCAACTTTGAAGCAAGCTGATGGGTTCATCTCACTCTGCTGTCACGAACTGCCTTTATCTGGCAGCAAAATACTGGTGGAGAGCCTGTGCTTTCAGACTGCGGAGAACGTCAGGCTGACAGGCTTTCCCCTACAAATTATCAGCGAAATATGACTAGGAAACAATTCTAATCCCCACTCTGACACCACCTAGCGCAGTGCATACAGCCGCTCCGTCACGATTTCAGAGACCCGGGATCAATCCTGACCTCTGTCTCCGTCTGTATGGAGTTTGCACATAGTTGTGTGCCCATGTGGGTTTCCCCAGGTGCCCCCACACCCCAAAGATGTGCAGGTCTGTGGGGAAATTGTCCTTGGTGTGAGTGAGGAGCGGAACCTGAGGTGAGCTAATGGGAATGTGGGGGTTAGTATAGGACTGGGGTCAATGGGGGCTTCTGTTGGTGAGAGTGGGGAAGTAAGGTGGGATGGTCAGTCCTTCTGGTGTCAGTGGGGGAGTGGAGTGGTCAGTCATTCCGCTAGGTCAGTGGGGAGTGGGGTGGGCTGGTCAGTTATTCTGCTGGTGTCAGTGGGGTTGGCGTCGTCGGTCCTTCTGATGGGGGTGGGGTAGTCGGTCCTTCTGCTCGGGTAAGTGGGGGAGTGGGGTGGTCAGTCCTCCTGCTGGTGTCAGTGGGGAGCGGGGTTGGGTGGTCGTTGCTTCTGAGGGTGTCAGTGGGGAGTGGTTTCTTGGTCCTTCTGCTGGTGTCAGTGGGGAGTCAAGTGGGGTGATTGGTCCTTCTGCTGGTGTCAGTGGGGAGTCGAGTGGGGTGATTGGTCCTTCTGTTGGTGTCAGTGGGGGAGTGGGGTGGTTGTTCCTAGTGTCAGTGGGGAGTGGTGTGGTGTGGGGTGGTCGGTCCTTCTGCTTGTGTCAGTGGGGGTCAGATGGGGTGGTCAGTGCTTCTGCTGGTGTCAGTGGGGGTGGGGTGGTCAGCGCTTCTGCTGGTGTCAGTGGGGGAGTGGATTTGTCTGTCCTGGTGGTGTCGGTGGGGGAGTGGGGTGGTTGTTCCTAGTGTCAGTGGGGAGTGGTGTGGTGTGGGGTGGTCGGTCCTTCTGCTTGTGTCAGTGGGGGTCGGATGGGGTGGTCAGCGCTTCTGCTTGTGTCAGTGGGTCAGGGGTGGTCGGTCCCCCACTGACACCAGCAAATCTCTGCCCTTACCAGTCCTGCACTGAGCATTATTGAACCAGGTTCCGCCTCCCATTAAGACAGCTCACTGCTCAACGACCCATGAACCCATGACCCTCCTCTGTGTGCGTGCGTGATAATAAACCCGATTCCAATTCCGATTGAGAGTGTGTTCAGAGGGAAACCAACTCATTGCCTCCCCTTGAATTCTTTCTCCAAACCGATACCCCTCCGATGGGTTAAGAGGGGATGTTTCTTGTCACACAACAGTTCCTGCAGAATATATCATTAGGTTGGGATCACTAGAATAATACCAGAATGAAGGGTTTGATGTATGAGGGGTGTTTGATGGCTCTGGGCCTGTACTCACTGGAGTTTAGACAAATGAGGGGAGGATTTCATTGAAAGGACTATATAGAGTGAATATGGAGAGGATATTTCCTATAGTGAGGGAGTCTAGGACCAGTGTGCACATTCTCAGATTAGAGGGACGTCCATTTAGAACAGAGGTGAGGAATTTGTTCAGCCAGAGGGTGGTGAATCTGGAATTCATTGCCACAGACAGCTGAGGAGGCCAGCCACTGGGTATTAAAGTGGAGATTTATAGGTTTACGATTAGTCAGGGTGTCAAAGGTTACAAGAAGACAGGAGAATAGGGTTGAGGGGGATAATAAATCAGTCATGATGGAATGGTGGAGCAGAATTGATGGGCCGAATGGTTTAAATCTGCTCCTGTATCTTATAGGATAAAACCATGAACTGATCCCACTCCACTAGGTTAAGAGGGAGTTTTTTACCTCATGCAACAGATCTGTGGAATATACCCACCCTGCTCATGGACTGTTTGTCCCACTCCCATCTGGGAAGTTACACAGCATCCACACCAGGACCACCAGGACCACCAGACTCAAAACCAGCTACTTTCCCCAGGCAGTGAGGCTGATCAACACCTCCACCCACTAACCCACCCCTCCACACCCCCAACCACTAACCCACCCCTCCACACCCCTGACCACTAACCCACCCCTCCACACCCCCAACCACTAACCCACCCCTCCACACCCCCGACCACTAACCCACCCCTCCACACCCCCAACCACCACTACTTCATCATTACCTGTCAGTCACCTTATGTACAGACACTCCTGTGCCTCGCGTCACTTTATGGAGATACATTTGATCTAGTTCCTAGTGCTAGTTTAATTGTCACTCAACCATGAATACAGACAAATGAAGCAGCATTACACTGGGGCCAAGGTGCAAAACACAGTACCAACAGCACATAGCACAAGGCATGTATAGCACATATCAGTAAAATACAGCCACACAAAAAAATTTGTACATGAATGTTGCAGAAATCTGCATTTGAACACAATACGGCTTGTCTCCTGCCAAGCAAACACTGGGGGAAGGCACTGACTCCAGCTCTGATGCCACAACACACCACCTCCGGTGAAGCGCATCGACTCCCGTGCCTCCCTCCTGAGCAGCTGAAAACAGGCAACACCGTGGCTTGAGGCCACACAGCTCTCCTGCCATCCGCCAACAAACCAGTGAATCAGACGTGCAGTATTCCATATTACCAATGTCCAGCAGGGTCTTGTGATCACAAGGAAAACAATTAAGACAATCACTGGCTATTAGACCGCACACTGCCTTCGCACACCAATTCTGATGCCTCTCTGCAGCACCACGGTCTGCACCAAGTCCAGCTGCTTCACTTCCTCCACCAACGAGCAACTTGCAGATGGGGAGGACCCACAGAAGCTGCTGCACCACCATCTTTACTGGAAGTGCGTGTGTGTGAATGTATATATGTATGTCAGCCATCTTAAGTGTTTATATTTATTTTGTTCCTCATCTTATTGTGTGTTTTTTGTGCTGTGTCAGATCTGGAGTAGACAATTATTTTGTTCTCCTTTACACTTGTGTTCTGGAAATGACGTCACACAATCTCAAATCACCAGATTGTGTCACATTTTCAGAATCAGGTTTACTATCACTGGCATATGTTGTGAAATTTGTTGTTTGTGGCAACCATACATTGCAATGCATAGTAATAAAAACTATAAATTACAAGAAATATATATAAAATTGTAGTGCAAGAAGAGAGTGAGAAGTAATGAGATATTGAATTGAATTGACTTTATTTCCTACATCTTTCACATACACGAGCAGTAAAAATCTTTACGTTAGTCTCTGTCTAAATGTGCAATTATAGTAATTTATAATAATAAATTGAACAGTCATTGTAATATAGAGTACACTCAAATCAGCGTGAGTTTTCATAAACAAGAGAAAATCTGCAGAAGCTGGAAATCCAGAGGAACTCAACAGGCCAGGCAGCATCTATGGAAAGGAGTATAGTCAACATTTTGGGCCAAGACCCTTTATCAGGACTGGAGAACAAAGATGAGGAGTCAGGTGGGGGGAGGGGAGGAAGAAACACAAGGTGATGGGTGAAAGTGGGGGGGGAGGGTGAAATAAAAAACTAGGAAGCTGATTGGTGGAAGAGGTACAGGGCGAGAGAAGGGGGAATCTGATAGGAGAGGACAGAAGGCCGTGGAAGAAAGAGGAGGGGGGCAAATGAGCACCAGAGGGAGGCGATGAGCAGGCAAGGAGATAAGGTGAGAGAGGAAAAAGGGAATGGGGAACGGTGAAGGGGGGAGGCATTACTGGAACCTTGGTTCTCAAGGGATATTGCAACTCTGATAAAGAAGAAGAGAGAGTTGTATGACATGTATAGGAAGCAGGGAGTAAATAAGACGCTTGAGGAGTATAAGAAGTGCAAGAAAATACTTAAGAAAGAAATCAGGAGGGCTAAAAGAAGACATGAGGTTGCCTTGGCAGTCAAAGTGAAGGATAATCCAAAGAGCTTTTACAGGTATATTAAGAGCAAAAGGATTGTAAGGGATAAAATTGGTCCTCTTGAAGATCAGAGTGGTCGCCTATGTGCGGAACCGAAGGAAATGGGGGAGATCTTAAATATGTTTTTTGCATCTGTATTTACTAAGGAAACTGGCATGAAGTCTATGGAATTAGGGGAAACAAGTAGTGAGATCATGGAAACTGTACAGATTGAAAAGGAGGAGGTGCTTGCTGTCTTGAGGAAAATTAAAGTGGATAAATAGTGGGGTACCGCAAGGCTCAGTGCTGGGACCCCAGTTGTTTACAATATATATTAATGACTTGGATGAGGGAATTAAATGCAGCATCTCCAAGTTTGCGGATGACACAAAGCTGGGCGGCAGTGTTAGCAGTGAGGAGGATGCTAAGAGGATGCAGGGTGACTTGGATAGGTTGGGTGAGTGGGCAAACTCATGGCAGATGCAATTTAATGTGGATAAATGTGAAGTTATCCACTTTGGTGGCAAAAATAGGAAAACAGATTATTATCTGAATGGTGGCCGATTAGGAAAAGGGGAGGTGCAACGAGACCTGGGTGTCATTATACACCAGTCATTGAAAGTGGGCATGCAGGTACAGCAGGCGGTGAAAAAGGCGAACGGTATGCTGGCATTTATAGCGAGAGGATTCGAGTACAGGAGCAGGGAGGTACTACTGCAGTTGTACAAGGCCTTGGTGAGACCACACCTGGAGTATTGTGTGCAGTTTTGGTCCCCTAATCTGAGGAAAGACATCTTTGCCATAGAGGGAGTACAAAGAAGGTTCACCAGATTGATTCCTGGGATGGCAGGTCTTTCATATGAAGAAAGACTGGATGAACTGGGCTTGTACTCGTTGGAATTTAGAAGATTGAGGGGGGATCTGATTGAAACGTATAAGATCCTAAAGGGATTGGACAGGCTAGATGCGGGAAGATTGTTCCCGATGTTGGGGAGGTCTAGAACGAGGGGTCACAGTTTGAGGATAGAGGGGAAGCCTTTTAGGACCGAGGTTAGGAAAAACTTCTTCACACAGAGAGTGGTGAATCTGTGGAACTCTCTGCCACAGCAAACTGTTGAGGCCAGTTCATTAGCTATGTTTAAAAGGAAGTTAGATATGGCCCTTGTGGCTACAGGGGTCAGGGGGTATGGAGGGAAGGCTGGGTTCTGAGTTGGATGATCAGCCATGATCATAATAAATGGCGGTGCAGGCTCGAAGGGCCGAATGGCCTACTCCTGCACCTATTTTCTATGTTTCTATGTTTCTAAATCCCCGGGACCTGACAGGGTGTTCCCTCGGACCTTGAAGGAGACTAGTGTTGAAATTGCAGGGGCCCTGGCAGAAATATTTAAAATGTCGCTGTCTACAGGTGAGGTGCCGGAGGATTGGAGAGTGGCTCATGTTGTTCCGTTGTTTAAAAAAGGATCGAAAAGTAATCCGGGAAATTATAGGCCGGTAAATTTAACGTCGGTAGTAGGTAAGTTATTGGAGGGAGTACTAAGAGACAGAATCTACAAGCATTTGGATAGACAGGGACTCATTAGGGAGAGTCAACATGGCTTTGTGCGTGGCAGGTCATGTTTGACCAATCTGTTGGAGTTTTTCGAGGAGGTTACCAGGAAAGTGGATGAAGGGAAGGCAGTGGATGGTGTCGACATGGACTTCAGTAAGGCCTTTGACAAGGTCCCGCATGGGAGGTTAGTTAGGAAAATTCAGTCGCTAGGTATACATGGAGAGGTGGTAAATTGGATCAGACATTGGCTCAATGGAAGAAGCCAAAGAGTGGTAGTAGAGAATTGCTTCTCCGAGTGGAGGCCTGTGACTAGTGGTGTGCCACAGGGATCAGTGCTGGGTCCATTGTTATTTGTCATCTATATCAATGATCTGGATGATAATGTGGTAAATTGGATCAGCAAATTTGCTGATGATACAAAGATTGGAGGTGTAGTAGACAGCGAGGAAGGTTTTCAGAGCCTGCAGAGGGACTTGGACCAGCTGGAAAAATGGGCTGAAAAATGGCAGATGGAGTTTAATGCAGACAAATGTGAGGTATTGCATGTTGGAAGGACAAACCAAGGTAGAACATACAGGGTTAATGGTAAGGCACTGAGGAGTGCAGTGGAACAGAGGGATCTGGGAATACAGATATAAAATTCCCTAAAAGTGTCGTCACAGGTAGATAGGGTCGTAAAGAGAGCTTTTGGTACATTGGCCTTTATTAATCAAAGTATTGAGTATAAGAGCTGGAATGTTATGATGAGGTTGTATAAGGCATTGGTGAGGCCGAATCTGGAGTATTGTGTTCAGTTTTGGTCACCAAATTACAGGAAGGATATAAATAAGGTTGAAAGAGTGCAGAGAAGGTTTACAAGGATGTTGCCAGGACTTGAGAAACTCAGTTACAGAGAAAGGTTGAATAGGTTAGGACTTTATTCCTTGGAGCGTAGAAGAATGAGGGGAGATTTGATAGAGGTATATAAAATTATGATGGGTATAGATAGAGTGAATGCAAGCAGGCTCTTTCCACTGAGGCAAGGGGAGAAAAAAACCAGAGGACATGGGTTAAGGGTGAGGGGGGAAAAGTTTAAAGGGAACATTAGCGGGGGTTTCTTCACACAGAGGGTGGTGGGAGTATGGAATGAGCTGCCAGACGAGGTGGTAAATGTGGGTTCTTTTTTAACGTTTAAGAATAAATTGGACAGATACATGGATGGGAGGTGTATGGAAGGATATGGTCCGTGTGCAGGTCAGTGGAACTAGGCAGAAAATGGTTAGGCACAGCCAAGAAGGGCCAAAAGGCCTGTTTCTGTGCTGTAGTTTCTATGGTTCTAAATCAATGTTCATGCCATTAGGTTGGAGGCTACCCAGACAGAATATAAGGTGTTGCTCCTTCAACCTGAGTGTGGCCTCATCGCCACAGTAGAGGAGGCCATGGATGGACATTTTGGAAAGGGAACAGGAAATGGAATTAAAATGGGTGGCCACTGGGAGATCCCACTTCTGGAAGACGGAGCATAGGTGCTCGGTGTGGCAGTCTCCAAATCTACATCTGGGAGGCCACACCGGGAGCGCCAAATACAATAGATAGAAACATAGAAAACCTACGGCACAATATAGATCCTTCGGCCCACAAAGCTGAACATGTCCTTACCTTAGAACTACCTAGGCTTACCCATAGCCCTCTATTTTTCTAAGCTCCATGTACCTGTCCAGGAGTCTCTTAAAAGACCCTATCATTTCCACCACCACCACCGGCAGCTCATTCCATGCACACACTTACGCGTAAAAAACTTACCCCTGACAGCTCCTCTGTACCTACTTCCAAGCACCTTAAAACTATGCCCTCTCATGCCAGCCATTTCAGCCCTGGGGAAAAGCCTCTGACTATCCACATGATCAATGTCTCTCATTATCTTGTACACCTCTATCAAGTCACCTCCAATCTTTGGTCGTTCCAAGGAGAAAAGGCAGAGTTCACTCAACCTGTTTTCATAAGGCATGCTCCCCAATCCAGGCAACATCCTTGTAAATCTCCTCTGCACCCTTTCTATGGTTTCCACATCCTTCCTGTAGTGAGGCGACCCAAACTGAGCACAGTACTCCAAGTGGGGTCTGACCAGGGCCCTATTTAGCTGCAACATTACCTCTCGGCTCTTAAACTCAATCCCATGGTTGATGAAGGCCAATGTACCGTATACCTTCTTAACCAAACAGGCAACCTGCACAGCAGCCTTGAGTGTCCTATGGACTCGGACCCCAAGATCCCTCTGATCCTCCACACTGCCAAGAGTCTTACCATTAATACTATATTCTGCCATCATATTTGACCTATCAAAATGAACCACCTCACACTTATCTGGGTTGAACTCCATCTGTCACTTCTCAGACCAGTTTTGCATTCTGTCAATGTCCCGCTGTAACCTCTGACAGCCCTTCACACTATCCACAACACCTCCAACCTTTGTGTCATCAGCAAATTTACTAACCTATCCCTCCACCTCCTCATCTAGGTCATTTATAAAAATTACAAACAGTAGGGGTCCCAGAACAGATCCCTGAGGCACTCCACTGGTCACCAAACTCCATGCAGAATATGACCCATCTACAACCACTCTTTGCCTTCTGTGGGCAAACCAGTTTTGGATCCACAAAGCAATGTCCCCTTGGATCCCATGCCTCCTTACTTTCTCAATAAGCCTTGCATGGGGTACCTTATCAAATGGCTTGCTGAAATCCATATACCCTTCATCTACTGTTCTTCCTTCATCAATGTGTTTAGTCACATCCTCAAAAAAATTCTATCAGGCTCGTAAGGCACAACCTGCCTTTGACAAAGCCATGCTGACTATTCCTAATCATATTATGCCTCATAAATCCTGCCTCTCAGGATCTTCTCCATCAACTTACCAACCACTGAAGTAAGACTCACTGGCCTATAATTTCCTGGGCTATCTCTACTCCCTTTCTTGAATAAGGGAACAACATCCGCAACCCTCCAATCCTCCGGAACCTCTCCCGTCTTCATTGATGATGCAAAGATCATCGCCAGTGGCTCAGAAATCTCCTCCCTTGCCTCCTACAGTAGCCTGGGGTACATCCTGCCCGGTCCCGGTGACTTTTCCAACTTGATGCTTTCGAAAAGCTCCAGCACATCCTCTTTCTTAATACCTACATGCTCAAGCTTTTCAGATGACTCCAACAGACTCACAGGTGATGCATCGCCTCTTCTGGAAGGACTGTTTGGGTCCCTGAATGGTAGTGAGGGAGGAAGTGAGGTACTTGTTCTGCTTGCAACGATAAGTTCCAGGAGGGAGATCAGTGGGGAGGGATGAATGGACAAGGGAGTTGCGTGGAGAGCGATCCCTGTGGAAAGTAGCAAGTGCTTGGTGGTGGGATCCCGTTGGAGATAGCGGAAGTTTCAGAGAATTATGTGCTGGTTGCGGAGGCTGGTGGGGTGGTAGGTGAGGACAAGAAACCATCTCCCTGGTGGAGTGACAGAGGATGGGGTGAGGGTAGACATGCACGAAATGGAAGAGATGCGATTGAGGGCAGTGGTGATGGTGGAGGAAGGGAAACTCCTTTCTTTGAAGAAGGAACACATCTCTTTCATTCTGGAATGAAAAGCCTCATCCTGAGAGCAGATGTGGTGGAGATGGGGGAATTGAGAGAAGGGGATCGAGTTTTCACAAGCAACAGGATGGGAAGAGGTGTAGTCCAGGTAGCTGTGAGAGTACGTGGGTTTATAAAAGACATCAGTGGATAAGCTGTCTCCAGAGATACAGACAGTGAAATCGAGAAAGGGGAGGGAGGTGTCGGAAATGGACCAGGTAAATTTGAGGGCCGGGTGAAGGTCGGAGGCAAAGTTGATGAGGTCGATGAGGTCCGCATGGGTGCAGGAAGCAGCACTACATCGATGTAGTGTAGGAAAAGTTGGGGAGTGACACCGGTGTAGGCTTGGAACATGGACTGTTCCAGGAAACCGGCAAGCAGGCAGGCATAGCTGGGACCCATATGAGAGCCCATGGCTACACCTTTTGTTTGTAGGAAGTGGGAGCCAAAGGAGAACTTACTGAGAGTGAGGACAAGTTCGGCTAGACGGAGGAGAGTGGTGGTGGAGAGGAACCGGGTTCCTCTGGTATCCAGAAAGAAACGGAAAGGTTTGAGACCTTCCTGATATGGGATGGAAGTGTATAGGGACTGGACATCCATAGTGAAAATAAGATGATGGGGCCAGGGAATTTGAAATCATTGAAAAGATCAAGATAGTGTTCATTGTCCATTCAGAAAACTGATGGTGTAGGGGAACAGCTGTTTCTAAAATGTCGAGTGTGTGTCTTCAAGCTCCTATATCTCGTCCTCGATGAAGAAGAGAGTATGTCCTTGTTGGTCCTTAATGATAGATGCCACCTTCTTAAGGCATTGCCTTTTGCCAGGCTAGAGGAAAAAATACAGTGGATTGAAAGCTTTCTTTGAAAACCTCTCACTGAAGACAAAGGGGCCTCTGTGATTTACAACATCTGTTTGACATTATCTACACACACAACACATTCCACTCCGCTAACCGTCACAGACTCCCAGAACGGGCTCTAGGAGACCACCTGCCACTCACTGTGCCGAGCGCAGTGAGCGTGAGAGCAAACCGGCCGGTTGGCAGGGACTCAACAGGCTGTCACCTGGCTGATACAGAGCCGAGAGGGAGGGAGGGCAGGGGGTGCAGGCGTTTCTTAAACCTATTCTGGGCCCGTAGCAATAACTGATACATATCCTCTTCTCATTGCTACATCAAGGTGGAGGGTCAAGGAACTAAAGACACACACCTAATTGTTGTGTGTTCAGTTATTTCAGGAATATCTGAGTGATCTTGTATGCATATTGTTTGATTATGCATTCTTGTTTGTTTAAATAATTCATGGTGGGTTATATGCATCAAGACAGGAATAGTATCACGCCACCACACGATACGTGACAGCCTCACTTAACGTAAACATGAAGTTAGACCTGCATTTTGGACTCCCGTGTATTTCTGTGAACTAGTTTAACATTTCAAAGTTACAAAACATAACACCAGAGTTTCAGGAAATCTCCTCCCCCTCCATTGTCTGACTTCCAGATGGCCAATGAACCCATGAACACTACCTCACCATTTTTTCTCTCTTTTTGTACTACGTACTTAATTGAATTTTTATATATATATATATATAGTTATTAATTGGTTTTTTTTATTTGTTTGTTTACTTACCTGTTTATTTGTTTATTGAGACCCAGCACGGTATAGGCCCGTTCAGCCCTTCGAGACACTGCCCCGCAACCCTCAATTTAACCCTAGCCTAATCACAGGACCATTTACAATGACTAACCTACCGACCCCCACGTCTTTGGATTGTGGGAGGAAACCAGAACACCCGGAGGAAACCCACACAGTCATGGGGAGAACGTACAAATTCCTTACAGGCAGTGGTGGGAATTGAACCAGAGTCGCTGGTACTGCGCTATGCTAACGTGCCACCCCATTGCATCGCAGTGTACGGCTGCCACAAACCAATACATTTCACAACATATACCGCTGACTTTAAACCTGATTCTGGGGATGGCGGCAGCAACAATATCCAGATTGACGGGACGCACCCAGTTTCAACTAGTACGTACTCCGGCTGGAGAGAAAGGTCGTAAAACAACTGGAGTTGTTTTCTGTGGAGCGTCGGAGGCCAAGGTGAAACAGGGCCAAAATTTATAACATTATGAGAGGTGTGGAGAGGGTAGAGAGTCAGAGAATTTTTGCCAGAGTGGGAATGTCTTGTACTAGAGCATATAGTTTGAAGTGATAGAAAATGCTCTCTGTGGCCACTTTATTGTGTACAGCTGCTCATTAGTGCAAATAGTGGGCCGAAGGGTTTGTACTGTGCTGTAGTGTTCAGTGTTTGATGTTCACTGACACATGACCCCTCTTTCCCAAACACACACAGCTAGACGTATTCAGCTGGGGTTCCCTTGTTTCTATTTCATCTCATGAATATTTTACTTACTGCTTTTAAACCTTTTGTGTCGAGTTGATTGGTGATGGGGCAGACTCGCCAGCTAACGCCAGCTCTCTGTCCAATGTTATAATTGCTCTGTGCGGTTAATCAACACAGAATATTCAGCTACCTCACCTCGCCTGCTGATGTGGACCCTCTGACCCGTCTCAGAGCTGTGAGCTTATCATGTACTTATCACCAGTGTTAAGAAATACCGATGTGAGATCTAATGAGCTTGTTGAAAGCTCTGCCTTTGGTGGTAGCAAAATGGACTTCTTCATGTGCTGACACGAGGAAATCTGCAGATGCTGGAAATTCAAGCAACACACACAAAATGCTGGTGAACGCAGCAGGCCAGGCAGCATCTCTAGGAAGAGGTACAGTCAACGTTTTGGACCAAGACCCTTCGTCAGGACTAACTGAAAGAAGAGATAGTAAGAGATTTGAAAGTTGGAGGGGGAGGGGGAGATCTGAAATGGTAGGAGAAGACAGGAGGGGGAGGGATGGAGCCAAGAGCTGGACAGGTGATTGGCAAAAGGGATATGAGAGGATCATGGGACAGGAGGTCCGGGAAGAAAGAAAAGGGAGAGGGGAGCACCAGAGGAAGATGGAGAGCAGGCAAGGAGTTATTGTGAGAGGGACAGAGAGGAAAAAAGAGAGAGGGGAAGAAAAAAGGGAAAATAAATAAGTAAGAGATGGGGTGAGAACAGGAGGAGGGACATTAACGGAAGTTAGAGAAGTCAATGTTCATGCCATCAGGTTGGAGGCTACCCAGACGGAATATAAGGTGTTGTTCCTCCAACCTGAGTGTGGCTTCATCTTTACAGTAGAGAAGGCCGTGGATAGACATATCAGAATGGGAATGGGACGTGGAATTAAAATGTGTGGCCACTGGGAGATCCTGCTTTCTCTGGCGGACAGAGCATAGGTGTTCAGCGAAACGGTCTCCCAGTCTGCGTCGGGTCTCGCCAATATATAGAAGGCCACATCGGGAGCACCGGATGCAGTGTATCACCCCAGCCGACTCACAGGTGAAGTGTTGCCTCACCTGGAAGGACTGTTTGGGGCCCTGAATGGTGGTAAGGGAGGAAGTGTAAGGGCATGTGTAGCACTTGTTCCGCTTACACGGATAAGTGCCAGGAGGGAGATCAGTGGGGAGGGATGGGGGGGATGAATGGACAAGGGAGTCGCGTAGGGAGCGATCCCTGCGGAAAACCGGGGGGGGGGGAGAGAAAAATGTGCTTAGCAGTGGGATCCAGTCGGAGGTGGCAGAAGTTACGGAGAATAATATGTTGGACCCGGAGGCTGGTGGGGTGGTAGGTCCCACCACCCTACTAGGGATAGAGTTCCCCTTGTCCTCACCTACCATCCCACCAGCCTCCGGGTCCAACATATTATTCTCCACAACTTCCACCACATCCAACAGAATCCCACCACCAAGCACATCCTTCCCTTCCCCCTCCCTTTCTGCTTTCCACAGGGATCGCTCCCTACGCGACTCCCTTGTCCATTTGTCCACCCCATCCCACCCCACCAATCTCCCTCCTGACACTCTTCCTTGTAAGTGGAACAAGTGCTACACATGCCCAAACAGGAGGAATTCTGCAGATGCTGGAAATTCAAGCAACACATATCAAAGTTGCTGGTGAATGCAGCAGCAACTTTAATGTGTGTTGCTACACCTGTCCTTACACTTCCTCCCTTACCACCATTCAGGGCCCCAGACAGTCCTTCCAGGTGAGGTGACACTTCACCTGTGAGTCAGCTGGGGTGATATACTGCATCTGGTACTCCCGATGTGGCCTTCTATATATTAGCGAGACCCGACACAGACTGGGAGACCGCTTTGCTGAACATCTACGCTCTGTCCGCCAGAGAAAGCAGGATCTCCCAGTGGCCACGCATTTTAATTCCACATCCCATTCCCATTCTGACATGTCTATCCACGGCCTCCTCTACTGTAAAGATGAAGCCACACTCAGGTTGGAGGAACAACACCTTATATTTCATCTGGGTAGCCTCCGACCTGATGAAATGAACATTGACTTCTCAAACTTCCGTTAATGCCCCACCTCCTGTTCTCACCCCATCCCCTATTTATTTATTTATTTATTTACTTGTTTATCCATCCATCCGTCCCTTTTTCTCCCTTTTTTTTCTTTCTGTCCCTCTCAGAATAACTTATTTCCTGCTGTCCATCTTCCTCTGGTGCTCCCCTCCCCCTTTCTTTCTCCCTGGCCCTCCTGTCCCATGATCCTCCCCCTTCTCCAGCCTCGTGTACCTTTTGCCAATCAACTTTCCAGCTCTTGGCTCCATCCCTCCCCCTCTTGTCTTCTCCTATCATTTCGGATCTCCCCCTCTCCCTCCCACTTTCAAATCTCTTACTATCTCTTCTTTCAGTTAGCCCTGACGAAGGGTCTCGGCCCAAAACGTCGACTGTACTCCTTCCTAGAGATGCTGCCTGGCCTGCTGCATTTTGTGTGTGTTGCTTCATGCGCTGACGTTACACTGCCATCTAGTGTATCAGTGAGTCTTCCTTCTGAATCCCAGTATCCGCAACCCAAACTTTGTCTGCGTGTAAGTGAATGTGTTTCTATCTGTATGTATATGTGTGTTTATCAATATGTCTATCTGTTTGTAACTGTGTGTGTATGTGTCCATAACTCCTTATTAATGTTGGTGAGCATATCTGTGTAACTGTGTGGGTGTAAGTAACTCCCTGTGGGTGTAACTGTGTGTGTGTAAGTAACTCTCTGTGGATGTAACGGTGTGTGTCTGTGTAAGTAACTCTCTGTGGGTGTAACTGTGTGTGTGTGTGTAGCTTTTGTACAGTTGTAACTCCCTACAATTCGCCTACCGACACAACCAATCGACAGATGACGCAGAAGCCACTGCTCTACATACCGTCCTTACACATCTGGAGAAGAAGGATACTTATGTGAGAATGTTGTTCTTGGACTACAGTTCAGCATTCAACACCATAGTTCCATCCAGGCTCGACAAGAAGCTCAGAGACCTCGGCCTTCACCCTGCCTTGTGCAGCTGGATCCTGGACTTCCTGTCAGATTGCCAGCCGGTGGTAAGAGTGGGCTCCCTCACCTCCACCCCTCTGACTCTCAATACAGGAGCCCCTCAGGGCTGCGTACTGAGTCCCCTCCTCTCCTCTCTATATACCCATGGCTGTGTTGCCACCCACAGCTCCAGTCTGCTAATTACATTTGCCGATGACACGACATTGACTGGTCTAATCTCAAACATTAACAAGGTGGCCTACAGGGAAGAAGTCATCTCTCTGATACAGAAAAAAAATTTCTCCCTCATTGTTGCAAAAACAAAGGAGCTGGTTGTGGATTACAGAAAGAATGGAGACATGCTAGCCCCTATTGACATCACTGAATTTGGGGTTGAGAGCATGAACAGCTTTAAGTTCTTCAGCATAAACATCACTGAGGACCTCACGTGGTCTGTACACACCAGCTGTGTGGTGAAAAAGGCACAACAGCGCGTTTTTCACCTCAGACGGTTGAAGAAGTTTGGCATGAGCTCCCAAATCCTAAGAACTTTCTACTGGGGCACAATTGAGAGCATCCTGACCGACTGCATCACTGCCTGGTATGGGAACTGTACCTCCCTCAATTACAGAACTCTGCAGAGAGTGGTGTGGACGGCCCAGCACATCTGTAGATGTGAATCTCCTGCTGTTCAGGACATTTACAAAGGCAGGTGTGTAAAAAGGGCCCAAAGAATCATTGGTGATCCGAGTCACCCCAACCACAAACTGTTCCAGCTGCTACCATCCGGGAAACAGTACCGTAGCATAAAAGTCAGGACAAACAGGCTCCGGGACAGCTTCTTCCACCAGGCCATCAGACTGATCAATTCATGCTGATACAATTATATTTCTATGTCATGTTGACTGTCCTGTTGTACATACTATTTATTATAAATTACTATAAATTGCATATTGCACATTTAGATGGACACGTAACTTAAAGATTTTTATTCCTCATGTATATGAAGGATATAAGTAATAGTCAATTCAATTCATTTTTAACGCCATGTGTGTAACACTGTGTCTGTAACTGTGTGTGTATAATGCTGTATGTGTGACTCTGTGTGTGTATAATGCTGTATGTGTGACTCTGTGTGTGTGTGTATAATGCTGTATGTGTGACTCTGTGTGTGTATCCATGCCTGTGTATTTACATGTCTGTACTTCATTTTTTTGTGTGTGCACGCGCGCATGTGTGTGTATATGTATGTAGTGTGCCATGCGGTGTGTATCTATGTGTTATGTTTGTGTGGTGTGTATCTCTGTGTTTGTGTGCATGTGTGTGTGTCTGGGTGTGTATGTGTGTAGTGTGTGTCTGTGTGTATATATGTGTGTGTGTGAGTGTAAGTGTGTAATATACAAACGTATATCTGCATATGTGTGGTGTGGAGGTGTATGTGGTGTGTGTATGTACGTATGTGTGCATGTGGTGTGTCTGTAAGTGTGTAATATATATCTGCGTGTGTGGTGTGGGTGTGTGTATGTGTGTGAGTGTGTAGTATATAATCTGTGTATGTGCGGTGTGGGTGTGTATGTGGTGTGTTTGTGTGCATGTGGTGTGAGTGTGCAATATAGATCTGTATGTGGGTGTGTATGTGGTGTGTTTGTGTGCGTATGTTTTCAATGTGGGGTGTGTGTGTGAGTGTGTAATATAAATCTGCATGTGTGTGTGTTTTGAAGATTTGCTCAGCACACATTAACAGCCAAACATCTCAGTCGAGGGAAAGATCTGGGGGCCTGATAGCTAGAGAACACATACAGTTCTCACGCTATCCAGCCCAAGGGTGGGTTCGGAACATGTTGCAACATGGAGGCTCCCTGGCACAGAAACTTGTGCTTCTTACTGTCGAGGGCAGATAATAACAACCTCTCCTCAGGCAAAACCGTTCCGTGGGCTGAGGCCGGTGACTTACACTCCAACCTCCCTGAGTGACTCTGGGTACAGGGGGACCCTGGCAGCTGCAGGGATGCTGGAGTTTCTCTGACATACAGATATAAAGATGAAAGATTCGCTTCAGTTGTCACAGTATCTTTGATCAAAATCCAGAGACAGAAAACACAGATCACAAGTGATGTGAATCTCAATCCAGGTGGAAGAGTTGAATGTTTATTTTTTTTGAATTTAGAGATCCAGCACGGTGACTGGCCCCTTCTGGTCCAATGAGCCCATGCTGCCCTGTTACACCCACGTGACCAAATAACCTACTGACCCCTACATCTTTGGAGTGTGGGAGGAAACCAGAGCACCTGGAGGAAACCCACACGGTCACGGAGAGAACGTACAAACTCCTTACAGAGAGCGGCTGAAATTGAACCTGGGTCGCTGGCTCTGTGAAGCGATGTGTTAACCACTGCACTACTGTGCTGCCTTCTAATGTCTAATACCAGAGCGCAAGCATTTAAAGTGAGAGGGGGTAAGTTCAAAGGAGATGCAGGTTCGATTGAGAGGTTTGGATAGGTACGCGGATGGGAGGCGTACAGAGGGCTCCAGTCCAGGTGCTGTTGGGACGAGACAGAATAATAGTTCAACATGGACGAGATGGGCCAAAGGGTCGGTTTCTGTTCTATGAGGTGTGATGGGCAAGTTATTTTACACAGAGGGAGGAGGGTGCCTGGAATGCGTTGCCTGGGTTGGTGGTGGAGTCACCTACAATCAAGGCATTTAACAGGTTCTCAGACAGGCACAAGGACATTCAGAGAATGGCTAACACAAGGGGCACTATTTTACCGTGATTGGAGGAGAGTACAAGGATGTGAGAGGTAGGGTTTTGTTTACACAGAGACTGGTGGGTGTGTAGAGTGCCCTGGCAAGGGTGACGGTAGAGGCAGACACATTAAGGACATTTAAGAAACTCTAAAATAATCACATGGACGATAGAAAAATGGAGGGTTATGTGGGAGGGAAGGGTTAGATGGCATTTGCAAGACATGGCGACACTGCAGGCAGCTAACAAAACTACTAATAATTCCACTCAATATACTTTTTCAGAACGACAATCACTGTAACCTGCAGCCTGTAATTTCCTGCTGCGAGAGGTTATTTTGAACCATCTGTATGACCTGGTATTTTTGTGGTATTCTGAAATATTTAGCAAACTGGACTCTCGAGAATGCAGGTATGGCCCCAGCAGCCATTGCTGGAGCAGATTTAGGGCCAGACCTGCAGCAGCAGGGCCCAGGCTCAAGAATGGACAATGAACTGATTTGAATGAAATAGCCGATTTAAGCGCCAAGCTACATTAAAAAGATGAAGGCATTGAGGCCAACTGTGGAGGACAAACTGGTGTTCAGCTCACTGCTTTGTGAGGTTTTCCATCCACACTCGCCTTAGTGCTGAACCTGGCTCTGTGGCTGGGGCCTGCAGCCATTCAGTTCCTGGACCAGTTATTGTGTTGAACTGGCTCTGTGGCACTGAACTCACTTTCGGGGACTCTAGTCCAGGTTCTGTGAATTGTTTGTTTGCTTTTTTTTTAAATTGTTTGCACAATTTGTTCTTTCTTTTTCACACATTGGATGTTTGGTCTTTATGCTGTGGGATTTTTTATGGATTCTATTGTGCTTCTTTGCCTTGTGACTGCCTGCATGAAAATGAATCTGAAGGTTGTATATGGTATACATACTTTGATAACAATTGTACTTTGAACACTGAATTTAATAAATATAGAAACACTCAGCACGTCAGTCAGCATCTGTACAGAGAGGAACAGTACATTCTTCATTTCCACGTTAACCTTTTCTCAGTTACAAGTTTGGCAAAACATCATGGCTGAAGGGCCTGTAATGTTCTATGTTATAGGTTGATAGATTAGCAAGTGTGTCCAATGTTACAGAAAGAAGGCAGGGGAATGGTGTTGAGAGGGAAAATACACTCTGTGGCCAGGTTATTAGGTACAGCTGCTCATTAATGTAAATATCAGCCAATCGTGTATCAGCCACTTGATGCATAAGAGCATGCAGACATGGTCAAGAGGTTCAATTGCTCTTCAGACCAAACTTCAGAATGGGGACAAGTGTGATCTCAGTGACTTTGGCTGTTGGTGCCAGACAGGGTGGTTTGACTATCTCAAAAACTGCGCATCTCCTGGGGTTTTCATGCGTAATTATCTCTGGAGTTCACAGAGAATTATGTGGAAAAACAAAAAAAAAATACAGTGAGTGGTAGATTGTGGGCAAATACACCTTGTTCATGAGAGATGTCAGGGAAAAATAGCCAGATTGGTTTAAGGGACAGTAGTTCAAACTGACATTACACAGTAATCTCTAAACACACGTATCAAAAGTTAAAGTGGAAGGTCTACAGCAAAGAAGGAACAGGAGGAACCTAATAAAGTGGCCACTGAGTGTAAATCAGCCATGATCGAATGGTGGAGCAGACTTAATGGGCCCAGTAGCCTAATTCTGCTCCACTGTCTTAGGGTCTGTTCAACGCCCCTACCAACGAAGGCAAGCAAGTCAAACGCCTTCCTTACCACTTTATCCACTTACATTACAGACAAATTCCGGTAGCCATGATGGTAATATGTTTTTGTTAATGATGTTTATATGCTATCTGTGCTGTGTGTGACTGTTGGTACAGTGGTTTTGCACCTTGGCCCCAGAGGTTTAGCTATCTCCATGCGTATGGTTGAACTTGAACTCGTTACATATTCAACATTCAGCAGACTAGGAATGCTGGAAAAAATACCTTTAATAGTAAATGCATGAAGAAAGTGGATCATGTTGTTAAGATGCCAGTTCACCAGTTACACAACAGAAAATGTGACCAGTCAACCTTCCCTTTGAGCAGTACTCTCTTCACTGCACCGTGCCCAGAAAACATCTCACGGTGCTTGTTAAATTAACAATGCCGTATCAAGTCTGTGTCGCAACGTTTGATAGTTTGCCTGCTATTGGCACAGCTTAAGGGAGTCTCTTCCCTATACACCTGAAGGAATCCAGTAATCAATACACACACTTCACCGGATATTTCATGTTCCACACGGAGTTGTATGAGGAGCGTTTGGTGGCTCTGGGCCTGTACTCAATGGAATTTAGAAAAATGAGGGGGGATCTCATTGAAAATTATCGCATTATGAAAGTGGACAGGACTTTTCCTGTAGTGGGAGAGTCTAGGACCAGAGGGCACAGCCTCAGAATAGAGGTTACAGGGAAAAAGTAGGAGATTGAGGTTGAGAGAGATAATAAATCAGCCGTGGTGGAATGGCAGAACAGAATTGATGGCCCAAATGGCCTAATATTGCTCCATGTCTTATGTCCCTTTGGCTGTGTCTTCCACACACAACTGACAGTCTGGCTCTGGCTTTGTGACAATAACGAAGCCTCTGGTTTGCGAGGACAGCAGCCACTGTGATTGTGGACAAGCAGAGGGAACTCAGTGTATGCTACATTTAGCCACAGGGCATTTCACTCCTTGAAGCAGAACTCCTGCCTGAGGATTCGCTTTTCTTCCTCAACGAAACTCTTCTCCCTGTTGGCCTGCCCCTCATTCCGTTTCCTCTTCTCCTTCTGCTGGAACGTCTCCACTTTACGTTTCTTGCCAGAAGGTTCCTCGCTATTCTCCTCATCTGAAAGGCAGAGAAAATACCCGTCAATAACACCATAAGATATAGAAGCAGAATTGGGCTACTGGCCCATCAAGTCTGCTCCGCCATTCCATCCTGGCTGATTTATTAACCCTCTCAATCCCATTCTCCTGCCTTTTCCCCGTAACCTTTGATGCCCTGACTAATCAATAATCTATCAACCCCTGCTTTAAATGTTCCCAATGACTTGGCCTCCACAGTTGTCTGTGGGAATGGATTGCACTGATTCCCTACCCTCTGGTTAAAGAAATTTCTCCTCATCTCTGTTCTAAAAGGATGTCCCTTTGTTCCAAGGCTGTTCCCTCTGGCCCAAGACTCCCCCGCCATAGGAAACATCTTCTCCACATCCACTCTATCGAGGCCTTTTAATATTCAATAGGTTTCCATGAGATCTCCCCTCATTCTTCTGAACTCCAGCGAGTACAGGCCCAGCGCCATGAAATGTACCTCGTACATAAACCCTTTCATTACCGGAATCATTCTCGTGAAGCTCCTCTGGACCCTCTCCAATGCCAGCACATCCTTTCTTAGAAAAGGGACCCAAAACTGCTCACTAGCACCAGTAGCACTAGAGGTCCCAACAAACGAAATCTCTGTTGTAAGGAGTTTGTACCAGACAGCATTTCAGAAACTCTCATCACTTGGCTATCCCTTCTCCCACCCACATAAGATAAGATAAAACTTTATTTATCCCAAAGGAAATTATTGTTGCAGGTTGCTCAGTCAGAAATATATACTTTAAAATACAAAACATAAACATTGAGGTACGAAAAAACACAAAATGTGCATTAAAAATAGTGCAAAATACAGATGTGCAATGAAACCATACACTTGTATACTTGAGGAGTTGTAGAGTCTTATAGCCACAGGGGGAAAGGATCTCCTGTGGTGTTCAGCGGTGAGCCTCGGTGGACTAAAGATGCTGCTCTGTTTGTCCAGTACGTCATGGAGGGGTGAGAGGGATGGTCCATAATGCTCCTCTCAGACACAGCCACCAGGGAACCCAGTTCCACCCCAGAACAGAAGCAGCCTTCCTGACGAGCTTCTCAATCTCCTTGGCATCAGCTGCTCTCACCCTGCTGCCCCAGCAGACCACAGCGTAGAACAGAATGCTGGCCACCACTGACTCGTAGAAGATCTGCAGCATAGCACTGCAGACGTTGAATGACCGGAGCCTCCTCAGGAAGTACAGTCGGCTCTGTCCTTTCTAGTACCAGCCCCTGTATTTTTAGTCCAGTCTAGTTTATTGTCCAGGTGAGTTCCCAGGTATTTGTAGTCCCAGATGACTTCCATATCCGTTCCCTTGATGGAGATGGGAATACAGGGTGGTTTCACCTTCCTGAAGTCCACCACCAAACTCCTTTGACTTAGTGATGTTGAGCTGCAGGTAATTCAGCCCAAACCACTCAACAAAATTGTCCACCACTCTTCTGTACTCAGCCTCTTGACCCCGACTGACACAGCCCACAACCACCGAATCGTCCGAAAACTTCTGAAGGCGGCATGAATCCGAGTTGTATCCGAAGTCCAAGGTGTAGACGGTGAACAGAAGGGGGCAGGACAGTCCCCTGAGGCGTCCCTGAGCTACTAACCATAGTATCTGATACACAGCTCACATAGAGGCAGAGTAGAGCAAGCCTCCAGAATTAGGACAACCAAGAGGTGTTCGCGGGAGGCAGAGGAGAGGCTATGGGATTACTTTGAGTCGGCGGGCTGGGCTGTGTTCAAGGACTCGTCAGCAGATCTGAATGAATACATGGACTTTATAAAAACAGTCGTAGACGAGAGCATCCCCACAAAATCATTCAAGGTCTTCCCAACCATTTACTGACGGCCAGCTCAGAGGCATTCAGGCCTGGCGACCGAGTAAGAAACAAGAAGTCCAGGTAGAATCTCAGGAAAGCCATGTCACAGGCGAAGTGATAATTCCAGACGAAACCAAATCAGTGAGGAACGCTCGACAACTGTGGCAGGGCTTGAACGCTACTACCTCTTCCAAAGTGAAACTGAGCAGCATAGGTGACAACAGGGCTTCACTTCCAGACGAGCTCAACGCCTTCCATGCTCGCTCTGACCGTTAACACCGTGATTTCAGTCTCTGAGGCCGACATAAGTTCTTCTTTCAGGAGGGTGAACTCGGGCCAGTCCGTGAGCCAGTCCTCATCGGGGGGTCAGAGCTGGAGAGGATCAGCAACTTTAAATTTCTCAGGGGACCTGTCCTGGGCGCAGCTCGCAACTGCCCTTACACAGAAAGCACGGCAGTGCCTCTACGTCTGAATGTGAAGATTGGGCATGACATCTAAAACTCAGAATCAGGCTTAATACCACTGGCATATGTCATGAAATTTGTTAACTTAGCAGCAGCAGTACAATGCAATATGTGATAATATACAAAAAAAGTAATCAATAACAGTAAGTGTGTGTGTATATATATAGCAGAGAGGAAGAAGCTGTTCCTGAATTGCGGACTGTACCTCCTACCTGATTGTAACAGTGAGAAAAGGGCATGCCCTTGGGTGATGGGGGTCCTTAATAATGGATGCTGCCTTTCTGAGACACCTTTATTTGAAGATGTCCTGGGTACTTTGTAGGCCAGTACCCAAGATGGAACTGACTAGATTTACAACTTTCTGCAGCTTCTTTCGGTCCTGTGCAGTAGCCCCTCCACACCAGACAGTGATGCAGCCTGTCAGAATGCTCTCCACAGCACATCTATAGAAGTTTTCGAGTGTCTTAGGTAACAAACCAAATCTCCTCACTCTTAACGAAGTATAGCTGCTGACTTGCCTTCCTTATAGCTGTATTGATAGGATGGCACAAGGTTCGATCCTCAGAGATCTTGACACACAGGAACTTGAAATTGCTCACTCTCTTCACTTCTCATCTCTGAGTATTGGTTCGTGCTCCCTCATCCTACCCTTTCTGAAGTCTACAATCAGCTCTTTGGTCTTACTGAAATTGAGTGTGAGGTTGTTACTGCGACATCTAGCTGGTATATCTCGCTCCTGTACACCCTCTCTCTCGTTTCCACCCGAGATTCTGCACATCTATATGGAGTGCTGTCGCAAGAAAGCAGCATCCGTCATCCGGGACTCTCACCACCCAGGTCATGCTCTCTCCTCACTGTTGCCATCAGGAAGAAGGTACAGGTGCCTTAGAACCCTCAGCACCAGGTTCAGGAACAATTATTACCCCTCAGCCATCAGGCTCGTGAACCAGAGGGGTAACTCACCCCATCACTGAACTGTTCCCAGCTCAAGATGGCAAAACCAGAGGGATGGGCATAGCCAAGCACACTCATTTGTCAATTGTTAGGAACTTTCAGACTATTCTAGTGGAGTTTAGTATTGTAACTTTCCAGAGATTTACATAAATATTGCTGCATAGGTCTAATTGTTTAATGCTGCTTTAAAGTGACTTCGGGATGATATCAGTTGTAGATATTACTATTGGGACAATATACACCCTGTTCATGGTCCAAAGTTTTCAACTGCTCTTCTAATTCAGCATATTTCTGGTGTTTTCACTTACTGATCTCTGTATGGTATGTGCGTTTGGAATGGCTATATCTATTAAGTTGTTCTTGATTGTTTATCCTGTAATATTATATCCAGCCGGTTATTATGGACTGTCCTATCTGTAATGATAGATCAGTCATAATATAATTTATAGGACTCTGAACCTAAAACTGCATCAGACTTTTATTTATAGTAAGGTATTTTGTCTCTTTTGACTTTGTATTTTAAAGCAAGATTTTGGTGAATGATGCTGGCCACTTGATTGTGCTTGTATCATTATCTTTTTTCTCTTTGTACTTGTGGTTTGTGCACTGGTTGTCCGCCCTGTTGGTGCAGTGATTCACTGATTCTATTATAGTTACTGGATTTATTGAGTATGCCCACAAGAAAATGAATCTCAGGGCTGTACACCGTGACACATATAGGCATCCGTTAGTCTCGTGAGACCATGGATTTGCGCCTTGGAAGGTTTCCAGGGTGCAGGCCTGGGCAAGGTTGTATGGAAGACCGGCAGTTGCCCATGCTGCAAGTCTCCCCTCTCCACGACACCGATGTTGTCCAAGGGAAGGGCATTACGACCCTCACAGCTTGGCACCGGTGTCGCCGCAGAACAATGTGTGGGCAATGTTAAGTACCTTGCTCAAGGACACATGGTGACATATATGTACTTTGATATTATGAAATTTGAACTCCTCAGTGCTCAGTGTTGATTTTTGCACAGTGGTTGTCGAGTGCAGTCTTCCATCGATTCTATTGTGTGTCTTTGTAGTTATTGTAAATGCCTGCAAGAAAATGAACCTTGGGATTGTGTATGGTGATGTATATGTACTTTGATAATAAGTTCACTGAACTGTGATTGGGGCTGCACCCACCTGACCCAGTGACCTCTGCTGCCTCAGCAAGTAGGCCTGACGTGCGCTGAGGAGCATCCTCCCCGTTGTCCTGGTACATGCTCGACCACCTCACCGCCATGTCTGCACCCGATGGCGCCTTCCTCTCCTCCACTGCGTAGGTTTCCGGTGGCGGTACGGCATTGCTTCTCCACACCTTGAACTCTCTCGGTGGCTGGCAATTTGAACATAAAATATAGGAGCAGAATTAGCCCATTTGGCCCATCAAATCTGCTCCGCTATTTCATCACGGCTGATCCAATTTTCCTCTCGGCCCCAATCTCCTGTCTTCTCTCCGTATCCCATTATGCCCCAACCAATGAAGAATCTATCAACCTCTGCCTTAAATATGCATAAAGACGTGGCCTCCACAGCTGCCTATGGCAAAGAATTTCACAGATTCACCACTCCCTGGCAAAAGAAATTCCTCCTCATCTCCGTTCTAAGAGGATGTCCCTCTATTCTGAGGCTGTGCCCTCTGGTCTTAGACTCCTGTATCAAGGACTTTCACCATTCGTTAGGTTTCAATTAGGTTTCTAGTGAATACAGGCCCAGAGACATCAAATGCTCTTCATAAGACAAGGCATTCAATACTGAAATGCTGATTAGAAATGAACTGAGCAGCCACAGAAATAAGGACGTTTTCTCTTGAGTTTTTACTAATCCCAAAGTACCAGTTAAGCAATTGTATATCGCAAGGTTGGTTTTGTGAAGCGACAGCTGCTTACGTTACAGCAGCCTCCCAGAAGGCGCCATGGTACTGTAACGGTTAGCACAACGCTGTTACAGCTCAGGGCATTCGAGTCTGGCACCCTCTAAGGAGTTTGCATGCCCTCCCCATGGACTCTGTGGGTTTGCTCTGGGTGTTCCAGTTTCCTCCCGCAGCCCAAAGAATTACCGGTGAGTAGGTTAATTGGTCATTGTAAGTTGCCTTGTGATTAGGCTAGGGTTAAATAGATAACCCTAGTCCACGCTGTAGCTGTAAATAAAGAAAACTAAACAGCAATGTGATAATAACTACATCTCATCCTTCTGCCACCATGACAAATGCATGGTAGTGAAGTGGTGAGTACAACAGCATCAGCGATCTGGGTTCAATTCCCACCACTGTCTGTAAGGAGCCTGCACGTTCTCCCAGTGATCGCCTGCCCACCAGGTACTCTCCTTTCCTCCCACAGTCCAAAGTGAGTTTTGGTTATATTATGTTGGTGCCAGAAGCATGGTGACCCAGCACATCGTGGGACTGTGTTAGTCAGTGACACAATTGCTGCATTTCACTGTATGTGTTGATGTTTCTATGTACATGTGACAAATAAAGATCATCAGCCAGGACTTTTGGGTATCATCAACATTTCTAACTACCCAATAGAGGGCTTTGTTTTGATGTCTTGTTGCCCCACTCAATACTACCTGACCCTACCCTGAGACTACTGACACCTGGACCTCGCCCTGCCCATTCTCCTAACCTCAGTCCTTCTGTAGCCTCTCTACATCCTCAAAACTACCTGTCCCTCCACCTATCTTCATATAGTCTGCAAATATGGCCACATGCCAAACCATTGACATACAACGTAGAATCGGTCCCAACACAGACCGCTGTGGAACACCACTAGTCAATGGCAGCCGACCAGAAAAGGCTCCTTTATTCCCACTCTTTGCCTCCTGCCAACCAGCCACTGCTTTATCCATTCTAGAATCTTCCCTGTAATACCACGGGCTCACAGCTTGTTAAGCAGCCTTGTGTGGCACCTTATAAAATGCCTTTTGAAAATCCAAGTACACAACATCAACAATTCTCTTTTGTCTATCCTGCTTGTTAGTTCTTCAAAGAATTCCAACAGATTTGTCTGGCAAGATTTTCCCTTGAGGAAACCGTGCTACGGTCTATTTTATCGTGTGCCTCAAAGTACCCTGAGACCTCATCATTAATAATTACTCCAACATCTTCCCAACCACTAAGGTCAGACTACCTGGCCTATTGTTTCCTTTCCTCTGCCTTTCTCCTTTCTTGAAGAGTGGAATGACATTTGCAATTTTCCAGTCTTCCGGAACCATTCCAGAATCTAGTGATTCTTGAAAGAGCACTACTAATGCCTCTACGATCTCTTCAGCCACCTTTCAGAACTCTGGGGTGTACACCAGCTGGTACAGGTGACTTATCTACCTTCAGCTCTTTCAGTTTCCCAAGAATCTTCTCTCTAGTTATGGTAACTTCACACACCTCATAATCCCTGACACCTGGAACTTCCACCAAACTGCTAGTGTCTTCCACAGTGAAGACTGACGCAAAACACTTATTCAGTTCATCCGCCATTTCCTTGTCCCCAATTACTACACCTCCAGCATCATTTTCCAGCAGTCCAATATCCCACTCTCATCTCTCTTTTACACTTTATGTATCTGAAGAAATATTTGCTATCCTCCTCAATATTATTGGCTAGCTTATTTTTATATACCATCTTTACCTTCTTAATGATTTTCTTAGTTGCCTTCTGTTGGTTTTTTAAAACTTCCCAATCCTCTGCCTCCCACTAATTTTTGCTCTATTATATGCCCTCTCTTTGGCTTTTATGTTGGCTTTGACTTGTCCTATTAGTCATGGTTGTGTCATCTTTCCTTTAGAATATTTCTTCCTCTTCGAGCTGTCCTTATCCTGAGCCTTCTGAATTGCTTCCAGAAATTCCAGCCACTGCTGCTCTGCCATCATCCCTGCCAGTGTTCTTTTCCACTCAGTTTTGACCAGACTGATCCTCTCTGGTGCCTCTGTAATTCCCTTTACTCCACTGCAATGCTGATACATCTGACTTTAGCTTCTCTTTCTCAAATTTCAGGGTGAATGCAATCATCCCTAAGGGTTCTTTTACCTTGAGCTCTCTTCAATTCCAGTTCATTGCACAACACCCAATGCAGAGTAGCTGATCCCCTGGAGGGCTCAATCACAAACTGCTTAAAAAAGCTTACTTGTAGGCACTCTAGAAAATCCCCCTCCTGTAATCCAGCGCCAACCTGATTTTCCCACTCTGCCTGCATATTGAAATCCCCCGTGACTATTGTAACATTGCGCTTTTGGCTGCATTTTCTATCTCCCACTATAACTTGTCGGCCACATCCTTACTACTGCAGTTTGGGAGTCTGTATACAACTCCCATCAGGGTCTTTTTACTTAGCTCTATCTACAATGATTCAACACCTTCTAACCCTTTGTCACCTCTTTCTAATGATTTGATTTCATTTTTTACCAACAGAGCAACACCTTCCTGCCTGTCCTTTCAATAAAATGTGTATCCTTGGACATTAAGCTCCCAGTTATAATCTTTCAGCCATGATTCAGTGATGCCTACAACATCATATCTGCCAATCTGCAACTGTGCTGCAAGTTCATCGACCTTATTCCATATACTGTACGTATTCAGATACAACACCTTCAGTCCTGTATTCACCCTTTTCGATTTTATCCACCTCTTACATTGCAACTCATCCTGTTGACTGTCCTATCAACAGCCTCTCCTCACTGCACATTGCCACTGTTACCTCATCTTCAGCACTATCACTCCAGTTCCCATCCCCCTGCCAAATTAGTTTAAACCCTCCCAAACAACTCTCACCAACCAGATGGTCTCTGGCCTAAGCTCCACGGCCTGTACTCTGCGGTCTGTGGTCTATGATCTCTAAACTGAGGTCCACGGCCTGTGCTCTACGGTTTGACCCTCTGGTTTAGGTGTAACCTGTCCCTTTTGTACAGGTCATACCTTTCCCAGAAAAGATCCCAATGATCCATAAATCTGAACCCCTGCCCCCTGCACCAGTTCCTCAGCCACGCACTCACCTGCATATTCATCTTAGTCCTACCCTCAGTGGCATGTGGCACATGCAGCAATCTAGAGATTACTACCATAGAGGTCCCGTTTCTCAGCTTTCTACCTAACTCCCTAAGATCTCTCTTCAGGACCTCCTCACCTTGTTTACCAATGGCACTGGTGCCAATATGTACCTCGACTTCTGGCTGAGCACGCTCACCTTTGACAATGCCATGGACACGATCTGAGATATCCCAGATCCTGGCACCAGGGAGTCAGCATACCATCTGGATGTCTCTATCACACCCACAGAACCTCATCTCCGTTCCTCTGAGCAAGGTATCTCCTATCACCACTACAGTCCTCTTCACCACTCTGCTCTTCTGACTGGGTGCCAGAGACCCGGTCATCGTGGCTTCACCTGGGTGGCCGTGCTCCTCTGGTATCTCAAGTTGTGTACTTACTACTGAGGGGAACGGTCACAGGGGTGCTCTGCACTGGCTGTGTGCTTCCCCTCCTTGTCCAGTTACTCACCTACAGCATTCTCGCCTCTCCTTATTTGCACTACGTATTTATTAACGTGTATCTTCCTGTGGTTCATAGTTTTTATTGCACTGCTGTGGCAAAACAACAAATTTGACAATCTATGCTAATGATCCCTGTGGAATGCGTGGCATTTTTCCAGGCAGTCTGGTTTCTTCTCACAGTATAGTTTAATATTTATTTGTCTATTTAGAGATACCACGTGGAATAGGCCCTTCCTCCCTTCGAGCTGGGCCACCAGCAACCCCTGACAACCCCAATTTAACCCAAACCTAATCACAGGACAATTTATACTGACTAATAAACCTACCCGTTTCATCACTGGACCGTAGGAAGAAACTGAAGCATTCCACAGGGAGAACGTACGGAGACTCCTTACAGAGGACGAGGACACCAGGACTGAACTTCCAACTCGCGACGCCTTGCGCTAACCACCATTCCATGACACCCTCAGTAGGTTCATTAGTCATTGTAAATTGTCCCATAATCAGGTTAGAGTTAAATCCGGGCTTGCTGGCTGGCACGGCTCAAAGGGCAGAATGGGCCTGTTCTGCACCATATTGTTAAATAAAATAAATATATTTTCAACCCGATATTCTGATCCTGAAACCACCCTCCAGGGACCACCTCGATCTGTGACCCCCGCCCTGTCCTCTCCTCTCCTCTAGCCTCAGAGTCAGGTGTAATATCACCGGCATATGTCATGAAATTTGGTGACTTGGTGGCAACAGAACAATGCAATACACAATAATACAAAAAAACTGAATTACAGTAAATATATATTAAATTGTTAAATTACTAGTGCAAAAATAGAAATAGAAAGGGCGGCACAGTAGCACAGTGGTCAGCACAACACTTCCACAGTACCAGCGACCCAGGTTCAATTCCCAACACTGCCTGTAAGGAGTCTCTGCATTCTCCCTGTGACTGCACAGGTTTCCTCTGGGAGCTCCAGTTTCCTCCCACAGTCCAAAGATGTACCGGTTAGTAGGTTAATTGGTCATTGTAAATTGTCCCGTGATTAGGCTAGAATTAAATTGGGATTGCTGGGTAGCATTGCTCAAAGGACCAGGCAGCCTCTCCCATGCTGTATCTTAATAAAAATAGTGAGGTGGTGGTCATGGGTGATTCAATGCCCATTTGGAAATCAGACTGCAGAGGGGAGGAAGGTGTCCCTGAATCATTGAGTGTGTGCCTTCAGGTTTTCTGTACCTCCTTCCTGTCGATAGCAATGAGAGGGCATGTCCTGGGTGGTGGTGGTCCTTAATGATGGCCGCCGCCTTTCTGAGGCATCACTCCCTGAAGATGTTGTAGATACTACAGAGGCTAGTGCCCATGATGGAGCTGACTGAGTTTACAACTCTCTGCAGCTTACTTCCATCCTGTCCACTCACCCCCCCCCCCACCATACCAGACAGTGATGCAGCCTGTTAGAATGCTCTCCACAGTACATCTGTTAAAATTTGAGAAAGTCTTTGGTGATATGCCAAATCTCCTCAAACTCCTAACGAAACGTATCCACTGTTGTGCCTG
The DNA here is from genome assembly GCF_963921235.1 of Mobula hypostoma. Taxonomy (NCBI): domain Eukaryota; kingdom Metazoa; phylum Chordata; class Chondrichthyes; order Myliobatiformes; family Myliobatidae; genus Mobula; species Mobula hypostoma. The sequence continues at coordinate 112,496,076 of NC_086108.1, forward strand.
CTTCACTGCTGCATTGATATACAGGACCCTGGTCAGACCCCACTTGGAGTACTGTGCTCAGTTCTGGTCGCCTCACTACAGGAAGAATGTGGAAGCCATAGAAAGGGTGCAGAGGAGATTTACAAGGATGTTGCCTGGATTGAGGAGCATGCCTTATGAGGATAGGTTGAGTGAACTCAGCCTTTTCTCCTTGAAGTGGCGGAGGAGGAGAGGTGACGTGATAGAGGTGTATAAGATGATGAGAGGCATTGATTGTGTGGATAGTTAGAGGGTTGTCTGTGGTGGCCAGTGCTTTCATGTTTGCTTTTGTGTGCTGGGGCAGCAGGCTGAGGGTAGCAGACACCAACAAAATCAACAAACTCATTCGTAAAGCCGTGATGTTGTGGGGATGGAACTGGACTCTCTGATGGTGGTGTCTGAAAAGAGGATGCTGTCTAAGTTGCATGCCATCTTGGACAGTGTTTCCCATCCACTACATAATGTACTGGGTGGGCACAGGAGTACATTCAGCCAGAGACTCATTCCACCGAGATGCAGCACAGAGCGTCATAGGAAGTCATTCCTGCCTGTGGCCATCAAACTTTACAGCTCCTCCCTTGGAGGGTCAGACACCCTGAGCCAATAGGCTGGTCCTGGACTTATTTCCTGGCATAATTTACATATTACTATTTAACTATTTATGGTTTTATTACTATTTAATTATTTATGGTGCAACTGTAACGAAAACCAGTTTCCCCCGGGATCAATAAAGTATGACTATGACTATGAAATAGCAACACCAGAGGTCACAGTTTTAAGGTGCTTGGAAGTAGGTCCAAAGGAGATGTCAGGGGTAAGTTTTTTACACAGAGTGGTGAGTGTGTGGAATGGGCTGCCGGTGATGGAGGTGGAGACGGAAACGACAGGGTCTTTTCAGAGACTCCTGGATGGATACATGGAGGTTAGAAAAATAGAGGGCCATGGGTAAAGCCTGGGTAGTTCTAAGGCAGGGACATGTTTGGGACAGCTTTGTGGGCCGAAGGGCCTGTATTGTGCTGTAGATGTAGGTTTTCCATAAAAAGATATGCTGATTCCATGATATACCCGGTCTCCACATCCCAGATTCCTTACGCTGCCCACAGATCCTCGGGACTCGGGACACGGACCCTTGCTCCGCCCAGAGCCTCTGGCCCCGCCCCTTTGGCATGGCCCCGCCCACGCCGGTTGCTCCGCCCACGGACCTATGACCCCTCCTTTATGGACCCCTTTCCGCGCCCCCTCACCTCCTCCGGGGCTCGCACCAGCCGGCGCTCCCAGTCGATGCGACCCTTCCGCGGGTCGCTCAAGAAGCTGGGCCGGGACACGTGGCCGAACAGCTCTTCGGGGCCGGGGAGAGCGAGGCGCGGGCCCGGTTGCGCGTTGCTCTCGGCAACCCGGGCTTCCGGCGAGACCGCCTCCGCCTCCGGCTCCGTGTCCGACTCCGAGTCCGAGCTCCCGTAGGCGGCGAAGTAGGACAGGGGGTCACTCGGCCCGTCTGCCATGCTGACCCTCAGCGCCGTTCAGAGCGGCAAGTAGCAGCCCGAGGCGGACTGTTGCGAGTACATAGAGATCCCGCGACGTCCCCCTCTGCTGGTTGGCGCCTGTAGCTGCACATTCCTCCTGGTCAGGCCCCCTCTGCTGCTTGGTACCTGTAGCTGCTCAGACATCCTGGTACAGCCCCCTCTGCCGGTTGGCGCCTGTACTTGTACAGACCTCCTTCTACATCTCCCTCTGCCGGTTGGCGCCTGTGCCTACACAGATCTGGTACGGCCCCCCCCTCTGAATTGAATTCAAATTATTACTTACATCCTTCGTATGTATGAGGAGTAAATATCTTTAGGTTACATCTTCGTCCAAATGTGCAATGTGCAATTTATAGTAATTTGTAATAAATTCTATGTACAACAGGATAGTCAAGATAGCATAGAAATACAGCGTGAGTTAATCAGTCTGATGGCCTGGTGGAAGAAGCTGTCCCAGAGCCTGTTGGCACTGACTCTTATGCTGCGGTAATGATCCTTCGGGCCCATTTCACACATCAGTCTTTGTAAATGTCCTGAATAGTGGGAAGTTCACAACTACAGATGCGCTGGGCTGTCCACACCACTCTCTGCAGAGTCCTGCGATTGAGTTCCCATACCAGGCAGTGATGCGGCCAGACGGTGCTCTCAGTTGTTCCCCTGTAGAAAGTTTTTAGGATTTGGAGGCTCATACCAACCTTCAACTGTCTGCGCTGGTGTGTACAGACCACATGAGGTCCTCGGTGATGTGGATGCCGAGGAACTTAAAGCTGTTCGCCCTCTCAACCCCAGATCCATTGATGCCCGTCTCCATTCCTCCTGTAATCCACAACCAGCTCATTTGCTTTTGCAACATTAAGGGAGAGATTGTTTTCTTGATAACGTGTTGGCACCTGTACCTACTCAGACCTGATGAAGGGACTTGGCCCAAAACGTCGACTATACTTTTTTACATTGTTACCTGTCCCGGGAGTATCTTGTGAGCATGATGTAATGGTCGTGATACTGGGATGATGTGATGGCATGTTCGAATCGGTATAAAAGGGGAGACCGCAGTTTGTTGCGTAGTTGTTTTGTTGGGGAGTCACAGTCGGTGGTTAGGTAATTGAGGAAAGAGAGAGAGCAAGAGTGAAGAATTTGCCAGCTTCGTACGCAGCTAAGAAATCAACGGCGTTCTGTGTGCCTTGAATGTGACTGACATTTGGTATGGTCCATACGGGTATTGTGGCACGCACTTTTGGTTAACATCTGATGGTCTCGGGTGTTGTGTGGTGACCACCTCCTGCGAAAGATCGGTTACTGTGAGAAATCTTATTCTTCGTGATTTCTACGGACAAGGCATTTCTCGGCTGGGATCTGCGTCAGCAGTTTCGTCTTTTCTTCATCGCTGGTTTGGGAAGTCTCTCCTCTCACTTATTTCATAAATCACTTGGACTCTTTGAACTACCACCTTTAGACTGTGTTTGAGTAAGATCTGTTAAGAACTGTCTTTAAGTTCGATTGCTTGATAACTATAGACGCATAACACTGTTAACTTCTGTTTAAGTTAGTGGTTTGTTTACTTTTCTATGTTTTTGAGTAGAGGTTAATAAATCTTGTTTCTTTATAAAAACCTGACTCAATTTCATATCTATTGCTGCTGACGCGTAACAAAAAAGATGCTGCCTGGCCTGCTGAGTTCCTCCAGTATTTTGTGTATGTTGCTTAGATTTCCAGCATCTGCAGATTTTCTCTTGTTTGTGCCCACCCAGACCTCCTGCTGCTGCCCTCTGTGCTGGTTCATAGACCTCCTGGTACACCCCCTCTGCTGCTTGGTTATGTTATCGGCAGAGACATGCATTCACTGTGTTCTCTGCCATTTGGAGACTCTATCTGCAACAGTCTGACCCCCACCGAGTATAGCTGCGCCCGGAGCTCCCTCTATCGTGCTCCCTGCTATTCGGCAACATATTTGCACCCAGACCTCTCACTGCAGTCCCCTCTACCAGTCGCTGATCGTACTTGCACAGAACAGGCTCAGCACCCGGACCTCTCTATCAGACAGCATCTACACTCTGTCGACTTGCTCCCTCACCCGGCAGGTGCATGTATCTCTATCAGCACCCTGACCTCCCTCTATCGGTCAGTGACTGTATTGGCACCCTGACCTCCCTCTATCTCCTCCTCTGTCGGTCAGTGACTGTATCAGCACCCAGACCTCCCTCTACCGGTCAGTGACTGTATTGGGACCCAGACCTCCCTCATCTCCCCCTCTGTCGGTCAGTGACTGTATCAGCACCCAGACCTCCCTCTATCGGTCAGTGACTGTATTGGGACCCAGACCTCCCTCTATCTCCCCCTCTATCGGTCAGTGACTGTATCAGCACCCAGACCTCCCTCTATCGGTCAGTGACTGTATTGGGACCCAGACCTCCCTCTATCTCCCCCTCTATCGGTCAGTGACTGTATCAGCACCCAGACCTCCCTCTATCGGTCAGTGACTGTATCGGCACCCAGACCTCCCTCTATCGGTCAGTGACTGTATTGGCACCCTGACCTCCCTCTATCGGTCAGTGACTGTATTGGCACCCTGACCTCCCTCTATCTCCCCCTCTATCGGTCAGTGACTGTATTGGCACCCTGACCTCCCTCTAACTCCCCCTCTATCGGTCAGTGACTGTATCAGCACCCAGACCTCCCTCTATCGGTCAGTGACTGTATTGGCACCCAGACCTCCCTCTATCTCCCCCTCTATCGGTCAGTGACTGTATTGGCACCCTGACCTCCCTCTAACTCCCCCTCTATCGGTCAGTGACTGTATCAGCACCCAGACCTCCCTCTATCGGTCAGTGACTGTATTGGCACCCAGACCTCCCTCTATCTCCCCCTCTATCGGTCAGTGACTGTATCAGCACCCTGACCTCCCTCTATCGGTCAGTGACTGTATTGGCACCCTGACCTCCCTCTATCTCCCCCTCTATCGGTCAGTGACTGTATCAGCACACAGACCTCCCTCTATCGGTCAGTGACTGTGTCGGCACCCTGACCTCCCTCTATCTCCCCCTCTATCGGTCAGTGACTGTATCAGCACCCTGACCTCCCTCTATCGGTCAGTGACTGTATTGGCACCCTGACCTCCCTCTATCTCCCCCTCTATCGGTCAGTGACTGTATTGGCACCCTGACCTCCCTCTAACTCCCCCTCTATCGGTCAGTGACTGTATCAGCACCCAGACCTCCCTCTATCGGTCAGTGACTGTATTGGCACCCAGACCTCCCTCTATCTCCCCCTCTATCGGTCAGTGACTGTATTGGCACCCTGACCTCCCTCTAACTCCCCCTCTATCGGTCAGTGACTGTATCAGCACCCAGACCTCCCTCTATCGGTCAGTGACTGTATTGGCACCCAGACCTCCCTCTATCTCCCCCTCTATCGGTCAGTGACTGTATCAGCACCCTGACCTCCCTCTATCGGTCAGTGACTGTATTGGCACCCTGACCTCCCTCTATCTCCCCCTCTATCGGTCAGTGACTGTATCAGCACACAGACCTCCCTCTATCGGTCAGTGACTGTGTCGGCACCCTGACCTCCCTCTATCTCCCCCTCTATCGGTCAGTGACTGTATCAGCACCCTGACCTCCCTCTATCGGTCAGTGACTGTATTGGCACCCTGACCTCCCTCTATCTCCCCCTCTATCGGTCAGTGACTGTATTGGCACCCTGACCTCCCTTTATCTCCCCCTCTATCGGTCAGTGACTGTATCAGCACCCAGATCTCCCTCTAACTCCCCCTCTATTGGTCAGTGACTGTATCGGCACCCAGACCTCCCTCTGTCTCCCCCTCTATCGGTCAGTGACTGTATCAGCATCCTGACCTCCCCCTATCTTGCTCTCTGTCAGTCAGTGACTATATGCACTCTGTCTACCTGGTCTGAAACTGGATTTCCACCCTCCCCCTCTCCCCCACCGGCCCTTTGCCGGTTGCTGACTGTACTTACATGCCGGCCTCTCACTGTGACACCTCTACCGGGCAGCAAACCTCCCATTACTGCGCCCTCTGTTGGTCCTTGGAACCTCCGGCTCTGCTAGTTGTGAGGTGGGCAGATGGTGCTGAATGGAACAGGCAAAGGGACGGTTAGTGAGGTGGTACTAATGACCCAGACCCTCCATGTGGTCTCACTGGACTGGCCAGCAGGTCGCAGCGAAACACAAGGCCACCTTTCTTATATATTAGAAAGAGAGAAAATCAGAGAGGGAGTTCCAGAATTTGGGAATAAGATGCTATTAAACTGGAAAGTGGACAGAAAAGATTCAAGAGGATGTTGCCAGAACTCGAGGGATTGGGTTATGTTGAGAGGATGAGCAGATTTCACTGGGGTACAACAGACTGAGGGGTGATCTTACAGAGGTGTAAAAAGACACTGTCTTTTTCTCGGGGTTTGGGAATCAAGAATTCAAGGGCAGAGGTGAGAAGGAAGAGCTTTAATAGGAACCTGAGGGGCAACATTTACACCAAGATGGTGGTATGTTTATGTAGCGAGTTACCAGGGGAAGTGTTGGAGGCAGCTGCATTAACAATATTTGCAAGACACCTGGACAGGTACACGAGATTCTGCAGATGCTGGAAATCCAGAGCAACACACACAAAGTGCTGGAGGAACTCAGCAGGTCAGGCAGCATCTGTAGAAATGAATAAACTGTTGCTGTTTGGGGCCAAAGGGCCTGTTTCTGTGCTGTATGACTCTGTGACTCTACAGGACAGTTATACATTGTCAATGTCAGCTGTCAAATCTGAAGTGATCAAGTGGCTGGGATTGACCGTGGGGATCTCAGGGAGTTGTGAGACAATGAAAGCAGTCACGAAAACAAAACAAGGGCAAAATATTTAACATCTGAGTCAGGAGGCTATAAGGCTCTTACTGTAATCACAAGTAAAAGATTGTTGTTCTTTAAACTTTAGAAACTAGTTGGGAAATTTAGTGAGAGTATCTGGGCAGATGGGGCTCATCTCAAAGAAGAAAGACTCTGATCTGAAACCTCTGTTGCCTTGTGCCTATACCCACTCATGGGGAAGGCTTTGGGAGTAAATCCTGAAGCAGGAGTCCCTGAGGCAGCCCTACGTCAAGTTCAGCGCTGACTGGCAACTCCTGTGACACCGCTGGTGCCAAACTGTATCGGTCTCTGTTGCTCCTTTGAAATGATCAGCTGAGTGGAAAAGGGGGAGCCTGTTGCATGGGCGACAGGACGATACAGAGAGCAAGCTGCCCTGGCTAGGCTATCATATAGACAGCGTGGGCCCAACGGCCATGGTCGAGCCCCGAGCAAATTTATCCAGAGTGTCCCTATTGAGAGCAGTAGTTGATGACTGTAGAAAACTCCCAGAGGAAAATAAACAAGGAAATATGGAAATTAAGAGTTGGTAAAAAGAGATGTTTATTTTAACCAATCAAATCCCATCACCCTTTGACTAGACACATTGATTGTGTAGAATGCAGATGATTGTTAATCAATACATCACACAGAACTCATACAAGTCAAGTAATGATTGATAGAAGTGAGAAATTCCCACTGCCATTGTTAACCTGAGTTAACTCTCAACTGATGCTACCGGTCAATGGGAAAGTCTTTGACATGTTACAGCAATTGTTCATGGTTTCAGTGACTCTACAAAATACACAAACTTTAAACACAACACATGACAGTTCTGGTCACTCCATTACTAGTCGAGGCACTGAGTGCAAAAGTCAGGAAGTTATGTTGCAGCTGTATAAAACTCTAGTTAGACCGCATCTGGAGTATTGCATACGGTTCCGGTCACCCCAGTATGGGAAGGATGTCGGGGCTTTGGAGAGGGTGCAGAGGAGGTTCACCAGGAAGCTGCCTGGATTAGAGAGCGTGGGCTATAATGAGAAGTTGGACAAACTTGGGTTGTTTTCTCTGGAGTGATGGAGGCTGAGGGGAGATCTGATAGAGGTTTATAAGATTATGAGAGGGATAGATAGAGCAGAAAGACAGTATCTTTTTTCCCAGGGTTGAAATGTCTAATACCAGAGGGCATGCATTTGAGGTGAGAGGGGTAATTTCAAAGGGGATGTCAGGGGCAAGTTGTTTTTACACAGAGTGGTGGGTGCTTGGAGTGGTGGTAGAGACAGATACATGAGGGACTTTTAAGAGGCGTTTAGATAGCTGCATGAGTGTGAGGAAAATGGAAGGATGGGGCATTGTGTAGGTAGAGGGGATTAGTTTAGCTGGCCATTTAATTACTAATTGAACTGGGTCAGCACAACGTTGTGGGCGGTTCTGTCCCTGTGCTGCACTGTCCGATGAGATTCTGCAGATGCTGGAAATCCAAAGCAACACACACAAAGTGCTGGCCAACAGATCAAGCAGCGTCTATGGAGGGAACACACAGTCGATATTTCGGGCTGAAAACTGTCTTCATTACCAAGCCAACTGTTTGCAAAAACGATGCCGCAGAACCGCAGTAGCGTAGCAGTTTAGAGCAACACTCCAACAGCTGAGCGTGTTGGAATTCGGAGCTCAATCCCGGCGCGTGTTCCTTCCCGTGTGCATGGGCTTTCTTTGGGTGCTCCGGTTTCCTGCCACAGTCCAGAGACATACTGGTCAGAAGGTTGTAAACTGTCCTGGGTTAAAATGGGTGGTGTGGCTTACTGGGCGTGAAGAGCCTGTTCTGCACTGCCTCTTGAAATTTAAAAGAAAAGCTCCTTTCCTTCAGATTAGGTTCTGATGGTAATTAAATTGTGGGTCAGTAGAACCAGGGGTCATGCAATATCTTACAAGGGCCCATTTAATTCACAGCAGCCTGGTGGGGATGGCTGACCGATACCAGAAGCCACTGTTTCACAAATATCGGACAAGAACGCTGCTTCCTGAATTCAAGTATTTAGTTACACAACTGTAAGTTCAGCCACAGATCGATCGGTTCGGAGCATGTCACAGCGAATTAAGCATTAAGAGAATTCTAGTTATCCAAATAAAGACTCAATTAATTGTCCCTGCTGTGGGAAAATTATATCCTTATTCACATCCGCCTTAGCGGGGAGTTAACGACAGAAAAACTGCAGTTTGAGCACTGAGGACATAGAAACATAGAAAATAGGTGCAGGAGTAGGCCATTCGGCCCTTCGAGCCTGCACCGCCATTTATTATGATCATGGCTGATCATCCAACTCAGAACCCTGCACCAGCCTTCCCTCCATACCCCCTGATCCCCGTAGCCACAAGGGCCATATCTAACTCCCTCTATATATTAAATATAGCCAATGAACCGGCCTCAACTGTTTCCTGTGGCAGAGAATTCCACAGATTCACCACTCTCTGTGTGAAGAAGTTTTTCCTAATCTCAGTCCTAAAAGGCTTCCCCCTTATCCTCAAACTGTGACCCCTCGTTCTGGACTTCCCCAACATCGGGAACAATCTTCCTGCATCTAGCCTGTCCAATCCCTTTAGGATTTTATACGTTTCAATCAGATCCCCCCTCAATCTTCTAAATTCCAACGAGTACAAGCCTAGTTCATCCAGTCTTTCTTCATATGAAAGTCCTGCCATCCCAGGAATCAATCTGATGAATCTTCTTTGTACTCTCTCTATGGCAAAGATGTCTTTCCTCAGATTAGGGGACCAAAACTGCACACAATACTCCAGGTGTGGTCTCACCAAGGCCTTGTACAACTGCAGTAGTACCTCCCTGCTCCTGTACTCGAATCCTCTCGCTATAAATGCCAGCATACCATTCGCCTTTTTCACCGCCTGCTGTACCTGCATGCCCACTTTCAATGACTGGTGTACAATGACACCCAGGTCTCGTTGCATCACATCAAAATCTGATCTGAGTCTTACTTATTCCAGCCTCTGGTTTGTTATTAACAGAAGTGATGCTGGAAATCCAGAGTAACACACACACCCACAAAATGCAGGAGGAACTCAGCAGGTCAGGCAGCATCTATGAAAATGAATAAACATTTGAGGAAGGATCTTGGCTCAAAATGGTGACTTTTTATTCCTTTCCATAGAACTGCCTGACCTGCTGAGTTCCTCCAACTCATTAGTTCATTGATAGCATCTTTACATATCCACACATCCTTTTTTCCATTAGAGAAAAGCATTGTTCCTGCTCTAGAATCTCACGACACAGAAACTGGCCCTTTGGCCCATCTTGCCCATGCTAACCATGCCCAGTGAGCTAGTCCCATCTCCCCACGTTTGGCCCACAGCTCTCCAAACCTCTCCCACCAATGTACTTGGACATGGACCCAGGGAGACTGTGGTGTCTTGGGCACATGCTAGATAGAGTGGATGTGGAGAGGACGTTTGCTATAGAGGGGGGAGTCTAGGACCAGAGGGCACAGCCACAGGATAGAGGGACATCCATTTAGAACAGAGATGAGGAATGTCTTTCGCCAGAGAATGGTGAATCTGTGGAATTCATTGCCACAGACGGCTGTGGAGGCCAAGTCATTGGGTATATTTAAAGCAGAGGTTGACAGGTTCTTGATTAGTTGGGGGTAAAAGGTTATACGGAGAAGGCAAGAGAACATGGCCTTCTATCTGGAACCCATGAGAGACATTACAGAAATGGCAAAGAAAGGAGAACCCTTGCTTTCCAGTCCTGCTGAAGGGTCTTGGCCTGAAACATCAACTGTTTATTCCCCTCCATAGATGCTGCCTGACCTGCTGAGTTTCTCCAGCATTTGTGTTGCTCAGCATCTTCTCACCTGCCTATCACCTCTTTCCCTTTCTCCCATGGTTCAGTCTCCTCTCCGATCAGATTCCTTTCTCTACAGCCCTTTACCTATCCTGCCCTCCTGGCTTCACCAATCACCTTCTAGCTACCCTCCTTCCCCTCTCCTGACATCTTCCCTCTTCCTTTCCAGTCCTGAAGAAGGCTCTTGGCCCGAAATGTCGGCTGTTTAGTCATTTCCACTGGTGCTGCCAGATATTTAACAGAGGTATGGACAGTTACATGGAGGGTAGGGGTATGGAGGGCTATTGTCTCGGTGCAGGTCGATGGGAGTAGGAGGTTTAAATGGTTCAGCACAGACTAGATGGGCTGAATGGAATGTTTCTGTGCTGTACTTTTCTATGAATCTATGTGCTGGTGGCAGAAATCTCATCGCTGTGATTCTCTGTGAATGAATCATCTTGAAACATTGGCCCACACTCAAACAGGTTCAGACAGGTTACACCGTCAGTACACGCCAGGAAGTGTGCTCATTCTTTCGAGGTAGATCAGCTGTGAATATACCGGATGAAAAATACAGCGGATTAACTCTTTCTACCTCCCAGCTTCTCCCATCATCTCCGCCCTCCCCTCCCACCCGCCAGCATCACCTATCACCCTCCAGCTTGTCGTCCCTTCCCTCCCCCCAGCTTTTTTATTGTGCTACCTCCCCCTTTCCTCTCCAGTCCTGATGAAGGGTCTTGGCCTGAAACTTCCACTGTTGATTCCTCTTCCTAGATGCTGCCTGACCTGTTGAGTTCCTCCAGCATTTTGTGTGCGCTACTCGAAATTGCTGCACAAGTTGATAGGTGTTTGAGAAGGTGTATGGGGTTCTGTCCTCTAGTAGTCGGCAGACTGAGTTAGGGTAGTGCTGCAGCTCTATGAAACCCTGGTCAGACCACTCCTGGAGTACTGCGTTCAGTTCTGCTCACCCCACCATAGGAAGGATGTGGGTTTTAGAGAGGGTGCAGAGGCAATTTACCAGGATGCTGTCTGGATTAGACAGCATGTCTCATGAGGACAGGTTGAGCGAGCTAGAGCTTTTCTCTTTGGATCAAAGGAGAATGAGAGGTGACTTGATAGAGCTGTACAAGATGGTGAGAGGCGTTGATCAACTGGTCACCAGAACGTGGAAATGGCTAATACAAGGGGGCATAAATTGATTGGAGGAAAGTACAGGGAACGTTAGAGACAGGATTTTTTTTCCACAGAGACTGTGGTACGCCCTACCGGGGTGGTAGAGGCAGATACATTAGGGACATCGAAGAAACTTAGAGAGGCAAGTAGATGATAGAAAAATGGGAGAGCTATGTAGGAGGGAAGGGTTAGGTTGATCTTGGGGAAGGTTAAAAATCAGCACAGCACTGTGGGCCAAAGGGCTTGCACTGTGCTGTAACGTTCTGTGTCCTATGCTCTAATTTGGAATTCCTGGAGACACGAGAGACTGCAAACACTGGAATGTAGAGCAACACACAATCAGCCAGTCGAGCAACCCCTGGGTGAGGGGAGGAGCTGCTAATGTTTTGGGTTGAGACTCTGAACTGTGACCCCACAAGACACATCAGGCTGTCATCTCTCGCAGCACCACAGATCTTTACACGTCAGGTGACTCTCCCCTCCGAAACCCCACTTTCGTCTCCAACACAAGACCCCAGGTACAGGGTTCTGCACTGAACCTTCTTCATTCCCTTCCCCTCCCCGTGCATTCTGCTTGGGTCTCTGAGGTTCTCCCACATATTGTTTACAATTCCCATTTGATAAGCACTAAGATGACACCAAATGGCTGCCTCTTTGAGCTCATCTGTGAAGCAGTTTAAACTCCTCTCTTTAAGTGTCTCTTCTTTCCTTTTCAAGGTGGCTGGGGTTCAGTCAGAGGTCCCTGATCTGTAACGACACTTGAACTACGGTTTTTTACAGTGATGAATTCCCATTCTTGGAGCTCACCGACCAAACGGCCGTTTTCCGCCATTCTCCCTGCGGACAACAGATTCCATGGTGGTGCTGCTGACTGAGGAACATCCGGATTTTGCAACAGGCAGAGGTCTCTGTAGTCGAGTGATCGTGCTCCTCTCAATGGTGGTGGGGAGGAGTGGGGGAAAAGATTTTGCTGCCAATTCCGGAGTCGGAGAATTTTGAAATGAAAAGCAACCCAGCAGACTAACATTGTAACAGTGACTGTTGTTTTATTCCCCCATTTGTTGTGAAATGGGTGATATCTCTCTGTCCCTTGTTAGTCCGAGAGAGAGAGAGACACACACACAGGCAGACAGAGAGAGAGAGACACACACACACAGACAGAGAGAGAGAGAGAGAGACACACACACAGACACAGATGGACAGAGAGAGAGAGAGAGACACACATAGACACCGAGAGAGACACCCAGAGGGTTCTGTTTCTCGCTGATGTCTGTGAAGAGTGAGAATTTCCAGTTACATTCTCTGATCATAAATGGAACCACCTGAACCACTTGAAGCTCAAAGCCTCACCCTCAGCCCTGTGGGGAGGACTGGGGCCTCTTTCAAAGAGGGACACCACCACCCCACGTTCCCCACTGGGCCGCACACCCCGCTGGCAGGGGCAAGTGTCACTTTTTTTTCACCTTCACTGGGTCTAAACGCTGGAAATTGCTCCCCAAAGACTACAGCAGTTTCTGAAGGCGGCTCATCCCTCCTCCCTCCCCACATGGTCCTGATGATAGTACACATGGCAGACAGTCGTAGTAACCCGGGACAGTGACCTCAGTGACCCCAGTCTGTGGTAGTAACCCAGGACAGTGACCTCAGACTGTCGTAGTAACCCGGGAGAGTGACCTCAGTGACCTCAGTCTGTGGTAGTAACCCGGGACAGTGACCTCAGTGACCTCAGTCTGTGGTAGTAACCCAGGACAGTGACCTCAGTGACCCCAGTCGTAGTAACCCAGGGGGGTGACCTCAGTGACCCCAGACTGTCGTAGTAAACCAGGAGAGTGACCTCAGTGACCTCAGACTGTCGTAGTAACCTGGGAGAGTGACCTCAGTGACCTCAGACTGTCGTAGTAACCCAGGACAGTGACCTCAGACTGTGGTAGTAACCCGGGAGAGTGACCTCAGTGACCTCAGACTGTTGTAGTGACCCAGGACAGTGACCTCAGTGACCCCAGTCGTAGTAACCCAGGGGAGTGACCTCAGTGACCCCAGACTGTCGTAGTAAACCAGGAGAGTGACCTCAGACTGTGGTAGTAACCCGAGAGAGTGACCTCAGACTATTGTAGTGACCCAGGACAGTGACCTCAGTGACCCCAGTCGTAGTAACCCAGGGGAGTGACCTCAGTAACCCCAGACTGTCGTAGTAAACCAGGAGAGTGACCTCAGTGACCTCAGACTGTGGTAGTAATCTGGGAGAGTGACCTCAGACTGTCATGGTAACCCGGGAGAGTGACCTCAGTGACCCCAGTCGTAGTAACCCAGGAGAGTGACCTCAGTGCATCTCGTAGATGGTGCACACTGCAGCCACAGTGCACTGGTGGGGAGGGATGAAACTCTGGGCTTGTGAACGATCAAGCAGGCTTAACTCTTACGCTCGTACTTTGATGGCTCTGGGCCTGTACTTGCTGGAGTTTAGAAGAATCGGGGGGGGGGGGCGCCACAGTCTCATTGAAACCTATCGAATATTGAAAGGCTAGATAGAGTAGATGTGGAGAGGTTGTTTCTTATAGTGGGGGAGCCTAGGACCAGAGGGCACCGCCTCAGAATGGAAGGACATCCATTTAGAACAGAGATGAGGAGGAATTTCTTTAGCCAGAGGCTGGTAAATCTGTGGAATTCACTGCCACAGGTGGCTGTGGAGGCGAAGTGACTGGATACATTTAAAGCAGAGGTTGATAGGTTCTTGATTAATCAGGGCGTCAAAGGTTACAGGAAGAAGGCAGGAGAATGGGGTTAAGAGGGATAATAAATCAGCCATAATGAATGTCAGATCAGACTCGATGGGCTGAATGGCCTAATTCTGCTCCTTTGTCTTATGGTCTCTTTGTCCTGGACAGTAGAGTTTCTTGAGTACAGTTGATGCTGAGGTGACCAAGTGAGATGGCGAACAGTTACTCACACCCCAGAGACTTGTGGATGACGGAGAGACATTGTGATGAGGAAACGCTAACCACAGGCACTCATCTGCTCCCAAAGACCCAGGTGCTTCCGAGCAACGTTGAGCCGTCCTTGCCAGGACGGTGTAGATAGGCAGCACCAACCGCAGTCGTTGGCCCTCAGTAAAACCAAAATCCCAAAGAAGAAAGAAAGAAATTGTGTGGTTCTGAACCAGAATATAACAAAGATACAGAGAATGCCACGAGAATTCAAACCACGTAACCTCACTCCTCCATTCCCCCACAATGCACCGCAGACCTTCGAAAGACCTCTGCTCTTGTCGGGGCCGTGACGGGTCATGGGGAGCGGGACCGCAGGGGCAAGAATTCGGAGTCACTGGGACTGCTGGAGGATCCCGTGGATTCGGTCTGGAGTTTGGGGGGGAGAGGTGGAGCTCCGGGCTCTCCTGGTCTGGGCAGAGTCAATGTCGTGGCCATGGTCTCCAAGTTGCTCATGACTGCAGTGTTCTCCAACGACGAGGTGGACTGTAGCTCCAGAGGGGAGAGGAGGGGCGAGGCAGACGGCTCAGGACTGAACTCCCCCTCTGGGTGACACAGAATGTTCACCTCCATCCCCTTCAAACTATTGGAGTCAGTTGAGCAGAACCTGGAGAGGTTGTTTCTTTTGGACACGTCTTCCGCTGGGTCATAGCTGCTCGAGAAGACTCCTGCAACGAAAGGGGATAAAACCAGTGTCAGCAAACACGTGCCACGGGGTTAGAACGCTTGCAAACATTCTCAAATTGGTGGAGTTGTGGATAGTGAGGACAAGATAGTCAACGGACACATCAAGACGTAGATCAACTGGAGATCTGGGCGGAGGAATGGCAGGCGGCCTTTAATCCATTCTCATGCGAGTTGCTGCACTCTGGGAAGACTAATGGAAGAGGAAGGGAAACAGTATGCAAAGGGTTGTCTTGTATTGCTAGTACCGGAGGGCATCATTCGAAGGTGATTGGAAGCAAGTATAGGGGGCGGATGTCAGAGGTAGAGGCAGATACATTAGGGACATTTGAGAGACTGTTAGATAAGCACATGGATAATTGAAAAAATGGGGGCTATGTGGGGGGGAAAGGGTTAGATTAAGATTAGAGTAGGTTCAAGCAGACATCTCACCTCTCCCGGACGTTCCAGGAGTCTCCTGCATATTAATAGTGGCTCCCTGATGCCCGCAAATTATATACAATATCACAGAAATCAAATTTTTTGAGAGCGAGTGAGAGAAAGCAAGAGAGAGCACGCGAGTGACCACGAGAGAGAGGGAGAGAGCGCGAGAGAGAGCGCGCCATGGCAGAGTGTTCCAAAAAAATATAAAACATACGTCACCCCAGACTACACTAAAGTGTACCCCTGCCTAATAGGGGTCAAAATAATGACAGTGTTGCTCGCTGCACTGTTTGCAACAGTGACTTTTCTATTGCCCATGGTGGGTTAAGACTGTAAAAGACAGGTTGAGGTGAGTTTAACAGGTGTCATTCATTCATTGGCATAGCTAACGTTATTTAAACTAGCTGGCTAGCTGCTAAGGAGCTACTCTATTGCAGACATCCCACCTCTCCCAGAAGTCTCCCACAAATTGATGGTGCTACCTCCCTGAAATGAGTTTTTGCAGGGCGGGATGTCTGTTAAAGGATCAGCACAATGCTGTGGGACGAAGAGCCTGTGAAGTTCTATGTTCTAAATTGCAAGACCTTAAGGAGCACTAATGTACAGAGGGATCTTGGAGTGCAAATCCACTGCTCCCTGTAAGTACCTACACAAATCGATACGGTGGTAAAGCAAGTTGCCTTCATCAGTCAGGGCATTGGGAACAAGAGTCAGGGAGTCCCGTTGCAGCCGTATCACACACTAGTCGGACCACACTTGGGAGTACCGGGTGTGGTTCTGGTCACCACATTACAGGAAGGATGTCGAGGCTTTGGGGAGGGTGCAGAGGAGGTTCACCAGGACGCTGCCTGGATCAGAGAGGTTGGACAAACTTGAGTTGTTTTCTCTGGAGCGCCGGAGGCCGAGGGGAGATCTGATTGAGGTTTATAAGATCACGAGAGGCATGCATAACAGGAGACAGAAATAACCTTTTTCCCCCCCAGGGTTGAAGTATCAAATACCAAAGGACATTGGGTTTAAGGTAAGGGGGGGGGGAGTTGGTTAAAGGAGATGTGTGGGGCAGCTGCTTTTACACAGAGAGTGGTGGCTGCCCAGTACAGATACGAAAGTGCTGTTTAAAGGGTTGTCCTTTTACAGGGTCAGTAGCGGAAAGGGTGATGAACTTCAGGTTTCTGGGTGTCAACATCTTTGAAGATCTATTCTGGGCACAAGTTACTGATACAATCATGAAGACACGCCAGCACAACTAGATTTCATTAGGAGTTTGAAGAGATTTGGTACGTCACCAAAGAGTCTTACAAATAGTGCCATGGTGAGCATTCTGACTGGCTGCATCACCCCTGATGTGGAGGATCCCATGCACAGAGTGACAAGCGGCTGACGTGGGAGGAAACCGGGGCACCCAGAGGAAACCCATGTAGCCACAGGGAGAATGGACAAACCCTTTACAGAGAGCAGCAGGAATTGAACCAGGATCTCCTGCATACGAAAGCGGTGTACTACTGCTCTGTCCCACACATGCTGTATGACTTGCTTTTGAGAGGAAAAGAAAGCTCTCACAACACAAAGAGATTTGGTTGCATCAGCAACGAACAGGAGCAAGGGTAAGGTGGGGATTTCCCGGTGGCCAACCATTTCAATTCGTATCCCTGTTCCCGTTCCAACAAGTTGAGTCATGGCCTCTTCTGCCATGATGAGGCCACTCTCAGGTTGGAGAAGCAACATCTCAAATTCCTTCCGGGTAGCCTCCAACATGATGTCATGGAGATTGATTTCCCAGCTTCTGGTCATTTTAATCCCCTCCCCCTTCCCTCTTCTTCTATTCCCAACTCTGGCCTCTTACCTCTTCTCCTCACCTGCCCATCACCTCCCCCCCACTGCTGCCTATCACCTCCCCCGGTGCCCATCACCTCCCCCCCACCGCTGCCTATCACCTCCCCCGGTGCCCATCACCTCCCCCACACCGCTGCCTATCACCTCCCCCGGTGCCCATCACCTCCCCCCCACTGCTGCCTATCACCTCCCCCGGTGCCCATCACCTCCCCCCCACTGCTGCCTATCACCTCCCCCCCCCCACCGCTGCCTATCACCTCCCCCGGTGCCTATCACCTTCCCCCCCCACCGCTGCCTATCACCTCCCCCGGTGCCCATCACCTCCCCCCCACCGCTGCCTATCACCTCCCCCGGTGCCCATCACCTCCCCCACACCGCTGCCTATCACCTCCCCCGGTGCCCATCACCTCCCCCCCACTGCTGCCTATCACCTCCCCCGGTGCCCATCACCTCCCCCCCACTGCTGCCTATCACCTCCCCCGGTGCCCATCACCTTCCCCCCCCACCGCTGCCTATCACCTCCCCCCCCACCGCTGCCTATCTCCCCCCCCCACCGCTGCCTATCACCTCCCCCGGTGCCCATCACCTCCCCCCCACTGCTGCCTATCACCTCCCCCCCCACCGCTGCCTATCTCCCCCCCCCCACCGCTGCCTATCACCTCCCCCCCGGTAACTATCACCTCCCCCCAGTGCTACTCCTCTTTCCCTTTCTCTCATGG
The DNA here is from genome assembly GCF_963921235.1 of Mobula hypostoma. Taxonomy (NCBI): domain Eukaryota; kingdom Metazoa; phylum Chordata; class Chondrichthyes; order Myliobatiformes; family Myliobatidae; genus Mobula; species Mobula hypostoma. Next base: position 112,514,113 of record NC_086108.1, read on the forward strand.
TCAACTCTCCCCTCCTATCAGATTTCTTCTTCTTCAGCCCTTTACCTTTTCCACCTATCATCTCCCAGCTTCTTACTGCACGCCCCGGTGTCACATTATCAATTGTCAGCTTGTCCTCCTTCCCTCTTCCTTCCCAGTCCTGATGAAGGGTTTCAGCCTGATATCATTTCCGTAGATGCTGCCTGACCTGCTGAGTTCCTCCAGCATTTTCTGTGTGTGTTACACTCCCAGGAGACACAGCAATCCCATGGCAAGAATGTGGAACTGACCATCAAACACTGCAGATCCGTCAGGAGCTCAGCGACTGTTTGTCAGTATGAGTAGACTTTACTCATCTGACTGACTGGCCAAGGCCTAGGGAGCCAGAAACCCATTTAAACAATTAATGTAGTGGGGGGGGGGAGAGGAAGTAGCAGAAATTTCCAGGTCAGCAGCACAGAAACTGCAGAGCCATGTCCTTTGCTTGTAAAACTATGGGAGGCATAGATACAGTGGTCAGAATCATTTACCCAGGGTTGAAATGCCGAATACCAAAGGGCAGAGATTTAAAGTGAGATGGGGAAAGTTTAAAGTGATGTGTGGGGCTTATCAACAGAGAGTGGTTGGGGCCTGTACCCGCTGGAGTTTAGAAAGAATGGGGAGGATCTCATTGAAAACTTTCAAATATTGGAAGGCCTAGACAGAGTGGATATGGAGAGGATGTTTCCTATAGTGGGAGACTCTCGGATCAGAGGGCACGCCCTCAGATTAGAGGGCTGTCAATTTAGAACAAAGATGAGGAAGAATTTCTTTAACCAGAGGGTGGTGAATCTGAAATTCATCGACACTGATGGCAGTGGAGGCCAAGTCACTGGGTGTATTTAAAGCTGAGGTTAATAGGGTCTTGCTTAGTCAGGGCGTCAAAAGTTTCGGGGAGAAGACAGCAGAATGGAGTTGAGAGGATAATAAATCAGCCATGATCGATGGCGAAGCAGACTCGACGGGCCGAATGGCCTTATTCTGCTCCTGTGCCTTGTGCTGTTATGGACCAGAATGGGCTGCCAGGATTATCTGTGGAATTTGTTGCCACGAGCGGCTGTGGAGGCCAAGTCATTGGGGGCATTTAAGGCAGAGATATTTTGATTAGCCAGGGCATCAAAGGTTATGGGGTGAAGGCAGGGGAGTGGGGATGACTGGAAGAATTGGATCAGCCCATGATTGAATGGCGGAGCAGACTCGATGGGCCGAATGGCCTACTTCTGCTCCTGTATCTTATGGTCTTACGGAGTGTATAGTGTAGAATATCAGGAGAGGTTGGACAAAGTTGGGCTGTTTTCTGTGGAGCACTGCAGGCTGAGGGGAGATCTGATAGAGGTTTGTATGATTACGAGAGGCACAAATAAGTCAGGTAGCAAGATGAGTTTTATTTGTCAGCTCTACACAGTGAAATGTGTCATTTGCATCAACAATAAACACAGTCAGTAGATGTGCTGGGGGGTGGGGGGCAGCCTGCAAATGTCACCACACTTCCAACGCCGACAGATTACTAAACCCCAATGTTGAACACCCCTGGAATATGGGAGGAAACTGGAGCACCCGGAGGAAACCTACGCAGTCATGGAGAGAACACGGGTGCCATGTAGCGTAGCAGTTAGCGTGACGCTGTTACAGGTCGGGGTGTCAGAGTTCAGAGTTCAATCCCGGCTTCCCCTGAAAGGAGCGACTGTATGTCCTCCCTGTGGAATGTGTGGGTTTTCCATGGGTCCTCCAGTTTCCTGTCACAGTCCAAATCCACAGCGGCTCGGTGAATTGGTCATTGTAAAGTGTCCTGTGGTTAGGCAGGGGTTAATCAGGTTTGCTGGGGGTGTGGTTCAAAGGGGTGATAGGACCTTTTCCGTGCCTTATTGGTAAATTTATAAATAAATAACGCTCAAACTCCTTGCAGACCATTTCAGGAATTAAACCTCACTGGCACTGTGAAGCATTGTACTGAACACTACACTGTGCCCCTAAGTGCGGCAGAGTTTGTATTCAAAGCAAGTGCAGGAAATGTGAAAAGGCTATTTTTACCCAGGGTGTGGTGGACGCCTGGAACTGGGGTGCTGGTGCAACTAGATACCACAGAGGCATTTAAGAGTCTTTTCGGCAGACACACGACAGGCAGAAAATGGAGGGGGATACAGACCACGTGCAGGCTGGTGGGATTCGTTAGTTTAGCATCACACAGCGTGGGCTGAAGAGCCTAGGGTTAGGGGTCTGTCTGTCTGTGAGAGTATGTTGTGTGTGTGAGTGTGAGTGTTTGTGTTGTATGTGTGTGCTTGTGTGTGTGTGGTTGTGTCTCTGTGAGTGTGTTGTGTGTGTGGGAGAAAAGGGGACTGTTTTGCTGTTGTTCGTGTAGTTCCACCAAGCAATGTGGGGTAGGCTATGTTGGTGGTGGAATGTGAGGTGACATTGTGGGCTAAACGACATACTTCACTGTGTGTTCCCATGTGTGTGTGATAAGTGAACAATCTGAGTCTGACCTGTTCCTGTTCTCTTTTATATTTTATTTTATTAACTCGCTGTGGCACTGGTGCAGGAGGTGCAGGAGCTCAAAGATTCAGGAACAGCTTCTCCCCCTCAGCCATCACACTTTTGAATGGTCCATGAGCCCATGAACGTGACCTTGGTATCCCTCTTTTACAGTATTTATTTATATACAGTACATGCAAAATCCTTAGAGTCAAAGTACAGCACAGAAACAGGCCCTTCAGCCCATCTGGTCCATGCCAAACCTTTTCAACTGCCTGCTCCCATCAACCTGCACTGGGGCCATAGACCTGCATACCCCTCCCACCCATGTACCTATCCAAACTTTGAAATCAAACTCGCATGCACCCCTCATTCAACACCCTCATGACATATAAATCAGGGTGCCCTAATACCTTTGCACAACGCTATTTGTCATTGTGGACTAGAGAGTGAATTTGTAAATCTGGCGAGAGGAAAGGATGTTAAGAATGGTGAGGGTGGAGTGCCGTGGCGGGGTGGGGGGGTGGTGGGACAGGTGGCAGAGGAGTGCCGGGGCCAGGGGGAGGCACAGTTGCAAACACACCCAGCCCTGAGACACCAGGCAAAGTCATTCGGTTTATGGATCATTACAGAATGTCTCTCTGGTGCTTCCCACTTCCTCCCATCTCGCTTCCCCTTTTCCTAACCGTGATTTGCCTCTCCCTTCCCCCTTCCCACCTTCAGTCCAGAATAGAGACCCGTATCAGAATCAGGTTTATCACTCACGTATGTCATAAAACTTGTTTTGTTTAGCAGCAGCAGTACAGTGCAATACATAAAATTACTACAGTACTGTGCAAACGTATTAGGCACATAGTGGATATCTATAGTAGCTCAGTCAGCTGAGCCTTTGCACAGTACTGTAACTTTTGGAACACACTGTAATTTTCATGTCTTTACTTTGTCCTGCTGCTTCACAGTGTATGCCAGTGTTAACAGAGTAGATTCTGACCAACCCTACCAATGCCAGAGAGAACGAGGTCGAGTAATTTACCTTTCTGGAATAGTTTCTCGTTTTTGATTTTCTGAACTTCATCTGTTATCTTCTGCACCAGGAAGTTCTGTGTTCCTTCCCTTCGGATGGAACAGATGAGAGTGTCCAGGCCCTTGGGGTTCTCTGTGAGATGGTCCAGCAGCTTTCCTGCCTTCCGCCTGCTCGATACCTGGAAAGAGATCTCCTCTGTGTCCTCCTTGCACAGGATCTTCTTTGCTCGCAGGTAATCGAAATGCCGTTCGGCGATGAGCTTATCGCACAGGTAGGGGCGGAGTTTCTCGAGGGTCTACAAACACAAGGTTCACTCGTGAATACACACAGTTCTCGCTCCTGAACACTGTGACCCATTTTTATGCATGCACGTTTATGGCGGCAGCTTCTGGAAACCTTCACTAGTACCAGAACAAAAAAAATGCACCACCAGAGGAGGCCACTCAGCCCCTCGGACCTATCCCAGCATTCAGTGTGACCATGACTAATCTACCCCAGGACACACCTCCCTTTATGAACCAGTTCTCCATCGCCCTCAGTCCCCGATCTGTCCAACACTTTTTAAACCACCAAAGCCCCAGTGATCCAATCTCCACACCCTCTGGGGTGGAGAATTCCGGATATTCCCCTTGCCTCTGACCGAAGAAGAGCATTACAGCCTACGATGTTGTGCCAACCTTTTAACCTACTCCGAAAGGGCGTAGTGGTGTAGTGGTTAGCACAACGCTTTACAGTACAGATGACTCGGGTTCAATTCCCACCACTGCCTGTAAGGAGTTTATACGTTCTCTCTCCGTGACCGCGTGGGTTTCCTCCGGGTGCTCTGGTTTCCTCCCACAGTCCAAAGACATACCAGTTGGTAGGTGAATTGGTCTTTGTAAATTGTCCTGTGATTGGGCTAAGGTTAAATCGGGGGGGGGGGGGAGGGGAGGGGTTGTTGCTGGGTGACATGGCTCGAAGGCCCAGAGGGCCTGTTCTGCACTTTATTTATCTCAATAAATACAGGAAGATCAATTTCATCCTTCCCTCTCACATAATCTTCCATTTCTATCATCTGTGTGCCTATAGGAGTCTCTTAAATGCCTCCTCCCTCTGTTACTTTACACTCCCTAGAGCCTTACCATTCATAGCATAGGTCCAATGCTGGTGTGACTGCATCACCTCACACTTAACCTGTGTTGGAATCCATTTGCCATTTCCCTCACTGATCGAGATCCCCCTGTAATCTACAATAACCTTCTTCACTATTAACGCTGCCTAATTCCATATCATCCACAAACTTTTTGACCAAGCCTTGTACATTCGCATCCATAACACTGGTATAAATGACAAAGATCCCATTCGACCATAAGCCATTGGAGCACAATTAGGCCATTCAGCACATGGCGTCTGCTCCATCACTCCATTATGGCTGATTTATTTTCCCTCCGAACTCCACTCCCCTGCCTTCTCCCCTTAACCTTTGACGCCCTGACTGATCACGAACCAATCAATCCCCACTTTAAATATACCCATTTATTTGGCCTTCACAGCTGTCTGTGGTAATGACTTTGGCTAAAGAAATTCCTCCTCATCTCTGTTCCCTGTTCTAACAGAACATCCCTCTATTCTGAGACTGTGTCCTCTAGTCCTAGACCCTCCAACTAATGAATATATTCTCTCCAAGTTCATCCTATCATGATTTTCAACTAGGGCAACACTCACAACACGCTGGAGCAACTCAGCAGGTCGGGCAGCATCCGCAGAAAAGATCAGTCAACGTTTCGGGCCGGAACCCTTCGTCAGGACTGTAGAGGGAAGGAGCAGAGGCTCTATAAAGAAGGTGGGGGGAGGGTGGGAAGGAGAAGGCTGGTAGGTTCCAGTGAAAAACAGTAAGGGGAACGATAAAGGGGTGGGAGAGGGGAAGCAGGGAGGTGATAGGCAGGAAAGGTGAAGAAGGAATAGGGGAAAACACAATGGGTAGTAGAAGGAGGTGGAACCATGAGGGAGGTGATAGGCAGCTGGGGAGGGGGCAGAGAGACATAGGGATAGGGGAAGGGAGGGGGAGGGAATTACCGGAAGTTAGAGAATTCTGTGTTCATACCAAGGGGCTGGAGACTACCTAGACGGTATATGAGGTGTTGCTCCTCCAACCTGAGTTTAGCCTCATCATGGCAGTCAACTAGGGGCTTTGTGAGAGATCGTGATTTTAAAAAATAAACATTGTTTTTTGAACTTGGCGTGATGCTAGCGCTGGCCAGTGACCGAGAAGTGCCGTTAGCAATCTCGTTGGCAGCCTCTCAGCCCAGTATGGCAGTGCGCAGTAGGACCCTGTTTACTTGGCTGAGTCCCTTCTCAGTTATTGACACAAGGTAGGGGAGGCTGTTGATAATTGGTGAGCGCTGTGTTGCAGGAGGGGAGGACGGTAGGATGATGGGAAGCGTGAAGTGCATTTTCCCAGCATTGAATGGAATCGCACGACTTGGGCTGTGACATCAGCCTTCCTCCGCCGAATTACTTCCCCCAACTTCCCCTTATGTGCCACTGACTGACTTACAGGAGCGAAGAAACACTACTGGCGTAGTAGAAAATTGGAGGGAAATTTTCATTCTCAAGACGGTCCAATGTGGAGATTTTTGAAGAGGAGGTATGAGATGGAAGAGGAGGCCTCGGCCTATGGACAACTCTGATAAGGTTGATAATGAAGAACTACAATCTTCTGAGTCATTTCACTGAGCTAGTACAACAATGGACAGAAAAAAGTCCGTCTTTACAATGAAAGCTTCTTGTCAATGGATATACATGGACTGGTGATCCAAGTTGTCCTATTTCACTGTGCCTGGTATGTAGGGGTGGCGCTAAAGTGGTGCTAGCTGGGGCTATAGCCCCAGCAGAAATTGCAATAGCACCAACATAGCACCACCAAGCAATTAACTGCAGCTGCTTTGCTTTCTCTGTATAGTTTTGAATACAGCTTGTTTCTCCAGTTGATCTAGTGAAACAGCGCCCACAATTACCATAGCACTCACGCAGCAATGAAGTTATAAGCTCTCTCCGATCCACTCTACACTTCAGCTTATTCATTCGTTGTCAATGTCTTGCCATTGCTGTCCACAGATCAGTTAAGCTGATCTAAGGTCACCTAAGGTGGTGATGTCACTCACTCTCACTCACGCGAGAGATTGATGGTATACATCCAGGCGCAGATCCGTGGTCTCGCGAGACTAACGGATGCCACACGCGCAGATCGTGCTTTTACAAGCGAGCGAGGGCCTGGCACGTGCATTATTTTGGCCGGCGTGAAAAATGGATCGATTTTTAGTGAGAAAACGACCTCATCCAGAGGAGTCAGTGGTGTCTCAGCCTGAGCCTGTCTGAATTGAAAGTGACATGCAGAAAGAAGTAAGTGGGGATGAGGACGACAGCTGTTCATCGAAGGAGTGTGAGGGCGAAGTAGAGGAACAAGAAATGGAGCGGGATTCGGAAGAGAACGTGGATGAAGCTGCTCTTAGTGCTAGTGGGAATACTGTTAGCGATGTTAGCCAGCAGCCTGAGGAAGGACCTCGTCGGCCAGCATTGAAAAAGTACCCTTCGCTGCTCGCAACAGTTTGGCAATCAGCAAAGGAGTTTTATTCATGGCTGGTTTGACCTGTACTCCTGGCTGGAATATTCGATCACAAAAGATGCTACACTCTGCTTCGCATGCAGGCATTTCCTGTGTGGAGGACATGGGTTCCATTCTGAGTCTACCTTCACTGTAAACAACAGGAATTCTGCAGATGCTGGAAATTCAAGCAACATACATCAAAGTTGCTGGTGAACGCAGCAGGCCAGGCAGCATCTATAGGAAGAGGCGCAGTCGACGTTTCAGGCCGAGACCCTTCGTCAGGACTAACTGAAGGAAAAGTGAGTAAGGGATTTGAAAGCTGGAGGGGGAGGGGGAGATCCAAAATGATAGGAGAAGACAGGAGGGGGAGGGATAGAGCCGAGAGCTGGACAGGTGATAGGCAAAAGGGGATACGAGAGGATCATGGGACAGGAGGTCCGGGAAGAAAGACAAGGGGGGGGTGACCCAGAGGATGGGCAAGAGGTATATTCAGAGGGACAGAGGGAGAAAAAGGAGAGTGAGAGAAAGAATGTGTGCATAAAAAAGTCCATCTTCCTCTCACCCCAACCCTCCCCTCTCCACTGACACCCCCAGCCTCCCCCCTCCCCCCTCTGATCCCAGCTCTCATCCGTGCCGGGTCTTTACCATCCCCTCCGACCTTCAACTGTCGGAGGCAGATCGCTCTGTTCTCAGTAAGGGCCTCACCTTTGTCCCCCTTCGCCCACACCTCAGCGAGTTCCGTGTTCGCCATGATGCAGAACTTTTCTTCCGCCGTCTCCGTCTCCAAGCCTACTTCTTCGGCAAGGACTCTTCCACCCCCACCGATGACCCCTTCTCCCGTCTTCATCCCTCCTCTTCTTCATGGACACCCCGCTCTGGTCTTCTGCCTGCTCTGGATCTCTTTATTGCCAACTGCCGACGGGACATCAACCGTCTCGACTTCACCGCACCTTGTCCCCATTCCAACCTCACTCCTTCGGAACGCTCTGCTCTCCACTCCCTCCGCACTAATCCTAACATTATTATTAAACCCGCCGATAAGGAGGGTGCTGTTGTAGTCTGGCGTACTGACCTCTACCTTGCCGAGGCACAGCGACAACTCGCGGATACCTCCTCTTATTTACCCCTCGATCGTGACCCCACTAAGGAGCACCAGGCCATTGTCTCCCACACTATCAACGACTTTATCCGCTCAGGGGATCTCCCATTCACTGCTACCAACCTTATAGTTCCCACACCCCGCACTTCCCGTTTCTACCTCCTACCCAAGATCCACAAACCTGCCTGTCCTGGCCGACCTATTGTCTCAGCTTGCTCCTGCCCCACCGAACTCATTTCTGCATACCTCGACACTGTTTTATCACCCCTTGTTCAATCCCTTCCCACCTATGTTCGTGACACTTCTCACGCTCTTAAACTTTTCGATGATTTTAAGTTCCCTGGCCCCCACCGCTTTATTTTCACCATGGATGTCCAGTCCCTATATACTTCCATCCCCCATCAGGAAGGTCTCAAAGCTCTACACTTCTTTTTGGATTCCAGACCTAATCAGTTCCCCTCTACCACCACTCTGCTCCGTCTAGCGGAATTAGTCCTTACTCTTAATAATTTCTCCTTTTGCTCCTCCCATTTCCTCCAAACTAAAGGTGTAGCTATGGGCACCCGTATGGGTCTGAGCTATGCCTGCCTTTTTGTTGGGTTTGTGGAACAATCTATGTTCCGTGCCTATTCTGGTATCTGTCCCCCACTTTTCCTTCGCTACATCGACGACTGCATTGGCGCTGCTTCCTGCACGCATGCAGAACTCGTTAACTTTATTAACTTTGCCTCCAACCTTCACCCTGCCCTCAAGTTTACCTGGTCCATTTCTGACACCTCCCTCCCCTTTCTAGATCTTTCTGTCTCTGTCTCTGGAGACAGCTTATCCACTGATGTCTACTATAAGCCTACTGACTCTCACAACTATCTGGACTATTCCTCTTCTCACCCTGTCTCTTGCAAAAACGCCATCCCCTTCTCGCAATTCCTCCGTCTCCGCCGCATCTGCTCTCAGGATGAGGCTTTTCATTCTAGGACGAGGGAGATGTCTTCATTTTTTAAAGAAAGGGGCTTCCCTTCCTCCACTATCAACTCTGCTCTTAAACGCATCTCCCCCATTTCACGTACATCTGCTCTCACTCCATCCTCCCACCAACCCACTAGGAATAGGGTTCCCCTGGTCCTCACCTACCACCCCACCAGCCTCCGGGTCCAACATATTATTCTCCGTAACTTCCGCCACCTCCAACGGGATCCCACCACTAAGCATATCTTTCCCTCCCCGCCTCTCTCTGCATTCCGCAGGGATCGCTCCCTACACAACTCCCTTGTCCATTCGTCCCCCCCATCCCTCCCCACTGATCTCCCTCCTGGCACTTATCCGTGTAAGCGGAACAAGTGCTACACATGCCCTTACACTTCCTCCCTTACCACCATTCAGGGCCCCAAACAGTCCTTCCAGGTGAGGCATCACTTCACCTGTGAGTCGACTGGGGTGATAGACTGCGTCCGGTGCTCCCGATGTGGCCTTTTATATATTGGTGAGACCCGACGCAGACTGGGAGACCGCTTTGCTGAACATCTACGCTCTGTCCGCCAGAGAAAGCAGGATCTCCCAGTGGCCACACATTTTAATTCCACATCCCATTCCCATTCTGACATGTCTATCCACGGCCTCCTCTACTGTAAAGATGAAGCCACACTCAGGTTGGAGGAACAACACCTTATATTCCGTCTGGGTAGCCTCCAACCTGATGGCATGAACATTGACTTCTCTAACTTCCGCTAGGCCCCACCTCCCCCTCGTACCCCATCTGTTACTCTTTTATGCACACATTCTTTCTCTCACTCTCCTTTTTCTCCCTCTGTCCCTCTGAATATACCTCTTGCCCATCCTCTGCGTCGCCCCCCCCCCGTCTTTCTTCCCAGACCTCCTGTCCCATGATCCTCTCATATCCCTTTTGCCAATCACCTGTCCAGCTCTTGGCTCCATCCCTCCCCCTCCTGTCTTCTCCTATCATTTTGCATCTCCCCCTCCCCCTCCAGCTTTCAAATCCCTTACTCACTCTTCCTTCAGTTAGTCCTGACGAAGGGTCTCGGCCTGAAACGTCGACTGCACCTCTTCCTATAGATGCTGCCTGGCCTGCTGCGTTCACCAGCAACTTTGATGTATGTTGCTACCTTCACTGTCACTGGTTACCGCAACTGGCGGAAAGCTACAACAGTTTTCATAACCCACCATGTAAGTGCAGCTCATAAGTTTGCGATGGAGGCACGGGCCGAATTCAGACTGAGAAAACAAGACGGTTCAAGATTGGGAAATATGCTTGATAAAGGACATGCAAAGATTGTCCAAGAAAGTCATGAGTATACGAGAGCAGTGGTTGAGTCTCTACGCTCTACTGCGTGCCAAGGCATTGCCCAGCGAGAACACCGGGAGGATGATAGATCTGGCAATAGGGGAAACTTTGTTGAGTTGCTCAGTGTAATTGGGAAGTTTGATAAGACTGTAGCTAAAAAAATAGAGGACAATCCTGGAAATGCAAAAAACACCCATCACGATATCCAAAATGAAATTATCGGTATTATGGCAGATATGGTCAGACGTCAAATAAGAGCAGAAATCAAGGAGGCTGGATATTTTGCCATCATGGTGGATGAAAGTAAAAACTTGAGTAAAAAGGAGCAAATATCAGTGGTGGTGCAGTATTTGAATAACGAAACAGTGCTTGAAGAATTCTTGCACTTCACTCCAGCAGAAGGGTTGAATGCAGAGTCGCTTCTTAAAAGCATTGAACAGACACTCGCCCAGTATGTTATTGATACAAATGCGTGTATGGGTCAGTGTTATGACGGGGCAGCAGTGATGTCCGGGTACAATAACAGGGTACAAGAGAGGTTCAGGAAAGAGGTCCCGCAGGCATTATATATACACTGCCATGCTCACAGACTTAACCTTGTTTTAGTGGATGTTGTGAGCAACGTACCACAAGCCAGTGAGTTTTTTGAAACTCTGCAGCTGCTTTACAACTTGTTTTCAAACTCTGTTGCCCACGCTCTTTTCATGAAGAAACAGAGAGAACTAGGATCAACTGCACAGCCCGTGGAGTTGAAGAAATTGTCAGATACACGCTGGGCATGGCAGTATACAGCTTTGTGGGCTATCAGGAAATGACTCCCTGCCATTCTAGCTACACTACAGGATATTATGGGCCAAATGCACGGAGGCCAGAGCTGTAAATGGACTGATTGACGAGCAGTTTGCTTTACTTCTCACTCTGTTTGAAGATTTATTCTGAGTCACCAAGTTCATGTCAGACCAGCTACAATCTCCCAGTTTGGAGCTTTCATCCGCTGTGGACTTGGCTCAGTCTGTTATCGATGCACTCTCAGCAAAACGGGGAGAGGAATCATGGAGTGAAATTCAGGCAAGAGCTAGGGACCTGTGCGTCAAGGCCGGTATACAGAGCAGACCACATGAAAGGAGACAGGCCCAGCCACCCCGCCGCCTACATGATTTTGTTGTTGAGGCCCAAACTGAACGCACACCTGGCACATCCTCTGATGACCTTCACAAGCACTGTTTCTATCCGGTTATAGACAGACTTCTGACTGAAATGAAAAGATGGTTCTCAATTGAGACTGGGGGTGTTCTGACTGGAGTCTCAGCATTGAGTCCCAAACACAAGTTCTTCCTAGACAAGAATTGTCTTTGGCCAATGGCCGAGTACTATGGAGTGACTGAAGTGAACCTGACTGCAGAGCTACATCAGGTTCGGCGTCTGCTGGAAACAAAACAAAAGCAAGGACAGACAGTGAATGACACTGGAGTTTCTAGCTCTAATGAGTCCCTACCACGATGCATTTATAGATTTATACAAACTAATCAGCATATCACTGACCCTGCCTGTGACATCTGCCTCATGCAAACGGAGTTTCTCTTGCCTCAGACGCATCAAAAACTACCTAAGGAACAGCATCGGCGATGCTCGGAACAGCAACTTGGCCCTGTTGGCCATAAACAGCCGGAGAACCAAAGCACTTGGCATCCAGAAAATCACTGATGCTAACGCCACCAATCACAACAACAGACGGATTTTGCTTCTCTGAAAACATTAATGGTGAGTGAAGTTGATTTTTTAAAAATTTGGGCCAAGACTAATGCTGATTATTATTATTATTTTGTGGTGGATACCCCATAGTCCTTATGTTTCCTGCAGATCCTAAAATATTACATTTACTGCTATTAAGCCAACTGGCTTTGCTTAGACTTCCAAGCGGTGATTCTGTTGAATTTTGTTTTAATTTCAGTAGCCGAATTAATTGAGGTATTGCATGGTCAGATTACGATTTGTCCAACTCCTGGTAAAGCCTTGCATCTGTTGTTTGCCTTATTTGACTTTAATAATGGTGTATCTTTTGGCATTGCTGTCTATGTAATGCGAATAGTAGAGGGTTCGTTTTGTGTTTTTCAGTCAAAAAGCACGCATTTGAAGCTGATTGCGGGATTGGTGCGTGATTCACATTGTCCGCTGTGGCTCGGATGCTCTTTTTTTTCGTTTATGCTTCCTGTAGCCCAGGTTGTCTCCAATGCCGTTGACACTGACACAGTTCATTTCTATATTAGATCTATCAATTGCTGTTGCTTGTGAATCAACAGAGGCATTTACAGTAGGCACATAATGCTTGAAACCGACTTCTTAACGCCACGCATCTGGCCTTGCGAATATATATTACCATACAGTGCATCCCTCAGCACCATCACTGAATAATTCAGCCCCTCCGTAGCACCAGCAAGAAAAAATCTCTGGTGCCACCACTGCTGGTATGTAACAAACAACAAGCACAGATTTCAGAAGCTAGGCCTATGTTTAAGCCTGATCATGTCACTTGGTAAGAAAATGTTTTTTCAAAGTTTTGTATAAAATTGTGTCTTAGGCAATATTTTTATTCATATTGCTTTGGCTTTTGTTTTTTAGTAACTTTACTATTCAACATTGTCAATCATTTTCGTGTTGTAAATAGCATTAATGAAAGTCAATTTACAATGATTTAAATTAAATCTACAGCGTCTACCTTTAGAAAAATTTAATCCCATTTTGGCTTAAACCAGTTATTTGTCAGAAATTTATTATATCTTCATGAGTTTTTAAAATTTATGAAAGGGAAAGGAAGATTAATTCAAGAAAGTACGCTAAGCTTAACTACCTGTTTTTTCAAGAAAGGTTGGCTAAAAAATTCATTCTCTACTCAAAAGAGCATTGACAATTATTTTTGGATCATTATTTCGACAAATCACTGATCATGCTAACGCACCGTGAGCTGTAGATACAATAATTTTTATGCAGGGGTTCCCTGAGACCTGAAAATTATTTCATGGGATCCTCCAGTGCAAGGTGGTTGAGAAAGGCTGATCTAGGCCATTCAACATTTGATAGGTTTCAATGACTCCCATGGACAATCCTTTCAACCAGAACTCTGGAGTGAGATGAAGTCTGACAAGTTACTGACGTGAAACATTCACCTAGTTCCTCTCTCATGTAACATCTGCTCAATAATTTCTTTTTATACTCCACATAATATATGCAGCTTCCTTTTTATACATTTCCCAAGACGGTTTAAATCCATTTTCTAAGCCAACAGTAAATTAACTCTCTTGTGACATAATTATTAAGGAAGTTACCTTCAAAACACAAAATCTGAATAGGAATTCCGCATGCTTTGTTGTGCCGAATGGCCTGTTCCCATCAAAGACTTTCTCATCTTCTAAAAATAACCAGCCTTAAAACACTCATAGCATATTTGCATACGATAGGGTCTTTTAAGAGGCTCTTAGATAGGTACATGGAGCTTAGTAAAATAGAGGGCTATAGGTAAGCCTAGTAATTTCTAAGGTAGGGGCATGTTCGGCACAGCTTTGTGGGCCAAAGGGCTTGTATTGTGCTGTAGGTTTTCTATGTTTCTATGTCATCAAACTCAGACATTTCCCTAAAGATCAAATTCCAGTAGAAATTGAACAATCAGGCACCTCCATGCATTGGCACTTGCTTCAGCACTGAACTGGGTCTGTGACTGTGGCCTACAGCCATCAGGCTCCTGGACTGTCCGGACTCGTCTCAGCACTGAACTGGGTCCGTGACTGTGGCCTGCAGCCACTGGGCTCCTGGACTGTCTGCACTCATCTCAGCACTGAACTGGGTCCGTGACTGTGGCCTGCAGCCACTGGGCTCCTGGACTGTCTGCACTCATCTCAGCACTGAACTGGGTCCGTGACTGTGGCCTGCAGCCACTGGGCTCCTGGACTGTCTGCACTCATCTCAGCACTGAACTGGGTCCGTGACTGTGGCCTGCAGCCACTGGGCTCCTGAAAGGGCTCTGTGACTGTGGCTAGGGTTAAATCATTGGCTTTCTGGGTGGCATGGCTGAAAGGGCCAGAAGGGTCTACTCCACGTTGTATCTCAATAAAAATAAAAACCTTAACTGACCAACCAGTACATCCTTAGACTGTGGGAGGAAAGCAGAGCACCTAGAGGAAACCTACGTGGTCGCGGGGAGAACGTACAAACTCCTTACAGAGGATGCCGGGATTGAGCTCGGAATTCCAATGCTCCGAGCTGTAATAGTGTCCTGCTAGCCACCACAGACTTGTAGATAGTAAGTGATTAAGGAAGGAGGTACAGGAGCCTCAGGACCCACACCACCAGGTTCAGAAACAGTTATTACCCCTCAACCACCAGGTTCCTGAACCAGAGGGGATAACTTCACTCACCCCATCACTAAACTGTTCCCACAACCTGTAGTCTCACTCTCTTCATCTCGTGTTCTTGATATTTGTTGCTTATTTATTTACTATTTTGTTTTTCTTTTCGTATTTGTACAGTGTTGTCTTTTGCACCTTGGTTGAACACCCAAGAAATGTGGTCTACCATTGATTCTACTATTATTGTTATTATTCTTTTACGGATTTATTGAGTATGTCCGCAAGACAATGAACCTCAGAGTTCTCAGGGTGACATATATGTACTTTGATGATAAATTAACTTTGATGTTGGACATCATCATTGATGAGCTCCGTTTCAACAGTCAGGTTCCTGGGCATTTGCCAGGGCCTGGTGTGGGAGAACCACATCTCCTGCATTAAAATAAAGGCTCGGCAGACGACGGACTTCTTGCGGCAGTTGGTAAAATTCCATCTTCCGCAGAGCGTCCTGGTGTAATTCTACACTGCCATCACAGAGCGCATCCTCACGTCAGCCATCGCTGTCCGGTCTGGTACAGCGTTCTCTCACAATACACAAGAACTACAGCGAGCTGTCAGGTCAGCAGAGAAGGTCATTGGCTGCAGCCTACCGTCACGGCAGGACACGGGCACAAGGGACACTGACCTTCATGAGTTATTCAGATGGAAGTACTTCAAAAGAACTTCTCCAGGAATTGTCACCCTGTCGTGTTTGGGCCACATGCCGGGTGGTGTGATGGCCACTGGTTAGTGTGGACAGGATGGGCTGAGGGGCCTGTTCCCTGCTGCAGGACAACACTTGCATGATGTAACCTCGGCTGGCATGCTCAACGCAAGTCCCCCTCACATTTCTCAGAGGAAGCCACGTCAAAACGAAACCAAAAAAAGTGAAGCGGATAGAGTGACTGAGCCGACGGGCAGCAGGGAGTGTGCAGATGATCGGGAGACTCCCCTCCCTCCCCCAGTCCAACCTATTTTACCAGAACACCATCCAGAGTGTCCCGAGCAGTCTGGTACGGGAATTACAAGGGATCCGACCGCAAGTCCCGACAAAGGATTGCAGAGACTGCGGAGAGGACCATCGGGGTTTCACTTCCACCCATTCGAGATATTTATCAGGAGTGCTGTGTACTCAGCGGTCTTAGCATTATCAATGATCCCTCCCATCCATCCAACAGTCTGTTTGACCCCCCCCCACCATCAGGCAGGAGGTACTGTAGCATCAGGATAGAACAGTTAGGATGGGAAACAGCTTCTTCCCCCAGGCTGTGAGATTACTGAACTCCCTGGCGCCAATAGAGTTACACTGTTTACTTACTCGTTATTTTTTGTTAATTAATTAATTTGTGGGAATACTAGCTTATGTGTTGTGCACCTTGGTCCGGAGGAACGTTGTTCTGTTTTGGGGGTATACATGTGTACGGTTGTGTGGGAGTTATACGTACTGTGTTGTGCACCTTAGTCCGGAGGAACATCATTTCATCCGGTGGTGTATGCTCGAATGACAATAAAGTGAACTTGACGTGTTATTTAATCACGACTGGCATGTTCAACGCAAGTTTCTCAGATGATGACACACAAGACGTGAGCTGGAAGACTGGCTGAGCTAACAGGCAGCTGGATGGGGGACAGTTGCAGACACTATGACTATTCAGGGACTCAGCACTGGACAGAGGTTCCGGGGTCGGAACAATCAGGGGGTCCCGCAGCCTCCGGGGTGACGTTTTTGGTCGAAACACTGCCATCAGGAACCGCCCCCCCACCGCCCAACCCGATGAGTTCACAGACCGCTGAACATACGTGGGACGTCACCGAGCAGAGCAGTTAGGGTGATGCTATTACAGCTCAGGGTGTCTGAGATCAGAGTTCAATTCCAGCGTCCTCTATATGTCCCTTCCTGTGATCGCATGCGTTTCCTCCAGGTGCTCTGGTTTCCTCCCACACTCCAAGGACGTACCAGTTGGTCACTGATTAGGCTGGGGTTAAATGAGTGGGTTGTGGGTGGTGTGGATTGGTGGGCCTATTCTGCACTGTAGCACTAAATAAATAAACAGGCCCACCTTGAAACGTACACCAAGATCAACCTAACCCTTCCACCCCCCCATATAGCTCTCCATTTTTCTATCATCCCTGTGACTTTCCAAGTGCTTCCAATGTATCTGTCTGCACCAGCAGGGGATTCTACACACCCAGCACTCTCTGTGTAAAAAAAAAAAAAAAATCCCATCTCTGACATCACTCCAAGACTTCTCTCCAACCACCTTAAAGTTAATTCCCCACATATTTGCCATTTCTGTACTGCAAAACCGAGTTGTTTCAAACCCATTGTGAAATGTTCCCCTTTTAAGGGCATCGCTGTGACACAGATCACATCCCCAGCCGCACACATCAGCTTCAACCACTGCACTTCAAAGGCTGCAGGCCAGTAGTGGTCTGTACCTCTGCAGAACTATCAAACACCCAAAACTAAATGTAAAAAGCAGAACAAAGACCTCACTTCATCCGTTTCTTTTCACAGCCCTGACCATACACTTCCTCCCCATTCTGTTCTTTGCTTTTGACTTTTTTCCTGTGAGACCCACTGTCAACGCTGTGGTTTCGGGGCAGGAGTCGCTGTCAAAGATAGAACATAGACCAGCACAGGATCAGGCCCTTTGGCCACAATGTTGTGCTGAACCAGTTAAAGGAGAAATCAAATGGCCAACTAATCTCTTCTGCCTACACAATGTCCATACCTTTCCATTTTCTTCTCAATCATCTGCCTATCTAAATGTCTCCTCAAAGTCTCCAATGTTACCGCCTCTACCATCACCAGGCACACATCACACTCTGCATAAGAAAACTTACCCCTCACATCTCCTTTGAAATTACCCCCTCTCACCTTACATGCATGCCTTCCGGTATTAGATATTAAAAGATACTGTCAACTCTATCTAAGCCTCTCATAATCTTATAAACCTCTATCAGATCTCCCCTCAGCCTCCGTCGCTCCAGAGAAGACAACCCAAGTTTGTCCAGCCCCTCGTTACAGCACACTCCCTCTAATCCAGGCAGCATCCTGGTAAACACGAGGAAATCTGCAGATGCTGGAATTTCAAGCAACACACACACAAAAGTTGCTAGTGAACGCTTCTTTCAGTTAGTCCTGACGAAGGGTCTCGGCCCAAAACGTCGACTGTACCTCTTCCTAGAGATGCTGCCTGGCCCGCTGTGTTCACCAGCAACTTTTAAGCATCCTGGTAAACCTCTTCTGTACCCTCTTGAAAGCCTCAACATCCTTCCTATGGTGGGGTGACCAGGGCTGTAAGCAATTAAGATTCAGTTAAAGTAACCGATCTTATTTTCATGTGCTACACACATACACACACACACAGACACACACACAAAATTCAGCAGGTAAGGCAGCATCTATTGCTCATTCGTTACATGCCATGTCATGACCATAATTGTCCTTGACAAATTTTTCTACAGAACTGGTTTACTATTGCTGCCTTCTGGGCAGTGTCTTTACAAGACAGGTGACCCCAGCCATTATCAATGAGATTGTCCTGATGATGTCCCTTAACATCAACTGTTTACTCCTTTCCATAGATGCTGCCTGGCCTGCTGTGCTTTCCAAGATTTTGTGTGTGTTTCTTTGATTTCCAGTGTCTGCAGATTTTCTCTTGTCAGAGGTTGTCTGCCTGGCGTCAGTGGTCACATAACCTGGTCTTGTGATGTGCACCAGCTGCTCGTACGGGCATCCACCACCAGCTCCCATGGCATCACGTGACCCTGACTGGGCACTGACCAAGGGTGACCTTCAGCCTTGCGGAGGGAAGGAGCACCTTACACCTCCTTTGGTAAGAGTCCTATCTCCACCTCACCACCCAATCAATTACTAATCCTATTAAATGTGCTTTACTCTACAATATTCAGTTCTGTGAAGGACACGATGTTACAAATTTCAAGCCACATCCCAGTCTCAACCTTAAGACCATGGACATAGGAGCAGAATAAGGCCATTTGGCCCATCGAGTCTGCTTTCTCCCTGTAACCTTTGACACCCTGACTGCTCAAGAACCTATCAACCTCGGCTTTAAATATACCCCTCGACTTGGCCTCCACAGCTGCCTGTGACAGTGAATTCCACAGATTCATTACCCCCTGGCTAAAGAAATTCCTCCTCATCTCTATTCTACAGGGATGTCCCTCTATTCTGAGGCTGTGTCCTCTGGTCCCAGACTCCCCCACTCCTGGATACATCCTCTCTACATCCTCTCTATCAAGATATTTCAACATTCGATAGGTTTTAATGACGTCTTTCAATGAGAACTCTGGAGTGAGATGAAGCCTGACAGGTTACTGACATGAAATATTGACCCAGTTCCTCTCTCATGTAACATCTGCTCGATAATTTTGTTTTATACTCAACATAATACATACAGCTTCCACAGATTCACCAGCCTCTGGCCAAATCACTATGCTACCTCATTCATTTTTATGAAGGGTCTCCAATTTGAAACATTAACTCGGTTTCTCTCTCCATGGATACTGCCTGACCTTCTGAGTGTTTTTGGCATTTTCTGCTTTAATTGTAGATTCCAGACCGGTGGGTTTTTTTAAAAATACAACTTTCTTGCTATTTTGTTCCTTTGTTAGACAGATAATTATTTATATGGAATCTGAATGATTTTATTTTGAAAATAGGACAACTCTTGTCACAAAATAGAATCAATTCTTTCATCAACCACCCATTGACACCAATCCCATTTCATTCTCCCCACACCCCTCAGGTTTAACCCCCGCCCTCTCTCTGCCATACATGGGTGCATGGATCTCGAGTGGAGCAGGATCACAGCCCAGGCCTGTATTGCACTGTACTGCTGCCGCAAAAAAAACCCAGATTTCATGACATTTGTGAGTGATGATAAACCTGATTCTGATATGGGTCTCTGTTGTGGATTGAGAGTGGGAGGGGGGCAGGAAGAGGGGAATCATGGTTGGGAAAAGGGGAAGGGAGAGGGGAGGGAGCGGGAAGCACCAGAGAGGCAATCTGTAATGATCAACAAACCAGTTGTTTGGCGTCAAATGACCTTGCCTGTTGGCTCAGGGCTGGGAGTGTCTGCACCAGTGCCACCTCCTGCCCCTGGCACTCCTCTGCCACCTGTCCCACATCCTTCCTGTGGCACTCCACCCCTACCATTCCCAACATCCTTTGCTCATGCAAGATTTACAAACTCGCCCTCCGCTCCACATTGACAAATACAGTACTGTCTAACTGTATAGAAGCCTTAGGCACGCCAGCTATATCTATGTAGCTAAGACTTCTGCACAGTACTATAGGTTTGAGGTGAGCTCGAGAGGCAGATCTGAGGGACAAGGTTTTCACACACAGGGTAGTGGGTATATGCAGTGAGCTGCCAGAGGGAGATGAGGAGATCAGTACAGCTACAGTGTCTGGAGGAGATCTGGATTTGGTTTATGGGACAAATGCAGAGAAACAGGACTACCTCAAATAGACATCATGCTCAGTATGGATGAGTTAGGCCAAAGCGCATGTTTGTGTGCGATACAACCCTAA
Source organism: Mobula hypostoma (assembly GCF_963921235.1). Classification (NCBI taxonomy): domain Eukaryota; kingdom Metazoa; phylum Chordata; class Chondrichthyes; order Myliobatiformes; family Myliobatidae; genus Mobula; species Mobula hypostoma. The sequence goes on from NC_086108.1 coordinate 112,534,553, forward strand.
AAAAAGCTCAAAGTAAATTTATTATCAAACTCTGTAGACTATGGTAATATATATGTCATCATATACTACCCTGTGATTCACTTTCTTGCAGGCATTTACAGGAAAATAAAGAAATACAACAGAATTTATGAAAAAACATCTATAAAGACTGACAACCAACCAATATGCAAAAGAAGACAGTGTGCAAATCAGAAGTAAATAATACTGGGAACATGAGTTGTCAAGAGTCCTTGAGAGTGAGTGTGTAGGTTATAGCATCAGCTCAGAGCCCAGGTGAGTAAAGTCATTCCCACTGGTTCAGGAGCTTGACCGTTGTAGGGTAATAACCGTTCTTGAACCTGGTGGTGTATGACCAAAGGCTCCTGTACCTCCCTCTTGAAGGTAGCAGTGAGGAGACCACGGTGTGGATGCTGGGGGCGGTGGGGGTCCCTGATGATGGATGCTGCTTTCCTGTGACAGCGCTCCTTGTAAACGTGCTCAGTGGTGGGAAGAGCTTTGCCTGTGATGGACTGAGCTGCGTCCACCTCTTTCTGTTGGGTTTTCCTTTCCTGGGCCCAAGATGCAACAAGAATCAGGTTTATTGTCACCGGCATGTGACGTGAAATTTGTTAACTTAGCGGCAGCAGTTCTGTGCAATATAGAAAAAAAAATAAATCAATTACAGTACGTATATTGAATATATTAAAAATCGTGCAAAAACAGAAATAATATATTAAAAAAATGAGGTAGTGTTCACGGGTTCAATGTCCATTTAGGAATCGGATGGCAGAGGGGAAGAAGCTGTTCCTGAATCGCTGAGTGTGTGCCTTCAGGCTTCTGTACCTCCTACCTGATGGTGACAGTGAGAAAAGGGCATAGAAACATAGAAACATAGAAAATAGGTGCAGGAGTAGGCCATTCGGCCCTTCGAGCCTGCACCGCCATTTATTATGATCATGGCTGATCATCCAACTCAGAACCCAGCCTTCCCTCCATACCCCCTGATCCCCGTAGCCACAAGGGCCATATCTAACTCCCTCTTAAACATAGCCAATGAACTGGCCTCAACAGTTTGCTGTGGCAGAGAATTCCACAGATTCACCACTCTCTGTGTGAAGTAGTTTTTCCTAATCTCGGTCCTAAAAGGCTTCCCCTCTATCCTCAAACTGTGACCCCTCGTTCTGGACCTCCCCAACATCGGGAACAATCTTCCCGCATCTAGCCTGTCCAATCCCTTTAGGATCTTATACGTTTCAATCAGATCCCCCCTCAATCTTCTAAATTCCAACGAGTACAAGCCCAGTTCATCCAGTCTTTCTTCATATGAAAGACCTGCCATCCCAGGAATCAACCTGGTGAACCTTCTTTGTACTCCTTCTATGGCAAAGATATCTTTCCTCAGATTAGGGGACCAAAACTGCACACAATACTCCAGGTGTGGTCTCACCAAGGCCTTGTACAACTGCAGTAGTACCTTTAAACGCAAACAACAGGAATTCTGCAGATGCTGGAAATTCAAGCAACATACATCAAAGTTGCTGGTGAACGCAGCAGGCCAAGCAGCATCTATAGGAAGAGGCGCAGTCGACGTTTCAGGCCGAGACCCTTCGTCAGGACTAACTGAAGGAAGAGTGAGTAAGGGATTTGAAAGCTGGAGGGGGAGGGGGAGATGCAAAATGATAGGAGAAGACAGGAGGAGGAGGGATAGAGCCGAGAGCTGGACAGGTAATTGGCAAAAGGGGATACGAGAGGATCATGGGACAGGAGGTCCGGGAAGAAAGACGAGGGGGGGGGTGACCCAGAGGATGGGCAAGAGGTATATTCAGAGGGACAGAGGGAGAAAAAGGAGAGTGAGAGAAAGAATGTGTGCATAAAAATGAGTAACAGCTGGGGTACGAGGGGGAGGTGGGGCCTAGCGGAAGTTAGAGAAGTCAATGTTCATGCCAACAGGTTGGAGGCTACCCAGACGGAATATAAGGTGTTGTTCCTCCAACCTGAGTGTGGCTTCATCTTTACAGTAGAGGAGAATCCTCTCGCTATAAATGCCAGCATACCATTCGCCTTTTTCACCGCCTGCTGTACCTGCATGCCCACTTTCAATGACTGGTGTATAATGACACCCAGGTCTCGTTGCACCTCCCCTTTTCCTAATCGGCCACCATTCAGATAATAATCTGTTTTCCTATTTTTGCCACCAAAGTGGATAACTTCACATTTATCCACATTAAATTGCATCTGCCATGAGTTTGCCCACTCACCCAACCTATCCAAGTCACACTGCATCCTCTTAGCATCCTCCTCACTGCTAACACTGCCACCCAGCTTCGTGTCATCCGCAAACTTGGAGATGCTGCATTTAATTCCCTCATCCAAGTCATTAATATATATTGTAAACAACTGGAGTCCCAGCACTGAGCCTTGCGGTACCCCACTAGTTACCGCCTGCCATTCTGAAAAGGTCCCGTTTATTCCCACTCTTTGCTTCCTGTCTGCTAACCAATTCTCCACCCACACCAATACCTTACCCCCAATACCGTGTGCTTTAAGTTTGCACACTAATCTCCTGTGTGGGACCTTGTCAAAAGCCTTTTGAAAATCCAAATATACCACATCCACTGGTTCTCCCCTATCCACTCTACTAGTTACATCCTCAAAAAATTCTATGAGATTCGTCAGACATGATTTTCCTTTCACAAATCCATGCTGACTTTGTCCGATCATTTCACCGCTTTCCAAATGTGCTGTTATCACATCCTTGATAACTGACTCCAGCAGTTTCCCCACCACCGACGTTAGGCTAACCGGCCTATAATTCCCCGGTTTCTCTCTCCCTCCTTTTTTAAAAAGTGGGGTTACATTAGCCACCCTCCAATCCTCAGGAACTAGTCCAGAATCTAACGAGTTTTGAAAAATTATCACTAATGCATCCACTATTTCTTGGGCTACCTCCTTAAGCACTCTAGGATGCAGACCATCTGGCCCTGGGGATTTATCTGCCTTCAATCCCTTCAATTTACCTAACACCACTTGCCTACTAATATGTATTTCACTCAGTTCCTCCATCTCACTGGACCCTCTGTCCCTTACTATTGCTGGAAGATTATTTATGTCCTCCTTAGTGAAGACAGAACCAAAGTAATTATTCAATTGGTCTGCCATGTCCTTGCTCCCCATAATCAATTCACCTGTTTCTGTCTGCAGGGGACCTACATTTGTCTTTATCAGTCTTTTCCTTTTTACATATCTATAAAAGCTTTTACAGTCCGTTTTTATGTTCTCTGCCAGTTTTCTCTCATAATCTTTTTTCCCCTTCCTAATTAAGCCCTTTGTCCTCCTCTGCTGAACTCTGAATTTCTCCCAGTCCTCAGGTGAGCCACTTTCTCTGGCTAATTTGTATGCTACTTCTTTGGAATTGATACTATCCCTAATTTCTCTTGTCAGCCACGGGTGCACTACCTTCCTTGATTTATTCTTTTGCCAAACTGGGATGAACAATTGTTGTAGTTCATCCATGCAACCTTTAAATGCTTGCCATTGCATATCCACCGTCAATCCTTTAAGTGTCATTTGCCAGTCTATCTTAGCTAATTCACGTCTCATACCTTCAAAGTTACCCCTCTTTAAGTTCAGAACCTTTGTTTCTGAACTAACTATGTCACTCTCCATGTTAATGAAGAATTCCACCATATTATGGTCACTCTTACCCAAGGGGCCTCTCACGACAAGATCACTAATTAACCCTTCCTCATTGCTCAAAACCCAGTCCAGAATAGCCTGCTCTCTAGTTGGTTCCTCGACATGTTGGTTCAAAAAACCATCCCGCATACATTCCAAGAAATCCTCTTCCTCAGCACCTTTACCAATTTGGTTCACCCAGTCTACAAGTAGATTGAAGTCACCCATTATAACTGCTGTTCCTTTATTGCACACATTTCTAATTTCCTGTTTAATACCATCTCCGACCTCACTACTACTGTTAGGTGGCCTGTACACAACTCCCACCAGCGTCTTCTGCCCCTTAGTGTTACGCAGCTCTACCCATATCGATTCCACATCTTCCCGGCTTATGTCCTTCCTTTCTATTGCGTTAATCTCTTTTTTAACCAGCAACGCCACCCCACCTCCCCTTCCTTCATGTCTATCCCTCCTGAATATTGAATATCCCTGAACGTTGAGCTCCCATCCCTGGTCACCCTGGAGCCATGTCTCTGTGATCCCAACTATATCATAATCATTAATAACAATCTGCACTTACCTTATTACGAATGCTCCTTGCATTGACACATAAAGCCTTCAGGCGCTCTTTTACAACTCTCTTAGCCCTTGTACAATTATGTTGAAAAGTGGCCCTTTTTAATGCTTGCCCTGGATTTGTCGGCCTGCCACTTTTACTTTTCTCCTTTGTACTTTTTGCTTCTACGCTCACTTTACACCCCTCTGTCTCTCTGCACTGGTTCCCATCCCTCTGTTGTGAACTAACCTCCTCACGCCTAGCCTCTTTAATTTGATTCCCACCCCCCAACCATTCTAGTTTAAAATCACCTCAGTAGCCCCCGCTAATCTCCCTGCCAGGATATTGGTCCCCCTAGGATTCAAGTGTAACCCGTCCTTTTTGTACAGGTCACGCCTGCGCCAAGAGGTCCCAATGATCCAAAAACTTGAATCCCTGACCACTGGTCCAATCCCTCAGCCACGCATTTATCCTCCACCTCATCGCATTCCTACTCTCACTGTCGCGTGGCACAGGCAGTAATCCCGAGATTACTACCTTTGCGGTCCTTTTTCTCAACTCCCTTCCTAGCTCCCTATATTCTCCTTTCAGGACCTCATCCCTTTTCCTACCTATGTCATTGGTACCTATATGTACCACGACCTCTGGCTCCTCACCCTCCCACTTCAGGATATCTTGGACACGATCAGAAATATGCCGGACCCTGGCACCAGGGAGGCAAACTACCATCCGGGTCTCTGGACTGCGTCCACAGAATCGCCTATCTGACCCCCTTACTATCGAGTCCCCTATCACAACTGCCCTCCTCTTCCTTGCCCTACCCTTCTGAGCTACAGGGCCAGACTCTGTGCCGGAGGCACGGCCACTGTCGCTTCCCCCGGGTAAGCTGTCCCCCCCAACAGTACTCAAACAGGAGTAGCTATTGTCAAGGGGCACAGCCACCGGGGTACTCTCTATTACCTGACTCTTCCCCTTCCCCCTCCTAACCGTGACCCACTTGTCTGCCTCCTGTGGCCCCGGCGTGACCACTTGCCTGCAACTCCTCTCTATCACCCTCTCACTCTCCCTGTGGCCCCGGCGTGACCACTTGCCTGCAACTCCTCTCTATCATCCTCTCGCTCTCCCTGACCAGATGAAGGTCATCGAGCTGCAGCTCCAGTTCCGTAACGCGGTCCCTTAGGAGCTTCATCTCGATGCACTTGGCGCAGATGTAGACGTCTGGGAGGCTTGGAGACTCCAGGGCCTCCCACATCCGACACCGAGAACAGCAAACTGCCCTCACAGTCATAATGCCCCTCTCCTCAAATAGCAACAGAAAATGAATGTCAAACCTTCGTCGCCTCGCCCGCTTCCGCCTAAGCCCGGTGAGCCGAAGCCCTTAAGCCTTCACTCTGCTCCCGGCTCACTCCGCCGCCCGCAAACTACGCTGCCCGCTCTATGAGGCTTTGTTCCTTTTAAATCTGCCGCGCTGCACTGCCCGACGTCACACGCCTGCGCAGTCCCGCCTCTCAGAACGCCGTCCTGCACTGTGAGAACTCTCCACTGTGTGTCCTTGTACGATGTCAAAGTTTCCCCCTATGATTCTAGGATTAGTAATGCCACAAGATAGAAGACTACAGACCAGGTTATTTTACGTGGGATTAGTATGGGTGAGAAAGTGAGGGCCAGCATAGACGTGACAGGCCAAAAGCCTGTTTCTGTACCATATGGCTCAATGGTGTTTTGCAAGCAGCCGGAGAACATCGCCATGATTCATTGATGCCACCTTGAACCAGAGGGGATAACTTCACTCAACACCGAACTGCTCCCACAACCTACAAGCTCATTTTCAATGTCTATTCATCTCATATTCTTGAAAATCACTTATTTATTTTTCTCTTTTGTATTTGCACAGTCAGTTATTTTTTTTGCACACTGGTTGTTTGTCCGAACTGTTGGGTGTGGTCTTTCATTGATTCTATTGTGGTTCTTGTATTTACTGTGAATACCGGCAAGAAAACGAATCTCATGGTGACATGTATGTATCCTGATAATAAATTTACTTTGAATTTTGGTTCCATCACGAAAAGAGGTCCCTTTGTCTCCCACACAGCACAACCCTTGGGAGGGCTGAGCCAACTCCAAATATCCTGGCTTGTAAGGGCTTAAAAACTGATAACCCGACTGGCTGTCCTGCCTCGAAAGATGAAAGGTGAGCTTCATTTGCCACTGGTACATTGAAACATCAAAACATACAGTGAAAAGCGTCATTACCGTGAACAACCGACAGAGTCTGAGAATGTGGTGAGGGCAGCCTGCAAATGTCGCCATTTTCCAGCATCAACGCTGCATGCCCACAGGCCACCTAACCCGCACCCCGTACACCACAGGACACCTAACCCACACACCGCAGGACACCTAACCCGCACCCCGTACACCACAGGACACCTAACCCACACACCGCAGGACACCTAACCCGCACCCCGTACACCGCAGGACACCTAACCCGCACACCGCAGGACACCTAACCCGCACCCCGTACACCGCAGGACACCTAACCCGCACACCGCAGGACACCTAACCCGCACCCCGTACACCGCAGGACACCTAACCCGCACCCCGTACACCACAGGACACCTAACCCACACACCGCAGGACACCTAACCCGCACCCCGTACACCGCAGGACACCTAACCCGCACCCCGTACACCGCAGGACACCTAACCCGCACACCGCAGGACACCTAACCCGCACCCCGTACACCACAGGACACCTAACCCGCACCCCGTACACCGGACACCTAACCCACACCCCGTACACCGGACACCTAACCCACACACCGCAGGACACCTAACCCGCACCCCGTACACCGCAGGACACCTAACCCACACACCGCAGGACACCTAACCCGCACCCCGTACACCGCAGGACACCTAACCCACACACCGCAGGACACCTAACCCGCACCCCGTACACCGCAGGACACCTAACCCACACACCGCAGGACACCTAACCCGCACCCCGTACACCACAGGACACCTAACCCGCACCCCGTACACCGGACACCTAACCCACACACCGCAGGACACCTAACCCACACCCCGTACACCACCGGACACCTAACCCGCACCCCGTACACCGGACACCTAACCCACACACCGTACACCACAGGACACCTAACCCACACACCGTACACCGGACACCTAACCCACACACCGTACACCGGACACCTAACCCACACCCCGTACACCGCAGGACACCTAACCCGAACACCGCGCACCGCAGGACACCTAACCCGCACCCCGCGCACCGCAGGACACCTAACCCGCACACCGTACACCGCAGGCCACCTAACCCGCACACCGTACACCGCAGGACACCTAACCCGCACACCGTACACCGCAGGCCACCTAACCCGCACACCGTACACCGCAGGACACCTAACCCGCACCCCGTACACCGCAGGACACCTAACCCGCACACCGTACACCGCAGGCCACCTAACCCGCACACCGTACACCGCAAGACACCTAACCCGCACCCTGTACACCGCAGGACACCTAACCCGGACACCGGACACCGTGCACTGCAGGACACCTAACCCGGACACCGCGCACCGCTTTTTTTTAAACAAAATTCTTTATTACAAATGTCGGTGCTATACAATATTTACAAAACCAGTGACTAACATATTTACTACACTACAAACAGACAATACATCTTAAACCAATATATTGCCATCCTCATCAATGATGGCATTTACACCCCGCGGAGCCCAACGGTCCCGGAACATCTCTACGGTCGCCGTGGACTGTACGTATTCCTTTTCAATGTTCACCCAGGCACGAACATACCCCCTAAACATAGCCAGGCAGTCCGCCCGGAGAGAACCTCCTGCCACCCTTTTCCAGGAGCCACGGATGGCAATTTTCGCCAGCCCCAGGAGCAAGTTGACAAGGACATCCTCATCCCTCTGCGCCCCCCTCCTTACTGGATAACCATATATGAATAGGGTGGGATTGAAATGCAACCAGAAGGCGAGAAGCAGCCCACGCAAATACGCGAAAAGGGGCTGCAGCCTCACACACTCCACGTACATATGGTACACGGTCTCCTCCAGCCCGCAGAAGTGACACGCGGCTGGGAGATCCGTGTACAGACTAAAGAACTTATTGCAGGGCACCGCTTTATGCAGCACCCTCCAGCTGAGATCCCCAAGGTGCATGGGAAGGACTCCCTTGTAAAGGGACTTCCATTGGGGACCCCCCTCACCTCCAGGTGGAAAGACCGACCACCATGGCGTGTTGGGACGGTGGGCAAATGCTAGGAAGTGGAGGGTGTGGAGCAACAGCCCATAAAGGTACCTCCTGCCTGCATCCCTGAATGGGATTGTGGGTGTCGATGAGAGACGGCTCAAGTTGTGTGGATTCGTCTCTCGGGTAAGGCTGCGGGGCCTGGGCCCGACGAGCAGCTCAGCCTGAGTCGATCCACACACCTGAGCCGCACCGACATCCGTTGAGGCAGGGCAAGGGTTGGCCAGGACCCCGCCCTCTGCCAGAGGAGGGGATTCCCTGCCTGAGGCAACCATGTTCCAGACTCTCAGTAGGTCCTGATAGAAGCCGGGCAGCCTCTGCAAAGCAGCACGGCTGACGCCCGCCGGTGGTAGCTGCATATCTTCGTGAAGGCAGCAGCCCCTCCGGAGGAAGAAAGTCGCCAACACATGCCACCTGGGAGGGTGCTCGGCGTACAGGAATCTCTGCAGAGTCCTGAGGCGGAGAGCCGCCAGTCGTGTGCGTACACACACCAGCGACTGTCCGCCCTCTCCTTCTGGGAGACTCAGAACCGCTGCAGAGACCCAGTGTTTCCTGTTTCCCCAGAAGAAGTCCACTAGCTTCCTCTGCATTCTTGCGACAAAAGGGGCAGGAGGGGCCAAGGTGACCATCCGGTACCACAACATGGAGGCCACCAGCTGGTTTATGATCACTACCCTGCCTCGATAGGAAAGCACCCTGAGAAGGCCTGACCAGCGCCCTAGCCGGGCCATGACCTTTGTCTCCACGTCCTTTCAGTTCGCCAGCCAGGTCTCCCCAGAAGGACTCAGGTAGACTCCCAGATAGAGAAGGCGTCTGATGCTCCACTCAAAAGCTCTCATCTCCTCCGGCAGGGAATCCACCTGCCACTGGCCTACTAGGAGTCCGGAACATTTTGCCCAGTTGATCCTGGCGGAGGATGCCGCCGTGAAAACATCTTGGCACTCGCGCATCCTCCGCAGGTCACAGGGGTCTGTCATCATGAGGAGTACGTCATCGGCGTAGGCCGAGAGGACGACCCCCATGTCCGGTTCGCGCAGAACCAGACCTGTCAGCCTTCGCCGAAGAAGGCCGAGGAATGGCTCGACACAGATCGCATACAGTTGACCGGACATGGGGCACCCTTGACGCACTCCTCTTCGGAAGTGGATAGGTCCTGTCAATGATCCGTTAATCTTAACTAGGCACTCTGTGGCAGAGTACAGGAGCCGAACTCGGGCCACAAAGTGTGGTCCGTGCCCAAAAGCCTGCAGGGTGCCCAGCAGGAAACTGTGGTCTACCCGGTCAAACGCCTTCTCCTGGTCAAGAGAAAGAAATGCTGCCGGGGTCCCAGTCTCCTGCAGTAAGTGGATCAGGTCCCGTACTAGGTGGACATTGTCCTGGATGGAGCGGCCCGGGACTGTGTAAGATTGGTCAGGATGGACCACCTGTCCAATTACCGAACCCAGATGGTTGGCCATTGCCCGGGCGAAGATCTTGTAGTCCGCGCACAAGAGGGAGACCGGCCGCCAGTTCTTTAGCAGGCGGCGGTCTCCCTTCTTGGGCAGTAGGACCACAACAGCTCTTCGCCATGAGAGGGGCATTTCTCCGGTGGCTAGGCTCTCCCCTAGGACAAGGCTGTAATCATCCCCCAGGACATCCCAAAAAGCCTGATAAAACTCAACACTCAGTCCATCCAAACCAGGGGACTTACCACTCCGGAGTTGCCGAAGGGCAGTGGACAGCTCCTCCCGAGTCAGGGGGGCGTCCAGACGCACTGCGTCCTCTGGGCTGACCTTAGGCAAATCCTTCCAGACCTCATTACATGCCTCCGCATTTGACGGATCAGGCGAGAATAAGGACCGATAGAATGAACGGACTTCGTTGTTAATTCCATCAGGGTCCGTGATGGAGGAGCCATCGGCAGCCAGCAGCTCCACTAGCTGCTTTTCAACTCCCCGCCACCTCTCCAACGAGTAGAAGAAGGGTGAGCCACGGTCCAAATCCTGCAGCATTTGGATCCGTGACCTCACGTACGCACCTCGGGACTGCTGAAGCTGCAGGTTCCTTAGTGCGTCCTTCTTCTCCTGGTATTCCTGCCACAGCTGCTGGTCTCCAGCGGTCGGACCGAGGCGGGACTCCAGGTCAAGCAACGCTCTCTCAAGCCACTCAACCTCAGAGCCCCACCCTTTAGTCGACCCCCTAGTGTACTCCCGACATAAAAACCGGATGTGGGCTTTGCCCACATCCCACCACAGCCGTAGGGAGCAGAACTCTCTCCGCCTCTCCTTCCAGGAGACCCAGAACGCTCGGAACGAATCCCAGAATCGGCTGTCCTCCAGCAGCCGGCTGTTAAAATGCCAATACCCGGATCCCACCCGAGGGTGCAGAGGAATAAATTCCATCCACACAAGGTGATGATCCGAGCACGACACTGGCCGCATGGAGGATGCCGACACACGGGAGGCGTAGGCCCGAGAGATGTAAATGCGGTCTATCCTGGAACCTCCTTCTCTAGACCTTCTCGAGAAGGCGCTAGAGTCGGGGTGAAGATTCCGCCAGCTGTCCACCAAGTCAAAGGAGCCGACTAGCTCCTTTAACCTTTTTGCTGATTCTGGGTCGCGTTGGAGGCCCGAACGGTCCTCCGCCTCGAGGGTACAATTGAAATCTCCCCCGAGGATGACGCGGTCCCCAGGATCGATGGAGCTCAGCAGGGTGGACAGCTGGCAGAATAGGCGCGTCTGCATCACACCGAGCCTGGGAGCATACACATTGATAAAATGCAACGGTACGCCATCCAGGCGCACAACCAGGTGGAGCAGACGGCCGGGCACAACGTCCTGGACTCTTTCAATTACTGGCTGGAAGGTCGGGGCCAACAGGATCGCCACCCCGCTAGAAATGGAGCTGAGGTGGCTCATGTAAACCCCGCCCTGCCACTCCAGGAGCCAAGCAGACTCATCCCCAGGGATGGTATGGGTTTCCTGCAGGAAATTCACCGTATACCGCCCATCCCTGAGGACTGAGAGATTGTTATGCCTGCGAAGAGGACCCCTGCTGCCGTTTACATTACCGCGCACCGCAGGACACCTAACCCGCACACCACAGGACACCTAACCCGCACCCCATACACCGCAGGACACCTAACCCGCACCCCGTACACCGCAGGACACCTAACCCTTACACCGTACACCGCAGGACACCTAACCCTTACACCGTACACCGCAGGACACCTAACCCACACACCGCAGGACACCTAACCCGCACCCCGTACACCGCAGGACACCTAACCCGCACCCCGTACACCGCAGGACACCTAACCCGCACACCGCAGGACACCTAACCCGCACCCCGTACACCACAGGACACCTAACCCGCACCCCGTACACCGGACACCTAACCCACACCCCGTACACCGGACACCTAACCCACACACCGCAGGACACCTAACCCGCACCCCGTACACCGCAGGACACCTAACCCACACACCGCAGGACACCTAACCCGCACCCCGTACACCGCAGGACACCTAACCCACACACCGCAGGACACCTAACCCGCACCCTGTACACTGCAGGACACCTAACCCGTACCCAGTAAACCGCAGGACACCTAACCCGTGCACCCTGTACACTGCAGGACACCTAACCCGTACACCGTGCACCGCAGGACACCTAACCCACACCCCGTACACCGCAGGACACCTAACCCACACACCACGCACCGCAGGACACCTAACCCGCACCCCGTACACCGGACACCTAACCCGCACCCCGTACACCGGACACCTAACCCGCACCCCGCACACCGCAGGACACCTAACCTGCACACTGCAGGACACCTAACCCTTACACCGTACGACACCTAACCCGCACCCCGTACACTGCAAGACACCTAACCCGCACCCCGCACACCGCAGGACACCTAACCCGCACACCGCACACCGCAGGACACCTAACCCTTACACCGTACGACACCTAACCCGCACCCCGTACACTGCAAGACACCTAACCCGCACCCCGCACACCGCAGGACACCTAACCCGCACACCGCACACCGCAGGACACCTAACCCTTACACCGTACGACACCTAACCCGCACCCCGTACACTGCAGGACACCTAACCCGGACACCGCACACCGCAGGACACCTAACCCGCACACCGCACACCGCAGGACACCTAACCCTTACACTGTACGACACCTAACCCGCACCCCGTACACTGCAGGACACCTAACCCTTACACTGTACGACACCTAACCCGCACCCTGTACACCGCAGGACACCTAACCCGTACCCAGTAAACCGCAGGACACCTAACCCGTGCACCCTGTACACTGCAGGACACCTAACCCGGACACCGTACACTGCAAGACACCTATCCCGCACCCCGTACACCGCAGGACACCTAACCCGCACCCCGTGCACCGGACACCGTGCACCGCAGGACACCTAACCCGCACACCGCGCACCGCAGGACACCTAACCCGCACCCCGTACACCGCAGGACACCTAACCCGCACCCCGTGCACCGGACACCGTGCACCGCAGGACACCTAACCCGCACACCGCGCACCGCAGGACACCTAACCCGCACCCCGTGCACCGCAGGACACCTAACCCTTACACCGCAAGACACCTAACCCGTACACCGCAAGACACCTAACCCACACACCGTACACTGCAGGACACCTAACCCGCACACCGCAGGACACCTAACCCTTACACTGTACGACACCTAACCCGCACCCCATACACCGCAGGACACCAAACCCGCACACCGTACACCGCAGGACACCAAACCCGCACCCCATACACTGCAGGACACCTAACCCGCACCCCGTACACCGCAGGACACCTAACCCGCACCCCGTACACCGCAGGACACCTACCTCGCACACCGTACACCGCAGGACACCTAACCCTTACACCGTACGACACCTAACCCGCACACTGTACACCGCACACCTAACCCGCACACCGCAGGACACCAAACCCGCACCCCATACACTGCAGGACACCTAACCCGCACCCCGTACACCGCAGGACACCTAACCCGCACACCGCACCCCGTACACCGGACACCTAACCCGCACCCCGTACACCGGACACCTAACCCGCACACCGTGCACCACAGGACACCTAACCCGCACCCCGTACACCGGACACCTAACCCACACACCACAGGACACCTAACCCACACCCACACACCGCAGGACACCTAACCCACACACCGCACACCGCAGGACACCTAACCCTTACACCGTACGACACCTAACCCGCACACTGTACACCGCACACCTAACCCGCACACCGTACACCGCAGGACACCTAACCCTTACACCGTACGACACCTAACCCGCACACTGTACACCGCACACCTAACCCGCACACCGTACACCGCAGGACACCTAACCCTTACACCGTACGACACCTAACCCGCACCCTGTACACTGCAGGACACCTAACCCGTACCCAGTAAACCGCAGGACACCTAACCCGTGCACCCTGTACACTGCAGGACACCTAACCCGGACACCGTACACCGCACACCTAACCCGCACACCGCGCACCACAGGACACCTATCCCGCACACCGTACACCGCAGGACACCTAACCCTTACACCGTACGACACCTAACCCACACCCCGTACACTGCAGGACACCTAACCCGGACACTGCAGGACACCTAACCCGCACCCCGTACACCGCACACCACCTAACCCTTACACTGTACGACACCTAACCCGCACACCGCGCACCGGACACCTAACCCGCACACCGTGCACCACAGGACACCTAACCCACACACCGCACACCGCAGGACACCTAACCCACACACCGCACACCGCAGGACACCTAACCTTTACACCGTACGACACCTAACCCGCACCCCGTACACTGCAGGACACCTAACCCGCACCCCGTACACCGGACACCTAACCCGTGCACCCTGTACACTGCAGGACATCTAACCCGCACACCGCGCACCGCAGGACACCTAACCCTTACACTGTACGACACCTAACCCGTGCACCCTGTACACTGCAGGATACCTAACCTTTACACCGTACGACACCTAACCCGCACCCCGTACACCGCAGGACACCTAACCTTTACACTGTACGACACCTAACCCGCACACCGTACGACACCTATCCCGCACACCGTACACCGCAGGACACCTAACCCGCACACCGTACACCGCAGGACACCTAACCCTTACACTGTACGACACCTAACCCTTACACTGTACGACACCTAACCCGCACACCGCGCACCACAGGACACCTAACCCGCACACCGCGCACCACAGGACACCTAACCCGCACACCGCGCACCGCAGGACACCTAACCCGCACCCGCACACCGCAGGACACCTAACCCTTACACCGTACGACACCTAACCCGCACCCCGTACACCGCAGGACACCTAACCCTTACACTGTACGACACCTAACCCGCACACCGTACGACACCTATCCCGCACACCGTACACCGCAGGACACCTAACCCGCACACCGTACACCGCAGGACACCTAACCCTTACACTGTACGACACCTAACCCGCACCCCATACACTGCAGGACACCTAACCCAGACACCTTTGGAATGTGGGAGGAAACCAGACCACCCGGAGGAAACCCACGCAGACACGGGAAGCGTGAACAACTCATTCCAGGCAGCGGCAGGAACTGAACCCATGCCGCTGGCTCTGTCAAGTGTTGTGCTAACCGCTACGATCTCATGCCTCTCTAATCGAATGCTATCACAATATTCTTGTTTTGCACTATTATCTATTCCTTTATGTAACCTTCAGTGATATTTTATATATTCCATTGCACTGTTGCCACAAAACAACAATTTTTACAACATACATCAGTGATAATTAACCAGACTCTCATCTTTTAGTCCTGATGAAAGATTTCGACCAGAAATGTCAACTGTCCATCTCCCTCAACAAAAGGAAGTTTATTTGTTTATTGAGATACACCACAGAACAGGCCCTTCTGGCCTGTCGAGTCGGGTCACCCAGCTACCCCCAATTTAACCCCAGCCTGACCACAGGACAATTTCCAATGACCAATGAATCTACCGACCGGTCTGTCTTTGGACTGTGGGCAGAAACTGGTGTACCCGGGTAAAACCCACACATTCCACAGGGAGAATGTACAGATTTCTTACAGATGATATCAGAATCGAACCCTGAACTCCGGTGCCCCGGGCTGTAATAGCATTACGCTAACCCATTAACAGTGTCGCAGTTTAGGTTCTAAACTATGAAGGGCATCAATAGTTACCGAGAGAAGGCAGGAGAATGTGGTTGAGAGGGATAATAAATGAGATATGATGGAATGGTGGAGCAGACTCGATGGGCTGAATGGCCTAATTTGGCTCCTATCTCCCTCCACGCAGTTGATGAGTCCCGCTGAGTTGCTGCAGCAGCTTGCTGACATTGAAACCAATACGGCCTTTCCAACTAACTGGAACTGAAATTCCACATCACCAGGTTCAGGAACAGCTATCTTCCTTCATCGTCCAGTTCTGAGCACTTAGATGATACAGTTTTAAAGATTAGCTTAATCTGTCATATGTACAGTAAAATGCATCGTTCGCGTTAACGAATAAGACAGGTTGTGCTGGGGGCAAGCGTTGCTGTGCCTCTGGTGCCAATTCACTCAGCCTAACCCGGACACCTTTGGACTGTGGGAGGAAACCAGAGGACCTGGAGGAAACCCACATGGTCACAGGGAGAGCCTGCAAACTCCTCACAGACAGCAGCAGAATGGAAGTGGGTCACTGACGCTGTAATAGCATTATCCTAACCGCTATGCCGCTGTGTTGCCAAAAACTTCAGTGCACTCTGCACTGAAATAGATTTTTTTTAAAATTCTAATTGTGTTCTCTGTGGTGGCGGGGTGGAGATACACCTCCTTCCCTCTGCTGGCCTGCAGGTCACCCTTGGACAAGGTGTGGCATCTGCTTAGCTCACCCCCCCACCCCCTGCCAACCAGGGTCACGTGAAACCATGGGAGCCGGTGCTGGATGGGCGTACGAGCAGCTGGTGCATATCTCAAGTGCTGGTTCTGCGACCACTCACGCCAGGCAGACGATCTCTGAAGGGTATTGTTAATGGCTGGGGTCACCCGTCTTGTAAAGACACTGCCACTTCTGTAGGAAAATTTGCCAAGAACAATCACGGTCATGGAAAGACCAAGATCGCCCACGTCATACAACATGGCACATAACGATGAAGATGAACTGTGTCTTTCTTGTTAAAATTGTGTTTGTTAGGTATAACTGATGTTTTCCATATGAATGTTGTCTATCTGATGATCTGTGCCTGTGATGTAGGGAGTTTTCCATCGCACCTGCGTGTACTTGTGCAGATGACAATGAACTTGACATTGACCAGCAAGGCTGAATGATCCTCATAATGACTATGAACCTATGTCTTTCACTTGCTCCTTACTCTTGTTCTCAGTATTTTTTACTTATTATTTGTTTTTATATATATATATATCTGCAGTTTAACTTCTTTTGCACATTAGTTGTTTGTCAGTCTTTGTTTGACCATAAGACATAGGAGCAGGAGAAGGCCATTCAGCCCATCGAGTCTGTTCTGCCATTCCATCATGGCTGAACCCTGATCCCACTCAACCCCTTATACCTGCCTTCTTGCCAGATCCTTTGATACCCTGACCGATCAGGAAATGATCAATTTTCCCTTTAAAGATACCCACAGTCTCGGCCTCCACAGCTGTCTGTAGCAGAACATGCCACAGATTCACTACTCTCTGGCTAAAATTCCCTCCTAAACTGTGTAAAGACCATAAGATATAGGAGCAGAAGTAGGCCATTCGGCCCATCGAGTCTGCTCCACCATTCAATCATGAGCTGATACAATTCTTCCAGTCATCCCCACTCCCCTGCCTTCTCCCCATACCCTTTGATGCCCTGGCTAATCAGGATCCTATCTATCTCTGCCTTCAGTGCTCCCAATGACTTCGCCTCCACAGCCGCTCGTGGCAACAAATTCCACAGATTTACCACCCTCTGACTAAATTAATTTCTCCGCATCTCTGTTCTAAATGGACATCCTTCAATCCTGAAATTGTGCCCTCTTGTCCTGGAAATAACTTTACCATATCTAATCTGTTCAGGTCTTTTACATTTGGAATGTTCCTATGAGATCCCCCTCATTCTCCTGAACTCCAGGGAATACAGCCCAAGAGCTGCCAGACATTCCTCATACGGTAACCCTTTCATTCCTGGAATCATTCTCATGAATCTTCTCTGAACCCTCTCCAATGTCAGTATATCCTTTCTAAAATAAGGAACCCAAAACTGCACACAATACTCCGAGTGTGGTCTCACGAGTGCCTTATAGAACCTCAACATCACATCCCTGCTCTTATATTCTGTACCTCTAGAAATGAATGCCAACATTGCATTCACCCTCTTCACAACTGAATCCATCTGGAGGTTAACCTTTAGGGTATCCTTCACAAGGACTCCCAAGTCCCTTTACATCTCTGCATTTTGAATTCTCTCCCCATCTAAATAATAGTCTGCCCATTTATTTTTTCCACCAAAGAACATGACCATACACTTTCCAACATTGTATTTCATTTGCCACTTCTTTGCCCATTCCCCTAAACTACCCAAGTCTTTCTGCAGGCTCTCTGCTTCTCAACACTACCCGCTCCTCCATCTATCTTTGTATCATTGGCAAATTTAGCCACAAATCCATTAATCCCATCGTCTAAATCACTGACATACATTGTAAAAAGCAGCACCAACCCCTGTGGAACTCCACTGGTAACCAGCAGCCAGCCAGAATAGGATCCCTTTATTCCCACTCTCTGTTTTCTGCCGACCAGCCAATGCTCCACCCATGCTAGTAACTTCCCTGTAATTCCATGGGATCTTATCTTGCTAAGCAGCCTCATGTGTGGGACCTTGACAAAGGCCTTCTGAAAATCCAAGTACACCACATCTACTGCATCTCCTTTCTCTACCCTGCTTGTAATTTCCTCAAAAAATTGCAGTAGGTTAGTCAGGCAGGATTTTCCTTTCAGGAAACCATGCTGGCTTTGGCCTATCTTGTCATGTGCCTCCAGGTACACCGTAATCTCATCCCTAACAATTGATTCCAACAACTTCCCAACCACTGATGTCAGGCTAACAGGTCTATAGTTTCCTTTCTGATGCCTCCTACCCTTCTGAAATAGTGGAGTAATATTTGCAATTTTACAGTCATCCGGTACAATGCCAGAATCTATTGATTCTTGAAAGATCATTGTTAATGCTTCTGCAATCTCTGCAGCTACTTCCTTCAGAACCTGAGGGTGCATTCCATCAGGTCCAGAAGATTTATCCACCCTCAGACCATTAAACTTCCTGAGCACCTTCTCTGTTGGAATTTTCTCTGTACATTCTGCACTTCCCTGACACTCTTGAATGTTCAGTATACTGCAGATGTCTTCCACTGTGAAGACTGATGCAAAATACGCATTCAGTTCCTCTGCCATCTCTGCATCTCATTACAATATCTCCAGCATCTTTTTGTATTGGTCCTATATCTACCCTCAACTCTCTTTTACCCTGTATATACTTAAAAAAGCTTTTAGTATCTTGGCTTTAGTGTTCTAAATGATCCCCCTTAATTTTGAAGCTGTGCCCTCCAGCTCCAGATACCCCTCCCCACCCCCCAACCACATGAAGCTTACTTTCCACATCCATCTTATCTCGCCCCTTCAACATTCAGTAGGTTTCAATGAGATCCCCCCGCATTCCTCTAAATTCCAGTGAGTACAGGACCAAAGTTCCTCTATGTTAACCCCTTCATTCCTGGAATCATCCACCTGACCGTCCTGTGGACTCTCTCTAATGACAACACATCCTTTCTGAGATGTGGAGCTAAAACTGTTGACAATACTCCAAGTGCAGCCTGACTAGTGTCTTATAAAGGCTCAGCATTATCTCCTCGCTTTTATATTCTATTCCCCTTGAAATAAATGCCAACATTACATTTGCCTTCTTTATCACAGATTCAACCTGCAAATTAGCCTTCTGGGAGTCTTGCACAAGGACTCCTAAGTCCATCCGTACCTCTGATGTTTGAATTTTCTCCCTATCTAGATAATAGTCTGCACTATTGTTTCTTTTACCAAAATGCATTACCATATATTTCTCAACACTGTACAGTATTCCATCTGCCACTTTTTTGCCCATTTTTCCAATTTGTCTAAGTCCTTCTGCATTCGCATTACTTCCTCAGCACTACCTACCCCTCCACCTATCTCCGTATCATCTGCAAACTTTGCCACAAAGCCATCAATTCCATTATCCAAATCACTAACAGACGATGTGAAAAGTAGCAGTCCCAATACTGACCCCTGAAGAACCCCACCAGTGGCTGGCAGTAAACCAGAAAAAGCCCCCTTTATTCCCACTCGCTGCCTCTTGCCTGTTACCATTCCATTATCCATGCCAATATCTTTCCCATAACGCCACAGGATTTTATCTTGTTAAGCGGCCTCATGTGTGGCACCTTATCAAATGCCTTCTGAAAATCCAAGCAAGTGACATCCACTGCCTCTCCTTTGTCCACCCTGCTTGTTACTTCCTCAAAGAACTCTTAACAGATTTGTCAGACAAGATTTCCCTTGGCAGAAACCATGCTGACTTTGACTTATTTTATCATTAGTCCCCAAGTACCCCGAAACTTCATCCTTAATCCTTAAGGTATTTAAAATTATCAGGGGGATAGATAGAGTTGACGTGGATAGGCTTTTTCCATTGAGAGTGGAGGAGATTCAAACAAGAGGACATGAGTTGAGAGTTAAAGGGCAAAAGTTTCGGGGTAACATGAGGGGGAACTTCTTTACTCAGAGAGTGGTAGCTGTGTGGAACGAGCTTCCAGCAGAAGTGGTTGAGGCAGGTTCGATGTTGTCATTTAAAGTTAAATTGGGCAGCTCTGTGGACAGGAAAGGAATGGAGGGTTATGGGCTGAGTGCAGGTCGGTGGGACTAGGTGAGACTAAGAGTTTGGCACGGACTAGAAGGGCCGAGGTGGCCTGTTTCCGTGCTGTAATTGTTATATGGTTATATGTTATATGGTTAATAACAGACTCCAACACTTTCCCAACCACTGAGGTTAGGCTAACTGGCTTTTAATTTCCTTTCTTTTGCCTCCTCCCTTCTTAAAGAGTGGAGTGACATTTGCATGGCTGATTCATTTTCCTGCCTCCTCCCCTTAACGTTTGACACTCTGACTAACCAAGATCCACTTTAAATATATCCAATGAATACCTGTCTGTAGTTTTTCATTGATTCTGCTGTACTTCTCCGTTCCACTTGTAAGAAAATGATTTTATGGTTTGGATATGGTGACATATACATAATTTGATATAAACTTGGTTTGAACTTTGATATTTTTCCTGTTTTCTTGGCTGGGTAAGTTCTCCACGCCAACCTGACTTCATAGACCCTCAGCATAACAAGCTGCTCTTGTGGATCTTTTATTCTGTTACTTCACTAATTTTTAACCACCAGAAATGGATTCCACCCACCCTTTGTACTGTATCACCTTCACCTCCACTTCCTCCCCATCTGTGTCCTGGCTGACTCAACGAGCTCTCTTCTGACTCACAGACTGAGTCCACAGAAGAGTACTTTGCTTCGTCGCTGACAGTGCTGCAGAGTGACTGTGGGGTACCTGGGGCCCTGTACCCAAGGAAAACCCAATAAAAGGTTTACCGTACGAGGAGTGTTTGATGGCTCTGGGCCAGTACTCACAGGGTTTCAAAAAAGAATGAGAGGGGATCTCATTGAAACCAGTCAAATATTGAAAGGCCTAGATAGAGAGGATGTGGAGACGATGCTTCCAATAGTGGGGCAGTCTAGGACAAGAGGGCGCAGACTCAGAATAGAAAGATGAGGAGGAATTGCTTTACCCAGAGGATGGGGTATCTGTGAAATTCATTGCCACGGATGGCTCTGGAGGTCAAGTCCTTTTCTTTCTTTTTAAATCTTTTTTTTGAATAAGTATACAAAAGGGTAAGCCATATAAGCACTAATACACTGTTAGAATATAATAAAATTACAGGAAATATTAATACAGAAAAAAAGTGATACAAACAATGTAATTTAAACATAACATACTAAGGTAACATAATAGTATACTAATTTTTATATATATATATCAATAGAGAAAAGGAAAAAAAAAACCCAAAAAAACCCACCGTGCAACTAAACTAAAAGCAAAGCAAAGCAATGGGCTAACTTGGAACCAAATAGAGTTAAAGAACTTAAAATCACGTCCTCAAACCCGACCTCCATTAAAAACAGTAAAAACAAACCAGAAGGGTATATAAATATGGAGCAAAAAAAAAAGAAAAAAAATTACATTAAATGAAAATATTGAATAAAAGATCTCCAGGTCTGTTCAAATTTAAGTGAGGAATCATAAAGATTGCTTCTAATTTTCTCCAAATTCAAGCATAATATCGTCTGAGAAAACCAAAAAAAGGTGGTTGGAGCGTTAAGCTCTTTCCAATGTTGTAAGATACATCTTTTCGCCATTAAAGTAAGAAATGCAATCATTCTACGGGCTGAAGGGGAAAGATTACTGGAAATTTTAGGTAGTCCAAAGATAGCAGTAATAGGGTGAGGAGAGATATCTATATTCAATACCTTGGAGATAATATTAAAAATGTCTCTCCAAAAAGTTTCCAGAGTAGGACAAGACCAAAACATATGAGTTAAAGAGGCTATCTGCCCCGGACATCTATCACAAAAAGGATTAATATGAGAATAAAAGCGAGCTAATTTATCTTTGGACATATGTGCTCTATGAACAACTTTAAATTGAATTAGGGAATGTTTAGCACAGATAGAGGAAGTATTGACTAATTGTAAAATCTGCCCCCAGTCATCCACGGAAATAATAGACCCCAATTCCTGTTCCCAATCTACCCTAATCTTATCAAATGGAGCTTTCCTAAGTTTCATAATAATATTATAAATCATAGCCGATGCACCTTTCTGGCATGGATTAAGGTTAATTATAGTATCTAAAATGTATGTAGGAGGGAGCATTGGAAAAGAAAAAAGTATAGTACTTAGGAAATTTCTAACTTGTAGATATCTAAAAAAATGTATTCTTGATAAATTATATTTATTAGATAATTGTTCAAAAGACATAAGGGAACCATCTAAAAATAAATCCAAAAACCGTGAAATACCCTTAGTCTTCCAAATTTGAAAAGCACGATCCGTAAAAGAGGGAGGAAAAAATATGTTACCTAAAATAGGAATCGCTAGCCCAAATTGGTTAAGATCGAAAAATTTTCTAAATTGGAACCAAATACGTAAAGTATATTTAACTATTGGGTTAGATACCTGTTTAAGGCGTTTCAAATCAAAAGGAAGAGAGGAACCTAAAACAGAGCCAAGTGTATAGCCCTGAACAGATTGTAATTCCAATGCTACCCATTTAGGAATGGATAGTATATCCTGGTCAAGTAACCAAAATTTCATATGTCGAATATTGATTGCCCAATAATAAAATCTAAAGTTAGGTAATGCTAAACCTCCATCTCTCTTAGCTTTCTGTAAATGTATTTTACCCAGTCTCGGGTTTTTATTTTGCCAAATAAATGAAGAAATTTTTGAGTCAACTTTATCAAAAAAAGATTTTGGAACAAAAATCGGCAATGCCTGCAATATATATAGAAATTTTGGCAGAAAAAACATCTTAACTGCATTAATATGACCAATCAAAGTTAAATATAAAGGAAACCATTTAGATGAAAGTTGAATAATATGGTCAATTAAGGGTAAGGAGGTCAAGTTATTGAGCATATTTAAAGCAGAGAGGTCGTAAAGTTTTGATCAGTCAGGACATCAAATGTTATGGGGAGAAAGGGGTTGAGAGAGAAAATAAGTCAGCCATGATGGAATGGTAGAGGAGACTAATGGTCTAATCCTGCTCCTATGTCTGATGGTCATATTTCTTTCCTGGTTAAAGAATCATAGGGACATGGAAAGAGGCCATTCTGGGCCACTGAGTCCATGCTGACCATTTATGGGAGCACGCAGGGGAACCTGCAAGGTCGTAGGGAAATCGTGCAAACTCCACACAGAGAGTGCAGGAGTTTGGGATTGCTTCTACCCACTGCACTTCTGAAATGTAAATTCTGTTTCTCTCTCCACCCAGTGCATGTTTACAACAAGTCAAAGATGCTTTGGTGGTGTGGGCACCCCTGCACACACACAGACACCAGTCAATGCTGGGATGGTAGAGAGGTCAGTTGTACATTGAAACACGCATTTCCTCGATGATAAATACAGTCCGAGGGCGTGCTGGGGGCAGTCTGCAAGCGTCGCTACGCTTCCGGCACCAACACGGCATGCCCACAACTCACTAATCCTCACCCACACGTCTTTGGAAAATGGGAGGACACCGCAGCACCCAGAGGAAACCCGCTCAGTCATGGGGAGAACGGACAAACTCCTCGCAAGCAACTATGGGAATTGAACCCCGACCACTGGCGTTGCAAAGTGTTACGGTAAATCGTGCTGCCTGATATGTATACATACAGTCAGTGGCCATTTTATTAGGTACACCTGTACACCTGCTCATAAATCTAATCAGCCAATCACGTGGCAGCAACTCAATGCATAAGAGCATGCAGACATGGTCAAGAGGTCCAGTTGTTTCTCAGAGCAAACATCAAAATAGGGAAGAACTGTAACCTAAGTGACTTTAACTGTGGAATGATTGTTGGAGCCAGAGTCAGAAACTGCTGATAGTCTGGGTTTTTACATACAACAGTCTCTAGAGATTACAGAGGATGGTGTGAAAAACAAAAAAAAAACATCCAGTAAGCAGCGGTTCTGTGGACGAAAATACTTTGTTAGTGAGAGAGGTCAGAGGAGATTGGCCAGACTAGTTCAAGCTGACTGGAAGGTGACAGTAACTCAAATAACCACAACAGTGGTTTGCAGAAGAGCACCTCTGAATGCACAACACATCGAATCTTGAAGTGGATGGGCTACAGCAGCAGAAGATCACAAACAGACACTCCGTGGCCACTTTATGAGGTACAAGAGGTGCACAATAAAGCGTCCAATGAGTGTATGATATCCTTTACACCTGAACAAACAACAGCATCATCAGTGAGTCAGACTCGCCAATACCATGTGATCTCAGCTATGAGTGATGAACAGCGTCTGGCGTGAGTACACAGAATAAGCCACTGTGTACCTCCTTAAACAAGTTCAACTTTAGTCTATCGTCATTCAACCGTACACATGCACACCACCAAGTGAAACAATGTTCCTCCAGACCAACAATATGCCTCTCATCCATATGTATTTACCGTTTATCTCCAAATGGATCAAGGTGCACAGTTCGTATAACTCACATACACAAACATCAGCACAAATGATAACATATATTGCCGAGGATTGACATTATCGCAGGAAAGCAGCATCCATCGTCAGGGACCCCCACCACCCAGGCCACGCTGTCCTCTCTCTGCTGCCATTGGAAAAGAGGTACAGGAGCCTCAGGTACAATCACCAGGTTTCTAAACCAGTGAGGATAACTTCACTCACCCCAACGATGAACTCAGTCCACAACTTATGGACTCATTTTAAGGACTCTAAACCTCATGTTCTCAATATTTATTGCTTATTTATTTATTAATAACATTTTTTCTTTTTGTATCCACACGTCTTTTGCACATTGATTGTTTGTCCATCTCCGTCACAGTTTTACATTGATTCTATTGTGTTTCTTTTTACGTACAAGGAATGCCCACAAGAAAATCAATCTCCGGGTAGAACATGGTGACATATATGTACTTTGCTAATAAATTTACTTTGAACCTGTGGTGAGTACATGGAACAAGCTGCCAGAGGAAGTGTTCGTAATGAAATCTCTCGTCTTGGTTCTAAAGGCCCGGTCCCTGACCTGTGACAATGATATTTGGACAGGTCCTGTTTAGTGTGTAAGGGCTAAGTGCCGGCAAAGGGGACTAACTTCAGTGGGCATCTTGATCAGCAGGAAGAGTGAGGCCAAGGGACATGTTCTAAGCTCTGTGACTCTGACCCCGAACTTCATGGAGAAGCATATGTACATACACTCAAGAATGAATTCAGGCACACGCGAATGTGCAGACAACACCACCCACACTACACACTTCCCCCCCCTCTCTCTCTCTCTCTCTCTCTCTCTCAATGGAGAGTGACAGCCTGTCGGTCCTTGAGACAGGGAAGGGGGTGTGCTTGGAGTAGCGAAGCAGAAGATTGTAACACGAGAACAGCGAGCTGCTGGTCTCCACTCTCCACGCTGCAGGAAAGCAACCTCCCTCTCCTTCTCCCTCGCTGGGAGAGACAGCCTGTCTGAGGTATGGAGGTGCTCGTTTGTGGACTGTATAGTTCTGATGAACTCTGCAGCAAGGACTCTTTGGGGCTGCTACTGTTGCTTGCATGGTGGGGGGTGGCCGCAAGTGAGGGGATGTCGACAATGCTCTTGCTGCTGCTTGTGAGAAGGGAAGGGAGCTGTAGGGCTTTGATATTTCTAACATTCATTCTATGGGGGTTCTTGTTTTGTGGGTGTCTGTGAAGAGTACGAATTTCAGGTTGCATACCGTATAAAGTAAAGGCATCCGTTAGTCTTGCAAGACCATGGATCTGCGCCTGGAAAGTCTTCACTCTCCAGGGCGCAGGCCTGGGCAAGGTTGTATGGAAAACCAGCAGTTGCCCATGCTGCAAGTCTCCCCTCTCCACGACACCAATGTTGTCCAAGGGAAGGGCATTAGGACCCATACAGCTTGGCACCAGTGTCGTCGCAGAGCAATGTGTGATTAAGCTCAAGGACACAACATGTTCCGTCGGCTGGGGCTCGAACTCACGACCTTCAGGTCGCTAGTCCAATGCCTTAACCACTTGGCCACGTGCCCACTGTATACATACCGTGACATTAAGTGAACCTTTGCATGCGCATAGGCACATGCCCATGGGCACCTGCACACACGGGTTCATTTATTAATGATGGTGAGGGAGGAGGGGTTGAGGAGCGAGGTGTCAGAGATCATGACCATAGGTGGGAGTCACGGTGTGACGATGACTCTGTGACGTGGCTGCACAGAGCAGGAACACCCAGCGAGCGTGGGAAGTGTTAGGTCTGGCACCTTGCTGGGAGGAACTCAAAGATTATTACCGTGATGGAAAAAGGCTGCAAGTGATGCCAGTATCAGTACAGCTCGGGAACAGGACCTTCGGCCCACGATGTTATGACGATCCAATCAAACGGCCATCTAAACCAATCTCTTCTGCCTACATTATACCCATATCCTTCCACTTTCCTCACATCCATGTGCCCGTCTAAACGGGCTCTCAAAGCCCCTCATGTATGTGCCTCGTCTGCCACCCCAGGCACCCACCACTCCCTGTGTACAAAAAACTTGCCCCTCACACCTCCTTAGAAATTATCCCCTCTCACCTTAAATGCAAGCCCTCTGGTATTTGACATTTTAAACCTAGGAAAAATATACTGTCAGTCTACTCTATCCATGCCTCTATTAATCTTACAAACCTCCTTCAGGTCTCCCCTTAGCCTTTGGTGCTCCAGAGAAAACAATCCAAGTTTGTCCAACTATAACCCAAGTTATAGCACGTGTCCTCTAATCCTGGCAGCATCCTGATAAAAATCTATTCTGCACCCTCTCCAAAGCCTCGACATCTTTCTTCTGTTGGATGACCACAGCTCTTTGCAATTCTCCAGATGTGGCCTAACTGGAGATTTATTAAGCCTTTGTCGTGCATGAATCACAGAATGTTCGCAGAGGATGATATGGTAGAACAGGCTAAAGGGGCCGAGTGGCCTATTCCTGCTCCTGCGATAATAATGGCATAGAGTTATACAGCATCAGGACAGGCCTTTCAGCCCATCTGATCCATGCTTCATCCAAGCTAGGTCCATTTGCCAGCCTTTGGCCCGTAAGCTTTCAGCATACTTCTTCAGATGTGTAGTGGAGAGTATATCGACGGGTTACATCACAGCCTGGTCTTGAAACTCTGATGCCCTTGAATGGAAACTCCTTAAAAAAAAAAGTAGTGGATATGGCTTCTATCAAATCACCCCTCAATCTCCTACATGCCAGAGAATAAAAGTCCTATTCTACACAGCCTCTCCTTGTATCTCAGGCGCCCAAGTCCAGGCAACACCATCCATCACGGATAAAGCCCTCCCCACCATTGAGCACATCTACATGGAGTATTGTCACAGAAAACAGCATCCATCTTCAGGGATATCCACCACCCAGGCCATGCTCTCTTCTCACTGAGACAATCAGGGAAGAGGTACTGGACCCTCAGGGCTCACACCACCAGGTTCAGGAACAGTTATTACCCCTCAACCATCGGGAAGAAGGTACAGGAGCCTCAGGGCTCACACCACCAGGTTCAGGAACAGTTATTACCCCTCAACCATCAGGCTCTTGGATAACTTCACTCATCTTCACTCACCCTAACACTAAACATAATAAATATTATGTAACTATTTATTATCATTATTTCTTTTTCCCTTACCGTTTGTTGTTTTCTGCACATTGGTTGATTGTCAGTCCAGTTGGGTGTGGTGTTTTATTGATCCTATTGTGCTTCTTGTATTTACTAAGAATGCCCGCAGGGCTGTATATGGTGACATATATGTACTTTGATAATAAACTTACTTTCAACTTTCCTATCCATGTACCTTTCCAACTGTCTTTATAATGTTATTATTGAACCTAACTCAACCACTTTCTCTGGCAGCTCAATCCACATAGATAGAACCCTTTGCCCCCCAAGTTCTTATTAAATCTTTCCCTCTCACCTTAGGTTAGTTCCATTGCCTGCATTTGACTCACATCCTCGAATCCCTCCCTATCCAAATGCCTCTCAAACTCATCCCATACGCGGACTACCTTCTGGACGGAAAATGTTGCCACTCACTTCCAAGTATATCTCTGCTCTCTGACCTTCAACTGGTGACCTCTAATTCTTCATTGCAAAACCCTGGAGAAGACGACTGAGTGTTTTCACTTTATCCATGCCCCTCATTTTATACACCTCTCGGTATCCTGCCTCACTTCTCCCTCTGACTCAGTCCCTCAAATCCTGGCAGCATCCCTTTTCTGCACTCTCCCCAGTTAAATAACATCTTTCCTTTAGCAAGGCAACCAAAACTGAACACAATACTCCAAATGTGGTGTCGCCAGCATCCCGGACAACCACACCATGACCTCCCAACCGTAAAACTCCATCCCCTGACTGATGAAAGCCAGTGTGCCAAAAGCCTTCTTTGTTTATCAATGACCACACTTTCATGGTGATACGTACTTTTATACCCCCCTGAACAAGAAGGCATAGCAGTTCCTCCATTTCCTAAGAAGACTGAGGCAAGCAAAGCTCCACCCTGCCCCTACCCACCCATCTTAACGGTGTTTTACAGGAGCACCACTGACAGCATCCTGACAAGTTGCATCTCCATCTGGTATGGGAGCAGTCGGGCATCGGACCAGACAGTGAGAACAGCTGAGAGGATCATAGGGGTCTCCCTATATCCACCGGGGACATTTATCAGGAGCACTACATACGCAGAGCCCTTAGTATTATCAAGGATCCCACCCATCCATCCAGCATCCTCTTTGACTTTCTACCATCAGGCAGGAGACTATGAAGCATAAAGACAAGAACAGTCAGGATGGGAAACTCCCTGCTGCATCGTATTCGAAATGTCACTGGTTAATCTGTTCCGTATCTTACATAATTAATATTAATGCACTTTAGTTTGTTATTTTTGTGTGATTCATCTGTAGATTTTACCCTTAGCTTCAAAAGTTATTGTGTGTTATGCATACTACTGAGCTTTAGACCCTGGTTAGGAGAAACCTTGTCTCGTTTCTATACGCATTACATGGTTCTCAACGTTATATACATGTACATAGTTAAATAACAATAAACTCGACTTAACTTGACCTGTTCTCCAAGTCCCCTCTGTTCTACAACACTACCCAGGGCCCTGCCGTTCACTGTGAAGGTCTTCATTATTAAAGTACATATATGCCACCAGATACAATACAGAGATCCATTTTCTTGTGGGCATACTCAATAAATATATAGTAGAATAATAACCATAATAGAATCAATGAAAGACTGTACCAACTTGGGCATCCAACCAGTATGCTGAAGACAATAAACTGCAAATATAAAAAGAAGAAATAATAATAATAAATAAATAATCAATATATATTGAAAACATGAGATGAAGAGTCCTTGAAAGTGAGTCCAGTAGTTGATGAAACATTTCAATGGTGTGGCAAGTGACGTTGAGTGAACTTATATCCACTTTAGTTCAGGAGCCTGATGGTTGAGGGGGTAATAACTCTTCCTGAACCTGGTGGTGTGGGACCTGAGGCTCCTGTACCTCCTCCCTGATGGCAGCAGCGAGAAGAGAGCATAGCCTGGGTGGTGGGGCCCCTGATAAAGGATGCTGCTTTCCTGTGCCAACGCTCTGTGAAAATGTGCTCACACAGGAGGGCTTTACCCTGCTGTAATGGGTTGCATCCACTACTTTTTGAAGGATTTTCAGTTCAAGGGCATCGGTGTTGTGATGCAGCCAGTCAATATATTCTCCACATCAACAGAAGATTGTCAAAGTTTTAGATGTCACAAACTCTGAAGGAAGTAGAGGTGCAGCCGTGTTTCCTTCGTATTTGCACTTAATGCGGAGCCCGGGACAGGTCCTGTGAAATGGATCGAGGAATTTAAAGTTATTGACGCCCTCCACCTCTGATGAGGATGGCTCATGGAGCTCTGGTTCCCTTGACCTGAAGTCAATAACTTGGTCCTGCTGACAGTGAGTAAGCGGTCGTTGTGACACCACTCAGCCAGATTTTCAACTTCCCTCCTATATGCTGATACATCACCACCTTTGGTTCAGCTGAAGACAGTGAGTCGTCAGCAGACTCAAAAATGGCATGGGAGCTGTGCTTGACCACACAGTCATAGGTGTAAAGTGAGTAGAGCAGGGGCTTGTGTGCACCTGTGCTGATGGTGATGGAGCAGATTCAAGTTCGGTTAATGTCATTTCCAGTACACAAGTGTAAAGGAGAATGAAATAATTGTTACTCTGGATATGATACACCAAAAAAAAAACACAAAAGATAAATAACACAATAAATATAAAGGCACAAGACAGCTTATCTCCATAGATTGATTGTTTGTCCGTAAAGTGACACTAGGCACAGGAGTGTCTGTACATAAGGTGACTGACAGGAAATGATAAAGTCGTGGTGACTGGGGTGAGTTAGTAGGAGGAGGTGTTGATCGGCCTTGCTGCTTGGTGAAAATAACAGGTTTTGAGTCTGCTGGTCCTGATGTGGGTGCTATGGAGCTTCCTTCCTCATGGGAGTGGGACAAGATATCCACCAGCAAGGTGGGGAGACTTCCCTTCAGACATTGCCAAGTAGCAGAATAAATCTTTCACTGAACCCAGTGAGCTTAAAGGGAGGTGAGTCTGAGTGTGTAGCTATTCAGACTTTATTCCCTGGGGTGCAGGAGATTCCATAGAGGTATACAAGATTATCAGGGGCATAGATAGGGTAAATGCAAGCAGGCTTTTTCCACTGAGGCTGGGTGAGGCAAGAGGTTATGGGTTAAGTGTGAAAGGTGAAATGTTTCAGGGGAATAATGATGGGGAACTTCTTCACTCAAAGGATGGTGAGAGTGTGGAACGAGCTGCCAGAGGAAGTGGTAGATGTGGGTTCAATTTCAGCATTTCAGAGAAGTTCAGCTAAGTACAAGGATGGGAGGGGTATGGAGGGCTCTAATCCTGGTGCAGGTCAATGGGACTAGGCAGAATGACAGTCTGGCATGGACTAGATGGGCTGAAGGGCCTGTTTCCGTGCTGAAGCATTCTATGACTCTATTCTCCTATGCTCCAGAAAATAAAGTCCTAATCTATCTGACCTTTTCATACAACTTCCTATCGTATGTTTGCAGAGAATAGGAATTAGTAGAGTTATGGACAGGCTATCAATGGATTCAACAGTATTTAGCTCAAAGTTCAAAGTACATTTATTAACAGATTTATTACATATATTGATGCCATAATATACTACCCTGAGATTCATTTTCTTGTGGGTATTTACAGTTGTTTTTATTGTAATTTATTGTTTTTTTCATGATGTACTGCAACGTACTGCTGATGTAAAACAACACATTTCATGGCATATGGGTCTGTACCCGCTGGAATTCAGAAGGATGAGGGGGGGAATCTCATTGAAATGTTGAAAGGCCTAGACAGAGTAGATGCAGAAAGGATGTTTCCCATGGTGGGAGAGTCTAGGACAAGAGGGCACAGTCTCAGGATAGAGGGGCGCCCTTTCAAAACAGAGATGTGGAAAAATTTCTTTAGCCAAAGGGTGATGAATTTGTAGAATTTGTGGCCACGTGTAGCTGTGGAGGCCAGGTCATTGGGTGTATTTAACACAGATTGATAGGTTCTTGATTGGACATGGCATCAAAGGTTACGGGGAGAAGGCCGGGAAACTGGGGTCGAGGAGGGATAAAAAAGGATCAGCCATGATTGAATGGCAGAGCAGACTCGATGGGCCAGATGGCATAATTCTGCTCCTCTATCTTATGGTCTTATATACTTCCAATATTAAACATGAATATGATAGAACGCAGAAATACAATAGAATCAATGAAAAACTACACACAAAGACTGAGGCTCCCAGCCTCAGCAAGGGGGATGAGGCTGAGTACAGGGCTACGGTAGGAAACTTTGTCACATGGTGTGAGCAGAATTATCTGCAGCTTAATGTGAAAAAGACGAAGGAGCTGGTGGTAGACCTGAGGAGAGCTAAGGTACCGGTGACCCCTGTTTCCATCCAGGGGGTCAGTGTGGACATGGTGGAGGATTACAAATACCTGGGGATACGAATTGACAATAAACTGGATTGGTCAAAGAACACTGAGGCTGTCTACAAGAAGGGTCAGAGCCGTCTCTATTTCCTGAGGAGACTGAGGTCCTTTAACATCTGCCGGACGATGCTGAGGATGTTCTACGAGTCTGTGGTGGCCAGTGCTATCATGTTTGCTGTTGTGTGCTGGGACAGCAGGCTGAGGGTAGCAGACACCAACAGAATCAACAAACTCATTCGTAAGGCCAGTGATGTTGTGGGGATGGAACTGGACTCTCTAACGGTGGTGTCTGAAAAGAGGATGCTGTCCAAGTTGCATGCCATCTTGGACAATGTCTCCCATCCACTACATAATGTACTGGGTGGGCACAGGAGTACATTCAGCCAGAGACTCATTCCACTGAGATGCAGCACAGAGCGTCATAGGAAGTCATTCCTGCCTGTGGCCATCAAACTTTACAACTCCTCCCTTGGAGGGTCAGACACCCTGAGCCAATAGGCTGGTCCTGGCCTTATTTCATAATTTACTGGCATAATTTACATATTACTATTAACTATTTATGGTTCTATTACTATTTACTATTTATGGTGCAACTGTAATGAAAACCAATTTCCCCCGGGATCAATAAAGTATGACTATAACTATGACTATGACAAACAACCAATGTGCAAATGAAGACAAACTGTGTAAATAATTAATAGATAGAAATTACTGAGAACACAAGTTGTAGAGTCCTTGAAAGTGAGTGTGTAGGTTGTGTAATCAGTTCTGAGTTGTGGTGAGTGAAGTTATCCACGCTGGTTCAGGAACCTGATGGCTGAAGGGTTGTAACTGTTCCACAACCTAGTGGTGTGGGACCTACGGCTCCCGTACTTTCTTCTGGTGTTTGTAATGAGAAGAGAGCACGGCCTTCATGGTGGGAATCCCTGATGATGGATGCTGCTTTCCTGAATCAGTGCTCCTTGTAGATGTGCTCAATGGTGGGGAGGACTTTGTCTCTGATGGACTGGGCTGTGTCCACTACTTTTTGTTGGCTTTTCTGTTCTTGGATATTGGTGTGTCCATTCCAAGCTCTGATACAACCAGTCAGTATACTCTCCACTGTGCATCTGTAGGAGTTCATCAAAGATTACATGGCAAGCTGACTAGCGCACACTTCTAAGAAAATAGGGGCGCTGTCATGATGTTTTTGTAATGGCACTTACTTGCTGGTCCCAGGACAGATTGTCTGGTATTAAAATTCAAAGTACATTTATTATCAAAGTAGGTATAGATTATACAACCTTGAGATTCATCTTCTAACAGGCGTCCACAAAACAGAGAAAACCAAAAAAAAACAAAAATAGAGAAGGCTATCAAACACCCAATGTGCAGAGAGAAAAATAAAACAAATTATGCAAACAGTAAACACAAACAAATAGCCTCTGAGCTGAAGTCTACAAAAGAAAGTTGGTCCCCTGACCCTTCGGCCAGCACAGAGCAGAACCGGCCCAACCCTCACCTCGGGCCCCAACACCCTGACCTTTCCAATTCAGCTGGTCACCTAAACCATTGTCCAAACACTGGGTTCAGTCACCTCGACACGCTCTGGGACCCCACTGCCCTGATTTGGCCTGTAGCCGACCTTACTGATTCGGCCTAGTGCTTCAATCACTCCCTGATGAGGACTGGCTCATGGACTACCAGTCTCCTCCTCCTGAAGTCAATAATCAGCTCCTTGGTTTTGCTGACGTTGACAGAGGGGTTGTTGTTGTGAGACCACTCAGCCGTATTTTCATTCTCCTTGCTATATGTTACAGACGTCAATGATCTACAGAGGAATCTTTGAGTCATAGTTCATAGTTCACTAAAAGTGGCCATTCAAGTAGATAGCATCAGTTTATATGCCATGACATTTGATGTGGGCGATCTTGGTCTTTCCATGACCATGATTGTTCTTGGAAATTTTTTCCTACAAAAGTGGTTTTCCATTGCCTTCTTCTGGGCAGTGTCTTTGCAAGACTGGTGAACTCACCCACTACCAATGCTCTTCAGAGATTGTCTGCTTGGCATCTGTCGTCACATGACCATTACTTGTGATATGCACCAGCTGCTCATACAACCATCCACCACCTGCTCCCATGACTTCAAGTGACCCTGACTGGGGGGCCGAGCAGGTGGCACATCTTGCCCGAGGGTGACCTGCAGGCTAGCGGAGGGAAGGAGCACCTTACACCTCCTTTGGTAGAGATGTACCTCCACCCTGTCACCTGTGCAAGTAGATAGGGTGGTAAAAGTGGCAGACTTGATTTCACTGGTTGGCATATTGAGTGATGTCACGCTGTAGCTGTATAAAACCTTGGTTAGAGAATTGCATGCAGTTCTGGTTGCTCTAGAAGAATGTGGAGACTTTGCAGAAGATTCAGTGGTTCACCAGAATGTTGCTGGATTAGAAGGCATGAACTACAAGGGTAAGGTTAGAGAAACTCAGATTGTCCTTCCTAGAGTGCCAGAGGCCGAGGCAACATCTGATAGAGGTTTCTCAGATCATGAGGCATATTTTAGGTAGACAGTCAGAATCTCCTTCTTGTCTGTAATCAGCACTTGTATACCAGCTTAGCCCAGTGCTCTACTCTCTCTGCACTCGTGATCGTGTGGTTTTCAAATGTCATCTATAAGTTCGCCAGTGACACATCTGTTGTCAGCACAATCTCAAATGGTGACAAAGAGGTGTACGGCAGTGAAACCTTGTGTAAACGTCCAAAGTGCTGGTTGAGTGCTGTCACAACGACAACCTTGCACTCAACTTCAGTAAGACCTAGGAATTGGTTATGGACTTCAGGAAGGGGAAGTCAAGGGAACACACACCAGACCTCATTCTTCTCCGGAGGGGAAGGCCCCGAGTCCTCGGCTTTGCTTGTCGCTCGGCGGCCGGGGCGGGGTCGAAGCGCTCGGCAGAGATGGTGCTCGGTGTCGGAGGCTCGAAGTTTTCGGACGGACTCAGAGTTGGCTGTGGTTGGGTGCTTCCAGGGCATCAGCAGTTGTCGGCGCCTTGAGGTTTATGGCAGGGAGAGTTTCTCCCTTTCGCCGCCTGCTATCGGGGACTACCTGGAGATGATCGGGACTTTGAGACTTTTTTTTACCGTTCCCATGGTCTGCTCTTCATCAAATTATGGTATTGCTTTGCAGTGCTGTAACTATATGTTATAATTATGTGGTCTTGTCAGTGCTAGTCTTTGGTTTGTCCTGTTTTTTTGTAATATCACTCTGGAGGAACATTGTATCATTTCTTAATGCATGCATTTCTAAATGACAATAAACGAGGACTGAGTGTCCTCATAATCTAATCTAATCTAAATTGACAGATCAGCAGTTTCAAATCTATCCTGGGTCCAACATATTGATGTAATTACAAAGAAGGCATGACAGTGGCTATATTTCATTAGGAGTTTGAGGAGATTTGGTACATCACCAAAGACTCTAGCAGGTTTCTACAGATGTACCATGGAGAGCATTCTAACTGGTTACGTCACCGTCTGGTATGGAGGGGCCACTGGACAGGATCGGAAAAGGCTGCAGGAAGTTGTAAACTCAGCCAGCTCCATCATGAGCACTCGCCTCCCCAGCACCCAGGACACTTTCAGAAGGAGGTGTCGCCACCCAGGACATGCCCTCTTCTCTCTGCCACCATCACGGAGGAGGTATAGGGGCTTGTCGACACAGGAAAAGTCTGAACCCGTGCACACAACCCGACTGCAGAGATCAAGATTAGTAAGGACAAGATCTGTTCATATTTTGTCACAGTAGGCATGGAATTAAGATTTATTTAATTGACTGAGTGTGGAACAAAGCGCTGGTATCACTATTGAAGACTGTGTGTGGGAGAAAAATGGCAGAGACCCGGGTTGAATCCAAACGCCACCACTGTCTGCATGGAGTTTGCATCTTCTCCCTGTGACGGTCTAGTTCACCTGCGGATACTCCAGTTTCCTTCCTCGTTACTTACAGAAGGTATGATATATAATATACAAACATATATCGTGTTGTAATTCATAGCATATTTTATGTATTGCATTGTACTGCAGCCACAAAACAACAAATTTCATGCCATATGTCAGTGACAATAAACCTGTTATCCCTCCCCCAGTGTAAAAATATCAAATGTTACAGGACAGGCATTTAAGGTCAGAGGGGAAAAGATCAAAGCAGATGTTCAGGGCAGGTTCATAATCAGAATCTCAGAAGTGTGAGGCACATCGGCTTGTATTCAAAACACAATTGGGTAAGTTTGCAGATGACATAAAAGTTGGTGATGTTGCGGACAGTGTGGAAGGGTGTCGTAGATTACAACAAGACACTGAGAGGACGCAGAGCTAAAATGAGAATTAGCAGATGCAGTTCAACCTAGAGAAGTGTGAAGTGATTCACTTTAGAAGTTCAAACTTGAAGGCAGAGTGTGTGAGGAACAAAGGAATCTTAGGGTCCAACTCTACAGATCCCTCAAAGTTGCAGCACAAGTTGATAGGGTTGTTAAGAAGGCATGTGGTGTGTTGCTTCAGTAATCAAGGAAATGAGTTCAAGACCTGCAAGGTGATGTTGCAGCTCTATAAAATCCTGGCCAGACCACTCCTGGAGTATTGTGTTCAGTTCTGGTCACCTCATTATAGGAAGGGTATAGAGAGGGTGCAGAGGAGATTTGCTGGGATGCTGCCTGGATTAGAGAGAATAGGTTATGAGGACAGGTTAAGTGAGCTAGGGTTTTTCTCTTTGGAGTGAAGGAGTTTGAGGGTGACTTGATAAAGGTGTATAAGATTACAGGAGACATAGATCGAGAGGATAACCAGCGTCTTTTCCAGGGCTCCAATGACATCAGCTTAAGGTGAATGGAGGAAAGTATAGGGGAGACGTCAGAGAGTGGTGATGCCATGGTTAGCATGGCTGAGATGGGCCAAAGGGCCTGTTCCCTGCTGTATAACTTCACTCGCTCATCACTGAAATGTTCCCACAAGCAGCAGGCTCACTTTTGAGGGCTCTTCATCTCATGTTCTTGATATTTATTGTTCATCGATTATTATTACTTCTTTCTTTTTGTAGTTGCACACTGGTTGAATGCTTCAATTGGAGAGGTCTATTATGGTTATTATTCCATTATGGATTTATTGAGTATGCCCACAAGAAAATGAAACCTCAGGTTTGTATATGGTGACATATATGTACTTTGATAATACATTTACAGTACTTTGAACTTTTTAACTCTGTGATTCTAGTTACCCCCCCCCCCCACTCCTGGCCCCTTACTTACCCCCTCCCTTACTCCAACACAATCAACTACAGCCAATTACTCGTATGTCTTTGGATCATGGGAAACTTTCCACAGGCAGGGCCAGGGGTCAGGGTCGAACCTGCGTCTCTGGCGCTGTGAGGCAGTGACTCTACCCACTGCGCCACTTTGTTCCCACACCCACACACAGAGTCTTCAATAATGATACCAGCTGGTCGTTCCACCATCACTGTCAATTAAACAAATTTTAACTCCAAGCCCTCTCTAACAAAATCTGATCTTTACTTTACTAATCCAAAATCTAATTCATTAGTTCACTGGTATCATCCTTACATATCCACACATCTTTCTTTTTTTTATTCAAGAAAAACATTCAAAGATGGAAACGAGGTTGAAAGGGTACGGAGAAAATTTACAAGGATGTTGCCGGGTCTAGAGGACCTAAGTTATAAGGAAAGATTGAATAGGTTAGGACCTTATTCTTCAGAATGTAGAAGATTGAGAGGAGACTTGATGAAGGTATACAAAATTATGAGGGGTATAGATAGGGTAAATGCAATCAGGCTTTTTCCACTGACGTTGGGTGGAATGCCAACCAGAGGTCATGGGTTAAGGGTGAAAGGTGAAATGCTTAAGGGGAATATGAGGGGAAATTTCTTCACTTAAGAGGGTCGTGAGAATGTGGAAAGAGCTGCCAGCAATGTTTAAGAGAAGATTGGATAGGTACATGGATGTAGGTGCATGGAGGGGTATGGTCCCAGTGCAAGGCGATGGGAGTAGGCAGTAGATGGGAATAGATTTAGTGTGGACTAGATGGGCTGAAGAGCCTGTTTCTATGCTGTACTGTTCTATGACTCTACTATTGTTAATATGTTAAAATAATTCCTTTAGAGCAGGGGTTCCCAGCCTTTTCATGCTAATGAGCCCTACTATTAACCCCAGGGTTGGGAACCCCCGCTTTAGAGTCTCAGAGCACAGAAACAGGCCCTTCGGCCCATCTCACCCATGCCAACTGTGTTGCCTAGTGAGCTAGTACCATCTGCCCGCCTGTCCTCTCCTGTCCCTGTATTGATCTGGATGGGTTTTAAATGTAGCTAGTATACCTCCCTACCCACCATTTCTGGCCTCTCAATCCAAATACACACCACACTTTGCATGAAGAAGCTGCCCCTGATGTCCTTTTTAAACCTCTCGTCTCTGACCTTAAACCTCTGCCCTCGTTTTTTAGCATCACCTCCCTGAGGAAAAAGACTAAGTGTTTCCACCCTGGCTGCACCCCTCATGATTTTATGTATCTCAGTCAAGTCACCTCTCAATCCCCTGCATTCCAGGGAATAAAATCCTACACGACCTCTCCTCCCCTCCCCACCTTTGAGTACATCCACATGGAGTGCGTCATAGGAAGACAGCACCCATCATCAAGGACCCCCCGCCCTCCATGCCAGGCTCTTTTCTCACTGCTGCCATCCGGGAGGTACAGGACTCACACCACCAGGCTCAGGAACAGTTATTACCCCTCAACCATCAGGGTCCTGAACCAGACGGGATAACTTCACTCACCCCAACACTGAACTGTTCCCACAATCTATGGACTCACTTTCAAGGACATCTCATGTTCTCAATATTTATTGCTTACTTATTTATATTATTTTGTTTGTTTTTTTGTTTCTTTGTACTTACTGTGAATGCCCACAAGAAAACGAATCTCAGGGTGGTATAAATTTACTTTGAACTTTGAACATCCTGATAAATCTTTTCTGCAGTCTTTCTAGTTTAGTAACATCTTCCTATAGCAGGGTGACCAGAACTGCAAACGATACTCCAAATCCAACACCTTGTACAGTTGCAACATAATTTCCCAACTCCTGTACTCAGAGCTCTGACTGACGAAAGCCAGTGTTGTAAGCACCTCCTTCACCACCCTGTTTACATGAGACGTTCCTTTCAGCAAATGACGCACTTATACTCCTACACGAGGAAATCTGCAGATGCTGGAAATTCAAGCAACACACATCAAAGTTGCTGGTGAACGCAGCAGGCCAGGCAGCATCTCTAGGAAGAGGTACAGTCGACGTTTCGGGCCGAGACCCTTCGTCAGGACTAACTGAAGGAAGAGTGAGTAAGGGATTTGAAAGTTGGAGGGGGAGGGGGAGATGCAAAATGATAGGAGAAGACAGGAGGGGGAGGGATGGAGCCAAGAGCTGGACAGGTGATAGGCAAAAGGGGATACGAGAGGATCATGGGACAGGAGGCCCAGGGAGAAAGAAAGGGGGAGGGGAGCACTAGAGGAAGATGGAAAGCAGGCAAGGAGTTATTCTGAGAGGGACAGAGAGAGAAAAAGGGGATGGATAGATAGATAAATAAATAAATAAGGGATGGGGTAAGAAGGGGAGGAGGGGCATTAACGGAAGTTAGAGAAGTCAATGTTCATGCCATCAGGTTGAAAGCTACCCAGACAGAATATAAGGTGTTGCTCCTCTAACCTGAGTGTGGCTTCATCTTGACAGTAGAGGAGGCCGTGGATAGACATATCAGAATGGGAATGGGACGTGGAATTAAAATGTGTGGCCACTGGGAGATCCTGCTTTCTCTAGCGGACAGAGCAAGAACAGGAAGACAAATTACTATCTGAATGGTGTCAAGTTAGGAAAAGGGGAAGTACAACAAGATTCATTCGTAAGGCCAGTGATGTTGTGGGGATGGAACTGGACTCTCTGACGGTGGTGACTGAAAAGAGGATGCTGTCCAAGTTGCATGCCATCTTGGACAATGTCTCCCATCCACTACATAATGTACTGGTTGGGCACAGGAGTACATTCAGCCAGAGACTCATTCCACCGAGATGCAACACAGAGCATCATAGGAAGTCATTCCTGCCTGTGGCCATCAAACTTTACAACTCCTCCCTTGGAGGGTCAGACACCCTGAGCCAATAGGCTGGTCCTGGACTTATTTCATAATTTACTGGCATAATTTACATATTACTATTTAACTATTTATGGTTCTATTACTATTTATTAGTTATGGTGCAACTGTAACAAAAACCAATTTCCCCCGGGATCAATAAAGTATGACTATGACTATGACTATCTAGGTGTCCTTGTTCATCAGTCATTGAAAGTAAGCATACAGGTACAGCAGGCAGTTAAGAAAGCTAACACAAAATACTCTGCAGCTGCTGGGGTCAAAGGAACACTCACAATATGCTGGAGGATGCCCCTCCTCCCGTTCTTTCCGGATCCCTTATTTATTTATTGTTTTTTATTTTTTCCTTTTTTTTTCCTCTCTCTGTCCCTCTCACAATAACTCCCTGCCTACTCTCCATCTTTCTCTGGTGCTCCCCTCCCGCTTTTCTTTCTCCTTGGACCTCCTGTCCCATGACCCTCTCCCTTCTCCAGCCTTGTATCCCTTTTGCCAATCACCTGTCCAGCTCTTGGCTCCATCCCTCCCCCTCCTGTCTTCTCCTATCATTTTGGATCTCCCCCTCCCCCTCCAACTTTCAAATCTCTTACTCACTCTTCCTTCAGTTAGTCCTGACGAAGGGTCTCGGCCTGAAACGTCGACTGTACCTCTTCCTAGAGATGCTGCCTGGCCTGCTGTGTTCACCAGCATTTTGTGTGCGTCACTTATACTCCTATGTCCCTCTGTTCCCTTACACAACTCAGACATCCCACCTCTCCCGGGAGTTCCGGGAGTCTCCCGCATATCGATAGTAGCTCCCTGATGTCCGCAAATTATATACAATATCCCGGAAATCAATTTTTTAGAGGAGAGGGAGAGGGAAAAAAGAAAGAAAGAAAATGAATGAATCCTGCTTGATCTCTCTTTGTGCTAAGTAGACCCATCAGTTTTCTCTGTGGGCGGGCTTTACAGTCAACCTCTCTCTCTCTCTTCCATAGTCCATCAGTTCAGTTACTGCCGTCTGTAATGACGCTAAAATGATCCGGACAACTGTCGGTGATGAAGTACAAAAGCCTGGTGAAGAAATTCCCAAGGCTGGCGGTGACAACCTAACTATGTGAGGCTGTCCTATATGGGCCGGGCGCATTGGCATCTTAAAGGGGATTAGAGCGGGGCTTAAATTGGAGCGAAATTCCAAAATCGTCCGCTAAGACATCTTTAAAAACGCGCTCGCAGCAAGCAAATTCTTCAGGGATTTTTTCCTGAAACACTTCCACTTACAGGTACATCAAAGCCCGCGATGGGCTGGGTTTAAGTGCAGCTGTTTTCAGAAGAAAAAAACAATTTAAATAAATACCCGGCCCCCACCGAGGTCTCATCATTAGGATAGCAAACTGTTTACCTGTACTGTGCACTTTATATGCATTTTGAATTACACTTTATTAAATAATATGGTAATATATTGTTTTATACGGTGTGCGTGATATATCTATTGTGGCTACACTGTGGTCCGGACAGAGGTTGTTTCAATAGACAATAGACAATAGACACAGGAGTAGGCCATTCGGCCCTTTGAGCCGGCACCGCCATTCACTGTGATCATGGCTGATCATCCACAATCAGTATCCAGTTCCTGCCTTCTCCCCATATCCCTTGACTCCACTATCTTTAAGAGCTCTATCTAACTCTTTCTTGAAAGAATCCAGAGAATTGACCTCCACTGCCTTCTGAGGCAGAGCATTCCACAGATCCACAACCCTCTGTGTGAAAAAGTTTTTCCTCAACTCCGTTCTAAATGGTCTACCCCTTATTCTTAAACTTTGGCCTCTGGTTCTGGACTCCCCCAACATTGGGAACATGTTTCCTGCCTCCAGCATGTCCAATTCCTTAATAATCTTACATGTTTCAATAAGATCCCCTCTCAGCCTTCTACATTCCAGAGTATACAAGCCCAGTCGCTCCAATCTTTCAACATATGACATTCCTGCCATCCGTGGAATTAACCCAGTGAACCTGCACTGCACTCCCTCCATAGCAAGAATGTCCTTCCTCAAATTTGGAGACCAAAACTGCACACAATACTCCAGGTGTGGTCTCACCAGGGCCCTGTACGGCTGCAGGACCTCTTTGCTCTTATACTCAACTCCTCTTGTTATGAAGGCCAACATGCCATTAGCTTTCTTAACTCACAACACACTGGAGGAACTCAGCAGGTTGGGCAGAATCCGTGGAAACGATCAGTCAACGTT
Organism: Mobula hypostoma; assembly: GCF_963921235.1. NCBI lineage: Eukaryota > Metazoa > Chordata > Chondrichthyes > Myliobatiformes > Myliobatidae > Mobula > Mobula hypostoma. The sequence continues at coordinate 112,577,431 of NC_086108.1, forward strand.
TCCACAGATGCTGCCCGACCTGCTGAGTTCCTCCAGCCTGTTGTGAGTGTTGCTTTGACCCCAGCAGCTGCAGAGTATTTTGTGTTAGCTTTCTTCACTGCCTGCTGTACCTGTATGCTTACTTTCGGTGACTGATGAACAAGGACACCTAGACCTCGTTGTACTTCCCCTTTCCTAACTTGACACCATTCAGATAGTAATCTGCCTTCCTGTTCTTACCACCAAAGTGGATAACCTCACATTTATCCACATTAAACTGCATCTGCCCACTCATCCAGCCTGTCCAAGTCACCCTGTATTCTTATAACATCCTCCTCACATTTCACACTGCCGCCCAGCTTTGTGTTATCGGCAAATTTGCTAATGTTACTTTTAATCCCTTCATCTAGATCATTAATGTATATTCTAAATAGGTGCGGTCCCAGCACCGAGCCTTGCGGTACCCCACTGGTCTCTGCCTGCTATTCTAAAAAGGACCCGTTAATCTCTACTCTTTGTTTCCTGTCTGCCAAACAATTTTCTATCTTTTCGTTTGTGGACAATCAGCCAGGTGACAATAAACTTGAACTTGAAGATACAGAACTTCTAAATCACTCATTTAAAATCCCCCATTTCGATGTCAAAAAGTAACTTCTGATCCCGACTATCGCAAGGGGTGGGTGTGTGTGTGTGTGTGTGTGAGACTACGGATGTATATGTGATCGGACATTGTCCGAATGAACGTTAAGCAGCGCACACCTGTAGTAAGGATACACTTTATGCTTTTATTTCTTTTAGAGACCACAGCATATCAGGGAGGCTAAGCACAGGGAAGGCTGCTCAAGTATTTCACAGATCGTTTCAGCAGAAAAGCAAAGTCTGACAGAAAAGGTCACTGGAGCTGAGGTGTACTTTACATCTTTCATCGTTGAGCATAACCTGCCACTCCAGGTGTGGAAGCACACAGGAAAGATATTCAGGAAAATGTTTCCTGATTCAGAAATAGAAGAAACTATGCCCCTCAGCAACCAAGACAGCGGCTATTGTGAACATGGCACATTAAGACAGAATTCAGAAGTCAGCTGTCTCACAAAACACTTGTGAATCTGATGTCTTGCAAAATTAACAAATTCATTGACACAGACTGCTGTGAGGTTGAGACCTCCCTGAAATGAGTTTTTGCAGGGTGGGATGTCTGACAACTTGAACACAAAAGTTTAAAGCTGTTGTCCAACTTTAGATAATATTTTGGAGGCAGAAATTGTACTGTATAATTCTGTCTTTGTTAGATACCTCCCCCAACAACCACACTTTCACGGGCTATTTTTAAAATTCAAATGCACTCTCCAATGCATGTGACGTATTTAAATAATACATTCGAACAGTTTTGTTTTAATTAAAGGAACACCACATCTCACTGTCAACCCTGAAGAATTGTTACTGATGCACCACAGAAAAAATGCTCTCCGGATGCATCACAGCTCCTCCTGTGACTACAAGAAACTGCAGAGAGTTGTGGACACAGCTCAGCGACCAGAAACCAACCTCCCCTCCACACGGTCTGCACTTCTCACTGCCTCAGTAAAGCCCCACCCACCCGACATTCTCTCTTCTTCCCTTCCCATTGATCAGCAGATACAAAAGCTTCCGGGCTCAAAGACAGCTTCTATTCTGCTATTGTAAAGACTATTGAACTGTTCCTTATTACAATAAGATAGATTCTTGACCTCACAATCTACCTTAGACCATGAGACCATAAGCAGAATTAGGCCATTCCATCATGGCTGATTTATTATCCCTCTCAACCCTGTCCTCCTGCCTTCTCCCCGTAAACTTTGACACCCAACTAATCAATAACCTATCAACGCAAAACACGAGGAAATCCGCAGATGCTGGAAATTCAAGCAACACACATAAAAGTTGCTGGTAAACGTAGCAGGCCAAGCAGCATCTCTAGGAAGAGATACAGTCGACGTTTCGGGCCGAGATCCTTCGTCAGGACTGTACCTCTTCCTAGAGATGCAAACACGAGGAAATCTGCAGATGCTGGAAATTCAAGCAATGCACATCAAGGTTGCTGGTGAACGCAGCAGGCCAGGCAACAACTCTAGGAAGAGGTACAGACCTGACGAAGGGTCTCGGCCTGAAACGTCGACTGTACCTCTTCCTACAGACGCTGCCTGGCCTGCTGCGTTCACCAGCATTTTGTGTGTGTTGCTTGAATAACCTATCAACCTCCACTTTGTATATATTTAATGACTTGGCTTCCATAGCTGTCTGTGGCAATGAATTCCACAGATTCACCACCCGCTGGCTAAAGAAATTCCTCCTCATCTCTGTTCTAAATGGATGTCCCTCTATTCTGAGGCCGTGCCCTCTGGTCCTAGACTCCCCCCTAGAAACCATAGAAACTACAGCACAGAAACAGGCCTTTTGGCCCTTCTTGGCTCTGCCTCTATAGGAAACATCCTCTCCACATCCACTCTATCTAGCAGATACCCAACACACCACGGTCTCCCCGGGTCCATTTTGTGGGCTGGGTTACCTCGGCTCCCGCGCGTCTCAGACAACAAATTTCACCGCATATGCCGGTGATACTAAACCTGATTCTGATTTCTGATCTGGCCCAGGTTGTGGGGATCCCCGGGGGATCTGCCCCGGCTAATTTGAATTGGAATAATTTGGCTCCGATTATCTCTGCAGGCTTTCCCTGTCCCGGGTGGCTGTGAGCCCGGCTTCCCTATCCCCGGATACGGGACGATCTCCAGCCCAGCCCTTCCCACCAACACACGGCGAGCGAGGCAACCACTTACTTCCTTCTTGATCTCGGCCATCTCATCCTCGCTGAGCGAGGCCGGATCCATCGGGCCGGTCCACCCGCTTGGGACGGGGTCCGCCGTCCCGTTCCGGGATCGCCCTGGTGCCTGCAGAGAGTCGCCGTGCTCCGGCCGAGAGGCGAGCGGCCGCTTCCTTCCTGCGCTCTGATTTAGGGCTGTCCCGGGATGCGAACCCCTCCTTCGCGGCGCTGACGCAGGGTGAACCTCCCTCCCTCAGCCACACGCCCACCTCTCGCCGGGAACCCCGGCGCTAATCCAGCCCACAACGCTGATAAAACCACCTTCCGCGTTCCCCCGGCGTCTGATTGGCTTCGAAGTTTTCGGCTAGACCTTTACAACACGGAAGCATGCAGAATTGTTTCATGTCATTTCCAGCACACAAGTGTAAAGGAGAACGAAATAATCCAACGCAGCACAAAAACACAGTAAGATAAATAATGCAATAATAATTTTAAAAATATATGTTAGCTTATACACATAGATGGATTGTACGTCCATAAAGTGACGCTAGTACATAAGGTGACTGACAGGAAATGAAGTAGTGGTGGTTCCAAACCGGAATCAGAATCAGGTTTAAAATTTGTCGTTTTGCGGCTGTAGTACAGTGCAATACACACAAAAACTATAAACTATAAATTACAAGATAACTATATATTTTTTAAAAGTAATGCAAAAAGAGAGAACTAAGTCGTGATGGGTTCATTGCCCATTCAGAAATCCGATGGCGGAGGGGAAGAAGCTGTTGCTGAAATGTGGAGTGTTGTACCTCCTCCCCGACGAGAAGAGGGCATGTCCTGGGAGGTGGGGGTCCTTACAGATGGATGCCGCCTTCTTGAGGCATCGCCTTTTGAAGATTTTGTCCTTCAGAATCGGGAGGAACTCAGCAGGTCAGGCAGTTCCCCTATGGAGGGAAATAGTCCACGTCTAGGGCCAAGACCCTTCAACAGGTCTGGAAAAGGACCCAGCTCCCCCCCCCCCCCCGGCCAAACCACCTTCTAATTCTGGCTCTCCCTCCTTCCTTTCCATTCCTGATGAAGGGTCTCAGCCCAAAATGTTGACTATTTAGTCTCACCTGACTGTTTATTCCCCTCCAGCATTTTGTGTGTGCTACTTTGCAGAATCTCTTGTGTTTAAGACTTCAGAATTAGGTTTGTTATCAGTGGCATACAGGGTACATGGTGAAATTTGTTGTTTTGTGGCAGCAGTATTGTGCAAGGCATGAAAATTATTAGGAGTCACAAAACAAGGCAGCGGGACCAGACAGCATCCCAGGGTGAGTACTCAGGATGTGTGCAGAACAACTGGCAGGTGTGTTTACAGACATTATTAATCTCTCCCTCTCCCAGTGTAGAGTGCCCTGCTGCTTCAAATTGTCCCTGTACCTAAAAAGACCAAGGTAACATGCCAGAACGACTGGCGTCCTGTCACACTCATCTCAATAATAAGCAAATGCTTTGAGAGGCTGGTCAAGGATTACATCTGCAGCTTGCTACCACCCACACTGGACCCCTACAATTCTCCTACAGACACAACCGATCGACAGATGACAAAATAGCCACAGTTCTACATACCATCCTTACACATCTGGAGAAGAAGGATGCTTATGTGAGAATGCTTTTCTTGGACTACAGTTCAGCATAAAACAGCATAATTCCATCGGGGCTCGACAAGAAGCTCAGAGACCTTGGCCTTCACCCTGCCTTGTGCAGCTGGATCCTGGACTTCCTGTCAGATTGGTGGCTGATGGTAAGAGTGAGATCCCTCACCTCTCCCCTTCTGACTCTCAACACAGGAGCCCCTCAGGGCTGTGTACTGAGACCCCTCCTTTACTCCCTGTATCGCCACCCATAGCTCCAATCTGCTAATTAAATTTGCTGACGACACTACATTGATTGGCCTAATCTCAAACAATAAGGAAGAAGTCATCTGTCTGACACAGTGGTGTCAAGAAAACATCCTCTCCCTCAATGTCACAAAAACAAAGGAGTTGGTTGTGGATGACAGGAGAAATGGAGATGGGCTAACCCTTATTGACATCAATGGATCTGGGGTTGAGAGGGTAAACAGCTTTAAGTTCCTCAGCATCCACATCACTGAGGACCTCACGTGGTCTGTACACACCAGCTGTGTGGTGAAAAAGACACAACAGCGCCTCTTTCACCTCAGACAGTTGAGGAAGTTTGGTATGGGCCCCCAGATCCTAAGAACTTTCTACAGAGGCATAATTGAGAGCATTCTCCTACGAAGACATTACTTCCTACATAGCGAAACCCAATAGCATGAATGGCAGCGATGCTTCAGTACCAGATGAGCTCAACACCTTCTATGCCCGCTTTGAAAGGGAGAATACAACTACAGCTGTGAAGATCCCTGCTGCACCTGATGACCCTGTGACCTCTGTCTCAGAGGTCGACGTTTGGCTGTCTTTAAAGAGAGTGAACCCTAGCAAGGCGGAAGATCCCGATGGAGTACCCGGTAAGGCTCTGAAAACCTGTGCCAACCAACTAGCAGGAGTATTCAAGGACATTTTCAACCTCTCACTGCTACAGGCAGAAGTTCCTACTTGCTTCAAAAAAGCAACAATTATACCAGTGCCAAAGAAGAATAATGTGGGCTGCCTTAATGACTATCGCCCGGTAGCACTCACATCTACAGTGATGAAATGCTTTGAGAGGTTGGTCATGACTAGACTGAACTCCTGCCTCAGCAAGGACCTGGACCCATTGCAATTTGCCCATCGTCACAATAGGACAACGGCAGATGCAATCTCAATGGCTCTTCACAGGGCTTTAGACCACCTGGACAACACAAACACCCACGTCAGGATGCTGTTCATCGACTGTAGCTCAGCATTCAATACCATCATTCCCACAATCCTGATTGAGAAGTTGCAGAATCTGGTCCTCTGTATTTCCCTCTGCAATTGGATCCTCAACTTCCTAACCGGAAGACCACAATCTGTGCAGATTGGTGATAACATCTCCTCCTCACTGACGATCAACACTGGTGCACCTCAGGGGTGTGTGCTTAGCCCACTGCTCTACTCTCTGTATACACATGACTGTGTGGCTAGGCATAGCTCAAATACCATCTACAAATTTGCTGATGATACAACCATTGTTGGTAGAATCTCAGGTGGTGATGAGAAGGTGTACAGGAGTGAGATATGCCAACTAGTGGAATGGTGCTGCAGCAACAACCTGGCACTCGACGTCAGTAAGACGAAAGAGCTAATTGTGGATTTCAGGAAGGGTAAGACGAAGGAACACATAACAGTCCTCATAGAGGGATCAGAAGTGGAGAGAGTGAGCAGCTTCAAGCTCCTGGGTGTCAAGATCTCTGAGGATCTAACCTGGTCCCAAGATATCGATGTAGTTATAAGGAAGGCAAGACAGCAGCTATACTTTATTAGGAATTTGAAGAGATTTGGCATGTCAACACATACACTCAGAAACTTCTATGGTTGTACCATGGAGAGCATTCTGACAGGCTGCATCACTGTCTGGTATGGAGGGGCTACTGCACAGGACCGAAAGAAGCTGCAGAGGGTTATAAATCTAGTCAGCTCCATCTTGGGTACTAGCCTACAAAGTACCCAGGACATCTTTAGGGAGCAGTGTCTCAGAAAGGCAGCGTCCATTATTAGGGACCTCCAGCACCCAAGGCATGCCCTTTTCTCACTGTTACCATCAGGTAGGAGATACAGAAGCCTGAAGGCACACACTCAGCGATTCAAAAACAGCTTCTTCCCCTCTGTCATCCAATTCCTAAATGGACATTGAAGCCTTGGACACTACCTCACCTCTTTTAATGTACAGTATTTCTGTTTTTGCATATTTTTTAAAAAATCTATTCAATATACGTAATAGATTTACTTGTTTATTTACAATATTTTATTTTATTTATTATTACTATTATTTTTTTCTCTCTCTGCTAGATTATGTATTGCATTGAACTGCTGCTGCTAAGTTAACAAATTTCACGTCACATGCCGGTGACAATAAACCTGATTCTGATTCTGACCTCCTGCATCACTGCCTGGCACGGGAACTATACCTTCCTTAACCGCAGGACTCTGCAGAGAGTGGTGCAGACAGCCCAGTGCATCTGTAGTTGTGAACTTCCCATGGTTCAGGACATTTACAAAGACAGGTGTGTTAAAGGGGCCCAAAGGATCACTGGGGACCCAAGACACTCCAACCACAATCTATTCCAGCTGCTACCATCAGTACCGCAGCATAAAAGCCAGGACCAACAGGCTCGGGGACAGCTTCTTCCACCAGGCCATCAGACTGATTAACTCACGCTGATTTGAATGTATTCCTATGTTACATTGACTGTTCTATTTAGTATAAATTACTATGATTACACATTGCACATTGGTTGGTGCGGCTGTAACGAAACCCAATTTCCCTCGGGATCAATAAAGCATATCTATCTATCTATCTAGACGGAGAGGGAACGAAAAGATTTTTACTCCTCATGTATGTGAAGGATGTAAGAAATAAAGTAAGTTCCATTCAATTCATAAATAGTGCAAAAGAGGACACATGGACGATAGAGAAATGGAAGGCTATGTAGAAGGGACGGGGGGGGGGTTAGATTGATTTCGAGGCGGCTAGAGGGTTGTCACAACATGGTGGGCCAAAGGGCCTGTACTGTGCTGTACTGTTCTATGCTCTAAGTAACTAAGGTGTCTCCATGAACCATTCAGAATCCTGATGGCAGAGGAGAATAAGCTATTCCTGAATTCCTCAATGTGTGTCTTCTGGCTCCTGTACCGCCTCCCTATTGGTTGTAATGAGAAGACAGCATATCCCGGAGGATGCTTAACGATGGATGCCGCCTTCCTGAGGTATTGCCTTTGAAGATGTCCTCGATGGTGGGGAGGCACTGAGTTTACATCCCTCTACAGCCACTTGTCATCCTGTGCATTGGAGCGTCCATACCAGTCAGGAAGCTCGTCTCATTTGCCACATTTGACCCATATCCCCTTAAACCAGGGCTTCCCAATCTTTTCATGCCATGAAGTCTTACCATTAACCCAGGGATCCATGCACCCCAGGATGGAAACCCCTGTTCTAAACCTTTCCTATCCACGTGCCTGTCTGAGCAAAACACACAAAATTCCGGAGGAGCTCAGCAGGCCAAGCAGCTTCTATGGAAACAAGATCCCGAAATGTTGATCGTGTACTCTTCTCCTCAGATGCTGCCTGGCTGCTGAGTTCCTCCAGCATTTTGTGTGTGTTGCTCGGATTTCCGGCATCAGCAGGTTTTCTTGTCTATGTACCTGTCCAAGTACCTTTTGAATATTGTTTATTACGAGCTTGAGGAGACTTTGTATGTCACCAAAGACTCTCACAAATTTCTGCAGATGCCCTGTGGAGAGCATTCCAACTGGTTCTATCACTATCTGGTGTGGTGGGACCACTGCATGGGATTGGAAAAAGCTGCAGAATGTTGTAAACTCAGCTAGCTCCATCATGGGCACCAGCCTCCCCAGCGTCCAGGACACCTTCAAAAGGAGATACCTCAAAAAGGCAGCATCCTTCATTAAGGACCTCATCACCCAGGACATGCCCTCTTGTCATTGCTACCATCAAGGTGCGGGTACAGGAGTCCGAAGACACATAATCAACGTTTCAGGAACAGCTTCTTCCCTCCGCTAGCAGATTTCTGAATAGACTATCAACCCATAAACACCGCTCACTACTTTTTGCTCTCTTTTTGTACGACTCATTTAATTTAAATATAGTATTTTATAGTTTTTTTATTATGTACTACTGCTACAAAACAACAAATTTTACGACATGTGCCAATGATATTAAACCTGATCCTGATTTTGTCTTCAACAACAAACAAGAGAAAATCTGTGGATGCTGGAAATCCAAGCAACACACACAAAATGCTGGAGGAACTCAACAGGCCAGGGATTAGGCAGAAAAACAGTTAGCATGGACTAGATGGGCTGAAGGTACTGTTTCTGTACTGTAGTGCTCTATCACTATGACGCAAGTCCCTTTTAAACTTTTCCCCTCTCGACCTAAACCTGCGCCTGCTTGTTTCTGTCCCTTTACATAGAAACATAGAAACATAGAAAATAGGTGCAGGAGTAGGCCATTCGGCCCTTCGAGCCTGCACCGCCATTTATTATGATCATGGCTGATCATCCAACTCAGAACCCAGCCTTCCCTCCATACCCCCTGACCCCTGTAGCCACAAGGGCCATATCTAACTTCCTTTTAAACATAGCTAATGAACTGGCCTCAACAGTTTGCTGTGGCAGAGAATTCCACAGATTCACCACTCTCTGTGTGAAGAAGTTTTTCCTAACCTCGGTCCTAAAAGGCTTCCCCTCTATCCTCAAACTGTGACCCCTCGTTCTAGACCTCCCCAACATCGGGAACAATCTTCCTGCATCTAGCCTGTCCAATCCCTTTAGGATCTTATACGTTTCAATCAGATCCCCCCTCAATCTTCTAAATTCCAACGAGTACAAGCCCAGTTCATCCAGTCTTTCTTCATATGAAAGACCTGCCATCCCAGGAATCAATCTGGTGAACCTTCTTTGTACTCCCTCTATGGCAAAGATGTCTTTCCTCAGATTAGGGGACCAAAACTGCACACAATACTCCAGGTGTGGTCTCACCAAGGCCTTGTACAACTGCAGTAGTACCTCCCTGCTCCTGTACTCGAATCCTCTCGCTATAAATGCCAGCATACCGTTCGCCTTTTTCACCGCCTGCTGTACCTGCATGCCCACTTTCAATGACTGGTGTATAATGACACCCAGGTCTCGTTGCACCTCCCCTTTTCCTAATCGGCCACCATTCAGATAATAATCTGTTTTCCTATTTTTGCCACCAAAGTGGATAACTTCACATTTATCCACATTAAATTGCATCTGCCATGAGTTTGCCCACTCACCCAACCTATCCAAGTCACCCTGCATCCTCTTAGCATCCTCCTCACTGCTAACACTGCCACCCAGCTTCGTGTCATCCGCAAACTTGGAGATGCTGCATTTAATTCCCTCATCCAAGTCATTAATATATATTGTAAACAACTGGGGTCCCAGCACTGAGCCTTGCGGTACCCCACTAGTCACCGCCTGCCATTCTGAAAAGGTCCCGTTTATTCCCACTCTTTGCTTCCTGTCTGCTAACCAATTCTCCACCCACACCAATACCTTACCCCCAATACCGTGTGCTTTAAGTTTGCACACTAATCTCCTATGTGGGACCTTGTCAAAAGCCTTTTGAAAATCCAAATATACCACATCCACTGGTTCTCCCCTATCCACTCTACTAGTTACATCCTCAAAAAATTCTATGAGATTCGTCAGACATGATTTTCCTTTCACAAATCCATGCTGACTTTGTCCGATCATTTCACCGCTTTCCAAATGTGCTGTTATCACATCCTTGATAACTGACTCCAGCAGTTTCCCCACCACCGACGTTAGGCTAACCGGCCTATAATTCCCCGGTTTCTCTCTCCCTCCTTTTTTAAAAAGTGGGGTTACATTAGCCACCCTCCAATCCTCAGGAACTAGTCCAGAATCTAACGAGTTTTGAAAAATTATCACTAATGCATCCACTATTTCTTGGGCCACTTCCTTAAGCACTCTGGGATGCAGACCATCTGACCCTGGGGATTTATCTGCCTTCAATCCCTTCAATTTACCTAACACCACTTCCCTACTAACATGTATTTCGCTCAGTTCCTCCATCTCACTGGACCCTCTGTCCCTTACTATTTCTGGAAGATTATTTATGTCCTCCTTAGTGAAGACAGAACCAAAGTAATTATTCAATTGGTCTGCCATGTCCTTGCTCCCCATAATCAATTCACCTGTTTCTGTTTGCAGGGGACCTACATTTGTCTTTATCAGTCTTTTCCTTTTTACATATCTATAAAAGCTTTTACAGTCCGTTTTTATGTTCTCTGCCAGTTTTCTCTCATAATCTTTTTTCCCCTTCCTAATTAAGCCCTTTGTCCTCCTCTGCTGAACTCTGAATTTCTCCCAGTCCTCAGGTGAGCCACTTTCTCTGGCTAATTTGTATGCTACTTCTTTGGAATTGATGCTATCCCTAATTTCTCTTGTCAGCCACGGGTGCACTACCTTCCTTGATTTATTCTTTTGCCAAACTGGGATGAACAATTGTTGTAGTTCATCCATGCAACCTTTAAATGCCTGCCATTGCATATCCACCGTCAATCCTTGAAGTGTCATTTGCCAGTCTATCTTAGCTAATTCATGTCTCATACCTTCAAAGTTACCCCTATTTAAGTTCAGAACCTTTGTTTCTGAATTAACTACGTCACTCTCCATGTTAATGAAGAATTCCACCATATTATGGTCACTCTTACCCAAGGGGCCTCTCACGACAAGATCGCTAATTAACCCTTCCTCATTGCTCAAAACCCAGTCCAGAATAGCCTGCTCTCTAGTCGGTTCCTCGACATGTTGGTTCAAAAAACCATCCCGCATACATTCCAAGAAATCCTCTTCCTCAGCACCTTTACCAATTTGGTTCACCCAGTCTACATGTAGATTGAAGTCACCCATTATAACTGCTGTTCCTTTATTGCACACATTTCTAATTTCCTGTTTAATACCATCTCCGACCTCACTACTACTGTTAGGTGGCCTGTACACAACTCCCACCAGCGTCTGAGGAGAGGAGGCGCCAGAGGCGGTGTTGCGTGGTGGTTGTCCTTGCTGGAATGGGGCATGGATCCCTCCCATCCGTGCTGCCCTCCGGTGTTCGCTCAGTGGAAAACCAGCCGGATTGTGTTTGTCTGCGGCCGCACTAGCCCGCGATGATTAGACTGCTGCGGGCTTGTTCTCGCCAGCAACATCCATGCGCCATCAATCGACAGGACATGATACTCAGGCACTTGGGCCAGATTATTATTCTTTTGCGTGACTGTATGTTTACTGCTGTCATAATTATATGTGTGAAATGTGCCTCGCATGGTGTGTGATTGTTAGTACTGTCATTTACACTTTGTTTGATTGTAGTCATGTGTGGTTGAATGATAATTAAACATGAACTGGAACTTTTCCCTGGGGAAAAAGACGAAGATGTCAATGTGCATTTACCCTATCTAGGACTCTCACAATGTGACAGAACCTTCAGGTTTTCCAGTCGAAGATCTGCATCACATTTTGGAATAGTAGTAGTCTCCCTGCAAGTTTGAGTGGTCCTGTCTGACGCAAATAAGATCCTTCAGCCCAAATGTCTATCTTTCTATTTATTTATTTAAAGATAAAGCACAGAACTGCACCACCTGGCAACACATTTGTTTAACCCTGGTCTAATCACAGGGTAATTTACAACAACCGACTAACCTGCTAACCTCTTTGGACTGTGGGAGGAAACCAGAGCACCCGGAGGAAACTCATGCACACATGGGAAGGAACATACAAGCTTCTTACAGAGGTGTCAGAGTTGGACTCTGAATTCTGAGACACCCCAAGCTGTAATAGTGTTGCACTAACTGCTACACTATCGTGGGGCCCCTATGTCCCGTAGTCGTATTCCCAAACCACTTCTCTCTATATCTCACCCACTGTGTCTGCCTTGTATTCCTTTCTCAAACATGTCATCCTGTTATAGGTGCTGAGGTCAAGAAGGTTGAGAACTTCAATTTCTTTGGCGTGAACATCACCAACAGCCTGTCCTGGTCAAACTATGTAGACAACATGGTCAAGGAAGCACCTCTACTTCCTCAGGAGGCTAGAAACATTTGGCACGTCCCCGCAGACCCTCACCAATTTATATCAGTGTACAATAGGAATCACCACAGCTTGCTTTGGCAACTGCTCCGCACGTGACCATGAGAAACTGTGGAGAGTCGTGGAAGCAGCTCAGCACATCACAGAAACCAGGCCCCCCTCCTTGGACACTGTCTACACTTCTCACTGCCTCGGTGAAGGAGGAGGGAGGAGAAGATGGCGGCGCGACGCAGCGTGCGCGGCCGTTCCGAATGATATCGTATATTAGATTATGAGGACACGCAGTCCTCTTTTATTGTCATTTAGTAATGCACGCATTAAGAATATGTTTTAACTAGGGGGCCGTGCACAATCCTGATTTGATGGAGACAGTTGTGAGAAGCACGGAGGAACACCTGGAGAAACTTCTGAAATGCCCGCTTCACTGCCGCTGCTACTGTGCAATCGAGAATCTCCGGAGAGTAAGGCCCCAAATCCTCGGCTTTGCCTATTGCTTGTTGCCGGGGCCGGGGTCGAAGCGCTCGGCAGAGATGGTGCTCGGTGCTCGGTGTCGGAGAGCTGGTCGGAAGCTCGGAGTTTTCCGACGGGCTCGGAGTTGGACTGTGGTCGGATGCTTCCAGGATGCTGCATCGGCAAGTTGGCGGCGCTGGAGGTTCACCGTCTGCATGAGATGATGGGACTTTCGAGAGACTTTGAGACTTTTTACCGTGCCCATGGTCTGTTCTTTATCAAATTACGGTATTGCTTTGCACTGTTGTAACTATATGTTATAATTATGTGGTTTTTGTCAGTTTTTCAGTCGGATTGTCATGTGTTTCTGTGATATCATTCTGGAAAAAAACATTGTATCATTTCTTAATTCATGCATTACTAAATGACAATAAAAGGGGACTGTGTGTCCTCATCATCTAATCCAATCTAATCTAAAGCAGCCAGCATAATCAGTGACTCCACCCACACCAGACATCCTCCCTTCTTCCCCGGAAGATACGAAAGCCCAAAAGCATGTACTGCCAGCAGCATGAAGAGCGTCTATCCCACTGTTATCAGACTATTGAATGGTTCCTAGTATGATAACATGGACTCTTGGGCTCTTCATTATGATCTCGTACCTTACGGTCTGCCTGCACTGCACTTTCTCCGTAACTGTAATATTTTATTTGCCAACAACAGGAATTCTGCAGATGCTGGAAATTCAAGCAACACACATAAAAGTTGCTGGTGAACGCAGCAGGCCAGGCAGCATCTCTAGGAAGAGGTACAGTCACGTTTCAGGCCGAGACCCTTCGTCAGGACATATTTTATTTGCCATTCTGTTATTAGACCATAAGATCATAAGACAAAGGAGCAGAAGTCGGCCATTTGGCCCATTGAGTCTGCTCTGCCATTTTATCATGAGCTGATCCATTCTCCCATTTAGTCCCACTCCCCCGCCTTCTCACCATAACCTTTGATGCCCTGGCTACTCAGATACCTATCAATCTCTGCCTTAAATACACCCAATGACTTGGCCTCCACTGCTGCCCGTGGCAACAAATCCCATAGATTCACCACCCTCTAGCTAAAAAAATTTCTTCGCATTTCTGTTCTGAATGAGCGCCCTTCAATCCTTAAGTCATGCCCTCTCATACCAGACTCCCCCATCATGGGAAACAACTTTGCCACATCCTCTCTGTCCATGCCTTTCAACATTCGAAATGTTTCTATGAGGTCTCCCCTCATTCTTCTAAACTCCAAGGAATACAGTCCAAGAGCGGACAAACGTTCCTCATATGTTAACCCTCTCATTCACAGAATCATTCTAGTGAATCTTCTCTGTACCCTCTCCAATGTCAGCACATCCTTTCTTAAATAAGGAGACCAAAACTGCCCACAGTACTCCAAGTGAGGTCTCACCAGCGCCTTATAGAGCCTCAACATCACATCCCTGCTCCTATACTCTATTCTTCTAGAAATGAATGCCAACATTGCATTCGCCTTCTTAACCACCGACTCAACCTGGAGGTTAACTTTAAGGATATCCTGTACGAGGACTCCCAAGTCCTGTTGCATCTCAGAACTTTGAATTCTTTCCCCATTTAAATAATAGTCTGCCCATTTATTTCTATTGCCAAAGTGCATAACCATACACTTTCCAACATTGTATTTCATTTGCCACTTTTTTGCCCATTCTCCCAATCAATCCAAGTCTCTCTGCAGATTCTCTGTTTCCTCAGCACTACTGGCCCCTCCACCTATCTTTGTATCGTCAGCAAACTTAGTCACAAAGCTATCTGTTCCATAATCCAAATCGTTGATGTACAATGTAAAAAGAAGCGGCCCCAACACTGATCCCTGTGGAACATCACTGGTAACCGGCAGCCAACCAGAATAGGATCCCCACTCTCTGTTTCCTGCCAATCAGCCAATGCTCTATCCACATATGTAACTTTCCCGTAATTCCATGGGCTCTTATCTTGTTAAGTAGCCTCATGTGTGGCCTTATTGTTTGAGATGGCATGGTAAACATGGTGGGGATATTTGGCAACCAGAGCTGAACACAACACTCCGTGTGGTCAAACCAGGGTTTTGCAGAGCTGCAACATTTTCCCTTGACTATTAACGGCCGACACACCATGCGCCTTCTGAACCGCCTTGTTGTGCAGGTAGGTTGAAGGGAAGTAATGGAGTTGAGTATGACGTTCTCCTGAGGGGCTAACGGAGAATGCCTTTGTGGGGAGAAGGATGCATGGGCAGCCACCACCTGGTCCTTGACAGATCAGGCTCAGCTTCCAGCAGAATGGAATTCAAAATCACTGGGGACCCTTCACTGCCGTTCTGATGTGTCCTCATCTTCCTCCAGCTCCACCACTGAGGTCTGGGTTGGATCACTTTTTGTCTCGAACCAACCCCTTGACCTTACCACCATGGGTGGCCCTATCAAGAGCTAAACTCCAGAAGGCATCTTGCTCCTGGGATCTCAAGAACTCATAAGCCTCTCCACCACGCCAAGGTGACGATCCTCAGAGAAGGTTCAAGTAGCTGTTCTTGAATCTGGTGATGTGGGACCCTTGCCCATTGGTAGCTTCAAACATAAAACATAGAACATAGAATAGTACAGCACGGTACCGGCCCTTCAGCCCACAATATTGTGCCGACCCTCAAACCCTGCCTCCCATATAAGCCCCCACCTTAGATTCCTCCACATACCTGTCTAGTAGTCTCTTAAACTTCACTAGTGTATCTGCCTCCACCACTGACTCAGACAGTGCATTCCACGCACCAACCACTCTCTGAGTAAAAAAACCTTCCTCTAATATCCCCCTTGAACTTCCCACCCCTTACCTTAAAGCCATGTCCTCTTGTATTGAGCAGTGGTGCCCTGGGGAAGAGGCGCTGGCTATCCACTCTATCTATTCCTCTTATTATCTTGTACACCTCTATCATGTCTCCTCTCATCCTCCTTCTCTCCAAAGAGTAAAGCCCTAGCTCCCTTAATCTCTGATCATAATGCATACTTTCTAAACCAGGCAGCATCCTGGTAAATCTCCTCTGTACCCTTTCCAATGCTTCCACATCCTTCCACATCAAGATTGTCATCTCATGTTCTAATGATAGTCAGCTGCTTATTGAATCATTATTATTTTATTTTGTATTTGCAGTTTGTTGTCTTTGGCACACTGGTTGTGTCCGTCCAGCTGGGTGCAGTCTTTCATTGATTCTATCGTGTTTCTTGGATTTACTGTGAATGCCCACAAGGAAACAAATCCCGGGGTTGTATATGGTGACATATTTGTACTTTGATAATAAATTTACTTTGAACTTTGAACATTGAAGAATATTTTCTATCATTCTGTTTCCCTTTCCGTAGGCCAGCTCTGAACTTGGGACGCTATTAAAAGTACCACAGAATTAAATGTTGTATGTGCCAATGGTGAATAAAGAGAGTTATTCATTGAGGAAGGTCAAAACAAGGAATGGAAATCTAGTTACTTATTCAATAACGATGACAGTGATGGACAGGAATGCTCGACAGTGGATGGTCAACACTACCCAACACCTCACGAGCAACAGCCTACACACCATCTAAGTATGTTTGTACATATACACAGAAAGGTGCTGGGAAAGGGCCAGTAACATCGTGAAGGATCCCATCCACCCACTCTGCTCATGGACTTTGTCCCTCTCTCATCAGGGACAAGACTATGTAGCATCCACACCAGGACCACCAGACAGTGAGGGTGATCAACACCTCCACCCACTAACCCCGACCACCACGACTTTATCATTTCCTGTCAGTCACCTTCTGTACAGACACTCCTGTGCCTAGCGTCACTTTATGGACATATAATCAATCTATCTGTACAAGCTATCTTATGTATTTATATTTATTGTGTTTTTATTATGATTGTGTTCTTTATCTTTTATTTGTGCTGCATGGATCTGGAGTAATGATTATTTCCTTCTCACTCACACTTGTGTAGATTAACCAGTCGTGAATCTTGAACAAGTTCTGGTTGTCTCACTCTGGGAAACGTCTAGCTGTGCTGGAGAGAGTGTAGAGGAGACTGGCCTGGACTGGAGGACTTTAGTTGCGGGGAGAGATTGGAGAGATGAGGCTTGCTTTCCCTGCAGCGTAGGAGGCTGAGGAGGAGTTGTGATAAAGGGGTGTAGATGAGGGGTGTATGAGGTATCCATGGAGAGGTAGCACCTCTAGTCCATTCTGGGACAGCTCAGTCACTTCTGGTTCCCACCAGACACTCAGCTCTCATAAACGGCTCCAAATAGCAGTTTGCATGTGACAGCGGCCCACACTCTAGTACACTGCTTCCACAGGCAGGCTAAACCAGGCGAGGGTAGCTGGCATGTCTCGTACCCCAGTGAGGTCAGGCGAGGGTAGATGGCACGTCTCATACGTCGGTGAGATCAGGCGAGGGTAGCTGGCATGTCTTGTACTCCAGTGAGATCAGGCGAGGGTAGCTGGCATGTCTCGTACCCCATGATATCAGGCGAGGGTAGATGACATGTCTCGTACCCCAGTGAGATCAGGCGAGGGTAGCTGGCATGTCTCGTACCCCATGATATCAGGCGAGGGTAGATGGCATGTCTCGTACCCCAGTGAGATCAGGCGAGGGTAGATGGCATGTCTCGTACCCCAGTGAGATCAGGCAAGGGTAGCTGGCATGTCTCGTACCCCAGTGAGGGCAGGCGAGGGTAGATGGCACGTCTCATACGTCGGTGAGATCAGGCGAGGGTAGCTGGCATGTCTCGTACCCCATGATATCAGGCGAGGGTAGATGGCATGTCTCGTACCCCAGTGAGATCAGGCAAGGGTAGATGGCATGTCTCGTACCCCATGATATCAGGCGAGGGTAGATGGCATGTCTCGTACCCCATGATATCAGGCGAGGGTAGCTGGCATGTCTCGTACCCCAGTGAGGTCAGGCAAGGGTAGATGGCATGTCTCGTACCCCAGTGAGGTCAGGCGAGGGTAGATGGCATGTCTCGTACCCCATGAGATCAGGCGAGGGTAGATGGCATGTCTCGTACCCCATGATATCAGGCGAGGGTAGCTGGCATGTCTCGTACCCCATGATATCAGGCAAGGGTAGCTGGCATGTCTCGTACCCCAGTGAGGTCAGGCAAGGGTAGATGGCATGTCTCGTACCCCAGTGAGATCAGGCAAGGGTAGATGGCATGTCTCGTACTCCAGTGAGATCAGGCGAGGGTAGATGGCATGTCTCATACCCCATGATATCAGGCGAGGGTAGATGGCATGTCTCGTACCCCATGATATCAGGCGAGGGTAGCTGGCATGTCTCGTACCCCAGTGAGATCAGGCGAGGGTAGATGGCATGTCTCGTACCCCAGTGAGGTCAGGCGAGGGTAGATGGCATGTCTCATACCCCAGTGAGGTCAGGCAAGGGTAGATGGCATGTCTCGTACCCCATGAGATCAGGCGAGGGTAACTGGCACGTCTCGTACCCCGGTGAGATGGGGATAGGTGAGGGTAACTGGCACGTCTCGTACCCCAGTGAGATGGGGATAGGCGAGGGTAGCTGGCATGTCTCGTACCCCAGTGAGATCAGGCGAGGGTAGCTGGCATGTCTCGTACCCCGGTGAGATCAGACGAGGGTAGCTGGCATGTCTCGTACCCCGGTGAGATCAGGCGAGGGTAGCTGGCATGTCTCGTACCCCGGTGAGATGGGGATAGGTGAGGGGAGCTGGCATGTCTCGTACCCCGGTGAGATCAGGCGAGGGTACCTGGCACGTCTCGTACCCCGGTGAGATGGGGATAGGTGAGGGTAGCTGGCATGTCTCGTACCCCAGTGAGATCAGGCGGGGGTAGCTGGCATGTCTCGTACCCCGGTGAGATCAGGCGGGGGTAGCTGGCATGTCTCGTACCCCGGTGAGATCAGGCGGGGGTAGCTGGCATGTCTCGTACCCCGGTGAGATCAGGCGGGGGTAGCTGGCATGTCTCGTACCCCGGTGAGATCAGGCGGGGGTAGCTGGCATGTCTCGTACCCCAGTGAGATCAGGCGGGGTTAGCTGGCACGTCTCGTACCCCAGTGAGATCAGGCGGGGGTAGCTGGCATGTCTCGTACCCCAGTGAGATCAGGCGGGGGTAGCTGGCATGTCTCGTACCCCGGTGAGATCAGGCGAGGGTAGCTGGCATGTCTCGTACCCCGGTGAGATGGGGATAGGTGAGGGTAGCTGGCATGTCTCGTACCCCAGTGAGATCAGGCGGGGGTAGCTGGCATGTCTCATACCCCAGTGAGATGGGGATAGGTGAGGGTAGCTGGCATGTCTCGTACCCCGGTGAGATCAGGCGGGGGTAGCTGGCATGTCTCGTACCCCGGTGAGATCAGGCGGGGGTAGCTGGCATGTCTCGTACCCCGGTGAGATCAGGCAAGGGTAGCTGGCATGTCTCGTACCCCGGTGAGATCAGGCGGGGGTAGCTGGCATGTCTCGTACCCTGGTGAGATCAGGCGGGGGTAACTGGCATGTCTCATACCCCAGTGAGATGGGGATAGGTGAGGGTAGCTGGCATGTCTCGTACCCCGGTGAGATCAGGCAGGGGTAGCTGGCATGTCTCGTACCCCGGTGAGATCAGGCGGGGGTAGCTGGCATGTCTCGTACCCCGGTGAGATCAGGCAAGGGTAGCTGGCATGTCTCGTACCCCGGTGAGATGGGGATAGGTGAGGGTAGCTGGCATGTCTCGTACCCCAGTGAGATCAGGCGGGGGTAGCTGGCATGTCTCATACCCCAGTGAGATGGGGATAGGTGAGGGTAGCTGGCATGTCTCGTACCCCGGTGAGATCAGGCGGGGGTAGCTGGCATGTCTCGTACCCCGGTGAGATCAGGCGGGGGTAGCTGGCATGTCTCGTACCCCGGTGAGATCAGGCAAGGGTAGCTGGCATGTCTCGTACCCCGGTGAGATCAGGCGGGGGTAGCTGGCATGTCTCGTACCCTGGTGAGATCAGGCGGGGGTAGCTGGCATGTCTCATACCCCAGTGAGATGGGGATAGGTGAGGGTAGCTGGCATGTCTCGTACCCCGGTGAGATCAGGCAGGGGTAGCTGGCATGTCTCGTACCCCGGTGAGATCAGGCGGGGGTAGCTGGCATGTCTCGTACCCCGGTGAGATCAGGCAAGGGTAGCTGGCATGTCTCGTACCCCGGTGAGATCAGGCGGGGGTAGCTGGCATGTCTCGTACCCCGGTGAGATCAGGCGGGGGTAGCTGGCATGTCTCGTACCCCGGTGAGATGGGGATAGGTGAGGGTAGCTGGCACGTCTCATACCCCAGTGAGATCAGGCGAGGGTACCTGGCACGTCTCGTACCCCGGTGAGATGGGGATAGGTGAGGGTAGCTGGCATGTCTCGTACCCCGGTGAGATCAGGCGGGGGTAGCTGGCATGTCTCGTACCTCAGTGAGATCAGGTGGGGGTAGCTGGCATGTCTCGTACCCCGATGAGATCAGGCGAGGGTAGCTGGCATGTCTCGTACCCCGGTGAGATCAGGCGAGGGTAGCTGGCATGTCTCGTACCCCGGTGAGATCAGGCGAGGGTAGCTGGCATGTCTCGTACCCCGGTGAGATCAGGCGGGGGTAGCTGGCATGTCTCGTACCCCAGTGAGATGGGGACAGGCCTGTTTTAAGTTGTGAGTCAGCTCTGGCAGACGGGGTGGATAAGATCTACGGTGAGATTGAACAACCAGGAACGTGGCTCTGCAACGCTCCGTGGAGAGCCAAGGGCATGGCCAGGCATAGAAGACGGCGTGGTCACAAGACCATAAGACATAGGAGCAAATTTAGGCCATTCAGCCCATCAAGTCTGCTCCAACATTCCATCATGGTTGACCCTGGATCCCACTCAATCCATATACCTGCCTTCTCACCATATCCTTTGATGCCCCGACCAATCAGGAAACAATCAACTTCTGCTTTCAATATATCCACGGACTTGGCCTCCACCACAACGATCAAGTGCGACCTTGCCAACGACTTGTACAACCACAACACCATGTCACATCTCCTACAACTCCTGGCTGGTGAAGGTCAGCTCGCTAAGCACCTTCCTCACCACCCTGTCTACCTGCGATGCCACTCTCAACAAACACTAGCTCCCTTTGTTCCTTTTTGCACTACTTAATTAATTTGTGTCTTATTGTAATTTATAATTTTTATTATTATGTATGGCATCGTACTGCTGCCACAAAACAACACGTTTCACGGTCATATCTGCACTAGGTGTGCTCAGCTGCAGCTCCTAAGGGACCGAGTTAGATCAGGGAGAGCGAGGAGGTGATAGAAAGGAGTTATAGGCAGGTGGTCACAGCGGGGCCACGGGAGACAGACACGTGGGTCATAGTCAGGAGGGGGAAGGGGAAGAGTCAGGTACTAGAGAGTACCCCTGTGGCTGTACCCCTTGACAATAAGTACTCCTGTTTGAGTACTGCTGGGGGGAACAGCCTACCTGGGGGAAGCAACAGTGGCCGTGCTTCTGGCACAGAGTCCGCCCTGTGGCTCAGAAGGGTGGGGAAAGGAAGAGGAAGGCAGTAGTGATAGGGGACTCTGTAGTTAGGAGGTCAGACAGGCCATTCTGTGGACGCAGGGAAGAAACTCAGATGGTAGTTTGCCTCCCAGGTGCCAGGGTCTGGGATGTTTCAGATCGCGTCCAAGATATCCTGCAGGATGTTGCCTGGATTGGGGAGCATGCCTTATGAGAATAGGTTGAGTGAACTCAGCCTTTTCTCCTTAGAGCGACGGAGGATGAGAGGTGACCTGATAGAGGTGTATAAGATGAAGAGAGGCATTGATAGTGTGGATAGTCAGAGACTTTTTCCCAGGGCTGAAATGGTTCCCACAAGAGGGCACAGGTTTAAGGTGCTGGGGAGTAGGTACAGAGGAGATGTCAGGGGTAAGTTTTTTACTCAGAGAGTGGTGAGTGTGTGAAATGGGCTGCCGGCAACAGTGGTGGAGGCGGATACGATAGGGTCTTTTAAGAGATTTTTGGATAGGTACATTGAGCTTAGAAAAATAGAGGGCTATGGGTAAGCCTAGTAATTTCTAAGGTAGGGACATGTTCGGCACAGCTTTGTGGGCTGAAGGGCCTGTATTGTGCTGTAGGTTTTCTGTTTCTACAACATACTGTATGCCCGTGATATTAAACCTGATTCCGATTCTGAACGTTGTTCTGGGAGAGTGGACCATGGAGTAACGGGAGGAAGGGGGGAATGGAACCAGGGAAAGAGTGTATGGGTGACAGGCAGATAGAAAAATAGCAAACAAAACTATAAATTTCAACAAGGAATATTTAATTACTGACATACAGCACGGAAATGGGTCCTTTGAGCTGCACCTTCCAGCAATCCCCCAATATAATCTTAGCCTATTCACAGGATAATTTACAATGACCAATTATCCTACCAACCGGTACAACTTTGGACTGTGGGAGGAAACCAGACCACCCGGAGGAAACCCACAGAGGCACAGGGAGAGCCTGCAAACTCTTTACAGACAGAGACAGGAATTGAACCCGGGTGACGTGTTGTGTTAGCCACCATGCTGCTGTGCTGCCCGAAAAATACAAGTTAAATTAACTAAATAGTGCAAAAAGCAGGGAAGTGGTGAGGAGTGTTCATGGGTTCAGTGTCCATTCAGAAATCCAGTGACAGAAGGGAAGAAGCTGTTCCTGAAACACTGAGTGCGTGTCTTCACACTACTGTAGGTCCTTCCTGATGGTAGCAATGCTGAGTAATATGGGTCGTTACTGACGGATGCTGCCTTTTCGAGGCATTGCCTTATAAAGATGTTGGGGAGCTGGCTGAGTTTCCAATCCTGTGCAGTATCCTCACCCCACCCCACCATACCAGACGGTGATGCAACCAGTTAGAATCTTCTCCACAGTATATCTGTAGAAATTCCTGAGAGCTTTGGGGTGTCATACATAGTATAAGTCATGGTTAGTACAAAAAAAAACACAATTTAATGCAGGTTTGATATTGATTTTTATTTATTCAGTATGAAGCGGGGGGTGATCAGTGAAAACTACGTCAAGAAATCATTTGGCAAAAGCGGGAACAAGGAGGCTTCCTGTGACCAAGCTGAATGCAATGACATCTTTGGAACCTGACACCTTGCAAAAGGCTACACTAACATAATACAAATACGCTGGAATGCAGACAAAGTCGATAGCAGAAGGAACTAGGAACACTTCACAACTCAGCTCCATAATTTCACAGTGTGTGCCTCTAATGGAATGAAGTCAAGTGTGGAGAAATCTTGTCTTGTGCCTTATTAATGTGGAAGTGGTTCAAAGCCAAGGAAGATGTCCATTGTTGTCCGTGGTTAATACGACCGGCATCAATTTGAGGTGATTGGAGGAAAGTATAGTGGGGATGTCGGAGATAGGTTTTTTACACAGAGAATGCTGGGTGTGTGGACTCTTAACAGACCCTTAGATAGGCACATGGGTGACTGAAACATGGAGGGCTGGTCTTGGAGCAGGTTAAAAGGCTGGCCTAACATCATAGGCCAAAGGGCCTGTACTGTGCTGTAACTCTATGTTCTATGGAGTCATAGAAGACGACAGCACAGAAGTAGGTCCTTCAGTCCATCTAGACCATGCTGAACTGTTATTCTGCCTAGTCCCATCGACCCACTCATGGACCATAGCCTTCCATATCCCTCCCATCAACGTACCCTTAAATATTGAAATCAAATCCACATCCATCACTTCTACTGGCAGCTCATTCCACACTCTCACTACCCTCTGGGTGAAGAAGTAACCCCTTATGTTCCGCTTAAACTTTTCACCTTTCACCCTTAACCCATGACCTCTAGTTCTAGTCTTACTCAAGCTCAAAGGAAAATGCCTGCTTGCATTAACCCTATCTATACCCTCATAATTTTACATGTTCTCTGTTCTAGAACCTAGTATATAAAATCAAAACCTACACAAAATAATCAACTGCAGTATTTAAACTAAATCTATATTAATTATTTTGTATATAATTTAATTCACCCTGTTATCATTTGTAAGTTAATGGTTGTTCATTCAGTGGAAGGTTCTAAGTGGTTTTAATCACCAGATGGCGATAAAGAGCCACCTGATTGCAGTATAAAGCAGGAGAGGAGAGGAAAGAGCATTCAAAAGAAACAGGGGGCAGTGTAATCCAGATGGGCTCTGTTAATCTACCATCACATTATTGCCAAACTAAAAGTACCGCCCCTTTTTTTCTTGTAAAATCAATTCATTGTATTTCTCAAGCCCCTTTATTGAAGAGGATGGAACAGCAGGTTAGCCCCCCATCAACTTTGGCCAATTCAGAGTTGGCGACTGGAATCAGCAGATAATCCTTCAGTTTCTCGAACACCTGCAGGAGAGAGAGGATATGATTTAAAGAACTGTTTTGATGTGCGGTGGGGACACAGGAGACGGCAAAAGCTGCACTCTGGAGCAACACCCACCTCGCTGATGGACCTCCACGTTCCTATCCAAACTTCCCTTAAACACTCCAATTGAAAACACACCTACCTCCACTCCCCTCCCATCCCTGTAACTATCCAAACTTCCCTTAAACACTCCAATTGAAAACACACCTACGTCCACTCCCCTCCCATCCCTGTAACTATCCAAACTTCCCTTAAACACTCCAATTGAAAACACACCTACCTCCACTCCCCTCCCATCCCTGTAACTATCCAAACTTCTTATTAGTGGAAAAAGCCTGCTTGCACTTACCCCGTCTATACCCCTCATTATTTTGAACACGTCTATTAAATCTCCCCTCAATCTTCTACGTTCTAGGTGATAAAGTCCTAATTCATCTTTCCATTTAACTCAGGTCCTCAAGTTTCCGGCAACATCCTTGTAAGATTTTTCTGCTTATTAATTCTTAATATTTATTTATATTATTTTTTCTTCTTTTTGTATTTGCACAGTTTGTTGTCTTCTGTGCTCTTGAACACCCTAGTTGGGCAATTGTTCATTCATTCTGTTATGGTTATTATTCTATAGATTTATTGGGTATGCCCAGAAGAAGATAAATCTCAGGGTTGTATAAGATGACATATATCTACTTTGATAATAAATTCACTTTAAACTTTTGAACTTTGGGAATTTCTCTGCGATTACTGATAAACTTTATAAAATGAATCTCAGAATTGTATACGATGACTTATAGGTACTTCGTTAATAAATTTACTTTGAACTTTGATAATTTCTCTGCGATTACTGATTAACTTTATAAGATGTTGAATTTCTAGGCTTTAACGCCCTTGAAAGGGGTGTATGGTCACCAATCAAATTTCAGTTCCCGCCACCATTTGTAAGGTGTTTGGACGTGCTCCCTGTGACAGCGTGAGTTTCCTCCAAATGCTCCTGTTTCCAAAGACACTCGTGTTAGGGTCAGTGAGTGGGTTATGTACGTGTTAGGGTCAGTGAGTGGGGGTTAGGGTCAGTGAGTGGGGGTATGTACGTTAGGGTCAGTGACTGGGGTTATGTACGTGTTAGGGTCAGTGAGTGGGGGTTAGGGTCAGTGAGTGGGGGTTTGTACACGTTAGGGTCAGTGAGTGGGGGTTAGGGTCAGTGAGTGAGGTTATGTACGTGTTAGGGTCAGTGAGTGGGGGTATGTACGTGTTAGGGTCAGTGAGTGGGGGTTAGGGTCAGTGAGTGGGGGTATGTACGTGTTAGGGTCAGTGAGTGGGGGTTAGGGTCAGTGAGTGAGGTTATGTACGTGTTAGGGTCAGTGAGTGGGGGTATGTACGTGTTAGGGTCAGTGAGTGGGGGTTAGGGTCAGTGAGTGGGGCTATGTACGTGTTAGGGTCAGTGAGTGGGGGTATGTACGTTAGGGTCAGTGAGTGTTAGGGTCAGTGAGTGGGGGTTAGGGTCAGTGAGTGAGGTTATGTACGTGTTAGGGTCAGTGAGTGGGGGTATGTACGTGTTAGGGTCAGTGAGTGGGGGTTAGGGTCAGTGAGTGGGGGTTAGGGTCAGTGAGTGAGGTTATGTACGTGTTAGGGTCAGTGAGTGGGGGTATGTACGTGTTAGGGTCAGTGAGTGGGGGTTAGGGTCAGTGAGTGGGGCTATGTACGTGTTAGGGTCAGTGAGTGGGGGTATGTACGTTAGGGTCAGTGAGTGTTAGGGTCAGTGAGTGGGGGTTAGGGTCAGTGAGTGAGGTTATGTACGTGTTAGGGTCAGTGAGTGGGGGTATGTACGTTAGGGTCAGTGAGTGGGGGTTAGGGTCAGTGAGTGGGGGTATGTACGTGTTAGGGTCAGTGAGTGGGGGTTAGGGTCAGTGAGTGGGGGTATGTACGTGTCAGGGTCCGTGAGTGGGGGTTAGGGTCAGTGAGTGGGGCTATGTACGTGTTAGGGTCAGTGAGTGGGGGTTAGGGTCAGTGAGTGGGGGTATGTACGTGTTAGGGTCAGTGAGTGGGGGTTAGGGTCAGTGAGTGGGGGTTAGGGTTAGTGAGTGGGGGGCTGCTGTGATGCTGTGTGCAGTGGAAGCATGGTGACACGCGGACTGCCCCAGCACATCTTCTGATGGCGTTGGTCATTGACACAAACCATGTATTTCACTGCATGTTCTGTTGGACATGAGACAAATAAAGCAAATCTTTAAAACTTGTGTATTTAAGGAGGTGGTGACCATCTTCCTGAACCTCTACACGTGGCCTCTGTGCTCTATAAACTTCAGTCTTGTTTCCTACTCTGTTACATTGTCCCTTGATGCTGGCGTTTCAGCACAAAATTCCGTTGCGTAAGACCACAAGAACCTACAGAAGGTAGTAAAAACCACCAGGAGAACCACTGGGGTCTCCCTCCCCACCTTTTTGTAACATTTACAGGGAGCATTGTACACAAAGGGCCTAAAGAAATTGTTGGGGATTTACCACCCATCCCACGATCTCTCTGACCCACGACCATCAGGAAGGAGGTCACGGAGCATCAGGACTAGGACAGTCAGACTGGGTAACAGCTGTGAGACTAATACCCTGCCACCACCAAGATCTCACCACTAGGGCAGCGGTTTACTGCTTACCTATGCTGTGCAATGCAAGCATTTTGAATTATATTTTATAAATTTACCTGTGATAATATTTTGTTTCATGGCGTAGATAGGCTTTTTCCATTGAGAGTGGGGGAGATTCAAACAAGACAACATGAGTTGAGAGTTAAGGGGCAAAAGTTTAGGGGTAACATGAGGGGGAACTTCTTTACTCAGAGAGTGGTAGCTGTGTGGAACGAGCTTCCAGCAGAAGTGGTTGAGGCAGGTTCAATGTTGTCATTTAAAGTTAAACTGGACAGATATATGGACAGGAAAGGAATGGAAGGTTATGGGCTGAGGGCAGGTCAGTGGGACTAGGTGAGAGTAAGAGTTCGGCATGGACTAGAAGGGCCGAGATGGTCTGTTTCCGTGCTGTAATGGTTATACGGTTTATATGTTATAAGTTTTGTGAGTGCACCGTGGTGCAGAGGAACTGTTACGTTTGCTTGTACAGTCAGGAAGCTTCATTAGGCATTGGCACTGGTCAGATTGCACTTGGAGTGTTAGCAGCAGCTTTGCTAACACTCCAAGTGCAATCTGAGCGATGCCAATGCCTTATCTAAGAAAAGATGTGTTGGCATTGGAGAGGGTCCAGAGGAGGCTCATGAGAAGGAAAGAATAAAATACGTACTCACTGGAGTTTAGAAGAATGGAGGGGTATCTCATTGAAACCTATCGAATATTGAAAGGCTGAGACAGAGTGGCTGTAGAGAGGATGTTTCCTATAGTAAGGGAGTCTAGGACTGGAGAAGGCAGCCTCAGAACAGAAGGACATCCATTTGAAGGGAGATGAGGAGGAATTTCTTTAACCAGAGGGTACTGAATCTGTGGAAATCATTGCCAAGGACCGTTGTGGAGGCCAAGTCACCGGGTACATTGAGAGAAGAGGAGAAGATGGCGGTGCGACGCAGCACGCAGCGGCCACTCCGGTGATGAATATCTGTTATCTGTCAAGTAGGGTGCCGAGCACCATCCTGATTTGATGGAGGCAGACGTGAGAGCAATCTGGAGAAACTTCTGAAATGCCTGTTTCGCTGCCGCTGCTACTGTGTGATCCAGAATCTCCGGAGGGGAAGGCCCCGAGTCCTCGGCTTTGCTTGTTGCTCAGCGGCTGGGGTCGGGGTCGAAGCGCTCGGCAGAGATGGTGCTCGGTGTCGGAGGCTCAAAGTTTTCGGACGGACTCAGAGTCGGATTGTGGTCGGGTGTTGCATCGGCAAGTTTGCAGCGCTGGAGGTTCATGGCAGGGAGAGTTTCTCCCTTCTACCATCTGCGTGAGATGATGGGCTATCGGGACTTTAAGACTTTTTTTTACCGTGCCCATGGTCTGCTCTTATCAAATTACGGTACTGCTTTGCATTGCTGTAACTATATGTTATAATTATGTGGTTTTCGTCCGTTTTAGTCTTGGTCTGTCCTGTCTTTCTGTGATATCATACTGGAGGAACATTGTATCATTTCTTAATACATACATTACTAAATGACAATAAACAAGGACTGAGTGTCCTCATAATCTAATCTAATCTAATCAATATTTAAAGTGGAGGTTGATAGGTTCTTGATTAGTTAGGATGTCAAATGTTATGGGGAGAAGGCAGGAGAATGGGGTTGGGAGGTATAATGAATCAGCCATGATTGCATTGCGGAGCAGATTCGATGGACCAAACGGCCTAATTCTGCTTTTAATCTTACCTTTGCACTCTCGGGGTGTTCCTCGGCAGAGCGGTGCAGGAGGACGTGCCCATGCTCCGGGGTGTTGAGATAGACACAGTTGGCAGCTTCATCATCAGGCAGAGTGAGCTTGTCGTAGCGATGTTCACTCATCTCTTGCATGTTCTGTGGAGAAAAGCAAGTTCCATCAATCTGCTTCGTCTCACAGATGCAAACTGCTCCCTCTCTGGGTCTGATCAAGGCACCATCAGGCTCCTGAACCAGTGTGGATAACTTCATTCACCTTCACTCTGAACTGATTCCATAACCAATGGACTCACTTTCAAGACTCTACAACCTATTCTCAGACCAAGGCACAGTCACTCAACCGTTTAAATGATTCAGGCAGATCATGGATGATCAGTCAATACACCTACCAAAGATTCAATAGGCTCCATTTGCTGATGCAGAAAACTGGGTAATAATGACATGCTATGAACATAGATTGTAAATGGTT
Source organism: Mobula hypostoma (assembly GCF_963921235.1). Classification (NCBI taxonomy): domain Eukaryota; kingdom Metazoa; phylum Chordata; class Chondrichthyes; order Myliobatiformes; family Myliobatidae; genus Mobula; species Mobula hypostoma. Next base: position 112,606,680 of record NC_086108.1, read on the forward strand.
CTGTGATGAGGCTGGGGTTAAATCGGTGGGTTGCTGGGTGCTGTGGCTTGTTGGGACGGAAGGGCCTGTTTCAGATTGCATCTTCAAACAAACACATTTACTTGTCATGGTGGAGTAGTGGTTGGCACGATACTATAGTAGCTCTGGCTTCAGAACTCTGACATCATCAGTAAGGGGTTCTATATGTTCTATATGTTTCTATAAGGGTTTCTATATGTTCTATAAGGGTTTCTATATGTTCTCCCCATAGACTGCATGGGTCTCCTCCTGGTGTTCTGGTTTCCTCGCACAGTTCAAATGGACTGGTTAACAGGTCATTGTAAGTTGTCCTGTGATAGGTTAGGGTTAAATCTGTGTTGTCGGGGTTGCTGGGTGACGCAGCTCGAAAGGTTGATTCCACACAGTATCTCTAACCCTAAATAATGAAATAAAAATAAATAAATAAACAAACACGGAACAGTAGGACACACTACAGGCCCTTTGGCCCACACAGGCTTAAGATATCACAAGCAGTTGCTTTTTTGAGGGAGCAAGCATGAGATTTATAAAGTGGGGGCACGTTTCAGAAGTTTTCGTTGGGTTTGAGATATCACAATTGACAGGGCACTGGGAAAAGACCTATAAAATGAAGCAAGGTTTAAGCAGAGTGGCCATTGTGAGAGTGGACAGGGCCAGAGTGGAGGGTTTGAGACTTCTGCAGAAGAGGCAAAGCCTATGTTAAGTTCCTTTCTTTCTTTGTGGGCTGAAGACCCTGTACTGTGCTGTAATGTTTTATGTTCTATGATGTTGTGCTGACCTTTTAACCTACACCAAGATTAATCTAACCTTTCCCTCATACATAGCTCTGCAGTTTTTCTATCATCCATGTGTCTATCTAAGGGTGTCTTAAATGTCCCTAAAGTATCTCCTTCTACCACCAGCCCTGGCAGCACGTTCCACACACCCACAACTCTCTCTCTAAAAAATCTACCTCTGACATTCTCCCTATAATTTTCTCCAATCACCTTAAAATTATGACCCTCAAATTAGCTACATCTTGGCTGAGAAAAATATCCCTGAATGTTCACTCTATCTCTGCCTCATATCATAGTTTTTCCATCATCATTATCATTATGTGAAATGTCGTATGATGTGGGCAATCGTGCCCATGATTGTTCTTGGCAAATTTTTCTACAGAAGTGGTCTGCCATTGCCTTCTTCTGGGCAGTGACTTTACAAGACGGGTGACCCCAGCCGTTATCAATATTCTTCAGAGATTGTCTACGGGTGTCAGTGGTCACATAACCAGGACTTGTGATCTGCACCGGCTGCTCACACAACCATCCACCTCCTGCTCCCGTGGCTTTACGTGACCCTGATCACAGGGCTAAGCAGGTGCTACACCTTGCTCAAGGGTGATCTGCAGGCTAGCGGAGGGAAGGAGCACCTTACACCTCCTGTGGAGAGACTTATCTCCAGCGCACCAAGGAGGTATACATGATGATAGAAGTACAGAATATCATTTTGTACACCTCTATCATCTCACCTCTCAGGCAACACACAAAATGCTGGAGGAACTCAGCAGGTCAGGCAGCATCTATGGAAAAGAGTAAACAGTCGACATTATGGGCCGAGACCCTTCGTCTGGACTCTTCTCCATAGATACTGCCCGACCTGTTGTGTTTCTTCAGCATTTTGTGTAGTTTGCTTTGGATTTCCAGCAACTGCAGATTTTCTCGTGTTGGTGATTTAATAAATCACCTCTCATCCATGCATGCATGCATTTCTAAATGACAATAAACGAGGACTGAGTGTCCTCATAATCTAATCTAATCCACCTTCACTCCAGAGAGAAAGGCTCTAGCTTCCTCAGCCTATCCCCATAAGGCATGCTCTCTCGGCACCATCCTGGTAAATCTCCTCTGCACCCTTTCTAAAGCAGGGGTTCCTAACCGTTTTTTTAGCCAAGGCATCTGTGGTTCCCAGGTTGGGAACATCTGTTCTAAAGCTTCCACATCCTTCCTATAATGAGGTGAGCAGAACTGAACACGATATTCCAAGTGTGGTCTAAACAGAGTTTTATAGAGCTACAACATTACCTCGTGGACAGGTTGGTGATTCTGGCCTATGTACCTTCATTAGATGGAGAATGGAATATAATGGTAGGGAGATTATGGTACAACTGTACAACTCAACAGTGTTAGCTACAGCTGGAGTACTGTGTACAGTTGTGGTTGTTACTCTGTAAGTAAGGTCAGGACTGCACTGGAGAGGGTGAAGAGGAGATTCACCACACTGTGAAGGAGTCCTACGATGATGCAGCACAGAAACAGATGCTTTGGCCCATCACTCCTTGTTGAGCTGTTTGCCCATCTATGTACTATCCCATTTGACCGCATTACCTACCTTTCCTGCCTTCCCCGGTGACTGGGACAGAGAGCTCAGTTATGAGCAAGACATGATGATAGAACAGACCCTTTGGTCCATCATGTTTGTGCTGACCATAGTTCATCATCTGAAGCAGCAGGGTATTTACAACATCGGCGATCACTGATCAGGGTTCAATTCCTGCCGTCGTCTGTAAGGAGTTTGTACATCCTCCTGGTGATTGCGTGGGTTTCCTCCGGGTGCTCTGGTTTCCTCCCACAGTCCAAAGGCAGATGGGTTAGTGGGCATGCTGTGTTAGTGCCAGAAGCACGTCAACACATGTGGGCTGCCCCCAGCGCATTCTCGGACTGTGTTGATCGCTGACAGAAATGACATGTTTCACTGTATGTTTCGATGTACGTGTTACAAATAAAGTTCATCTCTCCCAGAAACTACTGCCTTCTGCGGTACGTCCCTCCATTCCACGTCAGGCTAAACGGCTCTCAAACACCTGCTGTTGTATACGGCATCACAAGAAATTCCTAGATTATGTGGTTGACTTGAAAATCTCTCTGGGTTACCAATCTGACCTCGAGATTACTGATCTTAATCACTCTGCTGTGGCTCCTTGCCACACTTATTAACCTACTCTAGTCTACTCTAAATTCAATCTAACCCTTTCCTTCTACATAACCCTCCGTTTTTCTATCATCCATTTGCCTACCTACAAGTCCCTTAAATGTCCTTAATGCATCTGCCTCCACCACCACCAATGGTGGGGTGTTCCACTCACCCTCCACTCAGTGTAAAAACCCCACCTCTGACATCCCCCCTATACTTTCCTCCAATCACCTTAAATTATACCCCATGGAAAAAGCTGCAGAAAGTTGTAAACTCGGCCAGCTCTATCGTGGGCACTGGGCTCCCCACCAACGAGGACATCGTCAAAAGGTGTTGACTCAAGAACGTGGCCTCCATCATTAAGGACCCCCATCATCCAGGACACGCTCTCCTCTCATTGCAACCATCAGGCAGAGGGAGAAAAGCCTGACGACACACACTCAATGTTTCAGGAACAGCTCCTTCCCCTCTGCCATCAGATTTCTGAACGAACTATGAAGACATTAACACTACCACTCTTTTTTGCATTTTGGGGTGGAGATACGTCTCTACCAAAGGAGGTGTAAAGTGCTCCTTCCCTCTGCTAGCTTGTAGGTCACCTTGGGCAAGGGGCAGCACCTGCTTATCCCCCACCTCCCCTCCACCCCACCCACCCGATCAGGGTCACGTGAAGCCATGGGAGCAGGTGGCAGATGGTCATGTGAGCAGCTGGTGCAGATCTCAAGTGCTGGCTGTGTGACCACTGACGCCGGGTAGACAGTCTCTGAATAGTATCGGTAAGAGGTCGGGTCACCCAGCCTGTAAAGACACTGCCCAGAAGAAGGCAATGGCAAACCGCTTCTGTAGAAAAATTTGCCAAGAACAATCATGGTGAAGGAAAGACCATGATTGCCCATGTCATACAACTTGGTACATAATGATGATGATGATATATGTCTTATTGTAATTTATAGCTTACTTTATGTATTATACTGCACTGCTGGCACAAAAGTAAAAATTTCACGGCATATGTTAGCAATAATAAACCTGATTCTGATTAATTTTATCTTAATATTTATTTAATCATTTGACTGACTGGAAACCTTAAAAAAAAATCCTGGAACTTAAGTACAACTCTGACATGCAGAGAAGAGCTAGCACAGAGGGAACGTGACTGAGTTCAGGGATTAGAGTGTACTCAAGTTAAATTTAGAAAGGACCTTAATTTAGTGCAGCCAGCGTCAATAGTGTTTCAGAGAAATCAAAGTAAATTTATCCTCAAAGTACATATACACTCAGGAGAATGGGGTCGAGAGGGAAACACACTTCGTGGCCACTTTATTAGACACGCCTGCTCGTTAATGCAAATATCTAATCAGCCAATCATGTGGCAGCAACTCAATGCACAAAAGTATGCAGACATGGTCAGGAGGTTCAGTTGTTGTTCAGACCAAACATCAGAATGGGGAAGAAAGGTAATTTAAGTGAATTTGAATCATGGAATGACAGTTGGTGTCAGACGGGGTGGTCTGAGTATCTCAGAAATAGCTGATCTCCTGGGATTTTCATGCACAACAGTCTCTAGAGCTTACAGAGGATGGTGTGAGAAACAAAAAGCATCCAGTGAGCAGCAGTTCTGTGGGACAAAACACCTTGTTAATGAGAGAGGTCAGAGGAGAATGGCCAGACTGGTTCAAGCTGACAGGAAGGTGACAGTAATTCAAATAGCACATGTTACAACAGCGGTGTGCAGGAGAGCATCTCCGAACACACAACATGTTGAATTTTGAAGTGGACAGGCTGCAGCAGCAGAAGACCACAGACATACACTCCGTGACCACTTTGGCAAGAACAGTGTACCCATTGTGGAATAAAATTTATGAAAAACTATACAAACTGACAAACAACCAAAGTTCAAAAGACAAATAGTGAAAATAATAAAATAAGTAAATAAACAACAGTGAGAACATGAGTTGTAGAGTTGCTGAAAGTGAGTTTATACATTGTGGGGTCATTTCAGTGTTGAACAAAAGACAAACCAGGCAGTAAACTGTTTGTTGGTTACTGTGGTGGATCATGTGCTGTCCAGGATTCAGGACAATTTACTGAGGAATATGCTAGCAGTTAAAAAGAAAAATAATAGAAGATTATAGGTACAAAAATACGAGGGGTATAAATAGTTCCAAATTTCAAAATAAATTTATTATCAAAGTACGTCACCATATACAATTCACTTTCCTCTGGGCATACTCAGCAAATCTATAGAATCATAACTATAACCAGATCGATGAAAGATCAACCAGAGTGAAGAAGACAACAAACTGTGCAAGTCCCAATGTAAATAAATAGCAATAAATAACAAGAGCATGAGATAGTGAGTTAAAGAGTCCTTAAAGTGAGATCCCTGGTTGTAGGAACATCTCGACGGATGGATGGAGTGTAGTTATCCCCTTTGTTCAAGTGCCTGATAGTTGAGGGGTGCAAGTCCCGAGGCTCTTGTACGTTTGACCTGATGGCAGCAGCGAGGAGAGAGCATGTCCTGGGTGGTGGGGGTCCCTGATGATGGATGCTGCTTTCCTACTACAATGTTTCATGTAGACGTGCTCAATGGTTGGGAGGGCTTTAACCATGATGTACTGGGCCAAATCCACGAAGCTTTGCAGGACCTTATACGCAAAGGCATTGGCGTTTCCATACCAGGTTGTGATGCAGCCAGTCAATACATAATCTCCATCACACATCTACAGAAGTTTGTCCAAGTACAAATGTAACTCAATAGGGTAAACACAAGCAGGCTTTTCCCACTGAAGTTGGATGGGATGACAACCAAAGGTCATGGGTTAAGGGTGAAAGGGGAACATGCGGGGAAACGTTTTCACTCAAAGGGTGATGAGAGTGTGGAATGAGCTGCCAGTGGAAGTGGTGGGTGTGGGTTCGATGTCATCACAAGAAAAAGTTTGGATAGGTACACGAATGGGGAGGGGGGTATGGAAGGATATGGTCCAGTTGCAGGTCAATGGGACTAGGCCGCATAACGTTTTGGCATTGACTAGATGGGCTGAAGGGCCTATTTCTGTGCTGTAGTGCTCTCTATGTCTCTAAAAACTATTCTTGTATTCCTGCTCAATATTGAGTTACATTTATAGTTTATCTTTAACGTAGTAAACCTCTACTCTGTCAGAATGGTAACAAGCAACATCTGACACCAGGGATAAGATGGACTGATCGGGGCAGATGGACACCAGTCTCTCTCCTGGGATACAGCCACCAGAAAAACTTTGGGAGTCTTATCATATCTTATCTCAAAGTATTTTTAAATTCAGTTGCCTTCATTGGGTCCGTGATGTGGGTTTAAAACAAGCCAGACATAGCTTGGGGAAGCACAGTACTGCAGCGTCGCAGTTGGGACATCGTTTTACGGCGCTCAATTCCCAACGTTGTCCGTGAGCAGTTTGTATGTTCTCCCCATGACCGTGTGATGCTCCAGATCCCCCACATTCCAAAGACATTCTGCTTAGGGTTAGTAAATTGTAGCTTGCTATGTTGGAGCCAGAAGCATGACGGTAGTGGGCTGATTTGATCTGATGAAAACGATACATTTCACTGTACATCTAATAAATAAAGGGGACCTTTACATCGTATCACTCCAGATTCCAGCATTTGCAGTCTCCTGTGTCAGCTGCCAAAAGTTCCCTCAGTTAACCTGTGATTGTTATCAAAGGCTCAAAATGATTTGGAATTGGGTGAAGCCACAAGGCAAAAGAGCAGAATTAGGCCATTCAGCCCATCGAGTCTGCTCTGCCATTTCACCATGGCTGATTTATTATCCCTCTCAACCCCATTCTCCTGCCTTCTCCCCATAACCTTTGATACCCTGACTAATCAAGAAACTATCAACCTCAGCTTTTAATATACCCAATGACTAGGCCTCCACAGTCACTATGGCAATGAATTTCACAGATTCAGCACCCTCTAGCTGAAGAAATTCCTGCTCATCTCTGTTCTAAGGAATGTCCCTCTATTCGGAGGCCGTGACCTCTGGTCCTAGACCCTCATGAACCTCTTCTGCATGCTCTTCAAATGCCAGCACATCCCTTCTTAGGTCAAGGGCCCAAAACTGATCGTCATACTCCCAGACAGGCAGGATGACACACTGATATTACAGAGCGGGTTCGAGGAGCGAGAGTCCTGTTACACCTACCGTGAGCACCTTCTGAGCCTGATTACTGGAGCCAATGGCGATGAGTCCCGGACCAGCCATCGTGCAGAAACTTTTCAGGTGTAGCGCCCCTTTGACAGAGACTTTGGAGACAGCATAGTCCTACAGGAGGGAGCAGGAATCAACCTGAGTATCGACACCAAAAGGCAACAGCGTCCAAGCAGAGACGGAGTTCTGGCTGTTTCTCACTTCCACATTCCTCCTGTCGCCGCTCAGTATCAATGGGTTTGTTGTTCTGTCTCTGGTAAACAGTCCCTCCAGCAACGTCCTGCCAGTGTTCTGTCCCAACACTCACTGTGGTCTCAACTGTATGTGGGCGTGAGAGAGAGGGTGGGACAGGGAGAAAAAGGGGGAGGGAGAGGGGGTGAAAGAGTGGGGGAAGGGTAGGAAGGGGAAAAGGAGCAGGGGAGGGGTAAAGTGGGAAGGAGCAGGGGGAAGGGGGAAGGTGTGTGTAATTGTGCATGTGAGAGTGTACATGGAGAGGAGTGTGCCAGTGCATGTGAGTGTGAAAGAGATGTGACAGTGTGAGAGTAAGTGTGAGTGAGCATTTATACGTGTGAAAGTGTGTGAGCGGGAGTGAGCGTCAGAGTGAACGTGTGTGTATGAGGGATGGTGTGGGTGTGAGAGTGTGAGTGTGTGACTGGTAGTACGAGTGTGTACGTGTGCTTGTGCGAGAGACTGTGCGGGTGTGGGAGAGGATGTGCAAGTGTGACTGACAGTGAGTGTGAGTGTGCACTTGTGTATCTAAGACAGTATGAGAGTGGGTGACGCGGGAGTGAAAGAGTGAGAGTGAGAATTCCAGGATACGAGGCAGACAACCATCCCCTCTGCTCCACACCTGCTCCTCCCTCTCTCCCCTCCCCAGTCTGAGAAACAAGGATTTGCACAAATTCCTGAATAACTCTGGTATTTGCAGCTTTGACTTCCTGTAAATGAAAACACCTCCTCGTCATCAACCCAAACCAAAGTTTGTTTGATTAAATCCTCCACCAGGCCTCATCTCTGTTCCAGAAAGAAATCCAAACAAAACATCACTTACCTTAAAAACGTCGGCCAGAATCTCCGCACCACGCTGGTTGGTTCTATTTGAAAGGCCCACGAAGAATTCTTTCCCTATCAGAATCAGAATCAGGCTCAACATCATTGGCATATTCACGAAATCTGTTGTTTTGTGGCATAGCACATTGAAATATAGAATAATAAAAACTGTAAATTACAATAAGAATGTATAAAAAAGAAAAATTAAATTAAATTAGTGCAAAGAGAGAGTAAAAAGGAATGGGTGAGCTGGTGTTCATGGGTTCATTGTCCATTCAGAAATCTGATGGCGGAGGGGAAGAAGCTGTTCCTGAAATGCTGAATGGAGTCTTCAAACTCCTGTACCTCCTTCCCGATGGTAGCAATGAGGAGAGGCCATGGCCTGGATGACGGGGGTCCCTAATGGGGCGTTGTCTTTTTGAGGCATTGCCAAGGACTGAAATTATTGCCTTTTGAAGGTGTTATCGATGCTTGGTCCAGAGGAACGCTGTTTCGTTTGGCAGTAAACACGTTTACGGATGAATGACAATGAAGTGAATTTGAACTTAAACGGACTAAAGTATTTCTGCTGACTGGAATTGTGAAATCTCTTTACGCAGTTAACAGCCCAGTATAAATTAGAAACAGACTGAAGTTAGGAAATCCTTCTGGATATAATCTGGGAGAGGCTTGCCATTCTTTCCCACAGATGTGATCAACTTTGTGTCAGCTGTTTACTGATGGGTTGCATTCAGAAGTAGTATTGTGGGCAGTTTTGGTCACCTCCCCAAAGGAAAGACGTAAATCCAATTCAAAGAGTGCAGAGAAAATTTACAAGGATGTTGCCGGGACTTGAGGTCATGAATTATCGGGAAAGGCTAAAAAGGTTAGGAATTTATTCCCCGGTATGCGGGGGAACGAGAGATTTGATAGAGGTACTCAAAATTCTGAAGGGTATATATAAGGTAAATGCAAACAGGCTTTTTCCAGTTGGGTGAGACTAGAGGTCATGGGTTAAAGGTGAAAGGCCAAATGTTTAAGGGGAAAGCAGACAAAATGCTGGAGGAACTCAGCAGGCCAGACAGCATCTGTGAAAAAGTGTAAACTGTCGACATTTTGGGCCAAGACCCTTCATCAGGACTGGGTGAAATCCATAGTGGCGGCCTGACTAGCTGAGTTTATGGGTGTTGCTCAAGATTTCCAGCACCTGCGGGATCTGTGTTTAAGACAGGCCAAGCCCACAGGTTAGGGTCCTAAACTGGAACAGAGCTAATTCTGAGAGAATTAGGCAGGATCTAGCAGAGGTCCTAATGAACGTCGACTGTACTCTTCTCCACAGATGCTGCCTGGCCTGCTGAGTTCCTCCAGCATCTTGTGTGTGGAGGGTTGCTCTGGATTTCCAGCACCTGCAGATGTTTTCCTGTTTGCGGATCTAGCAGAGGTTGATCGATTGAGCTTGTTTGAAGGGAGAGGAGCAAATGGGAAGCGGGAAGCTTTTAGGAGAGCAAGATCAAGGGTCCAGAAGCACGACATTCCTGTCAGCGTGAGGGGTAAACCTGGTAAGTGTGGGGAAACTTGGCTGACGAGAGATAGCAGGGGTCTGGTCAAGCAGAAGAAGGAATTAATGGGTTTAGATCTGGATCGAGTGAATCCCTTGATAACTATAACAAGATAAAAAATACTCTTATGAAGGAAATCAGAAGGGCAAAGAGGGTACGTCATGTATCTGGCAAGTAAGGTTAAGGAAAATCCCATGATGTTCTATAGCTAAACTAAGAGTCAAAGGGTGGCTGGGGAGAGAGGAGGGTCCCCCTTAGAGATTAGCACAACTGCCTCTGTTTCGGTGCACAGGGGATGGGTGGGATTAGTGATGAAAACAGTAAGAGAATGCAGAATAAATTGCTACAGAGAAAGTGCAGTGCAGATAGACAATAAAGTGCAAGAATACAATGAGGCAGGTTGTGAGGTTAAGTGCCCATCTGATTGTACTAGAGGGTCATTCAATAGTTTTATAACGGTGGGGTAAACGCTATCCTTGAGCCTGGTGAGATGTGATTTCAGATTTTTTATCTTCTGCCCAATGGGAGTTGGAGAGAGAGGATGTCCGGGTACATGGGGTCTTTGACTATGCCAGCTACTTTACCGAGGTAGTGAGAAGTGTAGACAGATGCCAAGAGCTCGCACAATCTCTGTTGAAACACTGAAGGATCCAACCACTTTGCAAATTCCAGTTGTCTTGGCAAACCCCTCTTGCTATATTTGTGGTGGAGACTGCCATTCCCACATTGACTTCGTCGGTCTCCTCCATACCCATGCAAACCAGTCACTCTCAATCCCAAGGGTCTGAAAAAGGAGGAAGAGGAGCAGGAAAGGCAGGACTGGTTTAAAAGGGCTGAATGACCTCCCCCATTCTAGCTCATTGATATCACTGGGGTTGCTTACATTCTAGACAAGGGGTGCGCCATTTGGGATCAAACAGACGCGGAGAGTCAGCCGTGACTTAATTGATGAGGATCCCCTACCTGTGAACAGGATGTCACCACCATCGAGCGTTGCCGTCTCATCAACCATTTCCACGATATTAAGACCAAGCTGAGTTAGAACTTTCTTTGTACTTTCCACCTATATTTAAAAAAAAACAAGTACAGGGTTTTCAAACTGAACAGACTGCCTTACACAGAAAACATGCCAAACAACTGTGTTCAGTTCTGGTCGCCAATACGGGATCTGGAAATGATATTGTCCAAAAGGTTCTTCAGAAGTCAAACACGAGGCAAAAATCATGTGATTACAACCACTTCAAAACAAATAATGATAGTGACTAACTCATTCTACTGTAAGTGAGAAAGAAGCAAAGAAAAAAAGGCAAACGATGACTGAGAAAGAAAGAACAAAAATAGTCATCATCTTCTGGTGAAAACTACCTCAAATGAAACGTGTCGGAAAATTATTTAGGAAGCCAGGATTGGACGGGGCTCCAGAGGGTTACAAGGAAGTCAAAAAGGAGCTGAAAATTGGACCTAGGAGAGCTAGAAGAGGGCATGAGAAGGCTTTGGTGAACTGGATTAAGGAAAATCCCAAGGTGTTCTACACATACAGTATATGAAGAAGAGGCCAGAGTAAGGTGGGATTGATTGAGCGCAGTTGAGGAAACATGTGTCCAGACTCAGAGGAGGTAGGAGAGGTCCTCACTGATACTGTAGCGGTGTGCTACACACAGCGCTAGAATAACCACACGGAGTCGGTGAGTTGGAGTTGCGATGAAAGAGATTTATTCAAACTTCGTGGCCTGCTTTAAAGCCTTCCCGTTCCCACCCTCCCTGGGGCGGGACTGCTGTGGGGAATGCATATCCCCAGACCCTTTCAGCGCGCGGGATTTTCCCCCTGCTGGTGAAGATGGCCTGGCGCCTTTTTTGGGGCCGGCCCTCTGCCTGCACGCGCTGTTTCGTGGGCCGGTTCGTGGGTCGCCACATAACCCCCCCCACCCCCAGAACCGCTGATACCTCCCCCAATGTCCACAGTCTGGATCGGCCTCTGTTTGGGAGGTCTGCCCCTGTGCCGCGGTGCCTGAGCCTGGACCGGTTGCGCCAAGTCCACATGGGCCGGTTTGAGTCGGTCCACCGTGAAAACCTCCTCTCTTCCCCCAATGTCCAGCACGAATGTGGACCCGTTGTTCCCGATCACCTTAAACGGCCCCTCGTAGGGCCGCTGTAGCGGTGCCCGGTGTCCGCCCCGTCGTACAAAAAGAAACTTACAGTTCTGCAGGTCTTTGGGTACGCAGGTCGGGCTCTGTCCGTGCTGTGAACTGGGTATGGGGGCCAGGTTACCGAGCCTCTCCCGTAGTCTGTCCAGGACTGCTGTGGGTTCTTCCTCTTGCCCCTTGGGGCTGGTATGAACTCTCCTGGGACGACCAGGGGTGTGCCGTACACCAACTCGGCCGACGAGGTGTGCAGATCCTCCTTGGGCGCCGTGCGGATTCCGAGCAGGACTCAGGGTAGCTCGTCCACCCAGTTAGGCCCCTCCAGGCGGGCCATGAGAGCCGATTTCAGGTGACGGGTGAAACGCTCCACTAGTCCGTTCGACTGTGGGTGGTAGGCAGTTGTGTGGTGTAGCTGTGTTCCTAAAAGGCTGGCCATAGCTGACCACAGGCTGGAGGTGAACTGGGTGCCCCTGTCAGAGGTAATGTGGGCTGGTACCCTGAAGCGTGCTACCCAGGTTGCGATCAGTGCTTGGGCGCAAGATTCGGAGGTGGTGTCGCTGAGCGGGACTGCCTCTGGCCATCTGGTGAACCGGTCCATCATAGTTAGGAGGTACTGTGCTCCTCGTACACTGGCAGGGGCCCCACGATATCCACATGGATGTGGTCGAACCTCCAGCGGGTGGGTTCGAACCGCTGCGGCGGAGCCTTGGTGTGCCGCTGCACCTTGGCCGTTTGGCACTGCATACACGTTTTGGCCCATTCACTGACCTGCTTACGAAGTCCATGCCACACGAACCTGTTGGAGACCAGCCGGACGGTTGTCCTGATGGAGGGGTGCGCTAAGTTGTGAATGGATTCGAAAACCTGCCGGCGCCAGGCTGCTGGGACGACGGGGCGGGGTTGGCCAGTAGCTACGTCACACAGTAGGGTCCTCTCACCTGGGCCTACGGGGAGGTCTTGGAGCTGTAAACTGGAGACTGCAGTCCTGTAACTGGGGATCTCAGCGTCTGCCTGCTGTGCCTCTGCCAGCGCTGCATAGTCCACCCCCTGGGACAGGGCCTGTATGGTAGGTCTGGAAAGTGCGTCTGCCACGACATTGTTCTTTCCAGAGACATGCCGGATGTCCGTCGTGTACTCGGAGATGTAGGACAGATGTCGCTGCTGGCGGGACGACCAGGGGTCGGACACCTTCGTGAATGCAAAGGTAAGTGGTTTGTGGTCTGTGAACGCGGTGAAGGGCCTACCTTCCAAGAAGTACCTGAAATGCCGGATTGCCAGGTATAGTGCCAATAGCTCCTGGTCGAAAGCACTGTATTTGAGTTCGGGTGGTCGTAGGTGTTTGCTGAAGAACGCCAGGGGTTGCCAGCGACCCTCGATGAGTTGTTCCAGTATTCCATCGACCGCTGTGTTGGGTCGGAGGACCGCGTCTACCTTGGCGGGCAGCGGGGTTGCCCCGTCTTTAGTAATCCTGTGGCCCAGGAAGTCGATGTTGTCGAGTCCGAACTGGCATTTGGCTGGGTTGATTGTAAGGCCGAATTCGCTCAGGCGGGAGTAGAGCTGGCGGAGGTGGGACAGATGCTCCTGCCGACTACTGCTGGCTATGAGGATGTCGTCCAAATAGATGAAGGCAAAGTCCAGGTCGCGTCCCACCGCGTCCATTAGCCGCTGGAAAGTCTGTGCAGCATTCTTTAGACCAAACGGCATTCGGAGGAATTCGAAAAGTCTGAACGGGGTGATAAGTGCTGTTTTGGGGATGTCGTCCGGATGTACAGGGATTTGATGGTATCCCCAGACAAGGTCTACCTTGGAAAAGATCCTTGCGCCGTGTAGGTTTGCTGCGAAGTCTTGAATGTGCGGCACAGGGTAGCGGTCTGGCGTTGTAGCATCGTTCAGTCTGCGGTAGTCACCGCATGGTCTCCAGCCCCCCGTTGCCTTGGGCACCATGTGAAGAGGGGAGGCCCATGGGCTGTCGGACCGTCGTATGATCCCCAATTCCTCCATCTTCTTGAACTCCTCCTTCGCCAGTTGGAGCTTGTCTGGGGGAAGCCTTCGAGCACAGGCGTGGAGGGGTGGTCCCTGGGTCGGGATGTGGTGCTGTACTCCGTGTCTGGGCATGGCTGCTGTGAACTGCGGTGTCAGTACTGATGGGAAATCCGCCAGGACCCTGGTGAATTCATCGTCGGACAGCGTGATGGAGTCCAGGTGTGGGGCTGGCAACTGTGTTTCACCCAGGGAGAACGTTTGAAAAGTCTTGGTGTGGACTAATCGCTTCCCTTGCAAGTCGACCAGCAGGCTGTGGGCTCGTAGAAAATCTGCCCCCAGCAGTGGTTGGGCCACGGCGGCCAGTGTGAAGTCCCACGTGAACCGGCTGGAGCTGAACTGTAGCCGCACCGTGCGGGTGCCGTAGGTTCGTATAGTGCTGCCATTAGCGGCCCTCAGGGTGGGTCCCGGTTCTCTGTTGCGGGTGTCGTAATTCGTTGGAGGTAAGACGCTGATCTCCGCTCCGGTGTCGACCAAAAAGCGGCGTCCTGACTGCTTGTCCCAGACGTACAGGAGGCTGTCCTGATGGCCAGCCGCCGTAGCCATCAGCGGCGGCTGGCCCTGGCATTTCCCGGGAATTTGCAGGGCGGTCTGCAGCGGCGGGCCTCTGTGCCCCACCGCTGGTGGTAGAAACACCATTGTTCGTTGGGCTCCTCACTCCCGTCGCCGGGTTTTGTAGGCTCTGCTGCCGGGCCTGGTCTGGTCTGTCATTGGGCACATGGTTTGGTGATCTGTGCGACGGATGCCCCTCTCTCTTTCCTGGCATTCCACAGCACATCTGCTCGGGCCGCCACCTCCCGGGGGTTGCTGAAATCTGCGTCGGACAGCAGCAGGCATATGTCCTCGGGCAGTTGCTCTAGGAACGCCTGCTCAAACATGAGGCAGGGTTTGTGCCCTTCAACCAGGGCCAGCATCTCGTTCATTAATGCTGACGGCGGCCTGTTTCCCAAACCATCCAGGTGCATTAAGCGGCGTGCTCGTTCGCGCCGTGAGAGTCCGAAAGTCCTTATGAGCAGGGTTTTGAATGTTGTGTATTTGCCGTTCTCCGGGGGCTACTGTATAAACTCCTCAACTTGTGCAGCAGTCTCTTGGTCGAGTGAGCTCAGCACGTAGTAGTAGCAAGTGGACTCCGAGGTTATCTGCCGAATGTGGAATTGAGCTTCTGCTTGTTCGAACCATAATTGGGATCGCAGCGTCCAAAAGCTTGGCAGTTTTAACGAAACTGCGTGAACAGATGCGGCGTCAGTCATCTCTGGTCCAAATATCGTTTGGGCCGTTGGGGTCACCAATTGTAGCGGTGTGCTACACACAGCGCTAGAATAACCACACGGAGTCGGTGAGTTAGAGTTGCGATGAAAGAGATTTATTCAAACTTCGTGGCCTGCTTTAAAGCCTCCCCGTTCCCGCCCTCCCTGGGGCGGGACTGCTGTGGGGAATGCATATTCCCAGACCATTTCCGCGCGGGATTTTCCCCCCTGCTGGTGAAGATGGCCTGGTGCCCTTTCTGGGGCCGGCCCTCTGCCTGAGCGTGCTGTTGTGAGCCGGTTCGAGTGAGCCGGAAACTGGGTCGGCACAATACTTTGTTTAGTGTTCACCAGTAAGGGGGACATTACCATTTGTGAGGACAGCGTAAAGCAGCCCGATATGCCGCAGCATATGGTGGAACACAACATGCTAAAACTTCTGAAAAATATTTTCATCCAGGATAGCCTCTGGGAGCGATGCCTCAGAAAGGCGGCATCCGTCATGAAGGATCCCATCACCCAGGTCATGTTCTCTTCTCATTGTTACCATCAGGGTGGTGGTACAGAAAGCTGAAGATTCAGGAGCAGCTCCTTCCCCTCCGCATCAGGTTTCTGAATGGACAAGGAACCCATCAACACCACCTCTCTACTTTTTATGCACTACTTCTTTAACACACGCACACACACACCCACACACGCACAATATACACAGTGTATATGTATATATTTACTGTAATACCATTTTACCAGTGTATATGTATATATTTACTGTAATACCATTGCTTTGCAATATACTGCTGCCACATCACAACAAATTTCACGACATATGCTAGTGATATTAAACCTGATTCTGATTCTGATCCTGATCGATAAGGCACTGACGGCCCGACAGGATGTACCCCAGGTTACTATGCGAAACGAGAGACGAGATTACTGCATCTTTGGCAATAATCTTTGCATCTCACTAGCCGTAGGAGTAGATCCTGATGATTAGAGGGTGACAAATGTTATTCCTTTGTTCAAAAAAGGGAGTAGGGATGATCCTGGGAATTATAGACCAGTGAGTCTTACTTAAGTGGTGGGCAAATTATTGGGAAAGTTTTTAAAGATAGGATTTACAAGCATTTGGAGAAGCAGAGTCTGGTTATGGATAGTCAACGTGGCTTTGCCTTCATGCCTCACGAGCCTGACTGAATTTGTTGAGGACGTGACAGAGCATATTGATGAAGGTAGAGCAGTGGATGTGGTGAATATAAGATGTTTGATAAGCTTTTCCATGATAGGCTCAGAGAGTCAGAAAGCATGGGATCCGGGCGAATGTAGCTGTGTGACTTGCCCATGGAAGGCAAAGGGTGGCAGTAGATGGAGAGTATTTTGCCCAGAGGTCAGTGACCTGTAGTGTTCTGCAGAGATCAGTTTTGGGACCCCTGGCACATAACTTTCCAGCAAAGTTTGCAAATGATACGAAGATAGGTGGAGGGGTAGGTAGTGCTGAGGAAGCAATGCGATTGCAGCAGGACTAAGACAAATTGGAAGAATGGGTAAAAAAGGTGGCAGATGGAATACAGTGTTGGGAAATGTACGATAATGCATTTTGGTAAAAGAAACAATAGTGCGGACTATTATCTAAATGGGGAGAAGGTTCAAACATCAGAGGTGCAGAGGAACTTAGGAGTCCTCGTGCAAGACTCCCAGAAGGTTAATTTACAGGTTGAGCCTGTGGTGAAGAAGGCAAATGCAATGTTGACATTTATTTCAAGGGGAATAGAATATAAAAGCAAGGAGATAATGCTGAGGCTTTATAAGACACTAGTCAGACTGCACTTGGAGTATTGTCAACAGTTGGTGCCCCATACCTCGGAAAGGAGGTGTTGTCATTGGAGAGAGTCCAGAGGAGGTTTACGAGTTTGATTCTGGGAATGAAGGGGTTAACATATGAGGAGATTTCGCTCCTTTGGGCCTGTACTTACTGGAATTTAGAAGGATGCGGTGGGGGGGGGGGTGGGTGGCAGGAATCTCATTGAAACCTACCGAATATTGAAAAGACTAAATAGGGTGGATGTGGAGAGGATGTTTCCTATGGTGGGGGTACCCAGAACTAGAGGGCACGGCCTCAGAATTGATGGGTGATCCTTTAGAACAGAGGTAAGGAGGAATTTTTTTTAGCAGTCTGTAGAATGCTCTGCCACAGACTGTGGAGGAGGCCAAGTCTGGGTGTATATTTAAGGCAGAAGTTGATCGTTTCCTGATCGGTCAGGGCATCAAAGGATTTGGCGAGAAGTTAAGTGTTTGGGGTTGAGTGGGATCCGGGATCAGCCATGATGGAATGGTGGAGCATATTTGATGGGCTGAATGGCCTAATTCTGCTCCTATGTCTTATGGTCTTCCGACTCCCTGACTGCAATACTCTGCCTTCAAGTCCGACCTTCCAAATTGAATCACTTCACTCTTTTCCAGGTTGAAGGGGAAGGAATGACGTATAGCTTCAAAAGATCAAAAGGTAAATTGGTTTGGATGAGGATGAGAAATATGTCACAGGTGAGAGGGGTGTACTGCCCACCCCCTCCCACCCATCAACAGCTTTACTGCAGGTGAGGGTACACGTCACCGAACAGAGGGTTTAGTCAGAAAGTGCTGCAATAACTGGGGTGTATGGGGTGTCCAGGGAGGGGTAGCACCTCTGGTGGAGGGGCTCGTTGTGTCCATTCTGGGGCAGCTCACTCACCTTTGGTCCCCAGTGGAGACTCAGCTCTCTCCTGTGGCTCCAAGTAGCTGTTTTCAAGGACAGCAGCCACACCCTGGTACACCGCCTCGACAGGTGAGAGTAGCCACTGGTGAGATAGGGAGATGCCTGGCCAAGCACATGCAATCAGCTTCGGCAAACTGGGCGGATAATATCTACAGTGAGATCTCATGGCCAGGAAGGCAGTTTTGCAACACTCCACGCAGCGTAAAGGCCTCAACAAGGCACAGAGGTGGTCCTGGTCATCCACCACAATCAAGGAAGATCCCAGACCACTTGTACCACTGGTCCTGGACTTCCGAGCTCGAGAGGGCGGGACTGTCCCAGTGCGACAGTTTTTCCACTTTAAACCTCTCCCACACAGGGTTCCTGTCATCGTCTGATACAACAGGCAACCACCGTTCATTGCAATAACTATAGGACACGTTAACCATTGTTTTGATATAGGCAGGATGGTAGTTAAGGGAGTGGAATGCTCACCCTGTGAGATATGGGATTGCAAGGTACCCAACGGTCTCCCTGATGACTACGTCTGTGGGAAGTGCATCCAACTTCAGCTCCTGACTGACAAGGTCAAGCAACTGGAGCTGGATACACTCAGGACAATCGTGGAGGTTGAAAACCTCATAGATGAGACTTCTACTGAGGTGGCAACAACCAGAGTGCAGGCTTCAGACAGTAGCTGGGTAACCTCCAGAAGTAAGGACAGTAAGCAGTTTGTGCTGGGTTCCCCAGTGGCCATTCCCCTCAGCCACAGGTATGCCCCACCTGGGGAGATGACCTATCAGAGCACAGCAGCAGGAGCCAGGCCAGTGACACTGTGGCCAGCTCTGGGGCCCAGCGGGGAAGGGTTAAGTCAGTATTATGTAATAAGAAAAAATGAATTAATGACCTCAATTTGGAAAAGCATGATCACAGTGTGATAATATTTCAAAGTCAAATTGAGGATGAAAAATGTGGGACTGAAACTAGTGATCTAAATCTAAATAAACTTGATTACAATGGTATGAGGTCAGAATTGGCTCATGAGGACTTGGAAAATAAATTCAAGGATACATCAGTGGCAGATATTTCAAAAATCTCAGTAAAGATACATTCCAGTTATTGACACTCCAAGAGGTTTGCATCATTGGTGGTTAATTCAGAAAATAAAGGATTGTACAGTTGCCAGCCTCCCCTCCAAAGTTCCAAGTGCATTTATCAAAGTATGCACGTCTACCATACACAACCTTATAATCACAAGAATCTTTTCAAGGTAAGTTTAAGTTTAGCTTTATTTGTCACACGTACTTGAACCAGTGAAACATACAGTGAAATGCGCCGTTTGCATCAATGACGAACACAGTCCGAGGATGGGCTCCCGGTGCCAACACAGTATGCCCACAAATAACTAACCCTAACCCATACCTCTTTGGAATGTGGGTGGAAACCCATATGGTCATGGGGAGAACATACAAATTCCTTGCACACAGCGGTGAGATATGGACCACGATCTTCTGGCTGGCACTAACTGCTATGCTACTGTGCCAGTCACAGAACAGAGATGAGGAGGAATTTCTTTAACCAGAGAGTGGCGAATCTGTGGAATTCTTTGCCACAGGCAGCTGTGGAGGCCAACTTTATGTATATTAAGGGCAGAAATTGATCGATTCTTGTTTCGTCAGGTCGTGAATGGATAAGGGAGAAAGCAGGAGAGGAAAATTCAATCAGCCATGATGGAATGGTGGATCAGATGTGATGGGCCAAATGGCCTAATTCTGCCCCTATATCCTATGGTCTGATGGTGTTATACATCATCAAGGCCACCAACATTAAACTTTAAACAGCCGTCTTGGCAATGTAATGACAGTGAGATATTTTGTGTACTTTGGAAGGTATTGAAGAAACCATTGTTCATCAAAAACGCTAACCATAATAAAGTATACGAGGGTGATGATTTTGAGTTTAACATTTCACATTAACAATCCAAACTTCATTGTTGATGTTTGCAATGCACAGGACAATTAAATCATTATTATTCCATTCCTTTTGTTTAGAACAGAAATCGGCATCTGAAAAACATTATCCATTAATTACCTCAGCTATGGACTAAGTCTCAATATTTTTAATATACAGCCGCTTCTAGTTAATAGGGCCACTAACCCTGACCCTAAGGGAGCCGCTTATTTGGGACAACTCTTAAAGAACAAAAACGATTGAGAAGATAATGGGGATTCTCTTTACTTATTTTGGACATTATGCTGCATAATTGGGGCAAAAGACTGTTCAAAGTTCAAAAAAAGTTTAGAGTAAATTTATGATCAAAGTACGGATATGCCACCATATATAACCCTGAGCTTCATTTTCTTGCGGGCATACTCAATAAATCCATAACAGAATAATATCCGTAATAGAATCAATGGAAGACTGCACCAACTTGGGCATTCAAACAGTACGTAAAGACAACAAATTATGCAAATACAAATATAAATAATAACAATAAATAAATTCGCAATGAATACTGAGAATCCGAGATGAAGAGTCATTGACGGTGAGTCCATAGGTTGTGGGAACAGTTCACTGATGGAGTGAGTGACGTTATCCCCTCTGGTTCAAGAGCCTGATAGTTGAAGGGTAATAACTGTTCCTGAACCTGGTGGTGTGGATCCTGAGGCTCCCATACCTCCTTCCCAAACAATTTCTAATTAGCATCAGTCGCCTACGTGCCATGTGGCCATTAAAACACTACACTATGCTCTGAGTGAACAGTTTTAAAATAGCATCAGTTGTGTGTGTTTGTGTTCAAAAAGCTGTGATTTTTGCCACTGATATTGCTGAGAAATGAGCAGTAGACAATTCAGAACTGTTTTGCTCGCTGTGGTTTCAAGCATTCAGGCTCAGAGATGCCAGAAGTGGCCATAGTCAGCAACAATGAAGAATCTGAAGGTATCTACAATCATCTTGAATGTTACAATGAAAATGAAGATTTGGAGTATGCAATCATCAAAAACATTCTGTGAAAGCAGCCCATTATCTGCACTCGGTGTCTGCGCTGATTTTTCAAATTTACAGTCAATCAAAAGAAAACGACAGCCTACACTGGATGAATTCCTCCATTGATATCTGTTCGGAACTAATACAGTTTCATAGTACTGTAGCAGTATTGATAATGTTCTAATTTGTTCTGTATTTCACTTAAATACATAATTTGTTACTCAGTTAAATGGTAGTTTGTCTTTTTATACCTTTTTAACTATTTCCATGAAAGTTCAGCTAATTGAGCCAGAATGTACTGGTCCTGATGTGCCCCAATTAACTGGAATCCATGGTATTTTATTTTGCACCAGCTTATCGGATATTTGGCCTGGACAGATTTCACTTTCTTGGTGGGCTGAGGATTTTGAGTTGGGCATCGGACAAAGACTGCTTTAGTTTCCCTCGCCATTCCAAATGTTATTTCTCAAAACAACACCAGCACCTCATCAGAGGCCTGGCGAGGCCTCGGAGACAGGGTGGGGCCTGCCATCATTTCCGGCCTCTGAAATATGGCTCAAGGTGCAGATCTTGTACACAAACAGCAGAAACTAATCAAAAGCAACACACACAAACTGCTGGAGCAACTCAGCAGGTCAGGCACTTATGAAACTGAATAAACAGTCGAGACCCTTCTTCAGGACAGGAAAGGAAGGCGGAAGATGCCGGAACAAAAAGGGAGGAAGGAGTGTAAAGTAGAAAGTGATGAGTGAAGCCAGGTGGGTAGGAAAGGTAAAGGGCTGGAGGGGAATCAAAGCCAGCTCTCTTGCAACCAGCCAGTAAATGTCCTTTTAAAGGATTTCCTAAGTACATTTGTTATTTGTTTAAGAATATAAGAAACTGGAGAAGGATTTGTCTCTCGCAGGTGCTCCACCTTTCCATAAAAACATAGCTGATCAGGAACACAAGAGATTCTG
The DNA here is from genome assembly GCF_963921235.1 of Mobula hypostoma. Lineage (NCBI taxonomy): Eukaryota > Metazoa > Chordata > Chondrichthyes > Myliobatiformes > Myliobatidae > Mobula > Mobula hypostoma. The sequence continues at coordinate 112,628,518 of NC_086108.1, forward strand.
CAGATGCTGGAAATCCAGAGCAACACACACAAAATGCTGGTCAGGCAGCATCTATGGAAACTAATCAGTCGATGTTTTGTCTGCAGATGGCCCCTGGATCCCCTCCTCCTTCCCTCCCTACACGGTCCATCATCCTCTCCTATCAGAGATTCCTTCTTCTCCAGTCCTTCCTCCTATCACCTCTCAGCTTCTTACTTCATCCCCCCTCACCTGGTCTCACCTGTCACCTGCCAGCTTGTACTATCACCTCTCAGCTTCTTAGATAGATAGATGGATAGATAGATAGATAGACATACTTTATTGATCCCGAGGGAAATTAAGTTTCGTTACAGTTGCACCAACCAAGAATAGAGTATAAATATAGCAATATAAAAACCATAAATAATTAAATAATAATATGTAAATTATGCCAGATGGAAATAAGTCCAGGACCAGCCTATTGGCTCATGGTGTCTGACCCTCCAAGGGAGGAGTTGTAAAGTTTGATGGTCACAGGCAGGAATGACTTCCTATGATGCTCAGTGCTGCATCTCGGTGGAATGAGTCTCTGGCTGAATGTACTCCTGTGCCCAACCAGTACATTATGTAGTGGATGGGAGACATTGTCCAAGATGGCATGCAACTTAGACAGCATCCTCTTTTCAGATACCACCGCCAGAGAGTCCAGTTCCATCCCCACAACATCACTGGCCTTATGAATGAGTTTGTTGATTCTGTTGGTGTCTGCTACCCTCAGCCTGCTGCCCCAGCACACAACAGCAAACATGATAGCACTGGCCACCACAGACTTGTAGAACATCCTCAGCATCGTCCGACAGATGTTAAAGGACATCTGTACTTCATCCCCCCTCACCTGGTCTCACCTGTCACCTGCCAGCTTGTACTCCTTCCCCTCCCCAACCTTCCTGTCTGGTCCTGATGAAAGATCTCTGCATGAAATGTCAACTGTTTGTTCCCTGAAAGAGTGGACAGCCAAGCAACTTTCTCCAGGACAGAAATGGCTAATATGACATGGCACTTGAAGGTAACTGGAGAAGAGTAGAGGGGGGATATCAAAGGGAGGTGTTTTACACAGAGTGCTGGGTGCATGGAACGTACTACTGAGGGCGGTGCTGCAGGCAGATACATCAGGGAGTTTTAAAAATGGAGGGCTGTGTGGGAGGGAAGGGCAAGATTGATCTTAGAGTAGGTGAAAAGGTCGGCACCACATTGCGGGCCGAAGGGCCTGTACTGTGGTGTTCTGTTCTATATTCTGTCTGGCAAAAGTGACCATTATTTGCAGTAAGGTGAGCTAACTGGTCACTGTAAATTGTCTCCAGCGTGGGCGAGGGGTAGCATCAAAGTTCAAAGTTCAGAGTAAATTTATTATCAACATACATATATGTCACCATATACAACCCTGAGGTTCATTGTCTTGTGGGCATTCACAGTAAATCCATAATGGAATTATAACCATCACTGAATCACTGAAAGATCACACTGCCTTCGGCAGTCAATCTGTGTACAAAAATAAAGAGAAAGAAATAATAATAGTAATAATAAATAAGCGATAAATATTGAGAACCTGAGATGAAGAGTCCTTGAAAGGGAGCTTATTGGTTGTGGGAACAGTTCAGTGATGGGGTGCGTGAAGTTGAGTGAGGTGATCCCGTTTTTTTCAAGAGCCTGATGGTTCGGAGGTAATGACTGTTCCTGAACCGGGTGGTATGAGTTCCGGCGCTCCAGCACCTTCTTCCTGATGGCAGCAGCGAGAAGAGGCCTGGGTGGTGGGGGGTCCCTGATGATGGATCTGGGAGGATTTGGGGAGAGAATGGGTTCCAGGGAGTGAATAGGTGGAATGTAATTGCTCAAGTATGAGCAGAATCTAAATGGTTCTAATAGAGGATTAGAGTAAATAGCCGATGAATGATCGGTGCAGACTCGATGGATTGAAAGTGCTGTGTCTCGCTGTAACACCGATCTCTGACTGCCTGAGAGAGATCAGCAGTGGGAAAGGTGAGAGCCTCAAGTTCCTAGGAGTACACATCTCTGAGGAACTATCTGGGGCCCAACACATTGATGCAATTACAAAGAAGGCAAGCCAGCATCTCAAATTCATGAGGAGTTTGACGAGATTTTGGTACGTCACCAGAGAACTGAGCAAATTTCTACAGATGTACCGTGGAGGGCATTCTGACTGGCTGCATCGCACGCGTCATAGTCATAGTCATACTTTATCGATCCCAGGGGAAATTGGTTTTCGTTGGGAGGAGCAACTGCACAGGATTGGGAAAAGCTTCGGAAAGTTGTAAACTCAGCCAGCTCCATCATGGGCACTAGCCTCCCCAGCCATTAAGACACAATCAAAAGACAAGGCCTCAAAAAGGCAGCACCCATCATTAACAAACCGCCATTACTCAGGACATACCCTCTTCTCATTGCTACGATTAAGGAGGAGGAACCAGGAGCCAGAGGACCCACACTCAATGTTTCAGGAACAGCTTCTTCCTCTCTGCCATCAGATTTCTGAATGGACCATGAACACTGCCTCATTTATTGCTCTCTTTTTGCACGACTTAATTAAAAAAATATATATTCTTATTGTAATTTATAGTTATTTTTAATGTATTGCACTGTTCTGCTGCGGGAGAACAAATTACACAACATAGTGCAGATTCAGATTCTGGATGTTGATGGGGTTTGGGGGTAGATGAACGGCTGACATGCCAGGCCATCTCGGAATTTCTCCGACTGATCCAACATTCCCACCCTCCCCTGTGGATAGTTTAATCCTCTGAACGTCGATCCAGGCACGATCTCACTGAGTCACGGATCTCTGTCCTCAGTCAGTAGGACTCTCTGCCGAGGTTGTAAACTTGCAACCACACTGGCTCGACATCCTCAGTACCATCAGCTCCGACGGGACACAGAACAGTGCAGACCATTTGGCCCCAATCTCAAGCCACCTTGATGGTAAATGACCTGCCCCTGAGTATCCTCCACATCACTCCATTCCCTTCGTACTCACGTGTCTGCCTACTCCCCCAAACCGAAGCTTCCACTACTGCCCGGTAACCCATTCCAGGTACCTAACACCACCCCTGTAAGAACATCACATCACCTTTAACGGCCCCTCTCACTACTACCATCAGGCAGGAGGTACAGCAGCCTCAGGACCCATTATTACCCCTCAGCCATCAAACTCTTAAATCGGTGTGAATACCTTCACTCACCTCAACAAAGTACTGATTCCACAACCTGTACACTCACTTTCAATGACTTTTTACAACTCGGTTCTCAGTATTACATCTTTATTTGCACAAGTTTGTTTTCTTTTGTATACTGGTTGTTTGAATGACTTCATCTGTTTGTATAGTTTTGGTTCTCCTGTCTTTTCGCCATAACCTCTGACCTTTACTAATTGAGAACCTAATCGACCTTCACTTTAAGTATACCCAGTGACTTGACCTCCAGGCATCTGTGGCAATGAATTTCACACATTCACCACCTGCAGGCTAAAGAAATTCCTCCTCATCTCTGTTCAAAATGGACATCCTTCTATTCTGAGGTTGTGTTCTCTGGTCCTAGACTACCTTACTTTTTGGAAACATCCACTCTATCGAGGCCTTTCAATATTAGATCGGTTTCAATCAGATTTCCCCTCATTCTTCTAAACTGCAGCAAGTACAGGCCCAGAGCCATCAAATGTTCTTCATATGTTAAGCCTTTCATTGCTGGAATCATTCTCCTGAACCTCCTTTGGACCCTCAACTCCGCCAGTACATCCTTTCTTAGATATGGAAAGTTTCTTAAATGCATTTATTTTAATGCTAGGAGTATTATAAGAAAGGTGGATGAGCTTAAAGCATGGATTGATACCTGGAAGTATGATGTGGTAGCTATTAGTGAAAGATGGTTACAGGAGGGGTGTGATTGGCAACAAAAAATTCCTGGATTTTGTTGCTTCAGGTGTGATAGAATCGGAGGGACAAGAGGGGGAGGTGTTGCATTGCTTGTCAGAGAAAATATTACAGTGGTGCTCTGGCAGGATAGATTAGAGGGCTCGTCTAGGGAGGCGATTTGGGTGGAATTGAGGAATGGGAAAGGTGTAGTAACACTTATAGGGGTGTATTATAGACCAACTAATGGGGAGCGAGAAGTGGAGGAGCAAATTTGTAAGGAGATAGCAGATATTTGTAGTAAGCACAAGGTTGTGATTGTGGGAGATTCCAATTTTCCACACATAGATTGGGAAGGCCATACTGTAAAAGGGCTGGATGGTTTGGAGTTTGTAAAATGTGTGCAGGATAGTTTTTTGCAGCAATACATAGAGGTACCAACAAGAGAAGGGGCAGTGTTGGATCTCCTGTTAGGGAATGAGATAGGTCAGATGACGGAGGTATGTGTTGGGGAGCACTTCGGGTCCAGTGATCACAATGCCATTAGTTTCAATATAATTATGGAGAAGGATAGGTCTGGACCCAGGGCTGAGATTTTTGATTGGAGAAAGGCTAACTTTGAGGAGATGCAAAAGGATTTAGGAGCAGTGGATTGGGACAAATTGTTTTATGGGAAGAATGTAATAGAGAAATGGAGGTCATTTAAAGGTGAAATTTTGAGGGTACAGAATCTTTATGTTAGACATAGTATAGTACAGCACAGTACAGGCCCTTCGGCCCACAATGTTGTGCCGACCCTCAAACCCTGCCTCCCATATAAGCCCCCCACCTTAAATTCCTCCATATACCTCTCTAGTAGTCTCTTAAACTTTAATGTTCCTGTTCGGTTGAAAGGAAAGGTTAAAAGTTTGAGAGACCCATGGTTTTCAAGGGATATTGGAAACTTGGTTCGGAAAAAGAGAGATATCTACGATAAATATAGGCAGCTTGGAGTAAATGAGGTGCTCAAGGAATATAAAGAATGTAAAAGAATCTTAAGAAAGAAATTAGAAAAGCTAAAAGAAGATACGAGGTTGCTTTGGCAAGTAAGGTAAAAATAAATCCCAAGGGTTTCTACAGTTATATTACCAGCAAAAGAATAGTGAGGGATAAAATTGGTCCCTTAGAGAATCAGAGGGGACAGCTATGTGTGGAACCAAAAGAGATGGGGGAGATTTTGAACAATTTCTTTTCTTCGGTATTCACTAAGGAGAAGGATATTGAATTGTGTAAGGTAAGGGAAACAGGTAGGAAAGTTATGGAAACTATAATGATTAATGAAGAGGAAGTACCGGCACTTTTAAGGAATATAAAAGTGGATAAGTCTCCGGGTCCTGACAGGATATTCCCTAGACCTTGAGCGAAGTTAGTGTAGAAATAGTAGGGGCTCTGACAGAAATATTTCAAATGTCATTAGAAACAGGGATGGTGCCAGAGGATTGGCGTATTGCTCATGTTGTTCCATTGTTTTAAAAAGGGTTCTAAGAGTAAACCTAGTAATTATCGGCCTGTGAGTTTGACGTCAGTGGTGGGAAAATTGATGGAAAGTATTCTTAGAGATGGTATATATAATTATCTGGATAGACAGGGTCTGATTAGGAACAATCAACATGGATTTGTGCATGGAAGGTTATGTTTGACAAATCTTATTGAATTTTTTGAAGAGGTTACTAGGAAAGTTGACAAGGGTAAAGCGGTGGATGTTGTCTATACGGACTTTGGTAAGGCCTTTGACAAGGTTCCACATGGAAGGTTAGTTAGGAAAGTTCAATCGTTAGGTATTAATATTGAAGTAGTAAAATGGAATCAGCAGTGTCTGGATGGGAGACACCAGAGAGTAGTGGTGGATGACTGTGTCAGATTGGAGGCCGGTGACTAGTGGTGTGCCTCAGGGATCTGTACTGGGTCCAATGTTGTTTGTCATATATATTAATGATCTGGATGATGGGGTGGTAAATTGCATTAGTAAGTATGCAGATGATACGAAGATAGGTGGCGTTGTGGATGATGAAGTAGGTTCTCAAAGCTTGCAGAGAGATTTAGACCAGTTAGAAGAGTGGGGAGAAAGATGGCAGATGGAGTTTAATGCTGATAAATATGAGGTGCTACATTTTGGTAGGACTAATCAAAATAGGACATACATGGTAAATGGTAGGGCATTGAAGAATGCAGTAGAACAGAGGGATCTAGGATTAATGGTGCATAGTTCCCTGAAGGTGGAATCTCATGTGGATAGGGTGGTGAAGAAAGCTTTTGGTATGCTGGCCTTTATAAATCAGAGCATTGAGTATAGGAATTGGGATGTAATGTTGAAATCGTACAAGGTATTGGTGAGGCCAAATTTGGAGTATTGTGTACAGTTCTGGTCACCGAATTATAGGAAAGATGTCAACAAAATTGAGAGAGTACAGAGAAGATTTATTAGAATGTTACCTGGGTTTCATCTCCTAAATTACAGAGAAAGGTTAAACAAGTTGGGTCTTTATTCTTTGGAACGTAGAAGGTTGAGGGGGTCTTGTTAGAGATATTTAAAATTATGAGGTTAATAGATAGAGTTGACGTGGATAGGTTTTTTCCATTGAGAGTGGGGGAGATTCAAACAAGAGGACATGAGTTGAGAGTTAAGGGGCAAAAGTTTAGGGGTAACATGAGGGGGAACTTCTTTACTCAGAGAGTGGTAGCTGTGTGGAACGAGCTTCCAGCAGAAGTGGTTGAGGCAGGTTCGATGTTGTCATTTAAAGTTAAATTGGACAGATATATGGACAGGTAAGGAATGGAGGGTTATGGGCTGAGGGCAGGTCGGTGGGACTAGGTGAGAGTAAGAGTTCGGCACGGACTAGAAGGGCCGAGATGGTCTGTTTCCGTGCTGTAATTGTTATATGGTTATATATGGTTATAAGAGGTAAAAAACTGCTCACAATTCTCCATGAGCCAGTGAGTTTAACTTGCCCCACCTTTCTTTGGGATTGACATCATAAACTACCTCATGAGTCAAGCATTCTGGGAAAGGTCAGTTTCATAAGTCGAGCTGAGGTTGTTTTCTGAATGGAAGCAAGAGAGGGGGAGGGGAGAGAGGGGGAAGGGGAGGGGAGAGAGGGGGAAGGGGAGGGGAGGAGAGGGAGAGAGAGAGGAGAGGGAGAGAGAGGGGAGAGGGAGAGAGAGGGGAGAGGGAGAGGGGAGTGGGCAGGGGAGGGAGGGAGAGGGATGGAGGGGAGGGAGAGGGATGGAGGGGAGGGAGAGGAGAGGGGAGGGAAAGGGAAGGGAGAGGAGGGGGAGGGGAGAGAGGAGGGAGAGGAGGGATGGGTGGAGGGAGAGAGGGGGAAGGGGTAGAGGTACAGAGATGGGGAGGGAAAGAGAGGGGAGGGGGAGAGAGGGGTTGAAAGGGGGAGGGAGGGGGAGAAAGAGCGAGAGAGAGAGAGAGAGAGAGAGAGAGAATGTGACAGAGTGAGAGAGAGAGAGAGAGAGAGAGAGGGCAAGATCTCTGACTTCACTACATTCCAGAATGATGTGATGCACTCATTGTTGAGAGCAGATGGGATAAATTTTTCCTACTGTTTAATCTCTGGACTCATTCCATTTAGTACGCATCAGGGAAATATGCAGTTTTTCATTTGCTTATGAATACTCTTCACTTCCCTGGAATTCCTGGACACAGCAGCCACCAGCAGCACATCACGGAACTAGCCTCCCCTCCACGGACTCTGTCTACACTTCACACTGGCTTGGTAAAGCAGCCGGCATAATCAGAGACCCCACACACCCCAGACATTCTCTCTTCTCCCCTCTCCCATCGGGCAGGAGGTTGGCAGAAAAACTGTACTACCAGGCTCAAGGACAAATTCTGCCTCACTGTTGAACGCTTCTCTGCAGTGGTAAGTTGGTCTCTTGACCACAATGTACCTTATTAGACCATGAGATACAGGAGCAGAATTTGGCCACTTGGCCCATTGAGCCTGCTCCACCATTTCATCATGGCCAATCGATCCATCTTCTCTCCCAGCCCCAATTTCCTGTCTTCTTTCCATATCCCTTCATGCCCTGACCAATCAAGAATCTATCAGCCTCTGCCTTAAATATAACCAATAATTTGGCCTCCACAGCTGCCCGTGGCAATGAATTCCACTTATTGTCTACCTGTACCTGTAACACTTCTGCATTCTGTTATTGTTTGATCTCAATGCCCCCTTGTACTGATCTGAACTGTATGCGCAAGACAAGAGGCAATTTACCAATTTACAATCATGGATTCATTCAGAACAGAAACCGGCCCTTCAGCCCATCTGGTCCCTGGCAACCAAGATTCCAATCTAAGCTGGTCCCACTTGCCTGTGTTTGCCCCATATCCCTCAGACCCTTTCCTTTTCATGCAACTGTCCAAGCTCCTTTTAAATGCTGTTAATGTATTGGGGTGTCACTGTGGTAATGGTTGGCACAAAGCTTTACAGTACAGGTGACCCCGGTTCAATTCTCACCACTGTCCTTACCGTAAGGAATTTGTACATTCTCCCGTGACCGTGTGGGTTTCCTCCCTAGTACGATGAGATGACTCTTCACCTTATAATCTATATTGTACAACCTTATTGTCAATTACTTTCTGCAACTGTAACACTTTATTCTGCAGTCCGTTATTGTTTTACTTTGTATTGCCTCGATGCACTGATATGTTGAAATGATCCGTATGGGTCATCGTGTGCAGTGGTCAGAAGCCCAATGTCAGCGAGTCCAGGGCCAAAGGCCGGATGCCCGGAGCAGCCTGTCCTGGGATTGAGGACCTGTCTCTGTGTGAGTGAGTGGGTGGGGAAGGGGTCTATCCTGGGATTGGAGACCTGTGTGTGTTTGTGTGTGTGTGTGTGTGTGTGTGTGTGTGTGTGTACCTGTCTGTGTGTGAGTGGGTGAGGACCTGTCTGTCTGTGTGTGAGTGGGTGAGGACCTGTCTGTGTGTGAGTGTGTGTGTGGACCTGTCTGTGTGTGTGAGTGAGTGAGTGGGGACCTGTCTCTCTGTGTGTGTGAGTGAGTGGGGAAGGGGTCTATCCTGGGACTGAAGACCTGTCTCTCTGTGTGAGTGAGTGAGTGGGTGGGGACCTGTCTGTGTGTGTGTGTGAGTGAGTGGGTGGGGAAGGGGTCTATCCTGGGATTGGAGACCTGTCTCTGTGTGAGTGAGTGGGTGGGGAAGGGGTCTATCCTGGGATTGGAGACCTGTCTCTGTGTGAGTGAGTGGGAAAGGGGCTTGTTTTACTGTTGTTGTTTCCTCTTGCTGTGTTGTTCTGATGAACACTGAGAACATGCTATGTTGACGCAGGAATATGGTGACACTTGCAGGCTGCCCCCAGTACATCATTGGTTGTGGCAAATGACACATTTCCCCGTATGCTTCAATGTACATTTGACAGATATACTTGTCTGATCTAATCTAATGGATGATATACAAGCATTCTGCAGCACATTAAAGTTCAAAGGAAATTTATTATCAAAGTACATATGTCACCATTTACCACCCTGAGATTTGTTCTCTCAAATACAAAGAAATAAATAACCAAAATAATAAGAAAAATAAATAAGCGATAAATATAGAGAACATGAGATGGAGTCCTTGAAAGTGAGTCCACAGATTCTGGAAACAGTTCAGCAATGGGGTGAGTGAAGTTGGGTGATGTTATCTCCTCTGGTTTGAGCCTGCTGAGTGAGGGGTAATAACTGTTCCTGAGCTTAGTGGTGTGGGTCCTGAGGCTCCTGTACCTCCTTCCTGATGGTAACACTGAGAAGAGAGCCTGGCCTGGATGGTGGCCGGGGGTGGGGGTGGGGGTGGTTGGTGGAATCCTTGGTGATGACAATAATAAACCAACTTAGCATTATAGTTTCATAGTTTATATTTCCTCCAGCACACAGACACACTCACTCCCACTCATCCCTCCTCGTGACCAGCTGAGGTCCTGAAACTCTTCGTGGTCCAGTCTAACCCTACTCTTACCACTGAGTGTTGCCAGCAAGGCTGAATTTATTGCCGATCCCCATGCCCCCTTCTTGTGGGTGGCCTGCAGTGAGCGGCCACCGTGGCGTAGCAGCTAGCCCAACACTCTACCATGGCAACAACCCGGGTTCAATGCCCGCTGCGGTCTGTGAGGGGTTCGCACGTTCTCCCCAGGATTGTATGGGTTTTCTCCCAGGTTTTGAAGGCTTGCAGGTTGGGCTTAGTGAGTTGTGGACATGTCATGTTGGTGCTGGAAGCATGGTCATCCTTGCGGGCTGCCCCCAGCACATCCTCGGGCTGTGCAAATGATGCATTTCACCGTCTCACTGTGCAGTACATTTGACAACTGTTTGGTTGTTCGTTGCATCCAACGATGACTGGAGACCTGTGCGGAGAGTTTTTAAAGTGGAAAAAGCTGTTGCACTGGGGCAGTTCCACTCTCTGACCTCAGATCCGGGTCCAGTGGTACCAACAAGCACAACAAACTTGATTGCAATAGATGTACCTTGCTGTGGCCTTTGTTCTCCACAGAGCATTGTAGAACTGCCTTCCTGGCCTTTGTTTTCCACAGACCGTTGTTGAACTGCCTTCCTGGCCTTTGTTTTTCACATACCGTTGTAGAACTGCCTTCCTGGCCTTTGGATCTGACTGTCAATCTCATCCACTGGAGCTGACTTCACACGCTCGGGCAGCCACGTCCCTCCCTCACTGGGATACGAGGCCTGGTTTAGCCCACCTGTCGAAGCGGTGTACCCGTGGTGTGGCTGCTGTCGCAAGCAAACAGCTACTTGGAACCACAGGTGAGAGCTGAGAGTCCGGTGGATCCCAAAGGTGAGCGAGCTACCCCAGAGTGGACATGTCAAGACCCCTCACCAGGGGTGCCACCCCTCCCTGGGCACAACAGGCCCCTTTGACAGCTAGAGCTACTGAACCTAATCAGGGCCATCCCAAGGAGCAGCTGATACTTAAACACAGTCTGTAAAAGAAACTGTCATTCACAGTGGACCAAGCCAGACCAGATTCCTCAATGGTCGTGCCGTTCTGTGGTCATCAGTGCTTTTCATTCCAATTAGATAAACAACTTTAAATTCCCCAACTGTTTTGGAGTGTCTCCAACTCATCAGCCCACAGGATGGCAGAGTGCCGGCTCAGTTAGCATAACCATAAGATGGAGTCCAAAAGAAACGGGAGCAGAATGAGGCCACTCGGCCCATCGAGTCTGCCCTGGCTCATTCATCATCCCTCTCAAGCCAACTCTCCTGCCTTCTCCCCGTAACCTTTGGCAGTCTGATTAATCAAGAACCCATCAGCCCCTGCTTTAAATACACTCAATGACTTGGCCTCCACAGCCATCTGTGGCGGTGAATTCCGCAGATTCACACCCACTGGCTGTAAGGTCGGGGTTCAATACTTGCTGCTGACTAGTTTGTACATTCCCCCTGTGACCAAGCAGGCTTCGTCCGACTTCTCCGGTTTCCTTGCACGTTCCGAAGAGGGACAGGTTTGGGGTAGTGAGTTGTGGGCACGCTGTGTTGGCACCGGAAGTGTGGTGACACTTGTGGGCCGTCCAGCACAATCCTCACTGATTTGATTTCACACAAGACGCTCACTCTATGTCTCTGTGACAAATAAAAATAATCTTTAACAGAGATTCCACAGATGCAGGTAATCCAGAGCAACACGCACACAAAATCTGAAGGAACTCAGCAGGTCAGGCAGCATCTACGGAGAGGAATAAACAGTCAACATTTCAGACTGATACCTTCATCAGGGTTGGAAAAGAAGGGGGAAGATGCCAGAGTGTTGATTGACCTGCTGAGTTGTTCCAGTATTTTGTGTGTGTTGAACTGATTCTGCCAGATCTGTAAGACCATAAGACATAGGAGCAGAATTAGGCCATTCAGCCCATCAAGTACGTACCACCATTCAACCATGGCCGATCCTTTTTTTTGCCTCCTCAGCCAACTCTTCTAAACCTTTGTTGCTGTGGCCAATCAAGAACCAATTAATCTCCAATCTAAATACACCCAATGACCCGGCCTCCACAGCTGCCTGTGATAATAAATTCCACAACTTCACCACCATCTGGCTGAAGAAATTTCTCCACATCTCTGTTTTAAATGGACGCCCCTCTAACCTGAGGCTGTGCTCTCTTGTCCTAGACTCCCCCACCATGGAAAACATCCTACCCACATTTGAAAGGTTTCAGTGAGATCCCCTCCCCTATCCTTATAAATTCCAGTGAGTATAGGCCCAAAGCCATCAAATGTTCCTCATATGATAGCCCTTTCATTCCCAGAATCATCCTTGTGAACCTCCTCTGGACCCCCTCCAACGCCAGCACATCTTTTCTATGATGAGGAGTCCAAAACTGTTCACAATACTCAATGTGAGGCCTCACCAGTGCCTTATAAAGCCTCAGCATCACATCCCTGCTCTTGTACTCCAGACATCTTGAAATGAATTCTAAGTTTGTATTTGCCTTCCTCACCATCGAATCTACCTGCAAGTTAACCTTTAGGGTGTTCTGCACAAGGACTCCCAAGCCCCTTTGCATCTCAGATTTTTTGATTTTCTCCCCATAGAAAATAGTCAGCACATTTATTTCTACTACCAAAATGCATGACCATTCATTTTCCAACATTGTATTTCATTTGCCACTTTCTTGCCCATTCTCCTAATCTGTCTAAGTCCTTCTGCAGCCTACCTGTTTCCTCAACACTACCTGCCCCTCCTCCAATCTTCATATCATCTGCAAACTTGCCAACAAAGCCATCTATTCCATCATCTCTAAATCATTTATATACAATATAAAAAGCGGTCCCAACACCACTCCTGTGGAACACCACCAGTCACTGGCAGCCAACCAGAAAAGAATCCCTTTCTTCCCACTCACTGCCTCCTACCAATCAGCCAATGCTCTAACCATGTTAGTAACTTTCTTGTAATATCATTTGCTTTTATCCTGGTAAGTAGCCTCATGTGTGGCACCTTGTCAAAGAGCTTCTGAAAGACCAAATATATGATCAGAGATTAAGGGAGCTAGGGCTTTACTCTTTGGAGAGAAGGAGGATGAGAGGAGACATGATAGAGGTGTACAAGATAATAAGAGGAATAGATAGAGTGGATAGCCAGCGCCTCTTCCCTAGGGCACCACTGCTCAATACAAGAGGACATGGCTTTAAGGTAAGGGGTGGGAAGTTCAAGGGGGATATTAGAGGAAGGTTTTTACTCAGAGAGTGGTTGGCGCGAGGAATGCACTGCCTGAGTCAGTGGTGGAGGCAGATACACTAGTGAAGTTTAAGAAACTACTAGATAGGTATGAAGGAATTTAAGGTGGGGGCTTATATGGGAGGCAGGGTTTGAGGGTCAGCACAACATTGTGGGCCAAAGGGCCTGTACTGTGCTGTACTATTCTATGTTCTATGTTCTATACAACATCCACTCAATCCCTTTTATCCTGTAATCTCCTCAAAGAATTCCAACAGGTTCGTCAGGCAAGATTTTCCCTGAAGGAAACCATGCTGACTTTGTCCCATCTTGTCCATAACCTCATCCTTCACAATTGATTTCAACATCTTCCCGACCACTGAGATCAGGCTAATTGGTCTATAATTTCCTTTCTTAAGAAGTGGAATGACATTTGCAATTTTCCAGTCCCATGGCATCATGCCAGAGTGCAATGACTTTCGAAAAATCATTTCTAATACCACCACAATCTCTACCGCTACCTCTTTCAGAACCCTAGGGTGCAGTTCCTCTGGTCCGGGTGACTTATGTACCTTTAGGTCTTTCAGCTTTTTGAGCACCTTCTCCCTTGTAATAGTAACTGCACCCACTTCACTTCCCTCACACCCTTCAACACCTGGCACACTGCCAGTGTCTTCAACAGTGAAGACTGATGCAAAATACTCATTTAGTTCATCAGCCATCTCCTTGGCCCGTTATTATTTTTCCAGCCTCATTTTCTAGCAGTCCTCTATCCACTCTCATCTCTCGTTTATTTTTTACATACTTGAAAAAAACTTTCTCTATCCACCTTGATATTGTTTGCTAGCTTGCTTTCATATTTAATCTATTCGCTCCTAATAATTCTTTTAGTTGCTCTTTGTGGGTTTTTAAAAGCTAATCCCATCCTCTATCTTCCCGCTAATTTTTGCTTTGTTGTATGCCCTTTCTTTTGCTTTTACATTAGCTTTGTCAGCCTTGTCAGCCATGGTTGTATTATTTTGCCAGTTGAGTATTTCTTCCTTTACAGAATACATCTATCCTGCACCTTCCTCATTTTCCCCAGAGACTCACGCCTTTTCTGCTCTGCTGTCATCCCTGCCAGCATTTCCTTCCAATTTACTTCAGCCAACTCCTCTCTCATATCACTGTAATTTCCTTTAGTCCACTGAAATACTGTTACATCAGACTTTACTTTCTCAAGTTGAACTTGATCACTGGCTCCTAAGGGTTCCTTTACCCTAAGCTCCGTAATCACCTCCAGTTCATTACATAACAATCATCCAGTACAGCTAATGCCCTGGTAGGCTCAGTGACAAACTGCTCTAAAAGCCATCTTGAAGGGGTTCAACAAACTCACTCTTTTGAGATCCATTACCAACCTAACTTTCCCAAGCGACCTGCATGTTAAAATCTTCCATGACTACCATAACATTGCCCTTTTGACCCACCTTTTCTATTTCCTGTTGTAATCTCGGGCCCACATCCCAGCTATTGTTGGGAGGCCTGTATATAACTGCCATCAGGGTCCTTTTACCCTTGCAGTTTCTTAACTCAACCCACAAGGATTCAACATCTTCCAATCCTATGTCACATCTTTCTGCTGATTTGATGCCATTCTTTACCAGCAGAACCACACCACCCCCTCTACCTACCTTCCAATCCCTCTGATACAATATGTAACCTTGAACATTCAACTCCCAACTATAACCGTCCTTCAGCCACGATTCAGTGATGGCCACAACATCATACCTGACCATCTGTAAAAGTGCAACATGATCATCCACCTTATTTCTTATACTCCATGAATTGAAATACAACACTTTGAATACTGTATTTGCTACCTGCTTTGATTTTGCATCAGTAATGCACTGGTACTAACCCTGCTGGCGTCAATTTTGTCCTAAATCTGCCTGCCCTTCCTGACAGTCTGAGCATCCTACCCTGAGTCCTTTCACTCCAGTTTCCAATCCCCTGTCAAATTAGTTTTAATCCTCCCCAACAGCCCTAACAAACTTGCCCGCAAGAATATTGGTTCCCCCTCGGGTTTAGGTGCAACCTTTCCCTTTTGTACGGGCCGTACCTCCTCCAGAAGAGATCCCAATGATCCAAGAACCTGAATCTCTGCCCCCTGCACCAGCTTCTCAGCCACGCAGTTATCTGCTAAATCATCCTGTTTCCGCCCTCACTGGCATTTGACATGGGCAGCAATCCAGAAATTACTACCCTGGAGGTCTTTCTGCCTAGCTCTCTAAGTTTTCTTTTCAGGATCTCCTTGTTTTTCCTTCCTATGTCATTGTACTAATATGTACCAAGACGTCTGGCTGCTCTCCCTCCCTGCCCAAAGTGCCATGGATGCGATCCGAGACGTCCCTGACCCTAGTATCTGAGTGTCCCATTCACGTCTACAGAATCTTGTGTCTGTTCCTCTGACTATTGAGTCCCCTGTCACTAGCGTTCCCCTCTTCTCCCTGTTTCCCAACCACACCACGGACCCATGCTCAGTGCCAGTAACCTGGTCTCTGTGGCATTCCCCCCGGGAGGGCACCCTCACGGCAGTATTGCAAACGGTTTACTTATTATTGAGGGGAATGGCCGCAGGGGTGCTCTGCGCTAACTGCCTGTTCACCTTCCCATCCCTTCTCCTGACGGTCACCCGTCTACCCACCTCCTGCAACTTAGAGATGACTACCGGTACTTCCCTGTAACTCTGATCGATTATCTCCTTGCTCTCCCGTACAAGCGGAAGGTCATCCAGCTGCTGCTCCAGATCCCTAACACGGTCGCTAAGTAGCTGCTGCCGGATGCACCTCACACAGATGTAGTTCCCTGGGAGACTCTGGGTCTCCCAGGACTCCAACATCCAGCATGAAGAACACACAACAGCTATTTAAACTACACTAAGTACCCCTGACACAGTAAGAGAAAAGGGAAATCTAGCTTTCCAGTTGGAATCAATACTGTGTGTAGCAGAGTTATAGATATGTCTTATTATCCGGCGGTGGGGGGGGGGGCCCCCACAGACACCTTCCCTCAGAGCATTTGGTTTAACTACCGCTACAGAGAGTGCACACCTGTTCACTCCAGAGGCATGCAGAAAACACACATCAATACAACTAACTCAGCAGCTCAGGCAGCATCTGTGGTCTCATTTTGGACTGAGACCCTCCACTGGGACTGGAAAGGTCCAGGACCCTCCACTGGGAGCGGAAAGGACAGAGACCCTCCATGGGAACGTTCCCATTTCCAGTTTTGATTAAGTGTCTCAGCCCAAAACATCACCTGGTTATTCCTCTCCATAGATGCTGCCCGACCCACTGAGTCCCTGAGTCCCCCAAGCATTGTGTGTGAGTGAGTGTGTGTGTGTGTGCATGTGTGTGTGTGTGTGTGAATTGTGTCTGTGTTTGTGTGTGACTGTGTGAATTGTGTGTGTGACTTGAGTGTGTGTGTGAATTGTGAGTGTCTGTGTGAATTGTGAGAGTGTGAGTGAGAGAGGGTGTGTGTGTGTGTGTGTGTGAATTGTGTCTGTGTGTGTGTGTGAGTGTGTGTGTGTGAGTGTGTGTGTGTGTGTGTGTGTGTGTCTTTCTGTCACTGGATTTCCAGCAACTGCAGATTCTCTGTGTGTACTGTACGCAATAGAATCAACCCCATTCCTTTTTTTGTACACTCTCTTTTTGCATTACTTAATTTAATTTTTAAATGTATATTCCTCTTTGTAATTTATAGTTTTTTTTGTATTGCAGTGTAGTGTTGCAATACAACATACTTCATAACATATGCTGGTGATATTAAAGCTGATTCTCTGAGAATGGTTCGGTTCGAGGCTGAGAAAATGTTACCCGAACACGAACATCCTGTCTTTGAAAGTTTCCACCGCTCCCTGCCCAGTGTCCTGCTGAGAGCTAGTGTTTATATTATTTTTTTTCCGAGGGGTGGAAGGATTATTCGATCGTTAATTCATCCAGTAACCAGTGCAGAGGAACAATTTACAATCACCGCCAGACATGAGATCAGCAGGAACAGCAGACTGGAATGCAATCCTCTGAACACTTCTAAAACAGTTATTGTGGAATTAAATGGCAAATACGTGAGACTGAAAAATGCAGAGAAGATGGAAAAACCTCTTGTTAGTCTTGGAAGCAGTAATGACCAGACACACTATTCGATACTGAGGCAACGCACTGACATTCGGTGCCGAGTACAATTCCTTAGCGTCACGTTAATCAGGAGGCGTCCGAGCAGGTTCATTGTACACGGGGGACAGAGACATCCCCTCCGCTGCCAGGTGTCTGACTGCGTGACAGGGGACCCGAGTGTGTGAAGGAAAATGTGGATCGTGAGTGCAGGTCGGAGACAGGGGGAAGGGGAATTCATGAGAGAGAGGGAGAGGGAGAGCTTTCCTTCCATCAAAGTACACAAGGACGTCAAAGATTATGGGGAGAAGTCAGGAGAGTGGGGTCAATAAATCAGCCATGATGGAATGGTGGAGCTGACTCGATGGGCCAGTAGCCTAATTCCTCTCCAATGTCTTATGGAGAAGGAAAAGGAGAGAGAGGAGGCAGACAAGACAGAGGGGGGAGGGGGACGTAGAGTGAAATGTATGGTTTGCGTCGACCACCAGCACAGTTCTAGGATGTGCTGGGCAGCCCACAAGTTTCAGCATGTTTCTGACACCAGCGAGGGTGCCCACAACTCACTGACCCTAACCCATACGTCCTTGGGATGTGAGAGGAAACTGGAGGAAAGCCACACGTTTACAGGCAGAACACACGGACTCCTCACGGATATTGAACCCTGACTATTCACACTGTAAAGCGTTATTCTAATTGCTACACTGCCATGCTGTCCCGTGAATCCTTTCTTAGTTAAGCGGGTTAAAACTGTGCCTTCTACTCAAGCACGGCCACATTAGTCCCGACTATAATAAACTGAGCCAGCATCTCATTTAGTGATGCTGGCTGAGGGACGGTGACCAGGCTGGAGAAGCAGGCTTCGCTGCTGATCTTCAAAACAGAGTCACCTCGTTTACAAAGGAGAACATTAGATGAAGAGCCCAGAGGCAAGACCTTAGCCCTATCCAGCCAAAAGACCATTAGCAGGCCGTAAAATATAAAGGCAGAATTAGGCCATTCAGCCCATCGAGTCTGCTCCACCATTCCATCATGGCTGATTTATTATCCCTCTCAACCCCATTCTCCTGCCTTCTCCCCGTAATCTTTGACACCCTGACTAATCAAGAACCTATCAACATCCACTTTAAATATGACTTGGTCTCCACAGTTATCCATGGCAATGAATTTCACAGATTCACTACCCTCTGGCTAAAGAAATCCTTCCTCATCTCTACAAAGGGACGTCCTTCTATTCTAAAACTGTTCTCTGGTCCTAGACTTCCCCACTGTAGGAAACATTCTCTCCACACCCATTTTATATTTCGGATTTTCAATGTTCCTTTTTTTTACATTTTTTTATAAATTTTTAATAATAAATTTAGAGCACGAACGCAGTCCCCCACTACCACAAATTCTGCAGTTGAGTATCCCGCATTTGGGGACATCACAGGCGTCAGCACACCCGAAGTGCAATGGCCTCGTCCTGGGAGAACTGCCTTAATGATCATGGTCTCTCCCCTGCCAGGTAAGTATTCAATTTTTAGAAATTTATTCAGAGATACAGCACAGCAGCAGGCCCTCATGTGACTAATTAACCAACTACCCATACGTCTTTGGAATGTGGGATGAAACCGAAGGAAACCCACATGGTGACTGGAATAATGTAAAAACCCCTTACAGTGAGTGGCAGGAATTGAACCCGGGTCTCTGGCATTGCAATCGTGTTAAGCTAACCGCTGCACAAGGTAATCTCATTCATAAGTTTCAATAAGATCCCCCCTCATTCTTCTAAACTCCTGCAATAACAGGTCCAGAGACATCACACACCTCCAATTTCCGAACTTGTTCCCCATTTTGACACCCATGCTCCCCCACTGATTCCCCTAATCTACCACTGCTCCCACTGGATCTTTATCCCAAACTGCTTCAACGTGCTTTAGTCTTGGAGCATCAGCTGAGGTGCCAATGAGCCCATTATTTGAAGTTGAATGTACCTATATACAACGAAACGAAACACCATTCCTCCGAAGCACAGTGCAACACACAGAACACAGGCCAAAGTATCTCCATAAACAAGTCTGTAAAATATACTTCAAAAATGCATGTGAAGCGTGGAGCAGAGGTAAACAGTAAACAGCTCACTGTCCTAGTGACGAGACCTCGGTGGTGGAAGGGTATTCATTGGTCTCATAGTCCCAGTCACACAGTCCTAGTCCTGATGCTCCTGCACCTCCTTCCTGATGGTAGTGGGTCAAAGCTGAGACAAAAACAAAAGCTTTTTCTCAGAAATAAAATGACCAAAAGTCATCCTGAGGTTGCAAATTATTCCCAGCTTTTATACTGAGTTGGAACAACTCCACGTACAGGCATTTCATGAACTTGCTCTTGTAAAGTCGTCCAGAAACATCCTCATAACAGGAATAGAAGTTGGCGTAGCTTCTCTTGCCTGTTTCATCAATCACCAGGACCACCCCGCATTCATTCACATCATCTATCTCTCTCTTTCAATCATGAAGACCACCCCGCATTCATTCACATCATCTCTCTCTCTCTTTCAATCATGAAGACCACCCCGCATTCATTCACATCATCTCTCTCTCTCTTTCAATCACCAGGACCACCCCACATTCATTCACATCATCTCTCTTTCTGATGAGTTAGTGGCCAAATAAGCCCGTAGGAACGGGCACAACTCAGATTCAGATTCACAGTATTTGTCCCACCTACGTACAGTGAAAAGTGTCGTTTGTGTTAACAACCATCACAACCTCGGTATGTGCTGGGGACAGCCTGCAAGTGTCAACATACATTCTGGCCCCAACACAGCCTACCCACAATGCTCGGCAGAGCGACACAGAACAAAACGAACAACAGCCGTTGCTCCCACCCACCCACATGGACAGTCCTCCAATTCCAAAGTACAAAGGTCAAAGTAAATTTATCTTCAATGTCGCCATATACAACCTGAGATTCATTGCCTTGCAGGCATTCACAGTAAATACAAAGAAATATGATAGAATCAATGACAAACCCACCCTAGATCGGGGTGGCCAACATTTACATTCCATACGCCAATTTTTTCATGCACGAGTTCAGATGTGATTTTTTCACGTACGAGTTCTATATTAACATATTTTTACAAGAATTGAACGGGGGTGCAAGGGTTGTATGGCGCATCTGAACTTGTGCGTGAAAAAATTGACGCATGGAATGTAAAAGATTGGCCACCCTTGGTCTAGATGGACAAGCAACCAATGTGCAAAGGGCAACAAATTGCAAACACATAAATAAATAAATAAGCAAGCAATAAATATTGAGAACAGGAGATGAAGAGTCCTTGAACATGAGTCCATAGGGTGTGGGAACAGTTCAGTGTTGGGCTGAGCGAAGTTATCCCCTCTGGTTCAGGAGCCTGATGGTTGAGGGGTAATGACTGTTCCTGAACCTGGTGGTGTGAGTCCTGAGGTTCCTGTACCTCCTCCCTGATGGCAGCAGCGAGAAAAGAGCATGGCCTGGAGGGTGGGGGTCGACTTTACCAGTAATAGACTAGGCCATATCCACTACTTTTTGTAGGCTTTTATGCTCATAGCAATGGTGTTTGCATCCAGTCAGTATATCAGGACAGACCCCCAGCCTCCAGGCTTCAGCTACTGGGTTTCAACTTCTGGACTACAGCTCAAACTTTGGGCTTTGATCTTCAGAATCAACACCTGGATGAGCCAATGGGGGGACCTGGAAATCCAGATTTGCCAATTGGAGTTCCGGCCTTCGTGTCTCACATGGCCACCCAATCCCAGGACACACTGCCCTATGACTGTCTGACATCCACAGGTGTCTGAAGACCTGTCCTGGACCCAACATATCGATGCAGTTTCAGGGAAGGCACAGCAGCGGCTATATTTCATTTGGAGTTTGAGGAAATTCGGTTTGTCACCAAAGACTCTTGCAAATTTCTATAGATGTACAATGGAGAGCATTTTAACTGGCTGCATCACTGTCTGGTATGGAGGGGCCTCTGCACAGGACTGGAAAAAGCTGCAGAAAGTTGTAAACTCAGTCAGCTCCATCATGGGCACCAGCCTCCCCAGCAGTGAGGACACCTTCAAAACACTATGCCTCAAAAAGTTGGCATCCATCAGTAAGGACCCACATCACCCAGAACATGCCCTCTTCTCACTGCTACCATCAAGGAGGAGGTACAGAAGCCTGAAGACGTGCACTCAACATTTTGGGAACAGCTGCTTCCCACCGCTATCACTGCTGCCGCAAAGCAGCTAATTTCACGACATACTGTATGCCAGTGATAGTAAACCTGATTCTGATGTCCTTCGACACCAATCCACATCACTGGCCTTCGAGCGAGAAGTGGAGGCTTCAAGTCTGAATGCCCTTCCTACCCTGGTCTTCGAACACAAACTCCCGATCCACCTCACTTGCCCTCGAGCACAGAACAGACCTCTAATTCCCCCACATCCCCGTCCCCAAACACTAATCTGAATTCTAACTCTCCACATGCCCGTCCATAAACACTAATCTGACTGCTAACTCCTCCACATCCCTGTCCCTAAACCCAAATCTAATCTCTAACTCCCCCCACATCCCTGTCCCTAAACCCTAATCTGACTTCTAATTCCTCCACATCTCTGTCCCTTAACCCTAATCTGACCTCTAACTCCCCACATCCCTGTCCCTAAACCCTAATATGACCTCAGACTCCCCATATCCCTGTCCATAAACCCTAATCTGACCTCTAATTCCTCCACATCTCTGTTCCTAAACCCCAACCTGACTTTTAACCCTACTCTCTATCCCCATCTGAGTTTAAAAAAAACAACCAAATTTGAGCGACATTCTGTGATTTCAACCCACAGACTAAATGTTATTCCTTCTGGCTGTTCCCAGAGCAAGAACAACAGTCCAGAGACTCAGTTCTAGGAGATTTGAGATTGACAGTTATGTAAATAAATCTAACAGGAAGCTGAAGGCTAACCCAAGCAGCATAAAGTTCAAACACAGTTCAGACAATTTCTGGAGGTTGGATGCCCAATGTCTGCAAGTTTGAGAGCGCGTGGCCAAGGACTGGAGGCCCAGAGGCAGGGTTGAAGGTCTGTATATGTGTGTGAGGACTGGGAGGGTAGGAAAGGGGCTTGTTTTGATCTCAGTGAAGCCAGGTTGGGGCCTACCTGCCATCAGGGATGTATATACAGTAAGGTGCTGGAAAAGGGCCAGTAGCATCATGAAGGATCCCACCCACCCTGCTCATGGAGTGTTTGTCCCACTCCCATCGGGGAGGAGGCTACGTAATATCCACACCAGGACCACCAGACTCAAACAGGTACTTTCCCCAAGCAGTGAGGTTGATCAACACCTCCACCCACTTAACCCACCCCTCCACACCCCAACCACCACTACTTTATCATTTCCTGTCAGCCACCTTATGTACAGACATTCCTGTGCCAGTCAATGTATACAAGCTATCTTATGTATTTATATTTATTGTGTTTTAATTTTTATTGTGTTCTTTATCTTATTATATTTTTTTGGGCTGTATCAGATCCAGAGTAACAATTATTTCATTCTCCTTTACATTTGTGTACTGGAAGTGACATTAAACAATCGTGAACCTTGAACCCTGTTTTGTGTTTGTTGTTCTGTTGTTCTGCTGGTAGGCTATGTTGGTGCTGGAATGTGTGGTGACACTGCGGGCTGCCCCCACCACATCCTTGGGTGTGCTGGCTGTTAACACAAATGACACATTTCACTGCGCGTTTCGATGATAAATAAAGCTGAGTCTTAGTCTCAAATGCATTCAAATGGGAAAAAGTGTAATACGACATTCACCAACACTGGGCATTATATGAGCACGTCCCACCCCACCGTCGGCAGTATCTACAGGACACACCGCTTCAGGGAGGAAACATCCATCGAAGATCCCCACCATTCAGGCCGTTCCATCGTCTCGCAGCTCCCATCCGGCAGGAGGTACAGAAACATGGAGTCGCACACCACCAGGTTCAGAAAAAGCCCATCAACCATTCACTTCCTGAACCAACTGGCAAAACCCTGATCACCGCAGTTTGGCAACAGAGAGAGATTATGGGCAACAGTGGGCAGATGCAGTTTAATGTGGATAAATGTCAGGTTATCCACTTTGGTGATAAGAACAGGAAGGCAGATTCAAGTTAGGAAAAGGGGAAGCACAACGAGATCTAGGTGTTCTTGTACATCAGTCACTGAAAGCAAGCATGCAAGTACAGCAGGCAGTGAAGAAAGCTAATGGCATGTTGACCTTCATAACAAGGGCAATTGAGTATAAGAGCAAAGAGGTCCTTCTGCAGTTGTACAGGGCCCTGGTGAGACCACACCTGGAGTACTGTGTGCAGTTTTGGTCTCCAAATTTGAGGAAGGTCATTCTTGCTTTTGAGGGAGTGCAGCGTAGGTTCACAAGGTTAATTCCCGGGATGGCAGGACTGTCATATGTCGAAAGATTGGAACGACTGGGCTTGTATACTCTGGAATTTAGAAGGCTGAGAGGGGGTCTTATTGAAACATATAAGATTATTAAGGGATTGGACATGCTGGAGGCAGGAAGCATGTTCCCGCTGATGGGTGAGTCCAGAACCAGGGGCCACAGTTTAAGAATAAGGGGTAGGCCATTTAGAACGGAGTTGAGGAAAAACTTTTTCACCCAGAGAGTGGTGGATATATGGAATGCTCTGCCCCAGAAGGCTGTGGAAGCCAAGTCTCTGGATGCTTTCGAGAAAGAGATGGATAGAGCTCGTAAAGATAGCGGAATCAAAGGTTATGGGGATAAGGCAGAAACTGGATACTGATTGTGGATGATCAGCCATGATCACAGTGAATGGTGGTACTGGCTCGAAGGGCCGAATGGCCTACTCCTGCACCTATTGACCACGTTGCACTAAAATGAACCCTGGTTTTTTTTTGTTCTAATTGTTGTTTTCTTGTAAAAATTGTGTATAATTTATGTATAATTGATGTTTTCCTTGTGAATGCTGCTCATCTGATACTCTGTGCCTGTGAGACGGCTGCGAGTTTCTCATTACACCTGTGCACATGCACACATTTAAAGATTTGATAAAGATCAGCTTTATTTGTTACATATACATTGAAACATTCAGTCTCCTGCCTGTCAGTAGAAAGTCAAAGAGGATGCTGGATGGATGGGCGGGATCCCTAATACTACTAAGGGCTCTGTGTTCGCAGCGCTCCTGATAAATGTCCCCGGTGGATGGTAGGGAGACCCCTATGATCCTCTCAGCTGTTCTCACAGTCCTCCGTAGGGACTTCCGGTCCGATGGCCGACTGCTCCCAGACTAGTTGGAGATGTAACTTGTCAGGGTGCTCTCAGTGGTGCTGCCGTAAAACTCAGTTAAGATGGGTGGGTAGGGGCAGGGTGGAGAGCCTTTTTTGCCTCAATCTCCTTCGGAAGAGGAGGCGTTGCTGGGCCTTCTCGTTCAGGGGCGTGATATTCAGGGACCTGGTGAGGTCATCTGTGATGTGAACTCCCGAGAACTTGGTACACTTAACTCTCTCTACAAAGGAGCCATCTGCACCTTCCTGAGGTCCACAATGATATCCTTGCCAATTTACCAAAATGTACCAGATCCCATCAAAGCCTCAGCATAAACCTCTATATCAGGTTTTAGATCTCTGATGCGGGAAAACATTTCTCTCCACCTATCTTATCTATGTCCCCATTCCCTCCCGTCAACTTCCAAGGTTTTTGAAAAAGAATTCAGTTTGACACCTGCAGTTTCAATGCTTGGACACAAGGTGACACTAGGCACAACTATTGGATCGGAATCTATTCCCAGCATAGAAAACATTAAATAAATTTCAATGGAACAGTTTCAGTGGAACAAGTTGTCAATTTGCGAGTAGTTTAAAGCCATAAACCATAAGACAATAAGACATAGGACAGAATTAGGCCATTCAGCCCATCGAGTCTTCTCCGCCATTCCATCACAGCCAATTTATCATCCCTCCCAACCCCATTTTCCCCATAACCTCTGATGTCCTGACAAATCAGGAACCTATTTTAAATAGGTTTTAAACTGTTTTAAATATACCCAATGACTTGGCTGCCAGAGTTGTCTGTGACAATGAATTCCACAGATTCCCCACCCTCTGGCTAAAGAAATTCCTCCTCTCTGTTCTAAATGGATGTCCCTCTATTCTGAGGCTGTGCCATCTGGCCCTAGACACCCCCACCACAGAAAACATTCTCTCCACATCCACTCTATCCAGACCTTTCAACATTCGATAGGTTTCATAAGAACCCTCCTCATTCTTCTAAACCCCAGTGAGGCCAGGCCCAGAGCTGTCAAATACTTCTCATTCACTGACTCTTTCATTCCTAGGATCATCCTCGTGAACCTCCTCTGGACCCTCCCCAAGGCCAACACATCCTTTCCGAGATAAGCAGCCCAGCACTGCTCACCATACTCCAACTGTGGTCTGACCAATGCCTTATAAAACTCCGGTCAATAAAGTGCATTGGACCAGGAGCTGTGTGTAACTTCTAGAGATCTGCATCATGAGAGTAACTCAGCAAGAGACGTACTTCTTGTGACTGTTAGTAAAACTCCACCTTCCCCAGAACATACTGGTGCAATTCCATACTGCCGTCACGGACAGCATCCTCACATCAGCCATTGCTGCCTGGTCACACAATATACAAGCCTGCCAACAGGACAGTTTCGCTGTAAAGGTCACTGTCTGCAGTCTACCACCACTGCAGGACTTGTATGTGTCCTGGACAAAGAAGTGAGCAGAAAAAAATCATTGCAGACACTACCCACCACGCAAACTGCCTTTTCCAAAAGCTCCCTTCTGGAAAGCACTACAGGTTTACTAAAACAAAAACTTCATGCCACTGATGCCCAAGCTAAACCCACAGCTACCTGGACTATAACTCATCCCAAGCAACACACATCAAAGTTGCTGGTGAACGCAGCAGGCCAGGCAGCATCTCTAGGAAGAGGTACAGTCGACGTTTCAGGCCAAGACCCTTCGTCAGGACTAACTGAAGGAAGGGCCGAAGAAATTACAGATGGGGAGCAGTGAGAGATGGTTTCACTGAACTCCCGTTGAAGAGAGGATCTAAACTTCTTCGGTGTAGGCATCACCGGAAGAGGCTTCACAGTAGTGAATTTAAAAATGCAAACAACAGGAATTCTGCATTCCAGCATCTGCAGAATTCCTGTTGTTTGCGTCTATAACTCATCCCACCCTGTTACCTGTAAAAAAAAACCAACCCCTTCTCTCAGTTCCTCCGTCTCTGCCACATCTGCTCTCAGGATGAGGCTTTTTATTCCAGAACAAAGGAGATGTCCTCTTTTTTCAAAGAAATGGACTTCCCTTTCTCCACCATCAACGCTGCCCTCAAATGCATCTCTTCCATTTCACACGCGTCTGCCCTCGCCCCACCTTCACACCACCCCAACAGAAACAGGGCTTCTCTTGTCCTCGCCTACCACCCCACCAGCCTCCACATCCTGCACATAATTCTCCAGAACTTCTGCCACCTCCAACGGGATCCCACCACCAAGCACATCTCACCACCCGCCCCCACCCCACCCCAAGTTTCTTCCCCCGAGCCATTAGACTGCTCAATTCCCAGAGTCTAGTCTGACACCAACCTACACACACACACACACTCACACTCAACTGAGCACCACTCCACTCCCCTTGCAATTTTTGCTCATTTCTTTCTCAATTCCTGCTAAAACATTGTTTACATTTACATCATTTATTATATTGTAATTTGTTCTTTACTGTGCCTATTGTCTTGTTTATTAATTATTGTACTGTCTTGCACTGTTTTGTGCACTTTATGTAGTCCCGTGTAGGCCTGAAGTCTAATCTAGTTTTGTGTTGTTTCAGGTAGTCTAATGTAGTTTTGTGTTGTTTCACATAGTCTAGTTTTGTGTTATGTTGTTTCATGTAACACCATGGTCCTGGAAGATTGCTGTTTCATTTTTACTGTGTACTGTACCAGCAGTAGTGGTTGACAATAAAAGCGATTTGACTTTGACTTTATGCAGGAATCACTCCCTGATGACTCCAGTCCTGATGAAAGGTCTCAGCTGGAAACGTTGACTGTTTACTCTTATCCATAGATGCTGCCTGGCCTGCTGAGTTCCTCCAGCAGTTTGTGTGTGTTTCCAACATCTACACATTTTCACTTGTTTGCTTGCCATCTTAAAGGCAGTTAATCTGATCAGCCGTTCTAGTCAGCCCCTCCCCCACCCCCTCTATTGCCCCGTCACTGCACTGTAAACACTTTAAACCAGTTGTAAATACATGCTGGATGTGTTTATACACACCATTCTATAACCGTATTTTAACGGACATCTTGCAGTGACGGGAAATATTGATGGAAGAAAAAGCCACACATGACATTCGTGAAGGGATGAACAGGCAAAAGTTTTGAAGAGCTTATTAGAACTTCTCAGATTAAAGACAGGTGGAAGACCATGATCGCCCACATCACTACGACAGATTAGAACGATGACGACGATGTACTTTAACATCTAACTTTATATTTTATACAATTCCTTGTAATAGTTGAATGTTGTTTTTTGTTGCATGTTGTGTCCTGACCAACACACCAGAGCAAATTCCGAATCCAGGTAAATGTGTGTGCTGAATGAAGTTGATCCACGATGACAGATCGGAGATTTCCATCGGTTCTGTTTGGACACCACCCTCTGAGCATTCTCAGCTCAGCAACATCTCCGTTTTAATGCCCTCACCTTTATCCCTCCACTTCTGAAAACACACCCGGCTCGAAACCTCAGTGTGGCTCGCGATGCTACGAAGGCTTGGGAGCACAGAGCACCCAGCTCAAGGACAGCTTCTACCCCACTGTGATAAGACCATTGAACAAACCTCTTGAACAATTAAGATGGACCCTTGATCTCGCAATCTACCTCATTACGGCTTTCTGTCTGCACCGCACCTTCTCTGTAACTATAACACTTTATTCTGCATTCTGTTTTTGTTTTACCTTGTAAAAATAAAGTGGGCACGTGGCCAAGTGGTTAAGGTATTGGACTAGTGACCTGAAGGTCATGAGTTCGAGCCCCAGCTGAGGCAACGTGTTGTGTCGTTGAGCAAGGCACTTAATCACACAGTGCTCTGCGATGACACCGGTGCCAAGCTGTATGGGTCCTAATGCCTTCCCTTGGACAACATTGGTGTCGTGGAGAAAGGAGACTTGCAGCATGGGCAACTGCCGGTCTTCCATACAACCTTGCCCAGGCCTGCGCCCTGGACAGTGAAGAATTTCCAGGCACAGATCCACGGTCTCGCAAGACTAACAGATGCCTTTTATTTGTAAAGATAAAGATTAGTTCTATTTGTCACTTGTACGTTGAAACAGTGAAATGTGTCATTTGCATCAACAACGAACACAGTCTGAGGATGTGCTGGGGACAGCCCACAAGCGCTGTCATAGCAAGCCCACAACTCACTAACTCTAACGCGTTCAGCTTTCGACTGTGGGAGGAAACCAGAGCACCTGGAGGAAACCCACGTGGTCCTGGGGAGAACATACAAACTCCTTGCAGACCGAGGCGGGAATCAAATTCCAACCATTGATTGTGGTGCTGTGAAGTGTTGTGCTAACCGTGACACAACTGGACCACCCCTTTGTACCATGTTAGCACACCGTGCAATGAACTGATCCGTATGAATAACACCAACAAAAGCTGTTGAGTCTATCTTTGTCTGTGTGACAATAATAAACACATTTCCAATCATTTCTCACCAGTTTGAAAACACTCCCTCACCAGATGGCTATATTTTCAGCCACCTGGCCTCTGAGCTCCGGAATTCTATCCCTGGGCCTCACAGCGTCTTCACGCTTTTCTTTATTAAGAAACACAAGAGATTCTGCAGATGCTGAAATTCTTGAGCAACACACACAAAATGCTGGAGGAACTCAGCAGTCAGGCAGCATCTCCAGAGAGGAAAAAATAGACAACGTTTCGGATCCTGATGAAGGGTCTCGGCCGGAAATGTCGACTGTTAATTTCTTTCTGTAGGTGCTACCTGACTTGCTGAGATTCTCCAGCATTCGTGTTGTTCTATGTTCTATATACTGTTCCCTCTAAGCTATGTGGCTGCACAGCTACACAGTAACTGAAATGCCCCCATGCACATACCCTTTGTTACCACACAGCTGGAATATTTTTTCAGGTAATGTTAATATAATTTTGAAATCTATGTCAATACAATTGTGAAATACCATGTAATTAGTTGTGTTAATGTATATATTTCATAATTTTTCTAAATACTAAATGTACCACAATGTTTATTTTGAAACATTTTAGAGCTTCAGTGTATTTACATGGTCAGTATTTCAAGTTACAGACTGTTGCAATAAACACAGAATGGAAGTCAGTTGCTCATTGTTAATAAACTGTTGGCCCACTGAATGCTGACACAGTCTACAAAACAAAAAACACTTAAAAGTACCACACAATTTTCAGGCCGTGTAAAAATTTTCTGCTCAGAACAATGGTTGGCCCTCGCAGTTTAACAAAAATGAGAGGGAGCGCTGGTTACCTCTGTAGGAGGCCGGCTGTTATGCCCTCTTCTATTTTCTGCTTTGAGGCTTCGGAAACAGAATTGGTTTGTTATTGTCACATGTAGCGAGATGCTGTGGAAAACCTGTCCACAGTGACCGGGTGAGAGGGGAGAAATTCACTTAGAGATAAGTGTGGATCAGAACCAGGCCACCTAGCAACCCTCTGATTAACCCTGGCTTAATCACGGGACAATTTTCAATGACCAGTTAACCTACTAACCAGCATGGCTTTGGACAGAGAGGAAACCGGAGTAATCCCACACGCTCACAGGGAGAACGTATAGATTCCTTAGAGATGGCACCGGAATCGAACTCAGAACTCCAAAAGAAACGCGCTAACCACTTCGCTACCGTGACGCCCATATAAAAGGAACCAGAGAGGGTGGTCTGTATATGGAACGACCTGCCAGAGGAACTGTTTGAGACAGGAACATTAACAACATTTAAAAGGCAGTTAGACAGATTCAGGGTTAGGAAAGGTTCAGATGAATATGTGCCAAATGCAGGCAAGTTTTTAGCTGGCACAGCACTGTAGTGGTTAGCATAATGCTATTACAGTCCCACTGCTGTCTGAAAGGAGTTAGAATTCACCCCGTGACTGGGACTCGGTGTGTTTCCTCCAGGTGTTCAGGTTTCCTCCCACATTCCAAAGATGTACGATTAGGGCAACACACATCAAAGTTGCTGGTGAACGCAGCAGGCCAGGCAGCATCTGTAGGAAGAGGTACAGTCGACGTTTCGGGCCGAGACCCTTCGTCAGGACTAACTGAAGGAAGAGTTAGCCAGAGATTTGAAAGTGGGAGGGGGAGATCCAAAATGATAGGAGAAGACAGGAGGGGGAGGGATGGAGCCAAGAGCTGGACAGGTGATTGGCAAAAGGGATACGAGAGGATCATGGGACAGGAGGCCCAGGGAGAAGGATAAGAGGGAGGGGGGAAAAACCCAGAGGATGGGCAAGGGGTATAGTCAGAGGGACAGAGGGAGAAAAAGGAGAGAGAGAGAAAGAACGTGTATATAAATAAATAACGGATGAGGTACGAGGGGGAGGTGGGGCATTAGCGGAAGTTAGAGAAGTCAATGTTCATGCCGTCAGGTTGGAGGCTACCCAGACAGAATCTAAGGTGTTGTTTGGACCTCCTGTTCCATGATCCTCTCATATCCCTTTTGCCAATCACCTGTCCAGCTCTTGGTTCCATCCCTCCCCCTCCTGTCTTCTCCTATCATTTTGGATCTCCTCCTCCCCCTCCCACTTTCAAATCTCTTACTAGCTCTTCCTTCAGTTAGTCCTGACGAAGGGTCTCGGCCCAAAACGTCGACTGTACCTCTTCCTAGAGATGCTGCCTGGCCTGCTGCGTTCACCAGCAACTTTCATGTGTGTTGCTTGAATTTCCAGCATCTGCAGATTTCCTGTTGTTTACGATTAGGGCTGGTGAGTTGTGGCTGTGCTATCTTGGTGCCAAAAGCAGGGTGACACTGATGGGCTACCCCCAGCGCAACCTCGGACTATGACACAAATGATGCATTTCACTATGTTTTGATGTTTCGACGTACACGGGACAAGTAAAGATAATCTTCTAATCCTTCTATCCGAGTCTGCAGCTGACACTTGCCTAGCCTCTTGCTCCTGGCCTGAAGCTTTGCGGCAGCTGCACGTTCCTGGAATTTGGCCCCAGTGACCTTGCACGTTTCAATTAATCTCCCTTCTATTTCTGTAACTTTACTGGACTCCCTCCAAGGGGAAAGGTGAAGGCTGTAAAACTTAAACAACAGGAATTCTGCAGATGCTGGAAATTCAAGCAACATACATCAAAGTTGCTGGTGAACGCAGCAGGCCAAGCAGCATCTATAGGAAGAGGCGCAGTCAACGTTTCAGGCCGAGACTCTTCGTCAGGACTAACTGAAGGAAGAGTGAGTAAGGGATTTGAAAGCTGGAGGGGGAGGGGGAGATGCAAAATGATAGGAGAAGACAGGAGGGGGAGGGATAGAGCCGAGAGCTGGACAGGTGATAGGCAAAAGGGGATACGAGAGGATCATGGGACAGGAGGCCTAGGGAGAAAGACGGGGGGGGGGGTGACCCAGAGGATGGGCAAGAGGTATATTCAGAGGGACAGAGGGAGAAAAAGGAGAGTGAGAGAAAGAATGTGTGCATAAAAAGGAGTAACAGATGGGGTACGAGGGGGAGGTGGGGCCTAGCGGAAGTTAGAGAAGTCAATGTTCATGCCATCAGGTTGGAGGCTACCCAGACGGAATATAAGGTGTTGTTCCTCCAACCTGAGTGTGGCTTCATCTTTACAGTAGAAGAGGCCGTGGATAGACATGTCAGAATGGGAATGGGATGTGGAATTAAAATGTGTGGCCACTGGGAGATCCTGCTTTCTCTGGCGGACAGAGCGTAGGTGTTCAGCAAAGCGGTCTCCCAGTCTGCGTCGGGTCTCACCAATATATAAAAGGCCACATCGGGAGCACCGGACGCAGTATATCACCCCAGTCGACTCACAGGTGAAGTGATGCCTCACCTGGAAGGACTGTTTGGGGCCCTGAATGGTGGTAAGGGAGGAAGTGTAAGGGCATGTGTAGCACTTGTTCCGCTTACACGGATATGTGCCAGGAGGGAGATCAGTGGGGAGGGATGGGGGGGACGAATGGACAAGGGAGTTGTGTAGGGAGCGATCCCTGTGGAATGCAGAGAGAGGGGGGGAGGGAAAGATGTGCTTAGTGGTGGGATCCCGTTGGAGGTGGCGGAAGTTACGGAGAATAATATGTTGGACCCGGAGGCTGGTGGGGTGGTAGGTGAGGACCAGGGGAACCCTATTCCTAGTGGGGTGGTGGGAGGATGGAGTGAGAGCAGATGTACGTGAAATGGAGGAGATGCGTTTAAGAGCAGAGTTGATAGTGGAGGAAGGGAAGCCCCTTTCTTTAAAAAATGAAGACATCTCCCTCGTCCTAGAATGAAAAGCCTCATCCTGAGAGCAGATGCGGCGGAGACGGAGGAATTGCGAGAAGGGGATGGCGTTTTTGCAAGAGACAGGGTGAGAAGAGGAATAGTCCAGATAGCTGTGAGAGTCAGTAGGCTTATAGTAGATATCAGTGGGTAAGCTGTCTCCAGAGACAGAGACAGAAAGATCTAGAAAGGGGAGGGAGGTGTCGGAAATAGACCAGGTAAACTTGAGGGCAGGGTGAAAGTTGGAGGCAAAGTTAATAAAGTCAACGAGTTCTGCATGCGTGCAGGAAGCAGCGCCGATAAGGGGGGTGCTGTTGTAGTCTGGCGTACTGACCTCTACCTTGCCGAGGCACAGCGACAACTCGCGGATACCTCCTCTTATTTACCCCTCGATCGTGACCCCACCAAGGAGCACCAGGCCATTGTCTCCCACACTATCAACGACTTTATCCGCTCAGGGGATCTCCCATCCACTGCTACCAACCTTATAGTTCCCACACCCCGCACTTCCCGTTTCTACCTCCTACCCAAGATCCACAAACCTGCCTGTCCTGGCCGACCTATTGTCTCAGCTTGCTCCTGCCCCACCGAACTCGTTTCTGCATACCTCGACACTGTTTTATCACCCCTTGTTCAATCCCTTCCCACCTATGTTCGTGACACTTCTCACGCTCTTAAACTTTTCGATGATTTTAAGTTCCCTGGCCCCCACCGCTTTATTTTCACCATGGATGTCCAGTCCTTATATACTTCCATCCCCCATCAGGAAGGTCTCAAAGCTCTACGCTTCTTTTTGGATTCCAGACCTAATCAGTTCCCCTCTACCACCACTCTGCTCCGTCTAGCGGAATTAGTCCTTACTCTTAATAATTTCTCCTTTTGCTCCTCCCATTTCCTCCAAACTAAAGGTGTAGCTATGGGCGCCCGTATGGGTCCTAGCTATGCCTGCCTTTTTGTTGGGTTTGTGGAACAATCTATGTTCCGTGCCTATTCTGGTATCTGTCCCCCACTTTTCCTTCGCTATATCGACGACTGCATTGGCGCTGCTTCCTGCACGCATGCAGAACTTGTTGACTTTATTAACTTTGCCTCCAACTTTCACCCTGCCCTCAAGTTTACCTGGTCTATTTCCGACACCTCCCTCCCCTTTCTAGATCTTTCTGTCTCTGTCTCTGGAGACAGCTTATCCACTGATATCTACTATAAGCCTACTGACTCTCACAGCTATCTGGACTATTCCTCTTCTCACCCTGTCTCTTGCAAAAACGCCATCCCCTTCTCGCAATTCCTCCGTCTCCGCCGCATCTGCTCTCAGGATGAGGCTTTTCATTCTAGGACGAGGGAGATGTCTTCATTTTTTAAAGAAAGGGGCTTCCCTTCCTCCACTATCAACTCTGCTCTTAAACGCATCTCCTCCATTTCACGTACATCTGCTCTCACTCCATCCTCCCACCACCCCACTAGGAATAGGGTTCCCCTGGTCCTCACCTACCACCCCACCAGCCTCCGGGTCCAACATATTATTCTCCGTAACTTCCGCCACCTCCAACGGGATCCCACCACTAAGCACATCTTTCCCTCCCCCCCTCTCTCTGCATTCCGCAGGGATCGCTCCCTACACAACTCCCTTGTCCATTCGTCCCCCCCATCCCTCCCCACTGATCTCCCTCCTGGCACTTATCCGTGTAAGCGGAACAAGTGCTACACATGCCCTTACACTTCCTCCCTTACCACCATTCAGGGCCCCAAACAGTCCTTCCAGGTGAGGCATCACTTCACCTGTGAGTCGACTGGGGTGATATACTGCGTCCGGTGCTCCCGATGTGGCCTTTTATATATTGGTGAGACCCGACGCAGACTGGGAGACCGCTTTGCTGAACACCTACGCTCTGTCCGCCAGAGAAAGCAGGATCTCCCAGTGGCCACACATTTTAATTCCACATCCCATTCCCATTCTGACATGTCTATCCACGGCCTCCTCTACTGTAAAGATGAAGCCACACTCAGGTTGGAGGAACAACACCTTATATTCCGTCTGGGTAGCCTCCAACCTGATGGCATGAACATTGACTTCTCTAACTTCCGCTAGGCCCCACCTCCCCCTCGTACCCCATCTGTTACTCCTTTTTATGCACACATTCTTTCTCTCACTCTCCTTTTTCTCCCTCTGTCCCTCTGAATATACCTCTTGCCCATCCTCTGGGTCACCCCCCCCCTTGTCTTTCTTCCCGGACCTCCTGTCCCATGATCCTCTCGTATCCCCTTTTGCCAATCACCTGTCCAGCTCTTGGCTCCATCCCTCCCCCTCCTGTCTTCTCCTATCATTTTGGATCTCCTCCTCCCCCTCCAGCTTTCAAATCCCTTACTCACTCTTCCTTCAGTTAGTCCTGACGAAGGGTCTCGGCCTGAAACGTCGACTGCGCCTCTTCCTAGAGATGCTGCTTGACCTGCTGCGTTCACCAGCAACTTTGATGTGTGTAGGCTGTAAAACTGACGGCAGCCACTAGGGGGAGCTTGTGGCCAATAACAGCCCTTCCCTGCATCAGCCAGAACTTCCCAACTCCAGCACCCCTGGATGCTGCCATCACAGAGAGCGAAGCATTGTGCTGGTCAGCGTGGGGTCAAGAGCCAGGGGTCAGAGGGAAGAGAGAATACAGGAGGGGGAAGGAGAGGGGTGAGGGGCAGAAGGGGAGGGAGGGAAAAACAGTGAGAGAGGGGAAGAGGGACAAAAGAGGGAGACACAGAAAGTGATGGAGTTATAGAACACTACTGCACAGAAGCAGACACTTTGGCCCATCTAGTCTAGGCAGACAGACAATGAGGTGCAAGATCATAACAAGGTATTTGCAAGGTAAACAGTCCAACTAATCATACTAAGGAGCTGTTCAAGAGTCTTTTACAGCAGAATAGAGGGTTTCCTTGAGCCTGGTGGTATGTGCTTTCAGGTTTTTGTATCTTCTGCCTGATGTGGGTGTGGGGAGGGGGGTTAGAAGAGAGAACGTCCGGGGTGGGTGCGGTTTTGATTATGCTGGCTGCTTTACTGAGGCAGTGAGAAGTGTAGACAGAGTCTGCGGAGGGGAGGCT
The DNA here is from genome assembly GCF_963921235.1 of Mobula hypostoma. Lineage (NCBI taxonomy): Eukaryota > Metazoa > Chordata > Chondrichthyes > Myliobatiformes > Myliobatidae > Mobula > Mobula hypostoma. The sequence continues at coordinate 112,664,387 of NC_086108.1, forward strand.
GGTTTCCGTGATGTGCTGAGCTCTGTCCACAACCCCCTGCGGTTTCTCGCGGTCACGGGCAGAGCAGTTGCCGTCCCAAGCCGTGATGCATCAAGACAGCTGCGGAGGCCAAATCCTTGGGTATATTTAAAGAGGTGATTGATGGCTCATTGGTTAGTAAAGTGTGTCAGAGGTTTCAAAGCTATATTTAATGTCAGAGAAATGTAAACAATATATATTCTGAAATACTTTTTCTTTGCAAGCATCCCCGGAAACAATGGAGTGCCCCAAAGGATGAATGACAATTAAATGCTAGAACCCAAAGCCCCCCCAGCTCTCCCCTCACACATTAACAGCAGAAAAGCAACAACCTCCCTCCCCCACCAGCAAAAGAGCATCTGTGCCCTCCACCGAGCACTCGTGTGCAGCAGAGCATCAATAAAGACACAGACTTGCAGTACCCCAAAGATTACTGATTCACCTAGTATTCAACATACCACAGGCTCTCTCTCCCCCAATAAAGGAAAAAGAGATGTCTCCGTTTCACAGTGAGAGTGGAGACATAAACAACTCGCTGATTTACAATGTTAAAAGTCCATTGTGTCGCCTTTTCTGAGCTCTGTGCCCAAAGAACTCGGGTTTCTGGGCGCATAGCCGGAGATCTTCCATTTCCCACGGTTACAGGGAGAAGGCATGAGAGTGGGGTTGATTAAATGACAGAGCGGACTTGATGGGCCAAATGGCCTATCTCTATACCAATGTCTTACGGTTGGATGATAGAATGCTTTCTCTGATGGATTGAAGGTGCTTAATAAAAACAAGGTTTCACAGAATCTTTCTGAGCAAAAATCACATTAGGGAGACAGACGAACTGTTCCAGGACAACCTGAGGGGAAAGAACGAGAAAGTGCGGTGGCAGCCCGCAAGTGTCATCGTGCTTTTGGGGGCAACATAACCTGCCCGTAACTGACTAATCCTAACCCCTCAGCACATGTCAAAAGGATAAACCAACGATCCAAATTTAAAACACAAACAAAGTCATAGAACACTACAGCACAGAAACTGGCCTTCAGCCCATCTAGTCTGTGCCAAACCATTGGGCTGCCCAGTCCCATTGACGTGCACCCAGACCAGAGCTCTCCATAGCCCTCCCATCCATGTACCTATCCAAACTTCTCCTAAATGTTGAAATGGAACCTACATCCAACACTTATACTAGCAGTTTGTTCCACACTCTCACTACCCTCCGAGTGAAGAAGTTTCCCCTCAGGTTGCCCTTAAACAGTTCATCTTTCTGCCATATGTGGTGATTTTTGTCCAGAAAAATTCTGTGAATATCTCATCTTTAAATATACCTTCGACAATAAGCTCTTGCAAACCATTACGCCTTGTGAGAGAACATCTGTTGGTCACTTTTTCTCAGAAATGGCGGATACGGCCCCATCCATCACAGGAACAAAGTCTTTGAACAAGGTTGAAAGGGTACTAAGAAAATTTACAAGCGCGTTGTTGGGTCTGGAGGTCATGAGTTACAAGAAAGACTGAATAGGTTAGGACTGTATACTTTAGAATGTAGAAGATTGAGAGGAGATTTGATAGAGGTATACAAAATTATGAGAAGTATACATAGGGTAAATGCAAACAGACTTTCTCCACTGTGGTTGGGTGGGACTACAACCAGTGGTCATAGGTTAAGGGTGAAAGGTGAAGTGTTTAAGGGGAACACGATGGGAAACTTCTTCACTCAGTTCAAAGTTAGCACTGCACTAGGTAATCTCTCTGCACATTGGAGGATATAACAATTTCCTGGGAAAATTTCCACCAAAGAGCCTTATAAAGATTTTAAGGATCATCTGGAAGGGCAGACAGACTAACTGGAAGAGGCCACGTGAACAGCATCTCCACCTTGATAAAGGAACACCAACTCCACTGGATAAACTATATCATAGAAACATAGAAAACCTACAGCACAATACAGGCCCTTCGGCCCACAAAGTTGAGCCGAACATGTCCCTACCTTAGAAATTACTCGGGTTACCCATAGCCCTCTATTATCATCTGGATGCCTAACTCACATCTCCCCAAACAGATTCTTTACTCCCAGTTGAAGGGAGGTCAGCGAGCCCCTGGTGGACAAAGAAAACGTTTCAAAGGTAAGATCAAAATCAGCCGGAAGAAATTCAACATGACATCTAAAAACTGGGACGACATGGCACTCAACAGATACACCTGGAGAAACCTGTTCAAGAGGGAGCTGCGCTACATGAGACCGACTTCCACTATGCCGCAGAGAACAAGTTGCAGCTGTGAAAGGAGAGGCCAAACAACCAAAAGACCCAACCACTAATCACAACCACCACTTACTCTTGCAAACACTGCACCAGAACATGTAGATCCTGGATCGGCCTCTACAGTCACCTGACGACCCACCAACAGACAACCCACTAGGATAACTCCTACGCAATTCAAGTGACCGCACTACTGTACAGGCAGATCCAGGATCCATAGACACCCTAGGACCCACCAATAGACAACTCCTACTCAATTCAAGTGATCGCACTCCTGCTGTAGCAGGTAGGAGAGTGCTCTGATTTACTTTAAGCCCTGTAAAACAGCACCAAGATTTCTTGGTTGTGAGGAGGACAGGAGGCTGTCTGAGAAAGTGCCGGAAGAGGTGTCAGGAGCTGTGCCAGAGTTGCAGATTGGCGTCCAAGGAGTAACGTAATGCCACAATGATGTTCAGAGGATACGAGGCGCCTGCTCAAGGATTTAAGCTGCATTTACAGCTTGAGTACAGCCCTGCCAAAGGGCTTTAGCAGTGCTAAAACACCCTCTCTACTCCAACTTACACAATGAGTGGGGTAGAAATTGTGTAGGCAGAAAAATAATTATTTACATGATAAATCTGTTGGAATTCTTTGAAGAAATAACAAGCAGGATAGACAAAGGAGAATTGGTGAATGTTGTGTACTTGGATTTTCAGAAGGCCTTTGACAAGGTGCCACACATGAGGCTGATTAACAAGCTACGAGCCCGTGGTATTACAGGGAAGATTCTGGAATGGATAAAGCAGTGGCTGATTGGCAGGAGGCAAAGAGTGGGAATAAAGGGAGGCCCTTTTTGGTTGGCTGCCAGTGACTATCGGTGTACCACAAGGGTCTGTGTTGGGACCGATTCTTTTTTGCGTTATATGTCAATGATTTGGAAGTTGGAATTGACGTCTTTGTGGCCAAGTTTGCAGAAGATACAAAGATAGATGGAGGGGCAGATAGTTTTGAGGAAGGAGAGAGGCTACAGAAGGACTTAAATTAGAAGAATGGGCAAAGAAATAGCGGATGGAATACAGTGTCGGGAAGTGTATAGTCGTGCACTTTGGTAGAAGAAATAAAAGAGTTGACTATTTTCTAACTAGAGAGAAAATTTTAAATCAGTGGTATAAAGGGACTTCCTGGTACAGGATTCCCTAAAGGTTAATTTGCAGGTTGAGTCGGTGGTGAGTAAGGCAAATACAACGTTGGCATTCATTTTGACAGCACTAGAATATAAAAGTAAGGATGTAAGGTTGAGGCTTTAAGGCACTGGTGAGGGTTCACTTGGAGTATTGAGAGCAGTTTTGGGCCCCTTATCTAAGAAAGGATGTGCTGAAACTGGAGAGGGTTCAAAGGAGGTTCACAAAAATGATTCCAGGATTGAAAGGCTTGTCACGTGAAGAGAATTTGATGGCTCTGGGCCTGTATTCACTGGAATTCAGAAGAATGAGGGGTGATATAACTGAAACCTATCGAATGTTGAAATGGCTTGATAGAATAGCTTTGGAGAGGATGGTGGGAATGTCTAAGACCAGAGAGCACAGTCTCAGAATAGAGGGATATCCTTTTAGAACGGAGATGAGGAGGAATCTCTTTAGCCAAAGAGTGGTGAATCTGTGGAATACGTTGCCACAGCTGTGAAGGCCAAGTCACTGGGTATATTTAAGGCAGAGATTGAGGGATTCTTGATTGGTCAGGCCATGAAGGGATACGTAGAGAAGGCAGGTGATTGGGGTTGAGAGGGAAATGGATGAGCCATGATGAAATGGCAGAGCAGACTTAATGGGCCAAATGGCCTAATTCTGCTCCTATATCTTATGGTCTAAATCATTCACTATTTTTCTGTTCCTACTTTCATTGTTAATGTGTTACCTATACATTCCTTAAGTCCAACATTCCTAGCTTCGAGGACACCTTCAAAAGGCGATGCCTCAAAAAGGCAGCTGCCAGCACTAGAGGCCCCATCACCAAGGACATACCTTCTTCCCATGGCTTCCAGAAGGGAGGTGGAACAGGAGCCTGAAGACATTCACTCAGCATTTTACAAGTAACTGCTTCCCACCACCACCAAATTATGAGGGGTATAGACAGGGTTAATACAAGCAGGCCCTTTCCTTTGAGGTTTGAAGTCACGGGTGAAGGGTGAAAGGTGAAAGGTTTAAGGGGATCGTGAGGGGAACCCTCTTCACTCGGAGGCTGGTGTGAGAGTGGAACGAGCCGCCAGTGGATGCAGGGCCAGTTTCAACATTTAAGAGAAGTTTGGATGCTACATGGACGGGAGAGGTATGGAGGGCTCTGGAATGGGGGCAGGTCGATAGGAGCTGCCGGTTTAAATGGTTTGCATCGGACTAGATGGACCAAATGGCCTGTTGTATGCTGAAATGGCCCCATGACTATTTCTGAATGGACAATGAACCCATAAATACATCATCACTTTTTTTCCTCTTTTTGTTCTACTTCTTGAATTTTTTAATATACATTTCTTATTATAATTTAGAGATTTTTATTATGTATTGCAATGTAATGCTGCCGCAAAACAACAAATTTCACGACATATGCCGGTGATATTAAACCTGATTCTGATCCTGACTGCTGTCACTCGAGGCCCCCTGGGGTGGTACGTCGCTACAAAAATCGAGGGGCTTCCCCACCCAACCCGGCCCTTCCCTCTCCAGTAGAGGAAGGAGCTTACAGAGCAGTCCCCCACACCGCGTCCTCACGCCGTCTGCACTCAGCACGTACTCCTGAAGCCGGGAATGTGTCAGGCTAGCAGCGTTCCCAGGAATTCCAGAACCCATTTGGTCCGATGTGGGTAGAAGACAAGTAACTGCTGGACTTCTGGAACCTGTCAGTGCCGTCTGGACTGTGTTGGTAATTGATGGACTAACACAGGCCAGGACACTTGTAGCTCCAGAGACTGGGGTTAGAGGACGGCCTGTGTAAGTACGTGGGTGCCTGGCTGGGAGGCCGGAATGGGGCTGTTTTGCTGCTGTTGTTGTTTTGTTGTTCTGCAAGCATGATGACACGCTCTGATGGTGCCAGAATCAAGTTCAAGGTCATTGTCATCTGACTGGACACCTATACAACCAAACCAGACAACATTCCTTTCCACCACGATGCAGCCACACAACACGTACCCCACACAGTACAGAGAACAAAATACTACACTATAAGTTAATAAAATATTATTCAAAATATATGTAGTAAAGAGCAGCACAGGTAAACAGGAACCAATACATTAAACTGTGTAAAATGTGTGGTGATATGTGCAGGCTACCCCCAGCACATCGACAGGTTGTGTTGCTTGTTAATGTGAACAGCATTTTTCACTGTATGTTTTGATATACCTGAACCAGATTCTGACCTGGCTCCATCCCAAGCCCCAGAGCTGGTAAACGGGTTAATTATCCTCACTATACTGAGGTACACTGTACCATCATATAAGCTGTCAGGCTGATCAACATCTCCAACCCTAAGGACCACTACATCCACACACACTCCTCTCCACAGTCCCTCCTCACCCCCTTCATCACCCCATTGTCACTTTATAGTTACACTCCACACCTCATACCCACACTGATACACTCCTCTCCACAGTCCCTCACCACCCCCTTCATCCCCCCATTCATTGTCACTTCACACTGACACTCCACACCTCATACTCAACCCATACTGACAGTCTCTGTTCTACCCTGATTTCATCTGCCCTGCTGCGACCAAGAAGCCAAGAATCATTTTGTCATTTTAACATTTTCTGTCAGTCAGCTTGTGTTCAGATACGCTGCACCTACTGTAACTTCATGGACATATACACATATACTGTACATACAGTCTAGGTACTGTATATAAGATAATCTTACGTGTATACGGCCACACTCAGTTACTTGTATGTTGTGGTTTATAGGACTGCTTTTCTATTGATGTTTATGCTGCATCAGATCTGGTGTCACAATCATTTTGTTCTCCTTTCACTCGAGTACTGAAGATTGCTATTAAATAATCTTGTACTTGTGTCCATACAAATCATTTCAACATTTCAGTGCATCGAGGCGGAGCTGGGTCAAACAACAGCAGAATGCGGAATAGAGTGTCACAGTTACAGAGAAAGTGCAGCAAGGTGCAGGGTCACATTGAGGTAGGCTCTGAGGTCAGGAGGTCAGCTGATGGGACGAGGGGACCAGTCAACGGATGCCCCTGTCGGATGGGCATTCTGCCTGCGTGGAGTTTGCAGGTTCTCCCGCTGACTGTGTGAGTTATTGATGGCGGTCACGGACACGACGGGAAGCAAGGCCTGTTTCTGGGCCAAATGACTGTACAGTTCTTGTTTCCTCGGAGAGATGGGGGGCGGTGAAGGGCTTGGGCTGAAAACCAGAAGTTTGGGGGTGGGGGGGGGAGGCAATGGAGACAGTACTGATGCTGTGAGATGCAGAAGCAGAGAGTGGGGAACTCAAGGCCAGTATGGATCAGATGGGCCGAACAGACAACTTGATCTTAACTTTGCCAGGATGAACAAGAGATCTCGGATTAGCTTTATTTGTCACGGGTACATCGAAACGTGCGGTGAAAGGCGTTGCTCGCGTCTACAGCCAACACAGTCCGAGGGTGTGCTGGGGGCAGCCTGCAAGTGTTGCCACATACTCCAGTGCTAACACAGCACGTCCACAACTCCCCTGCTCTAATCTGTATGCCTTTGGAATACCAGCGAAAGTGCCTTGTGAACGAGAGAGGTCAGAGGAGAACGGCCAGACTGGTTCAAGCTGCCAGTAACTCAATAACCACGCATTACAACGGTAATGCAGAGAAAAGCACAACTCATTGAACCTTGAAGTGGACAGGCTACAGCAACAGAAGACCAGGAACATACACTCCGTGGCCACTTTACTAGGTACAGGAGATTCCAAAGGAAGTGACCACTGAGTGTAAATAATCCCACTGCTAGGGACTTTGAGTACAAGGGAAATGGACTACACCGCTCCATTCCTCTGCCGTTACAATAACAGACGCCAGCACTGACCCACTTTCAGAAGAACAAACTTTGCTCGTTATATACGCTCGTTGAAGTGCAGACAAGGAACCTCCTACTCCTTGCCTGCTAAGCAGTGCCTGTCACATTCACATACTTCAACCTGTAATCTTCACAGCATGGCTCCAGTGATGCATGAGTTGTCCTGATAAATGACAGCCTTCACACCGCCCGCTGCAGGAGCATCCAAACTGATGGCATGAACATCGATTCTGCCAGCTTCTGGGAATTTTTCCCCTTCCTTCTTCCATTTCCCAGTCTGGCCCCTTACCTCACCTCCTCACCTGCCTATCACCTCCGCCTGGTGGCCCTCCTCCTTCCCTTTCTCCCATAGTCCACTCTCCTCTCCAATGAGATTCCCCCTTCTTCAGCCCTTTAGCTCTTCCACCAATCACGTCCTAGCTTCTTACTTCATCCCCCACTTCCCCACCCGCCTGGCTTCACCTCTCACCTTCTAGCTGATACTCATTCCCCTCCCCCCACCCACCCTTTTCTGGCATCTTCCCCCTTCCTTTCCCATCCTGATGAAGGGTTTCAACCCGAAACGTCAACTGTTTATTCATTTCCAAAGATGTCTGACCTGTTGAGCTTCTACATCACTTTGTGCATGTTGATCTGGATTTCCAGCATTTGCAAAAACTCTCATCTTCACGCAGTGAACTGTGTCAACAAGGCCACTCCATAGTGGATCCACCTCTGGTGCAGATGGAGATAAGACCATAAGGAGGGAAAGGCCATTCAGCCCATCAAGCCTGCTCTGACATTCCATCGAGGCTGATTTATTTTCCCTCTCAATCCCATTCTCCTGCCTTCTCTGTTTGACCTTTGAACCTTTGACACTCTGACTAACCAAGAAACCACCAACTTCCTCCATAAATATACTCAATGACTTGGCCTCCACAGCCATCTGTGGTAATGGATACCAGAGATTCACCACCTTCTGGCTAAAGAAATTCCCCTCATCTCTGTTCTAAACGGACGCCCCGCTATTCTGAGGCTGTGCCCTCTGGTCCTAGACTTCTCCCACTCTTTAAGAGGAACATGCTATGCTATTGTCACAGGTACCAAGGTACAGTGATAAACTGTGTTCTGCACGCCATCCATGCAGATTGTTTCATCACATCTGTACATTGAGGTAGAAACTGGGAAAACAATAACAGAATGCAGAATTAAGTGTTACGGTTACAGAGAGAGTGCAGACACCGGTAAACAATAAGGAAGATCAGAACGAGGTAGATTATGATATCAAGTGTCTACCTTATTGTCCTAGGGGACTGTTCAAGAGTCTGATAACAGTGGGATAGAAGCTGTCCTCGAGCCTGGTGTACGTGCTTTCAGACTTTTGTATCTTCTGCCCGAAGGGAGAAGAGAGAAGAGGGAATGTCCAGGGTGGGTGGGATTTTAAATTATATTGCCCCAACATCGAACTGGCCCCAAACCTATGAACTCACTTTAAAGGACACTTTGTCTCATGCTCTCAATATTTGTTGCTTATTTATTATTTTGTTTTTTCTCTCTTTTTGTATTTGCATAGTTAGTTGTCTTTTGGATATTGGTTGTTTGTCCATCTCGTTGGGCTTGTACCTTCAATAATTATACAGTACTGTGCTTTTTGTATTTACGGTCAATGCCTGCGGGCAAATGAATGTCAGGGTTGTATAGGCTGGTAGTAAATTGACTTTGAACCTTACAGGCCAAGATCACCAGTTTCAAAATTCGAAGTAAATTTATTACCAAAGTACATATATGTCACTATATACAGCCCTGAGATTCATTTTGTTGTGGGCATTTGCAGTCAATGCAAGAAACACAATGGAATCAGTGAAAGACTGCACCTGACAGGACGGACAAACAACCAATGTGCCAAGGACAACAAACTGTGCAAATACAAAACGAAAAAAATAAAATATTGAAAGTTGTGCACTGCAATGCAAAAAGAAAATGGAAAAAAAACAGTAAATAAATAGACAATAAGTATCAAGAACATGCGATGAAGAGTCTTTGAAAGTGAGTCCATTGGTTGTGGGAACAGTTCAGCGTTGGGTGAGGGGTGAAGTTAACCCCTCTTGTTCAGGAGCCTGATGATTGAGGGGTAATAACTGTTCCTGAACCTGGTGGTGTGGGTCCTGCAGTTACTGTCCCTCCTCCCAGAAGGCAGAGCGAGGAGAGCACTGGAAGGTGGGAATCCCGATGATAGACGCTGCTTACCCTGCCTGTCCCTTCACGGAAAGAACAATCCACTTCGTCCCTGACCTCTGACCTTTTCCATCGCTACTTTTTTCCCCGAGATATTGATTCCCTGTTAAAAGCAGCTATTATAGATTCAGTTTCCATTATCTCTCCTCTCAGGTCAATCCGTGCCCTAAATAATATTTTTTACTGGCGATCACAATCTCCTCTAGTTAACAAAACTTGAATTTATAGATAATTTGCCATTGGTTTATTATTGACACAGGTTCTAAGTATAGTGAAAAGGTCTGTTCCCCTACCAAGAACACAAACTATTCCAAACACAAGTGGCTTGAGGTAGCAAAAGTAGGAGAAAAAACAATATATAATTACAAATTACAGAGAAATTGTGGTGCGCAGGTGGACAGGTTAATGAAAACCACCAGGGGATCACTGGGGTCTCCCTCCCCCACAGTTACCGGTAGCACGGGAGACAAAGGGCCTGAAGAATTACACAGAGCAGTACAAGACAGGAACAGGTCGTTCAGCGCACAATGTTGTGCCAAACTAGTTAAAAAGTAAATCGTAAAATCTTAAAAACACTCCTTCCTACGCAATTACATATCCCTCCACCTTCCTCATATTCATGCACCTACCTAAATGTCTCTTAAGAGCCTCTAACGTATTTGTCTCTACCACCGGACCAAGCAGTGCATTCCAAGCATCCACCACTCTGAGTTAAAGAACTTACCCCTCAACATTCACTTTCAACCTACCCCTCTCACCTTCAATACATGTCGTCTGGTATTATACATTTCTAGCTGGGAAACAGATATTCCCTGCCTACCGTATCTATGCCTCACATAATCTTATAAACCTCTACCGGATCTCCCCTAGGCCTTCATTGCTCCAAAGACGAGAACCAAGGCTTGACCAGCCTCTCATGGTAAACCAGTCCTGCACCCCTTCAAAGTCACAACATCCTTCCTATAGTAGGGTGACCAAAACTGTATGCAATACTCCAGATGTGGCCTAGCCAGTTTTATAATGTTGCAACACAAGGCAATAAGAGGTAGGAGAATTAGGCCATTCAGCCCAATGAGTCTGCTCTGCCATTTCATCATAGTTGATCCCAGATCCCACTCAACCCATACACCTGCCTTCTCACCATATCCTTTGATGCCCTGACTAATCAGGAAACTATCAACTTCCTCCTTAAATATACCCATGGACTTGCCTCCACCACAGTCTGTGGCAGAGCATTCCACAGATTTACTACTCTCTGAATAATAAAAAAAAATCCTCCTTACCTCTGTTCTAAAAGGTCATCCCTTCAATTTTGAGACTGTGCCCTCTAGTTCTGGATACCCCCTCCACAGGAAACATCTTCTCCACATCTACCCTATCTAGTCCTTTCAACATTCAGTAGGTTTCAATGAGATTCCCCCGCATTCTTCTAAATTCTAGTGAGTACAGGCCCAAAGCTGCCAAAAGCTCCTCATATGTTAACCCCTTCATTCCTGGAATCATCCTTGTGAACCTCCTCTGGACTCTCTCCAATGACAACACATCCTTTCTGAGATATGGGGCCCAAAACTGTTGACAATACTCCAAGTACGGCCTGACTAGTGTATTATAAAGTCTCAGCATTATCTCCTTGTTTTTATATTCTATTCCCCTTGAAATAAATGCCAACATTGCATTTACCTTCTTTACCACAGACTCAACCTGTAAATTAACTTTTTGGGAGTCTTCACAAGGACACCCGAGTATCTCTACACCTCTGATGTTTGAACCTTCTCCCCGTTTAGATAACGGTCTGCACTATTGTTCTTTTTACCAAAATGCATTATCGTACATTTCCCAACACTGTACCGTATTCCGTCTGCCACTTTTTGCCCATTCTTCCATTTTGTTGAAGTTCTGCTGCAATGAATCACTTTCTCAGCAAAACCTACCCCTCCACCTATCTTTGTATCATCCACAAACTTTGCCACAAAGCCATCAATTTCATTATCCAAATCATTGACAAACAATGTGAAAAGTAGCAGTCCCAATACTGACCCCTGAGGAACACCACTAGTTACTGGTAGCCAACCAGAAAAGGCCCCCTTTTATTCCCACTCGCTGCCTCCCGCCTGTCAGCCATTCCGCTGTCCGTACCAATATCTTTCCTGTAACACCATAGAATTTTATCTTGTTAAGTAGCCTCATGTGTGGCACCTTATTAAATGCCTTCTGAAAATCCAATTGAATGATATCCACTGCCTCACTTTTGTCCACCCTGCTTGTTACTTCAGATTTATCAGGCAAGATTTCCCTTGGCAGAAACCATGCTGACTTTGACTTACTTTGTCATTAGTCTCCAAGTACCTCAAAACCTCATCCTTAATAACAGACTCCAAACACTTTCCCAACCACTGAGGTTAGACTAACTGGCCTATAGCTTCCTTTCTTTTGCCTTTCTCCCTTCTTAAAGAGTGGAGTGACATTTTCAATCTTACAGTCCTCCAGGACTGCGCCAGAATCTAGTGATTCTTGAAAGATCATGACCAATGCATCGGTTATCTCTTCAGCAACCTCTCTCAGGACTCTGGAATGTAGTCCTTCTGGTCCAAGTGACTTATCCATCTCAAGACCGTTGAGTTTGCCTCGCACTTTTTCCTTTGTCATAGCAATGACACTCACTCCTGCTCCCCGACACTCACGGATCTCTGGCACACTGCTAGTGTCTTCCACAGTGAAGACCGATGCAAAGTACCCTTTGAGTTCATCTGTCATTTCTTTGTCCCCCATTACTACCTGACCAGCATCATTTTCCAGTGGTCCAGTATCAATTCTCACCTCCCTTTTATTTTTTATAAAACTGAAAAAACTTCCATAATCCTGCTTCATATTATTGTCTAGTCTGCTCTCATATTTTATCTTTTCCCTTCTTATAGATTTTTTTAGTTGCCTTTTGTTGGATTTTAAAAGCTTCCCAATCATCCAATTTCCCACTCAGTTCTGCTACCTGATATGCCCTTTCCTTGGCTTTTATGCAGTCCTTAATTTCCTTTGTCAGCTACGGTTGCCTACCCTGCCATTTGAAAACTTCTTCCTTTGTGGGACATTTCTATCCTGCGCCTTGTGAACTGTTCACTGAAACGTTAGCCACCTCTGCTCTGCCATCATCCCCACCAGTATCCCCCTTCAATCCACCTGGACAAGCTCCTCTCTCATGCCTCTGTAATTCCCTTTATTTCATTGTGATACTGATACATGTGAGTTATGCTTCTCCTTCTCAAATTGCAGTATGAATTCAATCACAGTATGATCACTGCCTCCCAAAGGTTCCTTTACATTAAACTCCCTAATAAGATCCTGATAATTACACCACACCCAGTCTACAATAGCTTTACCCCGATTAGGCTGAAGAACAAACTGCTCTAAAAAGCCATCTTGTAGGCATTCAACGAATTCCCTCTTTTGTGAACTGACACCAACTGATTTTCCCAATCCCCTTGTATATTGAGGTCCCCATTACAATCGTGACATTACCCTTATTACATGCCTTTTCGATCACCCTTTGCGATCTCGGCCCCACATCTTGGCTACTATTTGGAGGCCTGTATATGGTTCCCATAATGGTTTTGTCACCCTTGCAGTTTCTTAACTCCACCCACATAGATTCAACATTCTCTGACCTTATGTCACCTCTTTCTAAAGATGTAATTTCAACTCTTTCTAACAGAGCCATAGTACCATCTACGCCTTCCTGCCCGTCCTTTGATACAGAGTATATCCTTTGGTGTTAAGCTCCCAAATCTGGCCTTCTTACAGCCACAATTCAGTGATGACCACAATGTCATACTGACCGATCTCTCATTGCGCCTCAAGTTTGTCCACCTTACTCCGAATGCAACACGCTTTTAAATACAGCACCTTCAGTCCTGCATTCTTTGCCCCTTTGAATTTTGCCTCTGTGGTACAATTTCACTCTTTGCTCTGTCTGCATTTGTACCCAGTCATTGGCTTGTCCTTCCTTACATTCATGTTACACCTACCATCTACTTGTAAACCTGCTGGCTCATCCTCAGCTCTATTATACTGGTTCCCATCCCGCTGCAATATTAGTTTAAGCCACTCCCGTCAGCTCTACTAAACCTGCCCACAAGAATATTGGTCCCCCTCGGATTAAAGGCCAACCCGTCCCTTTTGCACAGGTCCCACCAGCCCCAGAAGAAGTCCCAATTATCCAGAAATCTGAATCGCTGCTGCCTACTCCAATTCTTCAGCCACTCATTTATCTGCCACCTCATTCTGTTCCTATATTCACTGTCACGTGGCACAGGCAGCAATCCCGAGATTACTACCCTTGAGGTCCTGCTTCTCAGCTTCCTTCCTAACTCCCTGTATTCTTTTTTCAGGACCTCCTCCCTTTTTCTACCCATATCGTTGGCACAAATATGTACCATGACTTCCTCACCCTCCCTTTTCAGGATATTGTGGATGTGTCCAGAAACATCTCGGACCCTGGCACCTGGGAGGCAAACTACCATCCATGTTTCCTTTTTGAATCCACAGAACTGCCTATCTGTCCCCCTGACTGTAGAGTCCCCTGTTCCTGCTACCATCATCTTCAGTTCTCTACCCTTCTGAGTCACAGGGCCAGACTCAGTGCCAGCAACACGGTCACTGTTGCTTCCTCCAGGTAGGTTGTGTCCCCCTCCCCAACAGTACTCAAAATGGAGTACTTATTGTTGAGAGGGACGGCCACAGGGGTGCTCTCCACTATCTGACATTCTCCCTTTCCTCTCCTGACAGTCTCCCATTTATCTATCTCCTGTAGCCCTGGGGTGACTACCTCCCTGTAGTTCCTGTCTATCACTGATTCACCTTCCCTAACAAGCTGAAGATCATCGAGCTGCAGCTCCAGTTCCCTAACACGGTTTACAAGGAGCTGCATCTCGATGCACCTGGTACAGATATGGCTATCAGAGAGGCTGGGAAGTCTCCTGGAAATCCCACACTTGACACCCAGAACAGAACACTGGCTCTGTAGACATACCCCTTATTCTCTCGAGAGTGAAATAAGAAATAAGACATGAACTCACCTATTTATCTTGCCTGTCTGTTCTCGCTGTTGAGCTAAAGCCTTACTACTGTGCCTCAGACTACTCCGACAATGACCGCTCCCCACAACAGCCGCTCGGCTGGTGAGACAGTGCCTCCGTCCTGTAGAGACTGGGTTTTTAAAGCTCTTCACCGGACCTGCACGGGAGCACGTCTGTTGCGTCTGCACAGTTCTCCAATAACCTCTTGACTTTTGAACTGAATGCCTTAACTAATAAAAACACGCATTCCATAAGCTTTTTCAAAAACCCTATTGACCTGTGTAGCCACTTTCCTGGAGCTATGAATATTTCTGAGAATCCCTATCACCCATCCCTTTGACCTGCTACTTTCAGGAAGGAGGTACAGGAGCATCAGGACTAGGACTGTCGGACTGGGTAACAGCTTCTTCCCTCAGGCCATGAGACTAATGAATATGCCGCCAAAATTCAAAGTACATTATCAAAGTACGTAGACATTATACAACCTTCAGATTCATCTCCCACCAGGCAGCCACGAACAAAGGAACCCAAATGAACCCATTGAAAGAAGACTGTCAAACATCCAAAGTGCAGAGAGAGAAAAAAAAACAACAAATCATGCGAACAGTAAACAAAGCGAGGGGCATTCTGAAGTCCGCAGAGAGTCCGTTCTCAGAGTGGCGCAGCAATCTGAACCAGCCCGTCTCTTGCCTCAGGCCCTGACACCCTGACCTTTTCAACCTGGCCTGGTGCCTAAATTGTCATCCAAACATTGTTCAGTCTCTTCGACGCCATGATACTATGCCTCCTGAATAGGTCAGCAATCTGCTTACTTGTGCTGCGACTTCACTTGCGTTTTTGGATTTTATTTTAATAATTTATTTATGTTAATATTTTGTTTTACGTGCTGTGTATGATGTATGCTTTCCTTGAGTCTGGTGGTACATGCTTACAAGCTTTCTGATCTTCTTCCTGACTGGGGGTGACTGTGGTGGCACGGTACCGTAGTGATTAGCACAACACCTTACTGAACAGGTCACCCAGGTTCAACTCCTGCCGCTGACAGTAAGGAGTTTGTACAGGTCCACAATCCCTTATCCGAAACTCTGAAAACCAAAAAGCTCCGGAAACCAAAGTTTTCTTCGCGGAGTGTGGAGCGTGTCGTAACAAGGCTGGTTTGGCGCACCAACAGCTGATGCCACTCAATTCAAGTTAATTGCTGGCCTTGAACAACGGGCATTTATCAGTGAGCAAGAGATTACGGCAGTTTACTCAGTTAAAGAGAGATTGCTTAGACATAAACCTATGTTAATTAGACAGATGACACTTGAAGAAGTCTTTAAAAATGCCATCTCTTGTAGTGCTGCTTCATAACTTGAGAATCCTGTTCCTGGCCCATCAGGTACTGTACCTGTAGAGTATTTAGCTTTGTTTGCCAGACGTATTGCAGTTTAACTAGAGGTACCTGTACATACTTAGCTTAGTTTGAACCTGTATATGTCCTAGAGTATTTACGTTCTACATTTATTCCAGTAAGTCGTTTACCATGTGTTTGATTCGGTTCTTTTGAAGCTGTATATTTATGTTTTATTGAATGTTTTTGTTGGAAATAAAATGTACTAGAGTATTTATGGTCCATAATTATCCCACCATTTCATTTATCAGTATATTACTCTATAAATAAACTGTAATAGTATTTGTAAAAGAGCGCGGATCAGGAAAACCCAGAAGTTCTCTCTCCAGCATTTGTTGTTCGAGCAAGTACAGACTTCTTTTCTTGTCATTATTCCCTAAACAATACAGTATAACAACTATTTACATAGCATTTACATTGTATTAGGTATTATAAGTAATCTAGAGATGATTTAAAGTATACGGGAGGATGTGCGTAGGTCCGGAGCTCCCCCGGGTCCTAAAGTCCACCGGCACTGAAACAGGTTAATTATCAACATAATTATCAATTTTCTAAAATCCGAAAAACTCTGAATTCCGAAATGCAACTGGCCCCAAGGATTTTGGATAAGGGATTGTAGACCTGTACATTCTCCCGTGATCGCGTGGGTTTCCTCCGGGTGCTCTGGTTTCCTCCCACAGTCCAAAGCCATACCAGTTGGTAGGTTAATCGGTCTTTGTAAACTGTCCTGTGATTAGGCGAGGGTTAAATCGGTGGGTTACTGGGTGGCACGGCTGGAAGGACAGTTCCTCGCGGTATCTCAATCAACAAACAAATAAATGAATAAACAAAAGGTCTGGGGTGGGAGGGTCATCACTTGTGCTGATTGCTACCCCGAGGGGGGTGGGAAGTGAGGGGAGGATGCTTTCTCTGATCAGCAGTGGTGTGTCAGAAAGTAAGAGGCACTGATTCGTTTTCACTTGAACCAAACGATGCATTTCACTGTATATCTCCATGTACGTATGACAAATAAAGCTGATCGCCCAGGGTGGAAATGACTAGTATTAGGGGACACACATCAAGGTTGCTGGTGAATGCAGCAGGCCAGGCAGCATCTCTAGGAAAAGGTACAGTCGACGTTTCAGGCCGAGACCCTTCGTCAGGACTAACTGAAGTGGCTCCTCCCACTTCCTCCAAACTAAAGGTGTAGCCATGGGCACCCGTATGGGTCCTAGCTATGCCTGCCTTTTTGTTGGCTTTGTGGAACAATCTAGGTTCCGTGCCTATTCTGGTATCTGTCCCCCACTTTTCCTTCGCTACATCGACGACTGCATTGGCGCTGCTTCCTGCACGCATGCTGCGCTCGTTGATTTTATTAACTTTGCCTCCAACTTTCACCCTGCCCTCAAGTTTACCTGGTCCATTTCCGACACCTCCCTCCCCTTTCTAGATCTTTCTGTCTCTGTCTCTGGAGACAGCTTATCCACTGATGTCTCCTATAAGCCTACTGACTCTCACAGCTATCTGGACTATTCCTTTTCTCACCCTGTCTCTTGCAAAAACGCCATCCCCTTCTTGCAATTCCTCCGCCTCTGCCGCATCTGCTCTCAGGATAAGGCTTTTCATTCTAGGATGAGGGAGATGTCCTCCTTTTTTAAAGAAAGGGGCTTCCCTTCCTCCACTATCAACTCTGCTCTTAAACGCATCTCCCCCATTTCACGTACATCTGCTCTCACTCCATCCTCCCACCACCCCACTAGGAATAGGATTCCCCTGGTCCTCACCTACCACCCCACCAGCCTCCGGGTCCAACATATTATTCTCCGTAACTTCCGCCACCTCCAACGGGATCCCATCACTAAGCACATCTTTCCCTCCCCCCCCCCTGCATTCCGCAGGGATCGCTCCCTACGCGACTCCCTTGTCCATTCGTCCCCCCCATCCCTCCCCACTGATCTCCCTCCCGGCACTTATCCGTGTAAGCGGAACAAGTGCTACACATGCCCTTACACTTCCTCCCTTACCACCATTCAGGGCCCCACACAGTCCTTCCAGGTGAGGCGACACTTCACCTGTGAGTCGGCTGGGGTGATATACTGCGTCCGGTGCTCCCGATGTGGCCTTTTATATATTGGCGAGACCCGACGCAGACTGGGAGACCGCTTTGCTGAACACCTACGCTCTGTCTGCCAGAGAAAGCAGGATCTCCCAGTGGCCACACATTTTAATTCCACATCCCATTCCCATTCTGACATGTTTATTCACGGCCTCCTCTACTATAAAGATGAAGCCACACTCAGGTTGGAGGAACAACACCTTATATTCCGTCTGGGTAGCCTCCAACCTGATGGCATGAGCATCGACTTCTCTAACTTCCGCTAACACCCCACCTCCCCCTCGTACCCTATCTGTTGCTTATTTTTATACACACATTCTTTCTCTCACTCTCCTTTTTCTCCATCTGTCCCTCTGAATATACCCCTTGCCCATCCTCTGGGTCCCCCCCCCGTCTTTCTCCCCGGACCTCCTGTCCCATGATCCTCTCGTATCCCTTTTGCTTATCACCTGTCCAGCTCTTGGCTCCATCCCTCCCCCTCCTGTCTTCTCCTATCATTTTGGATCTCCCCCTCCAACTTTCAAATCTCTTTTACTCACTCTTCCTTCAGTTAGTCCTGACTAAGGGTCTCGGCCTGAAACTTCGACTGTACCTCTTCCTAGAGATGCTGCCTGGCCTGCTGCGTTCACCAGCAACTTTCATGTGTGTTGCTTGAATTTCCAGCATCTGCAGAATTCCTGTTGTTTGCAGTATTAGGGGACATAATTTTAAGGTGATTGGAGGAAAGTACAAGGAGAATGTCAGAGGTAGTTTGTTCATTTATTTATTTACAGAGTGGTGGGAGTGTGAAACACGCTGCCAGGGGTGGCAGAGGCAGATACATTAGGGGCATTTAAAGATACACATAGATGATAGAAAGAATGGAGGGTTATGGAGGAGGGAGGGGTGAAATCTTGGAGCAGATTAAAAGATCGGTACCACGACTGACTGACAGGCTTGACTGTGCTGTGATGTATGGTAAATTCTTAACATTAATGCAGGAGACATCAAATTCCAGTCATGACAGAAATAAACATTAGGGAAAAATATCCAAATGTTCAAAGGGATTCACGTAATGGAATGGTTTGAAGGAGAGAGGAAGAAAGGTTTGGGGAAGGAATTCCTGAACCTCAGACTCTAAGCAGCTAAAGACGACAAGACCATAAGACATTAGAGCAGAATTAGGCAATTCAACCCATTGAGTCTGCTCCGCTATTTCATCGTGGCTGATTCATTATCCTACTCAACTCCATTCCCCTGCCTTCCCCCCTCCCCGTAACCTTTGACACCCTGACTTCTCAAGAATCTATCAACTTCCACGTTAAATATACCCAATGACTTGGCCTCCACAGATGTCTGTAGTAATGAATTCCACAGATTCACTACCCCCTGGCTAAAGAAATTCCTCCTCATCGCTGTTTTAAAGGGATGTCCCTCTATTCTGAGGCTGTGCCCTCTGGTCCTAGTCTCCCTACTATAGGAAACATCCTCTCCATAACCACTCTAGCTAGGCCTTTCAACATTCGATAGGTTTCAATGAAATCCGACCTTCATTCTTCTAAACTATAGAAAGTAGAGGTTCAGAGCCATGGCACGCCAGCCTCATATGTTAACCCTTTCATTCCTGGGATCACTGGTACAAACACTCATCAGAGTGAGATTTATTTTCACAGACTTAAATGGCATGACATTTACTATTCTGCAGCAACTGTCCAGTGCAAAGATACAAAATGACCATAAAATTACAGAAGACAAGATTAGCTGTATTTTCACACTCACAAAAAAAAATGCAATGAAATGCATGGCTTGCATCTTGACCAACAGAGTCAGAGGAATGCTGGGGACAGCTCATCAGTGTCTCCACACTTCCAAAGCCAACACTGCATGTCCACAAGTTATTAACCCTCATCCATCTGTCATTGGACTGTGGAGGAAACGGGAGCAACTGGGAGAAGCCCACACGGTCACCGGGTGAACGTACACACTCCTTACAGCCAGCAGTGAGAATTGAGCACTGATTGTTGGTGCTGTAAAGGGTCTTGCTAACCACTATGCTATTGTGTCACCCACTAAATCGTACAAAAAAAATGTGAAAGAATGAGGTGGTGTTGAGGGGCTCATGGACCGTTCAGAAATCTGATGGTGGACAAGAATATAGAAACAAAGAAAACCTACAGCACAGTACAGGCCCTTCGGCCCACAATGCCGTGCCGAACATGTCCTTACCTTAGAAATTACCTAGGGTTACCCACAGCCCTCTATTTTACTGAGCTCCATACACCTGTCCAGGAGTCTCTTAAAAGACCCTATTGTACCCACTTGCACCAGTCACTGGCAGCCCATTACACGCACTCATCACTCTCTGCGTACAAAACTTACCCCTGACATCTCCTCTGTACCTATTTCCAAGCACCTTGTTACCTGTCCCGTGAGTATCTCGTGAATACGCCTTGTGCTATTGGAATGATGTAATGGTCTTGTGATAGTGGGGTGATGTGATGTCATGTTCCAACTGGTATACAAGGAGAAACCGCAGTTGTTGCGTAGTTCATTTCGTTGGGAGTCCACCGTTGGTAGTTACGCCATCAGAGAAGAAGAAAGAGTGAGAGTGAAGAATCCGAACAAACCCCAAAAGGATTGAGGTTAACCAGTGGCTTTCGGCGCATTATGGGTGTGATTGACATTTGGAACCCCATCCATACGTGGCACGCATGGTTTGTTAACCCTGACAAGGTTTGGGTATTGTGCGATGATCACTTTGTCGAAAGGTCAGTTACTTTGAGAAATCGTATTTGAGAAATCCATTTAAGGTAATCGTTCGTTTACTTTTCCATGTTTATTTGAGTAGAGATTAATAAAAGTCATTTTTTTTTATAAAAACTCGTCTCAAATTCATCTCTATTGCTGCTGGTTTATAACAATTTTAAAACTGTGCCCTCTCGTGCGAGCCATTTCCGCCCTGGGAAAAAGCTTCTGACTATCCAAACGATCAATGCCTCAATTGAGGAACATATTTTGTGTTCTTAATCTCCCACAAGTAATCCACGTAATTTTGAAAGCCTTCATTAAAGCTTGGTGAGGTGGAACAAGCAGCTTATTTTCTTGCCCAGAATTTGTCTGTAAATTTAAGTTATTTACTCCAATATGTTGTCCATAAATGCAAAGCATCTCAACTGCAAGCCCAGTGCAGCAAGTTGTGAACTCAGTCAGCTCCATCATGGGCACTGGCCTCCCAGCATCGAGGACATCTACAATGCCTCAGGAAGGCAGCATCCATCTGTAAGGACTCCCATCACCCAGGACGTGCCCTCTTCTCATTGCTACCATCAGGGAGGAGATACAGGAGCCTGAAGACACACTCAATGATTCAGGAACAGCTTCAGGACAATAGACTCAAGAACACTACTTCACTACATCTTTTCGCTCTTTTTGCACTAGTTACTCGTGGAGAAACCTCTCCACCAAAGGAGGTGTGAGGCGCTCCATCCCTCTGCTAGCCTGCAGGTCACCCTTGGGCAAGGCGTAGCACCAGCTCAGCCTCCCCACCCCCGGATCAAGGTCACGTGACGCATGGGAGCACGTGGAGAACGATTGTCTCAGGAGCCGGGGCATATCACAAGACCTGGTTATGCAACCACTCTCACCAGGCAGACAATCTCTGACGAGTATTGATAATGGCTGGGCTGGGGTCACCCGTCTTGTAAAGACACAGCCCAGAACAAAGCAATGGCAAAACCACTTCTGTAGAAAAAAATGCCAAGAACATTCGTGGCCACGGAAAGACCGTGATCGCTCACGTCATACAATATGCCACATAACGAACGAACTTAATTTATACAATAAGTACATAACATTTAATTTATAATTGTTTATGCTTATGTATTGTACTGAAACATAACATAGAAACATACAGCACAATACAGGCCCTTCAGCCCACAAAGTTGTGCCGAACCTGTCCCTACCTTAGAAATTGCTAGGGTTACCCATAGCCCTCTATTTTTCTAAGCTCCATGTATCTATCCAAAAGTCTCTTAAAAGACCCTATCGTATCCACTTCCACCACCGTTGCCGGCAGCCCATTCCACGCACTCACCACTCTCTGAGTAAAAAACTTACCCCTGACATCTCCTCTGTACCTACTTCCCCAGCACCTTAAACCTGTGTCTCCTTGTGGCAGCCATTTCAGCCCTGGGAAAAAGCCTCTGACTATCCACACGATCAATGCCTCTCATCATCTTATACACCTTTATCAGGTCACCTCTCATCCTCCATCGCTCCAAGGAGAAAAGGCCGAGTTCACTCAACCTATTCTCATAAGGCATGCTCCCCAATCCAGGCAACATCCTTGTAAATCTCCTCTGCACCCTTTCTATGGCTTCCACATCCTTCCTGTAGTGAGGCGACCAGAACTGAGCACAGTACTCCAAGTGGGGTCTTACCAGAGTCCTATATAGCTGCAACATTACCTCTCGACTCCTAAATTCAATTCCACGATTGATAAAGGCCAATACACCGTATGCCTTCTTAACCACAGAGTCAACCTGCGCAGCTGTTTTGAGCATCCTATGGACTCGGACCCCAAGAACCCTCTTATCCTCCAGTCTTACAATTAATACTATATTCTGCCATCATATTTGACCAACCAAAATGAACCACTTCACACTTATTTGGATTCAACTCCATCTGCCATTTCTCAGCCCAGTTTTGCATCCTATCAATGTCCCGCTGCAACCTCTGACAGCCCTCCATACTATCCACAACACCTCCAACCTTTGTGTCATCAGCAAACTTACTAACCCATCCCTCCGCTTCCTCATCCAGGTCATTTATAAAAATCACAAAGAGTAAGGGTCCCAGAACAGATCTCAGAGGCACACCACTGGTGACCGACCTCCATGCAGAATATGACCACTCTTTGCCTTCTGTGGGCAAGCCAGTTCTGGATCCACAAAGCAATATCCCCTTGGATCCCATGCCTCCTTACTTTCTCAATAAGCCTTGCATGAGGTACCTTATCAAATGCCTTGCTGAAATCCATATATACTACATCTTATGCTCCTCCTTCATCAATGTGTTTAGTCACATCCTCAAAAAATTTAATCAGGCTCGTAAAGCACGACCTGCCTTTGACAAAGCCATGCTGACTATTCCTAATCATATTATACCTCTCCAAATGTTCATAAATCCTGCCTCTCAGGATCTTCTCCATCAACTCAGCAACCACTGAAGTAAGACTCACTGGTCTATAATTTCCTGGGCTATCTCTACTCCCTTTTTTGAATAATGGAACAACATCTGCAATCCTCCAATCCTCCAGAACCTCTCCCGTCCCCATTGATGATTCAAAGATCATCGCCAGAGGCTCAGCAATCTCCTCCCTCGCCTCCCATAGTAGCCTGGGGTACATCTCATCCAGTCCCGGCGACTTATCCAACTTGATGCTTTCCAAAAGCTCCAGCACATCCTCTTTCTTAATATCTACATGCTCAAGTTTTCAGTCCACTGCAATCAGCACTACAATCACCAAGATCCTTTTCCATAGTGAATACTGAAGTATTCATTAAGTACCTCTGCTATTTCCTCAGGAGCTGACGTTTGACTGTACTTCATGTGGCAAATGTTTCCCAGGTTTTCTGGGTTTTAGGTATGGATATGGATACGGACTATGAACTATAAACTCTTTTTCCCCCAGTCTTAGAGCTTTTACATTTTGTGTTTTTCGTCTGATTGTTCTCATTTTTTGTGTGGGGTCGGGGTGGAGAATTTGGGGATTACCATGCTTTTCTTTCATGGCTATACAAGAAGAAGAATTTCAGAGTTGTATACTTTGATGATAAACAAACGTTTGAATATCCAGCGGAAGATCACACAAGATTATCTGCAGCTTAATGTGAAAAAGACTAAGGAGCTGGTGGTAGACCTGAGGAGAGCTAAGGTACCGATGACCCGTTTCCATCCAGGGGGTCAGTGTGGACATGGTGGAGGATTACAAATACCTGGGGATATACGAATTGCCAATAAACTGGACTGGTCAAAGAACACTGAGGCTGTCTACAAGAAGAGTCAGAGCCGTCTCTATTTCCTGAGGAGACTGAGGTCCTTTAACATCTGCTGGACGATGCTGAGGATGTTCTACGAGTCTGTGGTAAAGTGTGATCATGTTTGCTATTGTGTGCTGGGGCAGCAGGCTGGGGGTGGCAGACACCAACAGAATCAACAAACTTATTCGAAAGGCCAGTGATGTTGTGGGGATGGAACTGGACTCTCTCACGGTGGTGTCTGAAAAGAGGATGCTGTCTAAGTTGCATGCCATCTTGGACGATGTCTCCCATCCACTACATAATGTACTGGTTGGGCACAGGAGTACATTCAGCCAGAGACTCATTCCACCGAGATGCGACACAGAGCGTCATAGGAAGTCATTCCTGCCTGTGGCCATCAAACTTTACAACTCCTCCCTTGGAGGGTCAGACACCCTGAGCCAATAGGCTGGTCCTGGACTTATTTCATAATTTCCTGGCATAATTTACATATTACTATTTAACTATTTATGGTTCTATTACTATTTATTATTTATGGTGCAACTGTAACGAAAACCAATTTCCCCCGGGATCAATAAAGTATGACTATGACTATGACTATGATTACACCCAGGTAATGATCATTAGCTGCCATGCGCTCAGAGGGGTGAGGAGTGGAGTTTGAATGACCATCTAGGAGGCAGATTCCCGGCTCACAACTGCTACCGACATTCGGATCAGTGTGAGCTGTGATCGAGACGAACCCTAGACCCAAGTGCCAATAACTAGTACTACAGCATGAGATCACAGTAACAACACTCTGCCTTGTTACCTTGCAACCTGATCGCAAATTGGCTCTTCCCCCATCAGAGTGTTTTAAATGCTTAATCTAATAAGCACGCCTACTGTTTCCAGGGAAGTTTGTGAGGTAGAACTACATACTTCAGAGATCATTTGAGGACATGCCAAAGAAAATTTATTTACTGTCTGCATGCGAGCAAACTTCAGAGTTAGTAGTGGCATCCATCCAAAGAATTAAATCCCATCAGTTCCAGACACGGCGTGGTAAGCCCATACTTCCCTTGGACTCTAACATAAACATGGAAACCAAGCCCCATCGCTTCACCACGGACTGGAATTTGTGGTTCTGCAGTTGAAATTCTCTGGTTCAACAACACTGTGGACCAGGATATTTTGAATCTGTAGCGCAGATCTGTGCCAGTCAACTGTGCTCTCTTCTCACTACTACCATCGGGCAGGAGGTGCAAGAGCTTTAGGTCCCAGAATCAGCACATTGGAGGGGGATTGAAAATCTGGCTGAGTGGAGCCACAACAACAAACTCTCACTCAATGCCAGCAAGACCAAGGAGATGATTATTGACTTCAGGAGGAAACTGGATGGGTCAGAGGTGGAGAGGGTCAGCAGCTTCAAGGTCCTGGGCCCAGAACATAAGAGCAATTACAAAGAAGTACGGCAGCACCTCTACTTCCTCAGGAGTTTGCAACAATTTGGCATGACATCTAAAACTTTGACGAACTTCTATAGATGGGTGGTGGAGAGTATATTGACTGGCTGCAACACAGCCTGGTATGGAAACACCAATGCCCTTGAGCAGAAAATCCTATAAAAAGTAGTGAATATAGATCAGTCCGTCACGGGTAAAGTCCTCCTCAAAAGTTGAGAATATCTGCACCGATTATTCCAACAACCTATGAACTCATTTTCAAGGACTCTTCATCTCATATTCTTGATGTTTATTGCTTATTTATTAGTTTTTTTTTGCTTTCTTTTTGTATTTGCACAGTTTGTTGTCTCTTGTACATTGGTTGGTTGTTTGTCTGTCCTGTTAGGTGCAATCTTCCATAGTCATAGTCATACTTTATTGATCCCGAGGGAAATTGGTTTTCGTTACAGTTGCACCATAAATAATTAAATAGTAATAAAACCATAAATAGTTAAATAGTAATATGTAAATTATGCCAGGAAATAAGTCCAAGACCAGCCTATTGGCTCAGGGTGTCTGACCCTCCAAGGGAGGAGTTGTAAAGTTTGATGGCCACAGGCAGGAATGACCTCCATTGACTCCATTGTGTATTTTGTATTTAGACCACAAGACATTGGAGCAAATGAGGCCATTTGACCAACTGAGTCTGCTCCGCCATTTCATCATGGCTGATTTATTATCCCTTTCAGTCTTATTCTCCTGCCTTCTCCCCGACTAATCACAAACCTATCAAACTTCTCACCATCTCACTCTTTCAATATTTGATAAATTTCAATGAGATCCTCCCGTGTACTTTCAGGCTTTTCTATCTCCAGTTGGATGGGAAAGGAGAGAAGAGAGAGTGTCCAGGTCCTGTGGCACCTCATCCCTGATCACTCCCCTCTTCCTGAGGAGAACAGTTCGCTCTATAAACAGACTTTCTCCGAGTTATGCAAAGGTTCTGAGACGTTCAGCATGTTCCCTTTTGACCCTCACCAATTTTTATTGATGCACTATAGCAAGTGTCTTATCAAGATGTATCACACCTTGGTAATTCCAACTGCTCTGCCTGTGACCACAAGAAACTGCAGAGCTGTGGACACAGCTCAGCACAGCATGGAGACTAACCTTCCTACTGTTGATGCTTCTCACTGCAACGATACCAAGATTCAAAGTACATTATCAATGCATGTACGCGGTGTTCAGTACAACCCTGAGATTCGTCTTTCCACGAACAGCCACAAAACCAAGGAACAGCATGGAACCCAAAGAAAATATCACCCTAGGCAAAAAAAAATCGTGCAAACAGCAAAAAAATTGAGTGACTAACGCGCATAATATTAAACCTCAAATCACAAACCACAGAGTGCTTGAAACAGTCTCGGAATGTTCAGTTGTCCAGTTCAGTTCAGCATTGTGTCATTCATTGACTGCAGGCCGCAAAACCAGTCTGTGAAGTGCCCCAATCAAAATCGTGCAAAATAGCAATAATTAAAAAAGGAGTAACCAGGAAGCACAAACACATATAACATGAACTGCAGAGTCCTCTAAAATGAGTCCAATCCACAAACTATGCTGATCAAACCCTGCCCAAGACTAAAGATTTCTGCATCTTCCCCCGGCAGCAGCAAGCGAGACCAGTAATGGAGCCGTCATGGGTTTGTGCCCCACGTTAGGCTGCACGCTCTGTTCTCAACCACGCCGATTTCCCTCTGAGACAGCAAAAGCACCAGATCGCTCAGTCGGCCCAAAAACACATTATCAAAATGTAAATTGTGGACTCCAATAACACATAGATTAATTGTGGAAGTATATTTAGAAATAGTAATAGTCTTGTGAACTGTCTGCAGGACGTTGCCGTTAGTCGCGTTGGTTATTGACGCCATCTTGTTTAAACAACCAGCATAATTGAAGACTCCACACACCTCAAACATTCTCTCTTCTCCCCTCTCCCATCACACAGAAGATACAAAAGCCTGAAAGCACGTCCCACCAGGCTCAGGAACAGCTTCTACCCCGCTGTCATTGGACATCTGAATGGTTTCCTAACTTCAAAGTTCAAAGTATGTATACATCGTACAACCTTGAGATTTGTCTCCTTACAGGCAGCCACCAAACAAGAAACCCAAAGGAACCCATTTTAAAAAAATCCAACACCCAATGGGCAGAGAGAGAGTTAAAATAAAACATGCAAACAATAAAACTAACCAAACAGCATGTCTTGGTATGACAAGATGGATTTGTGACCTCAGGTTTTATCTCATTGTGACCTTGCACTTTATTGCCTGCACTGCACTTTCTCTGGAGCTTTGACATGTTGTCCTGCACCCTGTTATTGTCTTAGCTTGATAGCTGATGTTTTCTATTATTGCGATCTTTATCTCACTGTGTTTTTGTGCTGTACCGGAACTAGAGTAACAATTACTTCATTCTCCTATACTCTTGCGGACTGGAAATGGCATTAAACAATCCTGAGTTGCGTTATTGCACTGAACTGATGGAATAATCCACGTGGATGGCATGCAAAATAAAGATTTTCACTGCGACAATAATAAACCACTTTGCCGTACAATCATTCCTACACACACTGCTGGACAAACTCAGCCAGTCAGACAGGTGGAATAAACAGTCGAAACATTCAGATTCTGAATCTGAGTCTGAACCCATAGATGCTGCCTGTCCTGCTGAAGTCCTCTAGCATTTCCAGCATCAGCAGAATCTTCTGCTTATAAGAAGGAAGGAAGCTATTTGGCCCTTTGCCAGCCATCCAGTCACTTATTTTCCCATAACCCTGTGTTTTTTTAACTACCAAAACCACAAGTGCATCAGCTTTCACCTTCTTACAGGTAGTGGGTTCCAGAACACAATCAATCCTTGGATTAGAATCATGGCTTAATGATCATGAGGTCCTGATGAAGCATCTCGGCCTGAAACATTGCATTCCCCTCCACTGTGTTGCTCCAGATTTCCCGCATCTGCAGAATCTCGTGTCGACCTAAGTTTCGCAGTTTAGATTTGGACAGCATTTTGCATTTTCAGTGGGATCCCTCGCTACCTTCTAAGGTCCAAACAATCCTCTCCTCCCTTGGCAGTCCCCACCCAAGGAACAGCCCAGCTGAATACTCCCTCTCTGCTACTGCATACTCAGCATATTTCAGGTGTGGCCATACCAGGTCCAGTAAACTAATAAACCACCCTTGCTGCTCCACTCAAAACCTCTGGAATTCTGGTCAAACACCACTTGCCTCCCTAATTTCCTGCACACCCACCTGTTGGCTTTCAATGCTCGTAGTTCAATGATCAGTTGGGTCACACTGGTGCACAGTTTTAGTCACCACACTGCAGGAATAAGCTGAAGAGAAAGCAGAAAAAATTCATAGCACTGTTGCTGGCTTTGGAGAGCGCAGGTGAAGGGTCTCGGCCCAAAACGATGACCGTTTATTCCCCTCCATAGATGCTGAATGATCTGCCGATTTCCTCCTGCATTTTGTGTGTTGCGCTGGGGAGCTAGTGTTAAAAGTTCAAAGAAAGTTTATTGTCAGAGTACATATATGTCACCATATACAACCCATTTTCTTACAGGCATTCACAGAAACACAATAGATTTGCTGAAAAACCACACACAAGATGGACAACCAACAAGCAACAGAAAACAAACTGTCCAGATAAAAAGAAAAACAAAATAATAACAAAAAATAAATAATACATATCAAGAACATGAGATGAAGAGTCCTTGAAAGTGAGTCCATAGGTTGTGGAAACAGTTCAGTGTTGGGGAGAGTGAATTTGAGTGAAGTTAACCCTCTGCTTCAGCAGCCTGATGGTTGAGGGGTGATAACTGTTCCTGAACCTGGTGGTGTGGGTCCTCAATAACACTGGCATAGAGTAAAACAGCACACAAACAAGCCCTTCGTCCCATCTTATCAATGTATCAATGCCGACCAAGACTCCCATCCGTGCTAGACCTTTTTGCCAGTATTCAGCCCTCAAATTCTTTCCTATCTCTGTATCTGTCTGAGTACCTTTTAAATATTGTTAATGTACCTGCCTCAACTACTTCATCTGGCAGCTGGTTCAATATACACATCACTCTCTGAGTGAAGACACTTACCCCTTGGGTTGCCTTTAATAATCTTTCTCCTCTCATCTTAAACCTGTGCTCCGTAGTTTTAAAAATTAACTTAATTCTCCCATACATCTAACATACAGTGAAATGTGTTGTGTGGAATCAAATCATCAAGTAGTGGTGGGAGTGGGGGTGGGGGAGCCCGCAGAACCCATGTGGTCACAGGGAAGATGTTCACCAACTCCTGACAGGCAGTGCGGGAATCGAACCCTGATCTTACACCCAGTGCTGTACAGTGTTGTGCTAACCGCTACACCACCATGCTATCCAAACCCCACTACCCTGATGGAGAGAAAAAACTATCAATCCTATCTACAACCTTCACTGGGTCTGGTGATATTGATCCAGAGGCTCTTTGCAAGTCAAGAAAGGCACAGGACTGACTGCTTATGGCCTTTTTAAGTGTAACAAGGACAAAGAAAAAGAAGTTGTGGTTGTCTCATACTCTGACTGGAGATAAAACACACACCACTGATAAGTTATAACCTCCCCACTATTGAGTACATCTACATGGAGCACTGTCACAGGACACCAGCATCCATCATCAGGGACCCCCAGCATCCAGGCCACGCTCTCTTCTCACTGCTGCCATCAGGGAGGAGGTACAGGAGCCTCAGGTCCCACTCAACCAGGCTCAAAAACAGTCATTACCACTCAACCATCAGGATCTTGAACCATATGGGATAACTTCACTCAGCTTCATTCACCCCATCAATGAACTTATTTATTCATTTACTTTTTGGTTTTGCACAATTTTTTGTCTTTTGCACATTGTCCGTTTGTCCATTTCTGTCACCTGTGGTTTTTCATTGATTCTCTTGTGTTTCCTTATATTTACTATGAATGCCCACAAGAAAATAAAGCTCAGGGTTGTAACTGTTGGTGGACATTGTGGGCAGAATTTCAGATGTTGCTGAGAGGGCACACAGCAGTGAGATATATCAGCTGGTTGAGTGGTGTCACTCAACATCAGTAAGACTGCTCAGGATTGAAGTAGGCTGCAGGAGATGTAAACTTAGCCAGCTCCATCATGGGCTCCATAGTATCTTCAAGGAGTGATGCCTCTAAAAGGCAGCATCCCTCACTAAGACCCTCATCACCCAGGTCATGCCTCGTTTTTGTTGCTTCCATCAGGAAGGAGGTCCAGAAGACTGAACAATTCAGGAACAGCTTCTTCCCCTCTGCCATCTGATCTTTGAATGGGCATTGAACCCGTGAACACCACCTCACACACACAGTGCTATTCAGTTATTTTTCTCTATGTTGAGTACATTGTAGTGTTGCAACAAAGTCAAATTCCACAACATATGTCGGTGATATTAAACTGGATTCTAATTCTAAATGGTGACATATACAGTATGTACTTTGATAATAAATTTACTCTGAACTTTGAACCTCTAAGACCCTTTCTATATTGATGCTTCCCGATCTGCCAATATTTAAATTATACCTTGCCTTTCATTTTTTGCTAAGTGGTGCCTTCGCGTTAATCTCTGTTATACTGCATCTATCCTGTATTTTCCCCAGTCACCTCTGCGTGTCCTTCCCACAACTCAGAATTTTGCCCAGCTTGGCAAACTTAGAACTGTTATATCCAAATCCTTGAAGTGATCAGATGAGACACAAACACTGACCCCCCCCCGCAGTATCCTGCTCATCACTGCCTGTCACCGCAAAGAAAGACCATTTCATCCCTTTTCCTACTTCGTGCCTGCCAACCAATGGTGTCCTGGATGGTAGCAACTTCTGACCAACCCCACTGGCCACGAAAAACACATTTAAAAGTTTAGTAATTCTCTCTTTACCTCCATTAAAAAAGCAGGAACTTTCCCCCTTACTGAATGTGCTAGCCCGTTAGGACAATGGATTCTTGATTTGTTTATTCAGAGATCAGCATGGAGCGGGACCTTCTGGCCCAACATGCTACACTGCCCAGTGACCCACCTACTTAACCCTCGCCTCATCACAGAACAATTTACAATGACCAATCATCCCACTAACTTGCAAGTCTTTGGACTGTGGGAAGAAACTGGGGTACCTGGAGGAAGCTCACACAGTCACAAAAAAGAGTCTACAAACTCCTTACGGACTGCGCTGAAATTGAACTCTGAACTCTGACACCCAGAGTTCAGAGTAGTAGCATCGTGCTAATCATTATGCCACAGTGGCGTCCCCAAAGAACAAATGTAAATGGGCTTATTATTGAGTTATAGAACAGAAAGTGATGGGGGAGAGAGATCTGTCCATTTGTACTGAGTTCCAGTGAGTTCCAGTGCAGAAAGCAGTGGTGGGGGTGGGGGGGGGGGGTTGAAATCCATCCATTTGTAGTGACTTCAATCTACATGTAGACTGGGTGAACCAAATTGGTAAAGGTGCTGAGGAAGAGGATTTCTTGGAATGTATGCGGGATGGTTTTTTGAACCAACATGTCGAGGAACCAACTAGAGAGCAGGCTATTCTGGACTGGGTTTTGAGCAATGAGGAAGGGTTAATTAGCGATCTTGTCATGAGAGGCCCCTTGGGTAAGAGTGACCATAATATGGTGGAATTCTTCATTAACATGGAGAGTGACATAGTTAATTCAGAAACAAAGGTTCTGAACTTAAAGAGGGGTAACTTTGAAGGTATGAGACGTGAATTAGCTAAGATAGACTGGCAAATGACACTTAAAGGATTGACGATGGATATGCAATGGCAAGCATTTAAAGGTTGCATGGATGAACTACAACAATTGTTCATCCCAGTTTGGCAAAAGAATAAATCAAGGAAGGTAGTGCACCCGTGGCTGACAAGAGAAATTAGGGATAGTATCAATTCCAAAGAAGTAGCATACAAATTAGCCAGAGAAAGTGGCTCACCTGAGGACTGGGAGAAATTCAGAGTTCAGCAGAGGAGGACAAAGGGCTTAATTAGGAAGGGGAAAAAAGATTATGAGAGAAAACTGGCAGAGAACATAAAAACGGACTGTAAAAGCTTTTATAGATATGTAAAAAGGAAAAGACTGATAAAGACAAATGTAGGTCCCCTGCAGACAGAAACAGGTGAATTGATTATGGGGAGCAAGGACATGGCAGACCAATTGAATAATTACTTTGGTTCTGTCTTCACTAAGGAGGACATAAATAATCTTCCAGAAATAGTAAGGGACAGAGGGTCCAGTGAGCTGGAGGAACTGAGTGAAATACATGTTAGTAGGGAAGTGGTGTTAGGTAAATTGAAGGGATTGAAGGCAGATAAATCCCCAGGGCCAGATGGTCTGCATCCTAGAGTGCTTAAGGAGGTAGCCCAAGAAATAGTGGATGCATTAGTAATAATTTTTCAAAACTCGTTAGATTCTGGACTAGTTCCTGAGGATTGGAGGATGGCTAATGTAACCCCACTTTTTAAAAAAGGAGGGAGAGAGAAACCGGGGAATTATAGGCCGGTTAGCCTAACGTCGGTGGTGGGGAAACTGCTGGAGTCAGTTATCAAGGATGTGATAACAGCACATTTGGAAAGCGGTGAAATGATCGGACAAAGTCAGCATGGATTTGTGAAAGGAAAATCATGTCTGACGAATCTCATAGAATTTTTTGAGGGTGTAACTAGTAGAGTGGATAGGGGAGAACCAGTGGATGTGGTATATTTGGATTTTCAAAAGGCTTTTGACAAGGTCCCACACAGGAGATTAGTGTGCAAACTTAAAGCACACGGTATTGGGGGTAAGGTATTGGTGTGGGTGGAGAATTGGTTAGCAGACAGGAAGCAAAGAGTGGGAATAAACGGGACCTTTTCAGAATGGCAGGCGGTGACTAGTGGGGTACAGCAAGGCTCAGTGCTGGGACCCCAGTTGTTTACAATATATATTAATGACTTGGATGAGGGAATTAAATGCAGCATCTCCAAGTTTGCGGATGACACGAAGCTGGGTGGCAGTGTTAGCAGTGAGGAGGATGCTAAGAGGATGCAGGGTGACTTGGATAGGTTGGGTGAGTGGGCAAACTCATGGCAGATGCAATTTAATGTGGATAAATGTGAAGTTATCCACTTTGGTGGCAAAAATAGGAAAACAGATTATTATCTGAATGGTGGCCAATTAGGAAAAGGGGAGGTGCAACGAGACCTGGGTGTCATTATACACCAGTCATTGAAAGTGGGCATGCAGGTACAGCAGGCGGTGAAAAAGGCGAACGGTATGCTGGCATTTATAGCGAGAGGATTCGAGTACATGAGCAGGGAGGTACTACTGCAGTTGTACAAGGCCTTGGTGAGACCACACCTGGAGTATTGTGTGCAGTTTTGGTCCCCTAATCTGAGGAAAGACATCTTTGCCATAGAGGGAGTACAAAGAAGGTTCACCAGATTGATTCCTGGGATGGCAGGTCTTTCATATGAAGAAAGACTGGATGAACTGGACTTGTACTCGTTGGAATTTAGAAGATTGAGGGGGGATCTGATTGAAACGTATAAGATCCTAAAGGGATTGGACAGGCTAGATGCGGGAAGATTGTTCCCGATGTTGGGGAGGTCCAGAACGAGGGGTCACAGTTTGAGGATAGAGGGGAAGCCTTTTAGGACCGAGATTAGGAAAAACTTCTTCACACAGAGAGTGGTGAATCTGTGGAATTCTCTGCCACAGCAAACTGTTGAGGCCAGTTCATTGGCTATGTTTAAGAGGGAGTTAGATATGGCCCTTGTGGCTACAGGGGTCAGGGGGTATGGAGGGAAGGCTGGGTTCTGAGTTGGATGATCAGCCATGATCATAATAAATGGCGGTGCAGGCTCGAAGGGCCGAATGGCCTACTCCTGCACCTATTTTCTATGTTTCTATGAGTTCCGTGGCGCGTGGCCAAGTGGTTAGGGTGTGGGGCTCATGATCTGAAGGTCATGGGTTCGAGTCTCGGCCAAGGCAGTGTGTCGTGTCTTTGAGCAAGGCACTTCACCACACACTGCTCCAGTCCACCCAGCTGAAAATGGGTACCGGCAAATGCTGGGGGTGAACCTCGCGATAGACTGGCAGTCTACTGGCATCCGAGGGGCAGTCTCGTACTCTGTCGCTTCACGCCACAGAAACCGGCATAAGCACTGGCTTGATGGGCCACAAGGCTCGGGACAGACTTTAACTTTTAACTAACAGTGAGTTCCAGTGAGACAGTGCAGAAAGCAATTGGTGGGGGGGCGGGGGGGCGAGAGAGATCTGTCTATTTGTACTGAGTTACAGTGCAGAAAGCGAAGGGGGAGAAAGATCCATCCATTTACTTTAAGTTGAAATTGCAGAGCTGTTCTGTTCCAATCTGAAACCCCATCTCCAGGACGTAAGCCCATGTCTCCAAGTGTTCAGCCAGACATTCTCCAGCCACCGTATCCACAGGTACTTTCATTACATCTCCCCCCACCCCCCAGGAGGGAAAACGGTCACAGTTGAATACTTTTTCTGATGTGGAACACTGGGAGAATATACATCTGTAATTTATTACAACTTCGGAATGGGAGAAGTGTAACCGTCTGAGCACCAAAACACGCAGGCACAGTCAGGAAACCAACCAGACTCTTGATTTCCAAGCCTTGTACGAGGCCAAGAACATTCTTCCGATGAATATTTAAACAAATTACTAGGGTTTGGTCAAGCTCCCCGTGATATGTATTAACTGAAAATACATTGATCAGCAGGGAAATATTGGAAACATTTCTAGGAACACAAGAGATTCTGCAGATGTTGGAAATCCAGAGCCACGCTCACACAAAATGCTGGAGGAGCTCAGCAGGTCAGGCAGCTCGATGGAAATGAACGACCAGTCAACGCTTCAGGCAGAGACCGTTCACCAGGACTGCAAAGGAAGGGGGAAGATGCCAGAATAAGAAGGTGGGGGGGAGGGGACAGAGTATAAACTTGAAGGTTATAAATGAATCAGGCAGGGGAGGGGGAAATGAAGTAAGAAGCTGGGAGGTGATAGGTGGAAAAGGTAAAGAAGCTGGAGATATCGATGTTCATGCCATCAGGTTGGAGGCATTTTTAGGAATCTTGATCTCAACACAAATGGAATTAATCCATGCCAATCACGCAAGAACAATGCACATTTCTTCCCTCTGAGGCAGAGGCCATTTGGCCCACTGCATCTGTACTAGTCAACAATGGTTTCCACGACTTGCCAGGCCTAAGTTCAAGGACATTCACGCATACGAGAATGGTTCATGAACATCATAGTACGGCAAGTGCCCTGCCCGTGACGGCAAGAAACTGCAAGGAGTCGTGGGCACAGCTCAGGAACCAGCCTCTCCTTCATGGACTCTGTTTACACTACTGAAAGTTCAAAGTAAATTCATTATCAAAGAACATACTCACCAGGTAACAGCCCTAAGATTCATTGCCTTGCTGGCATATTCAATAAATCTATAATAGAATAAGATAACCATAATAGAATCAACAAAAGATCACACCAACCAGTGTGTAAAAGACAACTAACTAGGCAAATCAAAAATAAATAATAATAATAATAATAAAAAATAAAAAATAAGCAACAAATATCAGGAACATGAGATGATGAGTCTTTGCAATCGAGCCCACAGGTTATGGGAACATTTCAATGATGAGGCAGGTGAAGTTGAGTGATGTTATCCTCTTTTTCTCAAAAGCCTGATGGTTGAGGAGCAATAACTATTCCTGAACCTGGTGGTGTGGGTCCTGAAGCTCCTGTAACCTTGGTTAAGTCACAGATCATAGAACATTCAAGCACAGTACAGGCCCTTCAGTCCATAATGGTGTGCTGAGGTTTTAACCAACTCGAAGATCAATCTAACCATTTCCCCCACACACCCCTCCATTTCTCTACCACCCATGTACATGTCTAAGAGTCTTCTGATTGTCGTAATGCATCTGCCTCCAACACCCCCAATAGTACATTCCACACACCCACCACTCTGTGCAAAGGTTGTACCTCTGATATCGCCCCTATACTTTACTCCAATCACCTTCAAATGCCATGTCACATTAGCCATTTCCAC
This sequence comes from Mobula hypostoma, assembly GCF_963921235.1. Taxonomy (NCBI): domain Eukaryota; kingdom Metazoa; phylum Chordata; class Chondrichthyes; order Myliobatiformes; family Myliobatidae; genus Mobula; species Mobula hypostoma. Next base: position 112,701,041 of record NC_086108.1, read on the forward strand.
TCTGGGAAAAAGGAGCTGGCTGTCCATTCTATCAACGATTAAAAGTTAAATTGCATTAACATTTATAACAAATAGCAATTGAGTTGCACAAATGTAATCTATTACATACCAGGGTCAAGATTTGTTTCCCAGTACTAAGCTAGAGAGTAGAACATTATAGTCCAGCACAGGTTCTTTAGCCCCGATGTTGTATCGAGATTTTAGCCTACTCCAAGGTCAATTTAACCCTTCCGTCCTACATAACCCTCAATCTGTCTATAATCCACATGGCTATCCAAGAGCCTCTTAAATGTCCCTAATTTATCTGCCCCAACCACCACTCCTGGCAAGGTGTTCCACACACTTAGTGTTCTCTGTGTAAAAAAAAAACTTACCTCTGACATCCCTCTTATACTTTCCTCTAATCACCTTTACATTATGCCCAGTTATATTGGAAAAAGGGCTGACTGTCCATTTGATCTATACCTCTTATCATCTTGTACACCTCTATCAAGTCACCTCCCATCCTTCTTCAGACAAAAAGCAAAGCTCTAACTCACTTAATCTATCCTCACAAGACATGTTCTCGAATTCAGGCAGCATCCTGCTCAATCTCCTCCGCATCCATAGCTCACTAGGCCAGAAAGGCCTCTTCCACGTTGCATCTCTAAATAAAATGAAAATTAATAAATAAAGCTGTCCTAGGATGGATGGGCTGAAAGGCCTTGCTCTGTCTGATGAGTTCATGATTCAGCAGTTGAGCGGGTAAAGGACGTGCCATATTGTCAAGAGGTGCATCTGTATTTCAGCAGGGTCGGAACCGAGGCAGGACTGTGTCAGAATCAATGAATCTATTCAGTCTGCGCTTTTCTGCAGAGTCACCACACATCAAGAGGGCTCTTTGTGCTGTTACTCCTGTGGACCATGGAGAGCATTCTAACTGGTTGCTTCACTGTCTTGAATGGAGGGATGGGAAAAAGCTGCAGATAGTTGTAAACTCAGCCAGCTCCACCATGGACACCAGACTCCCCAGCATCCAGGACATCTTCAAAAGGCCATGCCTCAAGGAGCAGAATCCATCATGAAGCACTCCCATCACCCAGGACATGCCCTCTTCTCATCACTAACATCACCTCCTCTCATCATTACCATCACCTCTTCTCATCTCTACTATCACCATCACCTCTTCTCATCACTACCATCACCTCCTCTCATCACTACCATCAGGGAGGAGGTACAGGAGCCTGAAGACACACTCTTTTTGTTTCAGGAACAGCTCCTTCCCCTCCACCATCAGATTTCTGAATGGACAAAGAACTCATGAACACTACTTCACTATTTTTTTCTGCCTTTTTGCACAATATGCTTAATTTTTGTATACATTTCTTATTGTAATCTGTATTTTGTGATTATGTATTGTGCTGTACGACTGCCACAGAGTGGAGTTCATGTTATATTCCAGCGATATTTTTTCCTAAAAATATACTTTATTCAGAAATATTACAAAATAAAATTATTTACAAAAACTATTCGTTGACTAGCTGTTTACAATAAACTATTCGCTGGCTCTCAGTCCTTATTCAAAATAAAGATGTTTACAATAAACTGTTCATTGACTCTCAAACCTTAGTCAAGAATAAAACCTATTTACAATAAAAACCAGACGTTGACTCTCATCCCTTTGCCGAAGATTTTTTTTTAAACAGTCTATACCTTTCCACATTTCCAGCCACTGCTGTGGCACTATGTTGATTCTCGCGGCTGACTGACCGGTTTACAATTACTCTGTTCACCGGAGCTGGGACGGGGAAGGTTGGCTGTTACATCAGATGCTCACAGCCATGGTTTGCAACAAGATTGCCATGGCAACCCATATATAAAATTCCTTTACCTTAAACTGACTTGTACATTAAGTAGACTAGAGACATCTCACCTTTTCAAAGTTCAAACATTTATTATCAAAGTACATATATGCCACATATACAACCCTGACATTCATCTACTTGAGGGCATTCTCAATAACTACACAAAACACAATAGAATCATTGAGAGGCTGTGCCCAACAGGACAGACAAACAACCAGTGTGCAAATACAAACTACAAAGAAATGAACAAAATCATAATAATAAATAGATAAGCAACAAATATTAGAAGATGGGATGAAGAGTCCTTGAAACTGATACTAGTATTGAGATGAGGAGTGAAGTTATCCCCTCTGGTTCAAGAGCCTGATGGTTGAGGGGTAATAACTGTTCCTGAACCTGGTGGTATCAGTCCTGAAGCTCCTGGACCTCATCCCTGATGGCAGCAGCGAGAAGAGAGTTTCTCTCCTAGACCCTGTTCCTCAGCACCACCCCAGCCCACATGCTAATTTTCATGTCTTTTTACTGCTGCAAGGAACATATTTCACAACATTTGTCAGCGATGATAAACCTGATTCTGTCACTGTACAACAACGGCTTGCAGTGGAGGTAGTTTGTGAAATGCCCCGCTTCTCCAGTCTTCCAGGGATTACAATGACCATGTCTCAGTTTTTCCACACCCTTCCCCCACCAGTGTGACACGTCTCTTCTTGTACAGTATTCTACACCGACATGCAGATACTATACTTCGCTCAGCACCGTTGCTCCGTCTGCCACAATGGGCAGAACCTATTGTTATTCCCCATTCGGACATGTCGGTCCACGGGCTCCTTTACTGCCACAATGAGGCCATCCTCAGGTCGGAGGAGCAGCACTTCATATTCCGTCTGGGTAGCTTCCAAACTGATGGCTTGAACATGGAGTTCTCCAACTTCTGGTAATCTTTCCCCCTCTCTCTTTTACCATTCCCCATTCTGGCTCCCCTGTCACCACATCCCTTCTCAACTGTACATCACCTCCCCCTGGTGCCCCTCCTCCTTCCATGGTCCATGCTCCTCTCCTATCAGATTCCTCCTTCGTCAGCCCTTTACCTTTTCCAAGGATCATCTCCCAACTTCTCACTTCACTCCTCCCCACCCTCTAATTGTCCCCCTCTCCTGCTCTCACCCCTCTCCTGCCAGCTTGTACTACGTCCCCTCCGTCCACTTTCTTATTCTGGCATCTTCGCCCTTCCTTCCCTGTCCTGGTGAAGGGTCTTGGCGTGAAACATTGACTGTTTACTCTTTTCCATCAATGCTGCCTGACCTGCTCAGTTCCTCCAGCATTTTGTGTTGCTCTGGATTTCCAGCATCTGCAGAATCTCTGGGGTTTATAATCCAGATTCTACAGATATGATTAAACGATAGCCCCCATCTGATATATATCATGGTGCATCACAGCAGAAAAACTCTTCTAATCTTCACACTCATTAATGTCAACCATGAGTTTACTAGCATGTTACCTGGGTTTCATCTCCCAAGTTACAGAGAAAGGTTGAACAAGTTGGGTCTTTATTCTTTGGAGCATAGAAGGTTGAAGGGGGACTTGATAAAGGTATTTAAAATTATGAGGGGGATAGATAGAGTTGACGTGGATAGGCTTTTTTCATTGAGAGTGGGGGAGATTCAAACAAGAGGACATGAGTTGAGAGTTAAGGGGCAAAAGTTTAGGGGTAACATGAGGGGGAACTTCTTTACTCAGAGAGTGGTAGCTGTGTGGAACGAGCTTCCAGCAGAAATGGTTGAGGCAGGTTCGATGTTGTCATTTAAAGTTAAATTGGATAGATATATGGGACAGAAAAGGAATGGAGGGTTATGGGCCGAGTGCAGGTGGGTTGGACTAGGTGAGAGTAAGAGTTCGGCACGGTCTAGAAGGGCCAAGATGGCCTGTTTCCGTGCTGTAATTGTTATATGGTTATAAGGTTATAAATGGAGGGTGATCCACTGGGAGAATGAGGGAGGGTCACATCATTGAAGGGTGATCCATTGGGAGACTGAGGGAGGGTCACACCATTGAAGGGTGATCCATTGGGAGTGAAGGAGGGTCACACTGTTGGAGGGTGATCCATTGGGAGAGTGAGGGAGGGTCACATCGTTGGAGGGTGATCCATTGGGAGTGAAGGAGGGTCACACTGTAGGAGGGTGATCCATTGGGAGAGTGAGGGAGGGTCACATCGTTGAAGGGTGATCCATTGGGAGAGTGAGGGAGGGTCACATCGTTGAAGGGTGATCCATTGGGAGAGTGAGGGAGGGTCACATCGTTGAAGGGTGATCCATTGGGAGAGTGAGGGAGGGTCACACTGTAGGAGGGTGATCCATTGGGAGAGTGAGGAGGGTCACACTGTTGGAAGGTGATCGATTGGGAAAGTCACACTGTGGGAGGGGTGGTAATGAAGGAGAGCTATACTGCGGAAAGTATGGTACTGAGGGAGAGCTACACTGTGGGAGGGGCAATACTGAGGAAGGGTCACTCAAATCCAAGTACAGATTGGCCTCATGGGTCCTCTGAGATAACTAGCAAGACGAACATGATAAAAGTCTTCCTTCCATGTTATATCCATGTTGCATGAATAACAATAGTTTACATTTACATAGAACATAGAAAACCTACAGCACAATACAGGCACGTCGGCCCACAAACCTGTGCCGAACATGTCCCTACCTTCAAAATTACCTAGGGTTACCCATAGCCCTCTATTATTCAGAGCTCCATGTACCTGTCCAGGAGTCTCTTAAACGATCCTATCGCATCCACCTCCACCACTGTCGTTGGCAGCCCATTCCATGCACTCGCCACTCTCTGCATAAAAAACTTACCCCTGACATCTCCTCTGTACCTTCTTCCAAGCACCTTAAATCTACGCCTTCCCGTGTTAGCCATTTCAGCCCTGGGAAAAAGCCTCTGACTATCCACACGATCAATGCCGTCCCCTAATCTGAGGAAAGACATCTTTGCCATAGAGGGAGTACAAAGAAGGTTCACCAGATTGATTCCTGGGATGGCAGGTCTTTCATATGAAGAAAGACTGGATGAACTGGGCTTGTACTCGTTGGAATTTAGAAGATTGAGGGGGGATCTGATTGAAACGTATAAGATCCTAAAGGGATTGGACAGGCTAGATGCAGGAAGATTGTTCCCGATGTTGGGGAGGTCTAGAACGAGGGGTCACAGTTTGAGGATAGAGGGGAAGCCTTTTAGGACCGAGGTTAGGAAAAACTTCTTCACACAGAGAGTGGTGAATCTGTGGAATTCTCTGCCACAGCAAACTGTTGAGGCCAGTTCATTAGCTATGTTTAAAAGGAAGTTAGATATGGCCCTTGTGGCTACAGGGGTCAGGGGGTATGGAGGGAAGGCTGGGTTCTGAGTTGGATGATCAGCCATGATCATAATAAATGGCGGTGCAGGCTCGAAGGGCCGAATGGCCTACTCCTGCACCTATTTTCTATGTTTCTATGTTTCTATTATCCTGTACACCTCTATCAGGTCACCTCTTATCCTCCGTCGCTCCAAGGAGAAAAAGCTGAGTTCACTCAACCTGTTCTCATAAGGCATGCCCCCCAATCCAGGCAACATCCTTGTAAATCTCCTCTGCACCCTTTCTATGGTTTCCACATCCTTCCTGTAGTGAGGCGACCAGAACTGAGTGCAGTACTCCAAGTGAGATCGCACCAGGGTCCTATATAGCTGCAACATTACCTCTCAGCTCCTAAACTCAATCCCACGATTGATGAAGGACAACACACCATATGCCTTCTTAGTTGATTATTTTTCGCTCCCACTCCCACCTCCGATCCCATCCCAACGTGAATCACAGCAGGTGGAGATGACACTGAGGCTTTGTAAGGCATTGGTCAGACCGCACCTGGAGTATAGTGAGCAGTTTTGGGCCTCCTGTCTAGGAAAGAATGTGCTGGGATTGGCAACTGTCCAGATGAGATTCATGAGAATGATCCCTGGACTGTAAGGTTTAAATGCATGAGGAACGTTTGATGGCTCTGTGCCTCTACTCCCTGGAATTGTAGTCAGAGGCATCTTATTGAAACCTATCGAATACTGAAAGGTCTAGATAGAGTGGATGTGGAGAGGATGTTTCCTATAGTGGGGGAGTCTAGGAGCAGAGGGCACAGCCTCAGAATAGAGGGCCGCCCATTTAGAACAGAGATGAGGAGGAATTTTTATAGCCAGAGATTGGTGAATCTGTGCAATCCGTTGCCACAGATGGCTGTGGAGGCCAAGTCATTGGATGTATTTAAATTGGAGGTCGATAGGGTCTTGCCAAAGGGTTTCAGCCCAAAACGTCAATTGTATTCTTTTCCTGGATGCTGCCTGGCTTCCTGAGTTCCTCCAGCATTTTGTCTGTGTTGCTTGGATTTCTAGCATCTGCAGATTTTCTCCTGTTTGTGGAGGTTGATAGGTTCTTGACTATTCAGGGCATCAAAAGGTTACGGGGAGAAGGCAGGAGAATGAGATTAAGAGGGATAATAAATCAGCCATGATGGAATGGCAGAGCAGACTCAATGGGCTGAATGGCCTGATTCTGCTCCTTTGTCTTATGGTTTTCTGATCTAGGCCAATACTCCAGCAATGATTAGAAAGCACCAGCAATAACATTTCAATGCAACATTATTGAAAGGCGCTCCCAGAAATGTGCACAAGGTTTATGGGCTAATTTAGCAGTGAAAAAGAACATTGAAATGCCTTGAAAACCTCTCCTCAAACATCTGGTTGGCATCACTTCCCCCTGTTACTGGGCAGTATCAGAAAGAATTCTATTTTGCTCTGTTCTTGAACAGAGAAAGTCTGTTTGCGAAGGGGATCTGCAGCCAGCACAGATCAGTCACAGTGATACTGAATGTCCACGTAGGTTAGAGAGAGCGGGTGACTTACTCCTGCTAATTCCCTCTGCTTTAGCATTTTATCAATCAATCCCTTCTTCATTAAAACAGGAACACGGTGAAAACCAGCATCGGATCTGCAATTGGACAAAACTGGGCACCACGATAGCGCAGTGGTTACTGTGATGCCATTACAGATACGGCTGTTCCACTGTTCCACATTCAATTCTGGCGCCATCTGTAAGGGTTTTCCCCACAGAATGCATGGATTTTCCCCAGATGCTCCGCTTTCCTCCCAGAGCCCAAAGGCTTACTGGGTAGGTTATCTGAGTTGTAAATTGTTCTATGATTAGGTTAGGGTTAATCTGATTTGGTTGCAGTTGCCAGGGCAACATGGCTCAAATGGGCAAAAGGGCCTACTGTGCTCTGTATCACTAAATAAATGAAGGAAAAGTCACTGTAGAGAGTAGAATAATGGTGAATATCATCAAACATACACTCAGTGGCCACTTTAATAAGTACTTGACTCCTGGACTCCTGCTTGTTAATGCCGGTATCTAATTTGACAGCAACTCAATGCATAAAAGCATACAGACATGGTCAAGAGGTTCAGTTGTTGCTCAGACCAAACATCAGAATGGGGAAGAAATGTGATCTAACTGACTGATGGTGGAGTAATTGTTGGTGTCAGATGGGGTGGTTCGAGTATCTCAGAAACTGCTGCTCTCATGCAACAGTCTCCAGAGTTTACAGAGTATGGTGCAAGAAACAAAATTAATCCAGTGAATGGCAGTTCTGTGGACAAAAACGCCTTGCTGTTAACGAGAGAGGAGAATGGCCAGACTATTTCAATCTGACAGGAAGGTGACAGTAACTCAAATAACCAGACATTACAACAGTGGTGTTCAGAAGAGCATCTCTGAACGCACAATATGTTGAGCCCTGAAGTGGATGGGCTACAGCAACATAAGACTACACCAGGGGCAAAGTCCTGGTCCTAATAAAGTGGCCACTGAGTACATTCTTCCCTCTCAACCCCATTCTCCTGACTTCTCCCTGTAACCTTTGATGCCCTGGCTAATCAAGAACTTATCACTCTCCATTTTAAATGCATCCAATGCCTTGCCTCCATAGCCGAGTGCGGCAATGGATTCACCACCTTCTGGCCATTCTGCTGGGTGATCCGATAGCGTAGCAGTTAACACAAGGCTTCACAGTAGGTCAGGGTTCAATTCCCGCTGCTGTCTGCAAGGAGTTGGTACGTTCTCTCCGTGACCGTGTGGGTTTCCCCGGGACACTCCGCTTTCCTCCCACATTCCAAAGACAAAGGAGTAGGTAGCTTTGGCCACGATACGTTGTGGCTGGAACCACGGCAACATTTGCAGGCTGCACCAGCACGTCCTGGACCTGTGTTGGTCATTGACCCAAACACTGCATGTTTTAATGTTTCAGACTACATGAGACAAGTAGAGCCCATCTCTTTTATCAGCTGCTGGAATGGTGGAACGATGGGGGTGCACAGTGGCAGTAGTGGTTAGCAAACTTCTTCACAGTACGGGCAATCCGGTTTCAATTGCTGCTGTTGCCTGCGAGGAGTGTGTACGCTCCCCCCACGACTGCATGCGCTCTCTCCGGATGCTCCGGCTTCCGCTCACAGTCCAAAGACGTACCGGTTGATAGGTTAATTGTTCATTGTAAATTGTCCTATGATTAGGCTCGGGTCAAATTGGAGGATTGCTGGGTGGCGTAACTGATGAGCTGGAAGGGCCCTCTTCCTCGCTGTATCTCAATAAAATAAATAAACAAACAAAACAAAAAACATTAACAGGAGTCCAGCTTCCTTATTTAATCAAATTATTAACTGGTTAAACCACAACCACTTAGCAAAGCCCAGGAGCGGAAGAGTCTACAGAAAGGGGTGGATTTGCCCCAGTCCATCGCGGGTAAAGCCTACCCCACCAATGAGGGCATCTACAAGAAGTACTGCCTCGAGAAAGCAGCATCCATCATCAGGGATCCCCACCATCCAGGCCAGGCTCTCTTCTCACTGCTGCCATCAGGAAGGAGGTACAGGAGCCTCAGAACCCACACCACCAGGTTCAGGAACAGTTATTACCCCTCAGACATCGGGCTCTCGTACTGGAGTGAATAACTTCACTCACCACAACACTGAACCGATTCCACAACCTACACACTCACTCTCGAGGACTCCACGATGCTCATCGTCAGTACTTTATTTGCACAATCTGCCTTCGTTTGCGCATCATTCGTTGTCAATCTTTGTTCAGGGACAGCTTTTCATAAATTCCATTGTATTTCCTTGTTTTTGTATTCATGTCACAGAAAATTCATTATCCATTACAAGGCATTTGTAAAAGTTTATCGAAGTAATTTATAATTTAATGATAAATTTGACTTGACCTTTATTCAGCCTTGTCAGAAAGTGCACCAGCACAGCATTGATTGTTTTTCTGCACACAACAGCAAACTCATCGGAATGCTGACACACTGCTGACCAGGACAATGACATTTTCCACGCACACCGTCTCCAGCCATCGAACCAGGTCACGTGCACAACGTTCTGATGCCTCAGCACGATTGTGAATCGTGACAGTAAGTATGATCATGGATATGGAAGAGGTATCAGCCTCCCCACCATGGACTGTCTACACTCCCATTGCCTCGGTATCGGCCTCCCCTCCATGGACTGTCTACACTCCCATTGCCTCGGTATCAGCCTCTCCTCCATGGACTGTCTACACTGCCATTGCCTCAGTGAAGCAGCTAACAAAGTCAAGGACCCCACCCACCCCAGACATTCTCTCTTCTCCCCCTCCCACCAGGCAGAAGACACAAAAACCTGAAAGTATGTCCCACCAGGTTCAAGAACAGCTTCTACCTCACTGTTATCAGCCTCTTGAACAGACACGTCATGTACGATACCCTCAAAATACTCCTCGTTGTGATCTTGCTCTTTAACGTTTATCTGCACCGCACTTTCTCTGTAGCTGTTACACTTTATTCTGCACTGCTTTACCCTGTTCTACCTCAATGCACTGTGTAGTGATCTGAACTGCACGAACCGTATGGAAGACAAACTTTTCACTGTGTCTCAGTGACAAGAATAAACTGATTCCAATTTCTTGAGATCCTCTGATGGGACAGAAGGCAGAATGAAAGAGCCACAGTAAAATCTAATTTACACACAAGAGATTCTGCAGGTGCTGGGATCTCAGAACAACACACACAAAACGCTGGAGGAACTCAGCAGGCCAGGCATCTACGGAAATGAATAAACCGTCAATATTCTGGGCCGAGATCCCTCATCAGGACTGGTAAGGAAGGGGGAAGGAGTACAAACAGGGTGAAAGATGAATCTCTTTCTCCCCCCAGTAATAACTGGGGAGGAAGAATCGTGCGGCACTGGAGCAAGCCCTTCAGACACCACGTTGTGCCGAAACGCTGAGTAAATGCCCAACTAACCGAATCGCCTGCTGACGCGATGTCCACATCACCCAAATGTGCCTAACTGACAGCTTCTTGTACCATACTGCTATTTGTTTTACAATCTGTTGTATTTACCTTCACCACCTCCCCAGCAGTGCACTCCAGACCTCACCCTGTCCAATAAAACTTGCTGCACAAGCACTCTGAACTCAAATACACACCCTCTGGTATTGTCAACGCTGGGAAAATGATACGGCCTGTCTACTCTATCTATGCCTCTCAATCTTACAAACCTCTGTCAGATCTCCGCAGCCTCCGCCACTCCAGAGAAAACAACCCAAGTTTGTCTGAACTCTCGTTATAGTACCTGCTCTCGAATCCAGGCAGCATCCTGGTGAACCTCTTCCACATTCCTCCAGAGCCTTGACATCCTTGCTATAATGGGGCGAGCAGAACTACATGCAATATTCCAGGTGCGGCCTAACTAGAGCTTTATAAAGCTGCAGCATAACTTCCTGACTCTTGAACTAATACAGATAAGCATTCCACATGCCTTATTTACTACCCTTATCAGAATGTGTAACCACTTCCAGGCAATAATGAACTTGTTTCTCAAGATCACTCTGAACCCCGTCTAGGCTCATGAGTGGGTGTGGTACCTAACCAGATTTCTTTATTCATTTTACTTTACATTGCTTCCGTGATGTCACTATCGTGTCAACTCTTTTTCTGAAAGTTTATCTATGTAATCTTGTAAATTGTCTGGCAGCCTTTTTGTTTTTGTTTTTGATTTGTTTTGTCTCTGCTCCACCTGGAGCTGTATTTCCATCCGGGGGTCAGTGTGGACATGGTGGAGGATTACAAATACCTGGGGATACGAATTGACAATAAACTGGACTGGTCAAAGAACACTGAGGCTGTCTACAAGAAGGGTCAGAGCCGTCTCTATTTCCTGAGGAGACTGAGGTCCTTTAACATCTGCTGGACGATGCTGAGGATGTTCTACGAGTCTGTGGTGGCCAGTGCGATCATGTTTGCTGTTGTGTGCTGGGGCAGCAAGCTGAGGGTAGCAGACACCAACAGAATCAACAAACTCATTGAAGTTGTGGGGATAGAACTGGACTCTCTCACGGTGGTTTCTGAAAAGAGGATGCTGTCCAAGTTGCATGCCATCTTGGACAATGTCTCCCATCCACTACATAATGTACTGGTTGGGCAGAGGAGTACATTCAGCCAGAGACTCATTCCACCGAGATGCAGCACAGAGCATCATAGGAAGTCATTCCTGCCTGTGGCCATCAAACTTTACAACACCTCCCTTGGAGGGTCAGACACCCTGAGCCAATAGGCTGGTCCCGGACTTATTTCCTGGCATAATTTACATATTACTATTTAACTATTTATGGTTTTATTACTATTTAATTATTTATGGTGCAACTGTAACGAAAACCAATTTCCCCCGGGATCAACAAAGTATGACTTTGACTATTGTACATCTTCAATATATTTTGTCTTTGTAAAACTGAAAATTGTAAATAAAATATTTTAAAAAATCACTCTGAACATCTCCTGTTATTAAGGGTGTACGCTCTCCTTCTTCTCCGTGGATGTGGTCCTGTGATCCCGAGAGCAATGCCGTCTGGAGCTGTGCTCCTGGTAGGGTCACCCATGCCGGTAAGGTCGAGGGTGAGGTCCCTGACAAAGAACAATCCAACCAAGACCTCAACGGTGGAACAGGCGGACGAAGTTACTTCGAACTCAACGGCTGTGAAGGCGGATGAAGGCTGCAACAAATCCATCAGCTCCAATCGTCGTGGTTTCCATGCCATTGGAATCAGTTGGTTGATTTGTGAAGTATCGTGTGCTTCTTGGAGTGCAACATCAAGTACACGTTAAACTAACTCACGCACAGGCGTCTTCACTCTGTGGGCCACTTCTTCAGAACGAAGACCATCATCCTCAACCTCGAGGGATAGTCACGACCCTCTCCTTACATTTGACCTACCCAACTGCAACACCTCACACCTACCAGGATTAAAGTCCACATGCCAATTCTCCACCCCAATAGTTTACATCCCACCCCACATCATTAGAAATCTATTATGTACTGCAATGTACTGCTGCCACAAAACAACTAATTTCACAACGTGTGCCAGTGATAACAAAGCAGATTCCGATGTGCGGCAACACTTGTGGGCTGCCCCCGGCACATCCTTAGGTTGTGTTGGTTCTTAGCGCAAATGATGCATTTCACTATGTTTTGATGGACAGATGATAAATAAATTGGAGGACCACTTTGCTGAGCACCTCCGCTCCATCCGCCAAAAAAAAAACGGAATTTCCTGGTGGGCCACATCTTAAATGTCCATTCCCATTCCGACATGTTAGTCTCTTGTTGAATGATGAGGTCACACCTTATATTCTGTCTGCATAGCCTCCAATCTGATGGCATTAATATAGATTACTTCTTCTGGTTTTAAAAAAAAAGATGTTTTCTTCCCCCTCCCCTCTTCTATTCCCCACTCTGGTCTCTTACCTCTTCTCAGCTGCCTATCACCTCCCCCTGGTGCCCCTCCTCCTTCCTCTTCTCCCATGGTCCACTCTCCTCTCCTTTCAGATTCCTTCTTCTCCAGCTCTTTACCTTTCCCAACCACCTGGCTTCACCTATCACCTTCCAGCTACTCTGCCTCCCCCTGCTCCCACTTTTTTTTTATTCTGGCATCTTCCCCCTTTCTTTCCAGCCCCGAAGAAGGGACTTGGCCTGAAACGATTCATTTCCATGTATGCTGCCTGACCTGCCGAGTTCCTCCAGCGTGTGGTGCGCACTGCTTCGGATAAATAAATCTGAATCTGAAAGAGCACAATGAATTCTGAAGAATGTTGGCAATAATTTTCTAATCTCATAGAGTAAGGAGAACTCTGAAATTATCAACAGTTACCAATAAAATCAAATCCTCTGGAGATAACTCTTAAAGTGCTTTGAAAGGGTTTGACTTATTACAAGATTGCAAAATGTCCCTCGTAAAACCAACCCATAATTATTTAATCAAACCATGAGCTTTACTTTAAGCATTTTTTTTTACTGTAATAGACTGGTTCCAGGGTTCTTGTGCACAGGGGGTGAAGAGGTTGTTGAGAGAAATGAGTTCCACTGAAAGTCAGAACAATGATTGTTAGTTGGTAGCGGTTCAATAAAATCAGCCAATAGATCGAGTGGTGGTGAAAACACAAGCTAAAACTTACCATCCCAACACGTTGGAGGAATTCAGCAGGTTGGGCAGCATCCGTGGAAATGATCAGTCAACGTTTCGGGCCGGAACCCTTCGTCAGGACTGTAGAGGGAAGGGGCAGAGGCCCTATAAAGAAGGTGGGGGGAGGGTGGGAAGGAGAAGGCTGGTAGGCTTCAGGTGAAAAACCAGTAAGGGGAAAGATAAAGGGGTGGGAGAGGGGAAGCAGGGAGGGGATAGGCAGGAAAGCTGAAGAAGGAATAGGGGAAAACACAATGGGTAGTAGAAGGAGGTGGAACCATAAGGGAGGTGATGGGCAGCTGGGGGAGGGGGCAGAGGGAAATAGGGGTAGAGGAAGGGAGAGGGAGGGAATTACCAGAAGTTGGAGAATTCTATGCTCATACCAAGGGGCTGGAGACTACCTAGATGGTATATGAGGTGTTGCTCCTCCAACCTGAGTTTAGCCTCATCATGGCAGTAGAGGAGGCCATGTATGGACATATCCGAATGGGAATGGGAAGCAGAGTTTGTCTTTTTTTGCACATTGATTGCTTGTCAGCTGTTGTGAATGTCTGGAAGAAAATGAATCTCAGGATAGCGTATTTTGATATAACCGTACTTTGATAATACATTTGCTGTGAACTTTGAAAAGGAAAGTCTCTCGCAAATTTCTACAGATGTACCATGGAGAGCATTCTGACTGGTTCCATCACCGTCTGGTACGGAGGGGCCACCGATCAGAATCGGAAAAGGCCGCAGAATGTTGTAAACTCAGCCAGATCCATCATGGACACGAGTCTCCCCAGCATCGAGGACAGCTTCAATAGGAGATGCCTTGAAAAGGCAACATCCGTCATAAAAAAAAACCCAAATCGCCCAGGACATACCCTCTTCTCATTCCTACCGTCAAGGAGGTGGTACAGGAGCCTGAAGACACACTCAATGCTTCAGGGACAGTTTCTTCCCCATCACCATCAGATCTCTGAATGGACAATGTACCCATGTACACTGCACAATTATTTTTTCTTTGCTCTCATTTTTCATTTTTATATATATTACTTGTAATTTATAGTTTTTTGTGTATTGTAATTACTGCTGTCACAAAACAACACATTTCATGACATATACCAGTGATATTAAACCTGATACTGCAAAATAAAAGTCACTGAGTACAGCAAGACATATAGTATTATTTTGCAACTGTTGCACAGGTATAACCTGGATATATTACACAGCTCCATTACCGAGGAAACAATGGCCCTAATAGATCGGAAAGCTTGAAACAAAGCCAGCATTACACTTAACATCATTCAAAAACATTATCAAATTCTTTAGCACATACCAGAGAGTGATCTGTGCTTGTGACCTGCATGAACTGGGCACCCGCCTATTACTTCCCCCTGGGTCCCCATCTCCTATGGTCCACTATCCTCTCCCATAACATTCTTTCTTCTCCAGCCTTTGACCTTTCCCACCCACCTGGCTTCACCTATCACCTTCAAGCTGGCCTACTTCCACTCCCCCCACCTTTTCATTCTGGCATCTTCCCCCTTCCTTTCCGGTCCTGAAGAAGGGTCTCACCCAGAAAAGTTAACTGTTTACTCTTTTCCACAGAGGCTGCCTGACCTGCTGAGTTCCTCCAGCATTTTGCGTGTTGCACAAGTTATTATCTGGTGGTTGGTAGCTTGCCGGAGTAATGGTCAGATTTTATCAGGATGGAGGCTACCCAAATAGAATATGCAACACACTTTATCAAAGTTGCTGGTGAACGCAGCAGGCCAGGCAGCATCTCTAGGAAGAGGTACAGTCGACGTTTCAGGCCGAGACCCTTCGTTAGGACTATCAACATGTTGCTCCTTCAATCTGAGAGTGAAAAGAATGGGAATGGGCATTTAAATGGTTGGTCACTGGGAAATCTTGCCTCTGCAGAAGCAGCAAAGGTGCTTTGACAAAGCAGTCCCCCAGTTTACAACGGGCAGCCTCTGAATCGAGAAGGGAATCATGGAGAGAGCAATCCCAACAGAAAGCCGAGGGTTGGGGAGGGGGGGTGGGGGTGTGGACAGTGACATCTAATCCATCTCTGACTACTATTCTAACCCGTCCCACTCACCCAAACCTGGATTAGAGTCCTCCACCCACTCCCATCCAAACTACTCCGAAGTGCTGAAACTGAACCCACATTCCCCACTTGGGCTGGCAGCTCGTTGTACACTCTCACCACCCTCTGAGTGAAGGGGTTTCCCTTGTACATTTCACCCTTCACCTCTGACCTCTAAGGGTTATAAAATAAGGGGCTAGACATCTAATGCAAGGCACTTGGGAAATGCTTCCCCCAAATGGAGGGGAACCTCTGAAATTCTTGGGTAATGGAGACCCAATCATTCGATTTGTTCCCTTCAAAGTAAAATTATTATCAAGGTACATATACGTCACCATATTAAACTGCAAGATCCATTTTATACGGGCATTCACAGTAAATACAAAGAAAACCAATAGAATCAACAAAAGACTGAATCAAAGAAGACGGACAATCAAGATGCAAAAGATAACAAGCTGTGCAAATACACAAAAAAAAATAATCATAATAAATAAATAAGCAATAAGTATCAACACGAGTCCTTGAAAGTGAGTCCCGTGGGCTTTAGTTCAAGGGCCTGCGGGTTGAGGGGTAATAGCTGTTTTTGAACCCAGTGCTGAGAGTTCAAAGGCTCCTGTACCTCCTTCCTGACAGCAGCAGCGAGTAGAGCATGTCCTGGGTGGTGGGGGTCCCTGATGATGGAGGCTGCTTTCCCGAGACAGCGCTCCTCTAAATGTTTTCAGTGGTGGGGAGAGCTTTCCTGTGACGGACTGGGCTGTATCCACTTCTTGTAGGCTTTTCCATTCAAGGTCTTTGGCAGTTTCAGACCATGCCAAGGCTTCAAGCAAATTGGCCAAGCTTTTAAATGATCATAAATCTGAACTGAAGGATCCAGCTTCAATCAGCTAATGTCTTTTCTCCGCAGTGTGTTCAGGAAAAGGCAATGATTATTTTATCTAGAGATTTAGAGATACAGCTTGGAAGGGTCCCTTCTGGTCCAACAAGCTACACTCCCCAGCAAACCACCTACTTACCCCTAATTGTAGACAATTTAAAATGACAAATTAGCCTACGAAGCAGTATGCCTCGAAGCTGTGGAAAGAAACAGCTGCATCCAGAGCAAAGTCATGCGGTCACGTGGAGAATGTACAAATTCTTCACACAACAGTGGAGGGAATCGAACCCAAGTCTCTGGCACTGTAATTTTCTTATGCATACGACAATGCTACTGTGCCCCCACCCCCACAGATTATGCTCACTAGAGCTCTCTGCCACGAACACGCCTGCACATGAAGTGGGGCCATTCGGTCCACTATCCTATCCCATCATTCGATGTGATCATGGCTGATTTGCCATAGGCCTCATCTCCTCTTCTGTTCCAGTTCGCAACCCTCGCTTTCAGCCCCCTGATCTGTCAAACATTGCAAGTTCAAGCTCAAGTTAAACACACCACGTATACAGCCAAACAAAACATTGTTTCTCTGGGGCCAAGATGGAAAACACCATACATAGAGTCACACATACAACATATAGCTATGATCCAGCACGTACAGTCACAAAATAATATTAGCACAAGTCCCTGAGTGAAGACCGATGGGTTGACGCAAAATGTGAGATGCATTTTATGTAAGACATTACAATGTCACTGACATTATTATAATAAAACAAAGTCATATAAATATGTTTCCTTAAAGCTGTCATAGACAAGGGGTGGTATCAGAGATGAACTCCCATTTCCTATTAAATGCTCCCTATGGTGTGCATCTCAAGTAGCCTCCGGCAACCAAGTCAAGTTCCTGGCCTTCAGGTCTGGCTTAGCTACCAAGCCCGGAGAAATTGTTTCTACTGACAGAAGTAGCAAAAGCAGGAAACTGGCACTTAAAACCAGTCCCTTCAAGAAGATGGGCCTCTTCAGCTGTGGTTGGCAGCTCATCTAGAAGGGAAACTCTGACCTTAAACCTCCACTGCCTTGTGGCTTTACCCAATCATGAGGAAGGCTTCGGCAGTAAACCTGCAGAAAAATCCGGAGCTGGAGTCCCTAAGGCAGTTCTACGTTGAGTTCAACGCTGACTGGCAACTCCTGCGATGCTGCTGGTACCAAACTGTATCGGTCTCTGCCGTTCCTTTGGGTTCAGCAGATACGTGGACAGAGAGAGAGAGAGAGAGTTTGCTGCATGTGTGTCAGCTTGCTCTCCATATCGTCTCGTCCTGGCTTGCACATCTAGACAGATAGGATGCAACAACCATGGTTAACCCAGACCGATGGAGACCTCCAATAAATACATCAAACAGCAGTAATAAAAGATGTAGGGTGCCCAGTGTAGGATGTCCATGAGTCAGGGAGTGGAAGAGGAACAGCAGGACATTCAAATAGGGTATTCTCTCCCTCCCCTTTTAATCAACGATTCAATCTTCACACCGAGGTGAAGAATTCCACACATTCATCAGCTGATGAGAAGTTCCCCTTGCTTAAAGACCGGTTTTACTTGAGGGGAGCGGAATGTATAAGTGTGGTGTCTACTTAACCTGTTGATTTAACCCCAGCCTAATCAACTGGTAATTTGATTCTACTAGCCCATACGTCTTTGGACAGAGAGAGGAAACTGGAGCACATGGAGGAAATCCGTGTGATGAATGGGAGGAACACACAAATTCCTTACGGTCAGCACTGGAATTGAACCCCGAACTCCAGAGTGCCTGGGCTGTAAAAGCTTTGTATTATCCATCGCGCTACCATGACGCCGTCCAATCCATCGCGCTCCCGCAGCGCCATCCAATCCATCGCGCTCCCGCGGCGCCGTCCAATCCATCGCGCTCCCGCAGCGCCATCCAATCCTCCCTTTCAGGAACTCGAAGGCACCACATTATAGTGAAGGAAAATCAGTATTCTGATGCAATGCAATGCAATAGACTAAAATTAGCAGCAAAGCCTCAAGAGTTTGTTATGTCCTTGGTTTTATTACAGGTGGAGGGGAGAGGCAAGACTTGCTCAAGCTACTTTGAAAAAATTAAGGCTGTGTCATTTCTCTCCCCGACTGCTGGTCTTGCTCAAATTACCCTGCTGCTCTCCATGCTGGAGCAGAGAGTCAGAAAGTAACACATTGGGCAATTCCATACTACCGAGAGCATGAGTCAAAAGGAAAGAGATCTGAAACATTTTCTCATAAAATGATTGTGAAATCCACCAGTGAATTGATATTTGATTTCATTAAACCTTTCTGATATGGGTCAGTGAAACCTCCAGTCAGAACTCTGCTTCACCTTCAGTCCATGATATATCTGGATGTTGATTTAATAATGACAGTTATTGACACAACCTCATTTACCCAACACGGATAAATTCCTCTGTGAATCAAAGACATGCTGTTTCACAATGGTGCTTTATTTTGTTTCTTTTACTCAACACTCCTTGCATTCTCTCTAAAATGACCTCAACGGCCTCTCAAAACATTCTGTGTCCTGCCACACACCTGTGATGGAGTCCTCCTTTACCTGCCAACCGTATACTTTCACTGCTCTAACGTAACAAGCTGTATCCCTGCTTGGTACGGAAACTGCACTGCAGCAGACAGGAAAGCTCTAGGCGGGTAGTTAAAACCATCCAATGACAGCTCTAGGTGGGTAGTTAAAACTGTCCAATGCATCACTGGCACCAGCCTACCCGTCATCAAGGACGTACATACAGAAAGTCACTGGTAAAGGGCCAAACACCTCCACTCACTAACCGACCCCTTCACACCCCCAACCACCACTACTTTATCATTTCCTGTCAGTCACCTTATGTACAGACACTCATGTGCCTAGCGTCACTTTCTGGACATACAATCAATGCATTTAAGCTACCTTATGTGTTTCTATTTATTGTGTTTTTTTTATTATTATTACATTTTATTGTGCTTTTGTGCTACATCAAATCTAGGGTAACAATTATATTTTTTCTCCTTTACATTTGTGTACTGGAAATGACATAAAACAATCTTGAATCTTGACAATTAAACCACCTCAGAGACTGATTGAAAGTTGTCGAGTAGATAAGGGAATTATTACAATTCATTACAATTGAAGTTGAAATTTGAACAGTTGAAAATTCAAAAAAAAGAAAAGAGACTGGCTATGGAATGTAACTATCTTTGTTGGAAAGGATTGCTGTCACAGGTTTATGAGGACATAGTGTTGTCTTTATTTTTCTTTCAAGGGGAAGATCTGTTACTATGTGTGCATAACAAAGAACTTCAGTTGCCAGTGAGCAATATGAGGGGGTTCACCTGGAACTGGAAGCTCCAATAGTGACTGGGGGTTGCACATACATAGCAGCAGGGTAAGTCATAAACTGTTCTAATGTAAACCCATGCCATGTTTGAACAAACATAACTTAATTCCCTGCACAGATGGTGCCTGACCTGCCAAGTCTTTCCAGCATTTTGTTGTCATAAAGTGTCACAGTGCCCAGTTGCAGGCTGTTCAGTCCACCTTGGCAATGCCCACCGTCACGTACCCAGCTATCAATTCTTGTAATTAATTGATCTGTATGCACTCCAGAAGTGGGGCTTGAGATAGCAAGACAGAATTTTCTCAGGTGTGATGGAGTCAATAGTCATCACATCCACCAAGATAGAGTAAGAATTTTGACTTGCATAATGTTCATGCATACCAAATCATTATAAAACCAAAAGACTTAAGAGCAAAATTTGGCCACCCAGACCACGGAGTCTGTTCTGCCATTCCATCATGGCAGATCTGTTATCCCTCTCAAACCCATTCTCCTGCCCTCTCCCCGTAATGCCCTGTCTAATCAAGAACATATCAACCTCCGCATTAAATACACCCAGTGACTTGGCCTCCACAGCCAATAAGTTCCACAGATTCCCCCACTGGCTAAGAAAAAGTTTCCAATTCTGTTCTAAAGGGAAGTCCTTGTATTTGGAGGCTGTGCCCTCTGGTCCTTGACTTCCCTGCTATAGGAAACATTCTCTCCACATCCACTTTATCTAGGACATTCAAACAGGTTTCAATAAAATCCCCTCATTCTTCTGAACTCCAGTGAGTACAGGCCCAGAGCCAGCAAGAAATGGCAGTGTAGTGGCTAGCACAACACCTCTCAGTACAGGCAACATGGATTCAGTTCCCTTTGCTGCCAGTACAGAGTTTGTACGGTCTCCTCAAAACCATGTGGGTTTCCTCCTGGTCCTCGAGTTCCCCCCAACAGTTCAAAGACATACCTTAATTGGACATGGCATCAAAGGGAGAAGGCTGGAAACTGGGGTTGAGGAGGAGATAAAGAGGATCAGCCATGATTGAATGGCAGAACAGACTCGATGGGCTAGATGGCCTCATTCTGCTCCTATGTCTTATGGTCTGATACCGGTTGGTGGGCTAATCGATCATTGTAAATTGCCCCATGATTAGGTTAGGGTTAAATCGAGACATTACTGGGTAGTATGCTTGAAAGGCCTATTCCTCGCTGTATCTCAATAAATGTTCCTCATATACATTAACCCTTTTCAGTGCCAGGATCATTCTCATGAATCTCCTCTGGACCCTCAATGCCAACACACCCCTTCTTAGATATGGGGCTCAAAACTGCACACAGCACTCCAGACGCGGTCTCACCAATGCCTTATTATGGATGGGCTGATAACATTAACAGCTGGAAAAACACACAAATCAAAAGAAGTTAACGAAGAATTTGATAGACATGAGAGATTCTGCAGATGCCGGACATCCACATCAACATACACAAAGCGCTGCAGGAACTCACCAGGTCAAGCAGCGTCTATGGAGATATATATATATATATATAAACAGTCGACATTTTGAGCCGAGAGACTTTTTTCAGGACTGGAAAGGAAGGGGGAAGATGCCAGAATAAAAAAAGTGGGAGCAGGGGAATGAGGATAGCTAGGTGAGAGGTGAAATCAGGTGGGGAGGAAAGGTAAAGGGCTGGAGAAGAAGGAATCTGATAGGAGAGAAGACTGCACCACTGGAGAAAGAGAAAGGAACCCAGAGGGAAGTGATAAGCAGGAGAGAAGAGGCAAGAGGCCAGAGTGGGGGATACAAGAAGAGGGAAGGGGAAGGGAATTTTTTTAAAACTAGAAGAAATCAACATTCATGCCCTCAGGTTGGAGGCTACCAGTTGTGTTGTTCCTGCACTCAGAGTGGCCTCATCATCGTACAAGAGGAGGCCATGGGCTGACATGTCAGAAGGAAAATTTGAGACCCAAATTTTGATTTGATGCACAGTTTTGCATAAAGATATGTAAAGAGTAGCATTGTTTGTCAGGCGTACATCAAAATATACAGTGAAATGTGTCATTTTCATCAACGTCCAGAGTCTGAGGATTGTGCTGGGATAGCCTGCCAGTGTTGCCACGTTTCTGGGATCAACATAGCTTGCTCACAACTTACTAACCCTGACCCTTACGACTTCGGAATGTGGGAGGAAACCAGAGCACCCAAAGGAGCCCCATGTGGTCATGGGGAGAGCGTGCATCATGGTGAAACCAAATACTGAATCAATCTGTTCACCAATCTACAGGAAAGGTATCAATAAGATTGAAAGAGTACACAGAAAATTGACAAGGATGTTGTCAGGACTTGAGGGCCTGAGTCATAGGGAAAGGTTGAACAGGTCAGGACTTTACTCCCTGGAGTGCCGGAGAATGAGAGGAGACGGATAGTGGTAATCAAAATTAAGAGCGGTATAAACGGGGTAAAAGCAAGCAGGCTTTTACCAGTGAGGTCAGGTGAGACTAGAACCAGAGGTCATGGGTTAAGGGTGAAAGGTGAAAAGTTTAGAGGAACATGAGGGTAAACTTCTTCACTCAAGAGGACCACGAGAGTGTGGGACAAGCTGCCAGCACAAGTGGTTCACGCGGAGATTGATTTTGAAGTTTAAGAGAAGTTTGGATAGGTACATGGATGGAAAGGGTATGGAGGGCTATGTTCAGGTGCAGGTCGATGGGATTTAGCAGATTAATTATTCTTCATGGACGAAATAGGCTGCAGCTCCTGTTTTCTGTGCTGTAGTGTTCTATTACTCTAACAATGTTAAACCTTTCACCCTTCTGAGTCAGACACAAGGTTTAACTCTCCACTTCCTTCCCAGTCCTGTTCTGGGAACCTGCACAATGGCAGTTATTGACACAAGCAACACTCATCAAAGTTGCTGGTGAACGCAGCAGGCCAGGCAGCATCTCTAGGAAGAGGTGCGGTCGACGTTTCAGGCCGAGACCCTTCGTCAGTTCACCAGCAACTTTTATGTGTGTTGCTTGAATTTCCAGCATCTGCAGAATTCCTGTTGTTTGAGTTATTGACACATCTACTTTTACTGGAACAAAAGCCGATTCTTTGAATTTCACAATGGATTTCTTTTTTATATCAGTTATTTCCTCTTTTTGAGTAACTCTTCAATATTCACATAGAGTCACATCTTAAAATCCACTCAATGTAATGCAATAACCATTCCATTCCACCTTTCCTCCTCAGACCCTCCCTCTACACATCGCCTGCTAGGAAGGATGTGGAAGCTTAAGGGAGGGTGTGGAGGAGATTTACCATTTCTCTGTAGAGCGAACGAGGCTGAGAGGTGATGACTGAGGTGTACAAGATGCTCTTAATGGTGGGGAGAGCTGTGTCCATGAAGAAGCTGGTAGTCTACAGCCTCTACAGCCTCTAGCAATCCTGTGCCCGTGAGGAGGCTGGCAGTCTACAGCCTCTAGCAATCCTGTGCCCGTGAGGAGGCTGGCAGTCTACAGCCTCTAGCAATCCTGTGCCCGTGAGGAGGCTGGCAGTCTACAGCCTCTAGCAATCCTGTGCATTGGATTCTCCAAATGAGTTAGCCTCCTTCACTGTAGAGTTGGGGAAGGAAGAACTACAGGACATGGGTTTATGGAGAGAGGGGGAAAGAGATTTAGAAGTGAACTGAGAGACAACTTTATGCAGAGTGGGGTGGGTACATGTAGCAGAGAAAATGACTGAGCCAGGTACAGTGTGTTGTACGGAAGCTTCACTGAGATGGAGAGGAAGACTATACAGCGGGTAGTCACATCTGCCTAACACATCACTGGCTCCGGCCCACCCAGCATCAAGGACATACAATCTAAACAGAAAGATACCAGAAAAGGGCCAGTAACATCATAAAGGATCCCACCCACCCTGCTCATGGACTGTTCGTCCCACTCCCATCAGAGAGGAGGCTTCGTAGCACCCAAATCAGGACCACCAGATTCAAAAACAGTTACTTTTCCCGAGCAGTGAGGCTGATCAACACCTCCACCCACTAACCCATGCCTCCACACCCCCGACCAGCACTACTTTATCATTTCCTGTCGCAGTCACCTTATGTACAAACACTCCTGTGTCTAGTATCACTCTATGGACATACAATCAATGCATATAAGCTACCTTATCTGCTTATATTTATTTGTGTTTTTTAAAAATTATTGTCATCCTTATTGATATTTCTGTACTGTATCAGTCCGGAGTAACAATTATCTCATTCTTCTTTACGCCTGCATACTGGAAATGACCTTAAACAATCTGAAGAGGATGAATTTCAGGTTGTATACTGTATATATATTCAGATACTAAATGTGCCTTTGAACAATCTTGAGAACAGATCATTGAAAAGGAATATGGATAGCTACATGGCAAAAAGGTTTAGAAGGTTGTGATCCAAACACAGGCTCGGTGTGGGGCCAAAGGACCTGTTCTCTGTGCTGTGTTAGTCTGACTCGTTCCCCCAACTTAACGGTTTACCTCGTTATGGTAAACTAGGTAAGATAGTGGTTAGTATAACAATTTACAGTGCCAGTTACCGGGGTTCAATTCTCACTGCCATCCATAAGGAGTTTGTACGTTCTCCTACGGGTCCTCTGCTTTCCTCTCACATCCCAAAGGTGTGCTGGTTGCTAGGTGAATTGGTCACATGGGTGTAATTGGGCTGGAAGGGCCTGTTAACATGCTAGATCCCCAAAAACACATAAATCCATCATCAAGGACGTACAGCTTGGGGTTAGTAGGTTGTGGGCATGCTACATTGGGCCCTTCGATGGGCCAAATGGCCGACTTCTGCTCCTTTGTCTTATGGTCTTGTCTTGGGGTCTATTTGGTACTGGAAGCACCGTGACACCTGTAGGCTGCCCCAGCCCACCTTCAGGGACTGTGTCGAACGTTGATGCAAACGACAAATTTCACTCTATGTTCTGATGTTTCAGTGTACATTTGACCAATAAAGCTAATATTTTCTTTAGAAGTCTTTTAGCACTATCTACTGTTTATCTTATCATTCTGGAAATTTTGTCATGGTGAAATATTTAAAGGGAACATGGTATGGGGAGGGAACGTCTTCACTCAGAGGGTGGTGCGAGTGTGTAATGAGCTGCCAGTGGAAACGTGGACAACACACACAACATGCTGGAGGAACTCAGGTCCTGCCGAAGGGTTTCAGCCCTAAACGTTGACTGTACTCTTTCCCATAAATGCTGCCTAGCCTGCTGAGTTCCTCCAGCACTTTGTGCGTGTTGCTCAGCCTGTTACGTCTTGTGTCTGCAGATTTTCTCTTGTTTGTGATTGGAAATGTACAGACGGGTTCACAGAAACATTGAAAACCTACAGCACAATTCAGGCCCTTTGGCCCACAAAGCTGTGCCGAACATGTACGTACTTTAGAAATTACCTAGGGTTACCCATAGCCCTCTATATTCCTAAGCTCCATGTACTTATACAGGAGTCTCTTAAAAGACCCTATTGTATCCACCGCCATCGCCGTTGCCAGCAGCCCATTCCACGCACTCACCGCTCTCTGTGTAAAAAACTTACCCCTGACATCTCCAAGTTTGGATAGGTACATGAATGGGAGGGATATGGAGGGCTATGGTCTGAGTGAAGTCAGTGGGACCAGCAGAGTAATATTTCAGCATGATTAGATGGGCTGAACGGTCTGTTTCTTACTGGAGCGTTCTATGACGCTGTGCCTTTTCCTTCTCAACTCCACGGTGGCAAAAGCCTTCAGCAATTGAACGGCTGTTTAAGAGTTAAATTCGCAGGTGTTTTTTTTTAAAGAAAGGGGCAGTACATTTTTCTCCCATTCTTGCATTCTTTACAGGCCTCACATCCCACACACAAGTAGTTAAGCAACAATGAAACACTCCTTACCTGGCACATTACAATGACCCTTAGAAAGAGAGAAAAAAAATGTACTTCTCAAATTGAAGCAGATTTTGCCAATGAGCAAAAAAGACACAGGGATAAAATCTCTAGAATCTTTTAACCTATTGCAAGATCAATCTAATCCTTACTTCCTACATAGCCCTCACCTCAGCATTGAACTAACTCATTCAAATCCTTTAAATCACAAAGAGGAGGGTCCCGGAACAGATCTCTGTTCTTTAACCTGGCTGCGGGCTGGCTTCACTCCCCTCAGCACTGAATTGGCTCTGTTGCTGTGGACTCTACCGTTCATGTTCTGTGTGTTTTTTTTTATATATTGTTTGCATAATTTGTTCTTTTTTCTCCTCTCACAGTAGATTTGCTGGTCTTTATAGTATGTGTTTTTTTAAAAAAGTGAATCTATTGTGTTTCTTTCTTTGTGATTGACTGCAAGAAGCTGAATCTCAAAGTTGGATTTGGTGTACAAACTTTGAACTTTGAACTTGCTTTGAACTTTTGAACCATTTTTGGAATATGCTACCATAGATGATGAAAGCAGGCAAAATTAAATTTAAGAGGCATTAAATGGGCAAGACATAAAAAAGCAGTCCTAATGAGGGCAAATGGAAAGAGTCCACTTCTGTGCTGTATGACCTCAAGATCCCCACCAAATGGCCATGCCATATTTTCACATCTACCATCAAGCAGGAGGTACAGAAATCTGAAGTTCCACACCACCAGATTAGAGAACAAAGTTTGCCACAGGGACCTGTTCTGGGACCCCAGCTCTTTGTGATCTTTCTTTATATAAAAGACTTGGATGAGGAATTGGAAAGGTGAGTTAGTAAGTTTGCAGATGATACAAAGATTGGTGGAGTTGTGGATAATTTAGAAGGTTGCTGTTGGCTACATTGTCAGGATGCAGAGCTGGGCTGAGACACGGCAGATGGAGTCCAGCACCCAGGGCATGCCCTTTTCTCACTGTTACCATCAGGTAGGAGATACAGAAGCCTGAAGGCACACACTCAGTGATTCAGGAACAGCTTCTTCCCCTCTGCCACCTGATTCCTAAATGGACATTGAACTCGTGAACACTACCTCACTTTTATTATATATATTATTTCTAGTTTTGCACAATTTTTAATCTATTCTCTATACGTATACTATAATTGATTTACTCATTTGTTTATGTATTTTTTTCTTCTATATTATGTATTGCATTGAACTACTGCTGCTGCTAAGTTATAAATTTCACAACACATGCTGGTGACAATAACCCAGATTCTGATCCTGATGTAACAGCCACCAGCCTAATCACTGCAATCTAGCAACACTGTAACCACTCTGATCAACTTGCACTAAAATGGATGTTGTTTATTTTGTTCTAATTGTGAAGACTGTATATAATTAATGTTTAATAACAGAACGGTACAGCACAGGAAAAGGACCGTGGTACACAATCCTGTGCCAGATCAGTTAAAAAGCAAATCAAAAACATCTGAATATTAATCCCTCCTACTTACACAATGTCCATCTCTCTCCATCTTCCTCACATCCATGTGCCTATCCAACATCTCTTAAAAGCCTCTAATCTATTTGCCTCTACCACCATACCACCAGTGCATTCCAGGCACCCACCACTTTCTGAGTAAAAAACGTACCCCTCACATCCCCCATTTCACTTTCAATGAATGCCCTCTGGTATTAGACGTTGGCGCGTAGCCAAGTGGTTAAGGCGTTCGTCTAGTGATTTGAAGGTCGCTAGTTCGAGCCTTGGCTGAGGCAGCGTGTGTGTCCTTCAGCAAGGCACTTAATCACACATTGCTCTGTGACGACACTGGTGCCAAGCTGTATGGGTCCTAATGCCCTTCCCTTGGACAACATTGGTGGCGTGGAGAGGGGAGACTTGCAGCATGGGCAACTGCCGGTCTTCCATACAACCTTGCCCAGGCCTGTGCCCTGGAAACCTTCCAAGGCACAAATCCGTGGTCTCATGAGACTAACAGATCCCTATATATAAAAAAGGTATTAGACATTGCAACCCTGGGAAACAGATACTCTCTGTCCACTATCTATGCCTCTCATAAGGTTGTAAACCTCTACCAGATCTCCCCTGAGCCTGCAATGCTCCAGAGAAAATGACCCACGTTTATCCAGCCTCTGCTCACCTGATCCTCTGCGCTTGTGATACTGCTGCAAGGAGGTTTTTCATTAACAATAAACCTAACCCTCACTTCCGGTAAGATGGCAGCATGCTCCAATGCAGCAGCCTCTACAGGGCAAAACCAAAGGCGTTATTGGCTTTTGCAAACATATTTTCTTTTTACGATCGCAAGATCCTGTTGGACACTAAGAGCGACGGCTTGGCTCCATCAGCGAGGTGCTCGTTGGCAGAGAAACCAAAGGAGCTGGACTTGGTGTGGGTTGTGCTGCCGCCTGCATTGGGGACATGACGGAGGAGACGGTACGTGAAGGCAGCGTGCAGTCTAACAGCGAGCACTCGTCTCAGTCGCTTCCCCTGTGATCTCAAGGCCCTGATGCATATTGTTAACGTGGAACACTGCAAGTCAAGTCACCGATTTATTGATGGAATGGCAGAGGTGGACAATGTGGGGGGGGGCTGTACAACATCTGTAGCAGGGACAAGGCCTGAAGCCACAGTATTGCCTGTTTACAGCTGCCCAGGAGAGAGGCAGAGTCATGCACTCCGGTGTGCCAGAGGTGGCGCGGCACGCTGTCCAAACTGGAATTGGTGCTGTCCCCCAATATTCACTCAGCAGAAGACAACCTATATTGTGTTCAGCTGCAGGGACTTGGACATTATCATTTTTTTGTGACTGCATTTTAGTGATACCTTATTACTGATGGTGCCGTGTTTTGACCCCAGAGGAACATTGTTTCATTTGACTGTATTCACTCATGGTTGAATGACAGTCAAATTTGAACTTGAAACCTCACGATGACTCTAACTTTCATAAAATCCCCGAGATGTAATAAATAAACCTTGCAACACCTTCCCAAGCCAGAGGGAGTGTTAGTTCACCATTCCAAACACTCTTTGTCCTGTGATTCGAACACCCGTGTACAGCTATTGCCACAGCCCCATCTTGCAAAACAAAAGATTTTAAGAAATCACATTGCTATTGATTTCACAATTTAATTTTTTTTTTACAGCTTACTTCTTTTCCTCAATCATTTCTTCACCTTTCTACTAAGTAACAAAGCAGCTTCTATCGCTATTGCTATTCATTTCTTGTTGCAACATGCACTGTGATGAAATGTAGTATTTCCCCAGAGCAAGAGCCAGATTTACCAACTCAGTAAGCCTTATTATTCAAGGTCCAAGTTCCTGGGCATCAACGTCTTTGAGGATCTATCCTGGGCCCAATATATTGAGGCAATTACAAAGAAGGCATGACAGTGGCTATATATCATTAGGAGATTGAGGAGACTTGGTATGTCGCCAAAGACTCGCAAATTTCTCCAGACGGACCGTGAGGAGGATTCTAACTGTCTGGTACGGAGGGACAATTGCACAGGATCGGAAAAAGCTGCAGAGAGTTGTAAACTCAGACAGCTCCATCATAGGCACTAGCCTGCCCACCATCAAGGACATCTGCATTAGGCGAGGCCTCAGATACAAAAAAGGCAGTCTCCACCATGACAGACCCCCACTGCTCGCGACATGCCCTCTTCTCACTGCTACCTTCAAGGAGGCGGTACAGCAGCTTGAATACACATACTTGCTGTTTTAGGACTTCGTCTTCCCCTTCACTGACAATGATCCCATGAACACCAGCACACTGCTTCTGCACTACATATAGATTTCTTTTTGTAATTTATACTTTATTTTATGTATTGCATTGTACTGCTGCCACTAAACAAGTTTCATGACATGTATCAGTGAAGATAAGCCTGGTTCTGATCTTTGTGCTGTACTGTGGCCACAAAACAAATATCACACCATGTCCGATAATCAATGTGACTGATTAATATTCTTGGGAATCTTCAATTTCATGACCCTAAAACAATTTGCCCAGCTGTATAAAATATCTGAGTCCAGCCATGTTTGAGTTAAAGAATGTTTTTTCCCTCCAACATGCCTTGACAGTTCAACTGATGCTTAAAGCCAGCTGTGGTGCTTAAGTCTGCTTTCAGTGTCCCTGATAAATGGATCTTTTCTTTCATACTAATGAAATAGTGCATCGTCCTCACTACTGCGATTTGGGAGATGGAGGTCGTGTTGTTGTTGAGTGTCGTCGACTCGTGGTGACCCTATGGGTAGGGTAGTTGTCCACAGGGTTTTCATGTTAAGATACAGAACTAGATTTCCGGGCCTTTCCTCTCCACAGATACTTCTGGTGCCCAGGCTGAAACCGGCTGGATTCAGACTCAAGTCCAGTGCTGATACCACTACACCACCAGCCCGTCAACATAGCTCAGCCTTAAGGACCGTAGCTCTGGTTTTTTTCTTTGGGATTTTTCCTTTCAGAGATTAGATACAAGTAAATTGCATCCAGAACCAAATGTTACAATCTTTTTGTCATTTTGCCAAAAAGTCATCTTATTCTGTGAAACAAAACCACAAGAAGACACAAAGCACACCCACTGCTGTAAGACCTATCATCATTAAACAATGGGCTGAGTGTGATACACAACACCTAATCTTAACACTGCCAAAGATGTTGACACCAGCCTCCGGATCCAGCACATTATCCTCCTCAACTTCCGCCACCTTCAACAGGACCCCATCACTAAGCACATCTTTCCCTCTCTACCCCTCTCCGCTTTCCACAGGGATCGGTCCCTCTGCGACTCCCTGGTCCACACGTCCCTCCCCACGGATCTCCCACCCGGCACTTATCCCTGTAAGCGTAAGTGCTACACCTGTCCCTACACCTCCTCTCTTGCCACCATTCAGGACCCCAAAAAGTCCTTCCAAGTGAGGCAACACTTCACTTGTGAGTCTGCTGGGGTCATCTATTGCATCCGGTGCTCCCGGTGCGGCCTCCTCTACATCGGTGAAACCCGATGCAGATTGGGGGACCGCTTCGTCGAGCACCTCCGCTCCCTCTGCCAAAACAGACAGGATCTCCCAGTAGCCACCCACTTTAACTCTGCTTCCCACTCCCGTTCAGATATGTCCATACATGGCCTCCTCTACTGCCATGATGAGGCTAAACTCAGGTTGGAGAAGCAACACCTCACCCTACCCCTATTTCCCTCTGCCCCCTCCCCCAGCTGCCTATCACCTCCCTCATGGTTCCGCCTCCTTCTACTACCCATTGTGTTTTCCCCTATTCCTTCTTCACCTTTCCTGCCTGTCACCTCCCTGCTTCCCCTTTCCCACCCCTTTATCTTTTCCCTTACTGGTTTTTCACCTGGAACCTACCAGCCTTCTCCGTCCCACCCTCCCCCCACCTTCTTTATAGGGCCTCTGCTCCTTCCCTCTACAGTCCTGACGAAGGGTTCCGGCCCGAAATGTCGACTGATCGTTTCCACGGATGCTGCCCGGCCTGCTGAGTTCCTCCAGCGTGTTGTGAGTGTTGCAAAGATGTTGAAGAGCTTGTTCAACCCCAAATTGGAAGCATGAAAATGCAAATAGAGATTGAATCAACATACTGAATTCTACAAATTCAAAAGGAAGATTATTCAGCATTTACTAAAATATCCTTAGTATTCACTTCCTTATTCTGGCTTCTCCCCACTTTCCTTCCAGCCCTGATGAAGGGTGTCCGCCCAAAACATCGACTCTTTATTCCTCTCCACAGATGCTGCTGAGCAGCTGAGTCCCTCCAGCACGTTCTGTGTGCTGCTTTAGTATTCGAAGTTCAAATTATTGATCAGAGGACATAGTCACGCTATATTACCCTGAGACTCACTTTCTTGTCGACATTCACAGTAAATACAGGAAACACAATAGAATCAATGAAAGATCACACCCAACAGGACAAGCAAGACAACCCGCATACAAAACATGCAAATACAAAAGAGAAACGAAGTAAAAAATAAGTCATGTGTAAAGCGAGTAGGGCAGGGAGGTTAGCACCTGTGCTAACTAGTGAATATTGATACGCATGAAATTTAGAGGGCTCCTTAAGATTGTCACAGCTGGGGGTGGGGTGGGGAGGGTAGTGGGGATAAGCTCCCATTACCTATTAAATGCTCCCAGTGGCACAAATCTCAAATAAACTCTGACAACCGATTCCAGCTCCTGGCCTAGCTACTAAACCCAACAGAACCATTTCCACTGACTGGAGAAGGGTTAGTGGGTGGGTTACTGGCGCCATAAAACCAGTCGCTCTGGGTAGATGGGACTTGTCAGCCGTGATTGGCAGCTCATCCAGAAGAAGGAAAACTTTGATCTCAAATCTCTGCTGCCCTGTGGCTATACTCACTCATGGGGGAGGCTTTGGGAGTAAACCCAGAGGAAAAATTCAGATCTGGAGTCCCTAAGGCAGTCCTACATTGAGCCCAATGCTGACTGGCAACTCCTGCGACGTCACTGGTGCCAAACTGTATCAGTCTCTGCCGTTGCTTTAGATTCAGTAGCAGCGTGGAGAAGGGGAGCTTGCTACATGGACAACAGCTTGCTCTCCACATTGTACTGCCGTGGGTTGTGTCATCTAGACAACAAGAATGCAACACCCATGGTCGACATCGACCCATGGAGGCTTCAGCAAGTGTTTATCATGAACAATGGCTTGTATGACATTGCTGTGAAGATGGTTTAAAGTTTAGTATCAGTGGGCCTGGTGACTTATGAGTAGTGTAGCACTCTGCAGCGTCAGCTGTAAGCTTGGGCTCCAAATACCCTCGCTGCCTGCAAGACCGTAGGCTATAGGAGCAGAATTAGGCCATTCGGCCCATTGAGTCTGTTCTGCCATTTCATCATGGATGATCCAACTCTTCCTCTCTGTCCCAGTCTCCTGTCTCCCCCCATACATCTTTCTGCCCTAAACAATGAAAGATCCATCAACCTCTGCCTTAAATACACCCAATGACTTGACCTCCACAGCTGCCTGTGGCAATGAATTCCGCAGATTCACCACCCTCTGGCTAAAGAAATTCCTCCTCATCTCCGTTCTAAAAGAGGAATTGCTGCGTGCTTTTTCTTGCAAATCAATCTACAGGCCATGAAACCCAGGATCTTGGGTCATATTATTACAACACACACAAAATGCTGGAGGAACTCAGCAGGCCAGGCAGTATTGAGGAAAAGAGTACAGTCAATGTTTCGGGCCAAGTCCTGCCGAAGGGTTTTGGTCCGAAACGTCGACTGTACTCTTTTCCTAGATGCTGCCTGACCTGCTGAGTTCCTCCAGCATTTTGTGTGTGTTGCTTGGATTTCCAGCATCTGCAGATTTTCTGTTGTTTGTGATTGGGTTATATTATTTCCTATATTATTCTGCTATCATAATGATATGCACTGTGTGCTGTTGGTACTTCTTTTGCCATCAAAAGGTGGCCATGTAGGGGCCAGTGACATAACGAAGGTTGGGAACCCCTGCCTAGGAGGAGCACTGCTTTGTTCAGCTATATTCATGTACAAGGTTAAATAACAATTAAACCTGAACTTGAGATATTCCTTGGGCGGATTAAGTTGAAAACATTTGAATATTGGGCAGAGGGAAAATTTTAAGCACCTGACATAGTTGAAAAAATGTTCACATATATGTTTCTTCAAAAGCTGGAACACTGGAACACAGAATACGAGAGTGGGCACTGGGTACTCAAACCAGAACGTTGGACTAAATATTCGACAACATGAACCGAGAACTGTATGGACCCAAATTTGAGCAGTTTTGCAACAAAAGACGAGGCTTGAAACTTTGTACTTTCCTGTTGAAATTACATCTTCCTTGCACAATTTTATAATATAAATTTACCCTGTTAGACCTGAAATACAAGGTGGAAATTGGAAGGCTAACCATATTTTTAAATAACTGTGTTTTTTTAAATGTATTGTGCTGCATTGCTGTCTCAACGCAATAAATTTCCGGACTTGCGTTCCTGGATATCAACATCGCTCAGGATCCATCCTGGCCCCAACATGTTGATTGAATTACAAAGAGGAGCTTGAGGAGATTTGGTATGTCACCAAGTTTCTACAGATTACTGTGGAGAGCATTCTAACTGGCAGCATCACCATCTGGTACGGAGGGGTGGGGGCCACTACACAGGACTGGAAAAAGCTGCAGAGAGTTGTGAACTCAGCCAGCTCCATCATGGGCACCAGCCTCCCCAGCACCAAGGACATCTTCTGGAGGAAGGCGATGATGCCAGCAAGCAAATCGACCAAAAGCAACGTCCTTCAGAAAGCTCTTCCTCACTGCACCTGGAGTAGGGGGCCTGCGTTTGATCGGTCTCTCTCTCTCCTTCTCCCTCTTGCTCAACACTCCCACAGTGTTGGTAAGATTTAACTGATGCGGTTTGTGGACTGGACTCTATCATTCATATTATGATTTATTTCTGATTACCCTTTGTTTATTGCTATTTTGTGCAATTTTGATCGGGGTGGGGCGCAGTCATCGAACAAGACAGCGCTAAACTGAACTGAACTGAACATTCCTAAACTGTTTTGAGGTTTTATATTCTCTGTCTTTCAAACTCTTTTTTTTACTGTTTGTGTGATTTGTTTGTACGGTGGGTGTTTGATGTTTTCTTTGAACAGGTTTCAGTTTCTTTCTTTTGTGGCAGTTTGTGGGAAGATGAATCTCAGGGTTGTATACTGCATGCATATTTGATAATAAATATACTTTGAATTCTCGAAAAGGCAGCGTCCACCATTAAGAACTGCCACCCCCCATCACCCAGGACATGACCTACTTTTCACGGATGGACTGGGCAGATCACATCTACATCAAGGAGGAGATAAAGGAGCCTGAAGACACACACTCAAGACTTTAGGAACAGTTTCTTCCCCTCAAATTTCCGAAAAGGCAATGAACCCGTGTATACTACCTCACTATTTTCCCTCTCTTCTTGTACTGCTTATTTAATTTTCTTTTTTATATATTACATATAACTTATATTTTTATAAATGTATTGCAAAGTATTACAGCCACAAAACAACAATTTTCACAAAATATGCCAGTGATATTAAACCTAATTGAAAACATGAGAATGGGCACTCGAACTGGAACGAGTCATAGTTATACTTTTATTGATCCCGGGGGAAATTGGTTTTCATTACAGTTGCACCATAAATAATATAGTAATAAAACCATAATTAAATAGTAATAAACCATAAATAGTTAAATAGTAATATGTAAATTATGCCAGGAAATAAGTCCAGGACCACCCTATTGGCTCAGGGTGTCTGACCCTCCAAGGGAGGAGTTGTAAAGTTTGATGGCCACAGGCAGGAATGACTTCCTATGATGCTCTGTGCTGCATCTCGGTGGAATGAGTCTCTGGCTGAATGTACTCCTCTGCCCAACCAGTACATTATGTAGTGGATGGGAGACATTGTCCAAGATGGCATGCAACTTGGACAGCATCCTCTTTTCAGACACCACCGTCAGAGAGTCCAGTTCCATCCCCACAACATCACTGGCCTTACGGATGAGTTTGTTGATTCTGTTGGTGTCTGCTACCCTCAGCCTGCTGCCCCAGCACACAACAGCAAACATGATAGCACTGGCCACCACAGACTCGTAGAACATCCTCAGCATCGTCCGGCAGATGTTAAAGGACCTCAGTCTCCTCAGGAAATAGAGACGGCTCTGTCCCTTCTTGTAGACAGCCTCAGTGTTCTTTGACCAGTCCAGTTTATTGTCAATTCATATCCCCAGGTATTTGTAATCCTCCACCATGTCCACATTGACCCCCTGGATGGAAACAGGGGTCACCGGTACCTTAGCTCTCCTCAGGTCTACCACCAGCTCCTTAGTCTTTTTCACATTAAGCTGCAGATAATTCTGCTCACACCATGTAACAAAGTTTCCTATCGTAGCCGTAAAGACTTGATATCATCAACAGAAATGAATGGAGATGGATTCGAACAGTTTAGCAAGAAAAGACACAAGGCTTGAAATTCAGCACTATCACTTTCTTACTGAAATTACATTTCCCTCACATCATTCCTCATTGCAAATTTACCCTGCAAAGTCTGAAAGAAGAGGTGTAAATTGAACAGTTGATTCACATTTCACATTTTGAATCATATTCTAAATAGCTTATAAATAGTTGGGTGACAGGTTGGAGATACGTCTCTACCAAAGGAGATGCAAGGTGCTCCTTCCCTCCTCTGGCCTACAGGTCACCCTTGGGCGAGGTGCAGCATCTGCTCAGCCCCCTGATCAGGGTCACCTGAAGCCATGGGAGCAGGTGGTGGATGGTCCTATGAGCAGCTGTTGCACATCACAAGTCCTGGTTATGCGACCACTGACGCCAGGCAGACAATCTCTGAAGATTATTGATATTGGCTGGGGTCACCCGTCTTGTAAAGACACTGCCCAGAAGGTGGCAATGGCAAACCACTTCTACAGAAAAGTTCGCCAAGAACAATCACGGTCCTGGAAAGACTGTGATTGCCCTCATCATATGAGGCAGCACATAACGAACAGAAGAGTGGGGTGTATGGAGTGTCTAGGGAGGGGTAACACCACTGGTAAAGGGGCATGTTGTGTCCATTCTGGGGTAGCTCACTCACCTTCTGTCCCCAGCCGACACTCAGATCCTCACCTGTGGCTCCAAGTAGCTGTTTGCATATGACAGTGGCCACATCCTGGTTCACCGCTTCAACAGGCGGGCTAAACCAGGTGAGGAGAGCTGGCAGGCTTCATGCCCGGTTGAGATGGGGACATGCCTGTCCTAGCAGGCAAAGTCAGCACCAGCAGACAGGCAGATGAGATCTACAGAGAGACCCAAAGGCCAGGAGGATAGTAGTGCAATGCTCGGCAGACAGCACAGGAAGTCGCGGTCACCCACTGCAACCAAGGAAGACCCCAGTTATGACGCTGTTCATACCAGTGGACCTGGACTTTGGAGGTCAAGAGAATGGAACTGCCCCAGTGTAACGCTTTTCCATTTTAAAAACTCTGCACAGGTTTCCTGTCACATAGAAACATAGAAAATAGGTGCAGGAGTAGGTCATTCGGTCCTTCGAGCCTGCACCGCCATTCAGTATGATCATGGCTGATCATCCAACTCAGAACCCTGTACCAGCCTTCCCTCATACCCCCTGATCCCTTTAGCCACGAGGGCCATATCTAACTCCCTCTTAAATATAGCCAATGAACTGGCCTCAACTGTTTCCTGTGGCAGAGAATTCCACAGATTCACCACTCTCTGTGTGAAGAAGTTTTTTTCTCATCTCGGTCCTAAAAGGCTTCCCCTTTATCCTCAAACTGTGACCCCTCGTTCTGGACTTCCCCAACATCGGGAACAATCTTCCTGCATCTAGCCTGTCCAATCCCTTTAGAATTTTATACGTTTCAATAAGATCATCCCTCAATATTCTAACCGTCGGATACAACGGACAACTTAAGTCTTTTTAAAACGTATTGCACTGTACTGCTGCCACAAAACAAATTTCAGGTGATAATACACAAAACCAGTGATAGTAAACCCGATTCAGATTCAATCACATCAGTTGGGACAGGGATTAGAAACACCACGTTAATCGCTAAATCATTGATCACAAAGGAAATTATTAACCAAACTCACCCTATCAGGACAAAAATCTATATAGTACATCCAAATTACAAAAATACTGCAAAACACTAGTATAATTTTAAGAAACTTCTGCTTGAAGGAATCTTAACCCTTCGCGTACTCACATAGAGAGAGGTAGCTAGAGGGGTAAATTTACTAGAAGGGTGTAGGGAAATGGAGAGGGTCAAAGGGAAATAGGAAATATCCTCGAAGATCCTGTGAGAAAATATTTGCAAACAACATCACACGAGGTGACGAGAGGGAGTCCAGAGGACTGGAAGGTTGAGCAGAGAAAGCGACGGAGATAACCGAGAGAAAGGGATAGGGTATGGCGATGGGGCAGGGGTGGATGGCGTGTCGGGTGCCGGGCTGTGGAGGGGAGCGTAAGGCGGCTATTAGGGGAACTGAGGGGAGTGTGGATGGGGCAGAGAGTATGGACGGGGGAGCAGGGGGCAGAGTGGAGAGGAGGAACAAGAGAGGGGAGGAGGAACGGAGTGGATGGACAGGAGAGTAGAGGAGGCTGGAGGGGAAGACAGGGACAGAGGATGGACCGGAGAGAGGCAAGGAAGAGGGACATGTGAGGGGTGTGTGAGGAGCGGAGCGGACGAACAAGGAAGCAGGGGGAGTGAGGGTTGGAGCCGGTGGATGAGGAACCGACGGCAGGGGAAGTGAGGGACAGAGAGGATGGACAGGAACGGAGAGCGGCCGGAGGGTCAGCAGTAATGGAGGACCTCGCGAATGACAGGATGGATGGCGGGGGCGCGGATGGGGACGGGAAGTGCGTCGGGAGCGCGGACAGGGACCGGGGGCGCGTCCGTACCTCTCCCCGCCGGCTGAGCGCCCCGGGCCGGCTCAGTAGCGCTGTGTCCCCGCAAACCACCGCCGTGTCCTCCACGAACACGCAGTCGGGCAGCTGCTCGTCGGCCGGCAGCTCCAGCACTTTGAGGCCGAGCCGGGAGCCCAGCGTGCGCACGTAGTGTTCGTGCTGCTGCCGGGCCCGCGCCGCGTCCACCGGCTTGCCCTCGTGGCTCATCCGCAGCGCGCCGTCCGCAAGCGAGTCCGAAATCCCGCGCACCACCGCATGACTGTAGCGCCCGAAGCTCGACATCATCCCCAGTGTCTGAGCTCAGCAGCCCGGCCACCTAAAGTCTTGGGAAGTGGGCGCGGTCACGGGTGTGGGCGCGGTCACAGCCGCCCCGAGCGCAGCTTCGCCCGCCTCCTGCTCCATCCCTCACCCTTCCTACCTTTCCCCTCACGGTCCTTGTCCATCACTCGTATTCCCACACACCGTCTCCTCCTCATCTTCAACTCTTCACTCACTAATCCGGGTTGATGACCCCAGATCAGACTCCAGCATCCCTGTACTAACGAACTCCACGCCTTCAGAACTGAACCACCAGCCGGTGGCACTGACGCCAATCATCACCAACTGCTCTGAACGGCTGGGGAAAGCACAAACTCCATTCCTGCCCCCTTTGGCACTCGCCGACAGAGCCCCCTCTACGGCAAATGCCAAATCATCTGCCACGTACACACCTAGTAAACAAGGACACCGGTGTCAGAATCCTCCAAGAGGACCTTGCTGCAGGGTGTGGAGGATTGTGTGCTTCAATGACCCGGAGATCTACCCCTGCTAGAGTCAGGTCAAACTAAGAGCGGCCCACCACTCCTCCAGTTCGGGGTTCAGCTCTGGGCTAACAACCCCGACTGGCCAAAAACTGTTGGAAACAGCAATTAAGAATCCTTCTATATAGACAAACGGAACACCTGCAATGCTGCCCTAAACCAGTAACATAACGTGCAGTAAGTCCTGACAGAATGCTGTGCCTGGATTTCAGTTCAGTATTCAACACCATCGTCCTACAGACCTTGGTGAACAAATTTCAAACTTCCTACTCTGTGCAAGACTTCCAACTAACAGACCTCAGAAAGTCAGGAAACTTCACCTTCCCCATCATCCTCAACACGGGTGCCCCCCCCCCCCACCGGGACTGGGTGCCGAGCCCACTGCTGTACACCCTGCTCACCCATGACTGCAGGGCCAAGCAGCCCAGTAATCACATTGTCAAGTTCATCGATGACCCGAGACGCCCCACAGAGAGGAAGTGGGAGAGCTCTGGTCCTGGTGCCAGGCAAATGACAAAACGAAGGAGATGCTTATCGATTTCAGGAGAATTCTCGCCCCCCACATCCCTTTTTACATCAGCAGCACCGCGGTGGAAACTGTGAGCGGTTTCAAACTCCTGGGCGTGCACAACCCCTCATGGTCCCAGAACACATCCTACACAGTCAAGAAAGCCCTCCAACACCTCTACTTTCTGAGGAGGTTGAAGGGAGTTAGAAAATGAACATCTATACTCACATCATTCCACAGATGGGGGAAGGCTACATTGCAGCCGCACCAGGACAGTTTTGATCTCCAAATTTCAGGAAGGACATTCTTGCTTTTGAGGGAGTGCAGCGTAGGTTCACAAGGTTAATTCCCGGGATGGCGGGACTGTCATATGTTGAAAGATCGGAGCGACTGGGCTTGTATACTCTGGAATTTAGAAGGCTGAGAGGGGGTCTTATTGAAACATATAAGATTATTAAGGGATTGGACACGCTGCAGGCAGGAAGCATGTTCCCGCTGATGGATGAGTCCAGAACCAGGGGCCACAGTTTAAGAATTAAGGGTAGGCCATTTAGAACGGAGTTGGGGAAAAACTTTTTCACCCAGAGAGTGGTGGATATATGGAATGCTCTGCCCCAGAAGGCTGTGGAGGCCAAGTCTCTGGATGCTTTCAAGAAAGAGATGGATAGAGCTCTTAAAGATAGTGGAATCAAAGGTTATGGGGATAAGGCAGGAACTGGATACTGATTGTGGATGATCAGCCGTGATCACAGTAAATGGCGGTGCTGGCTCGAAGGGCCGAATGGCCTACTCCTGCACCTATTGTCTATTGTCTATTGTCTATTGACTCAAAAACAGCGACTTACCCCAAGCAGTAAGGCTGATCAACACCTCCACCCACTAACCCCACCACTACTTTAAGTATTTTCTGTCGGTCACCTTATGTACACCTTTATGGACATGCAATCAATTTATGATTAAAAGCTATCTTATGCATTTATATTTATTGTGTTGTTTATTATTTATGTTTTTAAATCCTTTTTTAGTGCTGCTTTGGATCCGGAGTAACAGTTATTTCATTCTCCTTTACACTGGAAATGACATTAAACAATCTTGAATCTTGAATCTCATGTCTGGGTATGCTTCCCCACCTGTCACATTCTCTTCCTTTTCCATTTGCCCTCCCTCCTTTAGTTTCCATCAGTAGCCCTGTCTGATCCTGCCCTGCCACTTCCCCTATTACCCCCTCAACCCCTTTCTCCTGCCTTCTCCCGGTAACCTTTGACACCCTGACTAATCAAGAGCCTATTAACCTCCACCTTAGATATAGCCAATGACTTGGCCTCCACCGCTGTCAGTTGCCCGCAATTCCACTGGCTAAAGAAATTGCTCCTCAATTCTGTTCTAAAGGCAAGGCCTTGTATTTGGAGGCGGTGCCCGCTGGCCCCAGACTCCTCCACGATAGGAAACGTTCTCTCCGCGTCCACTCTATCTTGGCCTTTCAATATTCGATGGGTTTTAATAAACTCCGCTCTCATTAGGTACAGGCCCTGAGCCAGTCAATGGGGCAACACGGTAGCGTCATTGGTAGCACAACGCTCTACAGTACCAGCGCCACGGGTTCAACTCCCGCCATTGCCTGGTTGGAGTTTGGACGTTCTCCCCACGGACGCGGGGGTTGCCTCCGGGTGCTCCGGTTTCTTTCTACAGTCCAAAGTCCTACAGGTTACGTTGGTAGGTTAATTTGTCATTGTCATTTGTCCCATGAATACACTAGGATTAGAAGGCAAGACTGATAGAGGCTGCATTCTTAAACTTTTAGGGGGAAAGAACTACTGAAGATTAAGTGATTGCACATTAAAATTCTTAAAAGTAAACTACTATTTATATTTATAAACTTACTATTCCTACTTTGCGCCCGATGGTACCAGATGGCGCCTACGCCCTAACGAGTGCTTGGACTTTCTCCGGGCTTCTGTTCCCCGATCGATTCGCTTTCTCCGCCAGTAAACTATACTGGGAAGCCACTCTTGCTCTCGCCTCGTTAGGCCAGCAACTTCACCACTATCGAATTATCGGCTCGCTTTCTCGTCGAAAACACGCCGAGCGCCTCGATGACAGCCAGCTCCAGCGAAATGCGCAGGCAAAAGCGAAAACACCGGCCGCCCAAAACAAGGTATCTGCTGGGGAAAAAAACATCTTTTGCGGCCCCTGTAAGGCGACCAAACGTGTAAGCAGCCGCGTCCAAATTTTAAAGTAGAACAAAACTTAATTTAAACAGAACGAAAGGATGCTACAGGTATAACCAAACCTTTTTCTCACACTCTCCCAACAGCGCGCACAGTAGGAAGATTGTTGGGCGATGCGGCTCGAAAAGCCGAGGGGTCTATTCCGCGCTGTATCTCAACAAATAAATACATAACTATTCATTTCCCCCCTCATCCTACCTTCCCTCCCCATATTCTCTCTTCCCACCAACCCTTTTGAGGCCTCCGCTGTTCAGGGTCGACATGGATGTCGCGTCCCGGCTCTCCACGGGATACACAACCCAGGGGAGTGTGACATGGAGAGCGAGCTGTTACCCGTGCGGCAGGCTCCCCCGCTCCACGCTGCTGATGAATCCAAAGGAACGGCAGACACCGGTACAGCCTGGCACCAGCAGCATCGCAGGAGTTGCCAGTCAGTTTTGAACTCAACATAGGACTGCCTTAGGGACTCAACTTGCGTATTTTTCCCCTCGGAGTTTACTCCCGAAGCCCTCCCCATGAGTGGGTATTGGGGTAAACCATATATATGTTGTAACTGGGTTAACTGTCTGGACACGCCCCTCTGCCGACTGCCCCTGAATAAAGGTGATTTCTCCTTGCCCTTCCCCCTCAGGCTGGGGGCAGACACTCAGCATGGAAGTCGTATTTTACGGCGAATAAAAGCCTTTCAGTATTTACCCTACTTCAGTCTTTTGGAGTTACTGAAGGTGCTTCGGGTACAGCCGCAAGGCAGCGGAGGTTTGGGATCAGAGTTTTCTTTCTCAATGATCAGCTGCCAACCACGGCTGACGAGCCCCCATCTGCCCGACGCAACTAGTTTCGTGGAGCCCGTAACCCGTCTTTGCCCCTTCTCCTGTCAGTAGAAACGGTTCCGCCGGACTTAGTAACTAAGCCGCACGAAGGCCAGGAGCTGGACTTGGTTGTCAGTGGCCAATTGAGATGAACGCCATTGGGAGCATTTAATAGGTGAAGTCACAGAGTCATGTTAAACTACAGCACAGAAACCTGCTCTTCAGCCGATCCAGTTCATGCCAATCTGGTTCCACCACCTGCACCTGGACTACAGCCTCCGTACCCCTCCCATCTATGTACCTATCCAAACTTCCCTTCAATGCTGAAATAGTAACTGGATTGGCAGCTTTTTACACTCTCGCCTCCCACTGAGTGAAGAAATTTCCCCCAGTGTTCCCCATAAATATTTTACCTTCCACGTTTAACCCATGACCTCTGATTGTAGTCTCACCCAACCTCAAAGGAAAAAACCTGCTTGCGTTTACCCTGTCTATACCCCTCATAATTTTGTTTACCTCTGTCAAATCTCCCCTCAATCTTCTACGTTCCAAGGAATAAAGTTCTAACCTGTTCAATCTTTCCTTATAATTCAGGTCCTCCTCTCTCGGTAACATCCTTGTAAATCTTCTCTGAACTCTTTCAACCCTACTTGCATCTTTCCTGTAGGTTGGTGATCGTAATTGTACATAGTAACTCCAAATTAGGCCTCACCAATATCTTATACAACTTCAACATACCGTCCCATCCCCGGTACTTAGTACTTCGACCAATGATGGCCAATGTGCTAAAAGCTTCCTTTATGACCCTATCTGCCTGTGGCGTCACTTTCAATGAATTATGGACCAGTATTCCCAGATGCCTTTGTTCTACCACACTCCTCAGTGCCCTACTGCTCACTGTTTAAGACTACCCTGGTTGATCCTCCCAAAGTGCAACTCCTTGCACTTGCCCACATTAAATTTCATCTGCTATTTTACAGCCCATTTCCAGCTGTTCCAGATCCTGCTGCAAGCCATGATAGTCTTCCTCAATGCCCACTACACACCCAATCATCCACAAATTCGCTGATCCAATTAACCAGGACCCTTTCACCAAATACCTTCATTTCTGTCACCATTCTTCCCAATTCCCCTCACATGACTGTCGGCTGCTGGAATCTTCAGAGCTGAATGTACTTCCTTGCTGACTGCTTATGGACTGTTAGTTCCACTCCCCTCAGGGAGGGGGCTACATGGCATTCACACTAGGACCACCAGACTCAAAAACAGTTACTTTCCCCAAGCAGTGAGGCTGATCAACACTCCCACCCACATGGTTCCATGGCCAACACAACGTTGTGCTGTAGAATTTTATGTTTCTAACCCAGCCCTTCATGCTCCCAGCCACCGCCGGCTCCCGTGGATTCACATGACCCTGACTGGGGACTGAGTAGGTGCTAAACTTACTTTATACTTTATACTTCATTGTCGCTAAACAATTGGTACTAGAACATACAATCATCACAGTGATATTTGATTCTGCGCTTCACACTCCCTAGATTACAAATATTAAGTAATAAAAATAGTTAAAATTAGTAAATATTAAAAATTTAAATTATAAATCATAAATAGAAAATAGGGCCGGAACCCTTCGTCAGGACTGTAGAGGGAAGGAGCAGAGGCCCTATAAAGAAGGTGGGGGGAGGGTGGGAAGGAGAAGGCTGGTAGGTTCCAGGTGAAAAACCAGTAAGGGGAAAGATAGAGGGGTAGGGGAGGGGAAGCAGGGAGGTGATAGGCAGGAAAGGTGAAGAAGGAATAGGGGAAAACACAATGGGTAGTAGAAGGAGGCGGAACCATGAGGGAGGTGGTAGGCAGCTGGGGGAGGGGGCAGAGTGACATAGGAATAGGGGAAGGGAGGGGGAGGGAATTACCAGAAGTTGGAGAATTCTATGTTCATACCAAGGGGCTGGAGACTACCTAGACAGTATATGAGGTGTTGCTCCTCCAACCTGAGTTTAGCCTCATCATGGCAGTAGAGGAGGCCATGTATGGACATATCTGAAT
Source organism: Mobula hypostoma (assembly GCF_963921235.1). Lineage (NCBI taxonomy): Eukaryota > Metazoa > Chordata > Chondrichthyes > Myliobatiformes > Myliobatidae > Mobula > Mobula hypostoma. Next base: position 112,745,531 of record NC_086108.1, read on the forward strand.
GGGAGTGGGAAGCAGAGTTGAAGTGGGTGGCTACCGGGAGATCCTGTCTGTTGTGGCGGAGGGAGCGGAGGTGCTCGATGAAGCGGTCCCCCAATCTGCGTTGGGTTTCACCGATGTAGAGGAGGCCGCACCGGGAGCACCAGATGCGCTGTGAAATCTCCACATAATATTTATCTGAGGTATACACCTAAAGGAGAGGAAAGAAAGAACAATTGAAAGTAGAAAACTATGTACAGAGTAGGGAGTGATCTTTTTTTTACAACATATTCATTGACTTGTGAGAATAAAATCAGGCCTATGAGGTGTTATGTAGTTAAACCATTTTTCCAGTATGAATAAAACTGTTCCAATTTATGATTAACATATGCTGTTATCTTCTCTATTTTGTAAATGTCCATTGTAATTTCCATCCATACATTTAAAGTTGGGCTCTCCTGTGATACTGTTAGTAGTTTCAATTGACTTTTAATACCTCCATTGTGAATGGCAATGATCTTACTGGGGATGAGCAATAAATGCTGACTTAGCTGGCCACACCCACATCCCATAAATGAGTATATTTTAAAAAATCTTGCGAGTAAGGAATTCAAACATAATTTACCAAATGGCCAATTCTGCGTAAAAGTAGCAATTTTCTGTCCTGCCTTCGGAACAGTGAGGGTGACAGGGGCCATTGTGCACTGGTCAGTTTTCACTGCTGCTTCACACGTTTATACGACTGCTCGTTTCGTCTCCCTGTGACCCCATAGGGGTTTCCTCCCACAGTCCGAAGACATACAGTACTGGCAGGTCACTGTAAATCGTCCCGTGATTAGGCTAAGATTAAATTGGAGGTTAGTGGGTGACACGGCTCGGAAGGCCGTAAATGCTGTACCTCAATAAATACATACGTTATAATAGTAGCAGGAATGTTATATAAACATGCAGCTCATACTTGATGTCAGGCCCGGCCACTCGGGGGCTTGTGTTCCTGGTATTTTGCGCCGGATCGTTACTATATGTGCTGTGTGAGAGTATATGTACAGTATTTTGCACCTAGGCCCCAGGGGAACAATGTTTCATTTAGCTGTAAACATGTGTATGGTTGAATGACAATAAACTTGAACTTGAAACCAGCTTTGCAAACAAATAGAATGGTCTTTGTGGGCCTGGTCACTGAGCATGAGAGTTATACTCTTACAAGTTATGTTGCAGTGTAAAACTTCGGTTCATCCAGATCTGAAGTATTGTATGCAGTTACGGTTAACCCGTTATAGGAAGGATGTTGAGGCTTTGGAGAGGGTGCAGAAGAGGTCAACCAGGATGCTGCCTGGATTAGAGGGCATGGGCTTCAATCAGAAGTTGGACAAATCTGGGTTGGTTTCTCCAGAGACCAGAGGCTGAGGGGAGATCTGAGAGAGGTTTATAAGATTACGAGAAGCACAGAGTTGATGGACAGTGTCCCTTTCCCAGGGTTGAAATGGCTAATAGCAGAGGACTTAGCTTTAAGATAAGTGGGAGGGAGAGCTTGGTGGAGGTATGAGGGGAAGGTTTTTTGACATAGAGGCTGGTGGGTGTCATAAGTGTATTGCCCGGGGTGGTGGTAGAGGCAGATATGACAGATAAGTAGATATGATATGCTAGATAGATATGATAGTGGCATATAGAGGCTGTTAGACAGCTACATGAATATAGAGGAATGTGGATCAGATGCAGAGAGAATGGATTGAGCTTAATTGGGCATTGTTTAGCACAGACATATTGGGCTGAAGGGCCTGTTTCTCTGCTGAACTGCTGTTTGTATCCAGCAGATAATTTCAAACCTCCCTCTCTACCTTCCCCTATCACCCTCTCTCACATCCCCTCTCTCACTCTCACTGCCCTCTCTCCCTCTGCCACTCTCTCTTTCTGTATCTCTCTGTCCCTAACCCTTCTCTCTCTCTCCCGCCCCATCTCCCTCTCCCTCACCCCCTTCCTCTTCCTCTCCCAGCATTCTGTCCCCCATTCTCTTCCCCTCTCCCTCTTCCTGCCTCCCCTCACCCCTCCTCTTTCCCTCTCCCCTCTCAACCCCTATCTTCCATCCCACTTTTCTTCTCTCCTTCTCCCCTTTCTCTTTCCACTCTTCATCTCCAGCTCCCTTTCCCTCTCCTTCCCTTTTCACTTCCCCCACACCCTCTCTTCCTCTCTCCCGGCTCGCTCTACAGTACGTCAAAAGCTAACTTCCAATATTTCAACATCCCACAGGTTTGTTCTCTCTCTCTCTCTCTCTCTCTCTCTCTCTCTCTCTCTCTCTCTTTCTCTCTCTCTCTATCTCTCTCTCTCTCTCCCTATCTCTCTCTCTCTCTCCCTCCCGCCCCTCTCTTCCCCCACCCGCCCATCTCTGGAAAATGATTCATACTAACACAGTCTCCATTTGCACGTCAGGCAGACCTGTGACAGTGGATAATTAACACAGCAGGCAGAGTACTGCCCTTGCGAAACCTCTCAATTTCTCCCAGTCAAGTGAAAAGGAACATGGTATCAGGGGAATTCCTAACATCTATAATTCATTTCCTGCTCCAGTCCTGTGTCTTGTGTCTCATATGAGGAGAAATTTCTTTAGCTGCTGGGGGGTGGAAACAATCTGAGGGATTCGTTGCCACAAAAGGCCATGGAGGCCAAGTCATTAAGTATAGTTGAAGTGAAGGTTGATAGGGTCTTGAGTATTCTGGGTGTCAAAGGTTACGGGGAGAAGGCAGGAGACTGGGGTAGGGAGGGATGATACAGATGGGCACCATGGTAACGTAGCAGTTAGAACAACACCATCACAGCTTGGGGAGTCAGAGTTCAGAGTTCAATTCTGACATCCTTGCTAAGGAGTTCTCCCCATGTGCTCCGGTTTCTGACCACAGTCCAAAGATGTAAGGGTTAGTAGGTTAATTCCTCATGGTAAATTGTCCTATGATTAGGCTAGGGTTTAATAGCCGGGTTACTGGGAGGCACGGCTCAATGGGGCCGCAAGGGCCTGTTCTGCGCTGTATCTCAATAAATAAATAAATCAGCCATGATGGAATGGTGGAGCAGACTCAATGGGTGAAACAGGGACACCTCTTTCTCCCTTATTAGGGAAAGAGAGAGAGAGCCTGTGGTCTGTCGAATTACTGGGTGAACAAGTAGTCTTTGGGGTACTGCAAGTCTGTGTCTTTATTGATGCTTTGCTGCACGCTTGAGTGCTCGGTGGGGGGTGCCAATGTTTTTTGCTGGTTGGGGAGGGGGTGTCATTACTTTGCTGATACTTATATGTGGGAGGGGGAAGTTAGGGGGGCTTTGGGGGTTCTAATACTTACCTGTCATTCATTCTTCTTTCGTGGAGGGTTGCGAAGAAAAGGAATTTCAGGATGTATATTATATACATTTTTCGAATATTAAATGCACCCCTGTAACTTTGAATAGCCTGATTCTGCTCTTCTGTCTTATGGTCTTTCTAGCAAATGCAAGGACAGGCAGAAGCCACTTGCATACCTATGCGCTGGCACTTAGAATTCATCGTATTCCCTTGCTCGATCTCCACGATCCAACACCCACACCTCCCAGGGGTTTGAGAACCAAAAGAAAAGAAAGAAAGGGTGGAAATTTGAACTGCAAAGAGCAATCAGTTAATGTTCAGGGTTGGCTCCCCCTACCACAGCCTCAACTCATTCCAGTTCCAAGGAAAGGTCTCTGATCGCATTGAAACCTATTAATTATTGAAAGACCCAGATAGAGTGGAGAGGATTTTTCCTATAGTGGGGGAGTCTAGAACCAGAGGGTACAGTCTCTGCATAGAGGGGGCGATCATTTAGAACAGAGATGAGGGGAAATTTCTTTAGCCAGAGGTTGACGAACCTGTTGAATTCATTGCCGCAGATGGCTGTGGAGGCCAAGTCACTGGGTATAGCAGTTGATAGGTTCGTCAGTCAGGGTGTCAAAGGTTACGGGAGAAGGCAAGAGACTGGGATTGAGAGGGATCATAAATCAGCCCGATGGAATAGCAGAGCAGATTCGATGGGCCAAATGGCCAAATTCTGCTCCTGTATATGATGGTCTGCTTTCTCACAGATGCTGCCTGACTTGTCAGGTTCTTCCATCACCATTTATGTCACAGAAATGTATTTATTTTATTTTATTTTGAGATACAGCATGTGTCTTCAGGCTCCTGTCCCACCACCTTGGTGGTAACAATGAGGAGAGGACGCATCCTGGGTGAGGGGGGTCCTCAATGATGGACATTGCCTTTTCGAGGCATCACCAATTGAAGATGTCCTCGATGCTGGGGAGGCTGGTGCCTGTGGTGGAACTGACTGAGTTTGCAACTTTCTGCAGCTTTTTCTGATCCTCTGCAGTGGCCCCTCTGTACCAGATGGTGATGCAGCCAGTTAGAATGCTCTCCACATAACATCTGTAGAAATTAGATTAGATTAGATTATGAGGACACGTAGTCCTCTTTTATTGTCATTTAGTAATGCATGCATTAAGAAATGATACAATGTTCCTCCAGTGTGATATCACAGAAACACAAGACAAACAAGACTGAAAAACTGACAAAGACCACATAATTATAACATATAGTTACAACAGTGCAAAGCAATACTGTAATTTGATAAAGAATAGACCATGGGCATGGCAAAAAAAAGTCTCAAAGTCTCTCGAAAGTCCCATCATCTCACGCAGACGGAGAAGGAAGAAAAACTCTCCCTGCCATGAGCTTCCAGCGCCACAAACTTGCTGATGCAGCACCCTGGAAGCATCCGACCACAGCCGACTCTTGAGTCCGTCCGAAAACTTTGAGCCTCCGACCAGCCCTCCGACACCGAGCACCATCTCCGAGCGCTTCGACCCCGGCCCCAGCAACAGGCAATAGGCAAAGCCGAGGATTTGGGGCCTTCATCTCCGGAGGTTCTCGATTGCGCAGTAGCAGCGGCAGTGAAGCGGGCATTTCAGAAGTTTCTCCAGGTGTTCCTCTGTACTTCTGACGTCTGTCTCCATCAAATCAGGAATGTGCACGGCATCCTTCTTACAAATACGATATCATTTCGGAGCGGCCACGCGCACTGCATCGCGCTGCCATCTTCCCCTCCCCTCCTTTTGTGAGAGTCCCCTAAATTTGTGAGAGTCTTTGGTGATATATCGAGATAAATGGATAGGAAAGCTTTAGAGCAGACAGAGGTTCCCAGCCCGGGGTACATGGACCCCTCGGTTAATGGCAGGAGTCCATGGCATAAAAAGGCCAGAGGGATACAGGTTTAGAGGCATATGCTTCATTCACAGATCAGCAGGGAGAGTCGGGCCGAAGGGTCTGTTTCTGATCAATAATCATCCCGTGATTCTGCAAATTGGAAGGAAATTGTAACACTGGAAAATGGAACTAGACCAATGTCATGGAAACCCCAGAGAGTAGCAAAGTACAGAAGCATTTGCCAATCAAAAGGCAACCACAATGAAACACTCAATAGCTTAAGCAAGTAGTGGAGAGAGAAGATAAAAGAAATGTTTCCTATTTCTTTAGAGGATTCAAATACTCAGAAAGCCCACCCCCAAAACACTCAGGACACCCCAACCCAAAACACTCAGGACACCCCACCCCCAAAACACTCAGGACACCCCAACCCCAAAACACTCACGACATCCCACCCCCAAAACATTCAGGACACCCCAACCCCAAAACACTCAGGACATCTCACCCCCAAAACACTCAGGACACCCCATCCCCAAAACACTCAGGACAGCCCAAACCCAAAACATTCAGGACACCCCAACCCCAAAACACTCAGGACATCTCACCCCCAAAACACTCAGGACACCCCATCCCCAAAACACTCAGGACAGCCCAAACCCAAAACACTCAGGGCACCCCAACCCCAAAAGGTTTCACAGTCAATGTAATAACATTTTTGAACTCCTCCAAGCCCGAATGTGAAAGGATGTGGGTAGGGCAAGGGGCTAGCAACACCTTCCTGTAAAAATCCAGCAATACACAAACACCAACCGATGGTCTAGCGACCTCATCCGTGGGAGAGGAGAGATTTCCCCCAGAGGACTGGCCCACCTCAGAGATTCTAGTCAGCTGCTGTCAGCGGCCTACACCCCAGCAGAGATAATGGGCTTAAGAAACATTTCTGAATGGTCGCCCCAACTGGAAAATAGAAAATGGCGGCAAATAGGCAGATAGCAAGTTCCCAAGGAATGGAATTTAGTTGTGGGTTCAAGGCTTATAAAGGGCATCAAAGGTTACGGGGAGAAGGCAAGAGAATAAGGTTGAGAGGGATAACAAATCAGCCATGATGGAATAATAGAGCAGACAATGGGCTGAATGGCCTAATTCTGCTCCTATGATTTATGGTTTAAGCCCCAGATTAGCACCAATAAGCTTTATTTATTACCTGTACATCAAAACATACAGTGAAATGTGTTATTTGTGTCAATAACCAGCACAGTCCAAGGATGTACTGGGGGCAGCCCACAAGTGTCACCATGTTTCTGGTGCCAACACAGCATGCTCACAACTCACTAACCCTGATCTAAATGTCTTTGCAATGTGAGAGGAAACCAGAGAACCCGCAGATAACACACACACACAGCCATGAGGAGATCGTAAAAACTCCCTGCAAGTTCAAAGTCCAAAGTAAATTATTATCGAAGCGTATATGTCACGGTATGCAACACTGAGCTTCATTTTCTTGTGGGCATTCACAGTAAATACAAGAAACACAATAGAATCAGTGAAAGACAGGACACCTAACAGGAAAGGCAACAACCAATGTGCAAAAAACAACGAACTGTGCAAATACACAAGAGAAAAGAAATAACATAAACAGGTAAATAAATAAATAAGCAATAAATATCGATAATGTGAGGTGAAGAACACCTGTCCATAGGTTGTGGACAAAGGAGGACGAGAACTTTCTTGATAAAGATGTACAAGATGATAAGAGGCATTGATAGAGGGGACTTTTTCCCAGCGTGGAAAAACTTAAAAGAGGAGGCATAATTTTAAGTTGGCTGAAGGATAGTAATGGGGGATGTCAGAGGTAACATTTTTTAAATGGGGAGTGGTCTTTCTCCCTGCCTGGGCTGGTGGTAGAGACAGATACATTAGGGACATTTAAGAGACTCTTGGATAGGCACGTCGATGATAGAAAAATGGAGGGCTATGTAGGAGGGAGGGGTTAGACTGATCTTAGGTTACATTCTGTGGCCTCTTTATCAGGTATACCTGTACACCTGCTTGTTAATGCAAACATATAATCAGCCAAACACTTGGCAGCAACTCAAAACATATGTAGCCCCCCCCCCCCCAGCAAGCCTCAGGGTCGCTCGGCTCGCTGTCGTGTAGGGAAACAGCCCTCGGCCCCGCCAAACTGGGTAATTAGTTTGTGTGGATGCTGTGTGATGTACCCCACCCCACCCAAATAACAGACAATACACCAGATACAATTAAATGACTTACAGTTTATAGATATTACTGGAACTATATAATTAATAGAGATAAAATATAAAAGGAAAATAAAAGACGCTACACTTATGAAAGTTCAATCTCTTCGTGCACAAACAGTTGGAGCTCAGGACCCTCCTTCTTCACTCTGTGATCCCCTCGGACCACCTCGACCTGCTGCCTGGGACCAACAATGGTGGTCGACCAGACGCTCCACACGAGTCTGTCTCCATCTCCTCTACTCGCCGAACACCCTGGACCTCGGACTCCTGCTCGGGGTCCGACCCCATTAGCGGACGGACAGCACCTTGTCCATCCTCTGTCTCTCTCGCGCCTTCTCCCCCAAAACCTGCGCATCATGATAACTTACAGTCACACAGAAAGAATAACATCTATCCCAATTGGTTCGTTCATCCTCTTATCAGTAACATCATCCAAACAAACTGCTAGCGGGAGGATTTTCTCAGCAGTTAACATAACAAAGAAGACATTACAATTATAACATAACAAAGAAGTCATTTTAATTAGCCTACGCAGTAACATAAAAGAAGAAACCCCTTACACATAAAAGCATGCAGACATGGTCAAGAGGTTCAGTTGTTGTTGAGACCAAACAACAGAATGGAAATCGAAGTAACTTTAACCGTGGAATGATTGTGGTACCTGACAGGGTGGTTTGGGTTTTCCAGCTCATTCCAACAGCCCAACTAGTGGCAGGAGCAGGCCACAGCAACGAGGTTTCTCTCAAGTTCAAGACACCTGTCTGAAAGTACAAAAGGGACAGGCGGGTTGGCCATTGTTGGGAGTAGGCCTGTGGTGAGAGTAGGAGTGTCAGGCTTTGGGTCAAAGGAGGCTTCAGCTCGAAAAAGGCGTTGGCTCTGAGTAAGCTTCTGTTAAGGTTCCTTTTTCTCTCTCTTGCTGTACTGAGTGTAGTAAATGGTCGTTGTGTGTTCTTCATGCTGGATGTTGGAGTCCTGGGAGACCCAGGGTCTCCCAAGGAACAACATCTGTGTGAGGTGCATCCGGCAGCAGCTCCTTGAAGACTGTTAAGGATCTGGAGGAGCAGCTGGATGACCTTCGGCTTGTACGGGAGAGTGAGGAGATAATCGATCAGAGTTACGGGGAAGTAGTCACCCCTAAGTTGCAGTAGGCGGGTAGCTGGGTGACTGTCAGGAGAAGTAGAACATTAATAGACAGTTAGCACAGAGCACCCCTGTGGCCATTCCCCTCAATAATAAGTATACCACTTTGGATGCTGTTGTAGGGGTGACTTCCCAGGGGAATGCCATGGAGACCTGGTTACTGGCATTGAGCATGGGTCTCTAATGCAGAAGGTAAGGAAGGAGAAGAGGGGAGTGATGGTGATACAGGAACAGACAGGAGATTCTGTGGAGGTGAACCGGACACCCAAATGGTATGTTGCCTCCCAAGTGCCAGCGTCAGGGACATCTTCGGATCACGTCCACAATGTTTTGGAGAGGGAGGGAGAGCAGCTAGATGTCTTGGTACAAATTGGTACCAATGACATAGGCAGGAAAAGCAAAGAGGTTCTGAGAAGAGAATTTAAAGAGCTACTTTGAAAGCTGAGAAGGAGGACCACCAGGGAAGTAATTTCTGGATTGCTGACTGTGCCACATGCCTGTGAGGGTAGAAGCAGGATGAATTGGCAGATTAATGCATGTCTAAGAAGCTGGTGCAGGGGGCAGGGCTTCAGGTTCTTGGATCACTGGGATCTCTTCTGGGGGAGGTATGACCTGTTCAAAAGTGACAGGTTGCACCTGAACCCGAGGGGGACCAATATTCTCACGGGCAGCTTTGTTAGAGCTGTTGGGGAGGGTTTAAACTCATTTGGCAGGGGGGTGGTAACAAAAGTGACGGGACTCAGGAAAGGAAAGATGGTAAAGAAGTAATGATAGCGTGTAGTCAGACTGTCAGGAAGGGCAGGCAGGTGATGGGACAAAATTGCAGCCAGCAGGGTGAGTATCAGTACATTAGGGATGCAGAATCAAAAAGGGTAGCAAATAGAGTATTCAAAGCATTATATCTCGATGTACAGAGTATAAGAAATAAAGTGGATGATCTTGTTGCACTATTACAGATGGTCAGGTATGATGTTGTGGCCATCACTGAATCGTGGCTGAAGGATGGTTGTAGTTGGGAGCTGGATGTCCAAGGTTACATGTTGTTTCGGAGGGATAAGAAGGTAGGCAGAAGGGTTGCTATGGCTTTGTTGATAAAAAAATGACATCAAATCAGTAGAGGGAGGGGAACGTCAATTCAGACCATGAGAGGCCTGCGTCAGGTATTTTCATGCCTTACAAGGCGCAGATTGGAAGTCTGTGTGGGGCACCACTCCTCGCACAGACCAGAGCAATGTGTGATTAAGTGCCTTGCTCAAGGACACAAACACGCTGCCACAGCTGAAATCAGTAGAAAGATGTGACATAGGATTGGAAGATGTTGAATCCTTGTGGGTTGAGTTAAGAAACTGCAAGGGTAAAAAGACCCTGATGGCAGTTATATACAGGTCTCCCAACAGTAGCCAGGATGTGGACCACAGCTTACTATGGGAAATAGAAAAGGCCTGTTAAAAGGGCAATGTTATGATAGTAATGGGAGATTTCAACATGCAGGTCAAATGGGAAAATCAGGTTGGTAATAGATCTCAAGAAAGTGAGTTTATTGAATGCCTATGAGATGGCTTTTTAGAGCAGTTTGTCGTTGAACCTACTAGGAGATCAGTTATTCTGGATTGGGTGTTGCATAATGAACTGGAGGTGATTAGGGAGCTTAAGGTGAAAGAACCCTTAGGAGGCAGTGAATACAAAATGATTGAGTTCAACTTGAAATTTGATAGGGAGAAAGTAAAGTCTGACGTAAAGTGTTTCAATGGAGTAAAGGAAATTACAGTGGTATCAGAGAGGAGTTGGCCAAAGTAAATTGGAAGGAGCTGCTGGCAGGTTTGACTGCAGAGGAGCAATGGTGTGTGTTTCTGGGGAAAATGATGAAGGTGGATGATAGAAATATTCCAAAAACAAAGAAATATTCAATGGAAAATAGTACAACTATGGCTGACAAGGGAAGTCAAAGCTAATGTAAAAGCAAAAGAGAAGGCATACAACAATGCAAAAATTAGTGGTAAAACAAAGGATTGGGAAGCTTTTAAAAACCTGCAGAGAACAACTAAAAGAATCATTAGGAAGGAAAGGACTAAATATGAAATCAAGCTAGCAAACAATATCAAAGTGGATAGTAGAAGTTTTTTCAAGTATGTTAAAAATAAAAGAGAGATGAGAGTGGATATAGGACCACGAGAAAGTGAGGCGGGAGAAACAATAATGGGGGACAAGGAGATGGCAGATGAACTAAATCAGTATTTTGAATCAGTCTTCACCGTGGAAGACACTAACAGTGTGCCAGATGTTGAAGGTTGTGAGGGAAGACAAGTGAGTTTAGTTACTATTACAGAGAGAAAGTGCTCAAAAAGCTGAAAGACCTAAGGGTACGCAAGACACCTGGACCAGATGAATTACACCCTAGGGTTCTGAAAGGGGTAGTGTTAGAGATTGGGGCAGCATTAGAAATAATCTTTCAAAAATTATTGGACTCTGACTTGGTGCCAGAGGACTGGAAAATTGCAAATGTTACTCCACTCTTTAAGAAAGGAGAAAGGCAGCAGAAAGGAAATTATAGACCAGTTAGCCCGACCTCAGTGGTTGGGAAGATGCTGGAGTCAATTGTTAAGGATGAGGTTATGGAGTACTTGGTGACACAGGACAAGATAGGACAAAGTCAGCTTGGTTTCCTTAAGGGAAAATCCTGCCTGACAAACCTGTTGGAATTCTTTGAGGAAATTACATGTAGGATAGATTTCCTTTGTGATCAATGATTTAGCGATTAACGTGGTGTTTCTAATCCCTGTCCCAACTGATGTGATTGAATCTGAATCGGGTTTACTATCACTGGTTTTGTGTATTATCACCTGAAATTTGTTTTGTGGCAGCAGTACAGTGCAATACGTTTTAAAAAGACTTAAGTTGTCCGTTGTATCCGACGGTTAGAATATTGAGGGATGATCTTATTGAAACGTATAAAATTCTAAAGGGATTGGACAGGCTAGATGCAGGAAGATTGTTCCCGATGTTGGGGAAGTCCAGAACGAGGGGTCACAGTTTGAGGATAAAGGGGAAGCCTTTTAGGACTGAGATGAGGAAAAACTTCTTCACACAGAGAGTGGTGAATCTGTGGTATTCTCTGCCACAGGAAACTGTTGAGGCCAGTTCATTGGCTATATTTAAGAGGGAGTTAGATATGGCCCTTGTGGCTAAAGGGATCAGGGGGTATGAGGGAAGGCTGGTACAGGGTTCTGAGTTGGATGTCTACTGAATGGCAGTGCAGGCTCGAAGGGCCGAATGACCTACTCCTGCACCTATTTTCTATGTTTCTATGTGACAGGAAACCTGTGCAGAGTTTTTAAAATGGAAAAGCGTTACACTGGGGCAGTTCCATTCTCTTGACCTCCAAAGTCCAGGTCCACTGGTATGAACAGCGTCATAACTGGGGTCTTCCTTGGTTGCAGTGGGTGACCGCGACTTCCTGTGCTGTCTGCCGAGCGTTGCACTATTAACTTCCTGGCCTTTGGGTCTCTCTGTAGATCTCATCTGCCTGTCTGCTGGTGCTGACTTTGCCTGCTAGGACAGGCATGTCCCCATCTCAACCGGGCATGAAGCCTGCCAGCTCTCCTCACCTGGTTTAGCCCGCCTGTTGAAGCGGTGAACCAGGATGTGGCCACTGTCATATGCAAACAGCTACTTGGAGCCACAGGTGAGGATCTGAGTGTCGGCTGGGGACAGAAGGTGAGTGAGCTACCCCAGAATGGACACAACATGCCCCTTTACCAGTGGTGTTACCCCTCCCTAGACACTCCATACACCCCACTCTTCTGTTCGTTATGTGCTGCCTCATATGATGAGGGCAATCACAGTCTTTCCAGGACCGTGATTGTTCTTGGCGAACTTTTCTGTAGAAGTGGTTTGCCATTGCCACCTTCTGGGCAGTGTCTTTACAAGACGGGTGACCCCAGCCAATATCAATAATCTTCAGAGATTGTCTGCCTGGCGTCAGTGGTCGCATAACCAGGACTTGTGATGTGCAACAGCTGCTCATAGGACCATCCACCACCTGCTCCCATGGCTTCAGGTGACCCTGATCAGGGGGCTGAGCAGATGCTGCACCTCGCCCAAGGGTGACCTGTAGGCCAGAGGAGGGAAGGAGCACCTTGCATCTCCTTTGGTAGAGACGTATCTCCAACCTGTCACCCAACTATTTATAAGCTATTTAGAATATGATTCAAAATGTGAAATGTGAATCAACTGTTCAATTTACACCTCTTCTTTCAGACTTTGCAGGGTAAATTTGCAATGAGGAATGATGTGAGGGAAATGTAATTTCAGTAAGAAAGTGATAGTGCTGAATTTCAAGCCTTGTGTCTTTTCTTGCTAAACTGTTCGAATCCATCTCCATTCATTTCTGTTGATGATATCAAGTCTTTACGGCTACGATAGGAAACTTTGTTACATGGTGTGAGCAGAATTATCTGCAGCTTAATGTGAAAAAGACTAAGGAGCTGGTGGTAGACCTGAGGAGAGCTAAGGTACCGGTGACCCCTGTTTCCATCCAGGGGGTCAATGTGGACATGGTGGAGGATTACAAATACCTGGGGATATGAATTGACAATAAACTGGACTGGTCAAAGAACACTGAGGCTGTCTACAAGAAGGGACAGAGCCGTCTCTATTTCCTGAGGAGACTGAGGTCCTTTAACATCTGCCGGACGATGCTGAGGATGTTCTACGAGTCTGTGGTGGCCAGTGCTATCATGTTTGCTGTTGTGTGCTGGGGCAGCAGGCTGAGGGTAGCAGACACCAACAGAATCAACAAACTCATCCGTAAGGCCAGTGATGTTGTGGGGATGGAACTGGACTCTCTGACGGTGGTGTCTGAAAAGAGGATGCTGTCCAAGTTGCATGCCATCTTGGACAATGTCTCCCATCCACTACATAATGTACTGGTTGGGCAGAGGAGTACATTCAGCCAGAGACTCATTCCACCGAGATGCAGCACAGAGCATCATAGGAAGTCATTCCTGCCTGTGGCCATCAAACTTTACAACTCCTCCCTTGGAGGGTCAGACACCCTGAGCCAATAGGGTGGTCCTGGACTTATTTCCTGGCATAATTTACATATTACTATTTAACTATTTATGGTTTATTACTATTTAATTATGGTTTTATTACTATATTATTTATGGTGCAACTGTAATGAAAACCAATTTCCCCCGGGATCAATAAAAGTATAACTATGACTCGTTCCAGTTCGAGTGCCCATTCTCATGTTTTCAATTAGGTTTAATATCACTGGCATATTTTGTGAAAATTGTTGTTTTGTGGCTGTAATACTTTGCAATACATTTATAAAAATATAAGTTATATGTAATATATAAAAAAGAAAATTAAATAAGCAGTACAAGAAGAGAGGGAAAATAGTGAGGTAGTATACACGGGTTCATTGCCTTTTCGGAAATTTGAGGGGAAGAAACTGTTCCTAAAGTCTTGAGTGTGTGTCTTCAGGCTCCTTTATCTCCTCCTTGATGTAGATGTGATCTGCCCAGTCCATCCGTGAAAAGTAGGTCATGTCCTGGGTGATGGGGGGTGGCAGTTCTTAATGGTGGACGCTGCCTTTTCGAGAATTCAAAGTATATTTATTATCAAATATGCATGCAGTATACAACCCTGAGATTCATCTTCCCACAAACTGCCACAAAAGAAAGAAACTGAAACCTGTTCAAAGAAAACATCAAACACCCACCGTACAAACAAATCACACAAACAGTAAAAAAAAGAGTTTGAAAGACAGAGAATATAAAACCTCAAAACAGTTTAGGAATGTTCAGTTCAGTTCAGTTTAGCGCTGTCTTGTTCGATGACTGCGCCCCACCCCGATCAAAATTGCACAAAATAGCAATAAACAAAGGGTAATCAGAAATAAATCATAATATGAATGATAGAGTCCAGTCCACAAACCGCATCAGTTAAATCTTACCAACACTGTGGGAGTGTTGAGCAAGAGGGAGAAGGAGAGAGAGAGACCGATCAAACGCAGGCCCCCTACTCCAGGTGCAGTGAGGAAGAGCTTTCTGAAGGACGTTGCTTTTGGTCGATTTGCTTGCTGGCATCATCGCCTTCCTCCAGAAGATGTCCTTGGTGCTGGGGAGGCTGGTGCCCATGATGGAGCTGGCTGAGTTCACAACTCTCTGCAGCTTTTTCCAGTCCTGTGTAGTGGCCCCCACCCCTCCGTACCAGATGGTGATGCTGCCAGTTAGAATGCTCTCCACAGTAATCTGTAGAAACTTGGTGACATACCAAATCTCCTCAAGCTCCTCTTTGTAATTCAATCAACATGTTGGGGCCAGGATGGATCCTGAGCGATGTTGATATCCAGGAACGCAAGTCCGGAAATTTATTGCGTTGAGACAGCAATGCAGCACAATACATTTAAAAAAACACAGTTATTTAAAAATATGGTTAGCCTTCCAATTTCCACCTTGTATTTCAGGTCTAACAGGGTAAATTTATATTATAAAATTGTGCAAGGAAGATGTAATTTCAACAGGAAAGTACAAAGTTTCAAGCCTCGTCTTTTGTTGCAAAACTGCTCAAATTTGGGTCCATACAGTTCTCGGTTCATGTTGTCGAATATTTAGTCCAACGTTCTGGTTTGAGTACCCAGTGCCCACTCTCGTATTCTGTGTTCCAGTGTTCCAGCTTTTGAAGAAACATATATGTGAACATTTTTTCAACTATGTCAGGTGCTTAAAATTTTCCCTCTGCCCAATATTCAAATGTTTTCAACTTAATCCGCCCAAGGAATATCTCAAGTTCAGGTTTAATTGTTATTTAACCTTGTACATGAATATAGCTGAACAAAGCAGTGCTCCTCCTAGGCAGGGGTTCCCAACCTTCGTTATGTCACTGGCCCCTACATGGCCACCTTTTGATGGCAAAAGAAGTACCAACAGCACACAGTGCATATCATTATGATAGCAGAATAATATAGGAAATAATATAACCCAATCACAAACAACAGAAAATCTGCAGATGCTGGAAATCCAAGCAACACACACAAAATGCTGGAGGAACTCAGCAGGTCAGGCAGCATCTAGGAAAAGAGTACAGTCGACGTTTTGGACCAAAACCCTTCGGCAGGACTTGGCCCGAAACATTGACTGTACTCTTTTCCTCAATACTGCCTGGCCTGCTGAGTTCCTCCAGCATTTTGTGTGTGTTGTAATAATATGACCCAAGATCCTGGGTTTCATGGCCTGTAGATTGATTTGCAAGAAAAAGCACGCAGCAATTCCTCTTTTAGAACGGAGATGAGGAGGAATTTCTTTAGCCAGAGGGTGGTGAATCTGCGGAATTCATTGCCACAGGCAGCTGTGGAGGTCAAGTCATTGGGTGTATTTAAGGCAGAGGTTGATGGATCTTTCATTGTTTAGGGCAGAAAGATGTATGGGGGGAGACAGGAGACTGGGACAGAGAGGAAGAGTTGGATCATCCATGATGAAATGGCAGAACAGACTCAATGGGCCGAATGGCCTAATTCTGCTCCTATAGCCTACGGTCTTGCAGGCAGCGAGGGTATTTGGAGCCCAAGCTTACAGCTGACGCTGCAGAGTGCTACACTACTCATAAGTCACCAGGCCCACTGATACTAAACTTTAAACCATCTTCACAGCAATGTCATACAAGCCATTGTTCATGATAAACACTTGCTGAAGCCTCCATGGGTCGATGTCGACCATGGGTGTTGCATTCTTGTTGTCTAGATGACACAACCCACGGCAGTACAATGTGGAGAGCAAGCTGTTGTCCATGTAGCAAGCTCCCCTTCTCCACGCTGCTACTGAATCTAAAGCAACGGCAGAGACTGATACAGTTTGGCACCAGTGACGTCGCAGGAGTTGCCAGTCAGCATTGGGCTCAATGTAGGACTGCCTTAGGGACTCCAGATCTGAATTTTTCCTCTGGGTTTACTCCCAAAGCCTCCCCCATGAGTGAGTATAGCCACAGGGCAGCAGAGATTTGAGATCAAAGTTTTCCTTCTTCTGGATGAGCTGCCAATCACGGCTGACAAGTCCCATCTACCCAGAGCGACTGGTTTTATGGCGCCAGTAACCCACCCACTAACCCTTCTCCAGTCAGTGGAAATGGTTCTGTTGGGTTTAGTAGCTAGGCCAGGAGCTGGAATCGGTTGTCAGAGTTTATTTGAGATTTGTGCCACTGGGAGCATTTAATAGGTAATGGGAGCTTATCCCCACTACCCTCCCCACCCCACCCCCAGCTGTGACAATCTTAAGGAGCCCTCTAAATTTCATGCGTATCAATATTCACTAGTTAGCACAGGTGCTAACCTCCCTGCCCTACTCGCTTTACACATGACTTATTTTTTACTTCGTTTCTCTTTTGTATTTGCATGTTTTGTATGCGGGTTGTCTTGCTTGTCCTGTTGGGTGTGATCTTTCATTGATTCTATTGTGTTTCCTGTATTTACTGTGAATGTCGACAAGAAAGTGAGTCTCAGGGTAATATAGCGTGACTATGTCCTCTGATCAATAATTTGAACTTCGAATACTAAAGCAGCACACAGAACGTGCTGGAGGGACTCAGCTGCTCAGCAGCATCTGTGGAGAGGAATAAAGAGTCGATGTTTTGGGCGGACACCCTTCATCAGGGCTGGAAGGAAAGTGGGGAGAAGCCAGAATAAGGAAGTGAATACTAAGGATATTTTAGTAAATGCTGAATAATCTTCCTTTTGAATTTGTAGAATTCAGTATGTTGATTCAATCTCTATTTGCATTTTCATGCTTCCAATTTGGGGTTGAACAAGCTCTTCAACATCTTTGCAACACTCACAACACGCTGGAGGAACTCAGCAGGCCGGGCAGCATCCGTGGAAACGATCAGTCGACATTTCGGGCCGGAACCCTTCGTCAGGACTGTAGAGGGAAGGAGCAGAGGCCCTATAAAGAAGGTGGGGGGAGGGTGGGACGGAGAAGGCTGGTAGGTTCCAGGTGAAAAACCAGTAAGGGAAAAGATAAAGGGGTGGGAAAGGGGAAGCAGGGAGGTGACAGGCAGGAAAGGTGAAGAAGGAATAGGGGAAAACACAATGGGTAGTAGAAGGAGGCGGAACCATGAGGGAGGTGATAGGCAGCTGGGGGAGGGGGCAGAGTGAAATAGGGATAGGAGAAGGGAGGGGGGGGGGAATTACCAGAAGTTGGAGAATTCTATGTTCACACCAAGGGACTGGAGACTACCTAGACGGTATATGAGGTGTTGCTCCTCCAACCTGAGTTTAGCCTCATCATGGCAGTAGAGGAGGCCATGTATGGACACATCCGAATGGGAATGGGAAGCAGAGTTGAAGTGGGTGGCTACTGGGAGATCCTGTCTGTTGTGGTGGACGGAGCGGAGGTGGTCGACGAAGCGGTCCCCCAATCTGCGTTGGGTTTCACCGATGTAGAGGAGGCCACACCGGGAGCACCGGATGCAATAGATGACCCCAACAGACTCACAAGTGAAGTGTTGCCTCACCTGGAAGGACTGTTTGGGGTCTTGAATGGTGGCAAGAGAGGAGGTGTAGGGACAGGTGTAGCACTTACGCTTACAGGGATAAGTGCCAGGTGGGAGATCCGTGGGGAGGGACGTGTGGATCAGGGATTCGCAGAGGGAACGATCCCTGCGGAAAGCAGAGAGTGGTGGAGAGAGAAAGATGTGCTTAGTGGTGGGGTCCTGTTGAAGGTGGCGGAAGTTGCGGAGGATAATGTGCTGGATCCGGAGGCTAGTGGGGTGGTAGGTGAGGACAAGGAGAACTCTGTCCCTGTTGTGGTTGCGGGAGGATGGGGTGAGAGCCGAAGTGCGGGAAATGGAGGAGATGCGGGTGAGGGCATCATTGATGACGGCAGAAGGGAAACCACGATCCTTAAAGAAAGAGGACATTTGAGATGTCCTGGAACGGAAAGCCTCATCCTGGGAGCAGATGTGGTGGAGACGGAGGAACTGGGAATAGGGAATGGAATTTTTGCATGTGGCAGGGTGGGAAGAGGTATAGTCGAGGTAGTTATGAGAGTCAGTGGGCTTGTAGAAGATGTCAGTGGACAGTCTGTCTCCAGAGATGGAGTCTGGGAGATCGAGAAAGGGGAGAGAAGTGTCCGAGATAGACTCGAGAAAGGGGTCGGTGTTGGAACCACTTCTTTTTATGCTGTATATCAATGACTTAGATGATGGACTAGGTGGCTTTGTTGCTAAATTTGGAGATGATACTGTTACGAGAATACACATAAAATTAAGATGTTTGCTGGCCTGGGTTAGCATCGGTGACATCAGCAGTTGGTCTGCCACCTGCCCTCAGGGGAAGGAGAGATAAGGAACAATGGAGCAGCGTCTGGAGATGTGTAATGAAGGGATGTGGGAGAGAGAGAGCTGTCTGGAGCGGCTCCCCCTTTGAACCCTGAGCTGTTTGAAGTGATGGACAGGCGATACCCCAGCAGGGGGATAAAAAGGGACAGGTTTGCTAAGACAGACACACGCCACCCGAGGTAACGAGACCCTGGAAGCGGTGCGCCTCTCACGAGTGGGTGAGAAGTACCAGATAACGACAAGGGTGGAAAGGTACGATCAGCGGGAACCCGGTGTGTGTCCGCCCTTGCCTGGGTGCCGAGTTCACTGCAGAGGATCGACCGCATCTGGAGGAGGGGTCACAGTCGGTGACCTCAGGTGACATCACCAAGGACCCGCCCAAAAGTTGCTTGTGAGCAATCTCGCTGGTCTGTGAGTGAAGCAGTGTTCTGAATGATCAGTTGTTCCTGTTCCCTCTCTCTCTCCCCCCACGTTGTCCCTCGCCATGGCAACGATTACTGCGAACTGAACTGGACTGAACTTTGAGTCATTTTGAAATTTGGTCATTTACCCCCTAGACAACGATAGAGCTTGATTGATGCTGTTATCTTAATTCTGTGCACATGTGTGGTTATCATTGTTGAACTGTTGCATTTATTATCCTTTCGATTACTGTGTTGCTTGTTTCTTTAATAAAACTTTCTTAGTTCTAGTACTCCAGACTCCAACTGAGTGATCCTTTTCTGCTGGTTTGGCAACCCAGTTACGGGGTACGTAACAATACGAAGATTGGTGGAGGGGCGGGTAGTGTTGAGGAAACAGGATGCAGAAGGACTTAGACAGATAAGGAGAATGGGCAAGAAAGTGGCAAACGAAATACAATGTTGGAAAATGCATGGTCATGCACTTCGGTAGTAGAAATAAATGTGGAGACTATTTTCTAAACAGTTAGAAAATCCAGAAATCTGAGATGCAAAGGGACTTGGGAGTCCTTGCACAGAACACCCTGAATGTTAATTTGCAGCAACACTTTCAGTACGCTGGATGAACTCAGCAGGTTGGGCAGCATCAGTCAGAAACGATGAGTCGACGTTTCGGGCCGGAACCCTTCGTCAGGACTGAAGAATGAAAGATGGGGAAGGATTTGAAGAATGCTTGTAGCTTCAGTTGAAAGACCAGTAATTTGAAAGACAAAGGGGTGGGGGAGGGGAAGCATTGACGTCATAGCCCTGAAAACAATGGGTAGTAGAAGAAGGAGGCGGAACCATGAGGGAGCTGGGGGAGGGGGTAGAGTGAAATAGGGATAGAGGAAGGGAGGGGGAAGGAATTACTGAAAGTTGGAGAATTCTATGTTCATACCAAGGGTCTGGAGACTACCTAGACGGTATATGAGGTGTTGCTCCTCCAACTTGAGTTTAGCCTCATCGTGGCAGTAGAGGAGGCCATGTATGGTCTTCTTCCTGGTTACCTTCTCAGTTATAATTTTCACTGCACATACTTCACTTCCCTGACACTCTTGTATGTCCGGTATACTGCAAATGTTTTCCACTGTGAAGACTGATGCAAAATACGCATTCAGTTCCTCTGCTATCTCTGTATCTCTCATTACAAATTCTCCAGCAACATATTTTATTGGTCCTATATCTACCGTCAACTCTCCTTTGCCCTTTACATACTTAAAAAAACTTTTAGTATTTTCTTTGATGTTAGTCGCCAATTTCCTTTCATAATTCATCTTTTCCTTCCTAATGACCTTCTTAGTTTCCTTCTGCAAGCTCCCCAATCCTCTATCTTCCCACCAGCTCTGGCTTCCTTGTATGTCCTCTCTTTTGTTTTTACTTTGGCTCTGACTTCACTTGTCAGCCACGGTATTGTCCTTCTTCCATTTGAAATTTTTTTTTTATTTGGAATATATCTGTCTTGCATTACGAACTTCAGATTTTAAAATACTTGGACCTTCGATGTTTTTCTTAATTTCTGATTTTTCACCTCGATCGTCTTCAAACAATTCCTGAATATACTCAGTCCACCTGTTCATAATCTCATCGAATAAAGTGAGGAAAGGAAAGGCAGCAGGTCCTGATGAATTAGTAACAGAACAAATTATCGCCCTTGAAGATTATGGAATTGAAAAACTTACTGATTTAATCAATGACATTGATGAGACTGGAATAATGCCAGAAGAGATTAAAAAAATCAGTATTTATACTTATACTATATTGTCGCCAAACAATTGATACTAGAATGTACAATCATCACAGCGATATTTGATTCTGCGCTTCGCGCTCCCTGGATTACAAATCGATAGTAAATATTAAAAATTTAAATTATAAATCATGAATAGAAAATAAAAAATGCAAAGTAAGGTAGTGCAAAAAACCGAGAGGCAGGTCCGGATATTTGGAGGGTACGGCCCAGATCCGGGTCAGGATCCGTTCAGCTGTCTTATCACAATTGGAAAGAAGCTGTTCCCAAATCTGGCCGTACGAGTCTTCAAGCTCCTGAGCCTTCTCCCAGAGGGAAGAGGGACGAAAAGTGTGTTGGCTGAGTGGGTCGTGTCCTTGATTATCCTGAGTATTTATCACTCTTCCTAAGAAAGCTGAAGCAATAGAATGTGAATTACATAGGACCATAAGTTTAATGAGTCATATCACCAAGATACTTCTAAGAATTTTGAGGACAAGAGCTAAAAGTAAGATACAAGCTGAAATAGGTAAAAAACAATGTGGTTTTGTGAAAGACAAAGGTACAAGAAACACAATATTTATGTTAAGGATACTATCAGAACAAGCTATTCAAGTGCAAAAATATTTGTTTGTTTCCTCGTGTTTGTTTTATCGACTACACAAAAGCATTTGATAAAGTGAAGCACAGTAAGTTATTTGAAATATTACAGAAAACTCTAGATCTAGATTCGAAAGACCTCCACCTAATCAGAAATCTGTACTGGGAATAAACTGCCGCTGTAAGAATAGATGGAGAAGTGAGTCAGTTTATGAAAATTAAGAGAGGTGTTAGACAAGTGTGTGTTTTCCCTCCGATTTATTAAATGTGTCCAGTGAAACAATATTACAAAAAATAAGACACATCTTGGGAATTAAAGTTGGCGGTGAAAACATCAATAATTTCAGATATGCGAATGACACCGTGTTAATTGCAAGTACGGAGGAAGAACTACAAAATTTAATTGATATAATTGTTGAAGAAAGTGCAAAAATGGGTCTATCAATTGCAAAAAGACAGAATGTATGGTGATATCCAAAAAGAAGGAGAATCCTATCTGCAGGCTGAGAATAAATAGGGAAGGAGAATCCTATCTGCAGGCTGAGAATAAATAGGGAAGACATAAAACAAGTACAGAACTTTTGCTACCTAGGAAGCTGGGTGACATCAGATGGCAGGTGCGACATGGACACAAAAGAAGAATAGGGATGCCAAAAGACACCTTTATGAGAATGAAGAGTATACTGACCAACACTAAACTAGGCATGACAGCCCGCCTCAGAGTACTGAAATGTTATATTTGTCCGGTTATATTACATGGCTCAGAATGTTGGACAATACCTAGAAGCATGAGGACATGAATTGTAGCAGCAGAAATGTGATTTTTGAGGAGGATGCAGAGATTCATGGACGAAACGAATATCTAACGAGGATGTCATGAACAGAGCAAAGACAAAAAGAGAAATAATGTATGATATCATGAAAAGGCAATGTAACTTCATTGGACATGTGGTTAGGAAAGAGGAGTTAGAATGCACAGTAATTATGGGAAAGATTGAAGGGAAGAAAGCAAGAGGAAGACAAAGACAAATGATGATGGAGACAGCAGCCGGAGAACTGGAAATGAATACCAATGAATTGATCCACTTGACCCGAAACAGGAGTGTGTGGGCCATGGCAGTCAAAGCTCAAACTGGGCCCGGCACCTGATGATGATGACCTGTCTTGCACTTCCCTCATTTTTCACAGAAACTCCAGCCATTGCTGCTCTTCTGTCCTTCCTGCTAGTGTCCCTTTCCAGTCAACTTTGGCCAGTTCCCTCTCATGCCATTGTATTTTCCTTTATTCCACTGAAATACTGACACTTTGGAATTTAGTTTCTCCTTCTGAAATATCAAAGTGAACTTGATCATATTGTGATCACTGTTCCCTAAGTGTTCCCTAACCTTAAGCTCTCGTATCACCTCTGGATCATTGCACAACACCCAATCCAACACAGCTGATCCCCTAGTGGGCTCAACAACAAGCTGTTCTAAAAACCCATTCCTTAGATATTCTACAAATTCTCTCTCTTGAGTACTGACCCTAGTTTCCCAATCCACTTTCATGTTAAAATCCCCAGCGATTATCATTAAATTGCCCTTCTGACACACCTTTTCTATCTCCTGCTGTAATTTGTAATCCACATCCCGGCTGCTGTTTGGAGGCCTGTATACAACTGCCATTAGGGTCCTTTTACCCTTGCCATTTCTTAACTCAACCCATACAGACTCTACACCTTTCGATCGTATGTCATCCCTTTCTAATGATTTAATATTATCTTTTATACACAGGGCTATACCACCCCCTCTGCCAACTAACCTATCTTTCCAATACACCATATATCCTTGGAAGCCATCCTTCAGCCAAGTTTCAGAGATGGCCACAACATCAAACTTGCCAATCTGTAGCTGAATTTCAAGATTGTCCATTTTATTTCTTATGCTGCATGCATTCAAGTATAACACTTTCAGTCCAATATTTGTTTCTTTCTGTTGTAAATTATCCCACTGGCTGTGATTATGCCTCATCTCCTGCCTTTCATTCCTATCAGCTCCGTTGCACGCTATCTTTGATTTATTTCTGTTTTCCCCTTCCTCAGTGCTATCACTCTGGTTCCCATCCCCCCTGCCAAATCAGTCTAACCACCTCATTTCTGGAATAAACCTGGTGAACCTCCTCTGCACCGACTGCAAAGCCAGAATACCCCTTCTCAAGTAAGGAGACCAGAACTGCACACAGTGCTCCAGGTGTGGCCTCACCAGTACCCTGTACAGTTGCAGCATAACCTCCCTGCTCTTAAATCAATCCCTCTAGTAATGAAGGCCAACATTTCATTTCTCTTCTTGATAGCCTGCTGCACCTACTGATCAACCTTTTGTGATTCGTGCACAAACATTCCCAAGTCCCTCTGCACAACAGCATACTGCAATTTTTACCATTTAAATAATAATCTAAGTGGATGACCTCACATTTACTAATCAGAATCAGGTTTATTATCACCAGCATGTGATGTAAAATTTGTTAATTTAGCAGCAGCAATTCAATGCAATACATAATGTAGAAGAAAAATAAACAAATAAATAAATAAATGTAGCCCCCCCCCCACCCCACCCCGCCCCCCAGGGTCGCTCTGCCCGCTGTCGTCTAGGGAAACAGCCCTCGGCCCCGCCAAACTGGGTAATTAGTTTGTGTGGATGCTGTGTGATGTACCCCACCCCGCCCAAATAACAGACAATACACCAGATACGATTAAATGATTTACAGTTTATAGATATTACTGGAACTATATAATTAATAGAGAATAAAATATAAAAGGAAAATCAAAGGCGCCACACTTATCAAAGTTCAATCTCTTCGTGCACAAACAGTTGGAGCTCAGGACCCTTCTTCTTCACCCTGCGACCCCTCAGACCACCTCGACTGGCCGCCTGGGACCAACAACGGTGGTCGACCGGACACTCCACACGAGTCCATCTCCGTCTCCTCTCCTAGCCGAACGCCCTCCTCGGGGTCCAACCCCGTTAGCGGACATCACAGCACCTGGTTCATTCTCTGTCCCTCTCTCCCACCTTCTGCCCCAAAACCCCACACATACAAATCTTCCAGATACACCAAAGTCATAACAACTATCCCAATTGGTTCATTCGTCCACATATCAATAGATAATACAAAACAAACTGCTAGCGGGAAGGACTTTCTCAGCATTTAACATAACAAAGAAGCATTCCCAAGTATAACATAACAAAGAAGCCATTTTAACTAGCCTATGCAGTAACATAAGAGACGAAACCCCCTTACATAGATCAAATTTAAAAAATAATAATAAATAAACAGGTAAATCAAACATGCAAAAACAAAAATACTGTATATTAAAAAAGTGAAGTTGTGTCCAAGGTTCAATGTACATTTGGGAATCAGATGGCAGGGAGTGAGAAGCTGTTCCTGAGTCATTGAGTGTGTGCCTTCAGGCTTCTGTATCTCCTGCCTGATGGTAACAGTGAGAAAAGGGCATGCCCTGGGTGCTGGAGGTCCTTAATAATGGACGCTGCCTTTCTGAGGCACCGCTCCCTAAAGATGTCCTGGGAACTTTGTAGGCGAGTGCCCAGGATGGAGCTGACTAGATTTACAACCTCCTGCAGCTTCTTTCGGTCCTGTGCAGTAGCCCCTCCATACCAGACAGTGATGCGGCCTGTCAGAATGCTCTCCATGGTACAACTATAGAAGTTTTTGAGTGTATTTGTTGACATGCCAAATCTCTTCAAACTCCTAATGAAGTATAGCTGCTGTCTTGCCTTCTTTATAACTACATCGATATGTTGGGACCAGGTTAGATCCTCAGAGATCTTGACACCCAGGAGCTTGAAGCTGCTCACTCTCTCCACTTCTGATCCCTCTGAGGATTGGTATGTGTTCCTTTGTCTTGCCCTTCCTGAATCCACAATCAGCTCTTTCGCCTTACTGTTTGAAGAAGGATGGCATCTCATTCGTTCTGGGATGAAAAGCCTCATCCTGAGAACAGATGTGGTGGAGATGGAGGAATTGAGAGAAGAGGATTGCGCTTTTACAAGTAACAGGGTGGGAGGAATTATAGTCCAGGTAGCTGTGAGAGTCCGTGGGTTTGTAATAGACATCAGTAGATAAGATGTCTCCAGAGATAGAGGCAGAGATTGGGCAAGGGGAGGGAGGTGTCGGAAACGGACCAGGTAAACTTGAGGGCGGGGTGGAAGTTGGAGGCAAAGTGAATGAAGTCAATGAGTTCTGCCCTTGTCATCAATGAGTTCTGCATCGGACTGTAGAGTTTACAGAGAATGGTGCAAAAAAAAACAAAAGTCAGTTCAGGGGTGAAAACACCTTGTCAATGAGAGAGTCAGAGGAGAATGGCCAGACTGGTTCAAGCTGACTGGAAGGTGACAGCAACTCAAATAATTACTGATTTGGTTAATAATCTGCACTGTATAGTTTAAAGGGTCAGCACAACATAGTGGGCCAAAGGGCCTGTATTGCGCTATACTGTTATATGTTCTATATTCTACACCATTGCTATTTTCCCTCAATTGGAGGGCAAGATTTGCCTTCATTATCTTGTCTATTTAAGTGTATATCTGAATGGTTCTTAATTGTTCAGTACTGACTAACTGATTCCGTCACCTCCTCTGGCAGTGAGATCCAGTTGTCAGACACATTCCATGTAAAAAAAACTTTATACACAATAGTAAACCTACGTCAGGCTGCTGTTTATCAATTACAGCTCAGTGTTCAACACAATCATACCCTCAGTTCTAATCAAAAAGCTCCAAAACCTGGGCTTGTGTAACTGGATCCCTAATTTACTCACCAGATGACCACAGTCAGTGCAGATTGGTAATAACACCTCTTCCTCACTGACGATCAACACTGGTGCACCTCAGGGATGTGTGCTTAGCCCACTGCTCTACTCTCTCTATACCCATGACTGTGTGGCTAGGCACAGCTAAAACGCCACCTATAAATTTGCAGATGACACAACTACTGTTGACAGAATCTCAGATGGTAATAAGAGGGCGTACAGGAGTGAGATAGATCAGCTGGTTCAGTGGTGTCACAGCAACAATATTGCACTCAACATCAGTACAACCAGGGAATTGATTGTGGACTTCAAGAGGAGAAATTGAAAGAACACGTCGAGGGATCAGCAGTACACAGGGTGAGCATTTTCAAGTTCCTGAGTGTCAACGTCTCTGAGGATCTACCTAATTATAGGAATAATTATAAAAGATTATAGGAAGAGGTACAGTATTGGGAACCTGATGGTTGTAGCGTTGATGGGTTGAAGGGTGAGAGATACATTAGGAATCTGAGGGTAGCTTCTTCATGCAGAGGGTGGTCTGTAGATGGAACAAGCTTCTGGAAGAAGTGGTGGGTGGGAGTGCAGGATAACATTTAAAAGATGTGGATAAAAACATGGAGAGGAATGGATTGCAAGATTTGCATAACTTCATGTGCAGGGATACTTTGGGGATATGTGCATACTGAGGAATGTTTTAGAACATAAGACGTAGACGAAGAATTAGGCCATTTGGCCCATCAGGTCTACTCCATCGTTCCATCATGGCTAATTTATTATCCCTTTCAACACCATTCTTCTTTTTCTCCCTGTAACTTTTGATGCCCTGATTAATCAAAAACCTATCAATCTCTACTTTAAATATACTCAATGATATGGCCTCTACAGCCAGCTGTGGCAACACATTCCACAGATTCACCACTCTCTGGCTAAAGAAATTCCTCCTCATCTTCATTCCAAATGGACGTCCCTCCAGTCTGAGGCTGTGCCCTCTGGTCCAAGATTCACTCACTATACGAAATATCCTCCCTACATCCACTCTATGAAATTTCCTCCCCACATCTGCTCTATCCAAATCTTTGAATATTCAATAGGTTTCGATGAGATTCCCCCCCCCCATTCTTCTAAACACCAATAAGAAGAGGCCCACAGACATCAAACAATCCTCCCATATTAACTCTTTCATTCCCGAAATTCTCATGAATCTCCTCTGGACTTCCTCCAATGCCAGCACATCTTTTCTTCGATTAGGGACACAAAACTGTTCACAATACTCCAAGTACGGTCAGACCAATGCCTTGTAAAGCCTCAGCCTTATATCTTTGCTTTTGTATTCTAGACCCCTCGGAATTAATGCTAACATTGCATTTGCCTTTCTTACCACCAACTCAACCTGCAAGTTAACCTTTAGGGAACCCTGCATGAGGAGTCCCAAGTCTCTTTGCACCTCTGATTTTTGAATTTTCTCCCCATTTAGAAAATAGTCTACACCTTCATTTCTTCCACAAAAGTGCATGACAATACACTTTCTGAAACTGTGTTCCATCTGCCACTTCTTTGCCCACTCACCCAATCTGTCTAAGTCCTTCTGCAGACTCCCTGTTTCCTCAACACCACTTGCCCTTCAACCTATCTTTGTATCATCAACAAAGCAATCAATTCCCATCATCCAAATCATTGACATATAATGTGAAAAGAAGTGGTCCCAACACCCGCCTCTGTGGACCACTGGCAGCCAAACAGCAGAGGCTTCATTCCCACTCTTTGGATACTGTCAATCATCTAATGTTAGTACCTTTCCTGTAATACTATGGCTCTTATCTTGTTAAGCAGCCTCACGTGAGGCACCTTGTCAAAAGCCTTCTGAAAATCCAAGTAAACATCATCCACAGACTGTCTAACCTGCTTGTTATTTCCTCAAAGAATTCCAACAGAGTTTTTTAGGCAACATTTCTCCTTATGGAAACCACGCTGAATTTTGTCTACTTTATCATCTGCCTCCAAGTGCACCTGACACCTCATTGTTAACAGTCAACTCCAACATCTTCCCAGCCATTGAGGTCAGACTAACTGGTCTATAATTTCCTTTCTTCTGCCTCCCTCCCTTCTTGAAGAGTGAAGTGATATTTGCAATTTTCCATGTTCCAGGACCATTCCAGAATCTAGTGATTCTTGAAAGGTCATTACTAATGCCTCCACGATCTCTTCAGCCACATCTTTCAGAACCCTAGCGTGCAGTCCATCTGGTCCAGATGATACTTTCACCTTTCATCTTCCCAAGCACCTTCTCCTTAGTAATAGCAGCAACAGTCATTGCTGCCCCTTGATACTCTCGAATTTCCGGCAAGCTGCTAGCATCTTCTATAGCGAATACTGACGCAAAATACTATACAGTTTGTCCACCATTTCTTTGTCCCCCTTGACTACCACTCCAGTGTCATTTTCCAGCAGTCCGATATCCACTCTTGCCTCGCTTTTACTCTTTATTTATCTGAAAAACCTTTTGGTATCCTCTTTTATATTATTGACTAGCTTTCTGTGGTTTTTAAAGGCTTCTGAATCCTCTAACCTCACCAATTTTGCTCTTATGTCGTCATTAA
Source organism: Mobula hypostoma (assembly GCF_963921235.1). Classification (NCBI taxonomy): domain Eukaryota; kingdom Metazoa; phylum Chordata; class Chondrichthyes; order Myliobatiformes; family Myliobatidae; genus Mobula; species Mobula hypostoma. Next base: position 112,774,604 of record NC_086108.1, read on the forward strand.
CTTTCCTTGTCAGCTGTGGTTGCAGCATCCTGCCTTTAACATAAGAACATAAGAAATAGGAGCAGGAGTCGGCCATCTGGCCCATCGAGCCTGCTCCACCATTCAATAAGATCATGGCTGATCTGGCCATGGACTCATCTCCACCTATCTGCCTTTTCCCCATAACCCTTAATTCCCCTACAATGCCAAAATCTATCCAACTTTGTCTTAAATACATTTACTGAGGTAGCCTCCACTGCTTCATTGGGCAGAGATTTCCACAGATCCACCACTCTCTGGGAAAAGCAGTTCCTCCTCATCTCCGTCCTAAATCTACTCCCCCCAGTCCTGAGACTAGAACCATCCCCTGTCCCCTAGAAACAGCTCTCCTGCCTCTATCTTATCTATCCCGTTCATAATTTTATGTTTCTATAAGATCTCCTCTCATTTTTCTGAATTCCAGCGAGTACAGTCCCAGTCAACTGAATCTCTACTCATATGCTAACCACACCCCCTCATCTCTGGAATCAACCTGGTGAACCTCCTCTGCACTGCCTCCAAAGCCAGTATATCCCTCCTCAAGTAAGGAGACCAGAACTGCACACAGTACTCCATGTGCGGCCTCACCAGTACTCTGTATAGTTGCAGTATAATCTCCCTGCTCTTAAATTCAATCCCTCTAGCAATGAAAGCCAACATTTCATTTGCCTTCCTGATAGCCTGCTGCACCTGCAAACCAACATTTGTGATTCATGCACAAACACTCACAAGTCCCTCTGCACAGCAGCGTGCTGCAATTTTCTAACATTTAACAATAATCTGCTCTTTCAATTTTCCTTCTAAAGTGGATGACCTCGCATTTACCAATTGTACTTCATCTGCCAGACCCTTGCCCACTCACTTAACCTATCTATATCTCTCTGCAGACTCTTCTGCACAATTTGCTTTTCCACTCAGTTTAGGATCATCATCAAACTTAGATACACTACACTCGGTCCCCTTTTCCAGCTCGTTATATATCATGAACAGTTAGGGGCCCAGCAGCAACCCCTACAGCACCCCACTCACCGCTGATTGTCAACCGGAGTAACACCCATATATCCCAACTCTCTGCTTTCTATTGGTTAACCAATCCTCCATCCATGCTAATAGATCAGCCCAACTCTATGCATCCTTATCTTATGGATGAGTCTTTTATGTGGCACCTTATCGAATGCCTTCTGGAAATCCAAGTAAATAACGTCCATCTGTTACCCTCTATCTACGTTTGTTGTATCCACTGTGCTTGTTATATCCTCAGAGAACTCCAGTAAGTTTGTCAAACAGGACCTGCCTTTGCTGAATCCACGTTGCGTCTGCCTGATGGGTCAATTTCTTTCCAGATGTCTCGCTATTTCTTCTTTAATGATAGCTTCAAGCATTTTCCCCAACTACACAGATGTTAAACTAACTGGCCCATAGTTACCTGCCTTTTGCCTACATCCTTTTTTGAACAGTGGTGTGACAGTGATGAATACTTCTTCATCACAGGGATACGCCTATCCTGTGCCTTCTGGATTGCTTCCAAAAACACTCTGCCATCATCCTTGTTAGTGTTCCCTTCCGATTAATTTTGGCCAGCTCCGTCTCGTGTCTTTGTATTTCTCTTTACTCCACTGTAACACTGATATATCTGGCTTTATCTTCTCCCTCTCAAACTGCAGGGTGAATTCTACCTCTGCCTCATTAGGGTTTATTCACCTTAATCGAATGTGGTTCATTACACAACACCCAATCCAGAATTGCCTTTCTGCAGTGGGCTCAACCACGAGCTGCTCTAAAAAGCCATCTTGTAGGCAGTCTACAAATTCCCTCTCTTGGGATCCAGCAGCAACCTGATTTTCCCAATGTAGCAGCATTTTGAAATCCCCCATGACTATTGTAACATTGCCCTTTTGACATGCCTTTTTTCTGTAATTTGTAGCCCACATTCTGGCTACCGTTCAGAGATCTGTATATAACTTCCATCAGGGTCTCTTTACCCTTGGAGTGGCTTAGCTCTATCCACAAGGATCCTACATCTTCCGATCCCATGTCACCCTGTTCTAAGGGTTTATATAGAACGTAGAACAGTACAGCACAGGATCAGGCCATTCAGCTCATAACGTTGAGCTGAGCCCACTAAACAGCAAATCAAAGCCACCCACTCACCACTAATTCCTCCATATTCCCTCACATCCATGTGCTTATCCAAACATTTCTTAACAGCCTCTAACGTATTTGCCTCTACCATCATACCAGGCAGTGCTTTCCACGCATCCACCACTCTGAGTGAAAAACTTACCCCTCTCACCCCCTTTCAACTACCCCTCTCTCACCTTCAACACAAGCCTTCAGGTATTAGACATCGCTACCCTGGGAAACAGATACTCTCTATCTACTCTATCTATGCCTCTTGTAATCTTATAAACCTCTATCAGATCTCCCCTCCACCTCCAGAGAAAACAACCCAAGTTTATCCAGCCTCTCATGATAGCCCATGCCCTCTAAACCAGGCAGCTTCCTGGTGAACTCCTCTGCACCAACAGAGCCACCCCACGTACCTGCCTGTCCTTTCAATATACTTTACTTTATTGTTACCAAACAATTGATACTAGAGTGTACAGTCATCACAGCGATATTTGATTCTGCGCTTCGCGCTCCCTGGAGTACAAATCGATAGTAAATGGTAAAAATTTAAATTATAAATCATAAATAGAAAATAGAAAAGGGAAAGTAAGGTAATGCAAAGAACCGAGAGGCAGGTCTGGATATTTGGAGGGTACGGCCCAGGTGTGTAGCCTTGGATGTTAAGCTCCCAACTATGATCTTTCAGCTATGATTCAGTGACGCCCACCTCATACCTGCCAATCTTTTCCTGTGCTACAAGATCATCTGCCTTATTCCATACACTCCGTGTATTCAGTATAAAACCTTCAGCCCAGCATTCATCACCATTTTTGACTTTGCCGCCAATGTTACACTTCAACTCATCCCACTGACGGCAATTTTTCCCAATCACCTGCCTGTCCTTCCTCACAGTCTCACTACACACTACATTTAGTTGTATACCAACTGCCCCATCCTCAGCCCTATCACTCTGGTTCCCATCCCCTGTCAAATTAGTTTACACCCTCCCCAACAGCTCTAACAAACCTGCCTGCAAGGACATTGCTCCCCGTCAGGTTCAGATCTAACTCATCCTTTTTGTACCGGTCACATCTTCCCCAGAAGAGATCCCAGTGATCCAGAAATCTGATTCTATGCCCCCCTGCACCAGTTTCTCAGCCAGATCATCTCATTCTTAACCTTACCGGTGCGTGCCACAAACAGCAATCCAGTGATTACTACCCTAGAAGTCCTGCTTTTCACGTTTCTGCCATAGTCCCTATATTGTCTCTTCAGGACCCCCTCCCTTTTCCTGCCTATGTCATTGATACAAATATGTAGCACAACTTCTGACTGTTCACCCACCCTTTTAGAATGCTGTGGACCCAGTCCAAGACATCCTTGACCCTGGCACTTGGCAGACAACATATCATCTGGGCATCTCTTTCACATCCACAGAATCTCCTGTCCACTCCCCTAACTATGGAATCTCTGTCAGTATTGTAGCTCTCTTCTCCCTTCACTTTCCTTCTGAGCCACAGAGCCAGAACATAGAACATAGAATAGTACAGCACAGTACAGGCCCTTCGGCCCACAATGTTGAGCTAACCCTCAAACCCTGCCTCCCATATAACCCCTCACCTTAAATTCCTCCATATACCTGTCTAGTAGTCTCTTAAATTTCACTAGTGTATCTGCCTCCACCACTGACTCAGGCAGTGCATTCCACGCACCAAACACTCTCTGAGTAAAAAACCTTCCTCTAATATGCCCCTTGAACTTCCCACCCCTTATCTTAAAGCCATGTCCTCTTGTATTGAGCAGTGGTGCCCTGGGGAAGAGGCACTGGCTGTCCACTCTATCTTAATATCTCTAACATGTCTCCTCTCATCCTCCTTCTCTCCAAAGAGTGAAGCCCAATCTCCCTTGATCTCTGATCATAATGCATACTCTCTAAACCAGGCAGCATCCTGGTAAATCTCCTCTGTACCCTTTCCAATGCTTCCACATCCTTCATATAGTGAGGCGACCAGAACTGGACACAGTACTCCAAGTGTGGCCTAACCAGAGTTTTATAGAGCTGCATCATTACCCCACGACTCTTAAACTCTATCCCTCTACTTGTGAAAATTAACACCCCAAAAGCTTTCTTAACAACCTTATCTACCTGTGAGGCAATTTCAGGGATCTATGGACATGTACCCCCAGATCCCTCTGCTCCTCCACACTCCCAAGTATCCTGCCATTTACTTTGTACTCTGCCTTGGAGTTTGTCCTTCCAAAGTGTAGCACCTCACACTTCTCCGGGTTCAACTCCATCTGCCACTTCTCAGCCCACTTCTGCATCCTATCAATGTCTTTCTGCAATCTTCGACAATCCTCTACACTATCTACAACACAACCAAACTATGTGTCGTCTGCAAACTTGCCAACCCACCCCTCTACCTCCACATCCAAGTCATTAATAAAAATCATGAAAAGTAGAGGTCCCAGAACCGATCCTTGTGGGACACCACTAGTCACAATCCTCCAATCTGAATGTACTCCCTCCACCACCACCCTCTGCCTTCTGCAGGCAAGCCAATTCTGAATCCACCTGGCCAAACTTCCCTGGATCCCATGCCTTCTGACTTTCTGAATAAGCCTACCATGTGGAACCTCGTCAAATGCCTTACTAAAATCCATGCATATCACATCCACTGCACTACCCTCATCAATATGCCTGCTCACCTCCTCAAAGAACTCTATCAGGCTTGTTAGACACGATCTGCCCTTCACAAAGCCATGCTGACTGTCCCTGATCAGACCATGATTCTCTAAATGCCCATAGATCCTATCTCTAAGAATCTTTTCCAACAGCTTTCCCACCACAGACGTAAGGTTCACTGGTCTATAATTACCCGAACTATCCCGACTACCTTATTTGAACAAGGGGACAACATTTGCCTCCCTCCAAGCTTCCGGTACCATTCCCGTGGACAACGAGGACATGAAGATTCTAGCCAGAGGCTCAGCAATCTCTTCCCTCACCTTGTGGAGCAGCCTGGAGAATATTCCATCAGGCCTTGGGGAGTTATCTGTCCTAATGTATATTAACAACTCCAACACCTCCTCTCCCTTAATATCAACCTCACTCATATTGTCCTCACCGTCATCAAGTTCTCTCCCATTGGTGAATACCGAAGAGAAGTATTCATTGAGGACCTTGCTCACTTCCACAGCCTCCAGGCACATCTTCCCACCTTTATCTCTAATCGGTCCTACCTTCACTCCTGTCATCATTTTGTTCTTCACATAATTGAAGAATGCCTTGGGGTTTTCCTTTACCCTACTCGCCAAGGCCTTCTCATGCCCCTTTCTTGCTCTCCTCAGCCCCTTCTTAAGCTCCTTTCTTGCTACCCTATATTCCTCAATAGACCCCTCTGATCCTTGCTTCCTAAACCTCATGTATGCTGCCTTCTTCCACCTGACTAGATTTTCCACCTCACTTGTCACCCATGGTTCCTTCACCCTACCATTCTTTATCTTCCTCACCGGGACAAATTTATCCCTAACATCCATCAAGAGATCCCTAAACATCAACCACATGTCCACAGTACATTTCCCTGCAAAAACATCATCCCAATTCACACCCACAAGTTCCAGCCTTATAGCTTCATAATTTGCCCTTCCCCAATTAAAAATTTTCCTGTCCTCTCTGATTCCATCCTTTTCCATGATAATGCTAAAGGCCAGGGAGCGGTGGTCACTGTCCCCCAGGTGCTCACTCACTGAGAGATCTGTGACCTGACCCAGTTCGTTACCTAATATTAGATCTAGTATGACATTCCCCCAGTTGGCTTGTCAATATATTGTGACAGGAATCTGTCCTGGGCACACGTAACAAACTCTGCCCCGTCTAAACCATTGGAACTAATCAGGTGCCAATCAGTATTAGGGAAGTGAAAGTTACCCATGATAACAACCCTGTTATTTTTGCACCTTTCCAAAATCTGACTCCCAGTCTGCTCCTCGGTATCTCTGCTGCTACCAGGGGGCCTATAGAATACCCCCAGTAGAGTAACTGCTCCCTTCCAGAGACCTTCGTTGTGGCTTCCCCTTTGTAGGTCGTTCCTCAACAACCCCCCACCCCCAAACTGCATCCAAAGCTGAATACTTATTATTGAGCAGAACGGTCTCAGGGATATTCTACACTATCTGCACATTCCTTTTCCCTCTGCTGACAGTCACCCAGGCACCTTCCTCCTGCAACCTTGGCATGATTCCCTCCCTGTGGTTCCTGTCTATCACCCCCTCATTCTCCCATATGAGCCAAAGGTCATCCAGTTACACCTCCAATTCCTTAACACAGTTACTGAGGTGCTGCAACTCGGTGTACTTCATGATGCAGTTATCAGGGACAGCGGAGGTCTCCCAACGTTCCCACATCTCACACAGGAAATATACCACTAACCCATTCTCAGCTATGTACTAACAGAAAAAAAAACTTACTTAGAGCCCGCACCTGCGCTTGTCCAAGCCTGTTGACCCAAAGCTGGACCACTCTAACACTGGCTTTCTCCAACAAAGTCGCTCCATTTGAGGGATATGGGCCACATGTGGCCAATTGGGACCAGCTTAGATAGGAACCTTTTATATCATGGACATGTTGGGCTGAAAGGCCTGTTTTCCAGCTTTGAGAGTCTATGATTGTAAAATGCTTGCGACTTGCTGAGGTTGAGAAAGGTGCTATAGAGTTACCAGTCAGGTTGCCTGACATTGTATGATGGTGGTGGCTGACTGCCCTCTAGTGGCTGTGTGGAAATAAGTTATAGACGGGTTTATTCAGGGGCTGCAGAACAAGTGGCAGCCGACTGTCTTGGGTCCGTTTGTGGTTTGTCTGTAGTCTGTCTGTGGTTTGTCTGTGGACTGTCTATGGATTGCCTGCGATTGGCCTGGGGTCTGTCTGTGACCTGCCTATGGCCTGTCTACGGGCTCCTTTGGATTTTCAGTGAACTATCTGCAGAATGTCTTCAGAATGTCTGGACTGGACTGTTCGTGATCAGTCTGCAGGAAGTCTGTAGGCTGTGGATTAAATATTAGCTTCATTTCTCAAACGTTCATCAAGAAGGCAGTAATAAGAACTAGTGGTGGGAATTCACCAGAAGTTGAGATCCAAAAAGAGGTTCGCTAGGGCTGCATTATCTCCCCTTTATTATTTAACATTTACTCAGAGGTTATCTTCAGGGTGTTGAACGATGAAGCTGGTGTCCAAATTGGTGGAGTGACGGTGAACAACTCGAGGTATGCAGATGATTCACTGTTGTTAGCCGAGACTGAGGACGAGTTACTCAGAATAGTAGATAAGATAAATGCTGAAGGAGAGCGATTTGGAATGAAAATAAATGCTGCAAAGACGAAGATGATGGTAGTATCACGGAAGAAAGTCCCCAAAATCAGAATCAAAATTAACAGCGTAGGCATAGAGCAAGTCAAGAAGTTTGTGTATTTGGGACAGATGGTGACAGAGGATGGGAAATGTGATACAGAAATTAGATGAAGAATTGAGATTGCAAGATCAACGTTCTGGAGCCTGAGTGAGGTGCTGCGTGGCAAGAGGTTGGACTTTGGGCTGCGTTGTAGAACTTGGAAATGCTACGTCTGGAGCAGTCTGTTGTATGGAGTCGAATCATGGACCTTATGCAAGGAAGCGCAACGACGACTGGAGGGATTTGAAACGTGGTGTTTAAGGAGAATGTAGAAAATTAGATGGGTGATGAAGGTCAGTAATATGGAAGTGTTGAAGAGAGTGAGGAGAGAAAAGGAGTAGCTGAAGAATGTGCAGAAAAAGAAGCTGGAATATGCCAGGCACTTGTTAAGAGGTGGTGGACTGCAGACATTGTTATTGGAAGGGATGATAGGAGGAAAGAGGGAAAGAGGAAGGCAGCGAACCACTTGATACGATAATGTGAGGCAACGGACTGGGTTGAGTTATGCTGAGGCTAGAAAAAGAGCGCAAGATCGAAGAAGATGGAGGTGCATAGCCGCCAACCCTGGATTCGGGACGGCACCCACTGACTGACTGACTGACATCGAAACATACAGTGAAATGCATTGTGTCAACAACCAACCCAGTCCGAGGAAACACACACACAGAGTTTGTTGTCTTTTGCACGTTGATTGCTTGTTCTTCCTGTGGGGTGCAATATTTCATTGATTCTATTGTGTTTCTTGTATTTACTGTGAATGCCCACAAGAAAATGAATCTCAGGGTTGTATATGGTGACATACGTGTACTTTGATAATAAATTTACTTTGTACTTTGAACTTTGAAGATGCGCTGGGGGGCAGCCTTCAAGTGCTTTTTCCCGGTGCCAAAATAGCATGCCACAACTTACTAACCGTAACCCATATGTCTTTGGGATTTCAGAGGAAACCAGGGCACCCAGTGGAAATCCAAATGGTTACAGGGAGAATATACAAACTCCTTACACACAGTGCCAGGAATTGAACCTGGGTCACTGGTGCTGTGAAGTGTTACACTAGCCACCACACTAAGTGCTGCCCTTGTCTTTTGATGATCGGTGGACTGTCTGCGGGCTGTCTGCCATCTGTCTGCAGACTGCCCGTGCTCAGGCTGCTGAACACACATCAGTAAGGTTTAGAGGCTGGTTACCAGTGATCGGATAACTGACCTTCCTGAAAGGTTGAGGTAGAGAGGACGTGGAGAGGATGTTTCCCATAGCATGGGAGTCTAGGACCAGAGGTCACAGCCTTAGAATAGAAGGACGTTACTTTAGGGCAGACATGAGAAGGAATTCCTCTAGCCAAAGGGTAGATAATCAGAATTCATTATGACAGAGAGCAGAGGTTGATAGGTTTCTGATTAGTCAGTGTGTCAAAGGTTACGGGGACAATGGGGTTGAGAGGGATAATAAATCAGCCATGATAGAATAGTGGAGCAAACTTGATGGGCCGAATGGCTTAATTCTGCTTCTGTGTCTTATGGCCTTTCTAGGCAGATTGTCGCAACAGTTTGCCATTTGATGAGTGTATAGGAAGTGAGTTCTAACTATAAATTGCCTTCATGCCTGGGAACAGCATGAATCGGTAATGAAATATGTCCAGTATCTTTCACAGCCTTCAGGTTCCTCTTAGCCCAGGCAGTAGTTTTGGACTTGGAGGCACTGTGGTTGTGTGGGAGGTACAGCACTGCAGGTGCAGAAAGCTCTGCACACAGTTCTCCATGAGTGTATCAGTGACCAATTAATACCCTTCACAACACGTGTATCAGTGACCAATTAATACTCTTCACAACACGTGTGTCAGTGACCAATTAATACCCTTCACAACACGTGTATCAGTGACCAATTAATACTCTTCACAACACGTGTGTCAGTGACCAATTAATACCCTTCACAACACGTGTATCAGTGACCAATTAATACTCTTCACAACACGTGTGTCAGTGACCAATTAATACTCTTCACAACATGTGTATCAGTGACCAATTAACTCTTCACAACACGTGTGTCAGTGACCAATTAATACCCTTCACAACACGTGTGTCAGTGACCAATTAATACCCTTCACAACACGTGTGTCAGTGACCAATTAATACTCTTCACAACACGTGTGTCAGTGACCAATTAATACTCTTCACAACACGTGTGTCAGTGACCAATTAATACTCTTCACAACATGTGTGTTGCTGAACAATTAATACTCTTTACAACATGTGTTACTGAACAATTAATACTCTTTACAATGTTGATTGAGGGGTAACTATTAGCCTAGCCAGTGAAGACACAGCTCCTGCTCCTTCTCGCACTGCCTGCTGTGATGAAACTAGTGAACAGTCCTCAGTATGGTAAGATGGACTATTGACCTCACAACCTAACTTGCTCTGATCTTGCACCTTGTTGCCTGCCTGCACTGCAATTTCTCTGTAACTGTAACACTTTATTCTACATTCTATATTCACTTTCCCCTTGTTCTACCTCAAGCACGGGTGCAAAACGAGGATTTTCGTTGTACCTCAGTGCATGTGACAATTGTGTGGCTCAGTAGCTTGACAGTTAGGGCAGTGTTCAGGGTTCAATTCCCATCACTGTCTCTGAGGAGTTTGCACGTTCTCCCCGTGACTGTGTGGATTTCCACTGCTGCTCCTGCTTCCTTCCAGATGTACTGGTTATTAGATTAATTGGTCACATGGGTGTTAGTGGGTTGTGCAGGCTTGTTGGGCTGGAAGTTCAAAGTTCAAAGTAAATTTATTATCAAAGTACATATATATCACTGTACACAACCCCATGATTCATTTTCTTGTGGGCAATCATAGCAAATGCAAGAAACACTATAGAATCAATGAACGACCACATACAACAGGGCTGACAAATTACCAATGTACAAAAAACAACAAACTGCACTAATGCAAAAAGAAGAAAAAAGAAATAATAATAATAATAATTACAATAAATACAAGCTTGATCCAATCTTAGAGTCAGAATAGCACAGATGGGTTCCACTTCCCCCCAGTTGCCACATGGGGGGCCACTGTTCCAATAACAGTATCTTCAGATTCAGTGAGGGTCATGACCTTGGTGCATTTGAATTCTTCCACAAGACTTGCAATTGGTAATCCCAATTTGCCGTTCCCGTACAGTACAACAGACTTAAGCATTGTGGATTTCCAAGCCACTGTTTCACATGTGTGCTGATCACTCTTTCGAGCTTTTCCACCTTGTTGATGGGGATTTCATACACTTACATAAATCAATAAATGAAATATACCAGAAATATATTAAATTAAAAGAGGAAATTGAAAGACTATGGAACATGAACACAGTATAAATTGTCCCAATAGTAATATCTACGACTGGTATCATCACTAAAGTCACTACACAATAGCATTAAACAATTAGGGCGACGCAGTAAAAATTAGGGCTACGTAAATTTTCAAAAAACCACAACACTAAACGCCACTAGAATAGTCCGAAAGTTCCTAGTAATTGACAAAGGAGTGTGCTTAGCTAAGCTCTAGGTTTTATCAGCTTCAGCTGAAAAAAAAATAGAAATAATAATAAATAAATAGGCAATAAATATTGAGAACATGAGATGAAGAGTCTTTGAAAGTGAGTCTGTAGGTTGTGGGAACAGTTCAGTGATGGAGTGAGTGAAGTTATTCCCTCTGGTTCAAGAGTCTGTTGGCTGAGAAGTAGTAATTGTTCCTGAACCTGGTGGTGTGAGTCCTGAGGCTCCTGTACCTCCTTCCTGATTGTAGAGGGATAATAATTGTTCCTGAACCAGGAAGGGCCTGATACTCTAAATAAATAGATAAATAGATAAAATAACAAAATGTGTGTGTTGTTTGGATTTCCAGAATCTGCAGGTTTTCTCTTGTTTGTGAATAAAATTATCAACCTATTTTCTAATTTGCTATGATGAGGCTGTCAGGGCAGCTGTGGAGGCTTAGACCAGATAAGGAAAATAAACAAAAGACAGATGTTATAAATCCAAAATAGCATGCTGGAAACACTCAGCAGGTCAGTCAGCATCTGTGGAGAGAGAAACAGGGTCAATGTTTCAAGTCCAAGAACTTCATCAACACCAGGAAAGAGAAACAGAAAGCAAAAACTTCCCTTCTCTCTTCGTCCTCCTTTGCATGACACTTGGAGTGCTGTGTTCAGTTCTAGTCACCTCACTATAGGAAGGATGTGGGAACTTTAGAGAGGGTGCAGAGGAGACTAACCAGAATGCTGCCTGGATTAGAGAGCATGTCTTATCAGGAAAGTTTGAGTGAGCTTGGGAGTGAAGGATGGGAGATGACTTGATAGATGTGTATAAGATGATAAGAGGCATGGATCAAGTGGACAACCAGAGACTTTTCCCAGAGAATGACTAATACGAGGGGGCATCAATCTAACCCTTCCCTCCTATATAGCCCTCTTTTTTTCCTATCATCTATCAGCCTATCTAAGAATCTGTTAAGTGTCCCTAATGTATCTGCCTCTACCACCACCCCTGGCAGGATATTCCACGTACCCACCAATCTATGTAAGAAATTTACCTCTGCAACTATCCCCCCCATACTCTCCTCCAATCAAATTAACATTATACCTTGTCTCTGGCTATTCATTCCATCTATGCCTTTTATCATCTCCTATCATCTTATTTAAACGCATCCATTAGTCTTGCGAGACCATGGATCTGCGCCTCCAGGGCGCAGGCCTGGGCAAGGTTGTATGGAAGACAGGCAGTTGCCCATGCTGCAAGTCTCCCGTCTCCACGACACCGATGTTGTCCAAGGGAAGGACATTAGGACCCATACAGCTTGGCACTAGTGTCGTCGCAGAGCAATGTGTGATTAAGCGCCTTGCTCAAGGACACAACACATTGCCTCGGCTGGGGCTCGAACTCACAACCTTCAGATCGCTAGTCCAATGCCTTAACCACTTGGCCACGTGCCCACATTATCTTATACGCCTGACATTACTGTCAACTCCCCCTCACCCACATACTGGGACAATTTACAATGGCCCAATCTTCAAGGAGAATGGAGTTGAGACTAATAATAAATCAGCCATGCTGGAATGGTGGAACAGACTCGATGGGCTGAATGGCCCAATTCTGCTCCTATGTCCTGTGGTCTTATGGTTGGGAGTCTGGAGCAGGATTTGAACCCACAAAGTTCTGGCTCAAAGGTAAGGCTGTGACACCTCAGGCACAACCACAAAACCTCTGAGACATCAACACAGCCCAGAGACAGGGATGGACATTTTCTCTACATTCATTCAAGGAGTGTGGGCTTCACTGAGCCGGTGTTTATTGTCTGTCCCTAGATGTCACTGAGAAGGGGTCACTGAGCTGCCTTATAAATGCTTGGTTCAAGAATGCTGGGTGGAAGACAAGCCAGATTATGTTCGCATGCGGCTGCACTAGTGCGAGATGAGGAACTGCTGCGTTCTTGTCCTTGCAGAAACATGGCTCCAGGATGACATCCCATGGAGCATCAATCTACAGGCCATGACACTCTGGGACTTGGGCTGGGTTTTTTTTGTGACTGTATGTTTTTCTTCTATTGTAACTATATGTGCCTTGTGATACGCTTGACTGTTGGCCCCGAGTTTTGCACTTTGGCCCCAGAGACACGCTGTTTCATTTGCCTGTCTTCATGAGCATGGTTGAATGGCAATTAAACTTGAACTTGACCTTGAACCACTGCAGTCCTTAAGGTGTCACAGGGAATGTTTTGACCAAGATGTTCATTATGTTTCTGAAATTGTCACTACATTCCTGAAGAGGGACTAAAAGTCCCACCTGAGGTCAGTGGATCACCTAGTATATACAGCAACCATAATACTTCACTAGAACGGTTCCAGTGGAAATACTTCCAGAATAAAATGATACATTTGGCACAGGGTGTATGTGTCACAATAATGTGGACTATAGATTTATTGAGCATGCCCAGAAGAAAATGAATCTCAGGGTTGTATATAGTGACATATATGTACTTTGATAATAAAATTTCATCTGAACTTTGAAATCCGTTAGTCAGGTCGACCATGGATGTTGTGTCCTTGTTGTCTAAGTCCAATCACTACACAAGCCAGGTCTGTAAGATATGGAGAGCAAGCTGTTGCTCACTTAGCAGGCCTCACCTCTCCATGCAGCAGATGAATCCAAAACAATGGCAGAGACCGATACAATTTGGCACCAGTGGTGTCGCAGGAGTTGCCAGTCAGCATTGAACTCAAAGTACGACTGCCTTAGGGACTCCAGATCCGGGTTTTTCCTCAGGGTTTACTCCTGAAGCCTTCCCCGTGAGTGGGTGTAGCCGCAAAGCAGCGGGGGTTTGAGACCAGAGTTCTTCTTCTCCTCGATGAGCTGCCAACCACGGCTGATGAGCCCCACCTGCCTGGTTTTAAGATGCCAGTAACCCACCTTTGCCCCTTCTCCTGTCAGTAGAACGGGTGCCTCCGGGTTTAGTAGCTAGGCCACATGTGAAGTCCAAGAGCCAGAAGTGGCACATTTCTTTAAAAGGTGTAGAACAGAGGATATTTCCAACACATCGAAAACAGAAAATAGGGCAAAGAACAGTTCAGTACAGGAACAGGCACTTCGATCAACAATGTCTGTATACAACAGAACATAAACAGTACAACCCTTCAGCCCAAAACGTTTTGCCGATCTTCTAACCTACTCCACGATCAATGTAATCCTTCGCTCCCACATAGCCCTCCATTTTTCTTTCATCCATGTGCCTATCTGAGTTCCTTAAATGTCCTTAATGTGTCAGTCTCTACCACCACAGCTGGCAGGGCGTTCCACACACCCATCACTCTCAGTGTAAAAATTTATCCCTGACATCCCCCTGTACTTTCCTCCAATCATCTTAAAATTATGCTTCTTGTATTAGCCACTTCCACCTTGGCGAAAAGTCTCTGGCTGTCCACTCTATCTATACTTCTTGTCCCGTACATCTCTATCAAGTCACCACTCATCCAGAGAGAAAAGCCAAGCTCACTCAGCCTATCCTCAAAAGACATGATCTCTAATCCAGGTGGCATCCTGGTAAATCTCCTCTGCACCCTCTCTAAAGCTTCCACATCCTCCCTATAATTAGACAACCAGAGCTGAACACAACACTCCAAGTGCTGTCCAACCAGAGTTTTATAGAGCTGCCACAATATCTTCTTTCTTATCACATGTTGTGAGAGTCTCTGTCTCCAGCCACTCAGACAACCACCACGGGTGAAAAATTCCCCTTCAGATTCCTGTTTAGAATCCTGAAAGTTGAATTAGAATCAGGTTTATCATCACTGACATACATAGTCATAGTCATACTTTATTGATCCCGGGGGAAATTGGTTTTCATTACAGTTGCTCCATAAATAATAAATAGTAATAGAACCATAAATAGTTAAATAGTAATAGGTAAATTATGCCAGTAAATTATGAAATAAGTCCAGGACCAGCCTATTGGCTCAGGGTGTCTGACCCTCCAAGGGAGGAGTTGTAAAGTTTGATGGCCACAGGCAGGCATGACTTCCTATGACGCTCTGTGTTGCATCTTGGTGGAATGAGTCTCTGGCTGAATGTACTCCTGTGCCCAACCAGTACATTATGTAGTGGATGGGAGACATTGTCCAAGATGGCATGCAACTTGGACAGCATCCTCTTTTCAGTCACCACCGTCAGAGAGTCCAGTTCCATCTCCACAACATCACTGGCCTTACGAATGAAATACGTTGTGAAATGTGTTGTTTTGTGGCAGCAGCACAGTGCAGTGTATAAATATTACTATAAATTACAATGCAAACAGAAATACAAATAGTGCAAAAAGACAAATACCAAGTTAGTGTTAGTGGGCTCATTGTCCATTCAGAAATCTAATGGTGGAGGGGAAGAAGCTGTTCCTGAAACATTGAGTGAGTGTCTTCAGGCTCCTGTAGCTCCTCCCTGATGGTGGCAATGAGAAGAGGGCATGTCCTGGATAGTGAGGGTTCTTTATAATGGACGCAACGGTCTTGAGGATTTGCCTTTTTGAAAACGTCCCCGAAGGTGGGGGAGGCCAGTGCTCGTGCTGGAGATGGCCGAGTCACAACCGTCTGCAGCTTTTTCCGATCCTGTGCATTGGAGCCCCTATACCGAACAGAGATGCAGCCAATCAGAATGCCCTTCAGAGTAGATCTGGAGAAATTCGCCAGAGTCTCTGGTGACATAGCAAACCTCCTCAGACTCATACCACTAACATGTCCTCTTTGCGAGTGCATCAATATGGATAGATAGATCTTCAGAGTCACAGAGTCAATACAGCACAGAAAATGGACCTTCAGCTAAACCCATCCACACTAACTAAGATGTCCTTCCAAGGTGCTCCCACTTCCCATGGTTTGACCCATATCCCTCTAAACCTCTGCCTATCAAAGGATCTGCTGGTATACTCGGGTACATTGCCCAGCCTAATCTGCTTCCCTAGCTTTCAACCAGGTCAGTTACAACACAGTAGTTTAGTGTAGTGCGATCACTCGAGTCAAGTGCGATATTCCTCGAAGGGGATGTTCCCTTAGTGGAGAACACCTGTGCATGACTTTGTTTAACGTGGGGAGGCTGATGCACAGGCACCCATCACGTGGTCCTTGACAGATTGAGATCAAGGATCAGGGTCCAGTGGCGTTAAATGTAAGGTGACTGGGAACCCTTCACTGCTGTAGCCATTGTGATAGAGAAACACAGAAATATAGAAAACCTACAGCACAATACAGACCCTTTGGCCCACAAAGCTGAGCTGAACATGTCCTTACCTGAGAAATTACCTAGGGTTCCCCATAGCCCTCTATTTTTCTAAGCTCCATATACCTGTCCAGGAGTCTCTTAAAAGACCCTATCGTACCCGTCTCCACCATCATCGCCGGCAGCCCATTCCACGTATTCACCACTCTCTGAGTAAAAAACTTACCCCTGATATCTCCTCTATACCTACTTCCAAGCACCTTAAAACTGTGCCCTCTTGTGGTAGCCATATCAGCCCTGGAGAAAAGCCTCTGACTATCCACATGATCAATGCCTCTTATTATCTTATTCACCTCTATCAGATCACCTCTCATCCTCTGTCGCTCCAAGGAGAAAAGGCTGGGTTCACTAACCTATTCTCATAAGGCATGCTCCCCAATCCAGGCAACATCCTTGTAAATCTCTTCTGCACCCTTTCTATGGTTTCCACGTCCCTCCTGTAGTGAGGCAATTAGAATTGAGCACAGTACTCCAAGTGGGGTCTGACCAGGGTCCTATATAGCTGCAACATTACCTCTCGGCTCTTAAACTCAATCCCACGATTGATGAAGACAAATGCACCTTATGCTTTCTGAACCACAGAGTCAACCTGTGTCGCAGCCTTGAGTGTCCTATGAACTCGGACCCCAAGATCACTCTGATCCTCCACACTGCCAAGAGTCTTACCATTAATACTATATTCTGCCATCATACTTGACCTACCGAAATGAACCTCTTCACAGTTATCTGGATTGAACTCCATCTGTCACTTCTCAGCCCAGTTTTGTATCCTATCAATGTCCTGCTGTAAACTCTGACAGCCCTCCACACTATCCACAACACCCCCAACCTTTGTGTCATCAGCAAATCTACTAACCTATCCCTCCACCTCCTCATCCAGGTCATTTCTAAAAATCATGAAGAGTAGGGGGTCACAGAATAGATCCCTGAGGCACACCACTGGTCACCGACCTCCATGCAGAAAATGACCCGTCTACAACCACTCTTTGCCTTCTGTGGGCAAGCCAGTTCTGGATCCACAAAGCAATGTCCCCTTGGATCCCATGCCTCCTTACTTTCTCAATAAGCCTTGCATGGGGTACCTTATCAAATGCCTTGCTGAAATCCATATACACTACATCTACTGCTCTACCGTTATCAATGTGTTTAGTCACATCCTCAAAAAATTCATTTGGGTTCATAAGGCATGACCTGCCTTTGACAAAGCCATGCTGACTATTCCTAATCATATTATGCCTCTCTAAATGTTCATAAGTCCTGCCTCTCAGGATCTTCTTCATCAACTTACCAACCACTGAAGTAAGACTCACTTCCCTACTCCCTTTCTTGAATAATGGTACAACATCCGTAACCCTCCAATCCTCCAGAACATCTCTCGTCCCCATTGATGATGCAAAGATCATTGTCAGAGGCTCAGCAATCTCCTCCCTCGCCTCCCACATTAACCTGAGGTACATCTCATCTGGTCCTGGTGACTCATCCAACTTGATGCTTTCCAAAAGCTCCAGCACATCCTCTTCCTTAATATCTACATGCTCGAGCTTTTCAGGCCACTGTATGTCATCCCTATAATTGCCAAAATCCTTTTCCGTAGTAAATACTGAAGCAAAGTATTCATTAAGTGCCTCTGCTATTTCCTCCGGTTCCATACACACTTTTCCACTGTCACACTTGATTGGTCCTATTCTCTCACATCTTATCCTCTTACTTTTAACATACTTGTAGAATGCCTTGGTGTTTTCCTTAATCCTGTCTGCTAAGGCCTTCTCATGGCCCCTTCTGGCTCTCCTAATTTCTTTCTTGATCTCCTTCCTGCTAGCTTTATAATCTTCTAGATCTCTATCATTACCTAGTTTTTTGAACCTTTCGTAAGCTCTTCTTTTCTTCTTGACTAGATTTACAACAGCCTTTGTACACCACGGTTCCTGTACCCTACCATCCTTTCCCTGTCTCATTGGAATGTACCTATGCAGAACTCCACGCAAATATCCCCTGAACATTTTCCACATTTCTTCCGCACGTTTCCCTGAGAACATCTGTTTCCAATTTATGCTTCCAAATTCCTGCCTGATAGCCTCATATTTCCCCTTACTCCAATTAAACGTTTCCCTAACTTGTCTGTTCCTATCCCTCTCCAATGCTATGGTAAAGGAGATAGAATTGTGATCACTATCTCCAAAATGCTCTCCCACTGAGAGATCTGACACCTGACCATGTGTCATCGTCTTCCACCAGCTCTTGGTTGAATCATTCTTTATCTAGAACCTCCCCCTTACCTTACTGCCAGGGGTGACCCTACCAGGAGCTAAACTCCAGACGGCATTGCTCTGGGGATCTGAGGAACTCACAAGCCTCTCCACTGTGACAAGGTGAAGATCCTCAGAGAAGTACAATAGATTATGTTGTACCATCTCTCTTGAAATGTTTCCTACTTCTGCACAAACAAGCAAACAGAAGTAGGAGGAGGCTACTTGGCCCTTCAGTTCTGTCTCACGGTTCAATTAGACCATGACCGATCTGCCCCAGGTCATCTCCCTAACCAGTTCCCCATAAAAGTCAAAGTCAAGGGCACCATGGTAGTCTGGCAGCTCAGCCTGTCAGAGCTCAGAGTTCAATTGCAGTGCCATCCGTAAGGAGTTTGTACGTTCTCCCCGTGACCACGTGGGTTTCCTCCCGCAGTCCAAAGACGTACCAGTTGGTAGGTTAATTGGTCAATGTAAACAGGGCTAGGATTAAATAGGTAGGCTGCTGGGTGGAGAGGCTTGAAGAGCCTGTTCCTCACTGTATCTACGTAAATAAATAACATTGATTGTCATCGGCTCAAGTCCCTGGATCCACAGGTGCAATGAAAACCAGCAGCATCACAGGGCTACAGAGAGCCTCAGGTCAGCAACAGTCACAAGAAAAACAAAAGCTAAACAGAAATCATACACAATTTTTACAAGACGGAACAGAATTACAATAAAAAGTCTATTTTAGTGCAAAGCGGTCATAGCGTTCTAAACTCTAATTTGCCAGTAGTTTCATGAACTGAATGGCTGAAGGGAAGTAGCTCAAAGTTCTGAGCAAGGGGCATGCATGTCACTGTATACAACCCTGAGATTCATTTTCTTGCAGGCACCTACAGTAAATCCAAGGCTGCACCCAACAGGATGGACAAACAAACAACAGACTGTGCAAATACAAAAGAAAATGAATAATAATAGTAAATAAATAAGCAATACATTTAGAGAATATGAGATGAAAATCCTTGCGAGTCCTAGATTGTGGAAAGATTCAGTGATGGGGTGACTGAAATTGAGTGAAGTTATCCCTTCTGGTTCAGGAGCTTGATGGTTGAGAGGTAATTACTGTCCCTGAACTTTGGTGGTGCAGCTCCTGTACCTCCTCCCTGATGACAGCAGCAAGAAAAGAGCACGGCCTTACCTGCTGTTTCTCAGTCTGGTGGTGTGGGTCTTCCGACTTCTCTACCTCCTCCTGACGGCACCTGTGAGAGGATGGCATGGGCCGGATAGTGGGGACCTCTGATGAAAGACGTTGCCTTCTTAAGGCAGCGCCTCCTGTAGATGTTTCCGATGGTGGGGAGGGACGTGCCGGTGATATATTGGGCAGAGTTCACTGCTCTCCAGAGCTCTCTTATCTTCCCGCAGGTTTGCCCACAAGTGACTGATCTTTTGGAATCAGATCAGGTTTAATATTACTGGAATATGTCATGAAATTGTTGTTTTGTGGCAGCAATATATTGCAATACATAATTTTGAAACTATAAATTACAATAATAAATATATATAATTAGTGCAAAAACAATGAATTAATGCGTTCATTGTCCATTTGGGAATCTGCTGGTAGAGGGAAGAAGCTGTTCCTGAATCACTGAGTGTGTGTCTTCAGGCTCCTGTAGCTCCTCCCTGAGGACAGCAATGAGAAAGGAGCAGGTCCCTAATGGTGAGGGTACTTAATGACTGATGCCACCTTTTTGAGGTTTCACCTTTTGAAGATGTCTATGATGTTGTGGTAGCTAGTGTCCATGATTGAGCTAGCTAAATTTATAACTTTCTGCAGCTTTTTCCACCCAAACACAAATCTCCCTGGTGATCCAATCTCCACACCCTGTGGGGAGGAGAATTCCAGCGATTCACCTCCCAAGAATTCCCCACAACCCCCGTTTGATCTCCCGCCCATGTTTTTGACCTCTCTCCCAGGGAAACCGCCAGTTCATGACTCATTCTCCTCTCAGGCTCGGCACTGACGGGTTCTCCCCATCGTCCCAGGGCTTCAGCACTGACAACAACCTCACTAATCTCCAGTGCGCCCTCGCCTTCCTGCAGCCTGGGGTCCCGAAACGAAATGCTCACAGTACTTCATCTGTTTGTTCGGCCCCCGCTGTTTGACCTCCCTGGGTTTGGATTCTGTCTCTGCCGACAAAAAAAAACCCTCAAAGATTCATCGCTCGTTCTTTCCTTGCGCTCTATGGCTTTCAACCTGTCAGCAACGCCGCGAGAAGAAGCGCTGGCAGGGTCCCGGGTTCGATCCCGACCCCGGTGCTGTCTACCTTTGTGAGATGTATGTGTGTGTGTGTGTGTATATATATATATATATATGGGGCAAGGAGCAGCATCGGACCATCAACAAGGTACAGGAGCCTCAGGGCCCACACCACCAAGCTCAGGAACAGATATTACCCCTCAAGCACCAAGCTCTTGCACCAGAGGGGATAACTTCACTCTCCCCATCACTGAACTGTTCCCACAACCTATAGACTCACTTTCAACGACTCTTCACCTCGTGTTCTAGAAATTTATTGTAATTTATGGTTTTTAAAATTATATATTACAAGATATCGCTGCCACAAAACAACAATTTCATGAGATACTCCAGTGATATTAAACCTGATCTGATTCTGAAAGATCAGTCACTGCAGGAAGATAAGGGAGCTCTGGAGAGTACTGAACTCTGCCCAATACATCACCGGCACGTCCCTCCCCACCATCGGAAACATCCACAGGAGGTGCTGCCTTAAGAAGGCAACGTCTTTCATCAGAGATCCCCCACTATCCGACCCATTGTACCTTCTCACAGCTAGCACCGGGCAGGAGGTACAGAACCCTAAAGTCCCACACTACCAGATTCAAGAACAAGAAAGTTCCTGTTCTCTCGTTCCTGCCGTCAGGAATGAGCTACTGGAACCTCAGGACCAGCACCATCAGGTTAAGGAAGTTATTACTGTACCTCTCAATCATCAGGCTGTCGAACCAAAGGGTTCACTTACTAGTCAGTTCCCCATTCCAGTCACTTCACAACTAAATATTTTCACATCTGTAAACATTTCTTCAGGGAGACGCGGACAATGCCTAAATATAGAGCGGACTGCGAAGCATCTACCAAGGTCTGACAGCCGGAACAAGGATGAGCTTATTTGGAAATTCCCTGCTCGTCTGTTTCTGGGAGTTATTTTACAATGGGACATCAGATTCTCAAATGAAAGCGGCGACTAGACTGACTGCCGAATCTCGCGTCTTCAGCCGCATATTTTGTGTATGTGTCTGTGTGTGTGGTGTAACTATTCTGACGGGGGATCTCTACCAAGAAACGATAATCCTTCTCTTTGACTATTTTATAAATCTTTCTCTCACACGCACACAATTTCTCTCTCTCTCTCTCACACACACACACACACACACACACTCTCACAGACATACACACAGACACACACTCACAGACACACACACATATACATTGACACACACACATACACACACACACTCTCACAGACACACACACACAGACATACACACACACACACTCTCACAGACACACACAATTTCTCATACACACACACTCAAACAAATACACATACACATAACATCAAACATACACAAACACATTCACGGAAACACATACATACACACACAGACACACACACAGACAGACACAGACACACACACACACAAATACACTCGCATTGACACTTTCCCGTTACTTGAAAACCAAGAACGAAATTTAACTGCAGTGTCAGGTACAGTATAACTGACACATCTCCCTGGCTGCTGTTCGACCACGGGACATCATCCCCCCATCGCGCCCCGCTGCGCAACGGGCTTCCGAAAACATCTTCAATATTGTTGTTGGAAGTCTGCTCCTTCAACAGTTACAGCTAAAAAAAACTAAATTACCTCAAATTCCACGGGCGTCTCACAAATCCACGGGGTCGTTGGACCAGATGAATGTGCTCAGATCTTTAACTGATCACGTACTTTGTGGATCAGTCTGATTTAGGACACCGAATAGAGGCTCGGGAAAGAGCGTGCGGACAATTCCTGTCTGGTCTGCTGTGCAGAATCTTCCTAGAATCTTAAGCAAAGCTGTGACTTTACACATAAAAAAGAATCACCGTGTAGTTCCAATTGCAGAGATGCGACCCACACCATTGAAAAGGGAGTCACTTCAGAAGGTAGTATACGTTCTCAGGCAGTTCTCCTTGGAAAAACTGAATCGTCTCAGAATTTATAAATGCAAGAGATTCTGCAGATGCTGGAAATCCAGATAAACACACACAACACACACACGCGCGCACACACAATGCTGGAGGAACTCAGCAGGTAAGGCAGCATCTATGGAAATGAATAAACAGTCGACGTCTCGGGCCGAGTCCCTTCACCAGACCTCTCAGACTTTTCCAGGTCAGACATGGGTTAAACCACGTTCCCCTAACTGGGAGTGAAAACACAAAACAGTGTCGCTTTCAGAATTACTGTGACTCCCCCCCCCCCAACTCTGTCTTCCCGTCAATAAAGTTCCCCAAAAAGACGGGATTAAGTCTGGGAACCCCACACCAAGACCTCTGCTCAAACATGAATGAAAACCTTTTTTAAGCAAAACAAAACACACACATACACATTCCCTCAAAAAAAAGTTTTGAGATGTCAACAATATTTTGTGGTCGAGATGGCAGTCGAAAAATGTGGAAAAGAGGAGATTTCTGCGTTACCAAATATGGGAATAATGTTACCTCGTGGAGGATAATTCATCTGGAATGTGTTAAAACGGATGCGGGCAAAGTGTACGGGGCGGGAAGAGGATCTAATTCTCCCAGTAGTGAATACGAAATGGTTTGTATATATTCTATTATGCAATCTTCAAAGCATGCTGTGTGCCCCCTCCCTCCCTCCCTTCTTGCTCGCAGACTCCCGTTGGATGTGTCCAAAAGTGATGTGTGGTGTTTTCATTGGGGAGGGAGGGAGAGGGAAGAGCGGAACGGCTCGGATTATTTTTCTCTGCCGCTGTAACCGGGGCGGTGTCTGTGGAAAACCCGCCGGAGACATTCCTGAAATTGTTGGTGAGGTGCCCTGAGACAGAGGTTTTTGAAGGGGGGTGGGGTGGGGAAGGGGAACGTCAGCCGAGAGGACGCCAGGGAGGCTTATATAAGGCTAAACGCGCAGCGAGAGACTCCAGACTAGCAGAGAAGCCGCAACTCGAGCCGGAGTCGCTCGCTGACATTCTCAATCACTCACCCTGACTCCACGACCGTCGCCAGCCAAGGACTCGCTGAGGAATTAAAGGCTTCGCTCCCTTCTCTCTCCAGAATGATCCACTGTGTAGCTGTCGCTGTCCTCCTCACCCTCTCCCTCGCTGAAGTAAGTCGCCTGGTTTGCAGACTTTTAATGTCTGTGTATATATTATTTTCTTTTGCGAGCCCTGGAGTAATGTCCCGTCCTTGGTGGATGGGGTCGGACTTCCAAATCCTACCCGGAGGCAGGGTCTCGACCAGGAACATCTCCCCACGGGTGTTGTCCGACCCGCTGAATCCCTCCACCGGCTGGTTTGCCGCTCCTGAGTCCAGCACCACGCGTCTAGCACGGGGCGGGAGGGAGGGGCCGAGCGGCCATCCTCAAATGCGGATTAACGTTTACGAGTCGAACCGCTTTGGTACTGTGTGTGTGTGTGTCTGTGAGTGTGTGTCAGTGAGTGTGTGGCGTGGGGTGGGGGTTGTAAATCCCGTTGCCACGTTGAGCCTGACTGATCCGCCGTGTTTCCACAGGCCGAACTGAGCTGCGGACCCGAGTGCCGGTGCCCCCAGGAGCCGCCGCGCTGCGCTCCCGGGGTCAGCCTGGTTTTGGACGGCTGCGGCTGTTGCCAAGTCTGCGCCCGGCAGCTGAATGAGGACTGTAGCAAAGCGCTGCCCTGCGACCACTCCAGAGGCCTCGAGTGCAACTTCGGCGCCAGCCCCAGCGCCCAGCGAGGGATCTGCAGAGGTAAGAGGGGGGACCGGCCCCACAGTGATCCCCCGCCAACACTTAAAACCATGTATGGTTCTGCTTTGGTCACGGACTGGCAGTGAACAATCCTGACTTCACTCGTGTGGAATGCAATTCAGCTCTTTTCCAACCGAAGACACAAGAGACGGCAGATGCTAGAACTCGGGGCTAAGAAAACAAGAGTGCTGGGGGGGGGGGGGCAGACAGCGTCTCCTGAGAGGAGGGAGAGTACAGCCCATGTTTGAGAGGGGAACTATCAGTCCAGATAGTCGGGGAGAACTTCGGGCAGATGGAGTACAGTGTAGGGAAGTGTATGGTCATGCACTTTGGTAGAAGGAGTAAAGGCATAGACTACTTTCTAAACTGGGAGAAAATTCAAAAATCTGAGGTGCAAAGGGACTTGGAAGTCGTTGTGTAGGATTCCCTAAAGGCTAACTTGCAGGTTGAGTGGTGGCAAGGAAGGCAAATCCTCACTTCAAGAGGACTAGAATATGAAAGCAAGGATGTGATGCTGAGGCTTTCTAAGGCATTGGTCAGACTGGAGTTTAGAAGAATGGGGGGGCGGAGAGAATCTCATTGAAACCTGATGAATTATGAAAAACGCAAACACGAGGAATTCTGCAGGTGCTGGAAATTCAAGCAACACACATCAAAGTTGCTGGTGAACACAGCAGGCCAGGCAGCACCTCTAGAAAGAGGTACAGTCGACGTTTCGGGCCGAGACCCTTCGTCAGGATATTGAAAGATCTGGTTAGAGTGGATGTGGAGAGGATGTTCCCAATAGTGGGGGAATCTAGGAATAGAGGGCACAACCTCAGATTAGAGGGACGTCCATTTAGAATAGAGATGAGGGGAAATTTCTTTAGCGGGGGGTGGGGGTGAACCGGTGGAATTCATTACCACCGCCTGTTGTGGAAACAAAGTCATTGGCTGTATTTAAAGTGGAGGTTGATAGGTTCTTGATTAGTCAAAGGTTATGGGGAGAAGGCAGGAGAATGGGGTTGAAAGGGATAATAAATGGCCGAGCAGACTTGATGGGCCGAAAGGCCTTTCTGCTCCTATGGCTAATGGTCTTATGGAGACTGAGCAGGAGGGGAGGGGACTCCGGGTGGTTTTGGGTGTGTGGGGAGGGGATCTTGCTCTCTGCCGCTTTCCCCCTCACTTAAATACCTTTGTGCCTCCCCCTGTGTTTCCACAGCCAAGCTGGAGGGTCGCCCCTGTGAGTACGGCAGCCGGATCTACCAGAACGGCGAGATCTTCCAGCCCAACTGCAAACACCAATGTACCTGCATGGACGGGGCAGTCGGCTGCCTCCCCCTCTGCCCCCAGGAGCTGTCGCTGCCCGACGTGGCCTGCCCCAACCTTCGTCTGGTCAAGGTTCCAGGCCGCTGCTGCGAGGAGTGGGTCTGCGACGCGGGCAAGGCCCGGCGCAGGGGTGAGGCTGAGACCGGGCGGGGCGTCCTCAGCCAGGAGACGGCGGTGGAACTGTGGCAGGACCAGCCGCGCTACAACAACCAGCTCCTCTCTCTGCTCAAGAAGACGATGAAGGGGCAACCAGGTGAGCACAGGTGTCGGGTCAAAGTTCAAAGTAAATTTATTGTCAAAGGACATGAGATTCATCTTCTCCCGGGGATGAGGATCTCGGAGCTTCTGATGGCAGTCCTGTAGCTCTGGTTTTTACAGGATAGGTCTGCTAGCCCCATGGCCATCACTCCTTTCGTAGTGGCCTATGGCAGAGTTAAGCAAATTAACAATAATCAATAAATACCGAGAACATGAGATGAAGAGTCTTTGAAAGTGAGCCCATAGTTTGTGGTATCACTTCAGTGATGGGGCGAGTGAAGTTATCCCTTCTGGTTCAGGAGCCTGATGGTTTAGGGGTAGTAACTGTTCCTGAACCTGGTGGTGCGGATTCTGAGGCTCCTGTGCCTCCTTCCTGATGGCAGCAGTGAGAAGAGAGCATGGTCCGGGTGGTCAGTCTGCCTTTGTGCCTCTGACAGTCGATGGAGCGTCCAGTTATTGCTCCTCTCCTTCACTCACCCTGTGACCTTTCCCCTCACCCATACTCCCCTGCTCCAGTGAATGTGCTGCCCCCCACCCCCATCCCCATCCCCAATCCTTGCACTCGTGTCAGATCCTGGAAGGGAAAATTCTCTCAATCCTGCTTCCAAACTGCGGAAAAGGGCAAAACATCTCCGTGAGGTAAATTGGAAAGGTTAGATCCAGCATGGTCCTCCTCCATGTGATGGCTAGCATAATGCTACTACAGTGCCAGTGACCGGGCTATAATTCCTGACGCTGTCTGTGTGGGGTTTGCACGTTCTCCCCGTTTGCTCCACATGCTCCAGTGTCCTCCCACGTTCCAATGATATGCGGGTTAGTAGCTCAATTGGTCACATGACAGTGTGGGCTCGTTACCGTGCCAAATCTCCAAAAATAAATCAATCTATCATTAGACATGTATGGATTAGTGTTGCGGGCGTGCCTATGTTGGTGGTAGAAGCGTGGTAATACCTGCACATCCACGGACTGAGTTATTTATTTTATTTAGAGATACACTGCGACAGGTCAGGCCCTTCGAACCACACCGCCCAGCAACCCAACAATTTAACCCGAGCCTAATCACAGGACAATTTACAATGACCAGTCAGCCTACGAACCAGTACGTCTTTGGAGTGTGGGAGGAAACCAGAGCACTCGGAGGAA
Organism: Mobula hypostoma; assembly: GCF_963921235.1. Lineage (NCBI taxonomy): Eukaryota > Metazoa > Chordata > Chondrichthyes > Myliobatiformes > Myliobatidae > Mobula > Mobula hypostoma. Next base: position 112,801,942 of record NC_086108.1, read on the forward strand.
ACCCTCATGCACGTGGGAATGAACGTACAAACTTGCTTACAGAGGACGCCGGAATTGAACTCTGAACTCAGACGCCTCAGGTTGCAATAGCGTCACACTGACTGCTATACTACTGTGGCGCCCCGCGTGGGTGATTATCACGAAGCAAAAAAATTTCATTATACTGTATGTTCAATGTACATATGACAAAAAAATTTTCATTCCCCATGTGTCTACATTCACCTGCCTTCTTTGGTTGTAGCTTGGAGACCCAAGTGCTACGTTCAGACAACGGAGTGGTCGCAGTGTTCCAGGACCTGTGGGGTGGGTGTCTCCACCAGGGTCACCAATGACAACCCCGAATGCAAGCTTCGGAAAGAGACCAGACTCTGCAACCTCCGGCCCTGCCACCAGGTTGCCCTTCCTGACCTCAAGGTGAGACCCTCGCTCTCCTCCTCCACCTGTGCAGGTACACACGTGCAGCGGGTAGAGTCCCTGCCTCGTGTGGTGCCAGGGACCAGGGTTCAATCCCGACCTCTGGCGCTGTCTGCGTGGAGTTTGCACGTCCTCCATCTGACTGTATGGGTTTCCCGCAGGTGCTGCTGTTCCCTCTCATGTCCCGCAGACATGTGGGACGGTGGGTTTCGCTGTCAATCACCCACAATGTGTGGGTGAGGGGTGGGAGTGGGGGAGAGTGAAATGGGATCAGTGTAGGATTGGTGTCAACGGGAGGGTGATGGTCAGTACAGACTCAATCTTCCAAAGGGCCTGGTTCCATGATGTTTTACTCCCCACGACTGTCGGACCGAGGCTTGGAGGGATATGGGCCAAACACGGGAGACGAGTTTGCTGGTCATAAATTCATTGGGCCAAGTGGCTGTAATTTCTCTCTGGGTTTTATAACAACAGAATTTTATATTGTTTACTTTTTGTGGGTCTCGGTACAGTGAAAGGTTTGTCTTGTACTGTTCATGCATATCAGATCATTACACAGTGCAGAGGCAGAACAAGATAAAGCAGTAACAATGCAGAATGAAGTGTTATAGTTACAGAGAGAGTGCAGTGCAGGCAGCCAACAAGGTGCAACGTAGATAGTGAGGTCCAGACACCATCTCATTGCACTAGAGGACCCTTCAATAGTCTGATACAGCGGGATAGAAGCTGTCCTTCAGCCTGGTGGTACATGCTTTCAGGGTTTTCTCTCTTCTCCCACTGGGCAGAAGATACAATTTCTAGGGTGGGTGGGGGTCTTTGATTATGCTGGCAGTGGGAATTGTAGGCATTTTTATTCAAAACCTGGTTAGACCACACTCGGAATATTGCGTTTATTTCTGGTCATCTCATTTACAGGGAGGATGTAGAAGCTTTAGAGATGGTGCAGAGGAGATTTACCAGGAAGCTGCCTGGATTAGAGAGGGTGCAGAGGAGATTTACCAGGATTGTGCCTGGATTAGAGAGGGTGCAGAGGAGATTTACCAGGATGCTGCCTGGATTAGAGAGGATGCAGAGGAGATTTACCAGGATGCTGCCTGGATTAGAGAGGATGCAGAGGAGATTTGCCAGAAAGCTGCCTGGATTAGAGAGGGTGCAGAGGAGATTTACCAGGATGCTGCCTGGATTAGAGAGGATGCAGAGGAGATTTACCAGGATTGTGCCTGGATTAGAGAGGGTGCAGAGGAGATTTACCAGGATGCTGCCTGGATTAGAGAGGATGCAGAGGAGATTTACCAGGATTGTGCCTGGATTAGAGAGGGTGCAGAGGAGATTTACCAGGATGCTGCCTGGATTAGAGAGGATGCAGAGGAGATTTACCAGGATTGTGCCTGGATTAGAGAGGGTGCAGAGGAGATTTACCAGGATGCTGCCTGGATTAGAGAGGATGCAGAGGAGATTTACCAGGAAACTGCCTGGATTAGAGAGCATGTCTTCTGAGAAAAGGTTGATTGAGCTAGGGCTTTACTCTTTGGAGGGAAGGAGGATGAGCGGTGACTCGATAGAGGTGTACCAGATGATAAGAGGCATAGATAAAGCGGACAGCCAGAGGAAGGGTGGAAATGGCTAATGTGAGGGGGCATAATTTTAAAGTGATTGGAGGAAAGTATAGGGGAGATTTCAGAGGCAGAGAGTGCTGGGTATGTGGAATGTGCTGCCAGGGCTGGTGGTCAAGGCAGATACATCAGGGACATTGAAAAGGCTCTTAGAAAGGCACGTGGGTGGCAGAAAAGTGGAGGGTTATGTGGGAGGGAAGGGTTAGATTTACCTTAGAGTGAGTTAAAGGACTGGTACAACATGATGGGCTGAAGGGCCTGTACTGTGCTGTTTGATGTTCTATATGCAGTTTGAATTGCCAAACAGCCAGTTCATGTACTTTGCTTTCTTTCTCCCCCGATACAGAGAGGGAAGAAATGTTTTAGAACGAAGAAGTCAAGCACAGCGACACACTTCACCCACGCCGGCTGCAGCAGCGTGAAGAGGTACCGCTCCAAGTACTGCGGCTCGTGCGTGGATGGCCGCTGCTGTACGCCCCAGCAGACCCGTACGGTCCGAGTGCGCTTTCGCTGCCCTGATGGCGAGACCTTCACCAAGGACATGATGATGATCCAGTCCTGTCGCTGCCACTACGACTGCCCCCACCACAACGAGGCCTCCAGTCCTTACGTCATGCTGCACAACGACATCCATAAGTTCATCGATTGAAGCCCCCCCACCCTGCCGCCATCTCCGGTGGGCATGAGGCAGGCAGCAGAGGTGTCCGCCGTTCAGTGAGAGGGACACCACCAGCAGGAATTCATCCTCTCCCACGGTTATACGGATACCAGTACAAGTCACTAAGACTGGGTGGTTGCCTCTAACTGTGCACTCCTGTCTCCCCGTCAGTGAGCGCAGACAGTCGGGATGTTTAAGGCTCTTAGAGTGTAAGACCAAGAGACTTACGAGTAGAATTAAGCCATTCGGCCCATCGAATCTGCTCTGCTGTTCGATCAAGGCTAATTTATTATCCTTCTCAACTCCATTCTACCCGTAACCTTAAATATGCCTAATGACTCAGCCTCCAAAGCCATCTGTGGCAGTGAATTCCACAGATTCACCAGCCTACCTGGGTGGGGGTCGCTTTGGCTTGGTAGTACAAAAGGGACCAGGAACGGAGGTGAGGGAAATGTTACAGCAATTGTTAGACTGTTACTTATTCCTATGTGCACTGTGCATTAATGCCCTTGGGGGCAACTGAGACTGAGGGGTGGGTGAACCCTCAAGTGTTAAGTTGAAGCTTCAATTAATTGGAGCAGAGAAAAAGCTTCATATTGGAGCATAGCTTACTCACTTTTATTGTTCTGATTGTAACAAAATGGTGTATATTCGTATTATTATATAATGTCTTATCGTGTACTCTTGGCAACCCGTTGTGTCCTCTTATTTACTAAAGCCCACCACCCCTAGACTGTAGGCTGCCGACAGCAGCTCACCAGAGTCCTCTGTTCTGGGCCAGCCTTTCACCCTGTCTCCAGGTGTAGCCTATTCTCTAGGCGAAGGTCTGTCCGCTCCCAGGGATGAGGTCTTTGGAGCTTCTGTTGGCGTTTCTTTAGATCTGGGTTTTTAACGGGACGGGGTTGCTAGCTCCATGCCCGGCCCTCCGCCGTTCACAGCCGGACTTGGGACTGTCCATGACCGAGTTTATCGTGTCGTGTTTAAGAAAAGAACCCAATGGTTTCGACTGGAAAGTCGAACGAAGTTGTGAGTTGCCAGGCAGCGAGTGAACAGCTCACGTTATTCTCTCGTGTGGGTCGAACAGCTCACATTACATGGCAGTGAGAAGCCAAAACTGTTTGGAGTTCTGCTTTAGCACAGAGGAAGAAATCGGTGATGTTAAATCCTGCGATATATTCATTGAATGTTGCATTATTTATCGCATATGTAGCAGATACTATTGGGTAAAAAAAAATGTCGTACTGGAATTAAATGTACATAGATTTAATTTTTTAAGGAAATTAAACAATTTATTTATGGAACTGAATTTTGTTGTAAGGTGATTGTTTCTTTGGAAGTTCAACCCAGTTGTAAGTCATGAAGGTGAGAGAAATTAAGCAAAAGGAAAATTAAATGAGATGTTTGATTTGGTTGGGGTCTTACTGGTTCCAATATCAGGTATCGTTGGATACTGTTGGCAGGACTCTGAACGAAGGAACGGGAACCACCCAGGACTGTGGTGTAACACATAACAGACATATATACATAGATGCAGTCACGCAATCACTCAAACGGACCGTGTGATAGTTTAGTGGTTAAGTTACTGGATTAGTAACCAGAGGCCTGGGACCAGTGATCCAGTGACAAAGAGTTCGAATCCTCCCCAGGGAATTCAGATCCCATTAAATACATAAAGAGTGGGTATGAAAACCTGCACCTGGTTCAGGGGTATCGTTCAGCAGAGAGAGAGAGAGACTGGACCTGCTGTGTGGATAGCTGATAGTGAACCCTCGTGGTTCATTCTGAACTGTCTTAGTTTAGTCCCAGGTTTGGACAGAGAACATCGACACTACCAGTGACATATTCCCAAAATAGCAACACAACTTTTTTCACCAAAGCTTTAAAACAAGTATGGCCTTTCACTGAAGTCCTGGTTGATCTGTGACTTAATTCCATTCACCTTCCTCAATCATTAGTGAACTAAAAAAAACTCATAATCTCATCTTAAAATTAACGATGAGTCCAACATCAGTTAGGAAAGCATTAGTGCGTGGCTGGGAAATGGCACTGGTGGCCAGGAAGGCTCTAGAACGGGAAGTCAGTGCTGCCCAACACAGCCCACTCACCATCAAAAACACATGTACCATGACTTTATCATTGCCTGTCAGTTGCACTCCTGTGCAGAGCATCATTTCATGGACATACAATCAATCAGTGTACATAAGCTATCCTTTGTACTTATTGCACTTTATTATTATTGTGTTCTTTATCTTACTGTTTTTTTAATGCAGCATTTGGATCTTCTCCACCATTCCAACATGGGTGATTTATATTCCCTCTCAACCTCATTCTCCTGCCTTCTCCCTGTAACCCTGGACACCCTGACTAATCAAGAACCCAACAACCTTTGCCTTAAATGTACCGAATGACTTGGCCTCCACAGCCATTGGTGGCAATGAATTCCACATATTCACTGCCCTCTAGCTGAAGGAATTCTTTCTCATTTCTGTTCTAAGGGGACATGCCTTTATTCTGAGGCTGTGGCCTCTCTAGACTCCCCTAGTGCAGGAAACATCCTCTCCACATCCACTCTATCAAGGCCTTTCAATATTCAATCGGTTTCAATAAAATCTCCCCCCCCAACCCCGCCATTGTTCTGAGCTCCAGTGACATATAGGAAGGAAGTTTTCCACCAGTTGTGTCAAGGAATGTGGTGACTAAGAGCCACCTTTCAATGAACTCCTCCAAGGGGTAAATGCCGCCATTGTTTACACTGGGAGGGAGATCCTCGAGCAGAAAACATTTAACTCAGAATTATCGCTTATTGGCACTTGAGTCAGGAAGGAAATCTCGCAAATATCTTGGCAATTTGAGAAATTCTTGCATCCAGCCAGACACAAAGAAAAGGATATGGAGGAACTATAGTTACAGTCATGGTCATACTTTATTGATCCCGGGGGAAATTGGTTTTAACTACAGTTGCACCATAAATAATAAATAGTAATAGAACCATAAATAGTTAAATAGTAATATGTAAATTATGCCAGTAAATTATGAAGTAAGTCCAGGACCAGCCTATTGGCTCAGGGTGTCTGACCCTCCAAGGGAGGAGTTGTAAAGTTTGATGGCCACAGACAGGAATGACTTCCTATGACGCTCTGTGTTGCATCTCGGTGGAATGAGTCTCTGGCTGAATGTACTCCTGTGCCCAACCAGTACACTATGTAGTGGATGGGAGACATTGACCAAGATGGCATGCAACTTGGACAGTACCCTCTTTTCAGACACCACTGTGAGAGATTCCAGTTCCATCCCCACAACATCACTGGCCTTACGAATAAGTTTGTTGATTCTGTTGGTGTCTGCTACCCTCAGTCTTCTGCCCCAGCACACAACAGCAAACATGATAGCACTGGCTACCACAGACTCATAGAACATCCTCAGCATCGTCCGGCAGACGTTAAAGGACATCGGTCTCCTCAGGAAATAGAGACGGCTCTGACCCTTCTTGTAGACAGCCTCCGTGTTCTTAGACCAGTCCAGTTTATTGTCAATTCGTATCCCCAGGTATTTGTAGTCCTCCACCATGTCCACACTGATCCCCTGGATGGAAACAGGATGGTGATATTGATAGAGAATCAATATCCGGTTTATTATTTATTTAAATTTAGAGATACGTACAGCACAAAGCGGGTCTTTGGGCTCTGGGAGAAAACCAGAGCACCCGGAGGAAACCCACGCTTTCCGTGTGGTGGTTGTTCAGACGCGGCGGTCCGCAGACTCGAACCCGGACCCCACCGCCCTGAGCTGTACTAGCATCAAGCTCGCTGCTGTGTTACGGTGGTGGCCCATGGCTGATCAGAGTTGTGTGTTATTCACTAAAACGCAGAGAAGTAGTACAAGCCTTCATGTTCTCAGACGTCAAATCAGTGCATTCCCTGTGGTGTAAAGCCAACACGTTTGATTTATGAAGCACACCTCCAGTCGTGGTTTCAGAAGGGCGGAAGAGGTTTGCGATACGAGAGATTTTTTTTGTTCTCTGCCCAGCAGGCATGGATTGAAACTGGTGATGACAAATACTGAGGAATGTTTGGTATGTCAGGAACTGAGCAGGTTGGGAGAGGGAAGGGGGAAGAAAGGAGGGGAAAGAAAGGGGGGGAGAACAGAGAGGGGAGAGAGAGAGGGAGAGAGGGAGGGGGCAGAGAGAGGGACAGAGGGACAGAGGACTGGGGGGGAGAAGATGGAGAGGGAGGGGGAGAGGGGGAGAGAGGACGGAGAGGGAAGTGAGAGAGAGGGAGGGGACAGAGAGAGGGACAGAGGACTGGGGGGGGAGAAGATGGAGAGGGAGGGGGAGAGGGGGAGAGAGGATGGAGAGGGAAGTGAGAAAGAGGGAGGGGACAGAGAGAGGAGGAATTCTGCTGGTTAAATTCTATCGAGGAAACATCCATGGAGGGGAATCAACAGTCCACGTTTCAAGCAGGCCTGTCCTGATGAAGTGTCTCTGTGAAAAGTTGATGTTTTATTCATTTCCCGAACATCCATGCTCTTCCCCTCTTCTGGCTGCCTTAACATCGATAGAATTCATCTTGTCCTTACCTATCACCTCATCATCCTCTGCAATTTCCACCATCTCCTACCACTAAACATCTCTTTACCTCCCCCACCTCCCGTGATTCCCTTGTCCATTCGTCCCTCCCCAATAATCACCCTCCCAGCACTCACACCTGCCAGTGGCCGAAGTGCTAAACCTGCCCACTCATCTCTTTCAGGGTCCCAAACAGTTCTTCTGCGAATCTGCTGGGGTTGTCTAATGTGTGACGGTGGTGTCTGAAAAGAGGATGCTGTCCAAGTTGCATGCCATCTTGGACAATGTCTCCCATCCACTACATAATGTACTGGGTGGGCACAGGAGTACATTCAGCCAGAGACTCATTCCTCCGAGATGCAGCACAGAGAGTCATAGGAAGTCATTCCTGCCCGTGGCCATCAAACTTTACAACTCCTTCCTTGGAGGGTCAGACACCCTGAGCCAATAGGCTGGTCCTGGACTTATTTCATAATTTACTGGCATAATTTACATATTACTATTTAACTATTTATGGTTTTATTACTATTTATTATTTATGGTGCAACTGTAACGAAAACCAATTTCCCCCGGGATCAATAAAGTATGACTATGACTAAGCCTATGACTATATGGAGCAGACAGCGTCGGAGTGGGTAGCGGAGTGAGAGGGTGCAGACTGATAGGGCTTTGGCTCAACAGGCTTAGGCAGAAACAGGAAGAGGCTTCCTGCGACCGTTGAGTCTCATAGTAGAGGGGTAAGTTACAGGTTTATTTGTTTAGTAATAACAGTAGCATTAGAGGTATGCATCTAGGATTAATGTTGTGCTTGGAGTGCCAGATGTGGGGACCCTGGGAGACTCCCAGCCCCCCGGAGCTGCAACTTGATGAACTTCAGCTAATTAGGGAAAGTGAGGAGGTGATTGATAATACCTATAGAGAGATAGTGGACAGCACCTCAGTGACAGTCCCCCTCAGAAATCGATATATCGTTTTAGATACTGTTGGAGAGGTTGACCTGACAGAGGAAGACCACAGCGAACGGGACTCTGGCACTCTGCCCAGTGCCGTGATCAAGAGAGCAAGGAGAAATGCAGTAGTATACAGGCCTCCAAAAGGCAGCTGGGGTGTGGACTACAAGTTACAGCTGGAAATAGAAAAAGCATGTCAGAAGCAAAATGTCAAGATAATTATGGGGGATTTGAATATGAAAGTGGATTGTGAAAGTCAGGAAGGTACTGGATCTCAGGAGAGGGAGTTTGTAGAAATCCTACAGGATGGCTTTTTGGAGCAGCTTGTCCATAAGCCCACCAGGGGATCGGCTGATTTGGACTGGATGCTGTGTAACGAACCTGAGGTGATTAGGGAGCTGGAGGTAATGGAACCCCTTGGAAGTAGTGATCATAATATGATTGAGTTCAGTTTCAAATTTGAAAAGGAGAAGCTGGTATCAGGTGTATCGATAGTTCAGTGGAACAAAGGAAATTACAGTGGTATGAGAGAGGAACTGGCCCAAGTCGACTGGAAGAGTAAGCTAGATGGAGGGATGGTAGAGCAGAATTGGATGAATTTCCTACAAGAAATAAGGAAAATGCAGGAAAAATATATTCCAAGAAAAAAGAAAATCATGAATGGAAAAATGGCACAAATGTGGCTAACGAGAGAGGTTAAGGCTAAAATAAAAGTAAAAGAGACGACGTACAAGGAAGTGAAAATTAGTGGGAAAACTAAGGACTGGACGACTTTTAAAAACTTACAGAAGGAAACTAAGAAAGTCATTAGGAAAGAAAAGATGAATTATGAAAGGAAGTTGGCAATTAGCATAAAAAAGGATACCAAGAGTTTTTAAAAAATTATATGAAGAGTAAAAGAGTGACACGGGTAGATATAGAACCAATTGAAAATGATGCTGGAGAAATTATAATGGATAACAAAGAGATGGCGGAGGAACTGAATGAGTATTTTGTATCAGTCTTCACAGTGGAAGACATTAGCAATATACCTGATAGCCAGAGGTTTCAATGAATAGAATTAGGTACAGTCAAGATTACTGGAGAGAAAGTGCTTGGGAAGCTAAATGGACTAAGAATAGATAAGTCTTCCGGACCGGATGAGGTGTGCCCATGGGTTCTGAAGGAGGTGGCTTTGGAGATTGTGGAGGCATTGGAAATGATCTTCCAGGAATCAATAGACTCTGGCATGGTTCCAGAGGACTGGAAGATCGCAAATGTAGTTCCGTTGTTTAAGAAAGGAGGGAGGCAGCAAAAAGAAAATTACAGACCTATTAGTCTGATATCAGTGATTGGAAAGTTTTTGGAGTTGATCCTCAAGGACGAAGTTATGAAATACCTTGAGGTGCATGACAAGATAGGCCCAATGATCATGGTTTCATGAAGGGAAGATCCTGCCTCACCAACCTATTGGAATTTTTTGAGGTAATTTCAAATAAGATTGACAAGGGAGAGGCTGTGGATGTTGTGTATTTGGATTTTCAAAAGGCCTTCGATAAGGTGCCGCATAAGAGGCTGCTTAGTAAAATGAGAGCCCATGGAATTACAGGAAAGATATTGGAATGGGTGGAGCATTGGCTGATAGGCAGAAGGCAAAGGATGGGAATAAAGGGATCCTATTCTGATTGGTTGCAGTTACTAGTAGTGTTCCACAGGGGTCGATGTTGGGGCCGCTTCTTTTTACAATGTATATCGATGATTTAGATTATGGATTAAATGGTTTTGTGGCTAAGTTTGCGGATCACACCAAGACAGGTGGAGGAGCAGGAAGTGTTGAAGAAACGGAGAGGTTGCAGAGAGACTTGGTCAGTTTAGGAGAGTGGGCAAAGAAATGGCAGATGAGATACAATGTTGAGAAATGTATGGTTGTACATTTTGGAAGAAGAAATAATTGGGCAGATTATTATTTAGATGGGGAGAAAATTCAAAAATTGGAAATGCAAAGGGACTTGGGGGTCCTCGTGCAGAATACCCTAAAGGTTAACCACCAGGTTGGATCGGCAGTAAGGAAAGCGAATGCTATGTTGGCATTCATTTCAAGAGGAATAGTGTATAAGAGTAAGGAGGTGTTGATGAGGCTCTATGGGGCACTGGTGAGACCTCATTTGGAATACTATGTACAGTTTTGGGCCCCCTAATTTAGAAGGGATGTACTGATGTTGGAGAGGGTTCAGAGAAGATTTACGAGGATGATTCCTGGAATGCAGGGGCTAACATATGATGAGCGTTTATCAGCTCTTGGACTGTATTCATTCGAGTATAGAAGAATGAGAGGGGATCTCATAGAAACATTTCGAATGTTGAAAGGGTTTGACAGAGTAGATGTGGAAAGGCTGTTTCCCTTGGTGGGTGAGTCCAGGACAAGAGGCCACAGTCTTAGAATTAGAGGGTACCCATTTAAAACAGAGATAGGGAGAAATTTTTTTAGCCAGAGGGTCGTGGATTTATGGAATTTGTTGCCACATACAGCTGTGGAGGCCTGATCATTGAAGGTGTTTAAGGAGGAGACTGATAGGTATCTAATTAGTCAGGGTATCAAGGGATATGAGGAAAAAGCCAGAAATTGGAACTAGATGGGAGAATAGTTTAGCTCATGGTGGAGTGGCAGAGCAGACTCGATGGGCCGAATGGCCTACTGCTGCTCCTTTGTCTTGTGGTCTTGGTCTTGGCCCAAAATGTCGACTATTTATCATTTCCATAGATGCTGCCTGACCTTCCGAGTTCCTCCAGTCCATTTTTTGTGTGTTGTGGTGAGCAGTGAGCTCCTATGTCTAATGGTAAATGTCTATAGTCTGGGGGATTTATATTTTTTTTGTGTGACTGTATTTTACTACTATTTTAGACCATAGGAAGTAGGATCAAAATTAGGCCATTCAGCCCATCAAGTCTGCTCTGCCATTCCATCACTGCTGATCCTGGATCCCACTCAACCCCGTATACTTGCCTCCTCGCCATAATCTTTGATGCCCTGACCGATCAGGAAATGATCAACTTCTGCTTTAAATATACCCACGGACTTGGCCTCCACCACAGTCTGTGGCAGAGTATTCCACAGATTCACAACTCTCCGGCTAAAAAAAAAATTCCCCTTACCTCTGCTGTAAAGGGTTGCCCCTCAATTTTGAGGTTGTGCCCTGTAGTTCTGGATACCCCCACAAGAGGAAACATCTTCTCCACATTCACCCTATCTAGTCCTTTCAATATACTTATTATGTGTTATATGTGTTTTAGGCTCTGTGTGACTGTTGGCACTGTGTTTTGCACCTTGGTGCCAGGGTAATGCCCATAAGAGTTTGTACGTTCTCCCCGTGACCGCGTGGAGTTCCTCCCGCAGTCCAAAGACGCACCAGTTGGTAGGTTAATTGGTCATTGTAAATTGTCCCATGATTCGGCTAGGATAGACAGGGTGATTGCTGGGCAGTGAGGCTAAAGGGCCTGTTCAGCACGGCATCTCAATCAATAATCAATAAGTAACACCGTTTCCCCGGCAGTACTCACGTATGGTTGAATGACTTGATTTATGTAGAGTTGACCAGTGTGAGGGAAAATGAAAAGCCCAACCTACCCCCTGTGGGCACGTGGCCAGGTGGTTAAGGCATTGGACTAGCTACCTGAAGGTCGTGAGTTTGAGTCCCAGCCGAGGCAATGTGTTGTGTCCTTGAGCAAGGCACTTAATCACACATTGCTCTGCGACGACACTGGTGCCAAGCTGTATGGGTCCTAATGCCCTTCCCTTAGACAACATTGGTGTCGTGGAGAGGGGAGACTTGCAGCATGGGCAACTGCTGGTCTTCCATACAACCTTGCCCAGGCCTGCGCCCTGGAGAGAGAACACTTTCCAGGCGCAGATCCATGGTCTCGCAAGACTAACTCATAACTCATCAATAAACACTAGAAAAGTCTGCAGCTACTGGAAATCCAGAGCAACACACACAAAATGCTGGAGAAACATAGCAGGCCAGGAAGCATCTATGGAAATGACTAGATGGTTGATGTTTCGGGCTGAGAAGCAATGGGGAAGATGCCAGAATAAAAAGATGGGAGGGGAAGGAGGAGAGCTAGAAGGCGACAGGTGAAGCCATGTGGGTAGGAATATAAAGGGCAGGTGAGGAAGGAATCTGATAGGAGAGGAGAGTGGACCACAGGAGAAAGGGAATGAGGGGGAACCAAAACGGGAGGTGATAGGCAGGTGAGAAGAGGTGAAAATCAGAGTGGGCAACAGAGGAAGAGGGGGAAAGGGGGAAATTTGTTTACCAGCAGGAGAAATGAATGTTCATGCCATCAGGTTAGAGACCAGCCGGACAGAATATAAGGTGTTGCTTCTCCATCCTGAGGGTAGCCGAAGACGAGGCCATGGAATGGGAATGGGAATTAAAATGTTGGGCCACCAGGAAGTCCTGCATGTGGCAGATGGAGCAGCGATGCTCGACGAAGTGGTCCACCACTCACCATTGCAGAGGTCGCATCAGGAGCACTGGCCACAATAGACATCTCCAGCAGATTGACAGGTGAAGCATTGCCTCACCTGGAAGGACTGTTAGGGTCCCTGAAAGAACGTGGGAAAGGAGGTGAATGGACAGGTATAGCATTTAGCCTGCTTAAAGGGATCAGTGCCTGGAAGGAGATTAGTGGGGAGGGATGAATGGACAAGGGAATCACGTAGGGAGCGATCTGTGAGGAAGGTGGAGGTGGTGGTGGGGAGGATCCCTTTGGAGATTGTGGAAGTTGATGTGTTCATCAATCCTTAGCCACTGCACAGGGATACAGTGGGCAGAGCTGCTGCCTCATAACCCCAGTGACCCCAGTTCAATCATGATCTCTGGCACTGTCTGTGTGTGGAGTTTGCATTTCTCCCTGTGACCCAGGGTGCTCTGAGAATATCATAGGATCAGCATGGGATTGGTGTCAAGGGGTGATTGATGGTCAGCATGGACTCAATGGGCCGAAGGTCTGCTTCCTTATGGTCTCTCTTTTAGAACAGAATTGAGGAGGAATCTCTTTAGCCAGAGGTTAGAGTATCTGTGGAATTCATTGCCACAGACAACTATGGAGACCAAGTAATTAGGTATGGTTAAAGTGGAGGTTGATAGGTTCTTGATTGGGCAGGGTGTCAAAGGTTATTGGGAGAAGGCTGGAGAAAGGTAATAAATCTGCCGTGACATAACGATGGAGCAGACACAATAGGCAAAGTGGCCTAACTTGGCCCCGCTGTCTACTGGTCTTGGCTTTCACATTGTCTGTGGAGGCAAAGTCCAGAGTCGACAGACAACGTGTGAAGAATGGCATGGCATCACACAGGATTGGTGTCAATGGCTGATTGATGGTGAGCACAGACTCAATGGGCTGAAGGGCCCGTTTTCTTGCTGTCTCTATACTTCACGGTGTGAGTGGGTCTGAACTCAGAGAGAGCTGTGTGACGGGATTGAAACATTTTGTTGGATGCCTTGAGGTAGTATTGCACATATTCCATCTGAGTAATTATTCAAAAGGAAGCATTACTTACTGAACTGAGATAGTTTGTTTTTGTAGAGTTAGCATGTCATCTAAAACTTTGACAGACTTCTATAGACGCACAGTGGAGAGTATCCTGACTGGTTGTATCAGGGCCTTGTATGGACACACCAATGTCTACAGAAAGAAGTGGAGACAGCCCAGTCCATCAGTGAGCACAGCTACATGGAGTGCTGTCCCTTGAAAGCAGCATCCATCATCAAGGACCCCCACCACCCAGGCCATGCTCTCCTCTCATTCATGCCATCAGGAAGGAGGTACTGGAGCCTCAGGGCCCACACCAGCAGGTCAGGAACAGCTACTATCCTACATCCATCAAGCCCCTAACCAGTGTAGATAACTTCACACACCTTGACTCTGAACCAATTCCAAAACTTGTGTGTAACCCCCAGGTTTGGCCGGTGGTGTTAGTCTAGGGAAGACAGTCTCTGGCCCCACCAAATGAGTGAAATCTGAGGTGCAAGACCCCTTGTTTGTGTAGATGCTGTGTGGTCTGTTTCCCTGTTACAAATCAGTACCATAAAATAACAGACAGTTTTTTTTATAGGCATCTGTTAGTCTCATGAGACCATGGATTTGCGCCTTGGAAGGTTTCCAGGGCACAGGCCTAGGCAAGGTTGTATGGAAGACCAGCAGTTGCCTATGCTGCAAGTCTCTCCTCTCCATGCCACCGATGTTGTCCAAGGGAAGGGCATTAGGACCCATACAGCTTGGCACCAGTGTCATCGCAGAGCAACGTGTGGTTAAGTGCCTTGCTCAAGGACACAACACGTTGCCTCAGCCAAGGCTCAAACTAGCGACCTTCAAATCACTAGACGAACACCTTAACCACTTGGCCACACACCAACACTAACAGACAGTACACCATATGCAATTAAACGATTTAGCTCTTTAATTCTTAATTTGACAAAGGGGTAGTAAAGAAAAGCAAAAGGAAAAGGGCCCATTTTAATGAGACAGTCTAACATGCACAAGTTGGAGCTCAGGGTTTCCCTTCTGTGGGTCCTCCATTGATTTCCCCCGGCTTCACCGACTCCCGGCCCCACTCCAAGTCCACTCTGTCCTGCTGTCTACAACCTCTCCTTTCTGGCATCTTCTCTCTTCATCTCTCGCCAAACAGAAGACCCAGATCACCTCTGTCTCAGGCACAAAACAAGAAAAAAAGAACACTCTCTTCATTGGATGGCTCACATTCCAAAGCCCCCGTAATCTCTAGCCATAACCCAAACACTGCTGCTGCAGAAAAACCATCACATTAGCAGTGAAACCGTTCCCAGGGTGTTACATGTGGATGAAGAGTCCCAGCCTGAAACATCAACTGTTTATTCTTCTTCATTGATGCTGCCTGACCTGCTGAGTTCCTCCGACGTCCTGTGTGTATTGCCACAGCCTGTGCATTCACTTTCAAGGACCTTTTACAACTCATGTTCTTAATATTATTTACTTTTTTTTAAGTGGAATAGAACTGGAGGTTGTGGGTTAAGAGTGAAAGGGGAAATGTTTCACTCAGACGGTGAGAGTGTGGAACAAGCTGCCAGCGAGAGTGGTGGATGTGGGTTTGATCGCAATGTTTAAGAGAAGATTGGATAGATACATGGATGGGAGGGGTTCAGAGGGCTGTGTTTGAGAGTAGGTCATTGTGTTTAGGCAGATTAATAGATCAGCATGGATTAAATGGGCCGAAGGTCCTGTTTCTGCGCTGTAGTGCTCTGTGACTATTATTTGTACAACTTGCCTTCCCTTTGCACATTGGTTGTTTGTCTTTGTTTATATATAGTGTTTCATCAATTCTATTGCATTTATTTTCCTGTAAATGCCTGCAAGAAAATGAATCTCAAAGTAGTACGTAGTCACATATACATATACTAGACATAGAAGCAGAATTAGGCCATTCAGCCCATCGAGTCTGCTCCACCATACAATCACGGCTGCTTTATTATCCCTCTTAACCCCATTCACCTGCTTTCTCCCATAATCTTTGAACCGATCAAACCCTGCTTTAAATATACTCAATGACTTGGCCTCCACGTCTGTGGCAATGTATTCCACAGATTCATCACCCTCTGGATAAAGCAATTCCTCCTCATCTCTGTCCCTCTCGTCTGAGGCTGTCCCCAATAATCCTAGACTCCATATCCACTCTATTTAGGCGTTTCAACGTTTGATATGTTTCAGTAAGTTCACCCTCATTTTTCTAAATTCCAGTGAGTACAGACCCAGAGCATCAAGATAAGGTGGATGTGGAGAGGATGTTTCCCACAGTGGGCCAGACAGCATAGAAGCTTTTGATTATACATTTACTTTGATTTTTGTCTTTGTCTCCTTGCTGTTTTCACAGGGTTTTAATTTTTGCACAGAGAACATCTGTAGCCCATCACGTTGCTGCATTCTTTTGTGGTTTTATACCTGCCGGCCGGTAATCCAATGCAGTAGAGAGGATTCTTTCCCCAGACTCAGAACCTTCTTCAAACGGATGTCTGAAGTTCAGTGCCAGTGGAGGAATGCAGATATTACTAGGCATTCACTAGAAACATCAGTCCACTGAAATAAAATGCTGCTTCTTTTCAAATATATAGAGTATGAAATCACATTACTCATACCGGCAGACAGAGCTGGGTTTCTATAAATGCTTTGCACTTTGTGCAGTTCCGGAGACCTATCCACAGGGAAGATAGCAATACAAGTGAAAGGGAGAAAATTGACAAGTGTGTTGCCAGGACTTGAGGACCTGGGTGACAGGGAAAGTTGAGTAGGTTAGGTCTTTATTCCCTGGACCATTGTGGAATGAGGGCAGATTTGACAGAGGTACACAAAATTATGAGGGTATAGGCGGGTTAAATGGAAACAGACTTTTTCCACTGAGTTTGCGTGAGACTACAACTAGAGGTGTTGGGTTAAGTGTGGAAGGTGAATCATTTAAGGGGAACATGAGGGGTAACTCCTTCACTCAGAGGGCGGTAAACTGACTTAGTGCACCTGAATCTCTTGTCCATGTCTGCATGCTTTTATGCATTGAGTTGCTGCCACATGATTGACTGATTAGAGATTTGCATTAACTAGCAGGTCATAGAGCCATTGAAAAGTACAGCACAGAAACGTGCCCTTTGGCCCATCCAGTCTGTGCCAAGCCATTTAAACTGCCTACTCCCATCGACCTGCACTGGGACCATAGCCCTCCATACCCCTACCACCCATGTACCTATCCAAACTTCTCTTAAATGATGACATCGAGTTCGCATGCACCACGTCTGAATGTTCCACATTCTCATGACCCTCTGAGTGAAGGAGTTTCCCCTTAAACTTTTCACCTTTCACCCTTAACCCATGACTTCTGGTTATGGACTTAGTAGAAAAAGCCTGCTTGCATTTATCCTATCTATACCCCTCATAGTTTTGTATACCTGTATCAAATCTCTCAATCTTCTACACTCCAAGGAATGAAGTCCCATCCTATTCAATCTTTCCTTCTAGCTCAGGTATTCATAGAAACATAGAAAACCTACAGCACAATCCAGGGCTTTTGGCCCACAATGCTGTGCTGAACATGTACTTACTTTAGAAATTACCTAGGCTTACCCATAGCCCTTATTTTTCTAAGCTCCATGTACTTATTCAGGAGTCTGCAAAAGACCCTATCGGATCTGCCTCCTCCACAGTCGCCGGCAGCCCATTCCACACACTCACCACTCTCTGCGTAAAAAACTTACCCCTGACATCTCCTCTGTACCTACTTCCAATCACCTTAAAACTGTGACCTCTCGTGTTAGCCATTTCAGCCCTGGGAAAAAGCCTCTGACTAGCCACACGATCAATGCCCCTCATCATCTTAATCACCTCTATCAGGTCACCTCTCATCCTCCGCCGCTCCAAGGAGAAAAGGCCGAGTTTACTCAACTAAGGCCGAGTTCACTCAGACCCGACAACATCGTTGTAAATTTTCTCTGTACTCTTTCAATCTTACTTACATCTTTCCTGGAGGTAGGTGACCAAAACTACACAGAATACTGTACTCCAGATTAGGCCTCACCAATGTCTTAAACAACTTCAACATAACATCCCACCTCCTGTACTCAATACTCTGATTTATGAAGGCCAATGTGCCAAAAGCTTTATTTACGAACCTGTCAACCTGTGACACCACTTTCAATGAATTATGGACCTGTATTCCCAGATCTCTTTGTTCTACCACACTCCTCAGTGTCCTATCATTCACGGTGGAAGACCTACTCTGGTTGGTCTGACCGAAGTGAAGCACCTCACACTTGTCTGCATTAAATTCCATCTGCTATTTTTCAGCCCATTTTCCCAGCTAGTCCAAATCCCACTGCAAGCTGTGATAGTCTTCCTCACTGTCCAGTACACCCCCAACTTGTATGGGGACAGGTGTACCTAAAATGGCCGCTGAGTGCACCTCAGTGATAATAAGCCCGATTCTGATTAGCCCAATTCTGTTCCAATGACTTAATGTCTTCACAAGCCATAGTAACAGGATTAGGCCATTTGGTCATCACTCTCAACTCCATTCTCTTTCCTTCTCCCCAGAATCTTTGTTACCCTTACTAATCAAGAACCTATCAACTTCTGCTTTTAAATATACCCATTGACTGCTTCCACAGCCCCATGTGGCAATGAATTTCACGGATCACCACTTTCTGGCTAAAGAAATTCCCCATCAGCTATGTTCTAAATGGACGTCCTTCTATTCTGAGGCTGTGCCCTCTGGTACTAGACTCCCCCACTCCAGGAAACATCCCCTCCATATCCACTTTATCTATGCCTTTCAATATTTGATAGGCTTCAATGAAATCCCCCCTCATTCTTCTAATCCCCAGCGATTCTGATAGGACAGTCTCCTCCATTACTCCCCTAAACACTCCCCCCCTCCACCACCGGGTCACGGCGGCTGCAGTTACTGACTCATGTCACTCCGACATCCTCTCCGAAACCCACTGCCTCTCCCTCCAGAGGCCAAGGGCAAAGTTTAAAGTTCAAAGTAAAATGTACGATCAGAGAACATTCACGTCACTGCATACAACCCTGAAATTCTTCTTCCTGTTATAGAATGGCAGGCAGTGACCAGTGGGGTACTGCAAGGCTCGGTGCTGGGACCGCAGCTATTTACAATATACATTAATGATTTAGATGAAGGGATTAAAAGTAACATTAGCAAATTTGCAGATGACACAAAGCTGGGTGGCAGTGTGAAATGTGATGAGGATGTTATGAGAATGCAGGGTGACTTGGACAGGTTGGGTGAGTGGGCAGATGCAGTTTAATGTGGATAAATGTGAGGTTATCCACTTTGGTGGCAAGAACAGGAAGGCAGATTACTATTTGAATGGTGTCAAGTTAGGAAAAGGGGAAGTACAACGAGATCTAGGTGTTCTTGTACATCAGTCACTGAAAGTAAGCATGCAGGTACAGCAGGCAGTGAAGAAAGCTAATGGCATGTTGGCCTTCATAACAAGGGGAGTTGAGTATAGGAGCAAAGAGGTCCTTCTGCAGTTGTACAGGGCCCTGGTGAGACCACACCTGGCGTATTGTGTGCAGTTTTGGTCTCCAAATTTGAGGAAGGACATTCTTGTTATTGAGGGAGTGCAGCGTAGGCTCACGAGGTTAATTCCCGGGATGGCAGGACTGTCATATGTTGAAAGACTGGAGCGACTGGGCTTGTATACTCTGGAATTTAGAAGGCTGAGAGGGGATCTTATTGAAACATATAAGATTATTAAGGGATTGGACACGCTAGAGGGAGGAAACATGTTCCCGCTGATGGGTGAGTCCAGAACCAGAGGCCACAGTTTAAGAATAAGGGGTAGACCACTTAGAACGGAGTTGAGGAAAAATTTTTTCACACAGAGGGTTGTGGATCTGTGGAATGCTCTGCCTCAGAAGGTAGTGGAGGTCAATTCTCTGGATCCTTTCAAGAAAGAGTTAGATAGAGCTCTTAATGATAGCGGAGTCAAGGGATATGGGGAGAAGGCAGGAACAGGGTACTGATTGTGGATGATCAGTCATGATCACAGTGAATGGTGGTGCTGGCTCGAAGGGCTGAATGGCCTACTCCTGCACCAATTATCTATAATAGTAACTGAAAACAGAATCAATGAAAGAGCGCGAGCATGGAAGACAATAAATAAATAATAACAAATAAATAATAACGAGAGCATGAAATAAGAAGTCAAAGAGTCCTTATCATGAGATCATTGGTTGTGGGAGCTCCTTAATACAGGAGTGAAGTTATCCCCTTTTGTTCAAGAGCCTGATGGTTGAGGGGTAGTAACTGTTCTTGAACTTGGTAGTGTGAGTCCTGAGGCACCTGTACCTCCTACCTGATGGCAGCCTGGGTGGTGAGGATCTTTGATGATGGATGCTGCTTTTCTATGGCAATATTTCATGTAGATATGCTCAATGGTTGGGAGAGTGCTACCTGTGATACACTAGGCCATATCCAGTAACTTTGTAGGATTTTCCTTTCAAAGGCATTGGTGTTCCCATACCATGTTGTAATGCAGCCAGTCAGCACACTTCCCACCACAGATCTATAGAAGTTTGTAAAGGTTTTTGATGACATGCCAAATCTCCAGAGCCTTCTAAGGAAGTCGAGGTGCTGTTGTGTTTTCTTTGCAATTACATTTATACGATAGGTCCAGGACCAGTCCTCTGAGATAACAACACTGAGATAAGTTACTGACCCTTTCCAACTCTGAACCTCTGATGATTACCGGCTCATGGACCTCTGGTTTCCCTCTCCTGAGTCCTCGGTCTTGCTGACATTGTGAGAGGTTGTGGTTATGGCACCACACCGTCGTTGTTTTTTGTTGCACGTCGTGCCCTGACCAGCACAGCACAGCAAATTCCTAACACGTTAATGTATATAGCGAATAACGTTGGTCCTTGATCCGACAACCCTGTCGTGGTTTGGAGGCTGGCGTGCCTCAATGACCCGGAGAACGGTGCTGGCTGGGGTCAGGGCTTTAGGCTTTGGTTCCAGGTAGGGTCACCCATGCCAAAGATGTCAAAAGGATAGAGGCCAGACTGGTCCTCTGGTCCTCCAGGTTCGGGGGTTCAGCTCGGGGCTAACAACCCTGACTGGTAAAACAAAACTCTTACAGAAACAGTAATGAAGAACCCTTCTACACCAGAGTGCCACGGTATTCTTGAATCTCCACTGCGACTTGCATGGTTGACAGTAGTGCAAACCCAGGAAGCTACTGACATGATGAATCTCTGCCACGGGAAACAGTTGCAGCCAGTTCATTGGCCATATTTAAGAGGGAGTTAGATATGGCCCTTGTGGCTAAAGGGATCAGGGGGTATGGAGGGAAGGCTGGTACAGGGTTCTGAGTTGGATGATCAGCCATGATAATACTGAATGGCGGTGCAGGCTCGAAGGGCCGAATGGCCCACTCCTGCACCTATTTTCAATGTTTCTATGAAGGAAGCCCTGAACACTGCTCGGGATGGAGGACCTTCATTGCCGCCGTTAACGCCAGCGGTGTAACTGGCAGTAAGTGAATAATTTGATCCTTGACATTGTGCCCTTGTGTCACTTGGTAACGGGTCACAGGGATACGAGTGACTCCACTGAGAACAGATTAGGGAGTGTTCCTGGCACAGGAGATCTGTATTGGATGACAGAGTAATTCTAAGTTTAGCTTTCTAAGAAAAAGCAGAAAAAAACTGGTGTTTCAAATTCTAAAAACAATTTCATTACCAATCCACAAGTTACCGTGAGATTCACATTCTTTGCATTTAATCCTGCGTAGTCTTTACACAAGTCTCCACCTCCACCATGGATGGTGCCAAGCCCGGCAGCACAAGGAGAGGGGTTGGGTATGAACTCCCCATGGATGGTCCCAATTCCGGCAGCACAAGGAGAGGGGTTGGGTAAGAACTCCCCATGGATGGTCCCAATTCCGGCAGCACAAGGAGAGGGGTTGGGTAAGAACTCCCCATGGATGGTCCCAATTCCGGCAGCACAAGGAGAGGGGTTGGGTATGAACTCCCCATGGATGGTCCCAATTCCGGCAGCACAAGGAGAGGGGTTGGGTATGAACTCCCCATGGATGGTCCCAATTCCGGCAGCACAAGGAGAGGGGTTGGGTATGAACTCCCCATGGATGGTCCCAATTCCGGCAGCACAAGGAGAGGGGTTGGGTATGAACTCCCCATGGATGGTCCCAATTCCGGCAGCACAAGGAGAGGGGTTGGGTATGAACTCCCCATGGATGGTCCCAATTCCGGCAGCACAAGGAGAGGGGTTGGGTAAGAACTCCCCATGGATGGTCCCAATTCCAGCAGCACAAGGAGAGGGGTTGGGTAAGAACTCCCCATGGATGGTCCCAATTCCGGCAGCACAAGGAGAGGGGTTGGGTATGAACTCCTCATGGATGGTCCCAATTCCGGCAGCACAAGGAGAGGGGTTGGGTTAGAACTCCCCATGGATGGTCCCAATTCCGGCAGCACAAGGAGAGGGGTTGGGTATGAACTCCCCATGGATGGTCCCAATTCCGGCAGCACAAGGAGAGGGGTTGGGTATGAACTCCCCATGGATGGTCCCAATTCCGGCAGCACAAGGAGAGGGGTTGGGTAAGAACTCCCCATGGATGGTCCCAATTCCGGCAGCACAAGGAGAGGGGTTGGGTAAGAACTCCCCATGGATGGTCCCAATTCCGGCAGCACAAGGAGAGGGGTTGGGTATGAACTCCCCATGGATGGTCCCAATTCCGGCTGCACAAGGAGAGGGGTTGGGTATGAACTCCCCATGGATGGTCCCAATTCCGGCAGCACAAGGAGAGGGGTTGGGTAAGAACTCCCCATGGATGGTCCCAATTCCAGCAGCACAAGGAGAGGGGTTGGGTAAGAACTCCCCATGGATGGTCCCAATTCCGGCAGCACAAGGAGAGGGGTTGGGTAAGAACTCCCCATGGATGGTCCCAATTCCGGCAGCACAAGGAGAGGGGTTGGGTATGAACTCCTCATGGATGGTCCCAATTCCGGCAGCACAAGGAGAGGGGTTGGGTTAGAACTCCCCATGGATGGTCCCAATTCCGGCAGCACAAGGAGAGGGGTTGGGTATGAACTCCCCATGGATGGTCCCAATTCCGGCAGCACAAGGAGAGGGGTTGGGTATGAACTCCCCATGGATGGTCCCAATTCCGGCAGCACAAGGAGAGGGGTTGGGTTAGAACTCCCCATGGACGGTCCCAATTCCGGCTGAGAGAGGAGGAGGAGGGTTGGACATAGGGCTAGCAACCCCATCACATAAAAAACTCAGAGCCAAAGCAACGCTGATAGAAGCTCCAAAGACCTCATCCCTGAAACAGGAAGGATCTTCTGTGGGTTACAGCTTGAAAACCTGAAGGACTATCCCAGGACAGAGGACTCTGGTGAGCTACTGTCAGTGGCCTATGACCCAGCAGGGATGATAGACTTAGGGAACGGAGACGAGGAAAAAATTCTTTTGCCAGAGGGCGGTGAATCTGTGGAATTCTTTGCCCCAGACGGCTTTGCAGGTCAAGTCACTGGGTATGTTTAGGGTGGAGGCTGATAGGCCCTTGATAAGTCAGGGCGTCGAAGGTTACAGGGAGAGGCAGGAGAATGGGGGTTGTGAAGGATACCAAGTCAGCCATAATGGAATGGCAGCACAGACTCTATGGGCCAAATGGCCTCATTTTGCTCCATGTCTTGTGGTGTCTTAAGAAGACCTTCCATAATCTCTCCCTTTACAGAGGATTGTCTCATATCCAGACCACTGAGATTACATTCAGAGGATATGCTTGACATTACAGAATTCAATCCAATGCCAGATTAAAAATAACCTGGTGGCTGGCAGACAAAAGATAAATAATCATTTCATCCACACAGTTCCAGATATCTGGGAAGTTTCTGTAGAAGGGGAAATGTTAAAGATGCAAGTGGGCTGATTATATTTCAGTCATTAATACACATAAACTAAATAAAACTGGCCATTTATAAATACCGGGTAAAAGGAGTCAGCTACGCCTACATTCCTGCCTGTGGTACACAAGGCTGTCGGTTACTCCAGAAACAGCAGCAAACAAAACACAAGATGCTGGCAATCCTGAGCAACACACACAAAATGCTGGAGGAACTCAGCAGGTTAGGCAGCATCTATGGAGCTGAATAAACAGGCGACATTTCAGGCCAAGGCCGTTCATCAGGACTGGAAAGGATGGGAGAAGAAGCCAGAATAAGAAAGGGTGGGGGGGAGAGGCCAAGGCGTATGAGCTAGAAGGTGAAAGGTGAAGCCAGGTGTGTGGGGTGGACAGGATGAAGAAAGAAGCTGGGAGGTGATAGATGGAAAATGCAAAGAAGAAAAATATCTGATAGGAGAGAATGCATAGAGTTGGGGGCGGGGGATATATTAGCATGGACAGAGGACTGGTTAACCAATAGAAAGCAGAGAATTGGATATATGGGTGTTACTCTGGTTGTTGAGCAATATGCCACGGGTGCTAGACCCGCAACTGTTCACGATATACATTAACGATCTGGTAGAGGGGACCGATGCAGTGTATCTAATCACAAACAAGGGTATCTAAATACAAACTTCGAGCATCTAATAAATTTGCTGATGATACTAAATTGAGTGGAAAAGCAAATTGTGCGGAAGACACCTCCTTGCAGAGAACTGAGTTGCAAACTCCGACAGGCCGAGCTGAATAGTGTCACAGTAACTGCTCTGCTCCAGTGGCACCCCACGTTTTGTAGCATGTATCGGGAACAGTGACTTTCACTATTCATCCTCAATCCAGTCCAAAGCACCACACGGTAGCGCCATGGTTACCATAGAACTTTACAGCACGGGCCACCTTTGTCTTTAAGGAGTTTGCATGTTCTCTCCGCGTTCTCTCCCACATTCCAGAGTTTGGTTAGGGTTAGCCAGTCGAGGGCATGATACATTGGCACTGGAAGTGTGGTAGCACTGATGGGCTTTCGTTGCTGATTTGATTTGACACAAACACTGCATTTCACAGAACGCTCGACGTACATGTGACAAAGTTTTCTTTCTCCCTCTCCTCTGCTGAGACTCTGTCACGTGGTCCATGACATGGCTACCAGATTAGGGAAAGGTCATTTACACTGAGTTTTGCGTGGGAATATCCCTCAGAGGAATCTCTGCAATTCTCCACCCAGAGGATGTGGCGGCTGGGTCACTGGTGGGTGGGGTTTAAAGAGGAGGGAGAGAAATGCTTATAGTTTGATAAATTCCACCCATCCCTCCCTGTTCTGCAACTTGTCCGTCCCACATCTCGCAAAAAAGTGCTGGAAAGTCTCAGCAGGTCAGGCAGCACCAGCAGGAGGGAACTTTAGAGTACAAGATTCACTTCATTTGTCACGTGTAAACTGAAACATACTGTGAAATGTGTTGTTCAGGGTCAATGACCAACACAGCTTGAGGATTGTGCTGGGGCAGCGGACAAGTGTCACCATGCTTCCAGTGCCAACCATGGCATGGCTGCAGCTCACTACCCCGAACCCGTACGTCTTTGGAATGTGGGAGGAAATGTGAGAAACTGCAGAAAACCCAGCAGTCACGGAAAGTACAGATTCCTTACCGACAGCAGCGGGAATTGAACCTCGATCGTTAGAGCTGTAATGTACTGTGCTAGCCACTTGCCATCCTGCTGCCTTTGTGTCTCTCTCTCTCTCACACACAACAGACATACTAGTAATTTCTTTTTCTGCGTCAGATTTAAAACATTGGCAAGTTTTTCAGTTTTCAATATTATGAATATTATTTTGTTCACAGATCCAACCCACCTGTTTTATCAGCTCTACAGCCACAGTGAAATATTCCTGTCCGTATTCTCGACAAGTTGGACAGTGATTCAATAGGGTGATGAGGTTCTTCAGCAAATTTATTCTGATCGTTTACAAAACATAATGCTTCCAAATGTGGCATGAACAAAGTCCCAGTAGACAAAGAACTGGAGCTGGTCCCACCCAACTCTGCATTGAGAAAGAATGCTAGAGCGCTGGGCCCAGTACAGATTTACTCAGGAACCTATCTGACTTCCCCCTCTTCCATTTCATCCTCTGACGAGGAGTCCGTGTTGTTCTGAGAACCTTCATCCGAGTTACCTGACAAGGAAAAGAACAGTCACTGTCAAACTGAAATCTGACACCTCTTAGTACCACCCCTCCCACAGTGTGACCCTCCCTCAGTACCACCCCTCCCACAGTGTGACCCTCTCTCAGTACCACCCCTCCCACAGTGTGACCCTCCCTCAGTACCACCCCCCCACAGTGTGACCCTCCATCGTTACCACCCCTCCCACAGTGTGACCCTCCCTCAGTACCACCCCTCCCACAGTGTGACCCTCCCTCAGTACCATCCCTCCCACAGTGTGACCCTCCCTCGTTACCACCCCTCCCACAGTGTGACCCACCCTCAGTACCACCCCTCCCACAGTGTGACCCTCCTTCGTTACCACCCCTCCCACAGTGTGACCCTCCCTCAGTACCACCCCTCCCACAGTGTGACCCTCCCTCAGTACCACCCCCCCACAGTGTGACCCTCCCTCGGTACCGCCCTTCCCACAGTGTGACTCTCCCTCAGTACCGCCCCTCCCACAGTGTGACCCTCCTTCGGTACCGCCCCTCCCACAGTGTGACTCTCCCTCGGTACCGCCCCTCCCACAGTGTGACCCTCCCTCGGTACCACCTCTCCCACAGTGTGACCCTCCCTCGGTACCACCCCTCCCACAGTGTGACCCTCCCTCAGTACCACCCCCCAACAGTGTGACCCTCCCTCAGTACCACCCCTCCCACAGTGACCCTCCCTCAGTACCGCCCCTCCCACAGTGTGACCCCCTTTTTTTTAAACAAACCCTCATTCACCAATAAAATATGATACCCTAAATCAGAGCTTCATAAAGTATTTGCAATTTCAAATTAAAATACAGTCAGCGCTGTCTGCAACACATTCGTACCTCCGAGGAGCCCACCTATCCCAGAGACCCCCCCCATTGTACCCATGGTGACTGTGCACTCTTTCCGGAGGCACTAGGAGATGGATGTAACCCTGCAGAGGTGCTGCATTCAGCTCGGGCAGAACCCTGGGCAGCACCTACAGCAGTAGGAGTTAAAGAGGACTGGGTTGGTCACCAAAGGCCCCATCTTGCAGGTCATGCTCTCTTCTCAGCACCCACAGCACCAGGCTCAGGGTCGGTTACTACCCCTCTACCATCGAGCTCCTGAACCGGAGGGATAACTTCACTCACCCCAACACTGAACTGATGAAGGACTCTTCATCTCAGTCTCTCGACATTTATTTATTGATTATTTTTTCTTTCTTTGTGGAGTGGAGAGTGAGTTTGTAATTCTGGCAGGAACAAAGGATGTTGGGAATGGCGAGGGTGGACAGCAACGGGGGGGGCGGTGTGGGACAGGTGGCAGAGGAGGAGTGGCAGTGACCACACATTTTAATTCCACATCCCATTCCCATTCTGACATGTCTATCCACGGCCTCCTCTACTGTAAAGATGAAGCCACACTCAGGTTGGAGGAACAACACCTTATATTCCGTCTGGGTAGCCTCCAACCTGATGGCATGAACATCGACTTCTCTAACTTCTGCTAATGCCCCACCTCCCCTTCGTACCCCATCTGTTATTTATTTTTATACACACATTCTTTCTCTCACTCTCCTTTTTCTCCCTCTGTCCCTCTGACTATACCCCTTGCCCATCCTCTGGGTCCCCCCCCCTTGTCTTTCTCCCCGGACCTCCTGTCCCAAGATCCTCTCATATCCCTTTTGCCTATCACCTGTCCAGCTCTTGGCTCCATCCCTCCCTCTCCTGTCTTCTCCTATCATTTTGGATCTCCCCCTCCCCCTCCCACTTTCAAATCTCTTACTCACTCTTCCTTCAGTTAGTCCTGACGAAGGGTCTCGGCCTGAAACGTCGACTGCACCTCTTCCTAGAGATGCTGCCTGGCCTGCTGCGTTCACCAGCAACTTTTAAGTGAGGAGAGATATTGAGCAACGCACACAAAATGCTGGAGGAGCTCAGCAGGCCAGGTGGCAGCTATGGACATGAATAAACTGTTGACGTTTTGAGCCGAGAGCATTCTTCAAGACTGGAAAGGAAGGTGGGGGGGGGAACAGATAGTATGGAAAGGTCGGGGGGGGGGGAAGTGGAGCAAGAGCTGGTGGGTGGTCAGTGGATCCAGCTGGGGGGAGAAGGAAGAGTGGGAATGATGCAAGAAGCTGGGAGGTGATAGGTGGAAGTAAAGGGCTGAAGAAGGTGGAATCTGATAGGACAGTGACCATGGAATAGAGGAAGGGAAGTGGAGAGGGTAACAGGAGGAAGGAGAGCGACGGGCAGAAAGGGAGGGTGGGGAAGGAGAATGTGAGAGGGGAGGTGGGATAAGAGAAAAAAGGGGAGTGCTTACTGGGAAGAGAGAAGTAGGTGTTGACGCCATCAGGCAAAATAACCTGGACGTGGCCTCACGGTGTCAGCCGAAAAGGCTGTGGAGACATGTCGGTGTGGGAATGGGAACTGGAATTGAAATGGGCGGCCACCGGGAGATCCCGCCTGGTGTAGTGAATGAAACTCAAGTGCTCAATAAAAATGGTCCCACAATCTGTGCCAACATAGAGAGGGCAACACAGGGACCACTGCTCCATCTAGGGTACTAGCCTCCATGGTATCCATTATTAAGGACCCCCATCACCCAGGACATGCCCTCTTCTCATTGTTACCATCAGGAAGGAGGTACAGAAGCCTGAAGACACACCCTCAGTGATTCAGGAACAGCTTCTTTTCCTCTGCCATCGGATTTCTGAATGGACAATAAACCCATGAACACGACCTCACTACTTTTTTTAATATTATTTCTGCTTTGCACTATTTTTTAATCTGATTAACATACATATATACTTGCTGTAATTGATTTACTTAATTATTTTTCTTTCTATATTATCATGTATTGCACTGAACTGCTGCTGCTCAGTCAACAAACTTTACGACACATGCCGGAGATAATAAGCCTAATTCTGATTCTGAAGAATGAGGGAGGATCTCATTCAAACCTGTCGATTATTGAAAGGCTAGAGTGGATGTGGAGAGGATGAAGAGGGAGTCTAGGAGCAGAGGACACAGCCTCAGAACAGAGGGGTGCCCATGGAGACCAGGAGGAATTTCTTTGGCCAGGGAGTGGTGAATCTGTGGAATTAATTTACACAGATGGCTGTGGAGGCCAGATCATTATCTGGAGGCTGATAGATTCATGATCAGTCAAAACATCAAAAATTCTGGGGAGAAGGCAGGAGAATGGGGTTGAGTCAACTTGAGAGGGATAATAAATCAGCCATGATGGAATGGTGGTACAGACTTAATGTGCTGAATGGCCTAATTCCACCCTTGTGTCTTATGATCTACGAACCCATTATGGTCTTTGCACAGCTCTCAAAGATTCACATATTTAGATCACCAAACACTGATCCACACACACAGTTCTGATTTCAATAAAGCCTCTGGTCAATAAGTCTGATATTACTTACTGTCACCAAGTAACCGGTAGTCGGAAGAATTCGCCTTCAACACCACATATAGTGTGGGGTATTCAATGACCGTCTTCTGTCTCAAGTTCTCTGCAAGTGTTTGACTTGACTCCAGCCTGTGATACCTTCAAAAGAAATAGCATACACTTTCAATCAAGTTCAAGTTCATCAATCATCCTTCCCATCCGTCCAGCAATCTCTTTGACACCCCCACCACCGGGCAGGAGGCAGTGCAGCATTAGGGCAAATACCATTAGGATGGGAAACAGCTTCTTCCCCCCAGGCCATAAGACTACTGAACTCTGTCACCACCCAGGTCTCACCATTTATAAAGTGCTATAAACCTGTGTCGTAAATGCACCTTATTTGTTAGTTTATTAGTGGTGATATTACTTTGTGTTGTGAGTGAATTATACGTACTGTGTTGTGCACCTTGGTCTGGAGGAACGTAGTTTCGTTTGGGGGTGTACATGTGTACGGTTGTGGTTTATACGTACTGTGTTGTGTACCTTGGTTTGGAGGAACGTTGTTTCGTTTGGGGGTGTACATGTGTACAGCTGTGGTTTATACGTACTGTGTTGTGCACCTTGGTCTGGAGGAATGTTGTTTCGTTTGTGGGTATAAGAACATAAGAAATAGGAGCAGGAGTCGGCCATCTGGCCCATCGAGCCTGCTCCGCCATTCAATAAGATCATGGCTGATCTGCCATGGACTCATCTCCACCTACCTGCCAAATCCCCACAACCCTTAATTCCCCTACGATGCAAAAATCTATGTAACATTGTCTTAAATATATTTACTGAGGTAGCCCCCACCGCTTCATTGGGCAGAGAATTCCACAGATTCACCACTCTAGGAAAAAGCAGTTCCTCCTCATCTCCATCCTGAATCTACTCCCTGAATCTTGAGACTATGTCCTCTAGTTTTAGTCTCATTTACCAGTGGAAGCAAGATTCCTGCCTCTATCTTATCTACCCCTTTCATAATTTTATATATTTCTACAAGATCAGCACGGTCAACACTGGCACACCTCAGGGGTGTGTGCTTAGCCCATTGCTCTACTCTCTCTATACCAGGGGTCCTCGACCTTTTTTGCACCGTGGACCAGTTTAATATTGACAATGTTCTTGCAGACTGGCCGACCAGGGGTGAGGAGGCTAATTACGACTGGAATATAGGTGATAAGTCAACTATAAGTCACTTATCAGTGGCTAATACACTCAATTTCGTTTCTAAAAGGGTTTATCTAACGAATTTAATATTAAAAACACAGCGCATATTTTCCTCGCATGAATATAGTGATAAATCAATTATAAGTCATAAGGGGGGTCCTTATGTCCAGTCTATTCCGCAATTTAGTTTTCGTTGCATTCATTGCAGAAAACTCCGCTTCGCAGAGATATGATGTTGGAAATGGAAGCAACGTTTTCAGTGTTTTTGTGGCTATTTTAAGATTATTCAGCCCTGACTTTGATCCAGAATGCCGGCAAGAGATGTTATGTCAAACATACTTTTTAGCCCACCATCATTTGCAAGCTCGAGGAGTTGATCTTCTTCCTGCGGTGACATGGATGATTCACCGGGGACATTCACAAATAGGTCACGGACCCATTCCTTTGGACGTCTTGGGTCATTTGCTGTTGCGAAGTAACACTCGGATTCTGTCGACAGTGAAGATAAGTGATCATGCACCAGCTGTGAGCCTCAGTCTCTCCCAAATTCCCAGCTAATGTTGGGAACATGTCAAATATGCCCCTGTCCGCAGTTCCACTTTGGCTGTGAAAGCAGACACTTTATCTGCCAACTTGAAGATAGTTGTCATTCTCCCTTGAAGTGACAAATTGAGTTCATTGAGCAGGTTGAAGATGTCACACAGATAAGTGAGTTTTGCTATCCACTCCTCGTCACTGAAGTGTGCTGCCAGTGGTGACTTTTTTCCTGAAAGAAATCTCTGTAGCTGCTCTCTTAACTCAAAAACCCTGGCCAGGGCTCTCCCCGCTGATAGCCACCTGACTTCAGTGTGTAAGGGAAGCGTTTGTGCTCTGCATCCATTTCCTCGCAAAGCTGCTTAAACAAACATGAGTTAAGGGCTTTTGCTTTGATGTGATTGGTAACTTCAACAACGACACTCAATACGCTGTTAAGATCAGGTGACATTTTTCGGCTAGCCAGCATTTCCCTGCGTATGGCATTCAGGAGCAACCTCTTTGACCCGGGTAGTGAAACCAGACTCGTTACCGTTCCAGCAGCTGTGCTTCGATGACATAGTGGAGGACATCGATTCTCCTTGAAACTTGCTGAGCCATCTTGTTAGCTGCAGCTTCTCCCAACAGTTCACAGCACATGACCTTGGCAGCAGACAGAATCAATTCTTCACCAACAGTGAAAGGCTTCTTAGCCTTAGCAATACGGCCAGCCACTAAGTACGACGCTCTCAGAGCAGCAGCATTTGTGGAGGTGGTGACTCTGGTAAATCTCCTCTGTACCCCTTCCAATGCTTCCTCATCCTTCCTATAGTGAGGCGACTAGAACTGGACACAGTACTCCAAGTGTGGCCTAACCAGAGTTTTATAGTTCAAGTTCAACAGTGGGCGTGACAGGGAATGAGGAAAGGTGCAGCTGACTCATATCGTTTCCTCGCGGCCCGGTAGCACATGCTTTGCCACTCAGTGGTTGGGGACCACTGCTCTATACCCATGTCTGTGTGGCTAGGCACAGCTCAAATACTATCTATAAATTTGCTGATGATACAACCATTGTTGGTAGAATCTCAGACGGTGATGAGAGGGCAGTTCAGGAGCGAAATATGCCAACTAATGGTGTTGTAGCAACAACCTGGCACTCAACGTCAGGAAGATGAAAGAGCTGATTGTGGACTTCATGGAGGGCAAGACAAAGGAACACATACCAATCCTCATAGAGGGATCAGAAGTGGAGAGAGTGAGCAGCTTCAAGCTCCTGGGTGTCAAGATCTCTGAGGATCTAACCTAGTGACAATATATTGATGTAGTCATAACGAAGGCAAGACAGCGGCTATACTTTATTAGGAGGTTGAAGAGATTGGGAAAGCAACAAATATACTCAAAAACTTCTATAGTTGTACCATCGTGAGCATTCTGACAGACTGCATCACTGTCTGGTATGGAGGGGCTACTGCACAGGACCGAAAGAAGCTGCAGAGGGTTGTAAATCTAGTCAGCTCCATCTTGGGTACTAGCCTACAAAGTACCCAGGACATCTTTAAGGAGCGGTGTCTCAGAAAGGCAGCATCCATTATTAAGAACCTCCAACACCCAGGGCATGTCCTTTTCTCACTGTTACCATCAGGTAGGAGGTACAGAAGCCTGAAGGCACACACACAGCGATTCAGGAACAGCTTCTTCCCCTCTGCCATCTGATTCCTAAATGGACATTGAACTCGTGAACATTACCTCACTTTTTAAATATATATTATTTCTGTATTTTTCATGATTTTTAATCTATTCAATACATCTATACTATAATAGATTTACCCATTTATTTATTTGTTATCATTACTATTTTATTTTTTCTTTCTTCTATATTATGTACTGCTGCTACTAAGTTAACAAATTTCATGATACATGCCAGTGATAATAAACCCAATTCTGAAGATCTCTGATTCTTCTGAATTCCAGTGAGTACAGTCCCAGGCGACTCAATCTCTCCTCATAGTCTAACCCCCTCATCTCTG
Source organism: Mobula hypostoma (assembly GCF_963921235.1). NCBI lineage: Eukaryota > Metazoa > Chordata > Chondrichthyes > Myliobatiformes > Myliobatidae > Mobula > Mobula hypostoma. Next base: position 112,834,938 of record NC_086108.1, read on the forward strand.
GAATCAACCTGGTGAACCTCCTCTGCACTGCCTCCAAAGACGGTATATCCCTCCTCAAGTATGGAGGCCAAACTGCACACAGTACTCCAGGTGTGGCCTCACCAGTACCCTGTACAGTTGCAGCATAACCTCCCTGCTCTTAAATTCAATCCCTCTAGCAATGAAGGCCAACATTTCATTTCTCTTCTTGATAGCCTGCTGCACCTGCAAACAGACCTTTTGTGATTCGTGCACAAACATTCCCAAGTCCCTCTGCACAGCATGCGTGCTGCAATTTTTACCATTTAAATAATAATCTGATCTTCCACTTTTCCTTCCAAAGTGGATGACCTCACATTTACCGACATTGTACTCTATCCGCCAGACCTTTGCCCACTCACACGGGTACAGCTGTGAGTTATATGTACTGTGCTGTGCACCTTGGTCCGGAGGAACGTTATTTCGTTTGGGGGTGTACTGTACTAGCATACAGGTGAATGACAATAAACTGAACACCTGAACTTGAAGTTTAATTGTCATTCAACTGTACACATGAATACAGCCAAAAGAAACAGTGTTCCTCGACAAACAGTACAACATATACAGTCACACGTTTCACATATAACGATGGCAGAAAAACACTGTTACAATACAATCTATATAAAAAATTATCTCGCCCAAGTCCCTGAGTATCATGGCCTGTAGATTGAAGGTGTGTGGGATGTTGTCCTGGAGTCATGCTCCCGCAAGAACAAGCACGCAGCAGTTCCTCATCTCACACAAGTGAAGCCACAGACAAACACAATCCAGCTGTCTTACACTGGCTGCACAACTCGTACCACCACACACCACTGTGGCTCCTCTCCGCTGAGTCCCATTGAGTTATAGAGAGACCCCCATCACCCAGGACACATCCTCTTCTAAAACACCAGAAAGTCTGTAGATGCAGGAAATCCAAGCAACACACAAAAAATGCTGGAGGAACTCAGCAGGTCAGGCAGCACCTATGGAGGGGAATGGACAGTCGATGTTTACGACGTTTCATGGATGCTGCCTGGCCATGCCCTGTTCTCATTGTTACCGTCAAGCAGGTGGCACAGGAGCCTGAAGACACACACTTAACATTTCAGGGATAGCTTCTTCCCCTCCGGCATCAGATTTCTAAATGGACATTGAACTCACGAACACAACCTCATTACTTTTTTCATTTAACTATTTTATGTGTATGTCGTCCACACTGAGATGGGCAGCGTGGTAGCATAGAGGTTAGTGTGACTCTATTACAGCAGTACTGACCCAGGTTCAACTCCTGCCATTCTCTGAATAAAATTAATAGATACTTATTTGATGCTGGACCTATTTGCCTGTGTTTGGTCCATTTCATTCTAAACTTTCTCTGTAACTGTCACACTTTATTGTGCATTGTTATTGTTTTTCCTTGTTCTGCCTCAAATCACTGTGTAATGATCTGATCTGTATGAACAGGACGCAAGACAAGCTTTTCATTGTATCTCGATACATGTGACAATAATAAACCGATTTAGCAATTTCAACATCCACAAATTATAGATCCATACAGCACGAAAACAGACCCTTCAGCCCAACTCCCCCATGCTGACCAAGGTGCCTCCCTGTGCCCACATCCTGCTGAAGCCTTCCTATCCAAGCGTGTCCCGAGGCCGTCCATCGGTTGGGATTGACCGTGGATGTTGTGCCCTAACTATCTACGTAGCGTACACAGGCCCGGGCAGGACGATATGGACAGCAAGCTCCCCCTCTCCACACAACTGATGAACCCAAAGGAATGGCAGAAGCCGACACAGTTTGGCACTGGCAGCATTGCAGGAACTGCCAGTCAAAGTTGAACTCAACGTAGGGACTCGAGCTCCGGATTTTTCCCTCAGGGTTTACTCCCCATGAGTGGGCATAGCTGCAAGGCAGTCGAGGTTTGAGATCAGAGTTTTCCTTCTCCGAGATGAGCTGCCAACCACGGCTGACGAGCCCCATCTGCCCAAAACGACTGGTTTTAAGGCACCATTAACCCTCCTTTTCCCTCTTCTCCTGCCAGTAGAAATGGTTCCAGCAGGCTTAGTCACATGTGAAGGCCAGGAGCTGGACTTGTTTGTCAGAGGCTGTTTGAGACACACAGCATTGGAAGCATTTAGTAGGTAGTGGGAGCTGATCCCCACCATCTCCCCCAGCTACGACAACCTTCAGAAACCCCAGGTATCTACTAAATGTACTGATCCAACCACTTGTTCCGACAGCCACCATCTTGTGTGTGAAAGACCTCCCAGTCAGGTCCCCTTCAAACCTGCCTCCAGTTTTCGACTCCCCTACCCGTGGATGGAAGAGACTGACCAGTCAGCCGACCTTTTCATTTGGAGATGCAGCACAGTAACAGATCCTTGTGGTCCAACAAGGCTGCACCGCCCAGTTACACCCATGTGACCAAATCACATACCAGCTCCTCTCCTCACCTGGCTATCACCTCCTCCTGGGTCCTTTCCTCCTTCCCTTTCTCCTATGGTCTACTCTCCCCTCCTATCAGATTCCTTCTTCTCCAATCCTTTATCTTATCCACCCATCACCTCCCAGCTTCTTACTTCCTCCCCCTCCCTCCACCCACCTGGCTTCACCAATCACCACCCAGCTTGCCCTCCTTTTTACTCTGGCATCTTCCCTTCCAGTCCTGATCAAGGACCCTGCCTGAAACGTTGACTGTTTATCCCCCTCCATGGATGCTGCCTGACCTGCTGAGTTCCTCCAGCATTTTAGATTATGAGGACACTCAGTCCTCGTTCATTGTCATTTAGAAATGCATGCATGCATTAAGAAATGAAACAATGTTGCTCCAGAGTGATATCACATAAAAAACAAGACAAACCAAAGACTGACACTGACAAGACCACATAATTATAACGTATAGTTACAGCAGTGCAAAACAATACCATAATTTGATAAAGAGCAGACCATGGGAATGGTTAAAAAAAAGTCTCAAAGTTCTGATCGACTCTCGATAGTCCCTGATAGCAGGCGGCAGAAGGGAGAAACTCGCTCTGCCATAAACCTCCAGGTGCCGACAACTGTCGATGCAGTGGAAGCACCCGACCACAGCCGACCCTGAGTCCGTCCGAAAACTTCGAGCCTCCGACCAGCCCTTCGACACCGAGCACCATCTCTGCCCAGCGCTTCAACCCCGTCCTGGCCGCCGAGCAACAAGCAAAGCCGAGGATTCAGGGCCTTCCCCTCCGGAGATTCTGGATCACACAGTAACAGCGGCAGCGAAAAAGGCATCTCAGAACTTTCTCCAGATGTTCCTCCGTTCTCTCACGTCTGTCTCCATCAGATCAGAATTGTGCACGGCACCCTACTTGACAGATTACAGATATCATTCACCGGAGTGGCCGTGAACGCCGTGTCGCGCCGCCATCTTCTCCTCCTCCTCCTCCATTTTGTGCGTGTTGCTCTGGTTTTTCAGCACCTGCAGATTCTCTCGTGTTTATCACCTACTAACCCGTATGCCTCTGGAATTTGGGATGAATCCGGAGCACCCGGAGGAATCCATTGCGGTCACGGGGAGAACATACAAACTCATTACAGTCAGTGGTGGGAATTGAACCTGATCTTACAGCTAGCAATGTGAAGTGTTGTGTTGAATGCTCTGCTACCACGGTGCCTTAGAAGAGGAAAAGTTTAGAGTGGGGGTTGCCAGCCTGGGGACTACAGACCCCTTGCTTAATGGCGTTGGTCCACAGCATAAAAAGAGTTGAGGGTTAGAGGGATCTGGGCACAAACATGGGCAAATGAGACCAGCCTGGATGGGAATCATATTCAGCACGGAACACTTGGGCTGAGGGACCTCCTTCTGTGCTCCAGGACTCTGGCTACCAACTCAAGCAAGGGCTCACAGCTGACAGATATTCCTGGCTCACAGATCACCAGCACAAGGTCACACCCAGGAAACGACTGTCAGCTGCCTCGCGCTCAGTAGAGTGAGGACAGTGAGGAGCCGATCCTTGCCTTACATCTGCTACTGACATTAGGATCAGTGTGAGCTGCGATTGAGACCAAGTGCCAATGACTAATATACAGCATGAGATCACGGTAACAAACAGCAAGACACTTGTCTCATGGAACAAGAACTTCCAGATGAACAGTATCCCTCTGGAATATAAAGGCCCAGCCAGTTACAGTCAGAGGAATGGTGAGTACACATGGAGCAGAAATGTCAAATACAAGAGGGCAGAACTTTCAGCTGAGAGTTTACAGGAGATTTGGAACAAAGAACAGCACAGGAACAGGCCTTTCTGCCCACAATGTTGTGCCAAACCAATTAAACTAGTTTTTAAACAAATCCCCTCTGCCTACACAATGTCTACATCCCCCATTTCATAGTCAGAGAGCACAAAAACAGGCCCTTTGGCCTATCTAGTCTGTACTGAACTATTATTCTGCTTAGTCCCATCAACCTGAATTTCCCGTACATTCATGTGCCTATAGAGTCCTACAGCACAGAAAAAGGCCCTTCAGCCCATCTAGTCTGTGCTGAATTGTTACTCTGCCTGTTCCCATTGACCCACACCTCTCGTCGCACTTTTCAAAGACATATGGGTTAGGGTCAGTAAACGGTGGGCATGCCATGTTGGGGCTGGAAGCATGGTGACACTTGCAGGCTGGCCCCAGCACATCCTCAGACTGTGTCGGTCATGGACACTTTTCACTGTGTTTCACTGTACACGTGACAAAGAATGCTAATCTTGATCATTACCTTTATCAACTGTCCCCTCCCACCAAAGTTCCACCCCTCACCCACACATGGGGGGCCAATTACTACAGCCACCTTTGGGTTAATGTCTCTGGATGTGGGAGGGAACTAGAGCACCCAGGGGAACCCATACGATCATGAGAAGAGCATGCAAATCGTGAGAAGCAGAGGCTCTACCTGATGTGCCAACTTTCCAGCAATTGTATCGGGTCACAGTGTTTCAAGTCACTTTTGAGGTTTAATTTATTCAAATCTATGTAACTTAGAGAAAAGTTCTTCAAATGGCAATGCCTCGCTAAGGAGCCTCACCATCCAGCGCATGCCCTCTTCAAACTAGAAAGTACATGTATCTCACCGTATCTGAGATTCATTTTCTTGCAGGCAAATACAAAAAGAAAAATAATAATAATAATAAATGACTAAGCAATATATATCAAGAACACGAGATGAAGAGTAGTTGACAGTGTTTGTGGGAGCAGTTCAGTGTCGGGGTGAGTGAAGTGAATGAAGTTATTCGCTCTGAGTTTGTGTCTGCAGGCTCCTGTACCTCCTCCCTGATGGCAGCATCAGGTTTTTGAACCAAAGTTCCTCTCTGCCGTCAGATTTCTGAACGGTCCATGAACAAAGCATCACTAATTTGTTTTTTTTTGCACTATTTATGTATTTTTATGCAATTGTTAAATTATGAAATTTTTAAATATACTGCCACACCAAAAAAAACCGAATTTTACGACACAGCAGATTCTGGGATGGACGAGCAGAGGCTGATTGTGTGGCTCGCTAGTGCCCTCTCCTGGTTCCAGGATTGTAATTGCAGACAGAATCAGCTCTGAGACAGTGAATGACCAGGACAAAGGAAGCCCTGACCACAAGATGCAAATATATCTGCCTCTGTTTCCAAAGACACCACACAGCTCTCTGTTTAAACAGGCCACTTAAAATAGTTCACAAATAGGGCCGCTCGGCGGCACAGCAGTTAGCACAATGCTATTACAGCACCAGTCACCCGGGTTTCACATTCTGCTGCCACGAAGGGTGTGTGTATTCTCCCCGTGACTGCATGGGTTTCATCCCATATTCCAAAGATGTATTGATTAGTAGGTTAGTTGGTCATTGTAAATTGTTCTGTAATTAGGTGAGGATTAGATAGGTGGGTTACTAGGCAGCTCGGCTCGTTAGACCTGAAGCACCTGACTGTGGTGTATCTCTAAATGAAATAACCAATATAAAACACACACGCGACTCTAACTACGAACAGTGACAGAAGATTTCAGCAGAAGTAAAAACCGAGGGTGAGGGAGAGCGGGTTCCTCTGTTACCTGACGGAGCTGTTCTTCCGGCCCTCCACCTTCAGAAAGACGCGCACTTGGTCAAGAGTTGCCAGGACGTAAACTTTCAACCTGCAGAGAGACACCGAGTTCATGAGTGGTGAGGGAGGTACGTTAGGTCGCAGGCTTCACACAGGCTCAGCGGTGAACACCAGACACAAAGCCAGAAAGCACTCCAGTACTGAAACAGGACAGGAACGTTAAGTTCAAGTTGTGGAAGGTGCTGGTGAGGCCCAAGCTGGAATAAGGACAGTGTGCAGTTCTTGTCACCTACACTGGATATCAATAAGAGTGCAGAGAAAATTGATAAGGATGGTGCTGGGCCTCGAGGACCCAAGTTATCGGGAAAGGTTGAACAAGTTCGGACTTTATTCCCCGGAGCATAGGAGAATGAGGGGAGATTTGATAGAGGTATTCAGCTGTGGAAGCCAAGTCACAGAGTACATTTAAAGCGGAGTTGATAGGCGCTTGATGAGTGAGAGCATCAAAGGTTACGAGCAGAAGGCAGGAGAATGGGGTTGAGAGGGACAATAAATCAGCCATGATGCAATGGTGAAGGAGTCTCGATAGGCCGAGTCGCCCCATTCTACTCTTATGTCTTTTGGTTTTAAATGACTTGGCCCCCAGAGCTTCCTGGAACAATTAATTCCTCAGATTCACCATCCTCTGGCTAAAGGGACATCTTGTTATCTTGACAACACACATCAAAGTTGCTGGTGAACGCAGCAGGCCAGGCAGCATCTGTAGGAAGAGGTGCAGTCGACGTTTCAGGCCGAGACCCTTCGTCAGGACTAACAGAAGGAAGAGTGAGTAAGGGATTTGAAAGTTGGAGGGGGTGGGGGAGATCCAAAATGATAGGAGAAGACAGGAGGGGGAGGGATGGAGCCAAGAGCTGGACAGGTGATTGGCAAAAGGGGATACGAGAGGATCATGGGACAGGAGGTCCGGGAAGAAAGACGGGGGGTGGGGGGCAGCCAGAGGATGGGCAAGAGGTATATTCAGAGGGACAGAGGGAGAAAAAAGAGAGTGAGAGAAAGAATGTGTGCATAAAAATAAGTAACAGATGGGGTATGAAGGGGAGGTGGGCCTCAGCGGAAGTTAGAGAAGTCGATGTTCATGCCATCAGGTTGGAGGCTACCCAGACAGAATATAAGGTGTTGTTCCTCCAACCTGAGTGTGGCTTCACCTTTACAGTAGAGGAGGCCGTGGATAGACATGTCAGAATGGGAATGGGAATGGGATGTGGAATTAAAATGTGTGGCCACTGGGAGATCCTGCTTTCTCTGGCGGACAGAGCGTAGATGTTCAGCAAAGCGGTCTCCCAGTCTGTGTCGGGTCTCGCCAATATATAAAAGGCCACATCGGGAGCACCGGACGCAGTATATCACCCCAGTCGACTCACAGGTGAAGTGTTGCCTCACCTGGAAGGACTGTTTGGGGCCCTGAATGGTGGTAAGGGAGGAAGTGTAAGGGCATGTGTAGCACTTGTTCCGCTTACACGGATAAGTGCCAGGAGGGAGATCAGTGGGGAGGGATGGGGGGGACGAATGGACAAGGGAGTTGTGTAGGGAGCGATCCCTGCGGAATGCAGAGAGAGGGGGGGGAGGGAAAGATGTGCTTACTGGTGGGATCCCGTTGGAGGTGGCAGAAGTTACGGAGAATAATATGTTGGACCCGGAGGCTGGTGGGGTGGTAGGTGAGGACCAGGGGAACCCTATTCCTAGTGGGGTGGCGGGAGGATGGAGTGAGAGCAGATGTACGTGAAATGGGAGAGATGCGTTTAAGAGCAGAGTTGATAGTGGAGGAAGGGAAGCCCCTTTCTTTAAAAAAGGAAGACATCTCCCTCGTCCTAGAATGAAAAGCCTCATCCTGAGAGCAGATGCGGCGGAGACGGAGGAATTGCGAGAAGGGGATGGCGTTTTTGCAAGAGACAGGGTGAGAAGAGGAATAGTCCAGATAGCTGTGAGAGTCAGTAGGCTTATAGTAGACATCAGTGGATAAGCTGTCTCCAGAGACAGAGACAGAAAGATCTAGAAAGGGGAGGGAGGTGTCGGAAATGGACCAGGTAAACTTGAGGGCAGGGTGAAAGTTGGAGGCAAAGTTAATAAAGTCAACTAGTTCTGCATGCGTGCAGGAAGCAGCGCCAATGCAGTCGTCGATGTAGCGAAGGAAAAGTGGGGGACAGATACCAGAATAGGCACAGAACATAGATTGTTCCACAAACCCAACAAAAAGGCAGGCATAGCTAGGACCCATATGGGTGCCCATAGCTACACCTTTAGTTTGGAGGAAGTGGGAGGAGCCAAAGGAGAAATTATTAAGAGTAAGGACTAATTCCGCTAGACGGAGCAGAGTGGTGGTAGAGGGGAACTGATTAGGTCTGGAATCCAAAAAGCGTAGAGCTTTGAGACCTTCCTGATGGGGGATGGAGGTATATAGGGACTGGACATCCATGGTGAAAATAAAGCGGTGGGGGCCAGGGAACTTAAAATCATCGAAAAGTTTAAGAGCGTGAGAAGTGTCATGAACATAGGTAGGAAGGGATTGAACAAGGGGGGATAAAACCGTGTCGAGGTATGCAGAAATGAGTTCGGTGGGGCAGGAGCAAGCTGAGACAATAGGTCGGCCAGGACAGGCAGGTTTGTGGATCTTGGGTAGGAGGTAGAAACGGGAAGTGCGGGGTGTGGGAACTATAAGGTTGGTAGCAGTGGATGGGAGATCCCCTGAGCGGATAAAGTCGGTGATGGTGTGGGAGACAATGGCCTGGTGCTCCTTGGTGGGGTCACGATCGAGGGGTAAATAAGAGGAGGTATCCGCGAGTTGTCGCTGTGCCTCGGCAAGGTAGAGGTCAGTATGCCAGACTACAACAGCACCCCCCTTATCGGCGGGTTTAATAATAAGGTTAGGATTAGTGCGGAGGGAGTGGAGAGCAGAGCGTTCCGAAGGAGTGAGTTCTCACGCTCTTAAACTTTTCGATGATTTTAAGTTCCCTGGCCCCCACCGCTTTATTTTCACCATGGATGTCCAGTCCTTATATACTTCCATCCCCCATCAGGAAGGTCTCAAAGCTCTACGCTTCTTTTTGGATTCCAGACCTAATCAGTTCCCCTCTACCACCACTCTGCTCCGTCTAGCGGAATTAGTCCTTACTCTTAATAATTTCTCCTTTGGCTCCTCCCACTTCCTCCAAACTAAAGGTGTAGCTATGGGCACCCGTATGGGTCCTAGCTATGCCTGCCTTTTTGTTGGGTTTGTGGAACAATCTATGTTCTGTGCCTATTCTGGTATCTGTCCCCCACTTTTCCTTCGCTACATCGACGACTGCATTGGCGCTGCTTCCTGCACGCATGCAGAACTCGTTGACTTTATTAACTTTGCCTCCAACTTTCACCCTGCCCTCAAGTTTACCTGGTCCATTTCCGACACCTCCCTCCCCTTTCTAGATCTTTCTGTCTCTGTCTCTGGAGACAGCTTATCCACTGATGTCTACTATAAGCCTACTGACTCTCACAGCTATTTGGACTATTCCTCTTCTCACCCTGTCTCTTGCAAAAACGCCATCCCCTTCTCGCAATTCCTCCGTCTCCGCCTCATCTGCTCTCAGGATGAGGCTTTTCATTCTAGGACGAGGGAGATGTCTTCCTTTTTTAAAGAAAGGGGCTTCCCTTCCTCCACTATCAACTCTGCTCTTAAACGCATCTCTCTCATTTCACGTACATCTGCTCTCACTCCATCCTCCCGCCACCCCACTAGGAATAGGGTTCCCCTGGTCCTCACCTACCACCCCACCAGCCTCCGGGTCCAACATATTATTCTCCGTAACTTCTGCCACCTCCAACGGGATCCCACCAGTAAGCACATCTTTCCCTCCCCCCCCCTGCATTCCGCAGGGAACAAGTGCTACACATGCCCTTACACTTCCTCCCTTACCACCATTCAGGGCCCCAAACAGTCCTTCCAGGTGAGGCAACACTTCACCTGTGAGTCGACTGGGGTGATATACTGCGTCCGGTGGTCCCGATGTGGCCTTTTATATATTGGCGAGACCCGACACAGATTGGGAGACCGCTTTGCTGAACATCTACGCTCTGTCCGCCAGAGAAAGCAGGATCTCCCAGTGGCCACACATTTTAATTCCACATCCCATTCCCATTCCCATTCTGACATGTCAATCCACGGCCTCCTCTACTGTAAAGATGAAGCCACACTCAGGTTGGAGGAACAACACCTTATATTCCGTCTGGGTAGCCTCCAACCTGATGGCATGAACATCGACTTCTCTAACTTCCGCTAAGGCCCCACCTCCCCCTCGTACCCCATCTGTTACTTATTTTTATACACACATTCTTTCTCTCACTCTCCTTTTTCTCCCTCTGTCCCTCTGAATATACCCCTTGCCATCCTCTGGTTCCCCCCCGTCTTTCTTCCCGGACCTCCTGTCCCATGACCCTCTCATATCCCCTTTTGCCAATCACCTGTCCAGCTCTTGGCTCTATCCCTCCTCCTCCTGTCTTCTCCTATCATTTTGGATCTCCCCCTCCCCCTCCAACTTTCAAATCCCTTACTCACTCTTCCTTCTGTTAGTCCTGACGAAGGGTCTCGGCCTGAAACGTCGACTGCACCTCTTCCTACAGATGCTGCCTGGCCTGCTGCGTTCACCAGCAACTTTGATGTGTGTTGCTTGAATTTCCAGCATCTGCAGAATTCCTGTTGTTCTTGTTATCTTGAGGTTGTGCCCCTCATCCTAGACTCCCCCACTAATCTTCTCCATGTCCACTCTAGCTAGGCCTTTTATTTAGGCATAGTATTTGATAATATTTGATAGCACTTGGTAAACCCACCAAAATCTAGTGTTGTATGAGGGGTTTTGATATGTGGAATGGAAGGTTTCACACGTACTTCTGTCGAATGACTGGGTCAGATTCCAATGGGTCAATGAACTTGCTCAGAAGCTCTTCCAATGTTTTGTTATCAGCCACCCTGGAAAGCAAAAAGCAATAGTTAATTTCAAAGGGGAGCACATACACAAAAAGAGGCCATTCACTCCCTCTGTCCTGTGACAGCTACTGTGGAGTCACAGAGCATGGACACACACTCTTTGGCCCACAGGGTCTGGACCGACCATCAACCATCCCGTTGACACCAATCCCACACAGACCCCACTGTTGACCAAATAGAGTTGTACAAGATGATAAGAGGCATAGATCGTGTGCACAGCTAGACTTCTTCCCAGGGCGGAAATGGCTAATACCAGGGGGCATAATTTTAAGGTGATTGGAGCACAATAAGATAAAATTAGGCTACTTGGACCATGACGTCTGCTGTGACATCTTGGCTGATTTATTATCTCAACCCCATTCCTTTGACGCCCTGACTAACCAAGAACCTATCAACTTCTGCTTTAAATATTCCCAATGACTTGGCCTTCACAATCTGTGGCACAAATTCCACAGATTCACCACTCTCTGGCTAAAGAAATTCCTCCTCATCTTATTCTGAATGGACATCCCTCTATTCTGAGATTGTGGCTTCTCGTCTTTGACTACTCCATGATAGGAAACATCTTCTCTCTATTCGAGGACAGTACAGGGGGAATGTCAGAAGTAGTTTTGCTTTTACACAGAGAGTGGTGGGTGTGTGCAGCACAGTGGTAGAGGCAGATACATTAGGGATATTGCAAAATAGGCACACGGATGATAGAAAGAAATGGAGGACTACGTGGGAAGGTAGGGTTAGATTAACCTTAGTAGGTTGGAAGGGCCTGTACTGTTCTGTAATGTAGTTCCTCCCCTCCCCTCCCCTTTCCTTTCCAGTGCAGTCCTGACGAAAGGCTTCGGCCTGAAATGCCGAATGTATATTCATTTCCATAAATGCTGCCTGAGGTGTTGAACTTCGGTAGACCCAACCGGGGTCGGTCTTACACAGTGAACAGCAGGGCACTGCGGAGTGAGTCCGGCAGAACAAATGGATCTGGGAACACAGGTCCGTAATTCCTTCGGAGAAGTGTCACAGGCAGATGGGGTCGTAAAGATAACTTTCAGCACATTGACCTTCGTAAAACAATATACTTAGTGCAGGAGATGGGATGCTATGTTGAAATTGCGTAAGGCGTTGGTGAGGCCAAGTTGGCATGTTCTGTGCAGTTCCGGTCACAGGAAAGATGTAAACAAATATAGAGAAAATTTACAAGGATGTTGCCAGGATTTGAGGACCTGTGTTTTAGGGAAAGTTTGAATCGGTTATGACTTCATTCCCTGGAGCGTAGGAGAGCGAGGGGAGATTTGATAAGAGGTATAATTATGAGGGGTATAGATAGGGTAAATGCATACAGGCTTTTTCCACTGAGGGAGGGCGAGACTAGAACTAGAGATCATGGGTTAAGGGTGAAAGGTGAAATGTTTAAGAGGAACATGAGACCGTAAGATATAGGAGCAGAATTAGGCCATTTGGCCCATGGAATCCGCTCTGCCATTTCATCATGGCTGATCCATTTTTCCTCTCAGCCCCAATCTCCTACCTTCTCCCTGTATCCCTTCATGCTCTGACTAATCAAGAATCTATCAACCTCTGCCTCAAATATACATAAAGACTTGGCCTCCACAGCTGCCTGTGACAAAGAATTCCAGATTCACCACTCTCTGGCTAAAAATTCCTCCTCATCTCTGATCTAAAAGGACACTCCTCTATTCTGAGGTTATGTCCTGTGATCTTAGATTCTCCCACCATAGAAAACATTCCCTCCACATCCACTCTATCAAGGCCTTTCACCATTCCATAGGTTTCAGTAAGGCCATCCCTCGTGCTTCTGAATTCTAGTGAATACAGGCCCAGAGTCATCAAATGCTTTTCATATTACAAGCCATTCAATCCTGGAATCATTTTCATGAACGTTCTTTGAACCCTCTCCAGTTTCAGCACATCCTTTCTAAGTTAAGGGGCCCAAACCTGCTCACGAGACTCCAAGTGAGGCCTCACCCGTGCTTTATAAAGTCTCAACATTACATCCTTGCTTTTATATTCTAGTCCTCTTGAAATGAATGCTAAGATTGCATTTGCCTTCCTCACCACCGACTCAACCTGCAAATTAGGGAATCCTGCGTGAGGATTCCCAAGTCCCTTTGCACATCAGTCTTTTCTATTTTCGATCCATTCAGAAAATAGTCTACCCTTCCATTTCTTCTACCGAAGTGTATGACCGTATACTTCCCAACACTGTATTCCATCTGCCATTTCTTTGCCCATTCTCCTAATCTGTCTAAGTCCTTCTGTATCCTCTCTACTTCCTCAAAACTACCTGCCCTATAACCTATCTTCATATCGTCTGCAAACTTTGTAACAAAGCCATTAATTCCATCATCCAAATCACTGACATATCATGTGAAAATAATCAGTCCCAACACAAACCCTGTGGAACACCACTAGTCACCGGCAAGCAGACGGAAAAGGCTCCCTTTACTCTCACTTGTTGCTTCCTGCCAATCAGCCACTGCTTTATCAATACTAGAGTCTTTCCTGTAATACTATGGCTCCTAGCTTGTTAAGCAGCCTCACGTGTGGCACCTTGTCACAAAGTCTTCCGAAAATCCAAGTACATGACTGATTCTCCTTTGTCTATACTGCTTGTTACTTCAAAGAATTCCAAGAGATGTGTCAGACAAGATTTTCCCTTGAGGAAACCATGTTGACTATGGCATATTTTATCATATGCCTCCAACTACCCAGACCTCACCATTAATAATCAACTCCAACATCTTCCCAACCAGAGGTCAGACTAACTTGGCCTTTAATTTCCTTTCTTCTGCCTCTCTCACTTCTTGAAGAGTGGAGTGACATTTGCAATTCTCCAGTCTTCCAGAACCATTCCACAATCTAGTGATCCTTGAAAGATCATTACTAATGCCTCCACAATCTCATCAGCCACCTCTTTCAGAACCCTGGAGTGTAAACTATCTGGTGCAACTCACTCAACTACCTTCAGACCTTCCAGTTTCCCATGAACCTTCTCTCTAGTTATGGTAACTTCACACACTTCATGCCTCTGACACCTGGAACATCCACCATACTGCAAGTACCTTCCACAGCGAAGACTGATGCAAAATATTTATTCACTTCATCTGCAATTTCATTGTCCCCCATTACTACCTCTCCAGCATCATTTTCCAATTAACTATATAACCATATAACAATTACAGCACGGAAACAGGCCATCTCGGCCCTTCTAGTCCGTGCCGAACTCTACCCGATCCTAGTCCCACCGACCTGCACTCAGCCCATAACCCTCCATTCCTTTCCTGTCCATATATCTGTCCAATTTAACTTTAAACGACAACATTGAACCTGCCTCTACCACTTCTGCTGGAAGCTCGTTCCACACAGCTACCACTCTCTGAGTAAAGAAGTTCCCCCTCACGTTACCCCTAAACCTTTGTCCCCTAACTCTCAAGTTTGTCCGATATCCACTCTCGCCTCTCTTTTACACTATGTATCGGAAGAAATTTTTGGTATCCTCTTTAATATTATTTGCTAGCTTACTTTCGTATTCCATCTTTACCCTGTTAATATCCTGTAGTGCGCTCAACCACAAACTTCACTAAAAAGCCATCTCATAGGCACTCTAGAAATTCCCCCTCCTGTCATCCAGCACCAACCTGATTTTCCCAATTGACTTGCATACTGAAAACACCATGACTATTGTAACATTGCCCTTTGCCACACATTTTCTATCTCCCATTGTAATTTGTAGGCCACACCCTTATTACTATTTGGAGGTTTGTATACAACCCTGATCGGGGTCTTTTTACCCTTGCAGTTCCTTAGCTCTATCCACAATGATTTAACACTTTCTGACCCTATGTCGCCTCTTTCTAATGAATTGACTTAATTTGTTTACCAACAGAGCAACACTGTCCCCCTATCTTCCTGCCTATCCTTTCGACCCTTGGACATTAAGCTCCTAAATATGATCATCTTTCAGCTACGACTCAGTGGTGCCTACAAAATCAAACCTGCCGACATGCAACTGTGCAAGTTCATCTACCTTATTCCATATACTGCATGTATTCAAATACAACACCTTCAGTCCTGCATTCACCCCTTCTGCTTTTGTCTGCCTTTTACATTGCAACTTATCCAGTTGACTGCAATTTTGCCCTATCAACAGTCTCTCCTCAATGCACATTTCCTGTTTGTAAACCAGCTACCTCATCTTCAGCAATATCATCTGCCTTTCCTACGATACTTCTTGCACTGAAACATGAGCAGATCAGGACATTAGTCACACCATGTTCAACCTTTTGATTCCTAACTTTGTCTAAAGACTTGCCAGCATCTGCCTCTACAACCTCTCCACTAACTGTTCTGACACTCTGGTTCCCATCCCCCTGCAACTCAGTTTAAACCTCACTGTGCAGCATTAACAAACCTTCCTGCTTGTATATTAGTCCCCTCCAGTTCCTACAAACCATCTCTTCTGTACAGGTCCCACCTTCCCTGGAAGAGAGCCCAACACTCCAAAACTCTTATGCCCTCCCTCCCCCCAACTCCTTAACCACATGTTAAACTGTATAATCTTCCTAGTTCTGGCCTCACTAGGGCTTGACGTAGGCAGGAATCAATCCCAAGTGCTGACTGGCCACTAGTCAAAGCTCCATTACGCTACCATGACGCACTGCTGCCTTTTATCGTTGGGCAGAGGACCTGATTGAAGTCCGCTCCTCTCCAGACTTCTGATGTCCGGATTGGCGGAGGGGAACGGTGAGAAGGTGCAATCAGCAGCAGTGGAAGTGGTGGGCATGTGTTTGAGTTCAACACCTAAGAGAAGTTTGTTTAACTACACGTAGGGGAAGGTTATGGAGGACTATGGTGGAGATGGGACTAGGCAGAACATCTCAGCATAGACTAGATGGGCCAAAGAGCCTGGTTTTGTGCTGTAGTGCTCTGTGACACTATGGAGTGCAGATTCCTTGAAGAACTGTAGATGAAATTAATAAAAGAAGGTCTAGGTGCTGGAAATTTTGGCAGTTCCAGTCAGCATCTGTGCAGCACCCAAACCCGTTACCCCGAGGTGGCCCTCCGCTTACCTCTTCTCCGTGTAGGTAGCACAGCTCTGAGGGAAGACTAGCTTCACGTGCCAATAGAACATCTGGTCCCTGCCAAGAGCAGTAAATGTGAGTCAGTCCACCAGCAGCGATAACTGAGCAACACACACAAAATCCTGGAGGAACTCCACATGTGGAAAGTGTCAAATTTAAAAAAAAAATGTCTTCTTTGCAATAATGTGCTTTTTCCGCACCTTTCTCTACGCCATCTTGTATAATTTCTCTGCACGGTCCTGGGCACACAGTAGTAGTTAGCACAACGTTTTACAGTACCAGTGACCCGGGTTCAATTCCCACCGCCACCTGTAAGGAGTTTGTACGTTCTCCCCATGACCGCGTGGGTTTCCTCTGGGTGCTCTGGTTTCCTCCCACACTCTAAAGACATACCGGTTGTTAGGTAAACTGGGGTATTGCTGGCCGGCGCACCTACTCCATGCTGTATGTGAATAAATACAAGTTACATTTGTGGTACCTATGTGCCTGTGACACTTGTGCAAGTCAGGTTTTCATCCTCCCTGTACTTGTTCACACAGCAATAAACTCGACACCGGAAAGCACAGCCTTAAGGCAAAGAGTGGGGGGGGGGGGGAGTTTAAAGGAGATATTGAAATCTTCATAACCATAAAATATAGGAAAGAATTAGGCCATTTGGCCCGAGCCTGCTCCACCATTCCATGATGACAGATTTACTATCCCCTCAACCCATTCCCGAGTTATCCCTGTAACCTTTGACACTTGATTAATCAAGAACCTATCAACGCAAACACGAGGAATTCTGCAGATGCTGGAAATTCAAGCAACACACATCAAAGTTGCTGGTGAACGCAGCAGGCCAGGCAGCATCTCTAGGAGGAGGTACAGTCGACGTTTCAGGCCGAGACCCTTCATCAGGACTACTGCTTTCAATATACCCAATCACTTGCCCTCCTCAGTGTCTGTGATGGTGAGCAACATCTTATATTGCATCTGGGTAGCCTCCAACCTGATGGCATAAACATCAATTCCTCAAACTTCCATAATGCCCCCTCACCCCAACCATTCCCCATCCCCTTTTCCCTCTCTCACCATATTTCCTTGCCTGTCCATCGCCTCCCTCTGGTGCTCCTCCTCCTTCCCTTTCTTCCATGGCTTTCTGACCTCTCTTCGATTTCCCCGCGCTCCGGCCCTGTGTCTCTTTCACCAATCAGCTTCCCAGCTCTGTACTTCACCCCTTCCCCTCCCAGTGTCACTGATCACCTTGTGTTTCTCTCTCCCCTCCCTTCACCATAGAACTTTGACTTCTTATTGTTTTTCCACCTGTCCCGCTGAAGGGTCTCAGCCTGAAACGCCAACTGCTTATTCTTTTCCATAGCTGCTGCCTGGCCTGCTGAGATCCCCCGGCATTTCTGTTAATGCACAGCTAGTTCTTTTAATATTACAACTGGGGCAAACCACAGTTATGTTATATTTATATGACTCAAAGATTCTTTCGACAGACCATACTGGAATAGAAGTTGTTTAAATTTAAATGACTTACCAGAACTTGTTAACAAACCTTAAAATATGAGATTCTTTCAGTCTTATTCAAATCAATTACACATCAGAATTTATAAATCAATCATTTCGTAAGACATAAAATAACAAACTGTTCTGAAATACACAGTATGTTCTCAAACAAAGTTGGTTAGTAAAACGCTATCACGGCTCAGGGGTGTTGAAGCTTGGAGTTCAATCCTGCACCCGATGTAAGGAGTTTGTACAAATCTGGTTCCAGCTTCGAGTGGGGTTCAATTCCTGTCCCTGCCTGCCAGGAGTTTGTATGTTTTTCCTGTGTCTGTGTGGGTTTCCTCCAACACCCAAAAGAAGTATCAGTTAGTAGGTTGATTGGTCTCTGCTGGAATTTGGCAGTGCAGGATCATTGGGCCGGAGGAGCTAACTGTGTGTGGATATGGAAAGGACAGCAGACTCGATGGGCCAAACGGCCTAATTCTGCTCCTATATCTTATGAATTTACGGCATCTCTAAATAAAATCAAATAGAAGAGATTCTGCAGATGCTGAAATTCTTGAGCAACATATACAAAATGCTGGAGGGATTCAGCAGGTCAGGCAGCATCTTTGGAAGGGAATAGAGATTTCACATTGAAGGGTCACACCCAAAATCCAGCTGTTTATTCATTTCCATAGATGCTGCCTGACCTGCTGAGATCCTCCAACATTTTGTATGCGTTTATGCATTTTACTGATTTATATTACCAATAACTTTTTAAAATTTGTTTTAAAATTTCTATGGTGTTTGAAAATGGATCAAAATGCTTCCAATTATAGTCATAGTCACATTTTATTGATCCCGGGGGAAATTTGTTATAGAATTGTACAAGAGCATACAACCAAATTCATCCATACATAGTCATAGTCATAGTCATACTTTATTGACATACCAACCGTATGTGTTTCCATTATCCCATTTTCTCTGAATTAGGTCTGCATCCCTTTGCACTTTATTGATCCAAGTGCAGGCGCAAATGTCTTTCATTTGTAAAGGTATCTGCCTCTTACCCCATATCTGTCCTAGCTCGCAAAGTCATCTCCAGCAGATGGGACGAAGGAGATCTAACAGTGAAATCCAACAGCCAGGAAGGTGGTAAAGCCTCATTTCATGGAGAGTGAAGGTCCAGAGGGGGTTACAGAGACAGGGAGGGGTGCAGGGGCTGGAGGGGGTTACAGAGACAGGGAGGGGCGTAGGTGCCAGAGGGGGTTGCAGAGACAGGGAGGAGTGTAGGAGCCAGAGGGGGTTACAGAGATGGGGGGGTGCAGGGGCCAAAGGGGCTTACAGAGACAAGGAGGGGTGTAGGGGCCGGAAGGGGTTTACAAAGACAGGGAGGGGCGTAGGGTCTGCAGGGGGTTACCGAGACAGGGAGGGGTGTAGGGGCCAGAGGGGGTTACAGAGGCAGGAAGGGGTGTAGGGGCCGGAGGGGGTTACAGAGGCAGGGAGGGATATAGGGGCCAGAGGAGGTTACAGTGACAGGGAGGGGTGTGGGGGCCGGAAGGGGTTTACAAAGACAGGGAGGGGCGTAGGGTCTGGAGAGGGTTACCGAGACAGGGAGGGGCGTAGGGGCCAGAGGGGGTTACAGAGACAGGGAGGGATGTAGGGGCCAGAGGGTTTACAGAGACAGGGAGGGCTGTAGGGTCCAGAGGGGGTTACAGAGACAGGGAGGGGTGTAGGGTCCAGATGCGATTCCAGAGACAGGGAGGGGTGTAGGGGCCAGAGGGTTTACAGAGACAGGGAGGGGTGTAGGGGCCAGAAGGGGTTACAGAGACAGGGAGGGGTGTAGGGGCCAGAGGGGGTTATAGAGATTGGGAGGGGTGTAGGAGCCAGAGGGGGTTACAGAGACGGGGGGGGAGGTGCAGGGGCCAAAAGGGCTTACAGAGACAGGGAGGGGTGTCGGGGCCGGAAGGGGTTTACAAAAACAGGGAGGGGCGCAGGGTCTGCAGGGTGTTACTGAGACAGGGAGGGGTATAGGTGCCAGAGGGGGTTACAGAGGCAGGAAGGGGTGTAGGGGCTGGAGGGGGATAAAGAGACAGGGAGGGGTGTAGGGTCCAGAGGCGATTCCAGAGACAGGGAGGGGTGTAGGGACCAGAAGGGGTTACAGAGGCAGGAAGGTGTGTAGGGGCCGGAGGGGATAAAGAGACAGGGAGGGGTGTAGGGTCCAGAGGCGATTCCAGAGACAGGGAGGGGTGTCGGGGCCAGAGGGGGTTACAGTGACAGGGAGAGGTGTAGGGTCCAGAGGCGATTACAGAGACAGGGAGGGGTGTAGGGGCCTGAGGGGATTACAGAGACAGGGAGGGATATAGGGGCCACAGGGGGATACAGTGACAGGGATGGGTGTAGGGGCCGGAAGGGGTTTACAAAGACAGGGAGGGGCGTAGGGTCTGGAGGGGTTTACCGAGACAGGGAGGGGCGTAGGGGCCAGAGGGGGTTACAGAGACAGGGAGGGATGTAGGGGCCAGAGGGGTTTACAGAGAAAGGGAGGGGCGTAGGTGCCAGAGGGGGTTATAGAGATTTAAGGGGTGTAAGGGCTTGAGGGAGTTACAGAGACAGGGAGGGGTGTAGGGGCCAGAGGGGGTTACAGAGACAGGGAGGGGTGCAGGTGCCAGAGGGGGTTACAGAGACAGGGAGGGGTGTAGGGGCCGGAAGGGGTTTACAAAGACAGGGAGGGGCGTAGGGTATGGAGGGGGTTACCGAGACAGGGAGGGGTGTAGGGGCCAGAGGGGGTTACAGAGGCAGGGAGATGTGTTGGGGCTGGAGGGTTTACTGAGACAGGGAGGGGTGTATGGTCCGAAGGGGTTTACAGAAACAGGGAGGGGTGTAGGGGCCGGAAGGGGTTTACAAAGACAGGGAGGGGCTTAGGGTCTGGAGGGGGTTACCAAGACAGGGAGGGCTATAGGGGCCTGAGGGGTTTACAGAGGCAGGGAGGGGTGTAGTGTCCGAAGGGGTTTATAGAGACAGGGAGGGGTGTGGGGGCTGGAGGGGGGTTACAGAGACAGGGAGGGGTGTAGGGGCCAGAGGGGGTTACAGAGACAGGGAGGGATGTAGGGTCCAGATGCGATTCCAGAGACAGGGAGGGGTGTAGGGTCCAGATGCGATTCCAGAGACAGGGAGGGGTGTAGGGGCTGCAGGGGGTTACAGAGACAGGGAGGGGTGTAGGGGCCAGAGGGTGTTACAGAGACAGGGAGGGGTGCAGGGGCCAGAGGGGGTTACAGAGGCAGGAAGGTGTGTAGGGGCCGGAGGGGGTTACAGAGACAGGGAGGGGTGTAGGGTCCAGAGGCGATTCCAGAGACAGGGAGGGGTGTCGGGGCCAGAGGGGGTTACAGAGACAGGGAGAGGTGTAGGGTCCAGAGGCGATTACAGAGACAGGGAGGGGTGTAGGGGCCTGAGGGGATTACAGAGACAGGGAGGGGTGTTGGGGCCTGAGGGGATTACAGAGACAGGGAGGGGTGCAGGAGCCAGAGAGGGTTACAGAGACAGAGAGGGATATAGGGGCCATAGGGGGTTACAGTGACAGGGAGGGGTGTAGGGTCTGGAGGGGTTTACCGAGACAGGGAGGGGCGTAGGGGCCAGAGGGGGTTACAGAGACAGGGAGGGATGTAGGGGCCAGAGGGGGTTACAGAGACTGGGAGGGGCGTAGGTGCCAGAGGGGGTTACAGAGATTTAAGGGGTGTAAGGGCTTGAGGGGGTTACAGAGACAGGGAGGGGTGTAGGGTCCGTAGGGGTTTACAGAGACAGGGAGGGGTGTAGGGGCCAGAGGGTGTTACAGAGACAGGGAGGGGTGCAGGGGCCAGAGGGGTTTACAGAGACAGGGAGGGGTGTAGGGGCCGGAAGGGGTTTACAAAGACAGGGAGGGGCGTAGGGTCTGGAGGGGTTAACCGAGACAGGGAGGGGTGTAGGGGCCAGAGAGGGTTACAGAGGCAGGGAGGGGCGTAGGTGCCACAGGGGGTTATAGAGATTGGGAGGAGTGTAGGAACCAGAGGGGGTTACAGAGACAGGGAGGGGTGTAGGGTCTGGAAGGGGTTTACAAAGACAGGGAGGGGTGTAGGGTCTGGAGGGGGTTACCGAGACAGGGAGGAGTGTAGGGGCCTGAGGGGGTTACAGAGGCAGGGAGGGGTGTAGGGGCTGAAGGGGGTTACAGAGACAGGGAGGGGTGTAGGGGCCAGAGGGGGTTACAAAGGCAGGAAGGGGTGTAAGGGCCGGAGGGGGTTTCAGAGACAGGGAGGGGTGTAGGGTCCAGAGGCGATTCCAGAGACAGGGAGGGGTGCAGGAGCCAGAGGGGGTTACAGAGACAGGGAGGGATGTAGGGGCCAGAGGGTTTACAGAGACAGGGAGGGGTGTAGGGTCTGGAGGGGGTTACCAAGACAGGGAGGGGTGTAGGGGCCTGAGGGGGTTACAGAGGCAGGGTGGGGTGTAGGGTCCGAAGCGGTTTACAGAGACAGGGAGGGGTGTAGGGGCCAGAGGGGGTTACAGAGACAGGGAGGGATGTAGGGTCCAGATGCGATTCCAGAGACAGGGAGGGGTGTAGGGTCCAGATGCGATTCCAGAGACAGGGAGGGGTGTAGGGGCTGCAGGGGGTTACAGAGACAGGGAGGGGTGTAGGGGCCAGAGGGTGTTACAGAGACAGGGAGGGGTGCAGGAGCCAGAGAGGGTTACAGAGACAGAGAGGGATATAGGGGCCATAGGGGGTTACAGTGACAGGGAGGGGTGTAAGGTCTGGAGGGGTTTACCGAGACAGGGAGGGGCGTAGGGGCCAGAGGGGGTTACAGAGACAGGGAGGGATGTAGGGGCCAGAGGGGGTTACAGAGACTGGGAGGGGCGTAGGTGCCAGAGGGGGTTACAGAGATTTAAGGGGTGTAAGGGCTTGAGGGGGTTACAGAGACAGGGAGGGGTGTATGGTCCGAAGGGGTTTACAGAGACAAGGAGGGGTGTAGGGGCCAGAGGGTGTTACAGAGACAGGGAGGGGTGCAGGGGCCAGAGGGGTTTACAGAGACAGGGAGGGGTGTAGGGGCCGGAAGGGGTTTACAAAGACAGGGAGGGGCGTAGGGTCTGGAGGGGTTAACCGAGACAGGGAGGGGTGTAGGGGCCAGAGAGGGTTACAGAGGCAGGGAGGGGCGTAGGTGCCACAGGGGGTTATAGAGATTGGGAGGAGTGTAGGAACCAGAGGGGGTTACAGAGACAGGGAGGGGTGTAGGGTCTGGAAGGGGTTTACAAAGACAGGGAGGGGTGTAGGGTCTGGAGGGGGTTACCGAGACAGGGAGGAGTGTAGGGGCCTGAGGGGGTTACAGAGGCAGGGAGGGGTGTAGGGGCTGAAGGGGGTTACAGAGACAGGGAGGGGTGTAGGGGCCAGAGGGGGTTACAAAGGCAGGAAGAGGTGTAAGGGCCGGAGGGGGTTACAGAGACAGGGAGGGGTGTAGGGTCCAGAGGCGATTCCAGAGACAGGGAGGGGTGCAGGAGCCAGAGGGGGTTACAGAGACAGGGAGGGATGTAGGGGCCAGAGGGTTTACAGAGACAGGGAGGGGTGTAGGGTCTGGAGGGGGTTACCAAGACAGGGAGGGGTGTAGGGGCCTGAGGGGGTTACAGAGGCAGGGTGGGGTGTAGGGTCCGAAGCGGTTTACAGAGACAGGGAGGGGTGTGGGGGCTGGAGGGGGGTTACAGAGACAGGGAGGGGTGTAGGGGCCGGAGGGGGTTACAGAGACAGGGAGGGGTGTAGGGGCCAGAGAGGGTTACAGAGGCAGGGAGGGGCGTAAGTGCCACAGGGGGTTATAGAGATTGGGAGGAGTGTAGGAGCCAGAGGGAGTTACAGAGACGGGGGGGGTGCAGGGGCCAAAGGGGCTTACAGAGACAGGGAGGGGTGTAGGGGCTGTAAGGGGTTTACAAAGACAGGGAGGGGTGTAGGGTCTGGAGGGGGTTACCGAGACAGGGAGGAGTGTAGGGGCCTGAGGGGGTTACAGAGACAGGGAGGGGTGTAGGGGCCAGAGGGGGTTACAAAGGCAGGAAGGGGTGTAAGGGCCGGAGGGGGTTACAGAGACAGGGAGGGGTGTAGGGTCCAGAGGCGATTCCAGAGACAGGGAGGGGTGCAGTAGCCAGAGGGGGTTACAGAGACAGAGAGGGATGTAGGGGCCAGAGGGTTTACAGAGACAGGGAGGGGTGTAGGGTCCAAAGGGGTTTACAGAGACAGGGAGGGGTGTAGGGGCCAGAGGGGGTTACAGAGACAGGGAGGGGTGCAGGGGCCAGAGGGTGTTACAGAGACCGGGAGGGGTGCAGGTGCCAGAGGGGGTTACAGAGACAGGGAGGGGTGCAGGGGCCAATGGGGGGTTTACAAAGACAGGGAGGGGCGTAGGGTCTGGAGGGGGTTACCAAGACAGGGAGGGGTGTAGGGGCCTGAGGGGGTTACAGAGGCAGGGTGGGGTGTAGGGTCCGAAGCGGTTTACAGAGATAGGGAGGGGTGTGGGGGCTGGAGTGGGGTTACAGAGACTGGGAGGGGTGTATGGTCCGAAGGGGTTTACAGAGACAGGGAGGGGTGTAGGGGCCAGAGGGTGTTACAGAGACAGGGAGGGGTGCAGGGGCCAGAGGGGTTTACAAAGACAGGGAGGGGTGTAGGGGCCGGAAGGGGTTTACAAAGACAGGGAGGGGTGTGTGGGCTGGAGGGGGGTTACAGAGACAGGGAGGGGTGTAGGTGCCGGAGGGGGTTACAGAGACAGGGAGGGATGTAGGGGCCAGAGGGTTTACAGAGACAGGGAGGGGTGTAGGGTCCGAAGGGGTTTACAGAGACAGAGAGGGGTGTAGGGGCCAGAACGTGTTACAGAGACAGGGAGGGGTGTAGGGCCCAGAGGGGGTTACAGAGACAGGGAGGGGTGTAGGGGCCGGAAGGGGTTTACAAAGACAGGGAGGGGCGTAGGGTCTGGAGGAGGTTACCGAGACAGGGTGGGGTATAGGGGCCAGAGAGGGTTACAGAGGCAGGGAGGGGCGTAGGAGCCAGTGGGGGTTACAGAGAGGGTGGGGGGTGCAGGGGCTAAAGGGGCTTACAGAGTCAGGGAGGGATGTAGGGGCCGGAAGGGGTTTACAAAGACAGGGAGGGGCGTAGGGTCTGCAGGGGGTTACCGAGACAGGGAGGGGTGTAGGGGCCAGAGGGGGTTACAGAGGCAGGAAGGGGTGTAGGGGCTGGAGGGGGTTACAGAGGCAGGGAGGGGTGTAGGGGCTGAAGGGGGTTACAGAGACAGGGAGGGGTGTAGGGGCCAGAGGGGGTTACAGAGGCAGGAAGGGGTGTAAGGGCCGTCGGGGGTTACAGAGACAGGGAGGGGTGTAGGGTCCAGAGGCGATTCCAGAGACAGGGAGGGGTGCAGGAGCCAGAGGGGTTTACAGAGACAGGGAGGGATGTAGGGGCCAGAGGGTTTACAGAGACAGGGAGGGGTGTAGGGGCCAGAGGGGGTTACAAAGACAGGAAGGGGTGTAAGGACCGGAGGGGGTTACAGAGACAGGGAGGGGTGTAGGGTCCAGAGGCGATTCCAGAGACAGGGAGGGGTGCAGGAGCCAGAGGGGGTTACAGAGACAGAGAGGGATGTAGGGGCCAGAGGGTTTACAGAGACAGGGAGGGGTGTGGGGTCCAAAGGGGTTTACAGAGACAGGGAGGGGTGTAGGGGCCGGAAGGGGGTTACCAAGACAGGGAGGGGTGTAGGGGCCTGAGGGGGTTACAGAGGCAGGGAGGGGTGTAGGGTCCGAAGGGGTTTACAGAGACAGGGAGGGGTGTGGGGGCTGGAGGGGGGTTACAGAGACAGGGAGGGGTGTAGAGACTGGAGGGGGTTACAGAGACGGGGAGGGGTGTAGGGTCCAGAGGCGATTCCAGAGACAGGGAGGGGTGTAGGGGCCTGAGGGGATTACAGAGACAGGGAGGGGTGTTGGGGCCTGAGGGGATTACAGAGACAGGGAGGGGTGCAGGAGCCAGAGAGGGTTACAGAGACAGAGAGGGATATAGGGGCCATAGGGGGTTACAGTGACAGGGAGGGGTGTAGGGTCTGGAGGGGTTTACCGAGACAGGGAGGGGCGTAGGGGCCCGAGAGGGTTACAGAGGCAGGGAGGGGTTTAGGGGCTGGAGGAGGTTACAGAGACAGGGAGGGGTGTAGGGTCCTGACGGGGTTACAGAGAGGGGGAAGGGTGTAGGGTCCGGAGGGTGTTGCAGATACAGGGAGGAGTGTAGTGTCCGGAGGGGGTTACTGAGTGGGGGAAGGGTGTAGGGTCTGGAGGGAATTACAGAGGGGGCGTGTAGGGTCTGGAGGGGGTTACAGCTGGAGGCGGTAACAAAAACATGTAAGTATAGGGGCAGGTGGGGTTTATGGAGATGGGGAGGGGTGTTTTAGGCTGGGGTTGGGGCTGGTGGAGGAACTGAGATTATGGACAGTGTAAGAGTGTTGAGAGGTGACGGGGCAGGGGGAGGAATGAAGCCAGGGAACATGGGATGGATGGATTCACCAGTCCTGACCCCATCCCTATCACTGTCCTCAGAACATGGAGTCCACAGCTGCTCCCCCCATCACTGCAGCACGTGTGGGGCAGGGAGTGAGCTCAGTGCTTTTCCACACATGTACTCCCACTCCTCTGGCAAAAAAGCCCTTTTCCAGGAAGGAAGCTATTTATAGAAAACTGCAACAACGGGCCCAATAGAAAGAGGATGATTGATTGCCCAGATGTGATCCTCGTTACTGGAAAGGCACTAAAGTACAGATCCTACTGACCTTGGTCACCCAACCAATCAGAATAAAGGAAAACAATTTCCACCCAGACATTGTTGATGAAGCAACGCACCAAAAGGACATCACATTTATCATCCAACCTCAAATGCTAGTAGTTACTGAGACTCCTGATCAGAGTTTAACCAGTTACTGATGGGTCAAACCAAACTGTCTCTCTGACAGGGTCACCTCCCTCTGTACTGCCCCTTTCAAATTCATTCGAATACCAAAGACATCCAAAGGTCAGGGGTTACAATAAAGCTACTGACTTCAAATTAAAATACAGCTATTACCACCTATAATAAACTTAATTCTGTTCGTGGAAGCATTGACTGAACCCAGAATGGTCGCATGCTCCCTCTCCAAGGAGGCCCTGGCACAAACGTAGCCCCAGCGAAGGGACAGGCAGTCAGCTCATGCAGTGCCCTCGACAGCCCGCTGCCTGGACCCGCGAATGGGCATCTTGGCCAGGCCCAGCGAGTTGGCCACATCCAACGAGTGACGCCCCCCACCCCCAGCCTCCCGTACTGGGTGCCCATAAACCAGGAGTGCAGCCAGAACGAGAGGAGCAGCCCCTTCAGATATTCAAACCGGGGCTGCAACCCCTCGGGCTCCATGTGGACATGGTACCTGACTCCTCCCGTCCACAGGAAGGACAGGTGGACGGGGTATCAGTGAACCTGCCCAGGAATCTATTACACGGTACTGCCCTGTGCAACACCCCCCACCCCAGATCCCAACGTACAGGGGAAACACGCCCGCATGGAGAGACGTCCACTAGGGACCCCCTTCACTGCCTGGTGATAAGACAGACCGCCACGGCGTGTCCATACGGCAGGAGAGGGCAATGAAGTGAAAAGTGTGCAGGATCAGCTGGTACGGGAATCATCTCAGCACGTCGAGGAGTGACACGGCAGACATCTCCACGAGGCAGCACATGCTGTGCGGAACTGGCTCCTGAAGGAGATCTCGGGGTTCGTGTCCCATGAGCGCCTCCGGTGGAGCAGGGGTTGGTGCGGCCATAGCCAGTTCACTTCGCCGGCCGCCCTCACGGGACGGGAAACCGTCTCGCCGGCCGCCCTCACGGGACGGGAAACCGTCTCGCCGGCCGTCCTCACGGGACGGGAAACCGTCTCGCCGGCCGTCCTCACGGGACGGGAAACGGTCTCCCTAGCCGCCCTCACGGGACGGGAAACGGTCTCGCCAGCCGCCCTCACGGGACGGGAAACAATCTTGCCGGCCGCCCTCACGGGACGGGAAACCGTCTCGCCGGCCGTCCTCACGGGATGGGAAACGATCTCTCCAGCCGCCCTCATGGGACGGGAAACGGTCTCCCCAGCCACCCTCATGGGACGGGAAACCGTCTCGCCAGCCGCCCTCACGGGACGGGAAACGGTCTCCCTAGCCGCCCTCACGGGACGGGAAACGGTCTCGCCAGCCGCCCTCACGGGACGGGAAACAATCTTGCCGGCCGCCCTCACGGGACGGGAAACGGTCTCCCCAGCCGCCCTCACGGGACGGGAAACGGTCTCGCCAGCCGCCCTCACGGGATGGGAAACGATCTCGCCAGCTGCCCGAGCGCCTACCCCCGCAGGCTCAGGAGGACTCTGACCGGAGGAGACCCTACTGGACCTGCAGTAGCTCCCGGTAAAAACCTGTCAGCTCTCGCACAGCGAAGCAGCTGGGGCTTGCCGCCGGAAGCTGTGCACCCTCCTGAGGGCAAAGCCCCCGGTGGAGTAACGCTGCGCCAGTGCGTGCCTCCACGGAGGGTGCTTGGAGAACATGAGACAGAGACAGAGAGCAGCCATCTGGGTACATACACTCACCAGTGACTGACCCCCTCCCCAACAGGAAGACTCTGGACCAGAGCAGGGACCATTGCTTCCCGTCATCCCAGAAGCCCACCAACTTTCTCTGGGTCCTCTCTGTCCACATACAGTGACCAGCCGGTACCAAAGCATGGAGGTTACCAACTGGCTGATGACCACCAACCTGCCCCGGTACAAGATTGCGCAGAGTAGACCTGACCATCGTTCCAGTTGGGCAGAGACTTTTGTCTCTAAGTCCCAACACTTAGAACATCAGTTCACCAGCCAAGAATCCAGAATGGAGCTCAGGTAGACCCCCAGAGAGAGGAGGTGCATGGTACTCCACACATATGGTCTTAGCTCCTCTGGTAGCAAGTCCATTTCCCACTGACCCACTAAAAGACCGAGCACTTTCTCCAGTTGACCCTGGCAGAGGATGCGGCTGAGAAGACCCTCTGGCAGTCTTGCATCCTCTGTAGGCCAACAGGGTCGGTGATCAAGGAGGACATCCTTGGCATAGGCCTAAAGGATTACCTTCATCTCCGGCTCGCGCAGAGCCTCAGACTCTCAACCGCTTCCGAAGAAAGCACAGAAAAGGCTGTATGCAGACAGAGTACACATGCCCCGACGTTGGGAGCCGTTTCACCCCCCCCAAAACAAAATGGTGCTGCCAATGATCCATTGACCTTTATCAGGAACTCCACAACAGCATACGGCAGATGGACACAGGCAGCAAAATGTGGTCAGAGTCCCGAGGAGGTAGTCATGATCCATCGTCTTCTCCTGACCGAGAGAGAGAATAGTGACCGACAGGCCAGACTCATGAGACAGGTGGATCAGGTCCTGGACAAGGTGGACTTTGTCCTCAATGGACTGGACTGGGACCATGCAGAACTGGACTGGGTGGATCATTTGGGACAGTATGGAGTCCAGGTGACTGGTCATTACCCGGGCAAAGATCTTATATCCTGTGCACAGGGGGGACACTGGGTGCCAATTCTTCAGGTGGCAAAGATCTCCCTTCAGCATCAGGACCACGACCACCTTACGCCAAGTGAGGAGCATTTCACCTATCGCCAAACTTTCACCCAGGATCCTGTTGTAATCAGCACCCAGCATGTCCCAGAAGGCTCTGAGGAATTCCACAGTCAGCCCGTCCAACCCTAGGGACCTGCCTTCTCATAGCTGGTTGGAGGCACCAATCAGTTCCTCCAGTGACAGGGGAGAGTCCAGTTGCTGGGCAGACTCTGGGTTGACCTTTGGCAGGTCCTCCCACAGTGCTCCTACTCACTTGCTGGATCTGATAACAGTTACATAAAGTAAGTGAATTTTTTGTTTTACAGTTCTCACCGGATCAGTGAGGGAGGAGCCATCTTCTACCAGCAGCTCCACCAACCCTCCACACATCCAGAGAGTAGTAAAAGAAAGGTGAGGCACGGCCCAGATCTTGCAACAGCTCGATCCCTGACCTTTGTAAAGTACCTCGGAACCCCTCGAGCCACAGGTCCCTCAGTGCTTCCCTCTTCCCCTGTACTTCTGCCGAAGGAGCGGGGCCCCGTGGATGGGGTCATCTGATACTCCAGATCAAGCAGCTCTTTCTCAACCCGCTCGATCTGGGACACTTGCTTCCTGTTTGACCTTTGGCGTATTCCTTGCAAAAAAAAACAAAAAAAAAAGTTGGATGTGAGCTTTGCCCACGTCCCACCAGAGCGGTGGGCACAGGCGGTGGTTCTAGAATGGCACGGGCCACTGACCCACGGGAGACCTGCACTCCGGAAAAGTTCAGTCTGTTGAGTCACGAACCTCCTCCTCCAAATCAAATCAAAGGATCCAACTAGCTTGCTCAACAGCTGCACTGACACTCGACTGCTCTGAGGACCAGAGCCATCTCTCTCCTCGAGGGTAGTTAAAATCCCTCCCGAGGCCGACGCACTTGCCTCTGTCAATGGAGCCAACAGCACAGGCATCTCACACAACAAGCACGCCTGCATCGGGCCGGGCTCAGGGGCGTACACGGTAACCAAGTGTAACACTACGCCAACAATATCGCCACCCTGCTCGAACTGGAGCTGGGGTGGCTCATCTAGACCCTCCCACACCAATCCAGGAGCCAGATGGATTCATCTCCCGGAAAGGTGTGTGATTCCTGCAGGAAGCTCAGCACGCATCTCTGTTCCCCGAGGACCGAGAGACAATGGATGACGTACCTCTGCATAATCAGCCCACAGGATGTCCCAGATGGCTCAGAGAAATTCATCAGTCGACCCTCCCAGTGCCGGGGATTTGCTTCTCTACAGCTGCCTCAGGGCACTGGTCAGCTCCACCAGAGACAGCACCGAGACACTCAGCACCCCCAGGGCCGACCCTCGGCAAGTCCGCTGCTCATCCTCACTGCACCGGTCTGGTGAGAAGACAGCCTCATAAAAGGAATGCATTTCCACAACAATTCTGGCGGGTCGTGACGGTGGAACCATGCTCTACCAGTGACTCCACAAGCTGCCTGTGGACACCCCTCCCCTTCGACAGAGAGTAGAAGAAGGGCGAGGTGAGGTCCAGATCCTGCAGCATCAAGACCCGCGACCTCACGTAAGCACCTCGGGACCTCGCAAGCTGTAGGTGCCTCAGCGCCTCCTTCTACCTCCGGTGCTCATCCCAGAGGGGCTGGTCCCCATCGGTTAGCCCTCGCCGGGACTCCAAGTCCACCAGCTCCTTCTTGAGCCGATCGATCCTGGACATCCGCTCAGTCGATCCGCGAGCATAGTCCTGGCAGAACAGTCGGATGTGAGCCATGCCCACATCCCACCAGAGCCTCAGATGCCCCTGCTCCTGCCGCCAGGACCCTCAGAATAGCCGGAACGAATCCCGGAACCAGCCGTCCTGCAGCAGCCGGTCGTTGAAATGCCAGTACATGGACCCCACCCCAAAGTGCATTCAGCTCCATCCACACCTGGTGGTGGCCTGAGCAGGCAAATGGCCTTATGGAGGCAGCCGACACCATAGAGGTGTTGAGTTGGCCGACCTGTGAGCCCCCACACCCTCTGTATCTCCTTGAGGAAGCACAGAGGTCAGGGGGAAGGCTTTGCCAGATACCGACCAAGTCCGAGGACACGACCAACCCCCAGAACTTCCTCACCGATGCTCAACCACTCTGGGGGCCAGTGTGATCCCTCTCCTCGAGGGCGCAATTGAAATCACCCCCAGGATAATGCACTTGGTACGATCTACGGACCCCAGCAATGCTGACACCTCTCAGACCAGGTGCTCCTGCACTGGGCCGGGCTCAGGGGCGTACACATTTATGAAATGCATTGGCAAGCCATCTTGTCTCACGGCGAGGTGAAGCACACAGCCTGGCACGAGTTCCTGAACCTGCAATATCTCTGCTTGGAAAAAAGGGGCCAACAGGATGGCCCCCCCCCCCCACTGGAGGTAGAGCTGAGGTGACTCGTGGAATCGTCTCCTAGAACGGCGTGGGTTTTCTGCAGGAAGCTCACTGCTTATCCCCTGTCCCAGAGGACAGAGAGATGATGGAATCTGTGGAGCCCCCTGCTGCCATTTACATTAAGGGTCCCAACACCCAGCTTGCTGGCGCAGCTTATTGAGACCCTCACCAGAGCCGCTGGGAACAGCAACACAGCCCTCCTTCGAGCCCTCTCCCGTCTTCACCCTGCAACTCTTCTCCAGGAACTCCAGGAGTCTCTTAAATTGCCGCCTCTCCTCACGGGTCACCTCAGCTCCCCTCCCCTTCTTTTGGATAGTCGTGTAGATAAACGGAACGACCCCTCCCAGACCCACGGCGATCGGTGGCCAAATGGGCCTTGAAAGGTTTCCTCCAGTAGTCCCTCATGAACTGCTGGATCCCCTCCAGAGAGACGGGCTGTGACTTGGTGCTGGGGTCAAGGAAGTCACCATCTTGGCTTCATAAGAGTTCCTCTCTTCCTCCACACCGGGTCCAATGATCTCATCACCCTCCAAGTAGTTATCGTCTACACCTGATGTGACCACGTCACTCCTCACCTGAACAGGAGACCTGACTACGAGCTCTACCCCATCCCCAGGACCAGTGACACAGGGAGGCCCCACCACCTCTAGATGCAGAATTCATTGTAGTCATTGTCTGCACCTGACGTGACCACCTCACTCCTCACTGTGGCCCTGATGGGAGATTCGAACACGAGCTCTACCTTATCCCCAGGACCAGTGACACAGGGAGGCCCCACCACCTCGAGATGCAGAATTCCTCCCTCATTCCAGACATAAGCTTGCTGGGTCGTACCCATCTCCACACCCTTGTTACCCTCACCGGAAACAGCACGAGGAGAGTCCCCAACCTGCTCACCCCTGGGGACACACTCCATCACATTAGCTGCGGTGGAATGGCGATCCAGGGTCGCTTCGGTTCCCCTCGTGGACTAAACCCTCCTCAGTAGGGCACTTGGCCTCAAATGAGGCAACAATCTGGGAAACCAATCCCTGTGGTGACCCGGTACCCACCGGCGACCCCTGTTCTACAGGGCTTTGCCCCTCCTCAGGGAATACACGCCCCGTGCTCGGTCTCATACGAGGCCACGACCACCTCCTCACATGGCCCCTCTAAAGTGATGTCGCTCACCAGCCCGGGGGATGTGTGTTCAGGAGATGTCTCCCCAGCAGAGGGTCCCCGAACGACAGAGCTATCCTCCAGCTCGGAGGGAATATAATCTGCACATACGGCCTTAACTGGGGGTAAATCCTCCCCCTGAGGTTCCTGATCCTCAGTCTTGTCCCTCCGCCGTTTCAGGCCGCAGATATGCAGAGGCACCCTGACCTCCATCACAGAGGCATCCTCAGCCTCCAGCACTACCTGACCACCCCCCCCCCCCAACAAACTTCCCCAGGCACTTGATGGGTTTCAGGAGCCACTGAACCCTCCAGACTCGGTTCAGCAGCAACAACCTGCTCCTTCTCCGGGGGAGAAACCTTCAGATGCTTTCTCTTCTTTTTCGCCTTCCTGCCCGCCACCTGTACCCACCCCTCACCATCACCCGCTACATGTCCAACCACGACTTCCACGGCTGGTGGCACGGGGGGGTGGGGGGTAACAGGGGGAGGAGGGACAGCCGGAGGGAAGTCAGCATAGGAAGGCCCAGCGCTATCACCTCTGTGCCTCCGAGGCAGAGTTGGCCGCCTGATGGTTTGGAAAATTCTTCCAAATCTGCCCAAACTCCTTACAGGCATGGCACCTTGGGTGACACACAGCCCATGGGATGGTATGGTAATGCCCTTCAAAATAAACCTGAAGCTGCCCCTCGGCGTCTCCACCCCAGTCCAGCTGTATGTAGGCAGCGCTGAAATAAGAATATGTCTCATAACCCCGCGGAGGTGCCCTGTACTGTACTGGGGTTATTTTCAATCGCACCTCGCCTGTGGAGTGCAAATACTGAAAGAGGGCCTTGTCAGCAATATGGGGGTGGACGTCAGAGAGTGTTACCACCTGCACGGGGCCCATCACCGTCTGCACCTGCTGATAAACCCTCCCCCGACTCAGGGCCAAAAACACACTCCTCGGTGACTTCAAATAGAAAACAGTTTTCCCATTCAAAGCCGCTGACACAACAATGCCCTCACAGTTTCCAAAAGTCTCCGCCACGGCTTTTATGGCGACAATCCTACCGACCGAATTAGGCGCAGTATACTGTACAGTGTTCTTTAAAGTCAGTAATTTGAATGGGCGGTCCGCTTTGTGAGCTACACCTCCCGACCCGCAGCCTCCGCATATGACCTTGGCGAGAACATCTTACAGCTGAAACCTGCCATGACGTAGTTTGAATTCAAAAGTTCAACACGACCACTAGGAAATGACACAGTCTACACCCAGCGGAACACCAGCAAACATAGAAAAAAATAGGTACAGGAGCAGGCCATTCGGCCCTTCGAGCCTGCACCGCCATTCAGTATGATCATGGCTGATCATCCAACTCAGAACCCTGTACCTGCCTTCTCTCCATACCCCCTGATCCCTTTAGCCACAAGGGCCATATCTAACTCCCTCTTAAATATAGCCAATGAACTGGCCTCAACTGTTTCCTGCGGCAGAGAATTCCACAGATTCACCACTCTCTGTGTGAAGAAGTTTTTCCTCATCTCGGTCCTAAAAGGCTTCCCCTTTATCCTCAAACTGTGACCCCTCATTCTGGACTTCCCCAACACCAGGAACAATCTTCCTGCATCTAGCCTGTCCAATCCCTTTAGGATTTTATACGTTTCAATAAGATCCCCCCTCAATCCTCTAAATTCCAATGAGTATAAGCCTAGTTGATCCAGTCTTTCATCATATGAAAGTCCTGCCATCCCAGGAATCAATCTGGTGAACCTTCTTTGTACTCCCTCTATGGCAAGGATGTCTTTCCTCAGATTAGGGGACTAGAAAGAAACAGTCCAAAACAAACAGTTCAGAGACGAGACAGGACAGGTTGGGAAAAAAGGGGTGGTTACACACTCCCAAAGCCTTCTGGTGGTCTCCAAAACTGTTCTTTGGCGACTTTGCAGCAAACTTCCAACTTAAGGAGAGAGCGCTCCGACAGAGCGAGCCTTTCTCAGTCCCGTCCCCTCCCTCAGTATCGCACTGCTGTGTCATCCTAGGTTTCCTGAATAGAACGTGAACGCTAATTTTTTGGACTCTGGGGTTGAGGAACTGATGTGTTGATCCATGTCGCCGGTGTGACATTTAAATCATCGACCAGCCTTGATAAATAAAATCAGCTGTCCAGCAGCGTCCTGCACGCGAGCACAGAGCGCACAATGGCAGGCGTTCTGATTTCCCTTAAGGAGCTGAGCGTGTTGCTAATTGCTCAACACTACTTGCAGGCTATTCAGCCCCTCTGCCCTGTACTGGTTGGTGCATGCCCTCCACATCAGGCTCCCGACTGTAACCATCGTATGTGCGCTCTGTCTACTCACTTCTTGTGGTAAAACGTTGAATTCTCCCTTCGTTTGGTGAAGCCAATGGGTAAAAGCCTCAGGTTGACGCCGCACTTTCGAGCACGGTTCTTCATGAAGTTCAGCTGCAAGTAACGAAAACAGACACAGCATTCATTCACCAACATAAACACGAGGAATTCTGCAGATGCTGGAAATTCAAGCAACACACATCAAAGTTGCTGGTGAACGCAGCAGGGCAGGCAGCATCTCTAGGAAGAGGTACAGTCGACGTTAGTCCTGACAAAGGGTCCTGGCCCGAAACATCGACTGTACCTCTTCCTAGAGATGCTGCCTGGCCTGCTGCGTTCACCAGCAACTTTGCTGTGTGTTGCTATTCATTCACCAAAGCAGCTTCACTAAAGGGTTATACTTTAAAATGAAATACATTTATTTTATATAGATGTAGGAGCATCGGGACTAGGACTGCCAGACTGGGTAACAGCTTCTTCCCTCAGAACGTGAGACTCATGAACACCCTGCCACCACCAAGGTCTTGTCACTAGGACAGCAAGTTATTTACTGTTTACCTGTGCTGTGCAGTTTTAATTTATCTTAACTTATTTATGGTAATATTTTGCTTAGTGTTCTGTGTCTGTTTTGTGGATGCACTGTGGTCGGGAGGCATGTTATTTCGTTTGCTTGGATATTTGTTCAGTCAGAGGACAATAAACTTAAGCTTGTATTTGTTTGTTGGATTTGGCAAAATCACCTTACCTCTGGAGAAAACGGGCATGCAAAAGAACCTGGGAGTCCTCATGCAAGATTCTTGAAAAATTATTTGCATGCTATATGAATGCCAGCTTCTCTAATGTATATTTATTTTGCTCTTTTTGCATTTCTTGTTTAATTTCTTTTGTACAGAGTGGATTCTGGCTAATCGGACAGCCACTTATTTGGGACAACTCTTAAAGAACAAAAACTAGTCGAGAAAATAGCCGTAATTCCCTTTGTTTATTGAGGACACTGTGCTGCTTAATTGGGACAGGAGACTGTTATCGAACAGTTTCTAACTAGCGTCAGCTGCGTGAACTTGTGTGGTCGGTAGACACAACAACGTGCTCAGAGTGAACAGTTTTTAAAATAGTGCCAGTGGCATGTGACTGTGTTCAAAAAGCAGTGATCTCTGTCACTGATAGTTGGTGAGAAATAAGCAGCGAGACAATTCTAAGCTGTTAAGCTCACTGCGGTTCCAAGCCTGAATGTTTGGAATTCAGAAACCACCAGAAACTGAAATGTTTTCACTACCTCAACAAGTTAAGAACTACGAAAAATGTGAAGGTATTGACAACCATCTTGAATGTTACAATGAAAATAAAGGTTTAGATGATGCAATTGTTGAAAGCATTGTATGAAGGCATAATTTTAAGATGACTGGAGGCAAGTATTGTGGGGATGTCAGAGGCAGGGTTCTTTTAAATATAAACACGGAGTGATGGTTGCGTAGAGCTCCCTGCCAGGGGTGGTGGTAGAGGCAGTTATACTAGGGGCATTTAAGAGACTCTTAGAAAGGCACATGGATGATAGAAAATGGGAGGGCTATATGGAAGGGAAGGATTAGATTGATCTTAGAGCAGGTTAAAAAGTTGGAGCAACATAATGGGAAAAAGGGCCTGTACCATACTTAAATGTTCAGTGTTCTATGTTCTGTGCTTTAAGACGCTGCTGAGGACTAAGTTGGGAGTATTGTGTGCAGTTCTGGTTACCTACATACAGGAAAAATATTAGTAGGATTGAAAGAATACAGGGAAGATTTACAAGGATATTGATAGGACTTGAGGACATGTGTTACAGGAAAGGGTTGAATAGATTTGATAGTGGTATACAAAATTATGAGTGTTATAGACAGAGTAAATGCAAGCAGGCTTTTCCCACTGAGTTTGGGCGAGACTACAACTACAAGTCATAGGTTAAGGGTAAAAGGTGAAATATTTAAGGGCAACATGATGGGAAACTTCTTCACCCACAGGGTTGTGAAAGTGTGGAACGAGCTGCCAGCACGCGTAGTGCATGCAAACTCGGTTTCAATGTTTAAGGTAAGTGTGGATAGGTACACGGACGGTAGTGGCATGGAGGGCTCTGGTCTGGGTGCAGGTAGGCAGTTTAAATGGTTCAGCATGGACTAGATGGGCTGAAGGGTCTGTTCCTGTGCTGTACTTTTCCATGACTCTGAGGTCTAGAGACCCGGGTTTGATCTTGACCTCCACGCTGTCTGTGTGGGGTTTGCGTGTTCTCCCGTAACTGTGTGGGATCCCCGCTCCCCCCGGCACTCCAGCTCCCTCCCACATCTCAAAGGCGTGCTGGTCAGTAGGTGAATGAGCTGCGGTACGCTGCCCTCAGTGTGAGAGCGAGGGGTTGAGGAGTGGCATCGCATGGCACAGATTCCATGCCCCGTGACGCTACAACTAACAACTTACGGCTCTAGTGGATGTTGGTCGGTTAACGAAGGTGTCTCGATGTGTGCTGTCCGCCAGTCTCCCGACGTCTTCCAGAAACCTGTAATCTAAGCTCACCAACATTACTCAGGGGTCGAGTGAGGGTTCTCAAGACTTTCCACAGAACACGAGTCATAGAACACCACAGCACAGAAACAGGCCCTTCAGCCCTTCTAGTCTGTGCAGAACTATCATTCTGCCTAGTCCCATCACCCCTCCATAACAAATTTCAGAGTTCTATGTGGATACATGCTTTGATAATAAATGAAGCTTTGAACTGTTATTCTGCCTTGTCCCATCTGGACCACAGCTCTCCATATACCCATCCAAATTTCTCTTAAATATTGAAAGCAAACCGACATCCACCGCTTCCACTGGCAGCTCGGCCCTCACTCTCACCACCCTCTGAGTGAAGAAGTTCCTCCTCACGTTCTCCTTAAATATTTCACCTTTCACCCTTCACCCATGACCTCTTGCCTCACCTGATCTTAGTGGAAACCCAAATAATAATGAGGCAGCCTACAGAGAAGTCATGACCCTGACACAGTGGTGTCAAGAAAACAATCTCTCCCTCAATGTCGCAAAAACAAAGGAGCTGGTTGTGGATTACAGGAGGAATGGAAATGGGCTAACCCTTATAGACATCAATGGATCTGGGGCTGAGAGGGTAAACAGCTTTAAATTCCTCTGCATAAACATCACCGAGGATCTCACGTGGTCTGTACATACCAGCTGTGTACAACAGCTCCTCTTTCACCTCAGACGGTTGAAGAAGTTTGGTATAGACCCCCAAATCCTAAGAACTTTCTATAGGGGCACAATTGAGAGCATCCTGACTAGATCATTAGGGACCCAAGTCACCCCAACCACAGCTTATTCCAGCTGCTACCTTCCGGGAAACGGTACCGCAGCATAAAAGCCAGGACCAACAGGCTCCAGGACAGCTTCTTCCACCAGGCCATCAGACTGATTAATTCATGCTGACGCAAACTGCATTTCTATGCTATATATTGACTATCCTGTTGTACATGCTATTTATTAAAAGTTATTATAAATTGCATATTGTACATTTAGACAGAGACATAATTTACTCGCCATATATATGAAGGATGTAAGTAATAAAGTTAATTCAATTCAAATGCCTGCTTGCATTTACCTTGTCTATATCTCTCATAATTTTGTAATACCTCTGTCAAATCTCCCTTCATTCTCCGACACTCCAGAGAATAAAGTTCTAACCTATTCAACCAAGTCCGTGCCAAACTATTGTTCTGCCTTGTCCCATCTAGACCAAAGCCCTCCATAACCTTCTCATCCATATACTTAACCAAATTATACAGTCCTAACCTATTCCATCTTTCCCTATAATTGAGGGCCTCAAGTCCCCACCACATCCTTGTAAATTTTCTCTGCATTCTTTCAATCTTATTGACATCTTTCCTGTAGGTAGGTGACCAAAACTGCACACTATATTCCAAATTAGGCCTCATCAACGTTTTATACAACTTCAGCATAACATCACTTTTAATCTCAATCAGACTGGATGAGATCAACCTTACCGCTGAGGAGCTGCATTTCTGTGAAATCAGTGATGGACCGGAATGCTGTTTTATCTCGAACACCACTGCATCCGCTCTCTGCCTTGTGCTTCTTCACACAGAGTAAACTAGACAGGTGACAGAAAGATCAGATTAGAGTCAATTCTACGGCTAGGCACAGCTCATTCGCCATCTATAAATTTGCTGATGACACAAGTACTGTTGGCAGAATTACAGCTGGTGATAAGGCGTCCAGGAGTGAGATAGGTCAGCTGGTTGAGTGGTGCACTCAACATCAGTAAAACCAAGGAATTGATTGTGGACGTCAGGAAGGGGAAATCGAGGGAACACACACCAGTCCTCATCAAGGGATCAGCAGCCAAAAGAGTGAGCAGTTTCAAATTCCTGGGGATCAACATCTCCGAGGATCTATCCTGGGCCCAACATTTTTATGCAGTTATGAAGAAGGCACGCCAGTGGTTATAATTCATTAGGAGTTTGAGGAGATTTGGTATGTCACCAAAGACTCAAATTTCTACAGGTGTACGGTGGAGAGTATTCTAACTGGTTCCATCACTGTTTGGTACAGAGGGGCCAATGCACAGGATCGGAAAACGCTACAGAAAGTTGTAAATTCAACCAGCTCCATCACGGGCACTAGGCTCCCTAGCATTCAAATAGTGATGACTCAGAAAGGTGGCATCCATCATTAAGGACTCCCATCACCCAGGACAAGCCCTCTTCTCATTGCTACCATCAGGGAGGAGGTACAGGAGCCTGAAGACACACTCAGTACTTCAGGGACAGCTTCTTCCCCTCTGACGATGAACCCATGAACACCACATCACTGTTCTTTTGCTCTCTTTTTGCATGACTTATTTAATATGTATTAAATAAAATAATAAAACATAGTTTTTATTGTGTATTGCAATGTATTGCTACTACAAAACAACACATTTGATGACACATGCCAGTGATATTAAAGCTGATTCTGATTCTGACGTACATGATACAGCTTAGTCATGAAGATCAGTCACAGAACACCTTCTGTAGACAACGGAAAGCCCTGGAACAATCCCACCAAACTGCCTTATGGAAGATTTTGAGTATCATCTGGAAGGACAGACGCACTAACACTAGCGTACCAGAGAAGGCCAACACTTCAGCATCTCCACTCACGTCACCACTTACTGCATGGATCCCGGATCAGCCCCTACAGCCACCTGAAGACCACCCACAGACAATCCCTTGAGGAGAACATTATAGTTAATTCGAGTGATCGCACTGCCACATTAAACACCCGCACCTCCTCCCTTCCCCAACAGCACCAGGGGAGCACCTTCTCCAGATTGCAGTGGTTGAAAGAGACGGCAGGGGACAGGCAAACTGATTATTTCTGAAGCTGCAAGAAACTGCAGAGGGTTGTGGACACAGCTCAGCACATCACAGAAACCAGTCTCCTCTCCATGGGCTCTCTACACTTCTCACTGCCTTGGTAAAACAGCCAGCATCATCGAAGACTCCGCCAACCCCGGACATTCCCTCTTTTCCCCCCTCCCACCGGGCAGAAGATACAGGTGTCCCCCGCTTTTTGAACGTTCGCTTTATGAAACGTCACTGTTACGAAAAACCTACATTAGTTCCCTGTTTTCGCTAACAGAAGGTGTTTTCACTGTTACAAAAAAAGGCAGCGTGCGCCCCGAGCAGCCTCTCTCCCCCGGATTCGGAACTGCATTCTCGCCGGCATTGTTTAAACACGTGCCTGTGAGCAGCCGTTTGCAAGATGAGCTCTA
Source organism: Mobula hypostoma (assembly GCF_963921235.1). Taxonomy (NCBI): domain Eukaryota; kingdom Metazoa; phylum Chordata; class Chondrichthyes; order Myliobatiformes; family Myliobatidae; genus Mobula; species Mobula hypostoma. Next base: position 112,875,897 of record NC_086108.1, read on the forward strand.
TGGTATCGGAAAAGCCTGAAAGAGCTCATAAGGGCGTTACACTTAGCGTAAAACTAGACATAATTAAGCGTTTCGATCGTGGTGAACGAAGTAAGGACAAAGTGAGTTTGGCTTGTGGAAGTTGACGAAGATGATGTTGAAGAGGTTTTGGCATCCCATGAACAAGAACTGATAGATGAAGAGCTGATGCAGTTGGAAGAGGAAAGGATAACAATCGAAACCGAATGAGTAATGATAAAGTACGACTTTAATTTTGAAAGGGTACGTAGGTTTAGGGGATATTTGCAGGATGGTTTGAGTCCTTACAAAGAACTGTGTGATAGAAAAATACGCGAGGCTCAGCAGACAAGCAAGCCTTCCACATCAGCCACAGCAGGCGACGAACCTCGACCTTCGACATCGAGGTGGGCAGTCATAGGAGAAGATGACGAGATGACACCCCAGTGTCCCACCACCCCAACACCCAGGCTGATTTGTGGAGAATGCAGCAGTAGCTGGGAGACACACAGTACATCTTTAAGAAAAAAGGCGATGCAATCGCCTTTGATCTGGGCCGACAATTACGTGCCGAGTGGCACCTAATTAATTAGCATGTTTATTTCGGCTTTTTTCTTAAAGATGTGCTGTGTGCCTCCCGGCTACTGCTGTACCCCTGCATGCTTCGCGGCAATGTATCGGTCGGCGGCCTGGAGGGTGGGGGCCACTGCACCACCCAAACTCCGACAAGTCTAACACACCATCATCAGTGTGCTCCGTGCTTCCCAATTCCGGTAAGTGATACTACACTGTACATACATTATTTCTACTTTATATTGGCTGTGTATTTTTATGTGTTATTTGGTATGATTTGGCAGCTTCATAGTTTAAAGGTTACTGGAGAGCACTTGCGCCGTGTTTTTGCCGATGGCGCTTGCGTGAGATTTTCGCTATGGAGAACAGTTCAGGCAATGATTGTGGAAAAGTATTTCTACTTTATATAAGTTGTGTATTTATCATATCATTCCTGCTTTTACTATATGTTACTGTTATTTTAGGTTTTATGTGTTATTTGGCATGATTTGGTAGGTTATTTTTGAGTCTGCGAATGCTCACAAAATTTTCCCATATAAATAAATGGTAATTGCTTCTTCGCTTTACGACACTCCGGCTTACGAACCATTTCATAGGAACGCTCTACCTTCGGATGGCGGGGGAAACCCGTACAAAAGTCTGAAAGCATGTACCACCAGGCTCAAGGACAGCTTCTACCCTGCTGTTAACAGACTCCTATTCTGACCCCTTATACAATAAACTCCTGATTTCCCAGTCTCCCTCATGACCTTTGCACCTCGTCTACCTGCTCTGCACCTTCTCTGTAACTGTAATGTTATTCTGATTTCTCTGTACCATGGTGAATGTATAAAATTTAATTTAGAGATACCACACAGTAACAGGCCCTTTTGGTCCAACGACCCTGCGCTGTCCAATGGCCATCATGTGTCTGTAACCTATTAACCCGAACGTCTTTGGATGGTGGGAGGAAACTGGAGCATGTAGAAGAGTAGAGCAGAGGAACAGGCCATTTGGCCCACAATGTTGGGCCGAACCAGCTAAAAAGCAAATCAACACCCAAACACTAATCCCTCCTACCTATGCCATGTCCATATCCCTCCATCGTCCTTACATCCATGGGCCTATCCAAGCATCTCTTAAAAGCCTCTGATGTATTTGCCTCTACCACCACACCAGGCAGTGCACCCCAGGCATCCATGACTCTCTGAGTGTAAATTTACCCCTCACATCCACCTCTCACCTACCCCCTCTCACTTTCAATGCATCCCTCCGGTATTAGTCACCTCAACCCTGGGAAACACAGATACTCTCTGTCCAGTCTATCCACGCCTCTCATAGCCTTGTAAACCTTTATCAAATCTTCTCTTTTGAACTCAAAGCCTCGACTAATAAAAGCAAGAATTCCATAGCCTTCTTAACCAACTTAAAGCCCTCTGTAGCCATTTTCCTCTTTTTCTGTAATTTAGTTTTTATTGAAGTTCATCAACAAACAAAACTTTCCATAAGATGTATTTCAGATACTGTACATATATATAATATAGTCATATTTGTCACAAATCTCCACATAATATTTATCTGAGGTATACACTTATAGAAAGGAGAGGAAAGAAAGAAGAATCAAAAGAAGAAAACTATGTACCAAGTTAGGAGTGATTATTTTTTAACAACATATTCATTGACTTGTGAGAATAAAATCAAGCCTATGAAGTTTTCTTTCTCTTTTTCTCTCTCTCCTTTTTCTCCCTCTGTCCCTCTCACTATACCCCTTGCCCATCCTCTGGGTTTCCCGCCCCCCCCCACTTTTCTTTCTCCCTAGGCCTCCTGTCCCATGATCCTCTCATATCCCTTTTGCCAATCACCTGTCCAGCTCTTGGCTCCATCCCTCCCTCTCTTGTCTTCTCCTATCATTTCAGATCTCCCCCTCCCCCTCCCACTTTCAAATCTCTTACTAGCTCTTATTTCAGTAATCCTGACGAAGGGTCTCGGCCCGAAACGTCGACTGTACCTCTTCCTAGAGATGCTGCCTGGCCTGCTGTGTGACTTTTGTGTGTGAGGCCTATGAGGTGTTATGTAGTTAAACCATTTTTCCCAGTATGAATCAAATTGTTCCAACTTATGACTAACAGATGCTGTTATCTTCTCCATTTTGTAAATGTCCATTGTAATTTCCATCCATACATTTAAAGTTGGGCTCTCCTGTGATAACCATTTCCTGGTAAGGGTCTTTTTACCAGCCACCAGCAGTATATTCATTAAATATTTATCTCTTTTCAACCATTCTTGAGGTATATACCCAAAATATATGGTCTTACTTTCTAAGGGTATTTCACATTTAAAGATGTCTTGTAGGGCATTGTGTATCGCACTCCAATAGTTTTTGATAATGGGGCATTCCCAGAAAGTATGATAATGGTTTGCATTTTGATTTCCACAATTTCTCCAGCAAACAGGGAGGTTACTATCAAATTGGGATTTCTGAGAGGGTGTAATAAAATATCTTATCAAGTTTTTCCACCCGAACTCCCTCCATTTCTGTGAACTGGTACACTTCCATTGATACCTCCATTCTTCATTATCCATTCTTCCTCAGATATTATCATCTCTGTAGCCATTTTCAATGAGCTATGAACTTGGATTCCAAGATATCTCTGCTCAGCAACACTGCTAATGCCTTGCTCTTAAAAGTGTACTGTCTCCTTGTACTTACCCTACCAAGGTGCAACACTTCACATTTATCTGGGTTAAAACTCCATCTGCCATTTCTCTGCCCATATCTGCAACTGGTCTCTATGGTGTTGTATTCATTGCCAGTCTTCTACACTGTCCACAATTCCACCAATCTTGGTATCATCTGCAAATTTACTAACCCATCCATCTACATATTCAATAAGGTCATTTTATGCATTACAAACAGCAGAGTTCTCAGCATAGATCCCTGCGGAACATCACTAATTACAGACCTCCAGCTTGAAGAAGCTCCTTTAAACACTACCCCCTGACTTCTATATGCAAACCAGTTCTGAATCCAACAGCCAGTTCACCACAGATCCCATGCATCTTCTGAATTAGTCTCCTATGAGGGGCTTTGTCAAACGCCTTACTGAAATAATATTCACTGCCCTACCCTATCAATCTCACGTCAACTTGTCAAAAAACTCAAATCAAATTGGTAAGACAAGACTTGCCCTGCACAAATCCATGCTGGCTCTCCACAATTAGGCCATGGGATTCCAAATGCTCATATATCCTATCCCTAAGAATTTTCTCCAGCAATTTCCCTACAACTGACATGAGATTCTCCAGTCTATACTTCCCAGAATTTACCCTTGTTCCCTTCTTAATTAGAGATATGACATTAGCCACCCACCAGTCCTCTGGGACCTCTCGTATGGCTAGACGGGACACAAAGACCCCAGTCAAGAGCCCAGCAATCTCATCTCTTGCCTCCTTCAATAACTCGGGGTAAATCCCATCAGGTGGGGACTTATCCTCCTTATAAGTCATTAGGAGACCCAACACTTCCTCCTCCTTGACCCCTAAATGTCCCAATGTAATTATACACTCAGCACTGATCTCCTGGTCATTTTCCTTGGTGACTACTGAAGTCAAATATTCATTAAGCACCTCACTCACATTCTCTGCATCTGAGGAAATGCTACTGCCTTTATCCTTGAGTGGCCCCACCTTCTCCCTAGTTATCCCTTTAATCTTGATGTGTGTATGCATGCCTTGGGAGTCACCCTAATCCTACTTGCCAGACTCTTCATGGGCCCTCCTGGCATTTTAATTCCCTTTCGTTCTTTTCTGGCTACTTTATACTCATTGTGTGCTTTGTTTGACCCTGATTTCTGAAGTTTTACATAAGAGTCACAGCAGCAAAACAGGCCCTTCAGCCCATCTAGTCCATGCAAAAACTATTTACACTGCTTACTCCCAATGACCTGCAGCGGGACCATATCCCTATCTACGTACCTTTCCAAACTTCTCTGTAACGTTGAAAATGAGCTTGCATGAACTACTTGTGCTGGCAGCTCATTCCACACTTTTCCTTTCTTCTTAACTAAATTCATCACCTCTCTGGACATTCAAGATTCTCTTATCTTTCTATTCACGCCCTTCCTTCTAACATGAACATACCTTGCCTGTACACTGTGCAATTGATCTTTAAAATCCCTTCACATATCTAACATGGACTTGTCAGAGGAAAGATATTCCCAATTAACCTTTCTTAGTTCCTGCCCAGTGCTCTTGTAATTTGCCCTACTCCAATTTAAAACCTTCCCACAAGGACCATACCTATCCTTATCTAAACCTATCCTGAAAGATAAAGAGGTGTGGTCACTGTTCACCCAAAGGTCAGTCACCTGGCCAGGCTCAACACCAGGTCCAGTATGACCCATCATCTCTTTGGACCATCTACATATTGACTTAAGGATCCTTCCAGGACACATTAAAACCCTTGCCCTAAGAAGGTGTCAGTACCTCCAGCTGAACTCCAGTATTGAGCATAAGAGCTGGAATGTTATGATGAGGTTGTGTAAGGCATTGGTGAGGCTGAATCTGGAGTATTGTGTTCAGTTTTGGTCACCAAATTACAGGAAGGATATTAATAAGGTTGAAAGAGTGCAGAGAAGGTTTACAAGGATGTTGCCGTGACTTGAGAAACTCAGTTACAGAGAAAGGTTGAATAGGTTAGGACTTTATTCCCTGGAGTGTAGAAGAATGAGGGGAGATTTGATAGAGGTATATAAAATTATGATGGGTATAGGTAGAGTGAATGCAAGCAGGCTTTTTCCACTGAGGCAAGGGGAGAAAAAAAACCAGAGGACATGGGTTAAGGGTGAGGGGGGTAAGGTTTAAAGGGAACATTGGGGGGGCTTCTTCATATAGAGAGTGGTGGGAGTATGGAATGAGCTGCCAGACGAGGTGGTAAATGCGGGTTCTTTTTTAACATTTAAGAATAAATTGGACAGATACATGGATGGGAGGTGTATGGAGTGATATGGTCCGTATGCAGGTCAGTGGGACTAGGCAGAAAATAGTTCGTCACAGCCAAGAAGGGCCAAAAGGCCTGTTTCTGTGCTGAACTTTTTCTATGGTTTCTAACTCTGTCTTTTTGTGTGTTTTCCCCCTGGGTGTCAGTCTGTGGTTTTGTATTGCCATATGCTCGTTTGTTTTCATGCCCCATGTGCTCCTGTCCCCACTCCTGCTCTACTCCGGCCCCTGTATTACTGAGTACTCCGTCTCTCACCTGTTTCTCATTATTACCTGTATTGCTGCCACCTGTGTCTCATTGTGCTCCACCTATCATCTGTCTCTCTGTTTATTGCTCAGTGTATTTCAGTCCTGTGTTTTCACCTGTTTGTTGTCAGATTGTGCCAGTGAATTCTCCTGAGCCTTTCCAGCATTTGTATCTGTACTCTGCTTGTCTGAATATCGACTCTGCCCACTTCCCTATTCTGGTTTTTGGATTTCTCTGGATGTTTTGATCTCTGTGTGAACTCTGACGCTGACTTTGTTGCCCCTCTGGATTTGCTACTCAGTAAATATCACAGTGTGCACAGTACTGGGTCTGCGATCGGGTCCCTGCTTCGGCGTCCTGACAGGAGGTCCCAGTTTATATTAGCAAAGTTGAAACCCCCCATGACAATAACCCTATTATTTTTACACATTTCCTGAATCTGATTACACATCTGTTCCTCAATGTCCTGGTGGCAATTGGTTGGTTGGTTGGTTGGTTGGTTGGTTGGTGGGTGGGTGGTCTGTAGTACTATCCCATCAGTGTTATTGCACCCTTCCTATTTTGGAGTTCTCCCTAAATGGACTCTGAGTCTGACCCCTCTGCTGGGTGCAGCTGTGATATTGTCTCTGATTAGCAGTGCAGCTCCACTCCCTCCTTTACCTCCTCCTATCGTTCTTAAAATTTCAAAAACCCGGTACATTAATCACCCATTCCTGCCCCTCTCTCAGCCAAGTTTCATTAATGGCCATAACATCGTACAGTTCCATGTACTGATTCATGCTCCAAGTTTATTATCCTTACCCATAATACTTGTAGCATTAAAGCATATATACTTCAAACTATCCAATATCATACCATTTCAATTTTGCCTTTTAATGCTTTTCTTGACATCTACCATAAATTCCGGCGTACAAGTTGAGAATTTGGCCCTAAATTTTGGACCCAAAATTAGGGGTCGGCTTAAACAGAGGGTGCCAACTTTAGAAAAACGAATACTTGGAAGATAGGTCGTATTTACTGGCTGTTTTTGAGTCAAATACAAAAGAAAATGCAAATACTTATGAAATCTACACAAAAGAAAAGATCTACAAAACGCATTCTGTTTCTCAATTTACTTGTACACACTGTTGTTGTCAAATGTTCTCTGAAACTCTCACACTCTTCATTATCTGACTCTCTGAAAATCGCGTCCCATTCTTCGGCGCATGAATTCTTTGAATGGTTTGTTTAAACTCACATCTAGTGGCTGGAGCACCGACGTCAAACCACCGGGGACGACTGCAATGTCCGTATTTTCTGCTTTCATTGCTGCTTTTGTCTCACCTGACAAGTGCGCTTTGAACGTGTCCCAGACTTTTCCTTCCTGAAACCTTCGGGAAGTCGACGCCACACCTCCTTAACCCACTTTGTCCATTCAGCCATGTTCTTGAACATAAACAACACCCCGTGGGAATTTTTCTTTCTTTGGGAATGTTTTCCTCTTAAAAATCACCATCATGTCAGCCATACACGTTAACATGACAGTAAAATGTTGCTTCTCGTGTCCAGTTGTTTTGACAAGGACTGTTTTCTCCCCCTTCTGATTGACAGTGTGGTTGCCAGCAAAATCAAAGAACATTGGTGTCTCGTCCATGTTACCAATAAGTGAGAGCGGGTAAAAATGTGCCTTTTGATGCTTGATAACAAACGATTGGAAGGCCGTAATCTTATTCTCAAGGTCGCTTGGCAACTTCTGAGCAATCTTTGTTTTTTGTCTCAACACAAGATCACGTCTATTCACAAATTGGGTGCACCGACTTCGCGTAGCTTTGAAATTTCTGCTGACCTCACAGTGTTTTTCGGCCCATTTCAACAGTTGAACACGAATCATTTCTCTGGTAACAGTGTATCCAGACGGTCGCTGGTGATTCACCCACTCTAAAACTTTTTCTTCCAGTTCTGGCCACTGGCATGTTTTCCCGCGGTTTGCACAGTTCGTCTTTGGCATTTCCCTCAGCGTGTCCTCTGCCTTTCTCCACTCTCTCACTTGTTTCTCGTTTACACTAAACTTCTTAGCAGCTGCAGAATTATTCGTTCCTTTAGCAAAATCAACAACCTTCAGCTTGAAGCCAGCATTATATTGCATTCGTTTTAGTCCTCTGTACATGGTGGTCGCAAACTCAATACTGAGTACACGTACTGATCCCGCCACCCCGTGTTATATTTTAACGAGATTGTGATGGGCGCTAAATGGTTTCAAGGGGGTTACATTTCAGAGGATTCTTTACCATTGGGAACCTAATCCAAAACTTCCCTCCCTGATTTACTTATTAAGAATTCGCTTATAACGCTCTACAATGTGTAGACCTATTTTCTTAGGAGGTACTGGTTCACAAAATTTCCAGGTTCAAAATCCGGCAAAGCTGAGTACCGCGGTTAAATCAAAAACCTCTACAAAAGGGGTCGGCTTATACACCGGGATTTACTGCACTTTCCTGGAGGAAACTCACGTGGTCACGGGGAACACATCCTTGCAGACAGCAGTGGGAGTGAACCTGTGTTACTAGCACTGTAAAACGCCATGCTAACCACCACGCTACCAAGCTGCCCCACTTCTGTTTTAAAATGGTCTGTACATCTGGCATGAAAAACTAAAGTTTTCTCTGTACCTCGGTACACGTAACAATGATAAACGAATTTCCAACGTGTGGTGGGAGGGTTTGGTGTGAATGGTGAGGGCTACGACCAGAGAAGGGTTTAGGAGCAGGGAGATACACAATGGCATGATCAAAGTTTGGTTACTGTAGGTGGAAAGGGGGAGAACACTCCAAGCAGGAGCAGAGGGCCTTTCAGTTCCACGCAGGGCCGAATGGTGAAAGCATGACATACCTGCAGGAGAAGGTCGTGCATCGAGGGCACTTGTATTTTGCTTCCACAGCCCCACACGTTTCACACCTGTTGGACACAAAGGAAAACCGTCACATCTAAACCTACTCTGGAGACAATAAGACCATAAGAGATAGGAGCAGAATTAGGCCATTTGGCCCATCAAACCTGCCCTGAAATTCCATCATGGCTGATTTATTATCCCTCTCAACCACAGTCTCCTGCCTTCCTGTGCTGTACCCTCTGGTCCGACACTCCTCTGCTGTAGGAAACATCCTCGCCAACACCCACTGTATCTGGGTCTTTCAATACTTGGTAGGTTTCAATGAGATTCCCTTTCATTTTTCTAAACTCCAGTGAGTACAGAACCTGAGCCATCAAACACTCCTCATAAAAATCTTTCATTCTCTGGATCATTCCTGTGAACCTCCTCTGAACCCTCCCCGATGACAGGACAGCATTTCTTAATAAAGGGCCCAAAACGGCTCACAAAACTCCTAGTGCGGTCTGACCAGTGCCTTATAGAGCCTCAGCTACGTCCTTGTCCTCTGGAAATGAGTGGGCTCTTTCAGCACAATAAGCCGTGCTACCCAGCGACACACTAATTTAACCTCAGCCTTGGACAATTAACCTACTAACCGGTGTGTCTTTGGACTGTGGGAGGAAACCCGCACACACACGGGAAGAGCATAGAAACCCCTCACAGGCAGCACCAGAACTGAACTCCGAACTCCGACACCTGAGCTGTGATAGTGTCGTGCCAACCACCATGTTACTGTGGTGCCACGTTGATGTTGTTGTCCCCTTTCCGTGCCGCGTGGCACTTTGGGCAGCAACCTTGCCTCATTATTTCCATCTTGCACTGCCTTTTTACATGGTCTTCGGCACACACATATATAACTAAGGCACCTGAGACGTTTGAATACTGCATTTGTCAATGTGGAGCAGAGAGCCAGTTCGTAAACCTGGCAGGAGCAAAGGATGTTGGGAGTGGTGGGGGTGGAGCGCCAGAGGAGGGGTGTGGGACAGGTGGCAGACAAGGAGAGCCAGGGGTGGGGGTGGCATGAGTGCAGGTACACCCAGCCCTGAGACACCAGGTAACATCATTTGATTCTAAACAATTGGTTTATTGATCATTACAGAACGTCTCTCTGGTGCTTCCCTCTCCCTCCCCCTTTTCCTAACCATGATTCCCCTCTCCCTGCCCCCTTCCCACTCTCAGTCCACAATAGAGACCCGTATCAGAATCAGGTCTGTCATCACTCACACACTGCATGTTATGACATATGTTTTGTTTTTGTGGCAGCAGTACAGTGCAATACACAAAATCACCACAGAACTGTACAAAAGTCTTAAGCACCCTAGCTATATATAGGTGCCCAAGACTTTTATACAGTAGTATATCTATTGCCACCTTAAAACATATCCAACAATCAAGCCTTCATCTCCCTCAGAGATTCTCTGTCTTCTGAGAGAAATCCCTATGCACCTCAGTTTTAAATGGCCAGCACGTGGTTTTCACGTCATGGAAACTGCCCCCCCCCCAGACTCTGTCTGCACGTACCACCAGGCTCACGCAGATTCTCTCCCACTGTTGTAAGACTAATGAACGGTCTCCCACACGATAAGATGGACACTTGATCTTACAATCTTCCTCGTTATGACCTTGCATCTCATCGCCTGCCTGCACTGCACTTTGTAAGTATGAAGTAAATATATTATCAAAGTACATAGTATATCATCATCATTATGTGCCGAGTTGTGTTTGACGTGGGCGATCGTGGTCTTTCCATGACCTTGATTGTTCTTGGCAAATTTTTCTACAGAAGTGCTTTGCCATTGCCTTCTTCTGGGCAGTGTCTTTACATGACGGGCGACCCCAGCCATTATCAATACTCTTCAGAGATTGCTTGGCGTCAGAGGTCACATAACCTGGACTTGTGATATGCACCAGCCACTCATGCGACCTGCTCCCATGGCTTCACGTGACCCTGACCGGGAGGGGAGTGGTGGGAGTAAGTAGATGCTACACCTTGCCTGAGGGTGACCTGCAGGCTACTGGAGGGAAAGAGTGCCTTACACTTCGTTTGGTAGGACGCCCCACCACCCAGCGTACTGTATATGTCACCAATACTACCCTGTCATCCATTTCCTTGCAGTCAATCACAGGAAAATGAACACACTTTCTCTGTAACTGTAACACTTTATTCTGCATTCTGTTACTGATTTACCTTGTGCTACCTCAGTGCACTGACGTGTTGAAATGATCTGAATGGATGGCAGGGAAAACAATGTCTTTCACAATACCTCAGTAATAGTGATAACAATAAACTAATTTATTTACTTGTTTTATAGATATGCCCCTTTACTTGAGTGGAAATGTGAGGGGTGACCTCATTGAAACCAGGCCTCAGTAGAGTGGATGTGGAGAGGATGTTTCCTCTGGTGGGAGAGTCTAAGACCAGGGGACACAGCCTCAGAATAGAGGGGCGTCCTTTTAGAATGCTCATGAGGAGGAATTTATTTCACCAGAGTGTGGCGAATCTTTGAAATATGTTGTCACAGGCAGCTATGGAGGACAAGTGTTAACGAATATTTAAGACACAGGTTGATAGATTCTTGATTGGTCAGGGTATGAAGGGCTACGGGGAGAAGGCACGAGATTGGCGCTGAGAGGAAAAATGGATCAGCCATGATGAAATGGAGACGTAGACTCGATGGGCCAAATGGCCTAATTCCACTCCTAAATCTTATGGTCTAACAGACGGGAAGCCATCTACTTCACTGCCCCATCATGGCCGATTTATTATCAGAGGGCACAGACTCAGAACAGAGGAATGTACATTTAGAACAGGAATGAGGAGGAATTTCTTTAGCCAGAGGGTGATGAATCATTGCCAGACAGCTGTGGAGGCCGAGTCAGTGGGTATATTTAAAGTGGAGGTAGTTAGGTTTTTGATTAGTCAGGGGGTCAAAGGTCACAGACAGAAGGCAGGAAAATGAAGTTAGGAGGGATAATCAGCCAAAATAGAATGGTGGAGTACAGCTGATGGGCTGAATGGCCCAATTCTGTGCCAGTAATGTGCAAAAATCTTGGGCGTCCATGTACAGCCAGGGTGCTAAAGACTGTAGTAATTTCATGTATTGCACTGTACTGCTGCCAACAAAATAAACAAATTTCATGACATATGTGAGTGGTGATAAACCTGATTCTGATATAGGTCTCTATTGTGGTGGGGGAGGCAGGGAGAGGGGAGCAAGTGGGAACCACCAGGGACACATTCTGTAATAGTCAATAAACCAATTGTTCAGCATCAAATGACCTTGCCAGGTGTCTCAGGGCTGGGTGTGTCAGCACCCACTTCACCTCCAGTCCTGGCACTCCTTCTCTGCCACCTGTCCCACACCCCTCACATGGCGTTCCACCCTTTCCATTCCCAACATCCTTTGTTCCAGCCAAATTTACAAACACGCTCTCTGCTCCTCGTTGACAAATACAGTACTGTATGTCTTATCCACACCATCAAGCTCCCTTAGCTTATACGTTTGGAAAAGGACACCCTTCAGCCTAATTCCAAAGAACTGGGAACCAAAGTATCTAGCCTACCTCGATAGAACAACCCTCTCATCCCAGGAATGAGCCCAGTGAATGTATCTTGCTGTGATTTTCAGAAGTCACAACAGTATAGCGCAGGAACGGGCCCTGCGGCCCACCATATATGTGCCGAACATGATGCCAAATTAAAACTCAATCTCTTGTGCCTGACCTGATTCATTTCTCTTCATTTCCTGTATGTCCATACATCCCTGTAACAGCCTCTTAAACACGTTACCATATCTGCTTCCACCACCACTCCCGGCCATCTGCTCCAGATACAGAAACCTCAAGTCCCACACCGTCAAGTTCAGGAACAGCTACTTTGGTTCAAGAGCACAACTCTGATTCAAAGGTCCAAAGTACATTTATTATCAATGTATACAGCATACAACCCTGAGATTTGTCTTCCCCACTAACTGCCACAAAACAAAGAAACACCATGGAACCCGTTCAAAGAAAAACATCAAACACTCAACGTGCAAAGGACAAATCATGCAAACAGCAAAAACCAAAAAGAACACAGAATACAAACATCACACCACAGTCACTGACACAGTCTGGGAATGTTCAGTTCCGTTTAGCGCTGTGCTGTGTGTTTCGTTGGCTGTAGGCCACGGAGTCGGTCTGCCACAATCAAAATCACGCAAAACAGCAAAAAAAAGGAGTGATCGGAAACCAGAAACACATAACATCAACTGCAGAGTCCAGTCCACAAGCCACATTGCCCAAGACCCAAGACTCCGGCACCATCTTCCGACAGCATCAATAGGGAGGGGATGGGAGAGGGAGACCAGTCAAACAAAGGCACCTTCTCTGAGGAGCAGCAAGTAAGAACGAGACAGAGACTGGCACATGCAAGCACCCTAATCACCACAGTGTAGCTGCACAGTGGCCATACGAGCATTGAAAACTCAAATGGACTTCGTATTTTTGTCTAATCATTTCTTGTAAAAATTGTGTATAATTTATACACAATGCTGGAAGGAATAAACAGCTAATATTTCAGGACAAGACCTTTCATCAGTCCTGATGAAGGGTCATGGGCCAAAACGTCAACTGTTTATTCCTCTTCATAGATGCTGCCTGACCTGCTGAGTTCCTCCAGCATTTTGTGTGTGTTGCTCAGGGATTTCCAGCATCTGCAGAATTTCTTGTGTTTCTATCTAATTTTTTTTTGTGTGAGTGTTGCTTAAATGTAATGCTGGGGATTTATAAGGCATCGGTCAGACCACACAGATTATTGTGAACAGTTCTGGGCCCTTTACTCTAAGAAAAAATGTGCTGGCTTTGGAGAGGATCCAGAGGAGGTTCACGTGAATGATCCGAGGAATGAAAGGGTTAACATATGAGCAGTGTTTGATGGCTCTGGGCCTGTAGTCGCTGGAGTTTAGAAGAACGCGACAGCGCCTCATTGAAACCTACTGAATATTGAAAGGCCTAGATAGAGAGGATGTGGAGAGGATGTTTCCTTTACTGGGAGAGTCTTAGACCGGACAGCATAGTCTCGTACAGAAGGTCGTTCCTTTAGTATAGAGATGAGGAGGTATTTCTTTAGGCACAATGGCTGTGGAGGCCAAGACATTGAGTATATGTAAAGTGCAGGTTGATAGTTAATTAGTCAGGGTGTCAAAGGTTACGGGGAGAAGGCAGGAGAGTGAGGTTGAGAGGGAAAATAAATCAGCCATGATGGAATGGCAGAGCAGATAGGCCGAGTGGCCTAATTCGTCTGTCTTGTGGTCTTCTCTAATCCTGCTGCAAGGTTTACATTCCATCTGTGGTTACAAGTACCACTTCAGTGCAAAAGAAATTGCCCTAACTTTCACCTTCTGACCTTAAATGCACACCGTTCATTATGTGACATTTCCACTCTGATGGCCTACCTTATCTATAGCTCTGGTAAATCTTCTATCAGATCTCCCCTCACCCTCTGCTGTTGCAGAGAAAACAACCCAAGCTTGCCCAACTCCTTATAGTTCAAACCCTCCAATCCAGCCAGTATCCTAGTGAATCTCTTCAAAGCCTTTCTCTAAATGCACAGAATGCTCAAGGTCAGCCAAAATCCACCTTATTCGTCCAACTCCCTGATTAAAGTGGGTGCAGCTTACCCATGTCTCATCAGATTCTGAAGGTAATGATGGACTGAGCTTGTTCTCCTTCTACATTTCACTGTCTCTGTCCCCCCGCCAAATCAAAACACAAACTGCCACACTCCGCTTTACTGACCTAAACAGACCCTTCAGCCCATCTAGTCCGTGCCAAACTGTTACTCTGCCATAACAGATATTATATCCCACTGACCTGCACCTGGGCCATAGCCATACGTACCTATGCAAACTTCACTTACACGTGAAATCAAACCCGCATCCACCACTTGTGCTGGCAGCTCGTTCCACACTCTCACCACCCTCTGAGTGAAGAAGCTCCCACTCATGCTCCACTTAAATATTTTACTTTTCACCCTTAACCCATAACCTCCATGTCTACTCTCATCCAATCTCAGCGGAAAAAGCCTGCTTGCATTTGCCCTATTAATACCCCTCATAATTCTGAATACCTCAATCAAATCTCCCCTCCTCCTACACTCCAGGGAATAGTCCTAACCTATTCGACTCACTCAAGTCCTCACGTCCTGCCAATATCCTTGTAAATTTTCTCAGTACTCTTTCAATCTTTCCTGTAGGTAGATAGAGCATATTACAACACGCTACAGGCCCTTCAGCCCACGATGTTGTGTTGACCCTTTAACCTACTATGATCAATCTAACCATTCCCTCCCGCGGAGCCCTCTATTTTTCTTTCAACCACGGGCCTACCTAAGAGTCTCTTAAATGTCCCTAATGTATCTGCCCCTACCACCACCTCTGGTACCATGTTCCACATACCCACCACTCTGTGTGAAATAAAACTGGCCTCAACACCCCCCACCCCATATTTTCCTCCCAACACCTTAAAATTATGCCCCCTTGTGTTAGCCATTCTGCCCTGGGAAAAAGTGTCTTGCTGCCCACTCCATCAATGCCTCTTATCATCTTGTACAGCTCTATCAAGTCATCTCTCATCCTCCTTCACTCCACAGAGAAAAGTCCTAGCTCACTCATCCTATCCTCATACGACAAGCTCTCTAATCCAGGCAGCATCCTGGTAAATCTCCTCTGCACCCTCTCTAAAGCTTCCACACCCTTCCTATAGTGAGGTGACCTGAAATGCACATGATACTCAAAGTGCAGTCTAACCAGGGTTTTAGAGAACTGCAGCAGACGTTTAGAGAAGCACATGAATGCGAGATAGAACAGTGCGGACATTGGGTAGGCAGAAGAGATTAGATACATAACATGCCAACTCAATAAACGAGAAATTCTGCAGGTTCTGGAAATCCAGAGCAACAAACACAAAATGTTGGAGGAACTCAGCAGGTCGTGCAGCACCAATGGAAATGACCAAACGGTTGATGCTTTGGGCCAAGACACTTCTTCAGGACTGGAAAGGGAGGGGGGAGATGCCATAATAAAAAGGTGTGTGGTGGTGGGAGGGGGGAAAGGAGGATAGTTAGAAGGTGATAGGTGAAGCCAGGTAGGTAGGAAAGGTAAAGAGTTGGAGAAGAAAGAATGTGAATGGAGAGGAGAGTACAGCATAGGAGAAAGGGGAGGAGGAGGGGACTGGGGAGGTGAGAAGAGGAGGGAATTTTTTTTACTGGAAAGAGAAATCAATAGTCATGCAATCAGGTTGGAGGGTACCCAGAGGGAACATAAGGTGTTGCTCCTCCACCCTGAGGGTAGCCTCATCTTGGCACAAAAGGAGGCCATGGACCGACATGATGGAATGGAAATGGGAATGGAAATTGGAATTGGAATTAAAATATTAGGCCACCGGGAAGTTACGCTTTCGGTGGATGGAGCAGAGGTGCTCGACGAAGCGGTCCCACAATTTACAGTGGGTCTCACCAATGTAGAGGAGGCCGCATTGGGAGCACTGGTGACAACAGGTGAGGTCAGCTGGTTCTCAGTGTTGCCTCACCTGGATGGACTGTTTGGGGCCCTGAATGGAGGTGAATCGTCAGGTGTAGCATTTAGACCAACCGCTGGGATAAGTACATCAGTAACCAAGAGATTAAACAAAAGACCAGCTTTAATTACCTTGGTAGCTTTATATCACAAGATGCTAGAGGTAAAGTAGAAATAAAAAGAAGAATTGCCAAAACCATCTTCCAAAAAATGAAACCCAGTTTTACCAACAGACACATTTCTATGACAAGGCTTAGGCTACTAAAATGTTGTATCTGGTCAATCTTGCTGTGTGCTTCCGAAACATGGCGGGACTGTCATATGTTGAAAGATTGGAGCGACTGGGCTTGTATACACTGGAATTTAGAAGGATGGGAGGGGATCTGATTGAAACATATAAGATTATTAAGGGATTGGACACGCTAGAGGCAGGAAACATGTTCCCGATGTTGGGGGAGTCCAGAACCAGAGGCCACAGTTTAAGAATAATGGGTTGGGTAGACCATTCAGAACAGAGTTGAGGAAAAACTTTTTCACACAGAGGGTTGTGGATCTGTGGAATGCTCTGCCTCAGAAGGCAGTGGAGGCCAATTCTCTGGATTCTTTCAAGAAAGAGTTAGATAGAGCTCTTAAAGATAGCGGAGTGAAGGGATATGGGGAGAAGGCAGGAACGGGGTACTCATTGTGGATATCAGCCATGACCACAGTGAATGGCAGTGCTGGCTTGAAGGGCCGAATGGCCTACTCCTGCACCTATTGTCTATAACACCAGAACTCCAAAGAAACTTAGAAGCAAAAGAAATGTGGTTTCTTAGAAGAATGCTGAAAATATCATATAGAGATAGGGTAACTAATGAGACAGTACTCCAACGTGCCCATACAAAAAGATCTTTAATGAGAACATTAAATGAGAGGAAATTTAAATTCCTGGGCCATGTCATCAGAAGGGGAGAAATAGAATGCCTTACATTACAAGGCCGTATGCCTGGGAAACGCGGAACAGGAAGGCAAAAAAGAAAATATATGGACACTGTGAAAGAACTAACAGATCTAAGTGTACGAGATATCATTGACGCTGCGAGGGATCATTCGATGTGGAGAGCCATGATCGCCCAAGCGTGTAACACGCAAGGCACATGAAGAAGAAGCTGGGATAAGTGCCGGGAGGGACAAATGGACAAGGGAACCACAGAGGGAGTGATCCTTGCGGAAAGCAGAAACGAGGGAATGATGGTTTGGTGGCAGGATCCTTTTGCAGGTAGCAGAGGTTACAGAGTATGATGTGTTGGATGCAGAGATGGTAGGTGAGGACAAGAGGAACTCTGTCCCTGTTAAGGCAGTGGGATGAGTGTGACCATTCAGGAACTGGAGGAGATGTGGGTGAGGGCAGCATCAATGGCGTAGGATGGTGAACACCTTCCTTTGCAGGAGGGCAATTGTGAAGTTCTGGAAAGAAAAGCCTCATCCTGGGAACAGATGCAGCAGAGAGCAAGGAACTGAGAGAAGGGATAGTATTTTTACAGCAGAGAGGGTGGGAACAGCTACAAGTCCTGTAATCAATACATTAAGTTATGAAGGTCAATGTGCCAAAAGCTCTCTCGACACCACTTTTCAGGAGTTACGGATTTGTGTTTCCGGATCCCCCTGTTACTGTAACAAGGATCGGTGGGGGAGGACACAGACCCTATGCCATGTCCCGTGGACTACTCACCGCGACAGGGAGAGCTTGCTTTTCACGGCCGTTATCTGCTGCACCGCGGTCACTGACGCCGGTTCCGCGCTCGCGGTCATTTCTGCATCCTCTAAGCTCGTGCTCGGCCCCGGGAGCGCGCGCGCCGCTGCCCCTTCCAGCCGCACGGGCACGGCCGCGCCATCGAGCCGTGTGCACGGCTCCGGGCTGGCGCACCGTCCCGCTGGCCTGGAGCCGGGCTCCGCGCTTGGACTCGGGGCCGGTCCTCCCAGGATCCCAGCTGATCCTCCAGCGCTCAGGTTCCGGCCTACCGTCGGCGGACCTCCGGCACCCGGTGTCGGTCCTCCCAACAGGTTCAGCATCGGTCCTCCTAGCTCCGCCGTCTCTCCGCCCTCCATGCCTGGCACCGCGTGGAGCCGCCGGCTGGGCGTCGGCACCGCTGCGCCCCGCCTCCCCGCAGCCCTTCCGCTTCCTGAAGCCGGCGCAGACCGCTGTGGCCCCGGGGCGGGGATAACTCGGGGAGCGGGGCCTGAGCCCCCGGGGCGGGGACCGGGATAACTCGGGCAGCGGGGCCTGAGCCTCGGGGCGGGGTCGGGGATAACTCGGGGAGCGGGGCCTGAGCCTCGGGGCGGGGTCGGGGATAACTCGGGGAGCGGGGCCTGAGCCTCGGGGCGGGGTCGGGGATAACTCGGGGAGCGGGGCCTGAGCCTCGGGGCGGGGTCGGGGATAACTCGGGGAGCGGGGCCTGAGCCTCGGGGCGGGGTCGGGGATAACTCGGGGGGCGGGGACCGGGATAACTCGGGGAGCGGGGCCTGAGCCCCCGGGGCGGGGAGAGTTGGAGAGCCTGAGGTGCAGCAACTTGGGGGCGCGGAATGGTGAAAAGCGAGGAGCGATGAGAGGAATTTTAAATCAACAACACAAATGCTGGAGAAGCTCAACAGACCATCTATGGGAAAGAGTTAACACAACGTTTCGGGTGGAGATGGAAGGGAAGGGGAGAGGTCAGAGCAAAGAGATGGGGGGAGGCGAGGAGAAGTACAAGGTGATGGGTGAAGCTGGGGTGGGCAGGGGCTGGGAAACATAATGGGCTGGAGAAGGGGGAATCTGATAGGATAGGCCACAGTAGAGAGAGAAGAGGGAGGCAAGGAGATAAGGTGAGGGGGGGAACAGGAATGAGGAATGCTGAAGGAGAGGAGGTTGGGGGGAATTATTGCATTCGAGAAATTGATGTTAATGCCTCAGTTTGGAGGTTACCCAATGGAATATAAGCTGTTCCTCCAGATATAGTAGATATCTCACAGACTTGCAGGTGAAGTGTTGCCTTGCCTGTAGGGACTGTTTAGGGCTCTGAATGGGGAGTGAGGAGGTGTAGAGGCAGGTGTGGAACTTGTTACACTTGCTAAATGCTTGGAGGGAGATCGGGGCCAGTTATCAGCCCAAAATGACTGTTTACTCTTTTAGATAGATATACTTTATTGATCCTGAGGGAAATTGGGTTTCATAACAGCTGCACCAACCAAGAATAGGGCGTAAATATAGCAATACAAAACCTCAAACAAACAAACAAACAATCTCCCCTTCCGTTCCATTCCTGAGGAAAGGTCTTGACCTGAAACATTGACTGTTAACTCTTTCCCATAGATGGCCTGTTGAGCTTCTCCAGCATTTGTGTGTGCTGTTGATTTAAAATCCCTCTCATTGCTCCTCGCTTTTCACCATTCCATAGATGCTGCCTGTCCTGCTGAGTTCCTCCAGCATTTTGTTTGTTTTGCTTGGATTTCCAGCATCTGCAGATTTTCCTATGTTTGGAATTTCAATGAGATGCTTTTTACACGAGAACAGTCGGTGCTGGGAATGGACATGGTGTAGGACTCATTTTCAAGTCTCTCAAAGCAAATTTATTATCAAAGTACATAGATGTCACCATATACAACTAAGATTCATTTTCTTGCAGGCATACTCAATAAATCCAATAGCCATAATAGAATCAATGAAAAACCACACCCAAGAGGATGGGCAAAAACCAAAGTGTAAAAAAGAACAAGCTATGCAAATACAGAAAGAAAGGGAATAGTAGTAGTAAATAAATAAACAAATAACAAGAACATGAGTTGAAGAGTCCTTGAAAGTGAGTTCATAGGTTGTGGGAATATTTCAGGGATGTGGTGAGTGAAGTTATTCAGTTTGGTTCAGCAGCCTGAGGGTTGAGGGAGAATAACTTCTTGAACCTGGAAGCGTGGGTCCTGAGGCTCCTGTACCTCCTTCCTGGTGGCAGCAGTAAGAAGAGAGCATAGCCTGGCAGGTGGGGGTCCCTGACAATAGATGCAACAACACTCCATGTAGATGTACTCAATGGTGGGGCAGGTTTTACCTGTGATGGACTGGGCCATATCGGATTTACTTTTTGGCTGTCACTTGTTTGTCAGTCTTTTGTTCATGCGTAGTTTTATTTGTAAATTCTATTATCTTTCTTTGTTTTTCTGTAAATGCCTGCAAGTAAATGAATCTCAATGAATATATGCATTCATGGCCACTTTATTGGGTACAGCTGTACACTTGCTCATGAATGCAAATATTTAATCAATCGATTATAAATTGCACATTTAAACGGAGATGTTATGTGAAGATTTTTACTCCTCATGTATATGAAGGATTTAAGAAATAAAGGCAATTCAATTCATGTAGCAGCAATTCAATGCATAAATGCATTCAGACGTCTAGAGGCGTAAAGAAGAACAGCACAGAAATAGGCCCTTCGGCCCATCTAGTCTGTAGTGAACCATTTAAACTACCTACTCCCAACCTCCTGCACTGGGACCATTGCCCTCCATCCACATACTTCTCTTAAATATTAAAGTCAAGCTTGCATGCACCACCTGTGCTGGCAGCTCATTCCACACTCTCATGACCCTCTGAGTGAAGAGGTTTCCCCTCATATTCCCCTTAAATTATTCACCTTTCACCCTTAAGCCATGACCTCTAATTGTAGTCCCACCCAACCTCGGTGGAAAAAGCCTGTTTGCATTTACTCTATCTATACCCCTCATAATTTTGTGTACCTCTATCAAATCTGATCTCAATATTCTATGTTATGGATTTGCCTGCTGGCAGCTGATGGAGTAACAGCTCTCTACTGCTGCTCCTAATTTACTTACTTTTCTCTCCAACCTTTTGAAATACTACTGTTAGACGGGATAGTATTTTAATATGACTACCAAAGCAGCTTTGGAAGCTATTACAGGCTCAATTCAAAAGCTTACTGAGGAGTTTCAACAGTTCAGAAAAGAAATCAGCGCTGAAGTTAAACAAATAGGTACGAAACTAGAAGATATTCAAGCAATTCTAACCGAGCATGATAAGAAGATAAAAGAACATGAAGATGTTATTACTTTACTGGACGAGAGAATGGATGATATGCAAAAGCTGTATGAGAAACAATCCAAGTCCAATGAAATAATGAGACAGAAGATTATTGAAGTAGGAGAAACAACTTACGAATCTTGGGACTTAAAGAACAAACAGAAGGAGATAATCCTAAAGAATTCTTTGCAAACCTTTTGATGGAATTATTCCCTGATATTATAAAGTCTCTGCCTTTGATTGATCATGTCCATAGGTTGCCTATCTATGGATCGACTTCAAAATGAAAACCAAAATCAGTCATTATGTTTCCATGAATTTCAAATAAAGGATCGTCTGATTCGAGCTGCCCATTGAAAAGGTATGATTGACTACCAAGATCAAAAGATTTGTATTGTTGAAGATTTTTCATCAGAAGTTATGGCAGAACGTGTTAAATTTAAAAAAGTTATGGCGGAGCTATACAGCCAAAATTTTAAACCCTCCCTGCGTTCTCCAGCTCGATTGAGAATTACATTGGAAAATGGATCAGTTAAATGGTTTTATACGAAGGAGTAGGCGCAAAAATTTTTGGACTTAAGAAAATGACTGTATACATATATTGAATAGATTAAAAATCTTGCAAAAACAGAAATACTACATATTAAGAAAAATGACTGTTTAACATCTTTCAGTATGTATAATTGCTATTTCTGTTTGATAAACCTGCCTAAGCTTGTCTTCCACTGTATATTATTTAGTCTTGATTGGAATAGTAAATAACCTTGAATTCTTTGGAGCGGTTCCAACAGGCTTTCTAAGGGAATGTGTTAAGGGGAAGTAGATAGTGGTTGCTCTTTGACTGAGTTTCTCTCTTTGGGAGGAGGGAGGGGGATGGGAAGCTCTTTTTTCTTGAAGCGAGTTTGGGAATCTAGTTAATTCTGTTGCTTAGCTAATATATCTCAAGGTTTGTTATTTGGGTTTAATTTATATTTTTCTGATTGCTACTTTAACCTTTCTTATAAATAGTTTAAAAATGGATCAAAGTATTAATTTACTTTGTTTTAACGTTAAAGGGCTAAATCACCACGTGAAAAGAAATAAGATTTTTGCCTATATTAAAAAACTTAAGGTACCAATTGCTTTTCTTCAAGAAACGCATATACGTAAGTGTGACACGCCTTTTTAATTGATAGAGAAAATCTCATTTCCATCCTCGTTTCAGGCCAAAGCTAGAGGGGTTTCGATCCTTATAATAAAGTTCCCTTTGTTCAATATAAAGTAATTTTTGATACTAATGGGCATTTTCTTACAGTATCAGGGAAACTAAAAAATTAATGGTATTTGCCAATGCATATGCTCCGAATATAGATGACCCAGGCTTCTTTGAGAGATTTTTTTCATTTTTGCCAGAGCTAAGTCTCTACTCAATGGTGATGGGTATAGACTTTAATTGTTGCTTAGATCCAGTTTTAGATTGTTCATCCTATAAACCAATGATACCAAATAAATCAGCTGTGTTTATTAAATCTTTTTTTAGTGAAATGTGGTATTATTGGTGCTTGGTATTTTTTTATCCAGTAGACAAGGAATATGCGTTTTTCTCTCATGTCCATCATACATATTCCAGGATTGATTTTTTTTTATTGATAGCCAAATGATTCCATTAGTTCGATCCTGTGAATATAAAGAGATTGCTGTTTCAGATCACGCGCCTGTGTTTCTATCTTTAAATCTCCCTGGTCTTCTTCAAACAAATAGATTCTGGCCATTTAATCTAACTTTGTTATCTGATAAAGATTTTTTAAAGTTTATGGCGAGACAAATTACTTTTTTTTTGAAGAGACTATGTTAGAGGAGACTTCTAGTCTTATCAGATGGGATGCCTTTAAGGCATATATTAGAGGACAAATTATTTCTTATACTGCAAGTATTAAGAAAAAAGCTGATAAAGAGAGAAGTGATTTAGCTAATCAGCTGAAACAGTTAGACCAAGAGTATGCCTTGGCTCCAGAACCTGCCTTATATAAAAGACGTATTGAAATTAAAACTAAATATGATCTCATTTTAACTTATCCAATTGAAACCCAACTTGTAAAAGATAAAAGTCAATTTTATATTCATGGAGATAAAACAGGTAAATTATTGGCTGATCAAATTAAAACTTTTAGAGCTAAACAACAGATTAAAGAAATATGCAAAGCTAATGGTGATAGGACAACTGATTATTTAGAAATAAATAATACTTTTAGAGAATTTTACCCTAAACTTTATAGTTCTGAATCTTCTAAGGATAACACTGTAATGAACAATTTTTTAGATCAACTAAACATTCCCACAATTTCTGTCGACAACAGAAAGTTGCTGGAACAACCTATTTCTTTTGAGGAAATTGTTGAGGCTGTGCGCTCATTACGTTTGAGGAAAAGTCCGGGTCCAGATGGATTTTCTGGAGAATTTCACAAGACCTTTTCCTCATTGCTTATACCTCATTTATGTTCAGTTTTATGGATTCATTTCAGTCGGGCAGACTCTTTCAATATTTTTATGAGGCTTCCATTTCTCTTATTCTTAAAAAGAATAAGGATCCAACTGAATGCTCTTCTTGTAGACCAATCTTTTTACTTAATGTTGATACTAGGATCCTATCTAAAGTTTTGGCCCATAGGATTGAAAATATTTTATTATCTGTCATTTCTGATAACCAAACTGGATTTATCAAAAATCGATATTCTCACTTTAATATTCGTAAGTTATTAAATGTTATTTATTCTCCTTCTATCATGATATCGGAATGTGTGGTATCCCTAGATGCTGAGAAAGCTTTCGATGGAGTTGAATGGAATTATTTATTTAAAACTTTAGAAAAATTAAATTTTGGACCCGTTTTCATTCAATGGATTAAATTACTTTATTTAGCTTCTTCTGCTAGGGTTATCACTAATTCTCATAATTCCAAACCATTTAAGCTTCAACATGGCACTAGACAAGGGTGTTCATTGAGCCCTTTGCTTTTTGATCTGGCCTTAGAACCCTTAGCCATTGCCTTTCGAGAATCTAATGATATCACTGGTATTTTAAGGAGAGACACTATTCATGAAGTCTCGCTGTACGCTGATGATTTGCTGCTATTTATTTCTAATGTTGAGACTTCGTTTCCCCATGTGCTTTCTTTACTCTCCTGTTTTAGCCGGTTCTCGGGTTATAAATTAAACCTATATAAAAGTGAACTTTTTCCTTTGAACAATTTGATACCAACGAGTTCTAACCTTCCTTTTAAAATTGTAAGAAACCAATTTACCTACTTAGGTGTAACAATCACTAAAAACTATAAGTGTCTATTTAAAGAAAATTTTTTTACCCTATTGAATCATGTAAAAAGGATACTATCAAATTGGTCACCTCTTTCATTATCGCTGATTGGTCGAATCAACTCTATCAAATGAATATATTACCTAAATTTATATATCTCTTTCAGGCATTGCTGGTTTTTATTCCTAAATCCTTTTTTGATTCCCTTGACTCTATTATATCTTCTTATATCTGGAAAAATAAGCATTCTAGATTAAACAAAATTCATCTTCAGAAAGATAAAAAGAATGGAGCATTAGCTTTACCAAACGCTAGATTTTATTGTTGGGCAGTAATATAAGAAATCTTACATTCTGGTTATATTACATAAATTGTGAGGATTGCCTGATGTGAGTTTTTTTTAGAAGCTAACTCTGTTAATAAATTCTCTATTATTTCTCTTAGATCCTCACTCCCTTTGCCTCTGAGTAAGTTAACTGATAATCTGGTAGTTAAACACACTATGAGAATTTGGATACAATTCCGAAAATACTTTGGCTTATGGAGATTTTCTCTTTTGTGTCCCATTTTTTCTAATTATTTTTTTAAACCCTCTATGATTGATGTGGCTTTTAAAGAATGGGATAGATTAGGTATTAAATGCTTTCAGGACTCGTTTGAAGAGGAAAGTCTTTTTTCATTTGAACAACTGTCAACTAATTATAGTTTACCCAAAACTCATTTTTTTCGATACCTACAAATAAGATTTTTTACGGTCTCAAGTAAGTATATTTCTTAAAAGTCCTGATAAGAATCTGCTAGATGTAATCTTTAACTTGAAGCCTTTATTTAATGGATCTATATCTAATATTTATAATATGCACATGGCCAAGTGGTTAAGGCGTTCATCTAGTTACCTCAATGTCGCTAGTTCGAGCCTCAGCTGTGGCAGCGTGTTTGTGCCCTTGAGCAAGGCACTTAATCACACATTGCTCCAGTCTGTGCGAGGAGTGGCGTCCCACACAGACTTCCAATCTGTGCCTTGTAAGACATGAAAATGCCCGACGCAGACCTCTCATGGTCTGAGTCGACGTTCCCTCCCCTATAATATGCTGCTGGGAATGAGAAGTGTTCCTTTAGATAAAATTAAAAATCTTTGGGAACAAGATTTACAGATTTCATTTTCTGAGGAAACTTGGAATCAAATGTTTTAATTAGTTGACACTTCATCATTATGTGCTCGCCACTCTCTCCTACAATTTAAAGTGTTCCATAGGGCCCAGATGACCAAGGATAAATTGTCTCGTTTTTATTTAGATACATCTCCATATTGTGATAAATGTAATAATGGAGAAGCTTCACTCATTCATATGTTTTGGACATGTCCGTGTCTTGGAAAATATTGGAAAGAAGTATTTCAAACTTTCTCGATACTTTTTAAAGTAAACTTTAAGCCTAATCCTTTGACTGCTTTATTTGGTATTGGAGGAAAGGATATTACTTTGGAGTTATCTGACTTGAACAATTTGGCTTTTATGTCTCTGATGGCCAGAAGGACACTCTTGCTTAAATGGAAAGATGCGGCCCCTCCTATTCACGCCCAATGGTTACGTGATGTGATGTCATGTGATGTTTAAATTTAGAGAAGATTCGGTGTTCAATCTCTGAATCTAGTCAAGACTTTCAAACATTGTGGAGACCTTTTCTGAATTACTTTCAAAACCTTTGATTTGCTGTTAGAGCACAGATGATGACTAATAATTTTTTCCCCTTTTTTTCTTTACCAATCAGCTTTGGTCTTGGTAGTGGGTTAGATTTTTTTAATATAATAAATGTTACAAATCAATTAACTTGTATGAATATAGGGTACGGAGTCTTTATATGTGATTTAGAATAATGTGTCGATATATATTTTTTTCCGGAGCTCTGTATTCTTATATGTAAATTAATTAATTAATAAAAATATTGGAAAAGAATATTCTATGTTATAAGGAATACATTCCTAACCTATTCAATCTTACAACTCAGTCCTCTATACCCAGCAACATCCTTGTAAATTTTCTCTGTATTCTTTCAACCTTGTTTACATCTTTTCTGTATCTAGGTGACTAAAATTGCACACAATACTCCAAACATGGCTTCACTAGTGTCTTATACAACTTCAACATAACGTCCCAGCTCCTGTACTCAATATGTTGATTTATGAAGACCAAGGTAGCAAAAGCTTTCATAGGCAGATAGGTTTGTAGAGATGTCACTTTCAATGAATTTTGGGGCTATATTCCCAGATCTCTTTGTTCTACAACGCTCCTCAGTGCCCTACTATACACTATGTAAGATCTATCCTGGTTGTTCCTACTGAGGTTCAAACCCTCGCACTTGTCTGCATTAAATTCTGTCTGCCATTTTTCAGCCCATTTTTCTAGCTGATGCAGATCCCTCTGCAATTGATGATAGCCTTCCTCACTATCCACTACACCCACAATCTTGATGCCATCCTCAAAGTTGCTGATCTAGTTAACCACATTATCATCCAGATCATTGATATAGACGACAAACAACAAAGGACCCAGCACTGATCCCTGCCACAGGCCTCCAGTCAGAGAGGCAACCATCTACTACCACTCCCTGGCTTCTCCCACAAAGCCAATGTCCTATCCAATGCCGAATGACTGAACTGTCTTGACCAGCCTCCCATGCGGGACATTGTCAAATGCCTTACTAAGGTCCATGTCGACAACATCCACCGCCTTGCCTTCATCCACCTTCCTGGTGACTACCTCAAAAAACTCTATAAGATTGGTTAGATATGAACTAACACACATAAAGTCATGCTGACTATCCTTAATCAGTCCATGTCTACCCAAATACTTATATATCCAGTCCTTTAGAATACCTTCCAATAATTTTCCCACAACTGGTGTCAGACACAACAGTCTATAATTTCCTGGTTTATGTTTAGAGCCCTTTTCAAAAAGCACAAACAACACTGGCTATCCTCCAGTCCTCTGGTACCTCTCCTGTCGCTAATGACGTTTAAAATATCTGGAGGGAACACCTCGTCAGGCCCTGGGGATTTATCCACCCTGCTCTGCCTCAGGGTGGCAAGCATCTCCTTCCCTGTCATCTGCACAGGGTCCATGAAGTTGATGCCACTTTGCCTCACTTCTACAGACTCCCGAGTAACTACAGATGCAAAAAGTGTATTTATGATCTCCCCCATCTGTCCTGGCTCCACACATGGATTACCATTCTGATCTTCCAGAAGACCAGTTTTGTCCCTTGCAATCCTTTTGCTCTTAGCATATCTGTAGAATTCATTAGGATTCTCCTTCACCTTGTCTGCTGGAGCAACCTCATGCCTTCCTTTAGCCCTCCTGATGTATTTAAGTGTTCTCTTGCATTTCTTGTACTCCATAAGTACCTCATTTGTTCCTACCTGCCTCTGTCTGCAGTGCACCTCTGTTTTCCTCTTAACCAGGGCCTCAATATCACTTGAAAACCAAGGTTCCCTACACTTGTTATTGTCACCTTTTATTCTCACATACAAGCTGTGTACTCTCAAAATTTCATTTTTGAAGACCTTCCATTTTTCCAAGTACACCTTTGCCAGAAAATAGCCTTTCCCAATCCACACTTGCCAGATCCTTTCTGACACCATCAAAAGTGACCTTTCTCCAATTTAAAATCTCAACCTGTGGACCAGACCTACCTCCTTGCATATTTACTTTGAAACCAATGTCATTGTGGTCACTGGATGCGAAGGGTTCCCCTATTCTGCTGATCATCACAGCATCTATTTGACAACAATTGATTAATCTATATTCTAAACCGTACTGAAACAATACAAAATAAAGCCCTTGCAAACAGCCTGACCGAGCATCCTCACAGTGATCATCCTTTATTTGACTCCAACTCTCTCAGGTTAATAAAAGTGGAAATTCACACTCTTTATTTCAAATAGATCTTTTATTAATTAGCAAACACAGCTTGTCTGTAGATGTGGGGAATTTAGAAGTTGTGTAATGGGGGGTGGGGACATGGAATTGATCAAGGGCAGTTTTTTTTAGGAAATTTGGAAAACAGGTATTTCTGAGGGAGGCTGAGAGAAAGGTGTTTTCAATCAGGAGGAAGATTGTGGCCCAGGGTAGCAGATCAATGTTGCTGGGGGCAGGGAAAGAGGGATGCAGTCTATGCAGCGTAGTAAAAGCTGTTAGGATGTTGGGAACCAGGCAAATGTCATAGTTAGGCACAGAATGACAATGAGCCCCAGGAGTGTTCATTAATCCTACGACAATCGGCACGGACTAGAAGGGCCGAGATGGCCTGTTTCCGTGCTGTAATTGTTATATGGTTATATAGTTACACAAACATCTGTCACCTGTCCTGTTTCATTCCCTAATAGCAGATCCAGTATTGCATGCTGTGTCTTTGGGACTTCTACATACTGATGAATGAAACTTTCCTCAATGCATTTAACAAACTGTCCCATCTAGTTCTTTTACAATATGGGACTTCCAGTCAATATGTGGAAAGTTAAAATCACCTACTATAACAATCTTGTGTTTCTTGCATAGAGGTCATGGGTTAAGGGTTACAGTTGAAAAGTTTAAGGGGAACAGGAGGGGGAACTGCTTCATTAGAGGGTGGTGAGCTGCCAGCACCAATGGTGGATGTGGTTTTGTTTTCAATATTTAAGAGAAATTGGGATAGGTACATGCATGGGAATGGTATTGAGCGCTATGGGCTGGGAGCAAGTCGATGGGGGCAGCCAGTTTAAACGGCTTGGCACGGACTAGATGGGCAGAAAGGTCTGCTTTAGTGCTGTAGTTTTCTATGACTATGACTCTATGGTCAAGAGGTTCAGTTGTTGTTCAGACTAAACATCAGAATGGGGAGGAAATGTGATCTAAGTGACTTTGACTGTGGAATGATTGTTGGTGCCAGACAGGGTGGTTTGTATATCCCAGAAACTGCTGATCTCCTGGGATTTTCACACACAACAGTCTCTGGAGTTAACAGAGAGTGGCGGGAAAAACAGAAAAAAACATCCAGTGAGTGGCAGTTCTGTGGGTGAAAATGCCTTGTTGATGAGAGAGGTCAGAGGAGAATGGCCAGACTGGTTCAAGCTGACAGGAAGGTGACAGTAACTCAAATAACTGGAGACAGTGTGTGAGGGAGGATAGGCAGGTGATAGAGAAGGGACATGCTCAGACCGATGGTTTGTGATGTGTCTATTTTAATGCAAGGAGTTGATGAAAGAGAACTTGATGAAGGTGAGGACAATATGAGTGAGGTTGATGTTCTGGAGCATGTTGATATTAAGGGAGAGGAGGTGTTGGAGTTGTTAAAATACATTAGGACGGATAAGTCCCTGGGGCCTCTCGGAATATTCCCCAGGCTGCTCCATGAGGCGAGGGAAGAGATTGCTGAGCCTCTGGCTAGGATCTTTATGTCCTCGTTGTCCACGGGAATGGTACCGGACGATTGGAGGGAGGCAAGTGTTGTCCCCTTGTTCAAAAAAGGTAGTAGGGATAGTCCAGGTAATTATAGACCAGTGAGCCTTACGTCTGTGGTGGGAAAGCTGTTAGAAAAGATTCTTAGAGATAGGATCTCTGGGCATTTAGAGAATCATGGTCTGATCAGGGACAGTCAGCATGGCTTTGTGAAGGGCAGATCGTGTCTAACAAGCCTGATAGAGTTCTTTGAGGAGGTGACCAGGCATATAGATGAGGGTAGTGCAGTGGATGTGATCTATATGGATTTTAGTAAGGCACATGGTAGGCTTATTCAGAAAGTCAGAAGGCATGGGATCCAGGGAAG
Source organism: Mobula hypostoma (assembly GCF_963921235.1). Taxonomy (NCBI): domain Eukaryota; kingdom Metazoa; phylum Chordata; class Chondrichthyes; order Myliobatiformes; family Myliobatidae; genus Mobula; species Mobula hypostoma. Next base: position 112,906,298 of record NC_086108.1, read on the forward strand.
TTTGGCCAGGTGGATTCAGAATTGGCAGAGGGTCGTAGTGGAGAGAGTACATTCAGATTGGAGGATTGTGACTAGTGGTGTCCCACAAGGATCTGTTCTGCGACCTCTACTTTTCGTGATTTTTATTAACGACCTGGACGTGGGGGTAGAAGGGTGGGTTGGCAAGTTTGCAGATGACACAAAGGTTGGTGGTATTGTAGATAGTGTAGAGGATTGTCAAAGATTGCAGAGGGATGTTGATAGGATGCAGAAGTGGGCTGAGAAGTGGCAGGTGGAGTTCAACCCGGAGAAGTGTGAGATGGTACACTTTGGAAGGACAAACTCCAAGGCAGAGTACAAAGTAAATGGCAAGATACTTGGTAGTGTGGAGGAGCAGAGGGATCTGGGGGTACATGTCCACAGATCCCTGAAAGTTCCCTCACCGGTGGATAGGGTAGTTAAGAAAGCTTATGGGGTGTTAGCTTTCGTAAGTGGAGGGATAGAGTTTAAAAGTCGTGATGTAATGATGCAGCTCTATAAAACTCTGGTTAGGCCACACTTGGAGTACTGTGTCCAGTTCTGGTCACCTCACTATAGGAAGGATAGGGAAGCATTGGAAAGGGTACAGAGGAGATTTACCAGGATGCTGCCTGGTTTAGAGAGTATGCATTATGATCAGAGATTAAGGGAGCTAGGGCTTTACTCTTTGGAGAGAAGAAGGATGAGAGGAGTCATGTTAGAGGTGTACAAGATAATAAGAGGAATATATAGAGTGGATAGCCAGCGCCTCTTCCCCAGGGCACCACTGCTCAATACAAGAGGACTTGGCTTTAAGGTAAGGGGTGGGAAGTTCAAGGGGGATATTAGAGGAAGGTTTTTTACTCAGAGAGTGGTTGGTGCGTGGAATGCACTGCCTGAGTCAGTGGTGAAGGCAGATACACTCATGAAGTTTAAAAGACTACTAGACAGGTATATGGAGGAATTTAAGGTGGGGGCTTATATGGGAGGCAGAGTTTGAGGGTCGGCACAACATTGTCGGCCGAAGGGCCTGTACTGTGCTGTGCTATTCTATGTTCTATGAGTATTATGAACAAAGCGGATGAGCTTAGAGCGTGGATCAGTACTTGGAGCTATGATGTTCTGGCCATTACAGAGACTTGGATGGCTCAGGGACAGGAATGGTTACTTCAAGTCCCAGGTTTTAGATGTTTCAGAAAGGACAGGGAGGGAGGCAAAAGAGATGGAGGTGTGGCACTGTTGATCAGAGATAGAGTCACGGCTGCAGAAAAGGTGGACGTCATGGAGGGATTGTCTATGGAGTCTCTGTGGGTGGAAGTTAGGAACAGGAAGGGGTCAATAACTCTGCTGGGTGTATTTTATAGGCCACCCAATAGTAAGACGGACATCGAGGAGCCGATAGGGAGACTTATTCTGGAAAGTTGTAATCATTACAGGATTGTCATGGTGGGAGATTTTAATTTCTCAAATATCGTTTGGTATATCCCTAGGGCGAAGTGTTCGGATGGGGTGGAGTTTGTTAGGTGTGTTCAGGAAGATTTCTTGACACAATATGTAGATAAACCTACAAGAGGAGAAGCTGTACTTGATCTGGTGTTGGGAAATGAACCTGGTCAGGTGTCAGATCTCTCAGTGGGAGAGCGTTTTGGAGATAGTGATCACAACTCTATCAACTTTAGCACAGCATTGGAGAGGGATAGGAACAGACAAATTAGGCAAGCGTTTAATTGGAGTAAGGGGAAATATAAGACTATCAGGCAGAAACTTGAAAGCATAAATTGGAAACAGATGTTCTCAGGGAAATGTACGAAAAAATGTTGCAAATGTTCAGGAGTTCGGCATAGGTACGTTCCAATCAAACAGGGAAAGGATGGTAGGGTACAAGAACCATGGTGTACAAAGGCTGTTGTAAATCTAGTCAAGAAGAAAAGAAGAGCTTACAAAAGGTTCAAAAAACTAGGTAAAGATAGAGATCTAGAAGATTATAAGGCTAGCAGGAAGGAGATCAAGAAAGAAATTAGGAGAGCCAGAAGGGGACATGAAAAGGCCTTGGTGGACAGGATTAAGGAAAACCCTTAATGTTAAGAGTAAGAGGATACGATGTGAGAGAATAGGACCAATCAACTGTGACAGTGGAAAAGTGTGTATGGAACCGGAGGAGATAACACTTAATAAGTACTTTGCTTCAGTGCTCACTACGGAAAAGGATCTTGGTGATTGTAGGGATGACTTACAGTGGAATGAAAAGATTGCTCATGTAGATTTTAAGAAAGAGGATGTGCAGGAGCTTTTGGAAAGCATCAAGTTGGATAAGTCAGCGGGACCCAACGAGATATACCACAGGCTACTGTGGGAGACGAGGGAGGAGATTGTTGAGCCTCTGGCGATGATCGTTGCATCATCAATGGGGACGGGAGAGGTTCCGGAGGATTGGAGGGTTGCAGATGCTGTTCATTATTCGAGAAAGGGAACAGAGACAGCCCAGGAAATTATAGACCAGTGAATCTTACTTCAGTGGTTAGTAAGTTGATGGAGAAGATCCTGACAGGCAGGATTTATGAACATTTGGAGAGGCATAATATGATTAGGAATAGTCAGCATGATTTTGTCAAAGGCAGGTCATGCCTCACGAGCCTGATTGAACTTTTTGAAGATGTGACTAAACACATTGATGATGGTAGTGCCGTAGTTGTAGTGTATATGGATTTCAGCAAGGCATTTGATAAGGTACCCCATGCAAGGCTTATTGAGAAAGTAAGGAGGCATGGGATCCAAGGGGACATTGCTTTGTGGATCCAGAACTGGCTTGCCCACAAAAGGCAAAGAATGGTTGTAGATAGGTCATATTCTGCATGGAGGTCGGTGACCAGTGGTGTGCCTCATGGATCTGTTCTGAGACCCCACTCTTCGTGATTTTTATAAATGACCTGGATGAGGAAGTGGAGGGATGGGTTAGTAAATTTACTGATGACGCAAAGGTTGGGGATATTGTGGATAGTGTGGAGATCCCACTAGGAGTATTGTGCTCAGTTCTGGTCGCCTTACTAAAGGAAGGATGTGGAAACCATAAAAAGGGTGCAAAGGAGATTTATAAAGATGTTGCCTGGATTGGGTAGCAAGCCTTATGAGAATAGGCTAAGTGAACTCAGCCTTTTTTCCTTTGAGCGTTGGAGGATGAGAGGTGACCTGATAGAGGTGTATAAGATGATGAGAGCCATTGATCGTGTGGATCGTCAGACACTTTTTTCCAGGGCTGAATTGGCTAGCACGAGAGGGTACAGTTTTGAGGTGCTTGGAAATAGGTACAGAGGAGATGTCAGGGGTAAGTTTTTTACGCAGAGAGTGGTGAGTGCATGGAATGGGCTGCCGGCGATGGTGGTGGAGGTGGATATGATAGTTTCTTTTAGGAGACTCCTGGACAGGTATATGGAGCTCAGAAAAATAGAGGGTTATGAGTAACCCTAGGTAATTTCTAAGGTAGGGACATGTTCAGTACAGCTTTGTGGGCCGAAGGGCCTGTGTTGTGCTGTAGGCTTTCTATGTTTCTATAACCATGCGTTACAATAGTGGTGTGCAGAAGGACATCTCTGAATGCACAACACGTTGAACCTCCATGTGGACGGGCTACAGCAGCAGTAGACCACACCGGCTTCTGTACCTAACAGAGTGGCCACTGGGTGTATATGTACTTTGATCATAAATTTTACTTTGACCTTTGGACATTGTCGGCGGATGGTACCAGAGCAAGTTGCTTTTGTAAAGGAGGAGATATTAGTGGCCAGAAAGCTGGATAATGGATGTAATGCTGAGGCTTTATCAGGCATCACTTAGACGACACCTGGACAATTGTGAGCAGTTTTGGGCCCCTTATTTAAGAACGGATGTGCTAGCATTGGAGAGGGTCCAGAGGAAGTTCAGGAGAATGATTCTGCCAATTGAATGTTTAACATATGGACAGTATTTGATAGCTCTGGGCCTGTACTCACTGGAATTTAGAAGAATGAGGGTAGGTGTTATAGAAACCTATTGAATATTGAAAGATCTCGATAGAGTGGATGTGAAAAGGATGTTTCCTATAGTGGGAGAGTGTAGGACCAGAGCTCACAGCGTCAGAATAGAAGGACGTCCTTTTTAGGAAAGCGATAAGAAGGAATTTCTTTAGCCAGATGGTGGTGAACGTGTCCATTGCGTTTGCCTCTACTGCCACACCATGTAGCACATTCAGGTACCCACCACTCTCTGTATAAAACACATCTCATTTAAAATCCCTTCTGTCACTTTAGCATCGCTCCTCGCCTTCCATGGCCCCATGTTCCTGCACTGAGCAGACTTGGAAGGCCGAATGGCCTGATTCTGCTCCTCTGTGTTCTGGAGCACCGAATGAACACCAGAGGGCAGCACTGACAGGAGGAGCAAGCCTGCAACCCATGACGGGTTTCAATGGAGGCTCTTCCACACGGCCTCAGCTCTCCTCTGCTGCCCTCTGGTGTTCACTCAATGGAAGAACAAGCTGGACCAGAGCAATCTACAGTCATGTCACTTCTGGTATATTATGTTTTTCTTTGTGACTGAATATTTTCCTGAAATCATAATCACATGTGCTATTTGTGCTATGTGCTGTGGGTAATATGTTTTGCATCTTAGCCCCAGAGGAACTCTGTTTCATTTGGATATATTCATATATGATTGAATGATAATTAAATTTCAACTTGAGTTGGACATGTCCCCAGACCTGGTGGAATCTATCCCGGGAAGGCAGGAGAGGAGCTTTGTCAGAGACGTCTGAATCTCTGGTCAGAGGCTGCTAGGCTATGCAAAGGATGTGACTGCACTGGAGCGGGATCAGAGAATGTGAACAGCCTTGCAAAATATTCCATTCTCTTCTGCAGTCCACAGCAGAGCTTGGTGTACAAAATGATGAAGGGTATAGGTAAGGTAAATGCAAGCAAGCTTTTTCTACTGAGGTTGGTTGAGTCCAGAACTAGAAAGCTATGGTCCATGTGCCAGTTGAATGGAACTAGGCATAGATTAGATGGGCCAAAGGGCCTGTTTCTGTGCTGTAGTGTTCTACAACTCTATCCTTTAAACAGATGTCTGTCTAACTGAGCTATTCAGTGAAGCAGATGGAAGATAAATCAAGAACAGGAAGGAGGTATAAAGATACACACTGAAGAGTAAAAAAGTGCAGAAAGGATTTACGAGGATGTTGCCAGGACGAGAGGACCTGAGTTATATAGAGAGGCTGTCCGGGCTAGGTCTTTATTCCTTGGAGAGTTCCTTACAGAAGTGTTTACAATCATGGGAGGCATAGATAAAGTGGATGGTGATGGAGACCAAAACTAGGGGGCATAGGTGTAGGGCGAGAGGGAAAAGATTTAAAAGGGAACTGAGGGGCAACATTTTTCCACCCAGAGAGTGGCGAGGATATGAAACAAGCTGCCATAGAAAGTGGTTGAGGGCAGGCACAATAGTATCAAGTAAGAAGCACTTGGATAGTAGGTCTATGGGCCAAATGCAGGTAATTGGGACTGGCTGGGTGGGCACCATGGTCAGCATAGAGAAGTTGGGCCGAATGGCCTGTATCTGTGCTCTATTGCTCTGTGACTGTAAATGCAGACCATTACTGAACTTTATTTGTTTGTAACATAGAAATACTGGTAAATAAAGCCTTGGTAATGTTCTCTTAATAACACTTCAAAATGCCTTCACTTTTTACACAATTTATCATGGTGGATATACAATTTATTTAGAGATACAGCAGGCAACAGGGTCTTCTGGCCCAGTGAGCCACACTGCCCAACAGCCCATCAATTTAACCCTAGCCTAATCACAGGACAGTTTACAATGACCTACTAACCTATTAACCATTGCGTCTTTGAACTGTGGGAGGAAACCACACTTACATGGAAAGAAACATACAACCTTCTTACAGAGGACGCTGGAATTGAACTGTGAAATCTGATGCCCCAAGCTGTAATAGGGTCGCACTAACTGCCACACTCCCGTGGCACCCCAATGCATGCTGGTCGTGTCTCATGGCCAAAACCAAATGGTTTTCTTCAGTTTACTTTGGATGTCTCTCTTGTTCCTTAAATCCGCAAATCCATTAGGCTGACACAATGGTGCAGAGGGTGGAGCCACTGCTTCACAGTTTCAGAGACTTTGGTTTGATCCTGATTTATGGTGCTTTCTGTGTGGAGTTCAGAAGATCTGTCCTGGACCCAGCACACAAGTGCGATTGCCAAGAAATCACAGCAGCACCTCTACTTCCTCAGGAGTCTGAGGAGATTCACCTTGACATCTAAAATTTTGGCAAATTTCTAGAGATGTGTAGTGGAGAGAGTATTGACTGGATGTGGAAACACAAATGTCTTTGAATGGAAAATCCTGCAAAAGGTAATGGATTCAGCCCAATACATCATGGATAAAGCTTTCCCAACCAATGAGCACAAATACATGAAACAGTGTCATGGGAAAGCAGCATCCATCTTTAGGGATCCTCACCACCCAGGCCAGGCTCTCTTCTTGCTACTGCCATCAGGGAGGAGGTACAGGAGCCTCAGGACTCCCACCACCAGGTTCAGGAACAGTTACTACACCACAACCATCAGGCCCTCGAACAAAAGGGGACAACTACACTTTCTAGCCCTATCATTGAAACTGAGCTGTTCCTACACCAATGACCTTACTTTAAGGACTCTATCTTATTATCTCATGCTCTTATAATTTATAGCTATTTATTTATATTTGCATTTGCACAGTTAGTTTTCTTTGCCCTCTGGTTGATCTTTCATTGATCCAGTTATAGTTCTATTCTTTTGAGTTACTGAATATGCCTGCAGGGAAATGAATCTCAGAGTTGTGTATGGTGACATACACAGTATGAACTTTGATAACAAAGTGTGTTTTGAACTTTGAAGGAATCTCTGTATGTGTGGTTTCTTCTGGCTGTTCTGATTCGCTCCCGCAGTGCAGACATGACAGTTAGTAGGTTAATTGTCATTGTAAATTGTCCTGCGTGGGGCAAGCAAGCGGAGTAGCAGGGAGCAGTGAGGCAGAACAACCTGTTTCTCTGCAGTTCCGTATCACCAAAGCTTCTGGACCTTGGGGGTGAGGCTCCTTCATCGTGGCCACAGACTTTGGAAATTTACGCTCCGTTGTCAACGAATAGGAATTGAAATATCATTTGTAAAGGAGGACAGAGAGAGAGACTGACCACACTGGAAAAAGAGCTGCACAGCTCAGATGATCAAAAACATAATTACCCCAAAAATGACCATGACTATTAAATTGGGCCATTTGGCCCGTTGAGCCTGTTCCAGACAAGTCTAGGACCAGAGGGCAGAATAGCTTGGAGATGAGGAATTTCTTTAGCCAGAGGGTGGAGAATTGGTGGAATTTACTGTCACAGATGGCTGTGGAGGCCATGTCATTTAAAGCCATACAGTAAAAGCAGAATTAGGCCATTCGGCCCATTGAATCTACTCCACCATTCCATCGTGGCTGGTTTACTATCCCTCTCAACTCCATTCTCCTGCTTTTGACACCCTGACTAATCAAGAAACTATCAACCTCCATTTTAAATACACCCAATAAGTTGGCCTCCAGAGTCATTAGTTCCACAGATTCAGCACTCTCTAGCTAAAGAAATGCCTTCTGCTCTTTTTCAGAATCCCCAGTTGATCCCAACCCAGGTCCATATAAGAATGTGTTCCCTGTTGTCAGCATGGCCACGATGGGCCAGAGGGCCTGTTTCTGTGCTCTATAATGGTGTGACCCTGATTCTTTTGGTGCCCACGCCCTGAACGCGGTGATTTACCTTCCCAGGCATCCGAGGCATAACATGCTGGAAGGGATGGTAGCATAGTGTTTGGCGTAAAACTATCACACTGCCAGTGGCCTGGGGTCAATTCCCGCTGCTGGCTGTGAGCAGTTTGTTTGTTCTCCCCATGGACGCGTGGATTTCCTCTGGGCGCTCCTGTTTCCTCCCACATTCCAAAGATGTATGGGTTAGTAGGTGAATTGGCCACATGGGTGTAGTTGGACAGCACAGACGCGTTGAGTTGGAAGGACCTGTTACCGTGCTCTATCTCGAAATAAAATAATACTGAAGCTCCCCCACCCATGGGGTGAAGAAATTTCTCCTCATCTCAATTCACAATTGATGAATTAATGATCAGGAAGAGAAAGCTCATAGAATCACAGAGAAATATAGCACAGAAACAGGCCCTTCGGCCCATCTAGTCCATGCCAAAACCACTTAACCTGCCTACTCCCATCAACCTGCAACAGGACCTCCATACACCAACCATCCATGTACCTGTCCAAATTTCTCTTGAACAGCCCTGTGAGAGTGTGGAACAAGCTGCCAGCTTGTATTCAATACACTGATTTATGAAGGCCAACGTGCCAAAAGCTTTCCTTACGGCCCTATCTCCCTGTGATGCCACTTTCGGTGAATTATGGACCTGTATTCCTAGATCCTTTTGTTTTCCCACACACCTCAGTGCCCTACCGCTCACTGTGCAAGACCTACACTGGTTGTTCCTACCTCGCACTTGTCTGCATTCAATTCCATCGGCCATTTTTCAGCCATTTTTCCAGCTGGTGCAGATCCCTCTGCAGACCATGTTAGCCTTCCTCACTGTCCACTACACTCCTACAAGTGGTGAGGTGGGTGAATCTGCTTTAGGGGATTGGTGGTGGAGAGAGACAGCAGCTTTAAATTCCTGGGTGTTGTTCTGGGACATGATACAATCACAAGGAAAGCACACCAGCATCTTTACTTTCTTAGAAGGTACAGTTAAGTTGTCACCAAGCACTAACAAACATCTACGGATGTAGAAGTGTTCGGATGGAAGAGGTATGGAGGACTATGGTCTAGGTGTGAGTTGATGGGATTAGGTAGTGTAAGAGTACAGCAGAGACTATTTGGGCCAAAGGGCAGGTTTCTGTGATGTGGTGGTCTATGACTTGAGATGTACTAATACCAGTGTCCTGACTGGTTGTATCACACTCTGGTATGGCAATTCAAATGTGCAGGAACACAAGAAACTACAGAAAGTACTGGACTTTGCTTGATACATCATGGGCACATCCCTCCTCACCATCAGTCGTACCTACAGGGGGTGCTGCCTTAGGAAGGCAACGTCCATCATCAGAGATCCCCACCATCGGGGCTGTGCCAAATTCTCACAGCCCCCAATGGGCAGGAGGTAGAGAAGTCCCAAGTCCCACACTACCAGGTTCAGCAACAACTATTCCCTTCGACCATTTAGGTTCTTAACCAACCAGCACAACCCTAATCACTACAGGTTAGCAACACCTCAGAAGCTGCTGTGTGTGAGCACGCCTCCACCCTACCGAAGGGTGACAATAAACTTGACTTTGATTCTGGCCCTTGGCCCCGGGATTCCATCTTCTGAATATCAGCCCAATATTCCACAACACGCTTCCAGCAATTCCCTACGATCAAGGATGATTTCTAGGACCGAGTCTCGTCTCTGAAGTTCAACGGGGTTGGAGTTGGAATTGGAATTGGAATTCGTATTGGTTTATCGTTGACACAATGAAACATTAAACACAAGCGGTTCTGCAGATGCAGTTCATGTCTCGGGCCAAGACCCTTTATCCATTCCTGATGATGTGGCTGAGGTGTAGAATCTTGGGGAGGGTTGATGAGAGTGTGCGCAGCATGAAATGGGGTTAGTGTAGGATTGGTGGGATTAGTGCAATGGTTGGCACAGATTTGCTGGGCTGTGTCAGCACTGACTCGACGGTGTGAGCAGTCAGTGTAATACGTCATAGCGCCAGCAGTCGCCCATTGGCGTTCACGTCCTGCTGCTCTCTGTAAGACTCTTGTACATTCTGCCCATGATGGCATGGGCTTCCTCTAGGTGCCCCGGTTTCCACCCACATTCCAAAGACGTACAGATTAGGGTTAATAAATTGTGGACATGCTATATTGGCGCTGGCAGTGTAGTGAAGCTTGTGGGCTGCTCGGTATAATCTTAACTGATTTAATTTGACATAAAGCGATGCATTTCACTTCAATGTTTTGAGACACACGTGACATATAAAGCTAATCTTTAAGTTTCTTATTCTAAACACCATCTCATAAGTACTTGAGCTTGTGTTATGTTTGTGAGAATATTGTTGGTTCAGGAAGTGATCGGGAGATGGTTGCTGAACATTGTGAGCATGGCACTTGCCGTCTGCCCCCAGCACATCCTTAGATTTTGTTGGTTGTTAACACAAACGATACACGTCCATGTATGTCTCAAAATAATCTGAAAGATGAACAAGAGTTCCAAGTGAAGGCCATTTATACAGAAAGGTGCTGGAAAAAGTCCAGTAACACCGTGAAGGATCCTACCCACCCTGCTCATGGACTGTTTGACAGGGAGGAGGCTACGTAGCATCCACACCAGGACCACCAGACTCAAACACAGTAACTTTCCCCAAGCACAAGGTTGATCAACACCTCCACCCACTAATCCACCCCTCCACACCGCCAATCATCACTGCTTTATCACTTCCTGTCAGTCGCCTTATGTACAGACACTCCTGTGCCTAGCATCGCTTTATGGACATATAATCAATCGATGTACAGTATATAAGATATCTTATGTATTTATATTTATTGTGTTTTATTATTATTGTTGTTCTTTATCTTATTGTGTTTTTTATGCTGCATTGGCACTTTGCTATCCCACATGCTGATTTGTCATTCCTTTCAATCCCGTTCTCCCTTGACGTAACCTTTGATGCCCTGACTAATCAGGAATCTGTCAACCTCCAGTTTAAATAAACCTAATAACTTGGCCTAATTAGCCATCTGCAGCAATGAATTGCACAGATTCACAACGCTCTGGCTTAAGAAAATCCTCATTTCTGTTCTAAAGCAAAATACTTTAATTTTGAGGCTGTACCCTTTGGTTCGAGACTCCTCCACTATGGGAAACATCCTCTCCACGATTACTCCATAAGACCATAGGACATAGAAGCAGAATTAGGCCATTCAGCCCATTGGGTCTGTTCTGTCATTCTATCATGGCTGATCCCAGATCCCACTCAACCCCACACACCTGCCTTCTCGCCATACCCTGACCGATCAGGAGATGATCAACTTCCGCCTTAAATATACTGATGGACTTGGCCTCCACCGCAGTCTGTGGCAGAGCATTCCACAGATTCACTACTCTCTGGCTAAAAAAATCCCTTCTTACCTCTGTTCTAATGGGTCACCCCTTAATTCTGAAGCTGTGTCCTCTAGTTCTGGATACCCCCATCATAGGAAACATCCTCTCCATATCCACCCTGTCTAGTCCTTTCAACATTCGGTAGGTTTCAATGAGATCCCCACACATTCCTCTAAATTTCAGTGAGTACAGGCCCAAAGCTGCCAAATATGCCTCATGTGTTAACCCCTTCATTTCTGGTATCATTCTTGTGAACCTCCTCTGGACTCTCCAATGACAAAACATCTTTTCTGACATATGGGGCACAAACTGTTGACAATACTCCAAATGCAGCCTGACTAGTGTCTTATAAAGGCTCAGCATTATCTCCTTGCTTTTATATTCTATTCCCCTTGAAATAAATGCCAACATTACATTTGTCTTCTTTACCACAGACTCAACCTGTAAATTAACCTTCTGGGAGTCTTGCACAAGGACTCCTAAGACCCTCTGCACCTCTGATGTTTGAACCTTCTCCCCATTTAGATAATAGTTCACACTATTGTTCCTTTTACCAAAATGCATCATCATACATTTCCCAGCACTGTATTCCATCTGCCACTTTTTTGCCCATTCTTCCAAATTGTCTAAGTCCTGCTGCAATTACATTGCTTCCTCAGCACTACCTACCCCTCCACCTATCTTCGTATCATCACAAACTTTGTCACAAAGCCATCAATTCCATTATCTAAATCACTGACAAACAATGTGAAAAGTAGCAGTCCCTGAGGAACACCACTAGTTACTGGCAGCCAACCAAAAACGGCCCCTTTTATTCCCACCACTGCCTACTGCCTATCAGGCATACCGCTATCCATGTCAGTATCTTTCCTGTAACGCCACAGGATTTTAACTTGTTAAACAGCCTCGTGTGTGGCACCTTATGAAACACCTTCTGAAAATCTAAGTAAATGACATCCACTGCCTCTCCTTTGTCCACCCTGCTTGTTACGTCCTCGAAGAATTCTAACAGATTTGTCAGACAAGATTTCCCTGCACAGAAGCTATGCTGACTTTGACTTATTTTATCATTAGTCTCCAAGTACCCCGAAACCTCATCCTTAATAATAGACTCCAACACTTTCCCAACCACTGAGGTTAGGCTAACTGGACTATAATTTCCTTTCTTTTGCCTCCTCCCTTCTTAAAGAGTGGAGTGACAATGCAATCTTCCAGTCCTCCAAGATCAAGTGATTCTTGAAAGATTATGACTAATGCATCCGTTATCTTTTCAGCAACCTCTCTCAGGACTCTGGGATGTAGTCCATCTGGTCCAGATGTCTTACCCACCTTAAGACCTTTGAGTTTACTAAGCACTTTTTCCTCACCCCTGTTCCCTGATACTCATGGACCTCTGGCACACTGCTAGTGTCTTCCACAGTGAACACAGATGACAAGTACCCGTTAAGTTCATCTGCCAATTTTTTGTCCCCCATTACTACCAACAAGCATCATTTTCCAGTGGTCAAATATCAATTCTCATCTCCTTTTCACTCTTTATGTACCTGAAATGACTTTTGGTGTCCTGCTTTATATTAATGGCTAGTTTGCCCTCATATTTCATCTTTTCCCTTCTTTTAGCTTTTTTAGTTGCTTTTTGTTGGATTTTAAAAGCTTTCCAATCATCCAACTTCCCATTCACTTTTGCTATCTGTATGTGCCCTGTCCTTGGCTTTTTGCAGTCCTTAACTTCCTTTGTCAGCCACAGTTGCCTATGTCTGCTATTTGAGAATTTCTTCCTCTGTGGGACATATCTCTCCTGCGTTTTGTTAATTATTCCCAGAAACTTCAGCCATCTCTGCTCTGCTGTCATCCCGCCAGACTCTATCTCGGTCTTTCAATATTTGCTGGGTTTCAGTGAGATCCTAACAAGCTGCATCACTGCGTGGTACAGAACCAGCACTGCAGTGGAGAGGAAGGCTCTACAGCAGGTCGTCAAAGAGCCAATGCAGCACTGGCAAGCCTACCCTTTATCTTATTGCAAGTTTTTTTGTTATGCATCGGATCTGGAGCAACAATTATTTTGTTCTCCTTTGCACTTGTGTACTGGAAATGAATGAACAATCTTGAATCTTGAGCTCGCATTTCCTGTGGATGGACCTACTTAAACACAATTCTGCTCTACACAACCTCCAGTGTTGAGCTCAGTCAATGGTTCTCCATGGTGCTGTGATGGTACTCACGAGTCTAAACAAATTTCTTTTAAATACAGATGTTGAAAACACAAAAGATTCCGCAGACACTGGAAATCCAGAGTAAACACACAAACTGCTGGGGACGGGACTGTAGTGGTTAATGTAATGCTTTACGTTGCCAGTGACTGGGGTTCAAATCCCGCCATTGTCTGTAAGGAGTTTGTATGTTCTCCCAGTGACCCTGTGGGTTTCCACACGCATTCCAAAGACATATGGATTAATGGGTTAATTGATCACATGGGTGCAATTGCACAGAGAGGTCTCATTGGACTAGGAGGACCTGTTCTCTAAATACATACATAAACACGACAGGTCAGGCAGCACCTATAGAGAGGAATACTAGTTGGTGCTTCAGGCCAAGACCCTTCATCAGGACAATTACCAGGTTCAAGATGGGCCACTAGGTTCAAGAACAGCTTCTTCAACGATTCAGTTCTTGAACCAACTGGCAAAACCCTAATCATTACCTCAGCATAGCAACACTATGACCACTTTGATCACTCTATTCAAATGAATTCTTAAAAATTTAATTATATTACTTTAAGAATTGTGTACAATTTATGTAATGTATGATTCTCTGTGCCTGTGATGCTGCTACAAGTAAGTTTTTCATCCAGTCCTGATGAAGGGTCTCGGGCAGAAACATCGACGGTTTATTCCTCTCCATAATTGCTGATTTCCTCCAGCATTTTATATACTTCTTATTATTTACTTAGCGATACCGCGTGGAATAGGCCCTTCGAGCTGCGCCACCCAGCAACTCCCAATGTAACCGTAACCTAATCACAGGACAATTTACAATGACCAATTAACCTACCCCACACGTCTTTGGGAGGAAACTGGAGCATCCGAGGAAAGCCCACACATTCCACACCGGGAGGTCACATAAGCTCCTTCCAGGGGAAGCCAGGATTGAACTCTGAGCTGCAGCATCCCGAACTGTAATAGCGTTGTGCTAACCGCTACGCTACTGTGGTACCCACGCACTCATCCTGAGCGTGTTGACTGGTAAATTGCTTATGGATTGCCTGGTTCCATCCCCACCACCAGCTGCACAAAACATGCACGGTAACATTTCATGGATGTTGATCATCAATATTTAATACATAATAATAAGCTGCAACCAATAGCAAGCAATCGGTTTGATTAGATTCCTTCCATTAGCCGAGTATCGCAGTCTCTCTACAGTCACTATGTGTATCGTACCAATCTGCCCTCACACAGGCGCCGATTCACCATAATTACACATTTATATAAATAGTGTTTGCAATAGAAGGAAAACAGACGTAATGCAGACAAACGGGATTAGTGTATATGGTAAAATAGGGTCAGTATGGACATTGTGGCCCGAAAGGCCTCTTCCTGTGCTGTAAGCCCCTGACTCCATGAGCCTTAATAACCAAATAACTATATTTAACACAGACATTATTGAATGTAGCCAGTACATATATTTCAAAATAAAAACAGTATCAAAGTCCTCGTGAAATGATTAGCACCTCATTAACAAAAGCACCTTTCTTCTTCTCAAACCCATCACCCCCACTGGGGCACAGGCCACCGAGAGCAGCTCACCAGAGTCCTCTGTCCTGGGCCAGTCTTTCAACTCGTTCCCAGGCACAGCCCATCTTCCTCTCCCAGGGATGAGGTCTTTGGAGTTCTGTTGGCATTTCTGTAGCTCTGGGCTTTTACGGTAAGGGGTTTCTAGTACCATGCCCAAACCTCCTCCTTTCCCAGCCAGGCTTGGGATCCATGCACGCTGGGCATCCAGAAGCCATGAGACATGAGTCAACCTGTCTAATTCCTTCTGCTCTACACAATCACCCATGTGGCTGGGGAGGTTTGAGCGGGGTGGGGGGGGGGGAAGGGAACACTTTGTCTGGGATTTTCACTGTGCAACCAGCATCCGGGTCTCAATGCCAAACTTCAGCCACGGTTCACCTTGCCCAACGCGTGGGGCCTCTGCTAGTGGAGGCTCAGTGTAACAGTTAGAAGAGAGTGGCCTTAATGCGCCCCCAGTTGTCTTCAACCCAGGAGTTCCTGGTGCCTGCTGTCCCCCCGTCTAATGATGTTCTTGCTGGTTGGGACGGGGAGGAGCAGGAGCTGAAGTAGAACAAGGATCAGTGGTGGAAAGGGTGAGCAGCTTCAAGTCCTTGGGGGTCAACATCTCTGAGGATCTACTATTGATGAAATCAAGGAGAAAGCATCTAATTGGCTATTAAAAATTTGAGGGGGTTTGGATGTCACCCAAGATTCTAGCAAATTTCTACAGATGACTGGTTGTATCAACATCTGGTGTGGAGTCTCCAAGCAGAGGGTTGAAATCTCAGCCAGTTCCATCACAGGCACAACCCTCCCCACAGTCGAGGCTGTCTTCAAAAAGCAATGTCTCAAGAAGCTGGCATGCGTTATTAAGGACCCCCATCACCCAGGGCATGCCCTCTTCTCATTGTTAGTTTCGAGGAGGAGGTACAGGAGCCTGAAGATCCACACTCAACATTTCAGAACCAGCTTCTTCCTCTCATGAACTGATGAACCCTACCTCACTAATTTGCTGTCATTGCACTGTTTATTCTGACATTATTATTGTAATTCATAGTAATTTTTTATGTATTGCACTGCAGCACTGCCGCAAAACAACAGATTTTGGGACATATGTGAGTGATAGCAAACCTGGTTCTGGTTCTGATTCGGAGCTTGGTGGAGTGAAGAATCCAATAAGGGACAGGCTGCGGGGTGAAGACCAGAAGCAGCTACGGTACGCCCTCAACAGGAAACTCTGAGATCTGAAATGCAGCTTGTATGTTGTTCACTGGCCTTTTGACACCAGTGGATCCCACAAAATTCATGGGAACAGAATTAAGCCATTCAGCACATCGAGTCTGTCCTGCCACTCTGACACAGCTCCATTTCCCTGCCTCTTCCCTACAACCCTTAACCTCCTTGCTGAGCAAGCACGAGTGTGAGGAAAATGGAAGGTTATGGACATTGTGTGGGCAGAAGAGATTGGTTTAGTTGGCCATTTGATTACTAATTTAATTGCTTCAGTGGGCTGGAGGGCCTGATCCTGTGCTCTACTGTTCTATGCATATACATATTTTGATAATACATTTACTTTGAACTTTGAACTTTGAAAGTCCTGGGCTCTTCCTGTGCATATGATAGGTTAATGGGTCGTTGAAAATTGGAGATGGATAATGGAATTGATGAGAGAAGTAGAGAATATTTTACAGGAAGTATCAGTGGGAGGGACGGGATTGCACAGACTTGCTGAGCCAAATGGTTCCCTTTCACGTGGTTAGGAAATGCTTGCTGCCACCCTTCCCACTGATCTGCACTGTTCAATGCTCTAAGAACCAATCAATCTCTATTCTAAATGTAACCAATGACTTGACCTCCACTGTCGCCTGCAGCGATGAATTTTACCCTCTGGCTTGTCCACGTACACACAGAACAGTTGTGTAATGCAGGGCTCTCAGATCGATGGGCTGTGCCCTGGGACAGACACTGATCACCAACTGACAGAAAGATCCCAGTGAAGGACACTTGCCTATTGGTTGGTTAGGAAATGGATGCTGACAGCATTCCCCCCGGTGGTGGGCAGGAGACTTTCCGGGACAGTCACCCATCGGAATACCGGAGGGAAACTGCTTGGGTTGGACTGTTCGAGAAGTAGTGAGTCTACATGCTGTTCCTGCACCCTGGTTCCTGCCAAAAGCCAATGGGAAAGGGGCAGGGGGGTGAGATCTACTCAACATAAGGCAAACAGAAACCCAGCGACCTGTGCCATTGGCACACTGGGCATTCCAGTCTGTGACTCACAGAACTGGCAGCACTTTGGAGGTGGTGGGCTCTTGCAGAAGTGTTATGTGAAGAGAAGAGGTTCCAGGGCGGTTCCCACCCCCACCCACCGGTGGTGTTCACAGTTGTCATTGTGACACCATTGTTGTGAGCATTTATGGACGAACACCCTTCTATTTCAGCTGTTGAGGTGTTTGCTTGCAGTGAGCGTACAGATGCAACATCACAATCCAGGTATTCCTAGGAGCCCCCACTGCCTTTAGTCTGGGGAAGAATTGGCAAGGAGCACGAACACACTGTGTTTCTTGGCTTGCATTTAATGTTGCTAGCAACGACGGGCTTCCTGAACCATCGAAGCAGTATTCCTGAGATTTTAGTAAAAGGACCAGGACTTTTTCTTAAAGAAGGAACGTGTTCCGGCATTTTTCACAGTCATCAGAGGTAATTCCTTCAAAACTTTTCGCTAATTTTCTTGCAGAGTTCTTTGGGAGGGCCCCCAGCCTTTTGGCCTCTTACAGAAAGCAGACAGGGCCAATTTCTACACGGTACTGCTTTTTCTTCTTCAGGACAGGGAGATGCTGAATTTCAACGATGGGGAGCTGGCTCACAGCTTGACTATGGAATACAAACTGCGTCCGCTGCCATTTTCCATCCTGGATCTGCCGTCAAAGAAAATCAGAATCACTTTATTGCAGTTTAGAGTCTACAGTCACTTGCTTCCACATGCACTCAGAGGCCACTTTAGGTACACTGTTCATTAATGCAAATATCTAATCGGCCAATCATGTGTCAGCAACTCAATGTATAAAAGCATGCCGACATGGTCAAGAGGTTCAGTAGCTGTTTAGACCAAACATCAGAATGGGGAAGAAATGTGATCTAAGTGACTTTGACCATGGAATGATGGTTGGTGTCAGATGGGGTGGTTTGAGTATCTCAGAAACTGCTGATCTCCTGGGATTTTCACACACAACGGTCTCTAGAGTTTACAAAGAATGGTGCAAAAAACAAAAAAAAAATCCAGTGAGTGACAGTTCAGTGGGCAAGAGAGCCTTGTTAACGAGGGAGGTCAGAGGAGAATGGCCAGACTGGGTCAAGCTGACCGGAAGCCTCAAATAACCATGTGTTACAACAATGATGTGCAGAAGAGCATCTCTGAATACACATGATGAATCTTGAAGCGGATGGGCTATGGTGGCAGAAGATCATGAACATACATAGAACATAGAATAGTACAGCACAGTACAGGCCGTTCGGCCCACAATGTTGTGCCAACCCTCAAACCCTACCTCCTATATAACTCCCCACCTTAAATTCCTCCATATACCTGTCTAGTAGTCTCTTAAACTTCACCAGTGTATCTGCCTCCACTACTGACTCAGGCAGTGCATTCCACACACCAACCACTCTCTGAGTAAAAAACCTTCCTCTAATATCCCCCTTGAACTTCCCACCCCTTACCTTAAAGCGATGTCCTCTTGTATTGAGCAGTGGTGCCCTGGGGAAGAGGCGCTGGCTATCCACTCGATCTATTCCTCTTATTATCTTGTACACCTCTATCATGTCTCCTCTCATCCTCCTTCTCTCCAAAGAGTAAAGCCCTAGCTCACTTAATCTCTGATCATAATGCATACTCTCTAAACCAGGCAGCATCCTGGTAAATGTCCTCTGTACCCTTTCCAATGTTTCCACATCCTTCCTATAGTGAGGTGACCAGAACTGGACACAGCACTCCAAGTGTGGCCTAACCAGAGTTTTATAGAGCTGCATCATTACATCGCGACTCTTAAACTCTATCCCTCGACTTATGAAAGCTAACACCCCATAAGCTTTCTTAACTACCCTATCCACCTGTAAGGCAACTTTCAGGGATCTGTGGACATGTACCCCTAGATCCCTCTGCTCCTCCACACTACCAAGTATCCTGCCATTTACTTTGTACTCTGCCTTGGAGTTTGTCCTTCCAAAGTGTACCACCTCACACTTCTCCGGGTTGAACTCCATCTGCCACTTCTCAGCCCACTTCTGCATTCTATCAATGTCTCTCTGCAATCTTTGACAATCCTCTGCACTGTCTACAACACCACCAACCTTTGTGTCGTCTGCAAACTCGCCAACCCACCCTTCTACCCCCACATCCAGGTCGTTAATAAAAATCACAAAAAGTAGAGGTCCCAGAACCGATCCTTGTGGGACACCACTCGTCACAACCCTCCAATCTGAATGTACTCCCTCCACTATGACCCTCTGCCTTCTGCAGGCAAGCCAGTTCTGAATCCATCTAGCCAAACTTCCCTGGAGCCCATGCCTTCTGACTTTCTGAATAAGCCTACCGTGTGGAACCTTGTCAAATGCCTTACTAAAATCCATGTAGATCACATCCACTGCACTACCCTCATCTATATGCCTGGTCACCTACTCAAAGAACTCTATCAGGCTTGGTAGACACGATCTGCCCTTCACAAAGCCATGCTGACTGTCTCTGATCAGACCATGATTCTCTAAATGCCCATAGATCCTACCTCTAAGAATCTTTTCCAACAGCTTTCCCACCACAGACGTAAGGCTTACTGGTCTATAATTGCCCGGACTATCCCTACTACCTTTTTTGAACAAGGGGACAACATTCGCCTCCCTCCAATCCTCCGGTACCATTCCCGTGGGCAACAAGAACATAAAGATCCTAGCCAGAGGCTCAGCAATCTCTTCTCTCGCCTCGTGGAGCAGCCTGGGGAATATTCCGTCAAGCCCCGGGGACTTATCCGTCCTAATGTATTTTAACAACTCCAACACCTCCTCTCCCTTAATATGAACATGCTCCAGAACATCAACCTCACTCATATTGTCCTCACCTTCATCAAGTTCCCTCTCATTGGTGAATACCGAAGAGAAGTATTCATTGAGGACCTTGCTCACTTCCACAGCCTCCAGGCACATCTTCCCACCTTTATCTCTAATCGGTCCTACCTTCACTTCTGTCATCTTTTTTTTCTTAACATAATTGAAGAATGCCTTGGGGTTTTCCTTTACCCTACTCGCCAAGGCCTTCTCATGCCCCCTTCTTGCTCTTCTCAGCCCCTTCTTAAGCTCCTTTCTTGCTTCCCTATATTCCTCAATAGACCCATCTGATCCTTGCTTCCTAAACCTCATGTACGCTGCCTTCTTCCACCTGACTAGATTTCCCACTTCACTTGTCACCCATGGTCCCTTCACCCTACCATTCTTTATCTTCCTCACCGGTTCAAATTTATGCCTAACATCCTGCAAGAGATCTCTAAACATCGACCACATGTCCATAGGACATTTCCTTGCAAAAACATCATCCCAATTCACACCCGCAAATTCTAGCCTTATAGCCTCATAATTTGCCCTTCCCCAATTAAAAATTTTCCTGACCTCTCTGATTCTATCCTTTTCCATGATAATACTAAAGGCCAGGGAGCAGTGGTCACTGTCCCCCAGATGCTCACCCACTGAGAGATCTGTGACCTGACCCGGTTCGTTACCTAATACTAGATCTAGTATGGCATTCCCCCTGGTCGGCCTGTCCACATACTGTGACAGGAATCCGTCCTGGACACACTTAACAAACTCTGCCCCATGCGAACCCTTGGAACTAATCAGGTGCCAATCAATATTGGGGAAGTTAAAGTCACCCATGATAACAACCCTGTTATTTTTGCACCTTTCCAAAATCTGTCTCCCAATCTGCTCCTCGGTATCTCTGCTGCTACCAGAAGGCCTATAGAATACTCCCAATAGAGTAACTGCTCCCATCCTGTTCCTGACTTCCACCCATATTGACTCAAAAGAGGATCCTGCTACATTACCCACCCTTTCTGTAGCTGTAATAGTATCCCTGACCAGTAATGCCACTCCTCCTCCCCTTTTTCCCCCTCTCTATCCCTTTTAAAGCACTGAAATCCAGGAATATTGAGAATCCATTTCTGCCCTGGTGCCAGCCAAGTCTCTGTAATGGCCCCTACATCAAAATTCCATCCATGTATCCAAGCTCTCAGTTCATCACCTTTGTTCCTGATGCTTCTTGCATTGAGGTACACACATTTCAGCCCTTCTACCTTACTGTCTTTACACCGTTTATTCTGCTTCTCTTTCCTCAAAGCCTCTCTGTATGTTAGATCTGGCTTTACTCCATGCACTTCTTCCACTGCTCTATCGCTCTGGGTCCCATCTCCCTTGCAAATTAGTTTAAACCCTCCCGAACCATGCTAGCAAACCTACCTGCAAGGATATTGCTCCCCCTCGAGTTCAGGTGCAACCCATCCAATCTGTACAGGTCCCACCTTTCCCACTCACTGCCCGCATTATTAGGTACATCCTGTGGACAATGGATAGTGGACAGCCAGCAGCTTCTTCCCAGTAAACACAAAATACTCTGCAGATGCAGGGGTCAAAGCAACACTCACAACACGCTGAAGGAACTCAGCAGGTCGGGCAGCATCTGTGGAAACGATCAGTCAACGTTTTGGGCCGGAACCCTTCGTCAGGACTGTAGAGGGAAGGGGCAGAGGCCCTATAAAGAAGGTGGGGGGAGGGTGGGAAGGAGAAGGCTGGTAGGTTCCAGGTGAAAAACCAGTCAGGGGAAAGATAAAGGGGTGGGAGAGGGGAAGCAGGGAGGTGATAGGCAGGAAAGGTGAAGAAGGAATAGGGGAAAACACAATGGGTAGTAGAAGGAGGCGGAACCACGAGGGAGGTGATAGGCAGCTGGGGGAGGGGGCAGAGTGAAATAGGGATAGAGGAAGGGAGGGGGAGGGAATTACCGGAGGTTGGAGAATTGTATGTTCATACCAAGGGGCTGGAGGCTACCTAGACGGTATATGAGGTGTTGCTCCTCCAACCTGCGTTTAGCCTCATCATGGCAGTAGAGGAGGCCATGTATGAACATATCCGAATGGGAATGGGAAGCCGAGTTGAAGTGGGTGGCTACCGGGAGATCCTGTCTGTTGTGGCAGAGGGAGCGGAGGTGCTCGATGAAGCGGTCCCCCAAGCGTGTGAGTGTGTGTGTGTGCGTGTGAGTGTGAGTGTGAGAGTGTGTGTGTGAGTGTGTGAATGTGAGTGTGAGTGTGAGTGTGTGTGTGAGTGTGTGAGAGTGTGTGTGTGTGAGTGTGTGTGTGGGTGTGAGTGTGAGTGTGTGTGTGCGTGTGCGTGTGAGTGTGAGTGTGTGTGAGTGTGTGTGTGAGTGTGAGTGTGAGTGTGAGAGAGTGTGTGTGTGGGTGCGTGTGTGAGTGTGTGTGAGTGTGTGCGTGCGGGTGAGTGTGAGTGTGTGCGTGTGCGTGTGAGTGTGAGTGTGAGAGTGTGTGTGTGAGTGTGTGAATGTGAGTGTGAGTGTGTGAGAGTGTGTGAGTGTGTGAGAGTGTGTGTGTGTGAGTGTGTGAGTGTGTGAGAGTGTGTGTGCGTGTGTGTGAGTGTGTGTGGGTGCGTGTGTGAGAGTGTGTGTGTGTGGGTGCGTGTGTGAGAGTGTGTGTGTGTGTGTGTGTGTGTGTGTGTGTGTGTGTGTGTGTGTGTGTGTGTGTGTGTGTGTGTGTTTACTGAAGGACCTGTATCTGTGTTCTAATATTCTATGATTTTATTATTTAGAGAACTCAATTATGCTGCCTGAGCTGTTTATGCCAGAAATGTTAATTACAGAAGTTTTGGAATTTACCTTACATCCGTCCCTCGTAACCTTGGGCTGAAACAGTGCACCTGCTTTAAACATCTGTCTGTTCCATCCCCTGAACTGCATGGAATTGGCGTAGGGATCCTTGCTGGAGATGTTCTTCCAGACCGGGTGGTTGAGGCAATGGATCGTGATGGTCTGTACGGCTTCTGAACTCAGCAAGTGCAGAAAGTTCATTTGCACCATCCCAACCCCGAAATCCAACTGCAAAACACCATGAAATGCCAGAGTTCAGTGAATGAAATTCAAAACTGGTTTAATTAATCCATGAATTAATTTATTTAGAGATACAGCACTGCTCTGGCCCAGTAACCACCTATTGAACAATAGTCTAATCACAGGACAATTTACAATGATCAGTTAACCTATGAACTGGTAGACCTTTGTACTGTGCGAGGAAACCGGAAACCCATGTACGCGCAGGTAGGAACATACAAGCTTGCTTATGGAGGACCTGGAATTGAACTCTGAACTCTGACACCTCGAGCTGTAATAGCATTGCCCGAACTGGGGGCCGTGGCGCCCCAAAAGAATGAGGGTGCTGCAGTACTCCTTAACAGGAGTGCTGGTTTAGAATGGCTCACCAGAAGTTTTCCTGAGAGCAGATGGGTCGATTGATGGTGAGGGTTAATTTAATGGAGATGGAAGATGATATTCATAAAGCCAGACCCTACCCACTCCGGACATTTTCCCCATCCACCCCAGGCATTCTCTCTTCTCCCCTCTCCCATCATGGCTGGATATGAAACTCGTGACCACAAGAAACTGCAGAGAGTTGTGGCCAGATCTCAACACATCACAGAAACCAGCCTCCCCTCCACGGACTCTGTCGACACTTCTCTCTGCCTCAGTAAAGCAGCCAGCACAATGAAAACCCCACCCACCCCGGACATTCTGTCTTTGCCCCTCTCCCATCAGACCGAAGATACAAAAGCCTGAAAGAACATACCACCAGGCTAATGGGCCCCTATTACAGACCACCCAGCAGCCCAAGGGATTTAGTGAAACAAATTTGGAGAGAGGTTGCAGACTGTTGCAAGAAACATAAGGTTGTTACAGTAGGTGATTTTAACTTTCCTCATATTGACTAGGAATCCCATACTGTAAAAGGACTAGATGGGAAAGAGTTTGTCAAATGTGTTGAGGAAGGTTTCCCTCATCAGTACGTAGAAGTCCCGTGCAATACTGGATCTGCTGTTAGGGAATGAGTCAGGGCAGGTGACGAAAGTTTGTGTAGGGGACACTTTGCATCCAGTGACCACAACGCTATTTGTTTCAAAGTAAATATGCAAAAAGATGGGTCTAGTTTGCGAGTTAAGATTCTAAATTGGAGAAAGGCCAATTTTGATGGTATCAGAAATGATCTGGCACGTGCTGTTTTCTGGCAAAGGTGTACTTTGTAAGTGGGAGGCCTAAAAACATGAAATATTGAGAGTACAAAGCTTGTATGTGCCTGTAAAAATAAAAAGTAAAGATAATAAGTGCAGGGAACCTTGGTTCTCAAGAGATATTGAGGTTCTGGTTTAGCGAGAAAAAGGAGGTGCATAGCGGGTCTAGGCAGCAGGAATAAGGGATTCTACCAATGTGTTTGGATCAAAAGGATTGCAAGGGACAAAACTGGTCCTCTGGAAGATCAGAATGAGAATCCATGTGTGGACCAGAACAGATGGGAGAGATCTTAAATAAATTCCTTGCATCTGTATTTACTCAGGAGACAGGCACAGAGTCTATAGACATTAGGCAAAGCTTATGGACCCTGTTCAGTTTACAGAGGGGCAGGTGTTTGCTATCCTGAGGCAAATCAGTGTGGATAAATCCCCAGGGCCTGACAAAGATGTTCCCCCAGACCTACAGGAGGCATGTGCAGAAATTGCTGGGGCCCTAGCAGAGATATTTAAATCACCCTGAACAACAGGAGAGGTACAAGAGGAATGGAGATGAGCCAACGTTGTTCTGCTGTTTAAAAAAAGGATTTAACCACAAACCAGGAAATTATAGACTGGTGAGTCTGACATCAGCTGTGGGAAAGGTATTAGAAGGTATTCTAAGGGCCAGATATATAACTATTTGGATAGACATGGACTGATCAAGGATAGTCAGCATGGCTTTGTTGCATGGTAGATCACGTCTAATCAATCTTCTACATCTTTTTGAGAAAGTTACCAGGAAAGTTGATTAAGCCAAGACAGTGTATGTTGTCTCCATGGACTTTAGCAAAGCATTTGATAAGGACCAGCATGGGAGTTCGGTCAAGAAGGTTTAGACTGTTGGCATTCAGGATGAGGTAGAAAATTGGATTAGACATTAGCTTTGTGGAAGAAGCCAGACAGAGACAGCACAAGGCACATATAGCACATATATGATAGCAGTAAATATGTCACACAAAAAACCATACTCATCACATGTACATTGAAACATATAGTGAAAAGTATTGTTTGTATTAACAACCAACACACCCAAAGATGTGCTGGAGGCAGTCTGCAAGTGTCACCACACATTCTGACACCAGCATAGCACGTCCACCATGTTTAGCAGAACAACACAGAATTGACCTCACAATCTGCCTCATTATGGGCCTGAAAGCATATACTACCAGACTCAAGCACAGCTTCTATCCTGCAATTACAAACTTGTCGATCGGTCCCCTAGCATGGTAAAATGGAGTCTTGATCTCACAGTCTACCTCTTTGTGATCTTGCACCTTATCGTCTACCTGCACTGCACTTTCTCAAAGAGGAAGAGGTATTCTGAAGGAAAGATGAAACAACTGTGGAATATGAAGGTAAGCTAGCCAGTAATATTAAAGAAAGTTTCTTCAGTTACGTGAAGTGTAAAAGAGAGCTTGAGTGGATATTGGAACGCTGGAAAACGATGCTGGAGGTGTAATAATGGGGGGCAAGGAAATGGCGAACAAACTGAGTAAGTATTTTGCATCAGTCTCACAGTGGAAGAAACTAGCAGATTGGTGTAAGTTCCAGGTGTCAGAGGTCATGAAATGTGTGAAGTTACCATAACTAGAGAGAAGTTGGGAAACTGAAAAGTCTGAAGATAGATAAGTCACCTGGACCAGATGGTGTACACCCCAGAGCTCTGAAAGAGATAGCTGAAGAGATTATGGAGGCATTAATAATGATCTTTCAAAAATCACTTGATTCTGGAATGGTTCCGGAAGACTGGAAAATTGCAAAAGTCTGCTCGGAGAAGAATGTCCCCAGCCTCCCCACAGACCTGGAGTCTCTTTGTTACCTCCGATTTACTGAGTGGCTGTAAGCAGGTCTGTCCGCCTGCGCTGAAATTGCAGAAGACTTCGATGGAATCCGATGGGCAGCCCAGGTTGGGATCGATCCAATACTTGTCTGCCAGGATTGAAAAGAATCTACGTCAGCATATCACAAATGCGAGAGATTTTGCAGTACACACAAAATGCTTTTGGAACTCGGCAAGTCAGGCAGCACAAAGCTGCAAGAAGCAGTATTTCCCAACAGTCAACAATTTTAATTCCTGTTTCGACATGTTGGCCCATGGGGCCACTCTCAGGTTGGAGGGAGCAACATCTTATATTCTGTCTAGGTAACCTCCAACATGATAGGATGAATTTTGATTTCTCCTTCCAGTAATTCCCCGCCCTTCCCTCTTCTTCAATTACTCACCCTGGCCTCTTACCTCTTCTCCTCACCTGCCTATCACCTCCCCCTGGGCCCCCTCCTCATTCCCTTTCTCCCCCAGTCCTCTCCTCTCCTATCAGATTCCTTCTTCTTCAGCCCTTTACCCTTTCCACCTATCACCTCCCAACTTCTTATTTCATGCCCCCCTCCCCACACACATGGTTCACCTATCACCTTCCAGCTTGTCCTCATTCCCATCCCCCTGCCTTCTTATTCTGGCATCTTCCTCTTTCCTTTCCAGTCCTGATGAAGGGTCTCAGCCCGAAATGTCGACTGTTTATTCACTTCCTGACCTGCTGAGTTCCTCCAGCATTTTGTGTGTGTTGTTTCAATGCAGGGGAGCAAACTGTTGATGTTTTGGGCTAAGACCTTTCATCAGGACAGGAAAGGAAGGCAGAAGTCAGAATAGCGTTAGTAAATAGGTGACTGAGTGCGACGGCGATACTAGAGTTGCAAACACAGGAACCTGGAACAACAGTCAAACTGCCGGAGGACATCCTGATAGACCTGGGGTTTTCACCTTTCCTATGCCATGAACCCTTTGGTCAATCTGGTGCAGCCCATGAAATAATGTATTTAAATATATGAAATAAAATACTTAGGATTACAAAATAAACCAGTTATACTGAAGTACAGTTATCACGTGTTAAAGATTATTTTGTGATGTAGTAGTATATGTGCTTCTTTATTACTACATTAAATAGCAAAACAGTATATTTAAAATGTAGACACGAGGAATTCTGCAGATGCTGGAAATTCAAGCAACGCACATCAAAGGGTCTCGGCCCGAAATATCGACTGTACCTCTTCCGAGAGATGCTGCCTGGCCTGCTGTGTTCACCAGCAACTTTGATGTGTGTTATTTAAAATGTAGCCAAGTTAAAATTAAATTTTTATTTTTAAAGATATCCCAGTGTGATGGTTGTTACTTAGCTTGAATAAAAACATTAAACTGAGGGTTAGTCCTTGACAAAGCAATACGTGTGTCATGTTAGATTGTTGATTTTTTTTTTGTTTTAATGGTTACAAGTGTTGAGAATTCTGACTCACAAAGACATATTGTTGTAACTAGAATTAAATCTTCCACGGCTCACTTTGCAAGGTCTCAGACTGAAATGCCAGCCTTCCCTGTGCTGTCCGACCAGCAGTGTATCTGCCTAATTGTTTTTTTGGCACATAGAGTGAAAGCACAGAAATAGGCCCTTCAGCCCACAAACTCCACGTTGACCTTTTTCCCTCATCTAGTCCAAAGTAAGTTCAAAGTTCAAAATAACTGTAATATTAAAGTATGTATGTGCACCCATTTACTCCCCTGAGGTTCCTTTTATTTACTTAGAGGTACAGCACGGAAAAGGCCCTTTCTGCCCAATGAGATGCACCACCCAGCAGCACACTGATATAACCCAGCGTAATCACAGGGCAAGTTACAATGACCAATTAATTTACTAATCACAGGGCGATTTACAATGACCAATTAACTTACTAACCACAGGACAATTTACGATGACCAGTACGTGTTTGGAAAGTGGGAGGAAACCAGAACACCTGGAGGAAACACGCATGTTCGTGGGGCGGAACGTATAAACTCCTTACAGACAACGTCGGGATTGAACTCCGAACTCTGACACTCTGAGCTGTAATAGCATCGCAATAACCGCTCTGCCTCTGTTGAATCACAGTAATACAACAAAATACAATAGGACCAATGAAAAACTACACTGATCCCATTTGTCCACATTAGGGCTGTGTCCTCCTTTGCCTTGCGAACTAATTATTTACTGTCAGGAGAGGGAAAGGAAATGGGCAGCCCCTGTGGCCATTCCCCTCAATAAGAAGAATACCACTTTTGTGGGACACTAATGGTGGGCAGGGGTAGGAAACAACCTATCAGAGTGAAGCCACAGCGAACAGGTCTCTGGCACTGAGTTTAGTGCTATGTCTCAGAAGAGAAGAGAGGAGAAGAGAACTGCAGTGGTAATGGGGGGTTCCATAGTCAGAGGAGTAGACACTAGAGTCTGTGGACATGAAAATGCCACCTGGGTGGTGTGTCACCTCGCAGGTGCCAGGCTCAGGGATGTCTTGGATTGGGTCCATGGCATTCTGAAGGGGTTTGGGTGAGCAGCCAGAAGAAACTGGCATATAATTGGCATCAGTGACATAGGTAGGAAAAGAACAGAGGTACTAAAGAGAGAACCTAGTAGGCTAGGTTAGTTAGTTAGCTACTGAGTCTGCCAGTGTGCGTAATCCAACACCATATGCCTTGATGGGAGGAGGAGGTTCTACACTGAGGGTTATGCTCTCAGTCTTTCTCTGGCTGACTCCAGTCTAAACTGTCCACCACACTGGTGCTGAGTTTTCTCTTGCCTGTGCTGGTGTGTATGTGACAGCAATGCAAGGTCACCCACAAAGTCAAGGTCTTCTAAAGTGGAGAATAGAGTCCACCTAATGCCTTTCTGCTTGTCTTCCATTGTTTGCCTAACCCAGTCAGTCAGCAGGTTAAATAATGTCGCCAACATCACACAGCCTAACCTGACTCTTATCTTGGCTTCAAAGCTCAAATTGCAATCCCCAGCTGTGCAGCTGAAGTTGGCATAGAAACTCTGGATAAGTTGGACAACATTGGAAGGGATCCTATATGAACCGAGAATTCGCCAGAGGCTGTCTCCATGAATGCCGTCAAAAGCCTTTTCAAGGCCCACAAAATTCACGTACATTTGCCTCTGCCGCTCTGTGCACAGTTCCATGATGTTACACAGCGTGAAGATTCGGTCGACGCAGCCTCTGTTTCTTCTGAGGCCAGAATGCTCTTTCCTCGAGCACATATCAACAGCATGTGTAATCCATTGGACAACGACTTTGGCAAGAAGCTTGCTAGGCGCTGTCAAAAGTGAGATGCCACGCCAGTTGTTGCAATCACTTAGTGCTCCTTTAAGGAACTGGACCTGCATCTCAATGACCTTCGACTCATACGGGAGAATGAGGAGGTGATCGACAGGAGCTACAGGGAGGTAGTCACTCCCAGGTTGTAGGAGTCAGATAACTGGGTAACTGTCAGGTGAAGGAAGGGAAATGCACAGCCAGTACAGAGTATACCTGTGGCCGTTCCCCTCAATAATAAGTATATAACTTTAGATACCGTTGAGGGAGATGACCTACTGGGGGGGGGGGGAACAGTGACTGTTTTCTGGCACTGAGTCTGGTGCTGTGGCTCAGAAGAGCAGAGAGGTGAATAGGACTGCAGTGTTGATAGGAGATTTCATAGCCAGCGGAACAGAGATGAGGTTCTGTGGGCGTGATAGAGATACCTGGATGGTAGGTTGGCTCCCAGATTCCAGAGTTAGGGATGTCTTGGATTGTGTCCATGTCATTCTAAAGGGGGTTGGGTGAGCAGCCAGAAGTCTTGGTACATATTGACACCAATGATATAAGTAGACAAGACGAGGAGGCCCTGAAGAGAGACCTTAGGGAGCTAGGTAGAAAATTCAGAAGAATGAGGGGAGAACTAATTGAAACCTATTGAATATTGAAAGGCCTCAATAGAGTGGATGTGGAGAGGATGTTTCCTTCGTGGAAGAGTCTCAGAATGGACGGGTGTTCTTTTGAGATGGAGCTGAGGAGGCATTTATTTAGCTGGGGGTGGTGAATCTGTGGAATTTGTTGCCACAGGCGGCTGTGGAGGGCAAGTTTTTATGTACAGTATATTTAAGGCAGATGTTGATTGGTCAGGGCATGAAGGGATACAGGAAGAAGGGTGGAGATTGGAGCCAGAGGAAAAATGGATCAACCATGATAAGTCCATAAGACATAGGAGCCAAAGTAGGCCATTCAGCCCATCGAGTCTGCTCCGCTATTCAATCATGGGCTGATCCAATTCTTCCAGTCGCCCCCACTCCCCTGCCTTCTCTTCATACTCTTTGATACCCTGGCTAATCAAGAATCTATCTATCTCTGTCTTAAATATACCCAATGACTTGGCATCCACAGCCGCTCATGGCAACAAACTCCATAGATTTACCACCCTCTGAATAAAGTAATTTCTTCGCATTTCTGTTCTAAATGGACATCCTTCAATCCTGAAGTCATGCCCTTTTATCCTGGACTACCCAACCATGGGAAATAACTTTGCCATATCTAATCTGTTCAGGCCTTTTAACATTCAGAAGATCCCCTCTTATTCGCTTGAACTCCAGGGAATACAACCCGAGAGCTGCTGTATGTTCCTCATACGGTAACTCTTTCACTCCTGGAATCCTTCTAGTGAATCTTCTCTGAACCCTCTCCAATGTCAGTATATCCTTTCCAAAATAAGGAGCCCAAAACTACACACAATACTCCAAAGTGTGGTCTCACGAGTGCCTTATAGAGCCTCAACATCACATCCCTGCTCTTACATTCTATACCTCTAGAAATGAATGCCAAAAATGATGAAATGGTGGAGCAGAATCGATGGGCTAAATGGCCTAATTCCACTCCTATGTTTTTGGTCTCTCTTTGTTCAGTTCTTGGGTACTTCTCTTTGTTCCTAGATGAGAGTAATCAGTGATTACAGGATGGCTACAGCAACTTTTGCTCCAGCTTTGAATGGTTCAACGTTCAAATTGTCATGTCTTGGAGCTTGGCTGTTCTTGAATGATTTAATCACAGCAACAACCTCTTCTTTCTTGGGTGGATCTGAGTTGATGTCGAGGTCTTCTGCTGCCTCTTGTATGTCAGGTTCTTCATCTGGTGGTGGTCTGTTCAGTAATTCTCTGAAATACTCCGCCCATTATGCTTCATGCTCTTTCTCTGTTGACAGAAGCAGACTGTTCTTGTCTCTCACAGAGCCACTGGATCTGGCCTGGAACTTTCCCCATACCAATTTTGAAATTGCGTATATACAGTATTTCCCTGATCGCTTCGATTGGCTGCTGCTTCAGCCTCCTCTGTAATGTCTTCCATGTAGACTCTCTTATCCTTTCTTACAAGTCTCTTCACTTTCTTGTTAGTTCAGATCATGTCAGTTGAAGTTTCTCCTTAATTTGTGTTGACTTTGCATCTAACACTTTCTAATCAATTTTCTTAAATTTCTTCTAAGGTTGGCCATGTTTCCTGCTGTATCGATTCTTTGCTCTTCTTTCCAGCTTTGTATCCTAGAGAAGCCTCACTTCTCTCCTTGAAGACTGAGGCCGTCTGTTTCCACATTGTGTCGATCCTGTCTACTGGATCATGCAAGTCCTGCAATCTGTTCTTAAACTGAATGGTGAAGGCAGATCTCACACTGGTGTCCATGAGCTTTTCAACATCAAAACGTCTTTGTACATTTGTTCTGGTCCCAGTGCTTCTCAGCTTGAGTTTCATCACTGCTACAACAAGGTGGCGACCACTTCCTACATCTGCTCTTCTCTTTTACATCTTGCAAGGATTGTCTGCACATACCATTGATCATTAAATGGTTCTTGTCATGTTTTTTGGGTGGGTACCATGTCAGTCTTGGATTTCACAGTAGGAGAGTCCCTCCTATGACCAGATTGTTGAAGGCACAGAATTCCATCGGTTTTTCACCATTGTTATTCATCGTTCCACTTCCATGCATGTCCATTATGCTAGTGAAGCGTGAGTTATTATTTCCCATTTTGGCATTTAGACCTCCCATGATGATGATTATATCATGGCGTGGTGTTAACTCTACCTCTGATTACAGCTGTTGATAAAAGACGTCCCTTTCTTCAATGCCATTAGTTGGAGCATAGCACAGATGGCATTCATGCTCCCTTGCTTCCCTTTCAGCCCGACTCTCATCAGCCTACTGTTGATTGGTTTCCACTCCAGCAAACTCTTCTCAATGCTCTTCTTCAAAATGACAGCTACAGCAACATCACGCTGACCACCTGAGTATGAAACCGTTTCACCCGTTGCTGCCTTTGGCCTGCCAGACCCTGTCACTCTGCTTTCACTGATGCCCAGTATATGTAGGTTGTAACAACACATTCCTGCAGTTATTTTTGCCTGCTTGCCAGTTCTGTACATGCTTCATACATCCCAAAAACCTATTTTGGTCTTGATCCTGGCAGTGTTCAGGGCTTCCTTCCTCATGCCAGTAGCTTCCTCTCGGTTTTCACAACTGTCAGACATGCAGATCCCGGGTGGATACTCAGGAATACCATCACACACAGATTTAAGGTTCTTCATTGCTGTTTCTGTAACAATTTTTTGACCAGTCAGAGTTATTAGCCCTGAGCTGATCCCTCGAACCTGGAGGACCAAGTCTGGCCTCTGTCCTTTGACATGATTGGCATGGATGACCCTACCAAGAGTCAAAGCACAAGGCCCTGACTCCAGCCACCACAGCCCTCCGGGTCATTGAGGCACGCCAGCCTCCAACCCCTCAGACAAGGTTATGGTCTTCTTGGAGATGGGGAGTATGGTAGAAAGCTGAAGGGCAGGACTTCCGGGATACTAATCTCCGGATTACTGCCTGTGTCATGAGACACCGAGGGTAAGAATAGGATGATTTGGCAGATGAATGCATGGCTAAGGAATTGGTGCAGGAGCAAAGCTTCAGATTTCTCGATCATTTGGATCTCTTCTGGGAAAGGTATGAACTGTACAAAAGGGATGGGTTTCTCCTGAACCTGAGGGGAATCAGTATCCTTGCAGGCAGGTTTGCTAGAACTGATGGGGAGGGTTTAAATTAACTTGGCAGGGGAATGGGAACTAAAGTGATTAGGCTGAGGATGGGCAGTTGGTACACAAGCAAAGACAGTGTGTAGTGACACTGTCAGGAAGGACAGGCAGATAATAGGACAAAGTTGTAGTCAGTGGGATGAGTTGCAGTGTAACATGGGGACAAAATTGAAAAGGATGATGAGTACAGAACTGAAGGTGTTTTACTTGAATGCTGCAGTATATTGAATAAGATGGCCTTGCAGCGCAGTTAGGAATTGGCGGGTATGATGTGTGGGCATCGGTGAGTCATGGCTGAAAGAAGATTATAGCTGGGAGCTTAACATTCAAGGAAACACATTGAATCAAAAGGACAGGCAGGTAGGGAGGGGGTGGGGTGGCTTGGTTGGTTGAAAAATGAAATCAAATCCTTAAAAAGAGGTGACATACAATCAGAAGATGTAGAATCCTTGTGGGTAGAGTTCAGAAAATGCAAGGGCAAAAAGACCCTGATGGGAGTTACATACAGTACATCTGAACAGTAGCCAGGATCTGGGCTACAATTTACATTGGAAGATAGAAAATGCATGTCAAAAGAGCAATGTTAGGATAATTGTGTGTGTGGGGGGGGGGGGTGGAATTTGTATTGTATTGAAATATGCAGGTAGATTGGGAAAATCAAGGCGGTGCAGGATCCCAGCGGAGAGAATTTGTAGAATGCCAGTGAGATGGTTTTTAGAACAGCTTGTGTTTGAGCCTGCTAGGGAATGAGCTATTCAAGATTGGGTGTCGTATAATGAACCAGATTTGATTGGGGAGCTTAAGGTAAAGGAACCCTTAGCAGCCACGGATCATAATATGATAGAATTCACCTTGCAGTTTGAGAGAGAAGCTAAAGTGAAATGTATCAGTATTACACTGGAGTAAAGGGAAGTACAGAGGGAATTACAGAAAGAAGCTAAAGGGAATTACAGAGGGAAGCTAAAGTGAAATGTATCAATATTACACTGGAGTAAAGGGATTTACAAAGGCAGGAGAGAGGAGCTGGCTAGAGTTAATTGGAAGAGGTCACTTGAAGGGATGATGACAGAGCAGCAATGGCTGGAGTTTCTGGGAGCAATTTGGAAGGCACAGGATAGATACATCCCAAAGAAGTATTCTAAAAGGAGTATGACACAACCGTGGCTGATAAAAGAAGTCAAAGCCAACATACAAACGTTTGTAAAAGCAAAAGAGAAGTCATATAATACCGTAGAGCAAAAATTAGTGGGAATTTAAATTGGGAAGCTTTTAAAAACCAACAGAAGACAACTCAAATATGAAGGTAAGCTACCCAACAATATCAAAGAGGATGCAAAAGTTTTTTTTTCAGCTATATAAAGAGAAGAGAAGTGAGACCACTGGACCACTGGAAAATGATGCTGGATAGGTAGCAATGGGGGACAAGGAAAAAGCAGATGAACAGTATAAGTATTTTGCATGACTTCACTGTGGAAGACACTAGTAATATGCCAGCAGTTCAAACAAGTGTTGGGGCAGAAGTGAGTGCAACTGCTATTACTAGGGAGAAGGTGCTTGGGAAGCTGAAAGGTCTGAAGGTAGAGAAGGCCCCTAGACCAGATGGATTGCAGCTCAGGGTTCTGAAGCAGGTAGTTGATGAGATTATGGAGGCAATAATAATGATCTTTCAAGAATCACTGGATTCTGGCATGCTTCTGGCAAACTTGAAAATTGCAAATGTCACTCCACTCTTCAGGAAGGGAGCAAGGCAGAAGAAAGGAAATTATAGGCCAGATAGCTTGACTATAGTGGTTGGGGAGAATGTTGGTGTTGTCGTTAAGGATGAGATCTCAGGGTACTTGGAGGAACATGATTAAATAGGCCATAGCCAGCATGGTTTCCTCGAAGGAAAATCTTGTCTGCCAAATCTGTTGGGATTCTTTGAGGAAATAACAAGCAGGATAGACAAAGGAGAATCTGTGCACTTGGATTTTCAGAAGGCCTTGTGACAAGGTACCACACATGAGGCTGCTTACCAAGCTAGCAGCCCATGGTATTACAGGAAAGATACTAGCATGGATAAAGCAGTGGCTTACGCTGACGATTTATTGGTTTATATATCTAATCCCGAAGAATCTATTCCTGCCTTGTTAAAATTATTCAATGAATTTGGAGATTTTTCAGGATATAAAATAAATTTTAGTAAAAGTGAATTGTTTCCTTTAAATGAATCTGTCTCTATATATGATAATACTCCTTTTAAAGTCACAGATTTTTTAGATATTTAGGTGTTATAATTACTAAAAAATATAAGGATCTTTATAAAGCCAATTTCGTTCCCTTGGTAGACTCTATGAAGTATTTATTTAGTAGATGGAGTCCACCTACATTTTCACTTGTTGGTCGTATCCATATAGTTAAAATGATGATCTTACCAAAATTTTTATATTTATTTCAGAATATCCCTGTTTTTTGACTAGGAAGTTTTTTGATCGGATTGATTCTATTATTTTATCTTCTATTTGGAATAATAAAAGACCAAGAATTAGTAAATGTCACTTACAAAAGTTGAAAAAGGAAGGAGGTCTTGCTTTGCCTAATTTAAAAATGTATTACTGGGCTGTTAATGTGCGATACATGTCCTTTTGGTTATATTGGGTTGATAAGGACGATCGGCCAATTTGGGTAGACCTGGAATTGAAAGCTGTGAAACAGTTTTACTTAACCTCGTTATTGGGAGTTGCTTTACCTATACAATTAGCTAAAGTTGCTAATTTAAACCTACACCTTGTGATTAAGCATTCTTTACAAATTTGGCTCCAGTTCTGCAATTTTTTTTAATCTTAAAAGTTTTAAACTTTGTAGTTTAATTTATCGAAATTACTTTTTTAAGCCTTTCAGTGATCTAATTTTTTTACTTTGGAAAAATAAAGGTATTAATTCTATTTTGGATTTATTTAAAGAAGATAGATTGATGTCTTTTGAACAATTAGTTGATAAATATTCTCTTTCATACTCCCACTTTTTACAATACCTTCAAGTTAGACATTTCTTACAAAAATATTTATGTAATTTTCCTTACATATTGGAGGCTGACCTGTTAGATACTATTATGAGTATGAACTCTTCGATGAAGGGTTCCATTGGAAGAATTTATAATTTACTATTACAATGGGATAAGCGTCCTTTATATAAGATTAAACAAGATTGGGAAAAGGAACTCAATTTGACTTTTATGACGGAGGATTGGAAGCGGATTCTGAAGCTGGTTAACTCTTCTTTGATCTGTGCTAGTCATTCACTGATTCAATTTAAAATCGTACATCGTTACCATTTGACGAAGGAGAGATTTTCTAAAATATTCCCTAATGTTGATAGTTATTGTGATGGATGTAAAACTGAGGCAACTACACTGACACACATGTTTTGGTCTTGTTCTATACTGGAACAGTTCTGGAATTCAGTTTTTTCGACAATTTCTAAAGCACTTAAAATTAATTTACAACCTAACACATTAACTGTGCTTTTTGGAATAATTCCTCAAAATATCCGTAGTATCTCTGTGTCTGACCAACACGTTATTGCATTTGTTACATTGATAGCTAGGAGGGCCATTTTGTTGAAGTGGAAGGATATATCAGCTCCCACTTTGTCACAATGGTTCGCTCAAGTGATGCTATGTCTTAGTTTGGAGAAAATTAGAAGTTGAACCTTTGAACCTTTATGTGATTTAAAGAAAAGATGGGATTCATTTGCTCGTTATTATCATTTGAGTTAATTGATAGATATTCTCCACGATCTAATTGTAAATTTCAGGTATATTTTTTTTCCTTGCTGGTGGTTTGATGTTTATCTTTAGAAGCATTTTGTATGACGCATGGCTCCGGGGTCGTACACCTAATGAGTTCCCCCCCCCCCACTTTTCTGCTTAGTAGGGTTTTTTTATTATCACAAAAATTTTTCAGTCTTTAAAGTAATGTGTTTTTTCCTTGAGACATTGTAAGTGTTGCTTACTTCAATGTACTCGTGTTATTTTTTGAATAATAAAAAGATTTGAAAATACAGAAAGCAGTGGCTGGTTGGCAGGAGGCAAATAGTGGGAATAAAGGGAAGCTTTTCTGATGGGCTGCTGATGACTGATGGTATTCTGTGGGGGGGTGTTGAGAGTGCTTCTTTTTATGTTGCATGTTAATGATTTGGTTGATGGAATTAATGGATTTGTGGCTATTTGCAGATAATATGAGGATAGCTGGAGGGACACAATCTACCCCATTATGATCTTCACCTTACTGTCTACTACACTGTACTTTTTCTGTGACTGCAACAATTTTTTCTCAGCAATTCTGTTATTGCTTTTCCTAATGTACAACCTCAATGCATTGATGGATGAAATAATCAGTATGAATGCCATGTAAAACATGGGTTTTCACTATAAACAAGGGATTCTGCAGTTGCTAGAAATCCAGAGTAACACACACAAAATGCTGGAGGAAATCAGCAGGTCAGGCACGATTTTTGGACGGGAATAAACAATCCACATTTTGGGCTGAGACTACACCTTCTCACTACATCTTAGTTCATGTGACTATTATAAACCAATTTACCAATTTGGCTCCAAAACACCACCATCATATCTGCCTCCAGCATCACCCCTGGCAGAGAATTCTAGGCACTCACCACTCTGTTTAAAACACTTGCCCATTCAGACAACGTCCTGATAAGTCTCCTGCGCATTCTGTCAAATACAACCACATTGTTCCCATAACGGTGGCAACCGGAACTGCAGACACCATTCTGTGTAGGCTACTGACAATCAGAAAGGCATCTGGCAAGAGAAGGATGTACCTACCGTTGTGTAACTTATGGTCGCAATGGAGCAAATCTCGGCACATTCGAGCTGGGTGTTCCCTGGTTCCCAACGGGTTCTTGAGACTGTGCATCAGACTGTTGAGATTGTGAAGTGTTTTGAATATCTCTATGCCTTGCTCTAGGAAGGCAGTTTCAGTATTCTGATAGTTCTGCAGAAAATGTGAATCAAAGTGTGAAAAGAGGCAGAAAAAAACTGTTAGAGAGTCACAGGGTCATTCAGCACAGTGGCCAACCCTTCAGCCAAGCAGTTCAAGTTCAATTGTCATTCAACCATACATGAACACCCATGAATAGAGCCAAAAGAAACAGTGTTCATCTGGGGCCAAGGCGCAAGACACATTACCACCAGTCACACAGAGAACAAGGCACGGATAGTACATATAATTACAATTCCAGTAAACCCACAGTACAGGGCCCTTGGCCCATGATGTTGTGACAATCTTCTGACCTACTGTAAGATCAATCTAACCCTTCCCTTCTACATAACCCTCTATTTTTCTATTATTCAAATGCCTATCTAAGTGTCTCTTAAATGACCCTGATGTATCTACAAACGTACATGCCTCTACCAGCACCCCTGGCAGCGTATTCCATTCTCCCACCACTCTCTGTGTCTACGTAACGGGAATCTATCCGGCTGTTAAGATACTCTTGAAGTAACCTCTCATTTACTGAAAGATGAGCTTTTATTCTCCCAGTCTACCTTGTTATGACTCTTGAACTTTATTTGCCTGCCTCCACTTTCTCTGTAACTGCAACACTCTATTCTGTATTCTGTGTTCTTTTTACTGCCTCAGAGTGTTTGTGCGTGGAACGATCTGTGTGGATAACATACAGACAAAAGCATTTAACTGTATCTCACCTAAGTAGACATTATAAACCAATTAGCAATACCTCAAACTGGAGGGCTTCATTGCTTGCAATCAGGGCTTGAATTGCTGCGTTAATGTCCACATGTCTCTACAGAATGAAGAGCAAAGATCAGTGAAGACTGAAGAGTATCTTTTCTCATCGACAAGAGTGTGGTATTGTCGAGTGGTACATTCCCCATCTCTCTCAGCACGCGGAGGTAGAGCTACTCCTGCAGATCTCAGCCATGGAGCATACTCCCAGATTTTAATTTCTTTATCATCAACATATTTATTTTTATTTTTAAAATTTTATTGAGATATAGTGCAGAATAGGGCCTTCTGTCCTGTCAAGCAATGCCACCCAGTCGCCCACGGTTTAATCCGAGCCTAATCACGGGACAGTTTACAATGACCAATTACCTACCAACCTTTATGTCTT
Source organism: Mobula hypostoma (assembly GCF_963921235.1). Lineage (NCBI taxonomy): Eukaryota > Metazoa > Chordata > Chondrichthyes > Myliobatiformes > Myliobatidae > Mobula > Mobula hypostoma. The sequence continues at coordinate 112,945,674 of NC_086108.1, forward strand.
TGGACTGTGGGAGGGAACTGGAGCACCCGAAGGACGTGGTCAAGGGGAGAGCGTACAAACTCTTTACAGACAGTGGCGGGATTTGAGTCTGGGTCACCTGTACCGTCAAGCATTGTGCTAACCACTACGCTACCGTGCCATGCTGAGGATCTATCCTGGGCCCAACATATCCACACAGTTACAATGAAGGTACAATAGTGGCCTGTATTTCATTACGACTCCGAGGAGAGGTATGTCACCAAAGACAGTTGTAAATTTCTACTGATGTACCATGGAGAGCATTGTGACTGGTTGTATCACTGTCTGTATGGAGGGGTGACAGCACAGGATCGTAAAAAGCTGCAGAAAGTCATAATCATCCAGCTCCATCATGGGCACTGGCCTCCCCAGCAGTGAGAGCACCTTCAAAAGGTGATACCTCAAAAAGATGGCATGGATCATTCAGCATCTGACAACCCAGAACGTGCCACCTTCTCATTGCTACCATCAAGGAGGCGGCGCAGGAGCCTGAAGACACTCACTCAGCGTTTCAGGATCGGCTTCTTCCCCTCCGCCATCGGATTTCTGAATGGACACTGAACCCATGAACACCACCTCACAACTTTTCCTTTTTTTTCCTTTTGCACATTTTTAATTTTACACACACACACATATATATATATATATATACATATAGACTTCTTACTGTAATTTACTGCTGCCACAAAACAAATTTCACAACATATGCTGATGATTTTAAACCTGATTCTCATTCCAATTGGGATGCGTTTATGATCATATACACCAGGGTACAATAAAATTCCTTGCCCAATTACAAAGCAGGCACGACCACAGTTATATTTCATAAGGAGTTTGAGGAGATTTGGTACGTCACCAAAGACTATAGCAAATTTCTACAGATGTAATGTGGAGAGCATTCTGACTGGTTATGTTGGATTTTGTGAAAAAAAAATGTGAGCGTTGTTTTATGTACTTAACAAAGGCTGCAGTCCTTTATTTCCATTACAAACAAGCCAAAAGCCATCGCCTTACACTGATGTCATTACCAGACACTGTCTTTCAAAGTGACCACAACAACTCAATGATGGTGTTTGTGAATTATGCAGAACAGTTTCTAAAAAAAACAATATGTGTCATCTGTCACCCATTAATAATCCTGCACGGGTCCCCCCAGAATTCACCAAAACTGGCATTGTGAGTCTATCTGGAGCTGGTAGGAGCTGCCCGGCCTTGGTTGGAGTACCAACAGGTGCCTTTGGCTTGTCCAGGGGTGTGTTGACATTCACAACGTCATGTCATGATGCAGGGGGTATGGACAGGCTAACCAAACGGACGCCAGTAGACTACGGCAGGGTCTAAATGAGATCACTGGGCGCAAAGAAAAGGCTGGGAATATCAATAACTGTGGCGCTTCTCTTCCTGACGAACTTAACGTATTCTACGCAAGATTCGAACAGAAGAGGAGCGTTAAATTTTTAATATTTACTAATTTTAACTATTTTTAATATTTTTAATATTTAATATTTGTAATCCAGGGAGTGTGAAGCGCAGATTCAAATATCGCTGTGATGATTGTACGTTCTAGTACCAATTGTTTGGCGACAATAAAGTGTAAACTATAAAGTATGGTAGTGGAACCTTCCAGGTCTTGGTGGACCAGTTTAATATGAACTACAGGTTTACCCTTCTTATCTACAATAAAAGTCTTTCCACCCCATTCCAAAACGGGGGAGCGTCGATGTGCTTTATGGTGGACAAAAGCAATTGAGGTAGAAGTAGGTTAACTGGAACCCAAGAGTGCTGCATGTTATGATGAGACATAGGAATAGGTTTAGAAGAATTGAGTTTACTGAGGAAGTGAAACGCTGCTGAGATGCCAACCAGATGGTCGTGATGTCAGGAATAAAATCACCCGGCACTTGTAGTGGCTGCCCGTACACCAACTCGACTGTGGAGGGCTGCTGGTCCTCTTTTAGAGGTGTTTCGGCCCCAGCAGGCCCCAGGGGAGATTATCATAACAACACTGGTCCATCGCGGGGCCCTCAGAGCAGCCTTTGAGGAACAGTAAAACAGCTCGCACAGGCCATTGGACTGCGGGTGATATGCCATGATGTGACGTAATTTAACGCCAAGATTCTGGGCCAGTACAGCCCAGAGGTCTGTGGTGTTTTGGAGCTTATTTCCAACAATGAGCAGAAGTCAATGCCCTGACACCGTGGTGCCAAGAAAACAACCTCTCCCTCAATGTCGAGGAAATGAAGGAGTTGATCGCGGATTACAGGAGGAATGGAGACAGGCTAGACCTATCAACATCAGTGGGACTGTAGTTGAGAGGGTGAGTAGTTTCGAGGTCCTCGGAGAACACATCACCGAGGATCTCACCTGGACTGTACATCCAGCTGTGCGGTGAGAGAAGCACAGCAGCACTTCTTTCACCTCAGATGGCAGAAGAAGTTTGGCCTGAGTACACAAATCCTCAGGACTTTCACCACTGAGAGCATCCCGACTGGCTGATCATCGCCTGGTACGAGAACTGCACTGACTTTGATCGCTGGGCACTGCAGAGAGTGGTGCAGACAGCCTAGTGCATCTGTGGATGTGACTTTTCCTCTATTCAGGACATTTACAGCAGCAGGTGTGTAAAAAGGGCCCAGATAATCATCAGGGGCTCCAGTCACCCCAATCACAAACTGCTTCTGTTGCTACCGTCTGGCAAACAGTACCACAGCATTAGGACCAGGGCCAACAGGTTCCGGGACAGCTTCTTTCACCAGGCCATCAGACTGATCAATACACATTGATCTGGTTGCACATCTGACTGTACATACATGTATACAGACAATTATGTATACAATCATAGTGTTTGGGCAACATCTTCCCACATTTCCCATCTTTATTGCTTGTACGTAGCGATGGAGGTGCAAGATAAAGATTTTTACTCCCTCTTGGCAAAACGGATGTAAGAAATAAAAAAAATCTAATTCTGAAAACTAAGCTAATTGAACAGTATTTTGAAACAAATGAAATAGCCAATGAGAAATGAATACCAAGTAAAGGCATAAAGTTTGCTTAGGATTTTGACTGCTCCAACCAAACCATGAGCTTTGCTGATATTGTGAAACTAATGCAGGAACACTTTCAGCCAAAACCATTGTTGATTGCAGAACACTTTATAACCATATAACAATTACAGCACGGAAACAGGCCATCTCGGCCCTTCTAGTCCGTGCCGGACTCTTACTCTCACCTATTCCCACCGACCTGCACTCAGCCCATAACCCTTCATTCCTTTTCTGTCCATATAGCTGTCCAATTTAACTTTAAATGACAACATCAAACCTGCCTCAACCACTTCCGCTGGGTTGGACCAGCATATCACAGCTCTCAACTATGCTGCAAAATAATAATCTCTAAGAGAAGGTAGGCCCCATCCCCCCTTTTCCTTGGCTAATTGCAAAGTTTTGAGATGAACCCTAGGCCTTTTACTTTAGATTTCATAAGTGAAATCAAAAGGAAAGGGAGTCCATTTCAGCGTACGTAGCTGAATTGAAGAAGTTGTTTGAGCGTTGTCAGTTCAGTGATGATCTTAATGATACACAAAGAGATTGTTTAGTTTGTGGAAGCTTACCAAAAATATTCAAGAATGGTTCCTAACTGAAGCACAACTTACATTTAAAAGAGCAGTTGAAATTGCTGTATCAATGGAAACAGCAGACAGAGATGCAACTGAAAGTGAGCATAATAAAATTACAACATCTAAACAGAAAATGACTGGCTGAACGAATAGCATTATCATTGTGGCAGGGGCTCACATACACCAGACCAACGCAGATTTAAAGGTGAAACTTGCAGAAAATGCAACAAAGTCGGCAGAAAAAAATAAATGGACTGCACAAGGAAGAGAAAAGGCTATAAAGTCAAGTTGTAGTTTCAAAAAAAGCACTAGTCTGCATGCTGAGAACACTACAACTTGATTGGAGATCCAATCACCAACTGTATGCCACATCCCCTGCAACAGAGTCAACTGAAAAAGAATTAAGGAAAGAACTGGATGATGCCATAACTGTCTCCATGCTGTACACCATGAACCTCTACACAACGGAGGACAAGCAGGCCTTGATACCAATCTTTGTGCCTCTGGTTCGAAAGCATATTGAACCATGGAAGGACTATGCTGTTCAGAGGAAGCGTAAAAGTGACAAAGGCAGTGGACCGACTAGAACAGTTTTTGTAGGTAACATATCTGAGAAAGTTTCTGATATGCTATTTAGACAGTTACTTCTGAAATGTGGCTTGGTTTTAAGCTGGAAGAGGTTTCATGGACACTCTGGAAACTTGCAAGCATTCGGCTGTTGTGAGTATAAAGAACCAGAATCTACTCTATGTGCATTAAGATTATTGCGTGAACTTCAAGTGGGAGACAAAATGCTGTTTGTAAAAGTAGACTCAAAGACCAAAGCACAGATGGATGAATGGAAGGTTGAAGAGAAAGTAGTCAACGGAGATATGAAAACAGGATTGGTCAGATCATGTGCACGAGGAAACCAAGAGGAGAGATCAGATTGTAAACGATTAAGAGAATACTCCAGTGAACCAAATGCACCTTCCCAAGATCAAGATGCACAAACTAGAAAAAGAAAAAGGAAGAAGCTGTCCAGAGTGGTCAGAATCATTTCCTGCAGTCTCAGAGTCGTTGTCTACAATCACCATGGAGGAGGCCCCAGATTGTTTCACAGCCACAAATCTCACCTGCCAAGCAGAGTGACCCCCCTTGTCAGGAAAGACGTTATTCCACAAGAGTAAGAAAGCCCCCATGGTGATTAAATCTTTAAGCCTGAATGGGACAATTTAAAATTTACTGTGCTGTGGATGTCTGTATAGTGGCTGTATTATATAGTATCCTGTGTATATAGTTGAAATTCATTCTATATTGAGTTGGAGTTTATAGCTAAGCAGGGAGGAGTATTGTGTATTTAATATTTTAGTAGTATTTGCATAATATTGTAAACGTGTTGTTTGATAAAGCATTCTTATTGTTTAAATAATTCATTCCGGGTTGTATGTAAGAAATACGTGAATTGCTTATGTCATCACGCTACCATGTGACATGTATACGCCCGGCTAAGAGTAAAACAAGACTAACATACTCGCATCTCTCAGTCCTGTCTTTTCCTTCAAATTAATTTGATATTCTGAAGTTACAAAACGTAACAACTCTTTTTAAAAATGTATTGCAAAGTAGAGCTGCTGTAAAACAACAAATTTCACAACCTACGCTGGTGATATCAAGCAACACACATAAAAAATGCTGGTGAACGCAGTAGGCCAGGCGGCATCTATAGGAAGAGGTACATTCCTGACGAAGGGTCTCGGACCGAAACATCCACAGCACCTCTTCCTAGAGATGCTGCCTGGCCTGCTGCGTTCACCAGCAACTCTAATGTGTGTTGCTTGAAATTCCAGCCTCTGCAGATTTCCTCGTGTTGGTGATATTAAGCCTGATTCTGAATGAAGAGCCTCATTGTTGCTTTTCCCATTCCCATTGCAGCTGATTGACATGGAGAACAACATGTCATCAGAGAAGATTAGACGAGCTCTATTTGTCACGTTACATTGAAATGTCGAAACATACTGTGAAAGGCATCGTTTGCATCAAATCAAATCAGCAGGGATGTGCTGGGGCAGCCCACAAGTGTCGTCACGCTTCCGGTGCCAAAGTAGCACGCTCACAACTAACCCTGACCCATACGTCTTCTGAACGTGGGAGGAAATCGGACAACAGGGAAGAAACCCACGCGGTCACGGGGAGAATGTACAAACTCCTTACAGACAGCAGCGGGAACTGAACCTGGTCGTTGGCACTGTAAAGCCTTGTGCTAACTATTATGCCACTGTGCCACCTTGCTGCTGAGTGGAAACTCTGCAAACTCCCTGTCAGTGAGATGGATGACGATGCTTTCTGCTTCTCCACTGAATACAAACTCCTGGCCACCGGCTACGACGCGTCCTTGTTTGGACAGAACCAGAACATCCCAAGAATTCAAACTATTCATCTTAACAGAGAGTTTTTACACAAAACCATCAATGGCGAGATTTATATGTGAAGCATGCCTTGAAAGGATCTACAGTGCACAAGTCACATCATGCTGATAGCACCAAACTCAAAAATATTATTCCTCTGGGGCTCTTTCTGTCATTCCGGAATGTGCAGAAATATTAATTCCTGCACATTTCAGCAGATTCCAAAATGAAGGAGAGAGCCCCTCCTGCTTCCTTTTCTCCATGGTTCATTCTCCTCTCCTATTAGATTCCTTCTTCTCCAACCCTTTGCCTTTTTCAGCTTTCACCTTCCAGCTTCTTTCTTCAACCCTCTCTTGGCTTTGCTTATCACTGTCCAGCTTGTCCTTCTTCCCCTCCCACCAGCTTCTTATTCTGGCATCTTCCCCCTTCCTTTCCAGTCCTGATAAAGGGTCTCAGCCTGAAATGTGGACTGTTTATTCTCCTCCATAGATGCCGTCTGACCTGCTGAGTTCCTCCAGCATTTTGTGTGTGTTGCTCAGGGAAACTCATTGCCTTTTTCCCTGACGGGTTGCAGCTACTAATTTGTAAACTGGAGATAGCTGGTGTCAAGGTTGTTGGCAGTAGGTGTTGGTGCGTATAATGCTGTTGGGGCAGTATAGTGGTTACAGCAACGCTGTTACATCATCAGCAACCCAGGTTCAAACCCCACTGCTGTCTGTAAGGAGTTTGTACCTTTTACCCGTGACCGAGTGGGTTTCCTCTGAGTGATTCCAGAGATGTATGGGTTAGTTGGTTATTTGATCATATGGGCGATTGGCATGCTTGTCAGTCTTTGAGTGTCGTTTTTCATCAGTTCCATTGTATTTTTCCATTCTACTGTGAATGCCCTCAAGAAAATGAACCTGAAGGTGGTATATGGTGATTGGGCAGCCAGGTTTGTTGAGCAAGAAGGGTCTGTTACTGCGATGAATCTCTAAACTAAAATAAGTAAATAAATAATATCTCTGAGGGGCACTTGGCACAGCCTTCAGATCGGGGACATTGCTAGTTTCCCTTTTCAACACAAGACTTTGGCTGGAACCAAAGCAGCTCCATACAGATACGACAAGTAGGAGAGTGGGTCTTGCTTACCAGAGGTCCTGGGACACCGGGGAGGCCCTGGAATGAAATAGACAGATTTATTGCAATCTCTTTAAACAGATTGAAAGGGAAGTAGAATCCACATAATGCTTTCAGCGAGTGAAAGGAATCTGTACTCACAGGAGGCCCAGGATGCCCTCGAGGTCCTTCAGGTCCCTGGGAATGAATGAAAACATTTCCACTTATTTCCTCATTTTACTTCCCCTCCTTTATTTCACGTAGGTGCAGTGTGGAACAAGCTTTTCCAGCCCACTGAACTGCGTCACCCAGCAACCACCAATTTAACCCTAGACTAATCACAGGACCACTTACAATCACCAATCACTGACTAACCTGTACGTCTTTGAACTGTGGAAGGAAACCAGAGTACCCAGATGAAACCCAAGCACACAGGGGCAGAAAATACAGACTTTCTTACAGATGATGCTGGAATTGAGCTGCAAATCCCAATGCCCTGAGCTGTAATAGTGTCACACTAACCACTATGCTACCGTGGCACCCCTAATCTTGATTATAGTCTGGAACCACAAGCTAAATGCGGACTATTTGGTCTGCCTTTTGCACGTTTTCCCTTGGACTGGTCTCCCTCTGCCATCCCAGACCCCTCCAACACTTGTATTCTTGAGTCACACAGCACAGAACCGCATGGTCACACTGAAGTGTTATTCAGCCTAGTCCCACTGATCTGCACCCAGAGCACAGCCCTCCACTCGCCACCCATCCATGTACCTGTCCAAACTCTTTCTTAGATGTTGTAATCGACCCTGCATCCACCACCTCCACTGGCAGCTTACTCCACACTTTCACCACCCTCCGAGTGAAGAAGTTCTCCTCATGTTCCTCTCAGATATTTTACCTTTCACCCTTAACCCACCAGCTCTAGTTGTAGTCACACCCAACCTCAGTGGGAAATGTCTGCTTGCATTTACCCTAACATTACCCCTCATAGTTTTGTATCTCTCTATAAAATCTCCCCTTATTCTCCTATGCCCCAGGGACCGAAGTCCTAACCTCTACAACGCGTGTTGTCAAAGACAGTGTTTTACCACGTTGCATTCAAATAACTGCCACGTGCCTAAACTTGCGATAAATTCTGAAAAGAGAACATTTGCCAACTTTTTCAGAGAACGGTACATGAATGATTTCAAAACAATGTACAGAGTTTCTTTGTATGGAGAAATTTTCTCTGTACTCTTTCAATCTTATTGATATATTTCCTGTCAGTAGGTGACCAGAACTGCACGCGACACTCCAAATTAGGCCTCACCAGCACTTTATACAACTTCACCACAACAAACACAACTCCTGTTCTCAGTACTTTGATGTCCAAAAAGCTTTCTTCATGACCCTATCTCGATGTTATGCCACTTCCAAGTAAATGTGGGGCTGTATTCCCCGATTCCTCAGTTCTTCCACACTCCTCAGGGCCTTACCAATCACCGTGGTTTGTCCTCCCAAAGTGCAACACCTCACACTTATCTGCATTAAATTCCATCTGTCATTTTTTTCAGCCCATTTTTCCAGCTGGTTCAGATTTTTTCTCCTGTGAATTTATATATGTCGCCTCAGTGGGATTTATAAAACTATCTGATAATAGGGTAATTAAGAAGGTGCACAATATGTTGGCTTTCATTAGCTGGGGATTGAGTTCAAGAGCCATGAGGTAATGTTGCAGCTCCATAAAACCCTGGGAGTATTGTGTTCAGTTCTGGTCATCTCATTATAGGATGGATATGGAAGATTCAGAGAAGGTGCAGAGGAGATTTACCAGGATGCTGTCTGGATTAGAGAACAGGTCTTATGAGGATAGGTTGAGCGAGCTAGGGCTTTTCCCTCTGGAGCAAAAGAGGAAGAGAAGTGACTTGATAGAGGTGTGGAAGATTATAAGAGGTATAAATTGAATGGATAGACAGAGACTTTTTCCCAGGGTAGAAATGACTAATACTGAGACGGTTTAATTTTAAAGTGATTAGAGTCAGACAATCCATACCAGGGGTATGTAAAAAGAGCTACCTTTTAATCAGGGAGGTGGCTGTGATTTTAAAGGCAGAGTTTCGCCACAGTTTATCTGAGTTGAGGAGCAGCCAATCAGCAAGATACAGTGTGTGAAAAGAGCTACCTTTCAGTCAGGTTCATATTCAAGATTTTAAAAGCAGAGCTTTGAGCCCGTTTTCTCTGTGTTGGAGTTGGACAATTCACATCAGGGGTGCGTAAAAAGAGCAATCAGGTGGCGATTGAAATTTTAAAGGCAGAGTTTCCTGGCAGTTTCTCTGAGTTGAGGAGTAACCAACGAGCAAAAGGGGATCATTGGAAAGGGCCAATAAAAATAATCCAAGTGCAAGTGGAGCGGCCACTAACTTGGCGGGCAATGGAAACTGGAGTGATAGCGTTGAGGATTTTTTTTTAGCGTGTCGCACCAGACAGTCAGCCATTCTTGTCTGGCGTGTGGTGTCAGGATTGGTCTCCTTTCCGATTAAGACCACAAGACAAAGGAGCAGAAGTCAGCCATTCGGTCCATCGAGTCTGCTCCGCCATTTTATCATGAGCTGATCCATTCTCCCATTTAGTCCCACTCCCCCGCCTTCTCACCATAACCTTTGATGCCCTGGCTACTCAGATACCTATCAATCTCTGCCTTAAATACACCCAATGACTTGGCCTCCACTGCTGCCCGTGGCAACAAATTCCATAGATTCACCACCCTCTGACTAAAAAAATTTCTTTGCATTTCTGTTCTGAAAGGGCACCCTTCAATCTTTAAGTCATGCCCTCTCATACTAGACTCCCCCATCATGGGAAACAACTTTGCCAAATCCACTCTGTCCATGCCTTTCAACATTCAAAATGTTTCTATAAGGTCTCCCCTCATTCTTCTAAGCTCCAAGGAATACAGTCCAAGAGTGGACAAACATTCCTCATATGTTAACCCTCTCATTCCCGGAATCATTCTAGTGAATCTCCTCTGTACCCTCTCCAACGTCAGCACATCCTTTCTTAAATAAGGAGCCCAAAACTGCCCACAGTACTCCAAGTGAGGTCTCACCAGCGCCTTATAGAGCCTCAACATCACATCCCTGCTCCTATACTCTATTATCCGGGTCACGATATGAACGTTCTTGACTAGACTCTCTTTTTCACGAAGCCAAGTGGCTAGCTCGACACTCAACCTGGCACGGATGGAAAGCGTGCTCAGGGTGTGGCCCGATTTCGATTTGAACTCGGGAGCCTTCGCTCCAGAGTCCAGCGCTGATGCCATTGCGCCACCAGCCAGCAGCGTTGTAGGTGAGGTAGTTGGTTTACAAATGGAGGTAATATGTAGCGAGACTCATAGCAAGGAGAGGCTGATGACTGGGCAAAGTTGCAGTCAACAGGATGAGCTAAAATGTAAAAGGCAGACAAAATTGAAAAACGTGAATGCAGGACTGAAGGTGTATTTGAATGCACGCAGTATATGGAATAAGGTTGATGAACTTGTAGCACAGTTACAGATTGGCAAGTATGACGTTGTAAGCATCACTGAATCATGGCTAAAAGAAGATTATAGCTGGGAGCTTAATAGCCAGGGATTATATTGAAAGGACAGGGGGTGGCATTGCTCTGTTGGTAAAAAAAATTAAATCGAATCACTAGAAGAAAGTGACATATGGTTGGAAGATGTTGAATCATTGTGGATAGAGCTAAGGAACTGCAAGGATAAAAAACACTGATGGGAGTTGTATACAGACCCCCAAACAGTAGTAAGGATGTGGACTACAAGTTACAATGGGAGACAGAAAATGCATGCCAAAGGGGCAATGTTACAATAGTCATGGGGGATTTCAATATGCAAGTAGATTTGGAAAATCGTGTTGCTGTGGGATTCCAAGAGGGGAAATTTCCAGAATGCCTACAAGATGGCTTTTAGAGCAACTCATGGTTGAGCCCTCTAGGGGATCAGCAATTTGGATTGGGTGTTGTGCATGAACCAGAATTGATTAGAGACATTAAGGTAAAAGAATCCTTGGGGTAAATGATCATAATATGGTCGAATTCACTCTGAAACTTAAGAAAGAAAAGCTAAGGTCAGGTGTATCAGTATTGCAGTGGAGTAAGGGGAATTATAGAGCCATGAGAGAGGATCAGTCTGGCCAAAACTGATTGGAAAAGACCACTGGCAGGGATGATGGCAGAGCAGCAGTGGCTGGAATTTCTGGAAGCAATTCAGAAGGCTCAGGATATATACATCCCAAAGAGGAAAAAGTATTCTAAAGGAAAGATGATACAACCGTGGCTAACAAGGGTAGTCAAAGCCACAGAAAGTGCATATACCGTTATAGAGCAAAAATTAATGGGAAGTTAGACGATTGAGAAGCTTTTAAAAACCAAGAGAAGGCAACTGAAAAAGTCATTAGGAAGGTAAAGATGAAATACGAAAAAGTAAGCTAGCTAATAATATTAGAGAGGATACCAAAAGTTTCTTCAGATACATAAAGTGTAAAAGAGAGGCAAGAGTGGATACCGGACTGCTGGAAAACGATGGCGGACAAACTGAATGACAATTTTGCATCAGTCTTCACTGTGGAAGACACCAGCAGTATGGTGGAAGTTCCAGGTGTCAAGGGCCATGAGGTGTGTGAAGTTACCATTTCTAGAGAGAAGGTTCTTGGGAAACTGAAAGGTCTGAAGGTAGATAAATCACTTGGACCAGATGGTGTACACCCTAAAGTTCTGAAAGAGGTGGCGAAGAGATTGTGGAGGATTTAGTAATGATCTTTCAAGAATCACTGGATTCTGGAATGGTTCTGGAAGACTGGAAAATTGCACACGTCACTCCAGTCTTCAAGAAGGAAGAGAGGCAGAAGAAAGGATCCGGTCCAGATAGGGTGCCTGGCTGAGCACTAAAGACCTGTGCTGATCAACTGGCTGGAGTGTTCACTGAGATCCCTAACCTCTCACTTCGGCAGTCTCAGGAACCCACCTCCTTCAACCAGGCTTCAACGATACCAGTGCCTCAGAAGAATATAGTGACCTGCCTCAATTACCATCATCCAGTGGCACTTACATCTGCAGCAGTGAAATGTCTTGAGAGGCTGCTGAGGAAACATATCAAGTCCCGCCTAAGAAATGGTTTAGATCCACTCCAAATTGCCTCCTAGCACAACAGCTCCACAGCAGAAGCCTGGAACTTCTGGACAGCAAAGATGCAAACATCGGGATGCTCTTTCTCAACAACAGCTCGGCATTCAATACTATCATCCCCTCAAAGCTCACCAATAAGCTTCAAGACCTTGGCCTCAATACCTCCCTTTGCAATTGGATCCTCGATTTCCTCAGTCAGTTCAGATTGGCAACAACATCACCTTCACGATCTCCATCAGCAGAGGAGCACCACAGGGCTATGTGCTCAGCCCCCTGTTCTACTCAATTTACACCTATGACTGTGTGGCTAAGCACAGCTCCAGTGCCATTCCTAAGCTTGCTGACAACACCACTGTCACAGGCCGAATCAAAGGTGGTGAGGAATCAGCATACAGGAGGGAGATTGAAGATCTGGCTGACTGGTGCCACAGCAACAACCTCTCACTCAATGTCAGCAAGACCAAGCAGCTCATTATTGAGTTCAGAGAAAGGAAACTGGAGGTCCATGAGCCAGTTCTCATTGGAGGATCAGAGGTGGAGGGGGTCAGCAACTTTAAATTCTGCAGTATAATCGTTTCAGAGGACCTGTCCTGGGCCCAGCACACAAGTGCAATCGTAAAGAAAACACGACAACACCTTTACTTCCTTAGGAGTTTGTGAGTATTTGGCGTGCCATCTAAAACTCTGACAGACTTTTGTACATGTGTGGTGGAGACTATACTGACTGGCTGCATCACAGCCGGGTATGGAAACACCAATGCTCTGTATTGTAGCAATATCATACAAAAAGTAGTAGATATGGCCCAGTCCATCTCTAGTAAAGCTCTCCCTACTAACATCTATCATCAGAGACCCCCACCACCCAGGTCATGCTCTCTTCTCACTGCTGCCATCAGGAAGAAGGTACAGAAGTCTCATGACTCACACCACCAGGTTCAGGAACAGTTATTACCCTTCAACCATCAGGTTCCTGGACCAGAGGGGATAACTTCACTGGTCCCATCATTGAAATGTTCCACACCCTGTGGACTCACTTTGAAGGACTCTTCATCTCATGTTCTCGAAAATTATTGCTTATTTATTTATTTATTATTATTTCTTCTTTTTGTATTTGCACAGTTTGTTGTTTTTAGCATACAGGCTGTATGCCCAGTTGGTGTGGTCTTTCATTAATTCTGTTCTGGTTAATAGACTTACAGAGTATGCCTGCAAGAAAACGAATCTCAGGGTCAATGGGACGAGGCAGAATAACCCTCTGGCATAGACGAAGTGGGCTGAAGAGCCTGTTTCTGTGATGTAGTGTTGTACGATTCTGGGACTCTATGATGCCTGGATTGCAGGACTTTAGTTATGAGGAGAGATTGGAGATGCTGGGTCTTCTGCCTCAACCAAAGGAAACTGATAGGTGACTAGGTAAAACCATGGGACATAGAAGAAAGATTAGGCCATTTGGCCCATTAAGCCTGCTCTACCATACCACCATGGCTGATATATTTACTCTCTCAACCCCATTCCCCTGCCTTCTCCCCATAACCTTTGTCGCTCTGACTAAACAAGAACCTGTCAATCTCTGCCATAACTATACCCAATGACCTAATGTCCACAGCCGGCTGTGGCAATGAATTCCACACGTGTGTAAGAATACCAGGGGTATACGTAGTTATTTAGCCAGGGGAAGGGTATCAGAAACAAAAGTACAGAAGTTTACGTTCAGAGGAAGGACTTTTAAGTGGTGTGACGGTATTACAGCCTGCGGCGTTGGAGTTCGGAGTTTCATCCTGGCATCCTCCGTCACAAGTTGGTATGTCCTCCCTGGGGAATGTGTGGGCTTTCTCCAGGTGCCCCAGTTTCCTCCCACAGTCCAGAGACGTACTGGTTAGTAAGTTAATTGGTTATTATAAATTGTCCCGCGATTAGGTTAGGGTTAAATTGGGGATTGCTGGGTAGTGCGGCTCAAAGGGCTGGTGAGCCTGATCCATGCTGTTTCACTAAATAAAATTAAGAGGCAATCACTTCACACAAAGAGATAAGTTAGTAATGACATTTGAGAAGAGATATTGTGCAACACATTGATCTCAGAGTATGGGCCAAAAACAACAGCTTCGTGCTTGTCAGTGTTGGTTGGTTTATGCAGTTGTGTAAATGGCAACTCTGCAACTTGCAAAGTATCCAGTGAACTGTGGCAAGCAATTCACCTCTCAGACTTACTGGTATCTTTGCCCTTTAGGTGACCAGAGCTAGAACATAGAATAGTACGGCACATTACAGGCCCTTCGGCCCACAATGTTGTGCCGACCCTCAAACCCTGCCTCCCATATAAGCCCCCACCTTAAATTCCTCCATATACCTGTCTAGTAGTCTCTTAAACTTCACTAGTGTATCTGCCTCCACCACTGACTCAGGCAGTGCATTCCACGCACCAACCACTCTCTGAGTAAAAAACCTTCCTCTAATATCCCCCTTGAACTTCCCACCCCTTACCTTAAAGCCATGTCCTCTTGTATTGAGCAGTGGTGCCCTGGGGAACAGGTGCTGGTTGTCCACTCTATCTATTCCTCTTAATATCTTGTACACCTCTATCATGTCTCCACTCATCCTCCTTCTCTCCAAAGAGTAAAGCCCTAGCTCACTTAATCTCTGATCATAATGCATACTCTCTAAACCAGGCAGCATCCTGGTAAATCTCCTCTGTACCCTTTCCAATGCTTCCACATCCTTCCTATAGTGAGGCAACCAGAACTGGACACAGTACTCCAAGTGTGGCCTAACCAGAGTTTTACAGAGCTGCATCATTACATCGCGACTCTTAAACACTATCCCTCGACTTATGAAAGCTAACACCCCATTAAGCTTTCTTAACTACCCTATCCACCTGTGAGGCAACTTTCAGGGATCTGTGGACATGTACCCCCAGATCCCTCTGCTTCTTCACACTACCAAGTATCCTGCATTTACTTTGTACTCTGCCTTGGAGTTTGTCCTTCCAAAGTGTACCACCTCACACTTCTCCGGGTTGAACTCCATCTGCCACTTCTCAGCCCACTTCTGCATTTTATCAATGTCTCTCTGCAATCTTCGACAATCCTCTACACTATCCACAACACCATCAACCTTTGTGTTGTCTGCAAACTTGCCAACCCACCCTTCTACCCCTGCATCCAGGTCGTTAATAAAAATCACAAAAAGTAGAGGTCCCAGAACTGATCCTTGTGGGACACCACTAGTCACAACCCTCCAATCTGAATGTACTCCCTCCACCACGACCCTCTGCCTTCTGTAGGCAAGCCAATTCTGAATCCACCTGGCCAAACTTCCCTGGACCCCATGCTTTCTGACTTTCTGAATAAGCCTACCATATGGAACCTTGTCAAATGTCTTACTAAAATCCATATAGATCACATCCACTGCACTACCCTCATCTATATGCCTGGTCACCTCCTCAAAGAACTTTATCAGGCTTGTTAGACACGATCTGCCCTTCACAAAGCCATGCTGACTGTCCCTGATCAGACCATGATTCTTTAAATGCCCATAGATCCTATCTCTAAGAATCTTTTCCAACAGCTTTCCCACCACAGACGTAAGGCTGACTGGTATATAATTATTTGGACTATCCTCACTACCTTTTTTGAACAAGGGGACAACATTTGCCTCCCTCCAATCCTCCGGTACCATTCCCGTGGACAACGAGGACATAAAGATCCTAGCCAGAGGCTCAGCAATCTCTTCCCTCGCTTCGTGTGGAAGCCTGGGGAATATTCCGTCAGATCCCGGGGAATTATCCATCCTAATGTATTTTAACAACTCCAACTCCTCCTCTCCCTGAATATCAACATGCTCCGGAACATGAACTTCACTCATATTGTCCTCACCATCATCAAGTTCCCTCTCATTGGTGAATACCGAAGAGAAGTATTCAATGAGGACCTTGCTCACTTCCACAGCCTCCAGGCACATCTTCCCACCTTTATCTCTAATCGGTCCTACCTTCACTCCTGTCATCCTTTTGTTCTTCACATAATTGAAGAATGCCTTGGGGTTTTCCTTTACCCTACTCACCAAGGCCTTCTCATGCCCCTTTCTTGCTCTCCTCAGACCCTTCTTAAGCTCCTTTCTTGCTACCCTATATTCCTCAATAGACCCATCTGATCCCTGCTTCCTAAACCTCATGTACGCTGCCTTCTTCCACCTGACTAGATTTTCCACCTGACTAGATTTTCCACCTCACTTGTCACCCATGGTTCCTTCACCCTACCATTCTTTATCTTCCTCACCGGGACAAATTTATCCCTAACATCCTGCAAGAGATCCCTAAACATCGACCACATCTCCATGGTACATTTCCCTGCAAAAACATCATCCCAATTCAAACCCGCAAGTTCTAGCCTTATAACCTCATAATTTGCCCTTCCCCAATTAAAAATTTTCCTGTCCTCTCTGATTCTATCCTTTTCCATGATAATGTTAAAGGCCAGGGAGCAGTGGTCACTGTCCCCCAGATGCTCACCCACTGACAGATCTGTGACCTGACCCGGTTCGTTACCTAATACTAGATCTAGTATGGCATTCCCCCAGTCGGCCCGTCCACATACTGTGACAGGAATCCGTCCTGGACACACTTAACAAACTCTGCCCCGTCGAAACCCTTGGAACTAATCAGGTGCCAATCAATATTAGGGAAGTTAAAGTTACCCATGATAACAACCCTGTTATTTTTGCACCTTTCCAAAATCTGTCTCCCAATCTGCTCCTCGGTATCTCTGCTGCTACCAGGGGGCCTATAGAATACCCCCAGTAGAGTAACTGCTCCCTTCCTGTTCCTGACTTCCACCCATATTGACTCAAAAGAGGATCCTGCTACATTACCCACCCTTACTGTAGCTGTAATAGTATCCCTGACCAGTAATGCCACCCCTCCTCCCCTCAGCACCCCCCCCATACCTTTTAAAGTATTGAAATCCAGGAATATTGAGAATCCATTCCTGCCCTGGTGCCAGCCAAGTCTCTGTAATGGCCACTACATCATAATTCCATGTATGTATCCAAGCTCTCAGTTCATCACCTTTGTTCCTGATGCTTCTTGCTTAGAAGTACACGCACTTTAGCCCTTCTATCTTACTATCTTTACACCGTTTATTCTGCTTCTCTTTCCTCAAAGCCTCTCTACATGTTAGATCTGGCTTTACTCCATGCACTATACTTGCAGTTCTCGCATGACCTTTATCCTCCTCCACCTCACTATCTGCTCTAACACTCTGGTTCCCCTCCCCCTGAAAATCTAGTTTAAACCCCCCAGAGCAGCACCAGCAAACCTTCCCGCAAGGATGTTGGTCCCCCTCCAGTTCAGGTGCAAACCGTCCCGTCGGAACAGGTCCCACCTTCCCTGGAACAAGGCCCAATTGTCCAGAAACACGAAGCCCTCCCTCCTGCACCATCTCCTTAGCCACGTATTTAGCTGCATTATCTTCCTATTTCTAGCCTCACTAGCACGTGGCACGGGTAGCAATCCTGAGATTGCAACCCTGGAGGTCCTGTCCTGCAACTTTGCACCTAACTCCCTAAACTCTCTTTGCAGGACCTCCTCCTCCTTCCTATCCACGTCATTGGTCCCTACATGGACCACAACATCTGGCTGCTCACCCTGCTTCCTGGCAATACCGAGAACTCGATCTGAGATATTGCGGACCTTGGCACCAGGGAGGCAACAGACCATCCGGGATTCTCGACCTCTCCCACAGAACCTCTTATCTGTCCCTCTAACTATCCAATCCCCTGTCACTACTGCTCTCCTCTTTTCCCTCCTTTCCTTCTGAGCTGAGGGTCCAGTCTCGGTGCCAGAGATGCGACCACTGCAACTTGTCCCTGGTAGGTCATCCCCACCAACAGTATCCAAAACAGTATACTTATTATTGATGGGAACAGCCACAGGGGTGCTCTGCTCATTCTGTCTATTCCCCTTCCCTCTCCTGACAGTCACCCAGCTACCGGCCTCCTGACTTTTAGGGGTGACTGTCTCCCTGAAACTCCCGTCTACTTCTGCCTCTTCCTCACGTATGATCCGACGTTCATCCAGCTCCATGTCTGGTTCCCTAACTCAGTTTGTCAGGAGCTGCAGCTGGAAGCACCTTTTACAGGTGTAGTCATCAGGGACGATTGTGCTCGCCCTGACTTCCCAGATACTGCATACGGAGAACTCGACTGCTCTAACTGCTGCCTCCATTGCCTGCTCCTAAGGTAATTAGTTTTATTAAAGGAACTTACCCGGCCTTATCTCACTGGGAGCAGGCTCATCCTCAGCCTCTGCTGCACACAATACTTCAAATTCCACCTCATCAATGTCTTATACAACTTCAACATAACATCACAACTCCATAACTCAATCCTCTGAATTAATAAGTAAAAAATAATATAGAACATCTGAGAGTGCTTGTGTTTATATACGGCCCTGTTCGCTTGCTTCGGTCCTGATTGGCTACCCCTTCAGTTCTATTGGCTCTCATTTCTTCTGCTGTTAGGGGTTCGCAGATGGCGTCTATTTTGATATATTTGTTGACAAATTATCAGAAGAGAACTACGCTTTCAAAAATTTTCAACCTGCCAACAGAAGGGGCAGCTAATCAGGACCGAGGCAATTGAATGGGGACTCTACAACTCATGTTCTCAGTATTATCTATATATTTTGTATCAGCACAGCTTTGAATTTTGAACTTATTGAACTTTGATTTATGAAGGCCAATGTGCCAAAGGCTCCACACAATTTCTGCATCTTGGAATAGAGGATTATTTAGGTTTACTCTAAATAAATTGATGCACTCCCTCCTCAAACCTCTTGCCTTGAATCAATCTGGGACTGACTTACCATTTTACCTTGAGTAGTTTCACACTTGATTCTCCTGATAGATCTTAACTACCTATTTCATTTAAGTTTTAATCTTTTCAGGACATATTGTTGTAATCCCTGTAACCTGCTCCACATTTTGGCATTTAGTGAGTTCTTTCCCCGAGCAAAGATTCGTCATGTGATAACTGCGCTTCTTTTGAAGGATTCACAATGTCTCTCTGCTTTCCCACGTTTCTCAAATGTGGTTACTAACACGCCCAGCATGTAAACCAGCCTCGGGAACATTGCGACACAGGGCAATCTTTGCTAATTGAACTCTGCCGCTTGGACTGAGTGCGCAGTTACACGGGGGTCTCTAGGGGAACGTGGAGACACGAGGGAGGGGGAAGCACATGGTGATACAGGAGATGAAGTGGATTAGGATAGGTCAGTGTACAGCAGAAATGCAGACCATGTCAAAAACTAGACAGCAGAGAATTAGGATACGAATTGACAATAAACTGGACTGGTCAAAGAACACTGAGGCTGTCTACAAGAAGGGTCAGAGCCGTCTCTATTTCCTGAGGAGACTGAGGTCCTTTAACATCTGTCGGACGATGCTGAGGATGTTCTACGAGTCTGTGGTGGCCAGTGCGATCATGTTCGCTGTTGTGTGCTGGGACAGCAGGCTGAGGGTAGCAGAGACCAACAGAATCAACAAACTCATTCGTAAGGCCAGTGATGTTGTGGGGATGGAACTGGACTCTCTGACGGTGGTGTCTGAAAAGAGGATGCTGTCTAAGTTGCATGCCATCTTGGACAACGTCTCCCATCCACTACATAATGTACTGGGTGGGCACAGGAGTACATTCAGCCAGAGACTCATTCCACCGAGATGCAGCACAGAGCGTCATAGGAACTCATTCCTACCTGTGGCCATCAAACTTTACAACTCCTCCCTTGGAGGGTCAGACACCCTGAGCCAATTGGCTGGTCCTGGACTTATTTCATAATTTACTGGCATAAGTTACATATTGCTATTTAACTATTTATGGTTCTATTACTATTTATTATTTATGGTGCAACCGTAACAAAAACCAATTTCCCCCGGGATCAATAAAGTATGACTATGACTATAAGCTTAGAGGAAGTCTGAAGAGGAATTTTTTTCTGCCAGAGGGAGGTTGGAATGCGGAACTCACTGCCTGAGTCAAAGGCTCAGTGTCTGTGAGTACAGGAGGTTGGAGGCCAAAGATGGCCTGTCCTGGGGCTAGAGGACTGTGTATGTGTGTGGGTGAGTGGGTGGGCGGGTGGGCCAGAGGGAGGAACAGGGCTTGTTTTGTTGTTGTTGCTGCTTGTGTGGTTATTCTGAACATAGTGGGCGTGCTATGTTGGCGACACTTGCGGGCCATCGCCAGCACATCCTTGGGGGGTGTTGGTTATGAACGCAGACAATGCTTTTCACTGTCTGTTTTTATGTACATGAGATAAATAAATCTGAATAGAGAGGGGGGTGGGGCAGACACTCTCACCACATTGAACAAGTATCTGGACGAGCACGTGAGCCACCAAGCCGGAGAAGGGTGCAGATCAAGTGCTGAGGATTGGGTTTGGTGTACCTCGGTACTGGAGAGTCAGTATGGATGTGGTGGGCCGAAGGGCCTGACTCTGTGCTATCTGACCCTATGGTAGTTACCTGGGGCACAGACCAATAATTATGGTACATACACTCAGTGGCCACTTTATTAGGTATACCCGTATGTTATGCAAATAAACAAACAATCAGCCAATCACGTGGCAACAACTCAGTGCATAAAAGCATGCAGACATGGTCAAGAGGTTCAGTTGTTGTCCAGACTAAAAGTCAGATTAGGGAAGAAATGTGATCTAAGTAACTTTGACCATGGAACGATTGTTGGTACCAGACAGGGTGGTTTGAGTATCTCAGAAACTACTGATTTCCTGGGATTTTCATGCACAACTGTCTCTTAAGTTTACAGAGAATGGCGTGAAAAACAAAAAAAATTATCCAGTGAGTGACAGTTCTGTGGGTGAAAGTGCCTTGTTAATGAGAGTGGTCAGAGGAGAATGGCCAGACTGGATTAAGCTGATAGGAAGGCAGTATCTCAAATAACCACGTGGTTACGACAGCGCTGTGCAGAAGAACATCTCTGAACACAGAACACGCTGAACCTTGAAGTGGACGAACTACAGCAGCAGATGTCCTTGGGCATACACACAGTGGCCTCTATATTAGGTACAGGAGGTGCTGCGTGGCCACTGAGCAGACTTAATTGGCAGAGATTTTAAAGGGAAGCTTGTGTAAACCATTTCACCCAAAGGGCGTGGAATCCCTTGTCCCGTTTACCAGGTGCCGAGGTGAGCACATGAGGAGATCCTGTCTGAAAGGCTGTGGATCGGGTGTTGGGACACAGTCCTGGCCTCTTTCCATGGGGAATTCTATCCAACATGCATCCCTCCCTCAATGTCACAGAGATTTCCAAACAGACTCTCAGGTTTATTAATTTAGAGATATAGTGCGGACCAGGCTCTTCCAGCCCTTCGAGCCCTGCCACCCAGCAACCACCGATTTAACCCCAGCCTAATCACAGGACCGTTTACAATGATCAATTAACCTGCTAACTGGTACACCTTGGACTGTGGGAGGAAACCAGAGCTCCAGGAGGAAATCATCGTGTTCACTGGGAGGACATACAAACTCCTTACAGACGGTGCCGGATTTGAACTCCAAACTCCGATGTCCTGAGCTGTAATAGCATTGTATTAACCGTTACACTACCATGGTGCCCCAAGAAGGGACCACATTTCCTCCTGCACATGTGTGGCTGCCTTCAGAATGTACATTATTGGCTGGAACATGTTGTTGGATGTCCAGAGTTTGTGCAAAGTGTTCTGGGAACTCAATTATTAGTTTAGCTTAATTTGGAGATTTTATGAGGGCTCTCATTATACAGTGTCAGCAGGAGACATTTGTCATAGAGTCACAGAAAAGTACTGCACAGAAACAGGCCCCTTGGCCCATCTAGTGTGTGTCAATCCATTTCAACTGCATACTCCCGTCGACCTGCACCCAGCCAATTGCCCTCCATACCCCTACCATCCAAACTTCTCTTAAATGTTGTTCAAGTAGCTCGTTCCACACTCTCATCACCCTCTGAGTGAAGAAGTTTCCCCAAACTCTTCACCTTTCGCCCTTAACCCATGACCTCTAATTGCAGTGCCACCCAACCGCAGTGGAAATTCATGTAGGGATGTGAATTAATTCACTGGGCTGTCAATCCACTTCATAATTCATTGACCTTTTACATTTGGAGTCATAGAGTCACAGAGAACAGAAACAGGCCTTTTGGCCCAGCTCGTCCTTACCATTTGTGAGATTCATCACCTCACCAAAGACTCAAGCAAATTTCTACAGATGTAGCATGGAGAGCATTCTGATTAGTTGCATCACCATCTGGTACGGAGGGGCCACTGCACAGGACCGGAAAAAGCTGCAGAAAGTTGTGAACTCCACCGGCTCCATCATGGGCACTGGCCTCCCCAGCAGTGAGGGCACTCTCAGAAGGCAGCACCCATCACCAAGGAACCTCATCACCCAGGTCATGCCCACTTCTCATTGCTACCATCAAGGAAAAAGTACAGGAGCCTGAAGACACACACTCAACACTTCAGGAACAGCTTCTTCCCCTCTGCCATAGACTTCTGAATGGACAATGAACCCATAAGCTCTACCTCACTATTTTTGCACTATTTATTTTATTTATATTTCTTATTGTAAATTATTATTTTCGGTGTACTGCTGCTACAAAACAACAAATTTCCTGACCTATGTCAGTGATAAAAAACCTGGTCCTGATTGTGATTCCAGTTAGTCTCATCAGCCTGTGTACACGGCAGGCATACGTTAGTGTAAAGGTTAACAGAACACTGTTACAGTGGCAGTGACATGGGTTCAATTCAGCTGCATTCTGTAAGGAGTTTGCACGTTCTCCCTGTGGCCACGTGGGTTTCCCCCAAGAGCCCCGGTTTCCTCCCACATTCTAACTGCATGAGGTTAACTGGCTGCTGTAAATTGTCCCCAGAGTGTGGATCTGGAATAGGAATTGGTTAATTATTGTCACATGTACGGAGGAACAGTGAAAGGCTTGACTTGCGTATCGTTCATACAGATCATTTCAGTCATCATCATCACGTGCCATGTCGTATGATATGGGCGATCATGCTCTTCACCATAACTGTTCTCGTAAAGTCACTGCCCACAAGAAGGCAAAGGCAAACCACTTCTGTAGAAACATTTGCCAAGAACATGGAAAAACTATGATCATCTACAAAATTCCACATAGCACATAATGAATGAACGTTACAAGATTATGAGGCTGTCAAGCAGTAATAAATCACGGCAACTAGACCTGCTGTGTTGTCTAGAAGACGTTTTGCCACTCATCCGAGAGGCTTCTTCAGTTCTGATCCATGGTGGGTAGTTTTCTGGTTTATAAACTCTGAGGCTACGTCCACACTATGCCAGATAATTTTGAAAACGCCGGTTTCGAGTAAAAACAACAGGCGTACACACTAAGCGTTTCTCAAAATATCTCTGTCCAGACCAACACGGATATTTGGGTGAATCTCCTCTACTGGGCATGTGCAGGACATACAGAAAACAAGTGAAGAGGAAACGATATACCTGGTGCGCATTTGTCCAGTTACAGAGTAGAAAAACTTAAAAGCAATTGCTCTTGGCTCTCGCGCAGGAGGACTTAAAACAAAAAAAAAACAAATACTGGAGCGTATGGAGGCAACCGACAGGGAGTCCACGGACAGTATGACCTGGCTGACGATGAACATTGAAAAACTGACTAACTCTGTTGCATTAATAAAGCACCTTGTTAAATGTATAAAACATGTCTACATCAGTATTATCTTGTATTTCCATACCATGTTACATTAGGCTGTTACACATCTATTGTCAGAGAAGTACTTGCATAAATAGGTAAACCACCTTCATACAAGCAAGGACAGAAAACAGGGTAAAGTGAGTAAACTTATTTATTCAGTAAGCTATGGGTCAAAGTATTTGGTGAGTACATTTCTAACCCTAACAACAGGAATTCTGCAGATGCTGGAATTTCAAGCAACACACATCAAAGTTGCTGGTGAACGCAGCAGGCCAGGCAGCATCTATAGGAAGAGGTGCAGTCGACGTTTCAGGCCGAGACCCTTCGTCAGGACTAACTGAAGGAAGAGTGAGTAAGGGATTTGAAAGTTGGAGGGGGAGGGGGAGATCCAAAATGATAGGAGAAGACAGGAGGGGGAGGGATAGAGCCGAGAGCTGGACAGGTGATAGGCAAAAGGGGATACGAGAGGATCATGGGACAGGAGGTCCGGGAAGAAAGACAAGGAGGGTGGCGGGGGGGAGCCAGAGGATGGGCAAGGGGTATATTCAGAGGGACAGAGGGAGAAAAAGGAGAGTGAGAGAAAGAATGTGTGCATAAAAATGAGTAACAGATGGGGTACGAGGGGGAGGTGGGGCCTTAGCGGAAGTTAGAGAAGTAGATGTTCATGCCATCAGGTTGGAGGCTACCCAGACGGAATATAAGGTGTTGTTCCTCCAACCTGAGTGTGGCTTCATCTTTACAGTAGAGGAGGCCGTGGATAGACATGTCAGAATGGGAATGGGATGTGGAATTAAAATGTGTGGCCACTGGGAGATCCTGCTTTCTCTGGCGGACAGAGCGTAGATGTTCAGCAAAGCGGTCTCCCAGCCTGCGTCGGGTCTCACCAATATATAAAAGGCCACATCGGGAGCACCGGACGCAGTATATCACCCCAGTCGACTCACAGGTGAAGTGATGCCTCACCTGGAAGGACTGTTTGGGGCCCTGAATGGTGGTAAGGGAGGAAGTGTAAGGGCATGTGTAGCACTTGTTCCGCTTACACGGATAAGTGCCAGGAGGGAGATCAGTGGGGAGGGATGGGGGGGACGAATGGACAAGGGAGTTGTGTAGGGAGCGATCCCTGCGGAATGCAGAGAGAGAGGGGGGAGGGAAAGATGTGCTTAGTGGTGGGATCCCGTTGGAGGTGGCGGAAGTTACGGAGAATAATATGTTGGACCCGGAGGCTGGTGGGGTGGTAGGTGAGGACCAGGGGAACCCTATTCCTAGTGGGGTGGTGGGAGGATGGAGTGAGAGCAGCTGTACGTGAAATGGGGGAGATGCGTTTAAGAGCAGAGTTGATAGTGGAGGAAGGGAAGCCCCTTTCTTTAAAAAAGGAAGACATCTCCCTCGTCCTAGAATGAAAAGCCTCATCCTGAGAGCAGATGCGGCGGAGACGGAGGAATTGCGAGAAGGGGATGGCGTTTTTGCAAGAGACAGGGTGAGAAGAGGAATAGTCCAGATAGCTGTGAGAGTCAGTAGGCTTATAGTAGACATCAGTGGATAAGCTGTCTCCAGAGACAGAGACAGAAAGATCTAGAAAGGGGAGGGAGGTGTCGGAAATGGACATTTCTAACCCTTCTGGCTTCAGTCTCGTTGCTGTCTGTTCTGAAATTGTTAGGCTTGCGAAGCGCAGAATCAAATATCGCTGTGATTGTACGCTCTAGTATCAATTGTTTGGCGACAATAAAGTAATAATAATAATAAGAAGAAAACAATGAAATGCTGTGCTGTCGTCATTTGTTCCGGCACGTCATGACAGCGGTTTTAAAAAGCTCCGCTTACCCCGTCCACACTGCAACGGATATTAGGCATTTTCAGATTTATTCACTCTGGAGACTGTTTCTGAAAATCTCCGTTTCGGGGGATGAAAACGTCGGTTTAGTGTGGACAGAGAGTCAAAACGAAGAGAAAAAGCTTTGTTTTCAAAATTATCCGGCGTAGTGAGGACATAGCCTTAGTTGTTTAAAGGTATATCAATCACATGCGGGTCGTTAAAGAGTCTTAAAGGTAATGAGAGTGTCATTAGTCTTATCGTTGCATGAATGGAGGTGTGAACTGTTGTGGAGACGCCAGGGTAGAGATGTTAGGACTGTATTGTAAGTAGCGCATACCCCATCCCCTCTGTTCAGGGATGGGTTTTCCAGCTTGACAAAGATGGCCTCTTTAACCCTTCTTTCAAAACACCTGTCCTCCCTGTCCAAAGGATGTGTTATCATCAAAGGAGTTTCTCTTGAATTGAATTGACTTTATTTCTTACATCCTTCACATATGAAGAGTAAAAATTGTTACGTTACATCTCTGTCTAAATGTGCAACAATAGTAGTGTAATTTATAATAAATAGAACTGTCAATGTAACATAGAATACATTCAAATCAGCGTGAGTTAATCAGCTTGATGGCCTTGTGGAAGAAGCCGTCCTGGCTTTTATGCTGCAGTATCGCTTCCCAGATGGTAACGGCTGGAATAGATTGTGGTTGGGGTGTCTTTGGTCCCCAATGATCCTACAGGCCCTTTCTACACACCTGTCTTTGTTAATGTCCTGAATCATGGGAAGTTTACATCTACAGATGCGCTGGACTGTCTGCACCACTCTCTGCAGAATGCTGCGATTAAGGGAGGTACAGTTCCCATACCAGGCAGTGATGCAGCCAGTCAAGATGCTCTCAATTGTGTCCCTGTAGAAATTTCTTAGGATTTGGGCGCCCATACCAAACTTCTTCAACCGTCTGAGATGAAAGAAGCGCTGTTGTGTACAGACCACGTGAGGTCCTCGGTGATGTAGATACCGAGGAACATAAAGCTGTTTACCCTCTCAACCCCAGATCCATTGATGTCAATAGGGGTTAGTCCGTCTCCATTCCTCCTGTAAACCACAACCAGCTCTTGTCCTTTAGGTGTAGATATACAGCTGGGTCTTGACCTGAGGTGTAAGCCCTCCTATGTTGGGCCATCTGTTTGTGGTTGTTTTGTCTCACTGATATACAAATCTGTGCGGTTCTCATTGCATTGGATAGCATTTACAATATTGCTCTGTTTATGTTTGGGTGTTCACAAAACCACATAGCTGAACTCCACGATCTCAGATAATCAGTCACTTGAACGTGAGGTCAACAAGCACATTGGAAAAGCAGCCACAACCTTCTCGAGGTTGACTAAGAGAGTCAGGGCCAACAACAGACTGGCCATGAACACCAAGGTGCAGGTGTACACAGCCTGTGTGCTGAGCACTTTCCTCTACGCCAGCCAAACTTGGACCCTGCGCACAAATCGAGAGCAGTGACTCAACGCTTTCTGTATGTGCTGCCTCAGACGCGTACTTGGTATCAGCTGGGAGGGCAAGGTTACCAACAACACAGTGCTCGAGGGAGCAGGCACCACCTCCATGTTCACCTTCCTGAAACAGTATTCACTGGTGAGGGCTAGGCCACAACCTGCGCGTGGCAGACGGATGCATATCGAGAGAGCTTCTTCTTGGGGAGCTGGTGTCCGGAAAGCGGCCAACAGGAAGACCCCAGCTGCGCTACAAGGACACCTGCAAGCGCGAACTCAAGGCCCTTGGTATAGCAGCAACACGTGGCAGTCGCTCACCTCAGACAGGTGTGCCTGGAAGCAGGAGGTGAAGAAGGGTCTCTTGAGGTCCAAGAACACTCTGATGCGGCAAGCAGAGGAAAAGAGAGCCGTCGAAAGCTCTGTGCCCAAGCTGCCCGAGACGTCAGAGCTGTCTCAGCTTTCTGCTGTACAGTGTGGCAAGGACTGTCACTCTGCATTGAACTCCACAGTCACAGCAGACACTGCTTAACCCAGACCACCTGTGATCCCCTGGGATCGACGGCCGCCCATAACGGTAGGATCCGTGGGGTGGGTGAGTTTCTGTCTGAGTGTGCTCATAGGTTTGAAAATCCAGCAGAACTCCAGCAACATATGGGATGACTATGTTTTTCCATCTGCTTTGCTCTTTGTCAAACTGGAAAACCCATCGCTGAACAGAAGGGTGGGGAACAACACCACCTATCAGCTAATTACAATACAGTCCTAACATCTCCACCCCGGCGTCTCCACAACAGTTCACATCTCCATTCATGCAAACGTAAGACTAATGACCCTCTACGACTCTTAACGATCCCCAGCTGATTGCTATACCTTTGAACAACTCACAGAGTTTATAAACCGGAAAACTACCCACCATGGATCAGAACGGAAGAAGTCTCTTGGATGAGTGACAAAACGTCTCCTAGACAACACAGCAAGTCCAGTTGCTGTGATTTACGACTGCCTGATTATACAATGACTGAGAACCTTTATGGACAAGATTATGATGGGTATGAGGTTGGGTGAGACTAGAAATAGAGGTCATAGGTTAAGGGTGAAAGGTGAAATGTTAAAGGGAACCTGAGGGGGTTCCTTGGTCTCCTTGGATCCCACACCTCAATTCTTTCTGAATCAGTCTCTAATGGGGAACCGAACTGCCGGTCAGAGTGATAGACAGAGGTTCAAATGTAACACTTTAGAGGAGCTTGGGCAAGTACATGGTTGGAAGAGGTTTGGTGGGGGAATATGGTCTGGGAAAAGGTATGTGGGACTAGACAGAAGATCAGGTCAACATGGACTAGATGGGCTGAAGGGCCTATTTCAGAGCTGCAGTGCTCTGTGATTCAAAGTTTCTATGACTGTAGAAAGATAACTTCCCCATGTTTTCACAGAATGTTGAGAGCATTAATTAAAGACACTTACTGAGGTTACTTTGACTAACAATTGCTTCCTGGGACCAGATGGGTAACAGGCTGGGGTCTAGGGAAGTGCAGAGCTGACGGATGCCTGTCAACATGGAGCAGTTCCCAAACGTAGGGTCTAGAGCGGCAGCCATGAACCCCTAGACTGTCACTCCATCAAAACACCAGCAGAAAGTTCACCAGCAAAGGTTATTATTTTAACTTGTATTGAACCCTGTATCTTCGAACTTTAATCAAGGACCATGCTATGAGGAGGTGTGGACAATCTACTTTCAGTTTTGGTCACCCAGAGAGCTGTGGTTCAACTGGAGAGGGTGCCAAAAAGGGGCATAGATGTGGTGAATGGTAACAGACTTTTCCCCAGGGTAGGGGAGTCCAAAACTCATGCGTGTGGTTTTAGGATGAGAGGGATAAGATTTAAAAGAGAACTGAGGGGCAACTTTTTCCACACAGAGGACAGTGAGTATATGGAGCAAGCTGTCAAAGAAAATGATTGAGGCAGATACAATAGTATCATTTAAGAAGCACTTTGATAGGTACGTGGAAGGACAGAGCTTGGAGGTGTATGAGGCAGTGTCCTGGGCCCAACATATTGATGGAGTTAGAAAGAAGTCACAACAGTGGCTATATTTCATCAGGAGTTTGAGGAGATTTGGTAAGTCACCAAAGACATTCACAAATTTCCATAGAGGTACTGTGGAGAGCATTCTAACAGGCTGCACCACCATCTGGTATGGAGGGGTGGGGGCCACTACACAGGACTGAAATAAGCTGCAGAGAGTTGTAACCTCAGCCAGCTCCATCCTGGGAACCAGCCTCCCCAGCATCCAGGACACCTCCATGCTCCAAAAGGGCAGCATCCATCATTAAGGACCCCTATCAGCTAGGACATGCCCTCTTCTCATTGTTACCGTCAGGAAGGAGCTACAGGAGCCTGAAAAACCACACTCAACGATTCAGCAACAGTTCCTTCCCCATCACCATCAGGTTCCTGAATGGACAATGACTCCATGTACACTACCACACTGTTTTTCTCTTTCCGCGCTACTTATTTAATACATTTATCACCAAAGTATGTGTACTACATACAACCTTGACATTCGTCTTCTTGCAGGCAGCCACAAAACCAAGAAACACAACAGAACGGCTAAGAGCCAAAGGAACACGAGCCAATAGAATTCAAAGATCAACTGAAGGGGTAGCCAATCAGGACCAAGGAAAATGAATGGGGGTGGGGAGGGGGCTATATAAATGCCAGCATTTCCAGAGAGAAACACCGACAACTGTGCACTGAGGATGTCACCTCGACTGATGAAGTGCCTGCAACCTAATTAACAAGCTCAGCGAACACTGTAACATCACTAAAAAATCACACACAAAAGACCGTCAAATAGCCAGTGTGTCAGCCTTCTGCACCTCACTCTATCATAATATTCATATGTTTCCAGAATTCCGTACTGGTGTGAATTCAGTGTGCAATTTTAAATAAGGTTTTTACCAGTCCGCCTCTGCTTCCCTTTACGCCTTTGGGACCCTGTGGGAAAAATATAAAAAAAAAGCTAAATTGAAAATAATTTTAACTGGAATGTGAGATACTTAAGAGACAGAACGGAGAACATAGTAGACAGTACGATAGTGGATAATGCTTGTGTTGACTACGATGCCAAATTAAATTAAATCTATAAACCTACAAGGTTCTGCAGATGCTGGGAATGCAGAGCAACACACACAAAATGGTGGAGAAGCTCGGCAGGTCAGGCAGGATGTAGGGAGGGGGATAAAGATTCTACTTTCTGGCCAGGATACTTCATCAGGACTGGAAAGGAAGGGGGGAAGATGCCAGAATAAGAAAGTGTGGGGAGATGGGGGAGGACAGTACAAAATGGCAGATGGTTAAGAGGGAATGAAATAGAGACTGGGAGGTGGGTAGGTGGAAGAGGTAAAGGGCTGAAGAAAAAGTCTGACAGAAGTTGACAGTGGACCATGATAGAAAGGGAAGGAGAAGGGGAACCAGAGGGAGGTGATAGGCAGGTAAGGAGAAGAGAAGGGGTAAGAGGGGAACCAGATGAGGAAAGGAAAGAGAGAAGGGGGGAGCGGGGAAGTTTGAGAAATTAATGTTCATGTCATCAGGTTGGAGGCTACCCAGGTGGAATATGAGGAATGCTTGATCAAATTAATCTTATTGGCCTGCACATGATCATGGTCATGTGCCTGTCCACATGCCTCTAAAACACCATTGTTGTGTCTGCCTCCACCACCCCACCCCACCTTGTATCAAAAAACTTGCCCTGCACATCTCCTTTAAACTATGCCTCTGGTATTTGATGTTTCCACCCTAGGAAATAGATTCTGATTATATGCCTCTCATAATTCTAGAAACTTCTATCATGTCACCCCTCCCCACCCCCCAAGCCTTCTGTGCTCCAGAGAAAACAAGCCCAATTTATTTATTTAGTGATATGGCGTAGAGTGTGCCCCTCTGGCCTTTCGAACCAGAAACACCACAACCCCGATTAACCCTAACCTAATCACGGGACAACCAATTAACCTACCCAGTACGTCTTTGGACTGTGGGAGGAAAGTGGAGCGTCTGGGGGAAACCCACGCAGTCTACGTGAAGGACATACAGACTCCTTACAGCGGACCTGAGCTGTAACAGTGTTGTACTAATCACCAAGCTACCATGATGCCCAATCTGCAAATTCCCACCACGAAGAAATTGTGATCACTGCTCCCTCCTGAAACTTTGATCACCTGACCAGGCCTGCTCCCCAGTACAAGGTCACGTGCTCTCCATTCCAGGCAACATTCTCCCACTCTGTAATAAGGTGACTGAGTGCTTGCCCTTGGATTATGCCGAATGGGTCACTGCTGGGGATGACCCAGTCAACCGTTTTCCCTGTGACATGAGAAATGAGAAGTGGCTACACAGGTAGGTGTGATGGTAAAGGAGGCACAGAGTATGTCTGCCTTCATTAGTCAAGGAACTGAGTGCAAGAGTCGGGAAGTTATGCTATAGCTTTATGAAGCTATAGTTAGGCGGCACTTGGAGTATTGCATACAGTTCTGGTCAGGCGATTACAGGATGGATGTGGGAGCTGTGGACATGGTGTGAGGTTTACTGGGATTATAGGAATGAGCCATAAGGAGAGGCTGGACAAACTTAGTTGTTTTCTTTGGAACGGTGGAGGTTGATGGGAGATCTGATCGAGGTGTATGAGATTATGAGAGACACAGATGTTTACTGTCTTTTCACAAGGTGTAATCAGTCTATTCTTAGATCCACACATACAGTTTTTCTCTCTTTCTCATGTGTGTACACACACACACACATGCATACACAAGCATACAGAGAGTCTGTCACACACACACACACACACACACACATACATAAGCATACAGTCACACACACACACACACACACGTGTACAGAGAGTCACACACACACACACACACATGCATACAGAGAGTCTCACACACACATACACACATACAGAGAGTCTCTCACACACACACACTAGCTGGGTTTGGGCAGAGATATGAGTGAAGATTGCAAAGGGAATGGCATGGTCGGTCAGTCCTGTTTCCTCTCTGATATGCCGGTCTTGTGACCCACTGCCAAAGTTATGGACTGTTCTTGGATAAAATACACTGTTTAAGATCATAAGACATAGGAGCAGTATTAGGCCAACTGGCCCATCGAGTCTGCTCCACCATTCAATCGTGGCTGATCCTTTTTCCTATCTCCTCCACAACCCCAGTTCCTGGCCTTCTCCCTGTAACCTTTGATGCCGTATCGACTGTTTAAGAGCCTGGCTAACGCAAGGAATGACATGGAACACAGAATAATGTGGAGGACAGAAGTGTGTTGTGCATGTCTGGCTGACGTGTAGTAAGGTCGGTGTGGGAGGTGATGTCAATGCCATGTCTGGCTGGCATGTAGTAAGGTCAATGTGGGAGGTGATGCCAATGCCACGTCTGGCCGACGTGTAGTAAGATTGCTGTGGGAGGTGATGTCAATGCCATGTCTGGCTGGCATGTAGTAAGGTCGGTGTGGGAGGTGATGTCAATGCCACGTCTGGCTGGCATGTAGTAAGGTCGGTGTGGGAGGTGATGCCAATGCCACGTCTGGCTGGCGTGTAGAAAGGACAGTGTGGGAGGTGATGCCAATGCCACGTCTGGCCGACGTGTAGTAAGATTGCTGTGGGAGGTGATGCCAATGCCATGTCTGGCTGATGTGTAGTAAGGACAATGTGGGAGGTGATGCCAATGCCACGTCTGGCTGATGTGTAGTAAGGTTGGTGTGGGAGGTGATGTCAATGCCATGTCTGGCTGACGTGCAGTAAGGTCGGTGTGGGAGGTGATGCCAATGCCATGTCTGGCTGACGTGTAGTAAGGTCGGTGTGGGAGGTGATGCCAATGCCATGTCTGGCTGACGTGCAGTAAGGTCGGTGTGGGAGGTGATGCCAATGCCACGTCTGGCTGGCGTGTAGTAAGGTCAATGTGGGAGGTTATGCCAATGCCACGTCTGGCTGACGTGTAGTAAGGTCAATGTGGGAGGTGATGCCAATGCCATGTCTGGCTGGCGTGTAGTAAGGTCAATGTGGGAGGTTATGCCAATGCCACGTCTGGCTGACGTGTAGTAAGGTCGGTGTGGGAGGTGATGCCAATGCCACGTCTGGCTGGCGTGTAGTAAGATTGATCTGGCAGGTGTTGCCAAAGTTGTTTCTGTGGATACTTACAGGTGTCCCAGCCGGACCAGTGATTCCAGCTGGTCCAATCAGTCCGGGATTACCCTGTTCACAACAGAAAAGAAATCAGCATTAACAGAAGAACATAAACCGATTGCACAGGCTCTCAACACAAACACATCGACACAGGTACAAAGTGCGATCAAGAACTGGCCACTTGGGACATCCTGTCTGTGCCAGGTTGGTGAGTTCACAGCTGCTCTGCTCGTAACATTGGCTCCACCTTCCCAGTATTTCACTGCGGGGAGTTGATGGGAATATGGAGGGAATAACACAGAAAGTGTATTAATGGGCAGTTGATGGTTAGCATGGGCTTGGCGGCCGGAAGGGGCTGTTTCCGTGCTATAAGCCTCTGTTACATTGTGCTTGGTGCTACTGATGGTGTGGCACAGAGCACATTCACAGTAAAAGCAATACAGCTGGGTGGGTGACAGGTGACCTGACACAACAGAAGCTTCAAACAGGCCAAAAAGTTTACTTACGAATAATCCCGTCGGGCCCTTGGGACCACGAATTCCTTTAAAACCGACCTCTCCAACTGGACCCTGTCAAAAGCAACACACAGTGTGGGTTCCCAGCTGATACACACTTTTGTGACTGTCCACACATTCAGCTCTCGCTCTGTTACCCCGCCACACACCCACAGCTGTCCACGTTGTGTGGCTTCCGTAAAGCTACCAGCTCTTTGGTCGTTTGGGGCAGAGGCTGTGGTTATTGGGATTCTCCCACTCCCATTAGGTAGAAGGTACAAAAGCCGGAAGACATGTACCACCAAGCTCACGGACAGCTTCTGCATCACTGTTATCGGACGATTGAACAGTCCCCTATGATGATAAAATGGACTTTTGACCTCGTTATGGGATCACACCTTATTGTCTACCTGAACTATACTTTCTTTTTAACTGTAATAATTCTGCTTTCTGTGTCATGGTTTCATCTGGCTGTTCCCCTTTGACGCTCCTTCTTCTTCTTCCTCGGGTTTTTACGGCAGTTGGCATCCACACTGTTGCATTACTGCCATCTTCAGGATTTATTGTCCCTCATTGTCCATTCACTTTAAAGCCATCTTTCCAGTCCCGTTGTCCTTAAAAAACTAAACAACCATTTCCTCCCCGATCACTCTCCCCACACTCCAATAAACCTTTAACGCCGTTCTCTACCAGTCCTATTTTGCGTAATTGTTGTAAGATTTGTTGCCTTTCCTGTGCAAATTTCCGGCATGAAATAAGGATATGCTCCACTGTTTCAGTCTCTTGACATAGATCGCAAAAACCTGTTGGAAGTTTATGATGGCCAGAGTGCCATTAAGGTTGCTGTGCCCAATTCTCAGTCCACTTATAATTACTTGCTCCTTCCGCTTTACTCCCCTACTTCTTCCCATATCTACTCTGTTCTGAATTGAATGTAAATGTCTTCCTTTTATTGCTCTATCCCAATGCTGCTGCCACTGTTGATGTATCCTTCTCCACACTATGCTCTTCCCCTCTGATTTTGATAGTTTAATATTGACCTCTATAGATCCTTTTTTGACTGCTGCTTTTGCCAGCCTATCTGCTGTCTCATTTCCCATAATACCCAAATGTGCTGGAACCCACATGAGTGCGATATTTTTGCCTGGTCTAGCCAGTCTTGAATTTACAAACAGGATTTCATAAAGCAGATCCTGGTTGCCTCTAGCTGTACCCGCCTTAATGCTCGCAAGGGCCGCCACAGAATCGCTACATATCACAATATTATTACAATCAACCTGCTCACTCCATTCTAGTGCTAACAATATGGCAAACATTTCAACTGCATATACACTCAAGCAATCAGGTGCTCTCTTGCTAATTTCCACTCGATAACTTGGTACAATTGCAGACCCTGTTTCACCTGTTTCTGGATCCTTTGATCCATCAGTAAAAATCTGTATGCCTTTATATTTACATTCCCTATAACTATGATATTCACTGAGTATATCAGCCGTCTTATTACTGTGCTTAATCTTAAGCAATTCCAAATCTACAGAGGGATTTTCTAATACCCAGAAAGGTCTGACAGGCCACACCACACTTGGACAAAACTCTTTATTGTATATACCCATATCTTTTGCTGTTTGCTCTCCTGTCCAGCCAAAACTTTCTTTTTGTGACCTCTCCTTCTCCCAGCATGTCTGCAACACCCTTTTTGTAGGATGGCTATCACCATGCCCCCTTAAGTTAATCCAGTAATTGTCCTCCAGCTGTTTACGCCGCAGCCCCAGTGGCATTTCATTTGCTTCAACTTGGAGTGCACACACTGGGAAAGTTCTAACTGCTTCCAAGCACACCCTTAGAGCCCGAGCTTGCACGATATCCAGTTCTGCCAGCACAGATTTTGCTGCTGACCCATATACAATACTTCCATAGTCTAATCTTGATCTTATTAATGCTACATAAATATACTTCAGTGATGCAAAATCAGCACCCCATTCCAATCCAGCAAGACACCTCCTGACATTTATCACATTTTTACATTTACTAACTACATATCTAACATGTTCTCTCCATATTAATTTCAGGTCAAAGTGCACTCCCAAAAACCAAAAACTTTCAACTCTTTCCAGGTTACTCCCATACAGATTCAAATTAAGTCCCCTGAACCTTTTCCTTGTAAAGAACATGGCTTTTGTCTTCTCCACTGAAAATTTAACACCCCACTTTGTCCCCCACTCTTCAACTTGATTAAATTCCACCTTGCATTTTTGTAACGACATGTTCAATATTTCTCCCTCTTTTCCACAAAGCCCCATCATCTGCAAACAATGACCTTCCCACTTCCATTGGAATATTTACGAATATATCATTTATCAAAATGGAGAATAAAGTTGGACTCACTACACTCCCCTGAGGCGTCCCGTTTTCTACAACATACTGGCTTGATAGCTCTGATCCTATCTTCACCTGAATAGTTCTCCCGTTTAAAAAGTCCTTAAGCCAATTGAACATAGCCCCCCCAATTCCCATTAAATGTAGCTTGATTAGGAGCCCCTCTTTCCATAACATATCACAAGCTTTCTCAACATCAAAAAAAAACTGCAACCACTGTCTCTTTATTTACTTGAGATTTTCTTATTTCATCCTCTAGACACAACACTGGGTGCATAGTATTCCTTCCTTTCCTGAACCCGCTTTGATACATAGCCACCATACCTCTACTTTACAAGAAGTACACTAACCTCTCATTTATCATACGTTCCATAAGTTTACATACATGTGACGTCAAGGCAATTGGCCTGTAGTTTTCTGGCCTGCTGGCATCTTTCCCAGGTTTCCTTATTGGAATAATTATTGCCTCTCTCCAGCTCCCTGGTATTCTCCCTTCATCCCAGACTTTGTTATACAGAAGCAGAAGTTTCTCCAGACTTCCTTCACTCAAGTGTTTTATCATACTGTAACACATTTCATCTTTACCTGGCGCAGTCTTTCCTGTTTTATCTAGTGCCTTTCTTAATTCTCCCATGCTGAAAGGGACACCTTGCACACCATCAAGGTTAGTTTTCCGACATAAAGCCTCCATATTTTCAGCTTTTGTTTGACGCTCCTTTCTCCCTGATTATGCCCTAATTTCAGTCATTAGATTTCCAATTGCTGCTAGTTTACCTAATTACAGTCCACCTGGTTTTCATCAGAGACTGTGAGATAAGTACGGTGGCTTCTCTATCACAGGTTGCCAGTTTGTTGGTTTATTCTCGTGTGATACCTCGTTCTCTTGTCCGCTTAGAACCGTTAGTTCTAAGTTCAGTTTTAAGTTCTGCTCTAGTTTCAAGATAGTCCCTGTAGATCCCGTCTCCTTGCCAAGATTCCTCCGGTTTGCTGTTCTACATTCACGTCTACGCCAGCATCCCCAACTCAGTCAACGTGCCGGTGTCCTGCACTTGGGTTCTCCTCAGTCGCCCCGTGCAACATTCTGTTATTGTTTTACCTTGTTCTACCTCAATGCATTGTGTAATTTTTTTTTTGAGATACAGCAAGGAACAGACCTTTCCAGCCCAACGAGATGCACCATCCAGCAATCCATCTGTTTAAATCTAGCCTAATCACAGGACAATTTACAATGACCAATTAACCTACTAACATAGAAAACATAGAAACAAAGAAAACCAGGGCCTTCAGCCCACAATGCTGTGCCGAACATGTCCTTACCATAGAAATTACCTAGGGTTACCCATAGCCCTCTATTTTTCTAAGCTCCATATACCAATCCAGGAGTCTCTTAAAAGACCCTATCGTATCTGCCTCCACCACCGTCGCCGGCAGCCCATTCCATGCACTCACCACTCACTGCTTAAAAAACTTACCCCTGACATCTCCTCTGTACCTGTTTCCCAGCACCTTAAAACTGTGCCCTCTCTGTTGCCATTTCAGCTCTGGGAAAAGCTTCTGACTATCCACACGATCGATGCTTCTCATCATCTTATACACCTCTATCATGTCACCTCTCATCCTCTGTCGCTCCAAGGAAAAAAGGCCGTGTTCACTCAACCTATCCTCATAAGGCACGCTCCCTAATCCTGGCAACATCTTTGTAAATCTCCTCTGCACCCTTTCTATGGTTTCCACATCCTTCCTGTGACCAGAACTGAGCACAGTTCTCCAAGTGGGGTCTGACCAGGGTCCTGTATAGCTGCAACATTACCTCTCAGCTCCTAAACTTAATCCCACAATTGATGAAGGCCAATGCACCATATGCCTTCTTAACCACAGAGTCAACCTGTGTGAGTGTCCTATGGACTCGGACCCCAAGATCTCTCTGAACCTCCATACTGCTAAGAGTCTTACAATTAATACTAAATTCTTCCATCATATTTGACTAACCAAAATGAACCACCTCACACTTATCTGGGTTGAACTCCATCTGCCACTTCTCAACCCAGTTTTGCATCCTATCAATGTCTGGCTGTAACCTCTGACAACCCTCCACACTATCCACAACACCCCTAACCTTTGTGTCATCAGCAAATTTACTAACCCATCCTTCCACTTCCTCATCCAGGTCATTTATAAAAATATCAAAGAGTAGAGGTACCAGAACAGACCCCTGAGGCACACTTCTGGTCACCGGCCTCCATCCAATGGTCACCAACAGACTTGTTTATTTTTTGGAAAATAAGGAACATTTTGATGCCTATCAAAATGGTTTTAGAATTGGAAGATCAACAATGGAATGTGTTGCCCTTTTAGATCATGATATTAAAAAAGCATTTCAAAATAGAGAAGTAATGGTAAGTGTATTTCTAGATATTGAAAGAGCATATGACTCACTATGGAAGGATGGCTTATTAATTAAACTCTATGATGCGGGAATTAGAGGTAGAAGGTTTAATTGGATCAAAGGTTTCCTTAAGGAAAGGACAATTCAAGTAAGAATAGGTGGAACAAGCTCCAAGTCAGTTAAAACAGGTAATGGTACCCCTCAAGGAAGTGTCATTAGTCCAGTTCTTTTTACTGTCATGATAAATGATATCTTTGATCAGGTAAGGACAGGATTTGGCAAATCATTGTTTGCAGACGATGGTGCAATCTGGAAAAGAGGAAGAAACATCAAGTATATATTAAGGCAGGTACAAAAGTCTAAGATCAGTTGAAAACTGGGCTAATAAATGGGGTTTCAGGATTTCTGCTTCTAAGTCCAAATATATGATTTTTGGCTTTAGAAGAAAGATTCCTGATTGTGAATTGTGTCTATATGATTCTCTACTAGAAAGAGTCAAGGTATTCAAGTTTTTAGGTGTCTGGTTTGATGAAAGACTTACTTGGAGGGTTCATATAGATAAAACAATTGGCAAGTGTGAGAAAGTTTTAAGTGTTATGAGAAGTATTGCTGGATGCGACTGGGGAGCAGGGGGGGAAACTATGTACTTAATATATCTAGCTACGATTAGATCAGTTATAGATTATGGTTGTATTGCTTATGGTTCCGCAGCTACGGAGGTGCTTGGAAAACTAGACACTGTGCAGTCCAAAGCACTTAGACTCTGTTGTGGAGCTTTTAGAACAACATCAGTCCCGGCATTATGTGTGGAGATGGGAGAAGTGCCTCTACATTTAAGACGAGTTCAGTTGGGCTGGCAGTATTGGGTAAAACTAAATGGATTCAATCACAGCTGTCCATCAAAGTGTCTTTTGCAGGGGAAGTGGGAGCACCAAAGTAAAATTAAAAGATATCCATTTTTAGATTTGGTTAATAACTGGGCCGTGAAATTGAAACTGACTGCTGAAGACATAGTTGACCAAATTTGCTTGCCACCCGTCCCTTTTTGGCTCTTTCCAGAACCAGAAGTAGACCTATTTCTCCTTTTTCAGCTTCAAGGAAGCAGAGCAATTTCATCAGCGTTGATCACAAATGAGTATTTAAATAATAAATGGGGATCTTATCTGAAGATTTTTACTGATGGCTCAGTGGACCCAGAGAGCAGTAGGGCAGGATTTGGGATGTATGTGTCTCAACTTGGAGTTAAGATTGGTAACCGGGTTTCAGATGGTGTTTCTGTCTTTGCAACAGAATTATTAGCAATCCTCTGGGCCGTATGGTGGATAGAAGACTCTCGACTACGGAGGGTTATCATCTGTTCAGATTCTGCTGCTGCCTTAGAGTCTATAAAAGTGAGTAAGTCAAAAGCTCGTCCTGACATAGTTATTGAGATTCTCTTAGTGTTGTTTAGAGTAGGTAAGATGGGTTGTGCAGTTAGATTTTCATGGATACCTGGACATGCTGGGGTGGAGGGAAATGAAATTGTGGATGGCATTGCAAAGTCTTCCTTACAGAGCAGGCAAGTAGAAATTAGAGTTCCCCTAGGCAGAGCAGAATTGAGAAGTAGGATTAAAAAAGGTATAGAGAAGAAGTGGCAGGAGGATTGGAAAAATGAATTAAAGGGCAGGCATTATTTTTCTAGTCACCCACTAGTTAAAAAGGTCTCAGACTATTACCTTTTAAATCGTAGAGATGTGGTGAAATTAACAAGACTTAGGTTGGGGCATTGTGGGCTAAACTATTATTTAAAGATAATAGGAAAACATCCTACTGGATCATGTGACTGTGGTAGTCCAGAGACAGTCCAGCATGTTTTGCTGAGCTGTAATCGATACAAAACTGAAAGAAGCATGTTGTTCAAGAGGCTATCTGGCTTAAATGTATTTTGGTTTTCTATTAAATCTTTGTACGGACATCAAGAGAACCAACATCTGATTGAAGAGTCTATTATTCAGTATATACATGTGACTAGGTTGTATTCGATAACTTGAAGTTCGATAATTAATTATACACCCTGCGGAGAGCAGTAATACGCCTAGATATGTCTAAACAGGAGGAGGGGGAGGAGGAGGGGGAGGGGAGAGGAGGAGGAGGGGGAGGAGGAGGAGGGGGAGGGGGAGGAGGAGGGGGAGGAGGAGGGGGGAGGGGGAGGGGGGAGGGGGAGGAGGAGGAGGAGGGGGGAGGGGAGGGGGGAGGGGGAGGGGAGGGGGGAGGGGGAGGGGGGAGGGGGAGGAGGAGGAGGAGGGGGAGGGGAGGAGGAGGGGAGGAGGGGGAGGGGAGGAGAGGGAGGGGGAGGAGGGGGAGGAGGAGGGGGAGGGGGAGGGGGAGGAGGGGAGGGGGAGGGGGGGGAGGGGAGGGGGAGGAGGAGGGGGAGGAGGAGGGGGAGGAGGAGGGGGAGGAGGAGGAGGGGAGGAGGGGGAGGGGAGGGGGAGGAGAGGAGGGGGAGGAGGGGGAGGGGGAGGAGAGGAGGGGGAGGAGGGGGAGGGGGAGGAGGGGGAGGGGGAGGAGGGGGAGGGGAGGGGAGGGGGAGGGGGAGGGGAGGGGGAAGGGAGGGGGAGGAGGTGTGACGTGCTCAGGTCACTCTGGGAGTGACCGCAGGAGTTTGGGCTGTATGGCGACTCTCCTAAAGGTGAGCTTGGCCCAAGGCTTTGGAGCTTTACCAGTGACCAATCTGAGCATCAGAAGTTTTGAGAGGAGGGGATGTTAATCAGGCCCACTGCAAGGGTACAAAAGGCAGCAGCAGGTCACTGCAGCAAAAAAGAACTTTGACCAGTGACTGAGAAAGTTTTGAGAGAAGGATATTTCACTCAGGTCCACTGACCGAGTAGAAAAAGCAACAATAGGTTGCTACAGCCATATTGGGACTTCAATATGCAGGTAGATTGGGAAAATAAGGTTGGTACTGGATTCCAGGAGGGGGAATTTCTAAAGTGCGTATGAGACGGCTTTTTAGAGCAGCTTGTGGTTGAGTCCACTAGGGGGTCAGATCTTTTGGGATTGGTTGTTGTGCAATGAACCAGAATTGATCAGAAAGCTTAAGGCAAAAGAACCCTTAGGGGAAACTGATCATAATATGGTCACATTCACCCTGAAATTTGAGAAAGAGAAGATAAAGTCAGATGTATCAGTATTACATTAGAGTACTGGGAATTACGGAGGAAATGGACAGAATTGATTGGAAAAAAACACTGGCAGGGATGACATCACAGCAGCAATAGCTGGAATTTCTGGAGGCAATTTGGAAGGCACAGGATATATACATTCTAAAAGAAAGATGACACAACCGTGGCTAACAAGAAAAGCCAAAGCTAACATAAAAGCCAAAGAGAGGACATATAATGAGGCAAAAAATAGTGGGAAGTTGAAAGATTTGGAAGATTTTAAAAGCCAACAGAAGGCAATTGAGAAATTCATTAAGAAGATAAAGATGGGATACAAAAGTAAGTTACCAAATAATATTAAAGAGGACACCAAAAGTTTCTCCAGATACATAAAGTGTAAGATGGGTGAGAGTGGATATTGGACCACTAGAAAATGATGCTAGAGAGATAGTTATAGGGGACAAGGAAATGTCAAACAAACTGAATAAGTATTTTACATCAGTCTTCATTGTAGAAGACACTAGCAGTATGGTGGGAGTTTCAGGTGTCAGGGGTCATGAAATGAGTGAAGTTACCACTACTAGAGAGAAAGTTCTTGGAAAATTGAAAAGTCTGAAGCTAGCTAAGTTACCCGGACCAGATGGTGTACACCCCAGAGTTCTGATAGAAGTAAACACAAAATAATCTGTAGATGCTGGGATCAAAGCAACACTCACAACATGCTGGAGGAACTCAGCAGGTCGAGCAGCATAGTGGCTAAAGAGATTGTGGAGGCATTAGTTATGATTTTTCAAAAATCACTATATTCTGGAATGGTTCTGGAAAAGTGGAAAATTGCAAATGTCACTCTGCCCTTCAAGAAGGTAGAGAGGCTGAAGAAAGGAAACTATAGGCCAGTCAGTCTGACCTCAGTGGTTGGGAAGATGTTGGAGTCGATTATTAACAGGGTACTTGGAGGCACATGATAAAATCGGCATTGTTTCCTCAAGGGAAAATCTTGCCTGACAAATCAATTGGAATTCTTTGAAGAAATAGCGAGCAGGATAGACAATGGAGAGTCAAGGGATTTTGTGTACTTGGAAAAGGTGCCACACATGAATCTCCTTAATAAGCTACGATACAATCAATTACAAGCTGATATACAGTCCATGGTATTAGAGGAAAGTTTCTCGCATGGATAAAGCAGTGGCTGATTGGCAGGAAGCAAAGAGTGGGAATAACGGGAGTCTTTTCTGGTTGGCTGCTGGTGACTAGTGGTGTTCCACAGGGATCTGTGTTGGGACTGATCTTTTTCATATTAAATATCAATGATTTGGATGATTGGATTGATGGCTTTGCAGATGATATGAAGATAGGTGGAGGGGCAGGTAATTCTGAGGAAGTAGAGAGGTTACAGAAAGATTTAGATTAGGAGAATGGGGACAGAAATGGCAAGTGGAACATAGTGTTAGGAAGTGTATGGTCACGCACTTTCGTAGATGAAATGAAAGGGTCAACTATTTTCTAAATGGGGAGAAAATATGCAAAAAATGTGAGGCAAAGGGACTTGGGAGTCCTTGTGCAGGATTCCTTGAAGGTTAAATTGCAGGTTGAGTCTGTGGTGAGGAAGGCAAACACAATGTTAGCATTCATTCCAAGAGGACTAGATTATGTTGAGACTTTTTAAAGCACTAGTGAAGTCTCACTTGGAATAT
Source organism: Mobula hypostoma (assembly GCF_963921235.1). Classification (NCBI taxonomy): domain Eukaryota; kingdom Metazoa; phylum Chordata; class Chondrichthyes; order Myliobatiformes; family Myliobatidae; genus Mobula; species Mobula hypostoma. The sequence continues at coordinate 112,989,276 of NC_086108.1, forward strand.
TGTGAGCAGTTTTGGGCCCCTTATCTTAGAAAGGATGTGTTGAAACTGGAGAGGGTTCAAAGGAGGTTCATGAAAAAAAATTCCAGGATTGAATGGCTTGTCATATGAAGAGCATTTGATGGCTCTGGGTCTTTATTCACTAATATTCAAAAGAATGAGGGGGTGACCTCATTGAAACCTATTGAATTGTGAGAGGCCTTGATAGAGTGGATGTGGAGAGGATGTTTCCTATGGTGGGAGATACTCAGAGGACACAACCTCAGAGTAGAGGGGCATCCTTTTAGAATGGAGATGAGGAGGATTTTTTTTTTGCCAGAGAGTGGTGAATCTGTGAAATTCTTTGCCACAGGCAGCTGTGGAGGCCAAGTCTTACGTATATTTAAGGCAGAGGTTGATAGAGTCTTGGTTGGGCAGGATATGAAGGGATATAGAGAGAAGGCAGGAGATTGGGGCACTGAGGTAAATAGGAAATGGTAGAGCAGATTAAGTGAGTCCAATGGCCTAATTCTGCTCCTATGTCTTATGGTCTTAAGGTGTCTGGCCCAAATGGAGGTAAGGCAGCAGGTGGCAGTGGCTGGAGGAGGGACAAATCCACCGAGTATATGTCCCAGGCAGAATTGGCTCACATTGTAGAGTTGGGCTTGGGACCTGATGTGGATTGGAAGGTCAGGAGGCAAAGAACTGGGTTGGTTAGTGATGGTTGTCTGTATCACAACTTGCCACGATTCAGTGACAATCCGCACCCAACACCAAATTGTGGGAATTTGTGACATGGACGACAATCAATACTCATTACTACCATCAGGGAGGAGGTACAGAAGCCTGTAAAGGAGGTAAAGTATTGTTTTAGTTGACTGGATCCTGTTGTATCCATAGATACATTTTTTCACCATCCACCACACCATCAATGTTATGATGGTCTAGTTGAGACCACAATGAAGGACCCTCACCACCGAGGACATGTCCTCTTCTCAGTTCTACCATCAAGGAGGAGATACAGGAACCAGGCACTTTGTGGTAGTCAAATACCGGGTGAATAAGTAGTGTACGGGTCTCTTCTTTGTATGTTAAATTTAAAATGGCTTCTTTGTTATGTTAATCTTTTAAATTGCTGCATATGTGGATTAAAATGGCTTCTATGTTATGTTAAATGCTGAGAAAGTCTCTAGCTAGACATTTGCTTGGGTTAATACAGACAGCAGGGGAATATTAGCCAATGGGTGGTCATGTATCGTTTCTTGGGGTGATAATGCTGTCTCATATGACTGGGAACGGGGGTTTTTGGCGGGGAGTCAGAGGAGAGACGGGGAGGACGGCGGACGTGCGGAAGGCTCCGGTCCATCACTCTGGGTGGTCCTGAGCCGTGAGTCGACAGGATCTGGGTGGTCGTCAGGAATTTCTGAGCTCCAACGGTTGTGCACGAAGATTTTGGACTTTGATAAGTTTGGCGCCTTTTTTTTTCGCATTACTTTCTTTCCTGTATCGAATTTATATTAATTTAATAGACTTAGTAATATCTATAAAGTGTGCTTGGTAAAACGGACTGGGTGTGCTGGCTGATGATTGATGTTTGGGAATGATTCGGGCGTCAGTGGTGCAGCAACCGACCCAGCGGGAAGCGTTCAGGCCGGTGCCGGGTGGGATCTCCCCTAGACATATACGAGCCAATATAACTGAGCATTACAGTAGTCTTTGGGGTACTGCAAGTGTGTGTCCTTGCTGTTGCTTTGCTGCACGCTTGAGTGCTCGGTGGTGGGTGCCGATGCTTTTATTTTGCCAGTGGGGGGGGGATCATTGCTTGCTGTTGCTCATGCGCAGGAGGGAGGGGAGCTGGGTAGACTTTGGGGTTCTAACATTTATCTGTCATTCATTCTTTGGGGGCACTCCTCTGTTTTCGTGGATAGTTGTGAAGAAAAAGAATTTCAGGATGCATATACATTTCTCTGACATTAAATGTACCTTTGAAACCTTTGAAGACACACACTCAAAGTTTCAGAAACAGCTTCTTCCCTCTGCTATCAGATTTCTCAATGGTCCATGAACACTATCTCAGTTTTTTTTTTGCACTACTTTTTAAAAATATATTTCTTACTATAAATGATAGTAATTTTTATGTATTGCACTGTACTGCTGCTGCAAAATGATAAATGCCATGACATATTTCAAATTTGAAGATCATAAGTGGGTAAATTGATGGAAAGTATTCTTAGTGATGGTATATATAATTATCTGGATAGACAGGGTCTGATTAGGAACAGTCAACATGGATTTGTGCGTGGAAGGTCATGTTTCACAAACATTATTGAATTTTTTGATGAGGTTACTAGGAAAGTTAACGAGGGTAAAGCGGTGGATGTTGTCTATATGGACTTCAGTAAGGCCTTTGACAAGGTTCCACATGGAAAGTTAGTCAGGAAGGTTCAATTGTTAGGCATTAATATCGAAGTAGTAAAATGGATTCAGCAGTGGCTGGATGGGAGACACCAGAGAGTAGTGGTGGATAACTGTGTGTCAGATTGGAGGACGGTGTGTAGCAGTGTGCCTCAGGGATCTGTACTGGGTCCAATGTTGTTTGTCATATATATTAATGATCTGGATGATGGGGTGGTAAATTGGATTAGTAAGTATGCAGATGATACTAAGATAGGTGGAGTTGTGGATAATGAAGTAGGTTTTCAAAGCTTGCAGAGAGATTTAGGCCAGTTAGAAGAGTGGGCTGAAAGATGGCAGATGGAGTTTAATGCTGATAAATGTGAAGTGCTACATATTGGTAGGACTAATCAAAATAGGACATACATGGTAAATGGTAGGGCATTGAAGAATGCAGTAGAACAGAGTGATCTAGGAATAATGGTGCATAGTTCCCTGAAGGTGGAATCTCATGTGGATAGGGTGGTGAAGAAAGCTTTTGGTATGCTGGCCTTTATAAATCAGAGCATTGAGTATAGGAGTTGGGATGTAATGTTGAAATTGTACAAAGCATTGGTGAGGCCAAATTTGGAGTATTGTGTACAGTTCTGGTCACCGAATTATAGGAAAGATGTCAATAAAATTGGGAGAGTACAGAGGAGATTTACTAAATGTTGCCTAGGTTTCATCTCCTAAGTTACAGAGAAAGGTTGAACAAGTTAGGTCTTTATTCTTTGGAACGTAGAAGGTTGAGGGAGGGACTTGATAGAGGTATTTAAAATTATGAGGGGGATAGATAGAGTTGATGTGGATCGGCTTTTGTCATTGAGAGTGGGGGAGATTCAAACAAGAGGATATGAGTTGAGAGTTAAAGGGCAAAAGTTTAGGGGTAACATGAGGGGGAACTTCTTTACTCAGAGAGTGTTAGCTGTGTGGAACGAGCTTCCAGCAGAAGTGGTTGATGCAGGTTCGATATTGTCATTTAAAGTTAAATTGGATAGCTATATGGACAGGAAAGGAATGGAGGGTTATGGGCTGAGTGCAGGTCGGTGGGACTAGATGAGAGTAAGAGTTCGGCACGGACTAGAAGGGCCGAGATGGCCTGTTTCCGTGCTGTAATTGTTATATGGTTATATGGTTATAGATTGTATGGACAGCCAGAGACTTCTTCCCAGGTCAGAAACGGCTAACAAAAGGGACAAAATTTTAAGGCGATTGGAAGAAAGTTTAAGAGGGGATGTCAGAAGTAAGTTTTTTTTTACACAGAGAGAGAGGCGAGTGAGTGGAGTACCCTGTCGAGGTGGTGGTAGGGGGAGATTTATTAGGAGCATTTAAGAAACTTTTAGATAGACACATGGATGATAGAAAAAGTGAGGACTATGTAGGAGGGAAGGGTTAGATTGATCTCAGAGAAGGTTAAAAGTTTGGCACAACTTTATGGGAAAAAGGGCCTGTATTGCGCTGTCTAGAGATCAGGATCAGTTGTGACCTCAGGAACTATTGGCATGAAGCTTGCACGTTCACTCTGAGACAGGGACAAAGGGCCTGTACTGTGCTGTAATGTTCTATGTCAGTGGTAATGATTTGGGAGTGGTGGTCCAATCCCACACCTTCACCCTGTGCTCCAGGTTCTCAGTCTGAAGCCGGCAGGTTTCATCTGAAAGGCATTGCACTCCAGCTCTCTAGGCATCAACTGTACACAGAGGTTTTCCAGGGCTTACAGCCCTCTTTTCTGTGATACACAGGGTGGAGGGAGGGAAGATGATGCAGAAGTCCTTTGTCTGTACTATCAGCTACTTGCCAGGGCCACACTTGGAGACCACAGGGCACCTGTATGGCCTCTGTCCCTCACCTCTAACCCTGCACAGAAGAAACAGTTGTCTAAGTATCTTGAGAACTCATATTCCATCCAGAAAAGAGGCAAACACCATCATCAAGGCAAGCACTTCATGGGAAGGGAGGAGGAAATGTGGGAGACCAAATACTAACTGATGTCATACCACAGAGGCAGAAATGAGAATCCTGAAGCTCACCTGGGCAAAGTAGGGAAGAGGGTGAAAGACAGACAGTGATGGGGGACCTTCATTGCTCTTTGCTACTCGAAATGGCAGCAGCGTAATGGGCAGTAAGTAATTAAGACATATTTCATCTCAGTAACTTCCAACCTGATGGCAAGAACATTGATCTTGCTAACCTCTGGTAATTTTCTCCCCTCCTCATTCCCTCTTCGTTAATTCCTCACTCTGTCCTCTTACCTCTTCTCTTCATCTGCCATCACCTCCCCCTGGTGTCCCTCCTCCTTCCCTTTCTTTCATGGTCCACTCTCCTCTCCTATCGATTCAGTTTTCTTCAGCCCTTTGCCTTATCACCTCCCAGCTTCTTACTCCATACCCCATCCCTTCACTTATCACCTTCTAGCTTGTCTTCCTTCTTTTTCTGTCTTCTTCACCCTTCCTTTCCAATTCAGATAAAGGGTATCAGTCCAAATCATCAACTGTTTATTCCCCACAGAGATGCTGTCTGACCTACTGAGTTTTGCGTGTGTTATTCTGAATGCCCCTCCCTTTGGTGAATATCAGTCACATGAGAGGACTTTGTGTGCAGTGGTGTATTGACCAGAGCTGTAATGATCAGCAGAAGTGATGAGGGATTAAATGATGATGATAAAATCAACGTACCTTTGGGCCAATGAAACCTGGGAAACCTCTCAAACCTTGGTCGCCAATATCACCCTGAAACAGCAGATGTAGACTTCAATACTGAGCAAGTTACCATCTTCAAGATTCAAGTTTATTTATCACATCTATATCAAAATATACAGGGAACATGCTCTCTTCTCACTGCTGCCATTAGGAAGGAGGTACAGGAGCCCTAGGTCCCACACCACTAGTTTCAGGAACTGTAATCACACCTCAACCACCAGGCTCTTGGATCAGAGGGGATAACGTCATTCAGCTGAACACTGAACTAATTCCATCGTTTATGGACTCACTTTCAAGGACTCTACAACATGCTCACAGTATTATTTATTTGCTCAGTTATTTTTTGTTATTATTATTATTATATTTTGTTTGTATTTCCACAGTTTGTCTTCTTATGCACACTGGTTGTCTGTCTGTCTTTGACTCAATGCTATATTTACATGTTAATTGTGGTACTTTGAGAAAAAAGATTAGTCAACGCTTTCAATATGATGTTAGCATTCATTTCAAGATGACAAAAATATGAAAGCAAGGATGTAATGTTGAGACTTTATAAGGCACTGGTGAGGCCTCGCTTGGAGTATTGTGAGCAGCTTTAGTCTCCTTATCTTAGAAAGGATGTGCTGACACAGGAGAGGGTTCAAAGGAGGTTCAAGAAAATGATTCCAGGATTGAATGGCTTGTCATAAGAACAGTATTTGATGGCTCTGGGCCTGTACTCACTGGAATTCAGAAGAATGAGGGATGACCTCATTAAAAACTATCAAATGGTGAAAGGCCTCAACAGAGTGGATATGGAGAGGATGTTTCCTATGGTGGGAGAATTTAACACCCCAGAGGACACAGCTTCAGAATACAGACATGTCCATTTAGAACAGACATTAGGAAGAATTTCTTCAGCCAGAGAATGGAGAATCTGTGGAATTTGTTGTTACAGGTGACTTTGGAGGCCAAGGCCAAGTCATTGCATATATTTAACATAGAACATAGAATAGTACAGCACAGTACAGGCCCTTCAGCCCACAATGTTGTGCTGACCCTTAACCCTGCCTCCCATATAACCCCCCCACCTTAAATTCCTCCATATAGCTGTCTAGTAGTCTCTTAAACTTCACTGGTGTATCTGCCTCCACCGCTGACTCAGGCAGTGCATTCCACGCACCAACCACTCTCTGAGTAAAAAAAACCTTCTTCTAATATCCCCCTTGAACTTCCCACCCCTTACCTTAAAGCCATGTCCTCTTGTATTGAGCAGTGGTGCCCTGGGGAAGAGGCGCTGGCTATCCACTCTATCTATTCCTCTTATTATCTTGTACACCTCTATCATATCTCCTCTCATCCTCCTTCTCTCCAAAAAGTAAAGCCCTAGCTCCCTTAATCTCTGATCATAATGCATACTCTCTAAACCAGGCAGCATCCTGGTAAATCTCCTCTGTACCCTTTCCAATGCTTCCACATCCTTCCTATAGTGAGGCGACCAGAACTGGACACAGCACTCCAAGTGTGGCCTAACCAGAGTTTTATAGAGCTGCATCATTACATCGCGACTCTTAAACTCTATCCCTCGACTAATGAAAGCTAACACCCCATAAGCTTTCTTCACTACCCTGTCTACCTGTGAGGCAACTTTCAGGGATCTGTGGACATGTGCCCCCAGATCCCTCTGCTCTTCCACACTACCAAGTATCCTGCCATTTACTTTGTACTCTGCCTTGGGGTTTGTCCTTCCAAAGTGTACCACCTCACACTTCTCTGGGTTGAACGCCATCTGCCACTTCTCAGCCCACTTCTGCATCCTATCAATGTCTCTCTGCAACCTTCGACAATCCTCTACACTATCTACAACACCACCAACCTTTGTGTCGTCTGCAAACATACCAACCCACCCTTCTACCCCCATTAAGGCAGATGCCGATAGATTCTTAACTGGACAGGAGGTGAAAGGATACGGGGAGAAGGCAGGAGATTGGGACTGAGAGCGAAAATGGATCAGCCATGATGAAATGGCAGAGCAAGACTCGATGGGCCAAATGGTCTAATTCTGCTGCTACATCTTACATTCGTATGTTATTTTTCACTGATTCTATAAGAAAATGAATCTCACAGTAGTATTTGGTGACAAAAATGTATTTTATTAATAAATTTACCTTGAACTTCAGTACCCCTCTACGATCGGACTGAAGGCAGAGGAGCCTCAGAACCTACACCACCAGGTTCAGGAGCAGTTAATACCCCTACCATTAGGGTCTTGAACAGCATGGATGACACCACTCACCTCAGCTCTGAAGTCATTCCACAATCTATGGACTCACCTTCAACTCTGCAACCCACGTTCTCAATATTATTTATTTATTTATTTTTGAGGCTTTTTTTTTAATCTGCACAGTTTGTCTTCTTTTAAACATTGGTTCTTTGTCTGTCTTTGTTTGTACCTATTGTATTTCTTTGTGCTACTGTGAAATCCCACGAGAAAATTAACCTCAGAGTAGTATCTGGTGACAGATACATACTATGATCATGAATTGACATTGAAATTCAAATTTTGTAATGTGTCGCTTGTGTTAACAACCAACTTGCCCAAGAGTGTGCTGGGGACAGCCTTCGGCCCATCAAGTACATAACAACAATCAACCACCTATTGACACCAATCTAACACCGATCCCTTTCCATTCCCTCCCCCATTCCCATCAACTTCCCCCAGATTCCACCCCTCACCCTCACACTGGGGATAATTTACAGCGGTCAATTAACCCACTGACCCACCGACCCACACGTCTTTCAGACGTAGGAGGGAACTGGAGCGCCTGGGCAGAAATCTGTATGGTCAGTGGTAGCATGTGCTCATTAAGGGAATTGACAAAGTTCAAAGTAAATCTATTATCAAAGTATACATATGTCACCTTAGACACCTTACATAACCTGCTATTCATTTTCATGTGGGTGTACTCAGCAAGTCTATAGAATAGTAATTGTAAGGGGTTTCTTCTTTTATGTTACTGCTAAGGCTAATAAAAATGGCTTCTTTGTTATGTTAGAATAAAATAGCTTCTTTGTCATGTTAACTGCTGAGAAAGTGCTTCTCTATAGCAGCTTATTTGGGTTATAATTACTGATAGAGAGAATTGTATTCATTTGCTAACCAATTGGGATAGATGTTATTCTTTCTTGTGTGTCTGTAAGCTATTGTTTTCGCGGGCTTTGGGGCAGAAGGCGTGATGGGGACAGAGAGAGGAGACGCGATGCTGTAAACTGGGCGATGGAACGGACTTCGACCGGCAGTCCGAGGCCCAGGGTCTTCGGTGAGGAGAGGAGACGAGGACAGACTCATGTGGAGCGTCTGGGCGACCACTGTGGTTGGTCCCAGGCGGCGGGTCGAGGTGGTCGGAGGGGATCGAATGGTGGAAATAAGACTCTGTTAATTGCGCTCCAAGGGTTGTGCACAAAGTGGTTGAACTCTGATAAGTTTGGTGCCTTTTACTTTCCTTTTATATTTTATCTCTATTAATTACATAGTTCCAGTAAGATCTATAAAGTGTAATCACTTAATCGCATATGGTGTATTGTCTGTTATTTGGCGGGGTGGGATACATCACACAGCACCTACACAAACTTGATTACCCAGTTTGGTGGGGCAGAAGGCTGCTCCCCCTAGACAAAAGCGAGCTGAGTGAGCCTGAGGCTTACCAGGGGGCTACATTGTGGGGACTTGTCTGGGGTATGGATTTTTGGTAGGAAGCTGTGTTATTGTCCTCTTTAAATTACGTATGCTGCGGGGACAAAAAGCTGGTGTGCCTCTGTGGGATTGCTGGTTGTTACTACATGCATGTTGGGTGGGTGGGGTGGCTGTTGGTACCCCGGAGGTCTTTGTTCGAGTTCAGACTAGTGCTGACGAGCTGGTGGTGGGACTGCCAGTGTCTATTGGCACCCCAGGTGAGGTGGCACCATGGGCTGTCCATATTGTTAGGAGAGAGAGGAAAGAGTGGTCTGATTCGAAGGTAGTGTCTGCGAATAAATGTTCCAGCTATGGCAGGCTCCGCTGGTTTTTGGGATATTGTCCACCCCTAAAGGGGCGGAGGCGTATGAGACGTGGGCGGAGCGGATTCTCAGTTGTTAGATGAGTGGCAGTGCTCAGTTGTGGGAGAGCAACAGGGATTGGTTGAAAGTTTGAGTAGGCGGGCTGGTGATGGTGTTAGAACTATTAGGGTTATTTACCCCGTAGTGACAGCTGCCAGCTATCTGAAAGCGGGGTAAAATGCGTTTCGTTCGACTGGAAGTAAAATGCAGTGCCAGGGGATCATTTAAGGGGATCAGCCTCTCCCCTCAGTTGTTCAGCTGATCAGAGAGGTGTTGGGAAACATAGTGGAGGCCCAGTGGGGGAACGGCTTGGGTTCTCTGGGGGAGCACTTTCCCAGCAATGTACCAAGGAACTCCCGAAAGGAAAAGACCCTATTCCTGAAGTCTTAGAGGGACCACGCCCTCGGGACAATGAGCGTGAGGACTGGGGTGAGTGTGGGAACGGGACGGTGAGGGTGAGGACTGGGGTGAGTGTGTGGGAATGGGACGGTGAGGGTGAGGACTGGGGTGAGTGTGGGGAAAGGGACAGTGAGGGTGAGGACTGGGGTGAGTGTGGGGAACGGGACAGTGAGGGTGAGGACTGGGGTGAGTGTGGGAACGGGATGGTGAGGGTGAGGACTGGGGTGAGTGTGGGAACGGGACGGTGAGGGTGAGGACTGGGGTGAGTGTGGGAACGGGACGGTGAGGGTGAGGACTGGGGTGAGTGTGGGAACGGGACGGTGAGGGTGAGGACTGGGAACGGGACGGTGAGGCTGAGGACTGGGGTGAGTGTGGGAACAGGACGGTGCGGGTGGGGACTTGGGTGAGTGTGGGAACGGGACGGTGAGGGTGAGGACTGGGGTGAGTGTGGGAACGGGACGGTGAGGGTGAGGACTGGGGTGAGTGTGGGAACGGGACGGTGAGGGTGAGGACTGGGGTGAGTGTGGGAACGGGACGGTGAGGGACAGGACTGGGGTGAGTATGGGAACGGGGCGGTGAGGGTGAGGAGTGGGGTGAGTGTGTGGGAACGGGACGCTGAGGGTGAGGACTGGGGTGAGTATGTGGGAACGGGACAGTGAGGGTGAGGACTGGGGTGAGTGTGGGAACGGGACGGTGAGGGTGAGGACTGGGGTGAGTGTGGGAACGGGACGGTGAGGCTGAGGACTGGGGTGAGTGTGGGAACAGGACGGTGCGGGTGGGGACTTGGGTGAGTGTGGGAACGGGAAAGTGAGGGTGAGGACTGGGGTGAGTGTGGGAACGGGACAGTGAGGGTGAGGACTGGGGTGAGTGTGGGTACGGGACGGTGAGGGACAGGACTGGGGTGAGTGTGGGAACGGGACGGTGAGGGTGAGGACTGGGGTGAGTGTGGGAACGGGACGGTGAGGGTGAGGACTGGAGTGAGTGTGGGAATGGGACGGTGAGGGTGAGGACTGGGGTGAGTGTGGGAACGGGACGGTGAAGGTGAGGACTGGAGTGAGTGTGGGAACGGGACGGTGAGGGTGAGGACTGGGGTGAGTGTGGGAACGGGACGGTGAGGGTGAGGACTGGGGTGAGTGTGGGAACGGGACGGTGAGGGTGAGGACTGGAGTGAGTGTGGGAATGGGACGGTGAGGGTGAGGACTGGGGTGAGTGTGGGAACGGGACGGTGAGGGACAGGACTGGGGTGAGTGTGGGAACGGGACGGTGAGGGTGAGGACTGGGGTGAGTGTGGGAACGGGACGGTGAGGGTGAGGACTGGGGTGAGTGTGGGAACGGGACGGTGAGGGTGAGGACTGGGGTGAGTGTGGGAACGGGACGGTGAGGGTGAGGACTGGGGTGAGTGTGGGAACGGGACGGTGAGGGTGAGGACTGGGGTGAGTGTGGGAACGGGACGGTGAGGGTGAGGACTGGGGTGAGTGTGGGAACGGGACGGTGAGGGTAAGGACTGGGGTGAGTGTGGGGTTTTGTCTGTGCAACCCCCTGCCCATCTTCCGGTGCTGCATTCCTTCAGGGTGTCCTCAGACGGAGAGCACGCCGTCATTATGGGTTCAGTTGGGGTTTTCGGGAACGGTGCCCTTCCAGTCCTCACTGGGAATGCATTGCATTATAGATAGTTATAACTGTATTTTAACTTGAATTCAGTAACTGAAGTTGTAAACTTAGTCAGCTCCACCCTGGATATTTGCCTCAGACGTATCCAGGACATCTTCAAGGAACGGTGACCAAAAAGGCACTGTTCGTTCTGTCTTTAAGCATTCCCATTCCCCAGGACATGCCCTCTTCTCCTTCCTGCCATCTGGGAGGAGGTACAGAAGCCTGAAGGCACACATGCAATAATTCAGGACCAGCTTTTTCCCCTCTTCCATCACATTTCTGAACAGACATTGAACCCATGAACACTAGCTCACTACTTCTTTATTTCTAACGTTTGCACTACTTATATAACTTTAATATTTAATATATATTTACTGTCATTCACAGGTATTTTTCAATTATTACGTATTACATTGTACTGCTGCCACTATGTTAACAAATATCCCGACATACACCAGTGATATTAAACCTGATTCTCATTCTTTCTTGCAACCCTAACCTTTGTATGTCTTATATTTTAATAAAGTTTTGTATATTTGTTAGAGAAAGGGACAGTAGTGAGGGAGGTACTGTGGTAAAACATACCTTCTGACCTTTAGCACCAGGCTTGCCCATGGATCCTTGGTCTCCCTGCACACCAGCTCGACCCCGCTGAGTATTTTGGAAACCTTGTTGTCCCGGCAAACCGGGCTCTCCCTGAAAAGATACGAAAGCCACTCTTTGGCATGGTTCAAAAAAATAGAGAAGCTTGAAGCATTGAGAACTGTTCCAGTCTCCATATCACACTGGGAATACCGTGCACAGTTCCAGTCTCCATATCACACAGGGAACACCGTGCACAGTTCCAGTCTCCGTATCACACTGGGATCACTGTACACAGTTCCAGTCTCCATATCTCACAGGGAACACTGTGCACAGTTCCAGTCTCCATATCACACTGGGAACACCGTGCACAGTTCCAGTCTCCACATCACACTGGGAACACCATGCACAGTTCCAGTCTCCATATCACACTGGGATCACCGTGCACAGTTTCAGTCTCCATATCGCACCAGGAACACAGTTCCAGTCTCCATATCACACTGGGATCACTGTGCACAGTTCCAGTCTCCATATCACACTGGGAACACCGTGCACAGTTCCAGTCTCCATATCACACTGGGATCACTGTGCACAGTTCCAATCTCCATATCACACCAGGAACACTGTGCACAGTTCCTGTCTCCCTGTCTCTTGGAAGTGGTGTGTACAGTTTTCTAATGAAGGAGACACTGGTTCGTGCTGTATGCCAGTGAAAGCCAAGATGGATTGCACTTGTCTGTGCCTGTACAACTGTGAGATGAGGAACTGCTGTATTCTTGTTCTTGCAGAAACATGGCTCCAGGACAATATCCATGCACCATTAATCTACATACATGACACTCAGTGATTCGGACTGGATTATTGTTACATTTTTTGTTACTATGTGTTTTCCTGCTGTCATAAATATATGCGCTATATGCATCGTGTACTGTTTGTGAGTGCTGGTTTGCTTTGCATCTTGGTCCCAGAGAAATGCTGTTTCATTTGGCTGTTTTCCTGTTTGTGTTTGAATGATAATTAGACTTGAACTTGAACCTGTTCATCCTCTCTCCATAACTCAGTGTCTTAAGTCTCACACCATTTTTGTAAATCTCCTTTGCACTCTTTCCAGCTTAAAGACATTTTTCCTACAGGAGGGTGATCAAAGCTGAACACAATATTCCACTTGTGACCTCGCTAATGTCTTGTAGCATACCAACCGGACTGCTCTCCATACCCTGACTGATGAGGATCAGTGTGCCAAAAGCCTTCTTCACCATCCTGTCTACCTGTGACTCCGCTTCCAGCCAATGCTCTACAACGCTGCCCATTGCCTTGCCCTTCACAGTGAAAGTCTAGCATCTTTTTCCTTTCCAAAATGTAACACTTCACACTTGTCGAAATTGAACCCCGGTTGCATAACCAGATGGTCTGCACTTGAAGAGCAGGGATTGCCTTACGCAGTAGGTCCCAGTACTATCACAGTAATGCAGTTAGGTTTAATTACCTTAGGACCTCGTTGACCTCTGTCACCCACTGGGCCAGGTTCACCAGGGGCTCCTCGAGGTCCAGGTTTCCCAGCGACCCCGGTTAGCCCGACATCACCAAGGTCTCCCTGTGGAAATGATATCAGTTCATGAAGAATGCAGTCACATTAGGACCCAAAAAACAGGTTTAACTGAACCAGGGTAAGGAACCGTATCGGTTATAATGTCCCGAGGCAGACCAGAACCCAAAACTGAAAATTTGAAATAAAAAGACAGTGCTGGACATGCATACTCAACAGGTCAGGCAGCATCTGTGGAGAAAGAAACAGTTAATGTTTCAGGTGCAGAAACATTCATCAGAACTTCACCATTGATTGCATGAAAAATAACTCCCCTTTAATGATCTTAAATTGATGATCTCTTGTTGTTAACAAGGTTGGACAGTAGCGCAGTAGGGAGAGCCGCTATCTCATGACTCGAGAGAGCCAAACTCAGTGTGGAGAGTTTTCTCCCTGTGAGCACGTGAGTTTCCCTGGGTGCTCCAGTGCCCTCCCACATCCCACCATTTCCTGATCGGTCAGTGCATCAAAGAATATGGCGAGAAAGCAGGTGTAAGGGGTTGATTGCGATCCAGGAGCGGCCATAATGCAATGGTGGAGCAGACTCGATGGGCTGAAGGGCCTAATTCTGCTCCTTTGTCTTATGGTCTTATGGTGTTATGGGTAGGACAGGTGACGAGGTTCTGCAGAGGGAGTTCAAGGAGTTAAGTGCTTTGTTAAAGGGCAGGACTTCCGGGGTTGTGATCTCAGGATTGCTACCTGTGCCATGTGCTGGTGAGGCCCATGGCACAGGTAGGAAAATTAAATAGTTAATATGCGGCTAAGGAGTTGGTGTAGGAGGAAAGGCATAAGATTTTTGGATTATCGGTCTCTCTTCTAGGGAAGGTGGGACCTGTACAGAAGGGACAGTTTGCACATGAACTGATGGGGTCTAATATCTTTGCAGGAGGGTTTGTTAATGCTGCACGGTGGGGTTTAAACTCGAGTTGCAGGGGGATGGGAACCAGAATGCCAGAACAGATCGTGGAGAGGTTGTGGAGGAGGATGTTGGTAAGACCTCAGACAAAGTTAAAAGGTTGAGCATGGTACAACTAGTGTCCTGAGCTGCCTGTATTTCAATGCAACAGGTATCGTAGGAAAGATGATAATCGTTCTGAAGATGAGGTAGCTGGTTTACAAACAGAGGCAATGTGTAGTGAGGAGAGGCTGTTGATAGGGCAAAATTGCAGTCAACAGGATAAACTGCAATGCAGAAGGCAGATGGAATCAAAATGGGTGAATACAGAACTGAAGGTGTTATATTTGAATGCGCACTGTATATGGAATAGGGTAGACAAACTTGCAGCACAGTTGTAGATTGGCAGGTACGATGTAGGCATCACTGAATCATGGCTGAAAGAAGGTTACAGCTCGGAGCTTGATACACATTGTAGCAAAAGGACAGGCAGGAAGGCAGAGGGGTGGCGATGCTCTGTTGGTGAAAATTGAAATCAGATCATTAGAAAGAGGTGACATAAGGTCAGAAGATGATGAATCATTGTGGATAGAACAAAGAAACTGCAAGGATAAAACACCCTGATGGGAGTTGTATACAGATCCCCAAATAATAGCAAGGACGTGGCCTACAAATTACAACGGGACATAGAAAATGCATGCCAAAAGGGTAATGTTACAATAGTCATGGGGCATTTCAATATGCAGGTAGATTGGGAAAATCAGGTTGGTGCTGGATACCAGAGGGGGAGTTTCTAGAGTGCCTACGAGATGGCTTTTTAGAGCAGTTTGTGGTTGAGCCTAACAGAGGATCAGCTATTCTGGATTGGGTGTTGTGGAGTGAAACAGAACTGATTAGAGAGCTTGAGGTTAAAGAACCCTTATCGGAAAGTGATCATAATATGATTGAATTCACCCTGAAATTTGAGAAGGAGAAGATAAAGACAGATCTATCAGTATTACAGTGGACTAAAGGGAATTATAGAGGCATGAGAAAGGAGATGGCCAGATTGATTGGAAACAAATACTGGGCAGGAATGACAGCAGAGCACCAATGGCTGGAATGTCTGGAAGTGATTCGGAAGGCACAGGACATGTACATCCCAAAGAGCAAGTATTTGAAAGGAAAGATGACACAACCGTGGCTAACAAGACAAGTCAAAGCCAATGTAAAAGCCAAAGAGAATATAATATAGCAACAATTAGTGGGAAGTTAGAGGATCAGGAAGCTTTTAAAAACCAAAAAGGCAACAAAAAAAAACTATTAAGAAAGTAAAGATGGAATATGGAAGTAAGTTAGCAAATAATATTAAAGAGGATATCAAAAGTTTCTTCAGATACATAAAGTGTAAAAGAGGCAAGAGTGGATATGGGACCACTGCAAAATTATGCTAGAGAACAGGAAATGAGGGACAACGAAATGGCAGATGAACTAAATAAGCATTTTGCATCAGTTCATACGGTGGAAGACACTAGCAGTATGGTGGAAGTTTCAGGTGTTGTGGTCATGCATTGTGTGAAGTTACCATAACTAAAGAAAAGGCTCTTGGGAAACTAAAAGGTCTGAAGGTAGTTAAGTCCCCTGGACCAGATGGTGTACACCCTAGAGTTCTGAAAGAGGTGGCTGAACAGGTTGTGTAAGCATTAGTAATGATCTTAAAAGAATCACTAGATTCTAGAATGGTTCTGGAACATGGAAAATTGCAAATATCACTTCACTCTTCAAAATGGAGAGAGGCAGAAGAAAGGAAACTATAGGCTAGTTAGTCTGACCTCAGTGCTTGGGAAGATATTGGAGTTGATCATTAATGATGAGGTCTCACGGTATTTGGAGGCACATGATAAAATAAGCCAGAGTTAACATAGCTTCCTGACAAATCTGTTGGAGTTCTCTGAAGAAATGACAAAGGAGAATCAAGGGATGTTGAGCAATTGGATTTTCAGAAGGTCCTTGACAAGGTATCACACATGAGGCTGCTTAATATGCTACGAGCCCATGGTATTACAGGAAATTTCTAGCAAGGATAAAGCAGTGGCTGCTTTGCAGGAAGCAAAGAGTGGGAATAAAGGGAGCCTTTTCTGGATGGTTGCTGGTGACCAGTGGTGTTCCACAGGGGCCTGTGTTGGGACCAATTCTTTTTCTGTTATACGTCAATGATTTGGATGATAGAATTGATGGTTTTGTTGCAAAGTTTGCAGACAATATGAAGACAGACGGAGGGGCAGGTAGTTTTGAGGAAGAAGAGAGCCTACAGAGGGACTTAGACAGAAAAGGAGAATGGGAAAAGAAATGGCAGATGGAATACAGTGTCAGGAAGTGTTTGGCCATGCACTTTGGTAGAAGAAATGAAAGAATTGACTATTTTCTAAACAAAGAGAAAGTACAAAAAACTGAGGTGCAAAGGGACTTGGGAATCGTCATGCAGATTCCTAGAAGTTTAATTTGCAGGTTGAACTTGTGGTGAGCAAAGCAATTACAATATTGCCAGTCATTTCAAGAAGATTAGAATATAAAAACAAGGATGTAATGTTGAGTATAAAGTGCTGGTGAGGCCTTATTTGGTGTATTGTGAGCAGTTTTGGGACACTTATAAAGAATGAGCCAAAACTGGAGAGGGTTTGAAGGAGGTTCAAGAAAATTATTCCAAGTTTGAATGGCTCTAGTCCTGTATTTGCTAGAATTCAGAAGACGTCAGTGAAACCTATCGAATGGTGAAAGACCTTGATAGAGTGGACGTGGAGAGGATATTTCCTATGGTGAGAGAGTCTAAGACCAGGGGACACAGACTCAGAACTGATGTGTGTCTTTTTAGAACAGAGATGAGGAGGAATTTCTTTAGCCAGAGAGTGGTGAGTCAATGCAATTCTTTGCCACATGCGGCTGTGGAGGCCAAGTCTTTATGCATATTAAAGGCAGAGTTAATAGATTTTTCATTGGTCAGGGCACGAAGTGACATAGCGAGAATGCAGGAGATTGGGGCTGAAAGGTAAATTGGATCAGCCATGACGAAATGGCGGAGCAGACTCAATGGGCCGAATGGCCTAATTCTGTTCCGCTATCTTATGGTCGTACCACCAGAACAGTCCTGATCTTGTTCATCACCAGTGGAGACTCAATCTTGTTCGTCACCGAACAGGCCCGCCCTCGTTCATCACCGGTACACTCATAACGTCGTTCATCACCAGAACAGTCCTGATCTCTTCCATCTCCAGAACATACCGAATCTCATTCAGCACCAGAACAGTCCTGATCTCATCCACTTGCAGAAAAGTCCCAATGTCGTTCATCACAGGACAGTCCCAACATCGTTTATCACAGGAACAGTCGTAACATCATTCATCACAGGAACAGTCCCAATGTCATTCACCAGCAGAACAGTCCTGACCTTATTCATCTCCAGAACAGTCCCATCCTCGTTCATCACTAGAAGATTTCCAATCTTTGTCATCACCAGAATAGTCCCGATCTCCTTTGTCACCAGAATAAACTTGATGTCATTCATCACCAGTGCAGTCCCAAACTCATTAGTCTCCAAAACAGTCCAGATCTCATTCATCACTAGAACAGTCGCAATTTCACTCATCACAGAACAGTCATGACCTCATTCATCAGAGAACAGTCCTAACCTCATTCATCACAGTACAGTCCTAACCTCATTCATCAGAGAACAGTCCTAACCTCATTCATCACAGAACTTTCCCAAACTCATTCATCACCAAAACTGTCTGATCTCTGTCACCACCAGAATAATCCTGATCACGTTCGTCACCAGAACAGTCCCAGCATCATTCATCACCAGATCAGTCCAGTCCATATTCATCACAGGAACAGTCCCAGCATTTTTTGTTACCAGAACAGTCCTAATCTTGTTCATCTCCAGAACAGTCCTGATATCATTCATCACTAGAACAGTCTCAATCTTTGTCATCACCAGAACAGTACCAACCTCATTCATCACCAGAACAGTCTTGGCCTTGATTCCCTAACATGTATCCCCTCAGCCTTCATTGCTCCTGAAAAAAAATCCCATTTTTCTCCAACCTTTCATAAAGCTCATGCTCTTTAATCAAGGGAGCAGTCTGGTTAACCTCTTCTGCAGGTTTGACATCCTTCCGGTAATGGGCAACCATAACTGTATGCAACGCTCCAGTTGTACATAACGAGTGTTCTATAAGGCTGCAATGTAGCTTTCTGCTGATGAGCACCTTACTGAGGGTTCAGCAGTGGAAAGGGTGAGAAGCTTCGGCTTTGTGTGTGTCAACATCTCAGGGGATCCGTCCTGTGCCCACCATACTGATGCAGTCAGGACAAAGCCATACCAGTTGTACACTTCATTGGGAGTTTAAGACGGTTTGGTGCGACATTAAAGCAGATGGCAACAGGTATCCCGTGGAGAGCATTCTGACTGGTTGTATCTCAGTCTGGAGGCTCCAGTGACCAGGAGCAAAACAGCCAGTAGACGGTTGTGGAGTAAGCCAGCTCCAACTCAGACACAACCCTCCTCACGTTCGAGGACATCTTCAAAAGGTTGAGTCTGAGGAAGGCTGCATCCATCATGAAGAAACCTCAGCACCCAGGGCATGCCCTCTTCTTATTACTACCATCAAGCACGAGGCACAGGAGCCTAAATACCCACACTCAACATTTCAGGAACAATTTCTTCCCCTCTGCTATCTGAATGCTAAATGGACAATGAGCCCATGAACTCAAGCTCACCATTCCTCTATTTGCACAATTTATTTATTTTGTAATTTATAGTAGTTTTTCATATGTGGCACAGGAGCAGAATTCGGCCACTCGGCCCATCGAGTCTGCTCTGCCATTTTGTCATGGCTGATCTATTTCCCTGCCCTGTACTGCTGTTGCAACAGGACAATTTCACGCCATTGATAATAAACCTGATTCTGATGCCCCCTGGACACAGCTTATCACCTTGAATTATCAGGCTGATACCTTGGCTGCTCTGCTGAAAGTCGGAATGGAGATATGAAGCATGGGATTTACTTACAGGTGGCCCACGGCTTCCAGCCAGTCCGGGTTTTCCAGCATTCCCGGGATTTCCTCTTGGCCCAGGGTATCCAACTGCTCCTTTAGTACCAGGTGGTCCGGTGATTCCCTGTACGACGAGTCAATAAAATAGCAACGTGTAGAGCATGGGATTGGTGGCAGATCTGTCATTCATTTCACTGAGAAGGGGTGGGTTTAATTCAAAGTTCAAGGTTCAGAGTAAAAGCTGTTATCAAAGAACGCACTGTATATTACCATAAACTACTTTGACATTCTACACAATCTGGAAAGCTCACCAACGCCTTTATTTTCTGAGGACGCTGAAGAGAACTGGACTCTGCATATCTATACTCACGTCATTCTACAGATGTGTGGTAGAGAGCATCCCAACAAGCTGGGTCCTTGCATGGTACAGAAACTGTGCTGCAGTGGACAGGAAGGCTCTACAGTGGGTAGTCTAATTGCCCAATGCATCACGGGCACCAGCCTACCCACCATCAAAGCATCAAGGAGATATATACAGAAAGGTGCAGCCACCCTCTCACAGACTGTTTGTCCCACTCCCATCAGGGAAGAGGCTACGTAGGACCACCTGACTCAAAAGTAGTTACTTTCCCCAAGCAGTAAGGCTGATCAACACCTCCACCCACTAACCCACCCCTCCACACCTCCCAACCACCCCTACTGTCAGTCAGCTTATGTACAGACCCTCCTGTGCCTCGTGTCACTTTATGGACAGACAATCAATCTATGGAGATAAGTTATTTTATGTGTTTATAGTTATTGTGTTTTATTATTATTATTAGTGTGTTCTTTATCCTGTTGTGTTTTTTGCGCTGCACTGGATCTGGAATAACAAATATTTAGTTTTCCTTTATATCGTGTACTGGAAATGACATTAAACATTCTTGAAACTTGAATCTTGATTTTCTTGCTGGCATTTATCGGAAGATAAGAAATAGAATAGAATTTGTGAAAACCTACACATAAACAAAGACTGACAAAAAAGCCAACGTGCAAAATACAACAACTTTGCAAGTAAAAAATAAATAATACTGAGAATATGAGTTGTAAAGAGTCCTTAAAAGTGAGTCTGTAGGTTGTGGAATCCGTTCAGAGTCTTGGTGAGTGAAGTTATCCATGCTAGTTCAGGAGCCTGATGGTTGAGGGGTAATATCTGTTCCTGAACCTGGCTTCTGTTCTCCTTCCTAATGGTAGCAGCGTGAAGAGGACGTGGCTCGGATGGATGTGGTCTTTGATGCTGCTATCTTGTTGCTGCATCCACACAGATGTGCTCAGTGCTGTGAGGGTTTTGCCTGTGATGGACTGGGCTGTATCTATCACTTTCAGTTCCATTTCTGGATGGTGGTGTTTCCATTCCAGGCCATGATACAACCAGTCAAGTCTTTGGTGACATGATGAACCTATGCAAACTCCTAATTTCTCCCTGGGTTTCTATGGACTTGAGCTACCTCATAGCTTGCAAAATATATGTCCAGGGTTTTCTGGATGGGTTGATCCTCAGTTGTAAACACAAGAGATTCTGCAGATACTGGAAATCCAGAAAAACTCACACAAAATGCTGGAGGAACTCAGCAGGTCAGGCAGCATCTATGGAGAGGAATAAACAGTTGACGTTTTGGGCTGGAACCTTTCATGAGGATTGGGAAGGAAGGGTGCAGAAGCCAGAATAAGAAGCTGGGGCTGGGGGGAAATTTAAGTGCAGGGTGGAAGATGGAGGCAAAGTTGATGAATGATAAAGATCCTAAGTTGTTCACCTTTTGTCCAAACTTTACTAATATCCTGGCGGGATTGTCTAATATAGCTGTTAGGGAGGGTTTAAACTAAGTTAGCAGGGGGAAGGAAACCAGGGTGTTAGGGTCAAGGAACAGGAAAATAGAAATAAGACAAAGATACTGTGCAGCAAAGATGGCAAGAAGGACAGGCAGGTGAATAGACAGGATAATTTGCTGTGTGATAGAAATATAGCAAAATCGGTAACAGATACTGATCTAAATGTACTGTACTTAAATGCACTCAGCATTAGAAATAAAGTGGATGACCTTGTTGTACAGCTACAGGTTAAAAGATATGACATTGTGGCCATCACCGAGTCATGGCTAAATGATGGATGTGATTGGGAGCTGATTGTCCAAGGATACACAGTGTATAGGAAAGATAGGAAGGTAGGTAAAGGGAGTGGCGTGGCGCTGATGGTAAGCAACGATATCAAATCACTAGAAAGAAGGGACATAGGATCAGAAGAGTTAGAATCCTTATGGGTCGAGTTAAGAAATGGCAAGGGTAAAAAGACACTAATAGCAGTTATATACAGGCCTCCAAACAGCAGCCAGGATGTGGACTACAAGTTACAGCTGGAAATAGAAAAAGCGTATCAGAAGGAAAATGTCAAGATAATTAAGGGGGATTTGAATATGAAAGTGGATTGGGAAAGTCAGGAAGGTACTGGATCTCAGGAGAGGGAGTTTGTAGAATGTCTACAGGATGGCTTTTTGGAGCAGCTTGTCCATAAGCCCACCAGGGAACCGGCTGTTTTGGATTGGGTGCTGTGTAATGAACCTGAGGCGATTAGGGAGCTGGAGGTAATGGAACCTCTTGGAAGTAGTGATCATAATATGATTGAGTTCAGTTTCAAATTTGAAAAGGAGAAGCTGGTATCAGGTGTATCGATATTTCAGTGGAACAAAGGAAATTACAGTGGTATGAGAGAGGAACTGGCCCAAGTCGATTGGAAAAGTAAGCTAGATGGAGGGATGGTAGAGCAGAATTGGATGAAATTCCTACAAGAAATAAAGAAAGTGCAGGAAAAATATATTCCAAGAAAAAAGAAAATCATGAATGGAAAAATGGCACCAATGTGGCTAACAAGAGAGGTTAAGGCTAAAATAAAAGCAAAAGAGACAGCGTACAAGGAAGCAAATTTAGTGGGAAAACTGAGGACTGGACGACTTTTAAAAACTTACAGAAGGAAACTAAGAAAGTCATTAGGAAAGAAAAGATGAATTATGAAAGGAAGTTGACAATTAACATAAAAAAAGATACTAAAAGTTGTTTTAAAATATACAAAGAGTAAAAGAGTGACACGGGTAGATATAGGACCAATTGAAAATGATGCTGGAGAAATTATAACGGGCAACAAAGAGATGGCAGAGGAACTAAATGAGTATTTTGCATCAGTCTTCACAGTGGAAGACATTAGCAACATACCTGATAGCCAGAGGTCTCAGGGAATAGAATTAGGTGCAGTCAAGATTACTAGAGAGAAAGTGCTTGGGAAGCTAAATGGACTAAGAATAGATAAGTCTCCCGGACCAGGTGAGGTGCACCCACGAGTTCTGAAGGAGGTGGCTTTGGAGATTGTGGAAGTATTGGAAATAATCTTCCAAGAATCAATAGACTCTGGCATGGTTCCGGAGGACTGGAAGGTCGCAAATGTAGTTCAGCTGTTTAAGAAAGGAGGGAGTCAGCAAAAAGAAAATGACAGACCTATTAGTCTGACATCGGTAGTTGGAAAGTTTTTGGAGTCGATCCTCAAGGACGAGGTTATGAAATACCTCGAGGTGCATGACAAGATAGCCCCAAGCCAGCATGGTTTCATGAAGGGAAGATCCTGCCTCACCAACCTATTGGAATTTTTTGAGGTAATCTCAAATAAGATTGACAAGGGAGAGGCTGTGGATGTTTTGTATTTGGATTTTCAAAAGGCCTTCGATAAGGTGCCACATAAGAGGCTGCTTAATAAGATGAGAGCCCATGGAATTACAGGAAAGATATTGGAATGAGTGGAGCATTGGCTGATAGGCAGAAAGCAAAGGGTGGGAATAAAGGGACCCCATTCTGATTGGTTGCCGGTTACTAGTGGTGGTCCACAGGGGTTGGTGTTGGGGCCGCTTCTGTTTACCATGTATATCGATGATTTAGATTATGGATTAAATTGTTTTGCGGCTAAGTTTGCGGATGACACCAAGATAGGTGGAGGAGTAGGAAGTGTTGAAGAAACAGAGGTTGCAGAGAGACTTGGTCAGTTTAGGAGAGTGGGCAAAGAAATGGCAGATGAGATACAACGTTGAGAAATGTACGGTTGTACATTTTGGAAGATGAAATAATCAGGCAGATTATTATTTAGATGGGGAGAAAATTCAAAAATCAGAAGTGCAAAGGGGCTTGGGGGTCCTCGTGCAGGATACCCTAAAGGTTAACCACCAGGTTGGATCGGCAGTAAGGAAAGCGAATGCTATGTTGGCATTCATTTCAAGAGGAATAGTGTATAAGAGTAAGGCGGTGTTGATGAGGCTCTATGGGGCACTGGTGAGACCTCATTTGGAATACTGTGTGCAGTTTTGGGTCCCCTATCTTAGAAGGGATGTTCTGATGTTAGAGGGAGTTCAGAGAAGATTTACGAGGATGATTCCTGGAATGCAGGGGCTAACATATGAGGAGCGTTTGTCAGCTCTTGGACTGCATTCATGAGAGTATAGAAGAACGAGAGGGGATCTCATAGAAACATTTTCGAATGTTGAAAGGGTTAGACAGAGTAGATGTGGAAAGGTTGTTTCCCTTGGTGGGTGAGTCTAGGACAAGAGGCCACAGTCTTAGAATTAGAGGGTACCCATTTAAAACAGAGATGAGGAGAAATTGTTTTTAGCCAGAGGGTCATGGATTTATGGAATTCGTTGCCAGATACAGCTGTGGAGGCCTGATCATTGAGGGTGTTTAAGGAGGAGATTGATAGATATCTAATTAGTCAGGGTATCAAGGGATTTGGAGAAAAAGCCGGAAATTGGAACTAGATGGGAGAATAGTTTAGCTCATGGTGGAGTGGTGGAGCAGACTCGATGGGCCAAATAGCCTAATTCTGCTCTTTTGTCTTGTGATTTACAGCATGAGGAAAGTTATCGTCCTAAATTGTTGTGTAAGATAGGACCCAGTGTCTACTTCCCTGAATGGTAGGAGAGACAGAGATAGCTAAGGTTGGTGGAAACTGAGTGAAACAGGAGTAAAATCAAATACAGAAGAGGCCATGCCCTCTTCTTGCTACTGCCATCAGGAAAGAGATATAAGAGCATGAGGTCCCACGTCACCAGGTTCAGGAACAGTTGTTACCCACAACCAGTACTCTCCTGAACCAGCAGAGATAACTTCACTCAACTCAACTCTGAACGGATTCTTCCACCTATGGGTTCACTTTCAAGGACCCTACAACTAATATTCTCAGTATTATTTACTTACTTTTTTATTATTTGTACAATTTTTCTTCTTTTGCATAACAATTGTTTGTCAATTTTTGTTTACATGTGGTTTTTCAAAATTCTACCGTATTTCTTTATTTTCCTGTAAATGCCTGCAAGAAAATGGATCTCAAGGTTGTACATAGTGACATATATGTACTTTTGATTAAAAAAGTGTGGCGCGTGGCCAGGTGGTTAAGGCATTGGTCTAGTGATCTGAAGGTCGCGAGTTCGAGCTTCAGCTGAGGCAGCGTGTTGTGTCCTTGAGCAAGGCACTTAACCACACATTGCTCGGTGATGACAAGCTGTATCGGCCCTAGTGCCCTTCCCTTGGACAACGTTGGTGGCGTGGAGAGGGGAGACTTGCAGCATGGGCAATTGTCAGTCTTCCATACAACCTTGCCCGGCCTGTGCACTGGAAACCTTCCAAGGAACAAATCCATGGTCTCACGAAACTAACAGATGCCTATAATAATATAATAAAACATTTAAAAAAATTACTTTGAACTTTGAACCAAGAGAGGGAAAGGAGCTGCGGACTAAGAGAGCTAAGGCTTCTGATAGAGAAGGCAGGGAGTTAGGGAGGTAAGGATCTGAGGCTTCTGATAGAGAAGATGTGGAAGGTTGTGACTTTGAACGAGCCACAGAGTGATGGGACTGTAGACACAACAGCTTTGGGAACATCAAGCTTTTCAGATTTCCTTATCACGTGTACATCAAAACACACAGTGAAACGCGTTATTTGTGTTAACAACCAACACACGGAAGGATGTGCTGGGGGCAGCCCGCAAGTGTTACCACACATTCCGCCACCAACACAGCATGCTCACAACGTTCAGCAGAACAACACAGAACACAACAAAACAGAACAGAACAAGCGACAAAGCAACAACATCAAAACAAAACCCCCTTCCTTTCATATTCATAGGAACAAATATAGCACAGTGGACGATTGAATACAATTTGAGTGAGTAAATTTGCAGTCTACTTCAATATATTCAGTAGTTCCATCGAATTACAGATGGAGGACATCTTAACTGTGGAAAACCATCAACGACCATAGTTGAGGGGAAGTAATTCACATGAAGGATTTCAAAGCTTTAGAGGAGAGAAACCCTGAACAAATTTGACTTTGATCATGTTTGATGTACTTACTTGTTTTCAATTGTTTTAAGAACATAGAACAGTACAGGCCCTTCAGCCCACAATGTTGTGCCGACCTTTTAACCTACTCTAAGATCAATCTAACCCTGCCCTCCAGCATAACCCTCCATTTTTCTATCATTCTTGAGCCTATCTAAGAGTTTCTTAAATGTCACTAAATGTGTCTGCCTCTCCCACCACTCCTGGCAGAGTGTCCCATGCACCCTCCACTCTGTGTAAAAAACCTACCCTGACATCCCCCCATGTTTTCCTCCAAACACCTTAAAATTATGATTAGATTAGATTAGATTAGATTCAACTTTATTGTCATTGTGCCGAGTACAGATACAAAGCCAATGAAATGCAGTTAGCGTCTGACTAGAAATGCAAAGAAAAGTGTTAATTCCAAAATAACTGGGAATGAAAAGTAAGTGCTACAGCACACAAATATAAAAGTACTGAGACAGTACAATACGGATGCAATACTGCTTAGCACTGTGATGTGAGGTTCAGCAGTGTCACAGCCTCAGGGAAGAAGCTCTTCCTGTGTCTGCTGGTGTGGGAGCGGAGGCTCCTGTAGTGTCTACCGGATGGGAGGAGAATGAAAGGTCCATGGTTAGGGTGAGATGCATCCTTGATTATGCTTTTCGCCCTGCCCAGGCAGTGTTTATGGTAGATGTTCTCAATGGTGGGCAATTGGGTGCCGATAATCCGCTGGGCAGTTTTCACCACACGCTGGAGTGCTTTGAGCTCCGATACGGGACAGTTGCCATACCACATGCACCTTTGTATGAGCCATTTCCACCATGGGGAAAAAGTCTCTGACTGTCCACTCTACCGATGCCTCTTATCATCTCGTTCACCTCTCCTCTCATCCTCCATCACTCCAAAGAGTAAAGCTCTAGCTCACTCAATCTGCCTTTCTCTAATCCAAGAAGCATACTGGTAAATCTCCTCTGCACCCTCTCTAAAGCTTCCACATCCTTTCTATAATGTGGCGACCAGAACTGTTTTCTGTGAATATTGGGCTGAGGAGTGACCTGGTAGAAACTCATAAAATAATGAGTGATATCAATAGGGTAGACATTCAGATTATAGAGTGGAAATGACAAATACGGGAGGGCATTCTACAGGTTTAAGGTGAGTTGGGGAAAGTTTAAAGGAGATGAGAGGGACACATTATTTTATAGAGTGGTGGGTGTCTGGTACAAGTTGCCGGGGTGGTAGTTGAAGAAGATACATTTGCAACATTGAAGAGTCTTTTAGACAGGCAAATGAACAGACAAGGAATGGAAGGGTAGGGATCATGTGTTGGCTGTTAGATGGTTAGGTTGGCATCAGACATTGTGGACCAAAGTGCTGTTCCTGCGCTGCACTGTTCTGAATGTCAAGCTGAACTATCTGCAATCTACACTGGTCTCACCCTGGGGGTTTCGATGTAGGACAGTTAACACAGCCTCATTCTCAGTGTACATGAGATTGACCCACGGTTATGTTTGTTTCCAAAGCAGCTCTCTCAAGGAGCTCGCACTGCGAGTAGGATGCAGTTCTCCTCCTTCAGCATCTGTTCCTACAGTTGTCTTCTCACGGTGTCTGCTGGTTTTGAAACTGATGATCTATGGCTGACTCTTGTATCTATCACCGCCCCACATCACATCAGGCAGAAGATACAAAAGCCTGAAAGCACTTACCACCAGGCTCAGTGGCAACTTGCTGTTGTAAGACTATTGAACAGTTCCCTAGTACAATGAAATAGACGCTTCACCTCACAACCTACCTTGTTATGATCTTGCACCTTGTTGTCTACCTGTACTAAACTTTCTCTGTAGCTGTAACACTTTATTCTGCACTCTGTTATTGTTTTCCCTTGTTCTACCTCAATGCACTGTGTAATGAATTGATTTGTAGGGATGCTATGCTGTACAGCAGGGGTCCCCAACCCTTTTTGCACTGCGGACCGGTTTCATATTGACAATATTCTTGCGGACTGGCCGACCCGGATGGGAGGGGGGGTAGGGTTGCCAATGAACAAGAGTAGCAGTCAAGTACGTTGTGTTTACCCCGAGAAAGACTACCATGACCATGAAGCCTTATGCGGGCACCTGTGTGCACATGTGTGTACGTACCGATTTTTTTTCTGCAAATCGTTTTTGGTGATTCTGTTTGGGGGTCGGGTGTTAATCATGACCGGAATATAGGTGATAAGTGGCTAATACACTAAATTTCTTTTCTAAAAGGGTTTATCTAACGAATTTAATATTAAACACACAGCGCATATTTTCCTCGCATGAATATAGTGATGTCAATTATCAGGGGAGGACGGGGGAGCTTGAAGTAAGTGTTGAACGAACTTCCAGTAGAAGTGGTAGAGGCAGGTTCGATATTATCATCTAAAGAAAAGCTGGATAGGTATATGGACAGGAAAGGAATGGAGGGGTATGGGCTGAGTGCAGGTCGGTAGGACTAGGTGAGAGTAGCGTTCGAAATGGACTAGAAGGGCCGAGATGGCCTGTTTCCCTGCTGTAATTGTTATATGGTTACATAGGTCACTTATAAGTCAATAGCATCATAACATTTTAAGTAACGTTTGGATATTAAACACACAACACATATTTTCCTCATATGAACATATAAAATCATTGCAACACACCAATATCGCTGAATCAGTGGGAGCCCTGGGCTTGTTTCCTTGCAATAAGACGGTCCTATTGAGGGGTGATGGGAGACAGCGATACTCGAAGGGGGTTCCTTATGTCCAGTCTATTCCGCAATTTAGTTTTCGTTGCATTCATTGCAGAGATATGTTGGAAATGGAAGCAACATTTTCAGTGCTTTTGTGGCTATCTCAGGATATTTAGCCTTGACTTTGATCCAGAATGCCGGCAGAGATGTTATGTCAAACATACTTTTCAGCCCATCATCATTTGCAAGCTCGAGGAGTTGATCTCCTTCCCGTGCTGACATGGATGGCGCGTGCGTAATGACCTTGTGTGCGTTCAAGCTCAACAGTGGGCGTGATAGGGAATGAGGAAAGGTGCAGCTGACTCCTATCGCCAAATCATATCGTTTCCTCGCGGCCCGGTAGCACATGCTTTGCAGCCAGGTACCTGTCCACGGCCCAGTGGTTGGGGACTGCTGCTGTATAGTACCTTGTTACAAGTGACAACAGTACACTAATAATATTAATAATGGTGACAATCTCCCTCTTCGTGCTTTCTTGCTAACCTGCTTCTCCCTAGGACAGTGACTGGGGGCCAGTCAGAGAGAGTTGATAGGAGGCATAGATCGAGGGGCGGGCTAGAACCTTTTTCCCGAGGCATAAATGGCTAATACAGGGGGCATAATTTCAAGGTGATTGGAGGAAAGTACGGGGGCAGAGTGTCGAGGGATGATTATTTTTAAACACAGAGACTGGGGGAGTGTGTGGAATACCCTACTAGGGGTGGTAGAGGCAGATACATTAGGGACATTTAAGAAACTCTTTAAAGAGGCACATGGATGATAAAAAATGGAGGGTTATGTGGGAAGGAAGAGTTAGATTGATTTTAGAGTCAGCTAATAGGTCAGCACATCCTTGTGGGCTGAAGGCCTATACTGTGCTGTAATGTTCTATGTTTAATGTAACACAGTGAAATGTGTCACTCGTGCCAACAACACACTGAGGATATGCTGGGGGCATCGTATCAGTGTCGCTACTCTTCCAACGCCAGTGCAGCATGCCCACAACTTACCAACCCTAACCTGTACATCGTTGAGATGTGGAATGAAACCAAAGCACCCAGAGAAAACCCACACGGTCACGGGAAGAACGCACTAACCTCTTCCAAACAGCGGCAGAATTGAACCCAGGTCAGAGGTGCTATAAAGCGTTGTGCTAACCGTTACACTACCGGGCTGTCCTCAGATGCTCTCAAGTACACACAGATGAAGTGAGGGTTACTCACCGGTAAACCTGGTGATCCCGTCTCGCCATGATTGCCTTTTGCTCCTTTTAATCCCTGTCAACATGAAAGTTCTGAACTCAGATTTACTGACATGTAGGGCACCGTGCTCAATCCAGTGCTCTGTAATTGGACAGAGTCCATCACAACATGACGTGTTCTGCCATTAATCCTGTACCCTGCCTTCAGATGTGATCTTCCAGAGTGAATCACCTCACACTTCTCCAGAGTGAACTCTATCTTGCAAGTGTTGATTGGGAAGAGTTCCAGGGTTTAGATCTTAAGACATAGGAGCAGAATTAGGCTATTTAGGTCTTTGCCATTTCATCATAGCTGATCCATTTTCCTCCCAACCCCATTCTCCTACCTTTTCCCTGTAACTGTTTACTAATCAGCTGACCAACCCTAACCGTCCCATGGTCTATCAGCTCTGCTTGAAGTACACCCAGAGACCTGGCCTCCACAGCTGTCTAGAGCGACAAATTCTGCAGATTCACCACCCTCTGGCTAAAGAAATTGCTCTTGCACTCTGTTCTAAATGGACATCCCTTTATCCTGAGGCTGTGCCCACTGATCCAGACTCCCCCACCATAGGAAACATCCTCTCCATGTCCACTCCATCTCAGCCTTGCAATATTCGATAGGTTTCAATGAGATACTCCCTCATTCTTCTAAATTCCAGTCAGTACAGGTCCAGAGGCACCAATCACTCTTCATATGATAACCACTTCATTCCGAGAATAATTTTTGTGAACATCCTCTGAACCCTTTCCAATGTTTGCCAGATTCCTCAACATCCTTGTTTTTATATTCTAATCCTTTCAAAAATGAATGCTCACATTTCATTTGCCTTTCTCACCAATGACCCAACCTGCAAATTATCCATTAGGGAATGATACACAAGGACTCCCAAGTCCCTTTGTGCATCAGATTTCTAAACTTGCTCCCCATTTATAAACTAATCTACCCTCTTATTCCAATCAAAGTGCATGGCCATATACACCCCAACATTATATTCCATCTGCCACTTCTTTGCCCATTCTCCTAATCTGTCACAGTCCTTCTGCAGTCTCCCTGTTTCCTCAACACTACCTGCCCCATCAATTCCATCATCCAAATCATTGACATACAATCTAAAAAGGATCGGTCCCAACACAGACCCCTGTGGAACACCACTAGTCACCGGCAGACAGCCAGAAGAGGCTTCCTTAATTCCCACTCTTTGCCTCCTCTCAGTCAGTTAATGCTCTTTCCATGCTAGTATCTTTCCTATAATACCACGGGTCTTATCTTGTTAAGCAGCCTCATGTGTGGCAACACACACAAAATGCTGGTGGAATGTAGCAGGCCGGACAGCATCTATAGGAACAAGTACAGTCGACATTTTGGGCCGAGACCCTCCGTCAGGAACTGAAAGAAGAGATAGTAAGAGATTTGAAAGTGGGAGGGGGAGGGGGAGATCCAAAATGAAAGGAGAAGACAGGAGGGGGAGGGATAGAGCTAAGAGCTGGAAAATTGATTGGCAAAAGGGATACAAGACTGGAGAAGGGAGAGGATCATGGGAGGGGAGGCCTCGGGAGCAAGAAAGAAAGGGTCTCAGCCCGAAACGTCGACTGTACTTCTTCCTGTAGATGCTGCCTGGCCTGCTGCGTTCCACCAGCATTTTGTGTGTGTTGCTTGAATTTCCAGCATCTGCAGACTTCCTCGTGTTTGTGTCATGTGTGGCACATTGTCAAAGACGTTCTGAAAATCCAAGTACACACCATCCACTGATTGTCCTTTGTCTATCCTCAAAGAATTCCAACAAATTGGTCAGAAAGGAAACCATGCTGACTATGGCCTAGTTCATCATATACTTCCAAGTACCTCCAAACCTCATCTTTAAAAATTGACTCCAACATCTTTGCAACCACTGGGGTCAGGCTAACTGGCCAATAATTTATCTTCTTTTGCTTCCCTCCTCTTGAAGAGTATTGTGACATATGCAATTTTCCAGTCCCCTAGCACCATGCCAGAATCCAATGAAAGATCATTACTAATGCTTCCAAAGTCTCTTCAACTACCTCTTTTAGAACACAGGTGTAGTCCATCTGCTCCAGCTGGGTTATCTACCTTCAGAACTTCCAATTTCCCAAGTATCTTCTCCTTAGTAATAGCAACAGCACTCACATCTGCCCCCCGACACTCTCACATTTCTGGCATTACGTTCGTGTCTTCCACAGTGAAGACTGATGCAAAATACTTACTGAGTTCATCTGTCATTTCCTTGTCTCCCATTACTACCGCTTCAGTGTCCAATATCTACTCTTGCCTCTCTTTTACTCTATATATCTGAAATTTTTTTTGACATTATCAGCTTCATATTTCATCTTTTCCCTCCCTATGGATTATTTAGACCATAACACCAGAAGACATAGGAACAGAATTAGGCCATTCGGCCCATTGAGTCTGCTCTGCCATTCCATCATGGCTGATCCTGGATCCCACTTAACTCCATACACCTGCCTTCTCGCCATATCCTTTGATGCCCTGACCAATCAGAAAACTATCAACTTCTGCTTCAAATATACGCAAGGACTTAGCCTCCTCCGCAGTCTGTGGCAGAGCATTCCACAGATTCACTACTCTCTGGCTAAAAAAAAGTTCTCCTGTTCTAAAAGGTTATCCCTCAATTTTGAGGCTTTGCCCTCTAGTTCCGCATACCCCCACCAAAGGAAACATCCTCTCCACATCCATCCTATTGAGTCCTTTCAACATCGAATTTGCCTCCTTTACCACAGACTCAACCTGTAAATTAACCTACTGAGAGTCTTGCACAAGGACTCCTGATTTACTCTGACCTCTGATGTTTGAAATTTCTCCCTATTTAGATAATAGTCTGCACTATTGTACCTTTTACCAAAATGCATTATAGTACAAACGTTGTACATTTCTCAACCATGTATTCCATCTTCCACTTTTTTGCCCATTGTTCCAATTCGTCTAAGTCCTGCTGCAATCGCTTGCTTCCTCAGCACTACCTACCCCTCCACTATCTTTGTATCATCCACAAATTCTGTCACACAGCCATCAATTCCATTATCCAAACCATTGACAAATAATGTGAAAAGTAGCAGTCCTAATACTGACCCTGAGGAACACCACTAGTCACCGGCAACCAACCAGAAAAGGCCCCTTTCGTTCCCACTCACTGCCTCCTGCCTGTCAGCCATTCTACTATCCCTGCCAGTACCTTTCAGTTAACACCACAGGATTTTATCTTGTTAAGCACCCTCATGTGTGGCATCTTATCAGATGTCTTCTGAAAATCCAATTAGCTCTCATCCACCGCCTCTTCTTTGTCCACCCTGCTTGTTATTTCCTTGAAGAACTCTAACAAATTTGTCAGGCAAGATTTCCCTTTACAGAAACCATGCTGACTTTGACTTTTTCTATCATTAGTCTGCAGGTACCCTGAAACCTTGTCTTTAATAATAGACTCCAACACTTTCCCAACCACTGAGGTTAGTCTGACTGGCCTATAATTTCCTTTTGCCTTCCTCCCTTCTTAACGAGTGGAGTGACACTTGCAATCTTCCAGTCCTTTGGGATCATGACAGAATCCAGTGATTCTTGAAAGATTATGATCAATGCATCCGTTATCTCTTCAGCAACCTCTCTCAGGACTGTGGGATGTAGTCCTTCTGGTCCAGGTGACTTATCCACATTAAGACTTTTGAGTTTACCTTGCACTTGTTCCATTGTAATAGCGATGGCACTTTCTCCTGCTCCCTGACACTCATGGACCTCTGGCACACTGCTAGTGTCTTCCACAGTGAAGACAGATGCAAAGTACCCATTAAGTACATCTGCCATTTCTTTGTCCCCCATTACTACCTCACCAGCATTATATTCCAGTGGTCCATTATCCACTCTTACCTCCCTTTTTATTTTTTTATAATTGACAAAAAGTTTTGGTATCCTGCTTTATATTATTGGCTAATTTGCCTACATATTTAATCTTTTCCCTTCTTATAGCTTTTTTAGTTGCATTTTTTTGGATTTTAAATGCTTCCTAATCATCCAGCCTCCCACTTACTTTTGCTACCTTATATGTCCTTTCCTTGGCTCTTAAGCAGTCCTTAACTTCCCTTGTCAGCCACAACTGCCTACCCCTGCCATTTGAGAGCTTCTTCCTCTGTGGGACATATCTATCCTGCGCCTTGTAAACTATTCCCAGAAACTTCAGCCATCTCTGCTCTGCCATCATCGCCGCCAGTATCCTCCTCCAATCCACCTGGCTAAGCTCCTCTCTCATGCCTCTGTAATTCCCATTATTCCCTCATGATATTGATACATGTGAGTTATGCTTCTCCCTCTCAAATTGCAGTATGAATTCAATCATATTATGATGACTGCTTCCTAAGGGTTCCTTTACATTAAGCTCTCTAATAAGATCTGGGTTATTACACAACACCCAATCTAAGATAGCCTTTCCTCGATTAGGCTCAAGCACAAGCTGTTCTAAAAAGCCATCTTGTAGGCATTCAACAAATTCCCTCTCTTGCAGTCTGACACCAACCTGATTTTCCCAATCCTCTTGCATATTGACATTCCCCATCACACTTGTGTCATTACCCTTATTACAAGCCTTTTCCAGCTCCCTTTGCAATCTCAACCCCACATCTTGGCTACTATTTGGAGGCCTATTTATGATTCCTATGGTGGTTTTTTAACCTTGCAGTTTCTTAACTCCACTCACAAAGATTCAACATTCTCTGACCCCATGGCAACTCTTTCCAAAGACGTAATTCCATCTCTTACCAAAAGAGTCACACCACCACCTTCCTGCTTGTCCTTTTGATACATAGGATATCCTTTCATGTTAAGCTCCCAACTCTGGCCTTCTTTCAGCCATGACTCAGTGATGCCCACAACATCATACTGACCAATCTCTCATTGTGCCACGAGTTAGTCCACCATATTCCGAATGCTATGTGCATATGAATACAGCACCTTCAGTCCTGCATTCTTCGCCATTTTGAATTTTGCCTCTGTGGTACAATTTAACTCTTTGCTCTGTCTGCATTTGTACCTAATCATTGGCTTGTCCTTCCTTACATTCATGTTACACTCATCATCTACTTGTAAACCTGCTGGCTCATCCTCAGCTCTATTATACTGATTTCCAGTATGATTTAATTGCCTTCTATTCATTTTTAAAAGCTTCGCAATCTTCTAACTTCCCACTAATTTTTGCTTTATTATCTGCCCTCTCTTTTGCTTTTATATTGGCTTTGACTTCACTTGTCAGCTATGGTTGCATCATCCTGCCTTCAGAATACTTCTTGATGTTTGGTATGTATCAATCCAGTGCTCCCAGAAGCTCTAGCCATTGCTGCTCTGCCGTCACCCCTGCTTGTGCCCTCTTCCAATCAATCTTCTTATGCTCTTCTCTCATGCCTCTGTAATTTCCTTTCCTCTGTTGTAATACTGATATACCTGACTTTCGCTTCTCCCACTCAAATTGCAGGGTGAATTCTATCATATTATGATCACTGCCTCCTAAGAGTTCCTTTACCTTAAGCTCCTGATTTAGACCTGGTGACGGTGAATGAACAGGACATCAGTATAACACACTCAAAATTCTGGAGGAACTCAGCAGATCAGGCAGCATCTATGGAAAGGAATAAAGAGTCATTGTGTCAGGCCGAGACCCTTCACTGTCCTGATGAAATATCCGCTGTTTACTCATTTCTATAAATGCTGCCTGACTTGTTGAGTTCCTCCAGCATTTTATGTGTGGTTCTTCACACAAAATGGGGTTCATGTTTGGAATGAGCTGCCAGAAATAGTCATTGACCAATTGAATCTGCTCTGTCCTTCAATCTTGGCTGATTGATTATCCCGCTCTACCTCATTCTCCCTGTGACCTTTGACACCTGACTAATCATGAACCTATCAATGTTCACTTTAAATGTGTCCAATGACTTGGCCACCACGGCCGCAGGTTGCAATGAGTTTCCACAGATTCATCTTCCTCTGGCTAAAGAAATTCCTCCTTATCTCTGTTCTAAAGAAATGTCTTTGTGTCCTGTGCTCCCTGGTCCTGGACTCAGCCACCATTGGAAACATCCTCTCCATATCCACTCTATATAGGCCTTTCAATTTTTGATTGCTTTAGAATTTTGATTCTTCGAAACTCCTGTGAGTAGTGGCCCAGAGCCAACAAACACTCCCCTTTCATTCCTGGGATCATTTTCAATGACCTGCCCTGGACCCTCTCCAATGACAGCACATCTTTTCTTTGATAAGGGGCCCAATACTGCCCACAACATTCCAAGTGCGGTCTGCCCAATGCCATATAAAGCCTCAGTATTACATAATTGCTTTTATATTCTAATCCCCTCAAAATGAATGCTAACATTTCGACTCAACCTGCAAGATAACTCTTCAGGGAATCCTGCACCAGGACTCCTAAGTCCCTTTGCACCTCTGGTTTCTAAATTTCCTTCCCATTTTGAAAATATTCAATACCTTTATTCCTTCTACCAAACTGCATGGCCATACATTTCTCTACACTCTATATCATCTGCCACTTCTTGGCCCAATGCAGCCTTCCTGCTTCCTCAAAATTACTTGCTCCTTCATTTACCTTTGTATTGTCCACAAACTTGGCCACAAAGCCATCAGTTCTGTCATTCAAATCATTAACATGTAGCATAAAATGAAGTGGTCCCAACATGGACCCCCGTGGAACAGCACCAGTCACTGGCAGCCACCCCAAACACGCTGTTTCAAACCCCAGCTCATTTGCTAGAAAGGCTAATTTAACTATTTATTGTACAGGTGAGGGGTTGATTGACCAGATGGAGTTCATGCCATTTTCCCTTTGACCTTTCTAAACATTACTTAAAACATAGTCTGGGTGATGGAGACTGCAGCTCTCAATGGCTTGATGTTGATTGGGGAAATGGCTTTGATGAGGACATTCATCTGTCCATAAGACAGCAAGATTTCCCAGAGGCCAAACTTTTAATCCCACTCCCCATTCCCATATGTCAGCTTGTGGCTTCCATGATGAGGCCACCCTCAGGTTGGAGAGCAAGGTAACCTCCAATCTTAACTGGAACATCAATCTCTCCAAATTCTGGTAATTCCTTTCTCCTCCACACATCTCTCCTTTTCCTTTTCCCATTCTGATTCCCTTCTCTTCTCCTCACCTGGCCATTACATTTCTCTGGTTCCTCTCCTCCTTCCCTTTCTTCCAGGATCGCTCTCCTTTCATAGAAACATAGAAAATAGGTGCAGGAGTAGGCCATTCGACCCTTCGAGCCTGCACCGCCATTTATTATGATCATGGCTGATCATCCAACTCAGAACCCAGCCTTCCCTCCATACCCCCTGACCCCTGTAGCCACAAGGGCCATATCTAACTTCCTTTTAAACATAGCTAATGAACTGGCCTCAACAGTTTGCTGTGGCAGAGAATTCCACAGATTCACCACTCTCTGTGTGAAGAAGTTTTTCCTAACCTCGGTCCTAAAAGGCTTCCCCTCTATCCTCAAACTGTGACCCCTCGTTCTAGACCTCCCCAACATCGGGAACAATCTTCCCGCATCTAGCCTGTCCAATCCCTTTAGGATCTTATACGTTTCAATCAGATCCCCCCTCAATCTTCTAAATTCCAACGAGTACAAGCCCAGTTCATCCAGTCTTTCTTCATATGAAAGACCTGCCATCCCAGGAATCAATCTGGTGAACCTTCTTTGTACTCCCTCTATGGCAAAGATGTCTTTCCTCAGATTAGGGGACCAAAACTGCACACAATACTCCAGGTGTGGTCTCACCAAGGCCTTGTACAACTGCAGTAGTACCTCCCTGCTCCTGTACTCGAATCCTCTCGCTATAAATGCCAGCATACCGTTCGCCTTTTTCACCGCCTGCTGTACCTGCATGCCCACTTTCAATGACTGGTGTATAATGACACCCAGGTCTCGTTGCACCTCCCCTTTTCCTAATCGGCCACCATTCAGATAATAATCTGTTTTCCTATTTTTGCCACCAAAGTGGATAACTTCACATTTATCCACATTAAATTGCATCTGCCATGAGTTTGCCCACTCACCCAACCTATCCAAGTCACCCTGCATCCTCTTAGCATCCTCCTCACTGCTAACACTGCCACCCAGCTTCGTGTCATCCGCAAACTTGGAGATGCTGCATTTAATTCCCTCATCCAAGTCATTAATATATATTGTAAACAACTGGGGTCCCAGCACTGAGCCTTGCGGTACCCCACTAGTCACCGCCTGCCATTCTGAAAAGGTCCCATTTATTCCCACTCTTTGCTTCCTGTCTGCTAACCAATTCTCCACCCACACCAATACCTTACCCCCAATACCGTGTGCTTTAAGTTTGCACACTAATCTCCTGTGTGGGACCTTGTCAAAAGCCTTTTGAAAATCCAAATATACCACATCCACTGGTTCTCCCCTATCCACTCTACTAGTTACATCCTCAAAAAATTCTATGAGATTCGTCAGACATGATTTTCCTTTCACAAATCCATGCTGACTTTGTCCGATCATTTCACCGCTTTCCAAATGTGCTGTTATCACATCCTTGATAACTGACTCCAGCAGTTTCCCCACCACTGACGTTAGGCTAACCGGCCTATAATTCCCCGGTTTCTCTCTCCCTCCTTTTTTAAAAAGTGGGGTTACATTAGCCACCCTCCAATCCTCAGGAACTAGTCCAGAATCTAACGAGTTTTGAAAAATTATCACTAATGCATCCACTATTTCTTGGGCCACTTCCTTAAGCACTCTGGGATGCAGACCATCTGGCCCTATCAGATTCCTATTAGATTCCTCCTTCTTCAGCCCTTACCTTTTCGACCTATCACCTCCCTGTTTCTTACTTCATTCCTCTCCCCCCCGCCCCCCCCGGCCTCCCTCACGCCCACCTTCCCCCTCACCTGGTCACACCTGTCACCTGCCAGCTTGTACGCCTTCTTCTCCCACCCTCCCCCACCTTCTTATTCTGGCTTCTGTCCCTTTCCTTTCCAGTCCTGATGAAGGGTCTTGGCCTGAAACATCGACTGTTGATTCCCCTCCATAGATGCTCCCTGACTTGCTGGGTTCCTCTGGAATTTTGTGTGTGTTGCTCTCAATGGCTCGCACCATTTTTATGGAGAAGTGGTGCACGTACCTTCAGACCCTTTTCCCCTTTCGGCCCCGGCATGCCTGGTTTTCCTGGATCTCCCTGCAATGCAGCAAAAACAGACCGGACGTCCAAGGCTGATCAGTCGTATAAACTTCAGGAACTTTCTCATGTTACCTCTCTCAAACTTACTGACAACAGACAACTGCTGTAAAATGAGGACTGGTGTGTGTGTGTGTGTGTGTGTGTGTGTGTGTGTGTGTGGAGAGAGGGAGAGAGAGGGAGGGAGGGAGAGAGGTGGAGAGAGAGGGAGGGAGGGAGAGGGGGGAGAGAGAAGGAGAGAGGGGGAGAGAGGGGGAGAGGGAGAGAGGGAGAGAGGGAGAGAGAGGGGTAGGGAGAGAGAGGGGGGAGGGAGACGGGGAGAGAGAGGGGGGAGGGAGACGGGGAGAGAGAGGGGAGAGGGAGAGGGGAAGGGAGAGGGGAAGGGAGAGGGGAAGGGAGAGGGAGAGAGGGGGAGAGGGGGAGAGGGAGATATATATATCCATCCCATGGACACCAACATGATAATTACAAAGGTGCGTCACCAAGAGGCATTTAGTAAAGTATTTGCCTTAGCCTTCCAGTGACCAAGGTTCGATCCTGACCTTCAACAAGGCTCCCCCCACTCTTCCCACAGTGTGACCCTCCCTCAGTACCACCCCCTCCCAAAGTGACCCTCCCTCAGTACCACCCCTCCCACAGTGTGACCCTCCCTCAGTACCACCCTCCCACAGTGTGACCCTCCCTCAGTACCACCCCTCCATAGTGTGACCCTATCTCAGGCCTGCCCCTCCCACACAGCAGCATTCCCTGTTTAGTGCCATGGGAATCTGCTTCAGTCACCAGTATAGATTTTGAATCTTGTTCCTGGTAAGTCAGGCGAGATTTTTGAAGATTAATGGTCACCATTTGACTATTCATTCAAATTTTTTGTCAAGATGTCCTACCGGTCTTCCTTGCTGTCCCACGTTTCCTCTTGGTCCAGGAACACCCGGGTAACCCTGCCGGTTTTGGTTACAAAGGGAGACCAGTTAATTGTGCAGCCAATTCTTGAGAAGTTAATCGACACTACAACATTACTCAAGGATAGATTGAGCAAGCATCTCTAGAACTCTCAAAGTTGCCGTAGAAGTTGATAGGTTGCTGAGAAGGTTTGGTTTTTAGGAGGGTGCATAGGCGATTTACCAGGATGCTACTCTCCTGAGAGATGTCCTCCAGTGTTTGGCGTTTCCACCCTATGCTCTGACTGTCTACCCTATTTATACCTCTTGTAATTTTATAAACTTCTACCAGGTCGGCACTTTGCCTCCGATGCTGCACAGTTCTGGTAGGAGGGACGCGGAAGCTTTAGAGAAGGTGCAGAGGAGATTTACCAGGATGCTGCCTGGATTAGAAGGCATGTCTTATGAAGACAGGTTGATCCAGCTAGGGCTTTGCTCTTTGGAGCAAAGGAGGATGAGAGGTGACTAGATAGAGATATACAAGATGTTAAGAGCCAAAGATAGAGTGACAGCCAGTTCCTTTTTCTCAGGACATAAGTGGTTAATGTGAGGGGCATAATTTTAAGGCGATTGGAGGAAAGTATGGGGGGAGGTCAGAAGTAGGTTTTTTTTTTACACAGAGAATGGTGGATGTGTGGAACACCTTGCCAGGGGTGCGGGTACAGGTAAATACATCAGGGACATTTAAGAAACTCCTACAGAGGCACATGGATGATAGAAGAATGGAGGGTTATGTAGGAGGGAAGGGTTAGAGTGATCTTAAAGTAAGCTATAAGGTCGTGGGACGAAGAGCCTCTACTCTGCTATGTAGTTTGCGGTGTGCCCTCCCTGGAACAAAGATTGACCTTTGGAGAGATGACCCTGTGAAAAGACCATGAAATCCCAATTAATTTATCCAGTCTCTAATACTTTCCATAATGGCACCAAGGTTTCAGCACCAGCACCCGGGTTCAATCCAGATCTGCTGGTGCTGTCTGTGTGGAGTTTGCACGTTCTCCCTGTGGCCACGTGGGTCACCCCCCCCCCCCGATTTTCTCCCACATCCTACCAACTTGCAGGTTAATTAGCCGCTGTGAATTGCCCACACCATGTGGGTGAATAGTTGGATCGGGTGGGGGGGGGGAGCTGATGAGAATGAAATGGGATCAGTGTGGAGAAGATTGGCTTTATCTGTCACCGGCACATCGAAATATAGTGTACAGTGAAATAGGTCACTTTACATCAACAACCAAGAGTCCAGGGATGTGCTGGGGGAAGCCAGCAAGTGTCAGTACACTCCCCACACCAATACGGCATGCCCACAAGTCACTGACCCTAACCAGAATGTCTTTGGAATGTGGGAGGAAGCTGGAGCACTCGGAGGAAACCCACGCGGTCACGGGGAGAATGCACAATCTCCTTCGTTGTGGCGGTGCTCTATGACTCTATGCAAGTCCAGTTGTATCATTGAAGAGAAGTTTGGATTGTAACATGGAAGAGAAAGATATGGAGGACAACGGCCCGGGTCCAGGTAGAAGGGACTGGGCAGAAAACCAGGCTGGCAAGGACTAGATGGGCCAAAGAACCTGTGACTTCATAACAGTGGTGTTTGTGGTATTTGCTACCCATCAGAGATATTTATCAGGAACGCTGCATATGCAGGGCCCTCGGCATTGTCAATGATCCATCTCATCGTCCAACAATCTCTTTGACCCCCACCCCCCCCCCACCATCCGGCAGGAGGCACCATTGCATTCGAACAAGGAGCATTAGGATGGGAACTAGCTTCTTCCCCCAGGCTGTAAGACCACTGAATTCCTTGTCACCACTCAGGTCTCATCACGTATAATGTGCCAGTAGTATTATACTGTTTACTTTTTAACTTGTATCATAAATGCACCTTATTGTTTGTTAATTTTTTGTGGTGATATGTGTTATGTGTGAGTCATATGTACTGTGTTGTGCCCCCTGGTCCGGAAGAAGGTTGTTTTGTTTGGTGGTATACACGGTTACAGTTGTATAACAATAAACCGACCTTGAACCTGAAGGTAACTCAGTTCCAATCACATTCCAGTTTCCAAAAACTGAGCCACCTGCTTACCCTTCCAACCAAAAAGGCATCACTGAAAATTTATGTTGGCAATGAGATTCATGTATTAAATGAAAAGCCACTGTATAGTATCCCGTACAGTTCCACTGTCTTCTCATTATGAGGTCCCATTCATTTCCACAGTCTTCTCATTATTACTGTCCCGTACAGTTCCACAGTCTTCTCGTTATTACTGTCCCGTACAGTTCCACAGCCTTCTCATTATTACTGTCCCATTCAGTTCCACAGTCTTCTCATTATTACTGTCCCGTACAGTTCCACAGCCTTCTCGTTATTACTGTCCCATTCAGTTCCACAGTCTTCTCATTATTACTGTCCAGTTCAGTTCCACAGTCTTCTCGTTATTACTGTCCCATACAGTTCCACAGTCTTCTCATTATTACTGTCCAGTTCAGTTCCACAGTCTTCTCGTTATTACTGTCCCATACAGTTCCACAGTCTTCTCATTATTACTGTCCCGTACAGTTCCACAGTCTTCTCATTATTACTGTCCCGTACAGTTCCACAGTCTTCTCGTTATTACTGTCCTGTACAGTTCCACAGTCTTCTCGTTATTACTGTCCCGTTCAGTTCCACAGCCTTCTCGTTATTACTGTCCCGTACAGTTCCACAGCCTTCTCGTTATTACTGTCCCGTACAGTTCCACAGTCTTCTCGTTATTACTGTCCCGTACAGTTCCACAGCCTTCTCGTTATTACTGTCCCGTACAGTTCCACAGCCTTCTCGTTATTACTGTCCCGTACAGTTCCACAGTCTTCTCGTTATTACTGTCCCGTTCAGTTCCACAGTCTTCTCGTTATTACTGTCCCGTACAGTTCCACAGCCTTCTCGTTATTACTGTCCCGTACAGTTCCACAGTCTTCTCGTTATTACTGTCTCATTCAGTTCCACAGTCTTCTCATTATTACTGTCCCATACAGTTCCACAGTCTTCCCGTTATTACTGTCCCGTACAGTTCCACAGCCTTCTCATTATTACTGTCCCGTACAGTTCCACAGCCTTCTCGTTATTACTGTCTCATTCAGTTCCACAGTCTTCTTGTTATTACTGTCCCATTCAGTTCCACAGTCTTCTCATCATTACTGTCCCATTCAGTTCCACAGTCTTCTCATTATTACTGTCCCGTACAGTTCCACAGTCTTCTCGTTATTACTGTCCCATTCAGTTCCACAGTCTTCTCATTATTACTGTCCCATTCAGTTCCACAGCCTTCTCGTTATTACTGTCCCGTACAGTTCCACAGCCTTCTCATTACTGTCCCATTCAGTTCCACAGTCTTCTCATTATTACTGTCCCGTACAGTTCCACAGTCTTCTCATTATTACTGTCCCTTACAGTTCCACAGTCTTCTCGTTATTACTGTCCCGTACAGTTCCACAGTCTTCTCGTTATTACTGTCCCGTACAGTTCCACAGCCTTCTCGTTATTACTGTCCCGTACAGTTCCACAGTCTTCTCATTATTACTGTCCCGTTCAGTTCCACAGTCTACTCGTTATTACTGTCCCGTACAGTTCCACAGTCTTCTCATTATTACTGTCCCGTTCAGTTCCACAGTCTTCTCGTTATTACTGTCCCGTACAGTTCCACAGTCTTCTCGTTATTACTGTCCCGTACAGTTCCATAGCCTTCTCGTTATTACTGTCTCATTCAGTTCCACAGCCTTCTCATTATTACTGACCCGTACAGTTCCACAGTCTTCTCGTTATTACTGTCCCGTACAGTTCCAGTCTTCTCGTTATTACTGTCCCGTACAGTTCCACAGCCTTCTCGTTATTACTGTCCCGTACAGTTCCACAGTCTTCTTGCTATGACTGTCCCGTACAGTTCCACTGTCTTGTTATGACTGTCCTGTAGAGTTCCACTGTCTTGTTATGACTGTCCTGTAGAGTTCCACTGTCTCTCTGAACTGTAACTCCCCTACTTCTTTCTGAAGATTTGCAGTAGGGAGCATCCGAACAAGCTGCACCACTGCCTGGTATGGGAACTGCATACCAGGTGGTGGACAGGAAGGCCCTACAGCGGGCAGTGAAAACCAGTCTACCCGCCATCAAGGCATCAAGGATATATATACAGAAAGGTGCAGGTTAAAAGGGCCAATAATAAATTGAAGGATCCCACCCACCCTGCTCATGGTCTCTTTGTCCCACTCCCACCAAATAGGGGGCTATGTAGCATCAACGCTAGGAACCACCAGACTCAAAAACAGTTACTTTCCCCAAGCAGTATGGCTGATCAACACCTCCACCCAATAACTCCACCAGTCCCTTATTATTTCCCATCAGTCACCTTATTTACACCTGGCATCACTTTATGGACATACAATCAATCTATATACTGTAAATATAAGATATCTAATGTATTTATATTTATTGTGTGTTTCCTAAATTATTGTGTTCTTTATCATTTGTGTTTTTTTTAATGTTGTGTTGGATCCAGAGTAACATTTTTTCATTTTCCTTACACTTGTGTACAGGAAATGACATTAAACAATCTTAAATCTTGTATCTGCAGTTGTTCAATTCCCTCAACAGAACGACCCAAAGTTACCTTATAGCCTTCATCTCCTGGTTCACCGCGATCTCCACGGGGACCTACAGGACCCTGAGATAGAGAGACAACAGTGTGAGATCTGCAGCTTGGCAACACATGTCTTTTGTGTTGCCCACCGAATAAATCACTGTGAAGTTCCCTGATCATCTGTGTCTCTCTCATTTGGTCTCCTTTGCATCAAGATGAAGTGCAAT
Organism: Mobula hypostoma; assembly: GCF_963921235.1. NCBI lineage: Eukaryota > Metazoa > Chordata > Chondrichthyes > Myliobatiformes > Myliobatidae > Mobula > Mobula hypostoma. The sequence goes on from NC_086108.1 coordinate 113,033,972, forward strand.
TGATTTCCCTTGTCTATTACGCAGGGCATGTCCTTGTTATTAAACCACAAGAACTCATTGTAATGGGAAGCAGGCTTCCAGATGGAAATATTCTTTGACTATATTCCTGTAACAAGCTCAGTGTCAGTAAGACCAAGCAATTTATAGTTGACTTCAGGAAGGGGAAGTCAAGGGAACACACATCCCTCACCGAGGAATCATCAGTGGGAAAAGTGAGCATTTTTAAGTTCCAGGGTGTTGACATCCCTGAGGGTCTATCCTGGGCCCAAAACATTGATGCAATTACAAAGAAGGCACAACAATGGTATGTTTCATTAGGAGTTTGAGGAAACTTGATATATCACCAAATTTCTGCAGGTGTACCGTGGAGAGCATTCTGACTGGTTGCATCACCTTCTGGTGTGGAGGGGCCACTGCACAGGATCAGAAAAAGCTGCAGGAAGTTGTTAACTCAGCCAGCTCCATCATGGACACTAGCCTGCCCAGCATTGAGGACGACTTCAAAAGGTGATGCTTCAAAAAGGGGGCATCCAACATTCGGGATCCCTCTCATGCTGGGTATACCTCTTCTCATTGCTACTGTCAAGGAGCAGGTATAGGAGTTTGAAGGCACACATACAATATTCCTGGAACGGTTCCTTCCCCTCTACCATCAGATTTCCAACTGGACAATGAATCCATGTACACTACCTTACTATTATTTCCACTCTTTTTGTACTACTTTTTAAAATATATATATATATATATATTTCTTATTGTAATTTATATTTACATTTACTTTTATTATTAAGTATTGCACAGTACTGCTGCCACAAAACAACAAATTTCACAACATATATCAGTGATAATAAACCTGATTTCCTCGGAGCCCAGCTACTAGACAAACTATGAAACACAGGCCAAACATTCCCAGGATATTAGGTGAGGCACAGCCTTCAAAGCATCACCTGTGTCAGCCAAACAGCCAAACAGGAGGCAAAGAGGAGATGAAATCAAAGACAGCTGCAGGAGCTGAAGATCTGAAATAAAATCAGAGGACTTTGGAAACACTTGCAGGTCAGGCAGCATTTGTGGTGAGAGAAACATGGTCAAAGTTTTAAACTAAAGACATTGCCTGGCCTGCTCAGTTTTTCCAGTATTTTCTGCTTTTCTTTCAGAAAAAAGAGTTCATGTTATCGCAAAATAAATCTGATTGGCCCCTTAAGGTTGTCATAGCCAGTGGGTGGGGTGTTAGTGGGGACAAGCTTCCACTATCGATTAAACGCTGCCAATGGCGTGTGTTTCAAATAGCCTCTAACAACCAAGTCCAGCTCCTGGCCTTCACAGGTGATTTAGCTACTATGCCCAGAGGAACCATTTCTACTGACAGGAGAAGGGGTAAAAATGGGTTACTGGAGCCTTAAAACCAGTTATTTTGGGCAGATAGGGCTCGTCAGTCATGGTTGGCAGCTCATCTAGAAGAGGGAAAACTCTGATCTCAAACCTCTGCTTTCTTGCAATATATGCGCTTGTGAGGAAGGCTTCAGGAATAAACCCCAAGGAAAATCTGGACTTTGAGTCCCTAACGCAGTCTTACATTGAGTTCAACACTGACCAGCATCTCCTGTGATGCTGCTGGAGCCACTGCCGTTCCTTTGGATTTATCTGTTGCATGGAGAGGGGCAACAGCTCGCACTCCGTTTCGTACTATCCTGCCCTGCGTATCATGTGAACAGCTGGGACGCAATATTCAAGGCTGACCCCAACTAACAGAGGGACTCAAGTCTGTTTAAGCTGGAGCTGACGGTCTACAGAGCCTACTTAAAGAAAAGCCCCTTGAAATGGCAATATCTTCTTTCCAAAAAGAGGACAATTTCTCCAGTGAAAATGCCACAAGTAAAGAGAACAAAGATTTAGATTCTAAACGTTAAGATCTATCCAGATGAAGGGTCCCGACCTGAAACATTGACTGTCTGTTTCCCTCCACAGGTGCTGCCTGACCCGTGAGTTTTTCCAGTACCTCACTTAGCTGCATGTCCCAATGCTTATTGAATTTAGATGCCATTGCAACTTGTCAGCCAATTTATACATAGCAGGGTTCCATGGCCAGTATGTCTTGATTCATTTTAGGAACCTTAGTTCAGAGAGTGACATCAACCATAACAGGGAGATGGTGCAAAACGGCAACTCCTCTGCTTGCATCTTCAGAAACAACTCTATTTCTATCTTCAATATCTCTTTTTTTTTCCTTTTCAAGGTTCTTTTGAAGACCCTGACCTGGAGTTACGCTCTGACTTTGGTTCTTTGTAGGAATGGGACCTGCTCTCAGGGCCTCACAACCAGCAGCTTTTTGATATCCCAACGACGCGGCCTGGAAGACTAGCGCCCCTTCAGGGTGCCGGACTTTTGTGGCTCTGTAGACGGGCTGATTCAAGGCCGGTTGCCCTGAGTGAAGCGTCGCAGGAGAACATGGAACATCGGGAGCAGCGGGTTAGCTGCTGGGAGTTGTAGGTCGAGAGACCTGAGCTCTCTGGGCACAGAGCTCGGAAAAAGTAATGCAACAGACTTTTCACATCGTAAATCAGTGCATTATTTGTTATATCTCCCTTCTCGCTGTGAAACGGGGACAACTCGTTTTCCCTTATTAGGGAGAGAGAGCGCCTGTGGTACGTCGAATTTCCGGGTGAATGAGTAGTCTTTGGGATACTGCAAGTCTGTGTCTTTACTGATGTTTTGCTATATGCTTGAGTACTTGGTGGGGGGAGGTGCAGATGCTTTTTTTGCTGGTAGGGGGAGGGGTTGTTGCCTTGCTGCTGCTTGTTTGGGGGAGGGGGGAGCTGGGGGGTGGCTTTGGGATTCTAATGTTCAACTGTCATTCATTCTTTGGGGCACCACTCTGTTTTCGTGGATGTTTGCAAAGAAAAATAATTTCAGGATGCAGACTGTATACATTTCTCTGACATGAAATGTACCTACTGAAACCTATTGAAATCCCCTCCTATTCATTTTCAAAATAGTGCTGTTTATATAGAATATGGAACATACAATCAATGGTCACTTTATTAGGTATGGGAGGAGAACCCGGCATGGTCTGCAGTTGTAGTCCATCCACTTCAAGGTTCGATGTGTTGTGCATTCAGAGATACTCTTCTGCACATCACTGTTGTAATGCGTTGTTATTTTAGTGACTATCACCCTCCTGTCAGCTTGAACCAGTCTGGACATTCTCCTCTTCCTCTTGAGCCCTTCGCTCTCAGTGGGGCGTAGGCCATTAATGACCTCCCGTCTCCACCATCCTCTGTTCTGAGCCAGTTTCTCCAGCGTGGACTAGGAGAGCCCCAGTCATCTAATTTCAGCCTAGATTTCTTCCCTCTATGTGTTCTTTGGACATCCCCTTTTCCTCTTTCCTTGGTGATTCCATTTTAATGCCTGCCTGATGATGTTGTCGGTTGGCTTCCTCAAGGTCTGGCCAATCCACCTGCATTTCCACAGTTTCCCACAGTGTCTCGTTGTTTACTTTGTTAGTCTGTCTGAAGCTTACAATCCGTCTCAGGCAGTGGTTGATGAAAGCCTGCAGTTTTTGTCGAGTGCAAACACGAGGAATTCTGCAGATGCTGGAAATTCAAGCAACACACATCAAAGTTGCTGGTGGACGCAGCAGGCCAGGCAGCATCTCTAGACAGAGGTACAGTCGACGTTTCAGGCTGAGATCCTTCATTAGTCCTGACGAAGGGTCTCGGCCTGAAACGTCGACTGTACATCTTAGAGATGCTGCCTGGCCTGCTGCGTTCACCAGCAACTTTGATGTGAGTTTTTGTAGAGTCTTCTTTGTTATTCTCCAGGTTTCAGAGCCATATGGGAGCACTGTTTTAACATTTGAGTTGTATGTTCGTGGTCATCTGCTGCTGTAGCCCATCCACTTCAAGGTTTGACATGTTGTATGTTCAGAGATGCTCTTCTGCACGCCGCTGTTGTAACGTGTGGTTATTAGAGTTACTGTCGTCTTCCTGTCAGATTGAATCAGTCTGTTTATTCTCTGACTTCTTTCATTAACAAGGCGTTTAGGCCCACAAAACTGCCATTTACTGGGTATGTTCTCGTTATTGTTAGCATTCTCTGTAAATTCTAGAAACTTTGTGCATGAAGATCCCAGGGAATTAGCAGTTTCTGAGATACTCAAAGCATCCCAACTGCCACCTATAATCATTTCACAGTCAAAGTCACTTAGATTCCGGAGCTCTTTTTTTTTAAAATCTGGCACAGCACATCTCTGTAAGATCATAAGACATAGGAGCTGAATTAGGCACTTTGGCCCATCGAGCCTATTCTGCAATTCAATCATGGCTGATCTTTTTTTACCCCATCCTCTGCCCCACTCCCCAGTCTTCTCTCCGTAACCTTTGATGCCGACTCCTTTGAACTTACCCCCCCACACCTTAAATACGTGCCCCGTAGTATTCAGCGATACATACAAAATGCTGGAGGAACTCAGCAGGCCAGGCAGCATCGACAGAGGGGAATAACATTTTGGGGAGAGACCTTTCATTAGGACTGGAAGGGAAGGGGGAAAAAAGCCATTTCAACCATGAGGAAAAGATGCTGGTTGTCCTCTCTATCTGTGCCACTCATCATCTTACAAACGTCGATCAGGTTTCCCCTCAGCCTCTGGTGGTCCTGAGAAAGCAGCCCAAATTTTCCACTCTCTCATTGTGGACGTGCCCTCCAGGCAGGGTCCTGGTAGACCCCTTCTGCACCCTTTCCAAAGCCTCTAGATCCTTCCTATAATGAGACAACCAGAACTTAATTCAATAATCTAGATGTGGCTTAATTAGAGTTTTATAAACTGTCGCGTTGGATGGAGGAAATGGACAAGGTCCTCCGTGACTGCTTTGAATCGGTGGACTGGTTAGTATTCAAGGACTCTGCAGCTAACCTCGATGGGTATGCCTCAGCCGAAACGGACTTTATTTGGAAATGCACGGAGGACTGTGTGTCTCGCAAGACAATCCGGGTATTCCCTAACCGGAAACCTTGGATGAATTATGAGGTCAAGTCCCTTTTAAAGGCTAGGGCTACGGCTTTTAGGTCCGGGGATACCAGTCACTACACGGAATCCAGACGTGAACTCCGGAAAGCCATTAAGGGCACCAAGAGGCAATATTGGGCCAAGTTGGAAGCCCAGGCTAACCAAAGGGATGCCAGTAGACTATGGCAGGGTCTAAATGAGATCACTGGGCGCAAAGAAAAGGCTGGGAATATCAATAACTGTGGTGCTTCTCTTCCTGACGAACTTACCGTATTCTTCGCAAGATTCGAACAGAACAGGAGCGTCCCGCTCCCTCCGGATGAACCGGACCTGGTGGCATCGAGATTCATCGTCACCGAGGAGGACGTTAGAAGGGCCTTCCTGAAGATAAATCCAAGGAAGGCGACGGGCCCAGATGGTGTCCCAGGACAGGTTCTCTGGGCCTGTGCAAGCGAGCTAGCTGGAGTGTTTGCCGACATCTTCAACTGCTCCTTGCTTCAGTCTAAGATCCCCTCGTGTTTTAAGAAGGCAACAACATCAACCACAGTCTACCGGTCAACCTCGACGCTTTGCAATTCACCTACTGGAGCAACAGGTCAACGGCAGATGCCATCTCTCTGGCCCTACATTCCTCCTTAGAGCACCTGGAGAATAAAGACACATACGCAAGGCTCCTTTTCATTGACTACAGCTCTGCCTTTAATACCATCATTCCAAATAAACTGATTCCTAAGCTCCAGAACCTGGGCCTTAGCACTCAGATCTGCAGCTGGATCTTCAACTTCCTCACAGACAGGACCCAGGCTGTAAAAATAGGGGACAAGCTCTCCTCTACAATCACTCTGAGCACTGGTGCCCCACAAGGCTGTGTACTCAGCCCCCTGCTGTACTCACTGTACACCCATGATTGTGTAGCCAAGTTTCCATCAAACTCAATATATAAGTTCGCTGACACAACAATTGTAGGCCATATCTCGAGTAATGATGAGTTTGAGTACAGAGAGGAAATTAAGAACCTGGTGGCATGGTGCGAAGACAATAACCTATCCCTCAACGTCAGCAAGATGAAGGAATTGGTTGTTGACTTCAGAAGGAGTAGCGGACCGCACGACCCAATTTATATCGGTGGTGTGCAAGTGGAACAGGTCAAAAGCTTTAAGTTCCTCGGGGTCAACATCACAAATGACCTGACTTGGTCCAACCAAGCAGAGTTCACTGCCAAGAAGGCCCACCAGCGCCTTTGATTCCTGAGAAAACTAAAGAAATTTGGCCCACACATTTTAATTCCACATCCCATTCCCATTCTGATATGTCTATCCATGGCCTCCTCTACTGTAAAGATGAAGCCACACTCAGGTTGGGGGAACAACACCTTATATTCCGTCTGGGTAGCCTCCAACCTGATGGCATGAACACTGACTTCTCTAACTTCCGCTAATGCCCCACCTCCCCCTCGTACCCCATCCGTTATTTATTTATATACACACATTCTTTCTCTCTCTCTCCTTTTTCTCCCTCTGTCCCTCTGACTATACCCCTTGCCCATCCTATGTTTCTTTTTCCCCCCTCCCCCCTTTCTTTCTCCCTGGGCCTCCTGTCCCATGATCCTCTCATATCCCTTTTGCCAATCACCTGTCCAGCTCTTGGCTCCATCCCTCCCCCTCCTGTCTTCTCCTATCATTCTGGATCTCCCCCTCCCCCTGTCACTTTCAAATCTCTTACTAACTCTTCCTTCAGTTAGTCCTGACGAAGGGTCGTGGCCCGAAACGTCAACTGTACCTCTTCCTAGAGATACTGCCTGGCCTGTTGCGTTCACCAGCAATTTTGATGTGTGTTACTAATTTTTATAGTCGCACCATAGAAAGCATTCTTCTAGGGTGCATCACAACCTAGTATGGAATTTGTCCTGTCCAAGACCGAAAGAAGCTGCAGAAGATCGTGAACAGGACGCAGCACATCACACAAACCAATCTTCCGTCCGTGGACTCACTTTACACCGCACGCTGTTGGAGCAGTGCTGCCAGGATAATCAAGGACACGACCCACCCAGCCAACAGACTTTTCATCCCTCTTCCCTCTGGGAGAAGGTTCAGGAGCTTAAAGACTTGTATGGCCAGATATGGGAACAGCTTCTTTCCAACTGTGATTAGACTGCTGAACGGATCCTGACCCGGATCTGTGCCGTACCCTCCAAATATCCGGACCTGCCGCTCGGTTTTTTTGCACTACCTTACTTTCCATTTTTCTATTTTCTATTTATGATTTATAATTTAAATTTTTAATATTTACTAATTTTAACTATTTTTAATATCTTTAATATTTAATATTTGTGATCCAGGGAGTGTGAAGCGCAGAATCAAATATCGCTGTGATGATTGTACATTCTAGTACCAATTGTTTGGCGACAATAAAGTACAAAGTATAAAGTATAAAAGTACAAAGTATAAAGCTGCAACATTAACTTCCTGACTTTTGAATTCAGTGGCTTCACTAAAAAAGGCAAGCATATCATACGCCTTTTTACCCACACTATCAACTTGAGTAGCCTCTTTCAGGGAGCAATGAACCTGTACCTCAAGGTCCCTCTGCTCATCAACATTGTTCAGGATCCTGCCCTTAACGATGTGCTGCTGCTTTATATTTGACCCACCATGGTGCGACCTTTCACATTTGGCCAGGTTAAGCTCCTTCTGCCATTTCTCCGCCCATATCTGATCCATATCCCACTGTATCCTTTGTCAGTCTTCTACACTCTCCACAGCGCCACCAATCTTCACATCATCTGCAAATTTACTAACTCACCCATTCAGGCATTTCAGATTAACACCTCAGCCTTCCCTCTTTTCCGCGAGAGCATCGGACAGAAGAAAAAGAAGTTAGATACTCTGAAATGGCTTCCCGGTGTGCGAAGGACAATGCAGTGAAACACAATGTTAAACATTGTTTACAGAGATTAACAATATTTGCCACGAAAAGAATGACCTACTGGTTCACCTAGAGGCCCAGGTGGTCCGGGAGCACTGCTGTCTTCACCTGGAAAGCCCTAATAGTGGAAGGAAAGGAACAGGGATTACCTCTTCAACCTACAACACTTCACAGCAGTACAGTGTCATCAGCGGGACAGAAATTGAAAGCAGCTTTATATCTCTGATCTACATCATTCTCCTTGTAACTTTCAGACTTCAGATACAGTAGTAGGCCAATTGAGTCCTCTCTGCCTTTCAATACCATGATCACCCTCTCCCCATCCTCTCTCATCGCTCATATCTGTTACTATTGTATTGATACTTAGCTTTTGTGTTTTTTCTGTGCTGCATTGGATCTGGAGTAACAATTATCTAGACCTCCATTACACTGTGTACTGGAGATGACATTACACAATCTGGAAATTTGAAATGTTGAAATTGAACTTCTAAAATTTAGCTATTTTAAGTGGACGTAAGAAATACAAATACCATGTTCCTTCAAAGTGAGAGGATAATAACTGAAGTTCTCGACCCTTTTAAAGTTTTAAGTTCTAATCTCTGACTGTGATTTGAAATATTTTGCAGTAGGTACAATCAGCAGTTGGAAACAAATCCAATGTCACATTCTTTGTCAAAACATCAGAAATATCAGGCCCTGCTACCCCTCAGTGTTGTCAATATGAGCATGGCTGATCTGCTCCAGGCCTCATCTCCCTTTCTCCAGTTCCCTATCACCCCAGTCCCTTCATCTCTTAAACATTTCTCTCCCTCCTCTTTAAACCACCCTCCCACCAGTGATCCAGTCTCCACACCCTCTAGGGTGGAGAATTCGAGATTCACCTCTTTTTGTGAGTGAATGTTCCTACAAATTTCAGCTATGTGGAACCACCCTCCTTTCTTGTAACAATGCACAAGAGTGGACACAAAAACAGTGATAGCCCCTCAGTCCTGTCCCTCCATTCAATGTGACCATGGATGATCTACCCCCAGGCCTCATCTCCCCTTCTGTGCCAGTTCCCCCATTGTCCTCAGTCTCCTGATCAGTAAAACATTTCTCTCCCTCCTTAGATCTGCCCGCCAATCCAGCCAGGGTTCGTGACACAGAGAGCATGGATCTCACTTACCTTCTCACCCTTGGGTCCTGGTGGCCCAGAAGGTCCCGCTGGTCCTTGGTGACCCTGAGACAGAAGCACAGGTCATTTATAAATTGTTGTAGAAGTTTTGAAAGGTGTTTTGTAGCCTAGTGAAAAGAATTGTTTACTGACCTGCAGTAAAGCTTAAGTCTGACTGAGATTTAAACTTTGACTGTGATTTAAACTTAGATTTTGACTGTGCATTGAAACGTACAATGAAGAATGTCGTTTGCTTTAACAACCAACACAACGCCAAGGGACGGCACGGCGGCGCGGTGCTATTACAGAGCCAGCGACCCCGGCTCAGTCCTCACCGCTCTCCGTGTGCAGTTTGTATGGTCTTCCTGTGACTGGGAAGATGTTGCTCCTCCAACCTGAGGGTGGCCCCATGGCAACAGTGGAGGAGGCCATGGACTGGCATGTTGGAATGGGAATGGGAAGTGGAATTAAAATGGCTGGCCACTGGGAGATCTCGCTTTTTCTGGCGCATGGAGCTTAATACAAGGGGGGCATAACTTTAAGGTGATTGGAGGCAAGTATAGGGGGGATGTCAGAGGTGAGTTTTCTACACTGGCAGTGGTGGCTGTGTGGAAAGTGATGGAGGTGGGGACATTTAAGAGACTCACAGACAGACATATGAATGCAAGAAAAACAAGGGGTTATGGCTGCATGGGAGGGAAGGAGAAGGTGCAGTAGGTTAAAAAGGTCAGCACAACATTGTGGGCCAGGTGTCTGTACTACGCTATACTCTTCTATGTTTCATGTTCTAGCTTCTGAGTTGTCTCAATGCTAACTTTGCCACAAAATTTATGTCTAATGTCAGAGAAGATTAGATAAATTAGCTTTAATTGTCACAGGTGCATTAAAAACACTGGAACATTGGGTAGCGGGGTGGGGATACGTCTCTACATAGTAGGTGTAAGACACTCCTTCTCTCTGCCAGCCTGCAGGTCACCTTTGGGCAAGGTGTAGAACCTGCTTCGCCCCAGATCAGGGTCACGTGAACCCATGGGAGTGGGTGGTGGATGGTTGTATGAGCAGTTGGTGCATATCACAAGTCCTAGTTACACGATGATCTCTGAAGAGTATTGATAACGTCTGGGGTCACCCGTCTTGTAAAGACACTGCCCAGGAGAAGGCAATGGCAAACCACTACTGTAGAAAAATTTGCCAAGAACAATGATGGTCATGGAAAGGTGATGATCGTCTGCGTCATACAACACGGCACGTAACAAACAAACATTGAAATATACACCGTAGACGCCATTTGCGTCAATGATCAGTGCAGACCGAGGATGTGCTGGGGGCAGGCTGCAAGTGTCACTGTGCTTCCTGTGCCAACACGGTGACCCACAGCTCACTATCCCTAAGCCATACTTCTTTGGAATGTGGGAGAACCCGGAGGAAACCCACGCGGTCACGGGGAGAATGTACAAACTCCTTACAGACAGCAGCGCGAATTGAACCTGGTTTTCTGGAGCTGAAATTGTGTTCTGTTGACTGCTACGCTATTGTGCCATTTTAAGACATTAGTAACTGTTATCATTTAACACGATCTGTAAGCTCATGCCAACCCTTCTCTCCAACTGAAGACACGAAAGCAGGGGCTTCCCAACATTTTCATGGCATGGACTCCTAACACAAATCAAGGGGTTGGTTGCACTAAAGTGACTACAGATGCTGTAATTCTGCGGGGTCTTGGTCCAAAATGTCAAGAATCAACCACTACTACGTCAACTCAGGCCTAGGGGCTGGTGTCGGGCACGATGACGGACTCTTCACTTCTCCCTCTCCCTCATCAGTGTGTTCAGTTCATCTACATTAGCCGCGCCGCTGTCTTCTAGGAGCGTGTTGACCATAGTCTTGAGAGGGCGCCAGGGTTCATCATCCCGTGCTTGGGCTCCCGTATGATGACTAGGCTGGCAGGTAGCTCGGGGTGGCGTAGACAGTGCCCCGCTAGTTGCAGTCTTCTCGCCTCGATCTTGATCAAGGATCAAGGTTCATCTTTATTCATCATATATATCTACAAGTATTAGGAATTTGCTGTGGTGTGCTGGTTGGGGTGTGACATGCAACAAAAAACAATATTCAACAATTATAAAGTATAAAAGATTGTATAAAAAAATAAAGTTAGAGGTTAAAGTACCAATATGGAATAAAATGTGCATAAATACATAAATATCATTAAGTACTGACAATGTAACAGCATTATAAAAGGTGCTTTAAAGTGTCTACAGTGCAGTGACTGAGGTAATAGAGTGGGATGGAGAGGGGGTCTAATTAGAATAGTTAATCAGATTATCGGTCTGGGGGGCGGGTAGAAAAGTTTAAGGTGGCATAAAGATTTTGTATTAATAGCCCCATAGTTCTGTCCAGAAGGGAGCTTTTGGAAAAGACAGTTTACTGGGTGGACAGTCTCCGCAATGATATTTCAATATGAAGGAAAACATTGACTGTACACTTGCTCCATGGCTGCTTTCTGTCCTGCAGAATTTGTGTGTTTTGATCCCTGTCTCTATAACGTGGTCCAAAACTTCCCGCTGCAGTGACCTCTGTGCCCCATCACTTCTGACCTTGTAGATGTACCTGCACATCTCTCCCCAGCAGTCTCCTCTCTTCTCTGACTCTCTCCCAGAACCTTCCGTCTTCCCCTTGCTCTCCCAGAACTCTCCATCTTCCCCCTCTGACTCTCTCCCAGAACCCTCACTCTTCTCCTCTCAGACTCTCTCCCAGAACCCTCCATCTCCTCTCAGACTCTCTCCCAGAAACCCCCATCTTCCCCCTGACTCTCTCCCAGAACCCTCCCTCTTCTCCCCTCAGACTCTCTCCCAGAACCCTCCCTCCACCCCTCTCAGACTCTCTCCCAGAAACCCCCATCTTCCCCCTGACTCTCTCCCAGAACCCGCCCTCTCCCTTTCACTCTCTCCCAGAACCCTCTCTTTTTCCCTCTCTGACTCTCTCCCAGAACCCTCCCTCTTCCCCATCTCTTTCTCTTTCCCTCTCTGACTGCCCAGAGCCTCCTCTTCCCTCTTCCTGACTCTCTCTCTCCCACTCTTTCTCTCTCTTTCCCTCCTTGACTCTCCCTCTTCCTATCTCTGACTCTCTCCCAGAACCCTAAACACAAGAACTTCTGCAGATGCTGGAATTCCAGATCTACACACAGAATATTGTTAGCAGGTCGGGCACCAGCAATGGAGGAGAATAAGCAGACGATGGTTCGGGCTGAGACCATTCACCAAGATTGGAAAGGAAAGGGGAAGATGTCAGAATAAGGTGGTGAGGAAGAGGGGACCACCCTGCTCCCCTCTTTGATTCTTTCCCAGACCCGCTCTCTTTCCTGCATTCTCTGGTCTCAGGTTTTGTTTGATAACTCTCCTGCAAAGCATCGTTGGTTATTTTCCCAGATTGAAGACAATACGTTAAGGTAGGTTGTTATGTTCGTCTGCTCACCTGGTATCCCGGAATCCCTGGTTCTCCCACCGGGCCCATCAGACCAGGAGATCCCTACACAAACACAGATAATTAGTGCAGAGAACAATTATTTATTTATTATTTTATTTTATTTAGAGATACAGCATGGAACAGGCCCTTCTGGCCTTTCAAGGCACACTGTTTGACAATCCACTTTTTTTTTATAGGCTCATGAGACCATGGATTTGCGCTTTGGAAGGTTTCCAGGGCGCAGGCCTGGGCAAGGTTGTATGGAAGACCAGCAGTTGCCCATGCTGCAAGTCTCCCCTCTCCACGCCACTGATGTCGTCCAAGGGAAGGGCATTAGGACCCATACAGTTTGGCACCAGTGTCGTCGCAGAGCAGTGTGTGGTTAAGTGCCTTGCTCAAGGACACAACACATTGTCTCCGCCAAGGCTTGAACTAGCGACCTTCAAATCACTAGATGAACACCTTAACCACTTGGCCACTCGCCAATGCGACAATCCACCATTTTAATCCGAACCTAATCATGGCAAATTTATAATGAACAATTAATATTCTAACCAGTACATATTTGGACTGTGGGAGGAAACTGGAGCACCAGGGAAAAACCATGTATTCCATGGAAAGGAACGTACAAACTCCTTACAGTGGATGCCAGGATCAAACTTCAAACTCCGATACACCGAGCTGTAATAGTGTTGTATTAACCATTAAACTACTGTGGCGTTGTGATAGAAAAACTGGGAACATGCGATTTTTGTGTAGTGTCCTGAAGATGGAGGATTGCCTGTGTGAGTGAGTGGCTGGGTGGACGGAGCAATGGGCTTGTTTTGTTGTTGTTGTTTTGTTATTGTTGTTTTGTTGTTGTTGTTTTTGTTGTGTTGCTGCTGAGCACTGTGGACGTGCTATGCTGGTGCCAGAATGTGTGGTGACACTTGCGGGCTCCTTCGGTTGTGTTGGTTGTTTGGGATTCTAGATTCAAAATTGTTTATTACCATTCTTCAGTAGGAATGTACAGGAGAATGAAATGATTGCTGCTCTGGACCCAATGCAGCATAGAAAACACAATGTATTAGAAGAACACAATAAACTTAAATATAAAAGCAGACCGATAAAATACAATGTGTAGCTTGGGGAAAAGTTGCTCCCATTCGGAGGCTTTCCTGCAGGCAATGTTTTCCCGACAGCAAGCATATTTGAAAGTTTGACTCCCAAAGTTGTTAAGAAATAATTCAGGAAATATGCAGCTCGGATTTTCCGACTAATTTCCAACAACTTCGGGTGTCAAACGCTACCTAGATAAATGTTTTCGGAATTACTTCCAAAACACAATGCAGAAGTAACTCACACAAAATGCCTGAGAAACTGTGGAGAGGAATAAACGGATGATGACGTTTCGGGCCAAGACCCTTCATCAGGACTCAATGATCCAGTCTTGATGAAGGGTCCTGGCCTGAAACATTGACTGTTCATTCATCTACACAGACGCTGCCTGATCCGCTGAGTTCCTCCAGCATTTTGTGTGATTTCCAGCATCTCATGTGCAGAATCTCCTGTGTTTTCGTACAAGTAACTGTTTAAGTGTGGCCATATATAGGGCAGCGCAGTACCACCGTGGTTAGCACAATGCTTTACAGTACTAGTGACCCAGGTTCAGTTCCCACTGCTGCCTGTAAGGAGTTTGTACTTTCTCCCCGTGTGTGTGTGGGTTTTCTCCGGTTTTCTCCCACAGTCCAAAGGTGCGTAGGGTAACGTAATTGGAAGAAATGTACAAAATTCACAGCCACTGACATTGAGTTGGGGTTCGGCTTTAAGAGGCTGGTCTGACACGATGGCATTGTTATGCAAGGATTGTGAGCGCACTTATGTGTTACGGGTTTCATTCGACATAAGATGCCTCACTTCGTTTTATTTGCAAAAACCTACATTGATGAGCCCGATGCTCTAGGCCGATTCCAGAGTTATTGAACATGTGGGCCAACACAGTCGCTTTGAAACTGCCGGAGGTTAGGGAGCAAAATGTGGTCACTTGGGTTGTACAAGCCGTGGTCCAGTTCACACTGTGAGAAATCACCGCCAATGACACCAAATTCTACCACATGGTGGTGTTGCTCGGCAGTTGTGAGAGTGGTGAGTCACCTACCTGAACACAATAAATGCTGGGCGCTGGAAACTCACCTTTTACAGACTTTGGGACTAGCGGAGTCTGAGCACACCAAACAGTTGCTGTCCTTGCCTGGTCTCAGCGATACTAAGCCTTCAGAGCTAATGGATCACATGCTGTGTCTCCTGGCAAATCACCATCCCTGTTTTATTTTTAAAGAACTTCTCAGGCAGCAAGTGCCTGATCAAGTTCACCTAGCCCTCGCTAATGCACCCATGAAGGACTATAGGGAGCTTGCTAAAATGGCTGACAGTCTACACTCAGCTAGGCAGTGGCGCATCATTCCTCTTCCTTTCTCTACCTCAATAAGCCTGGTCAGCAAGGCCCTCAACATAAGGATGCCCACGGCTACAAAACAATGCCGAACCTCTGTATATATCACGCTCACTTTGGCATGAACACGAGGAAATGCTGACCACCTTTAAGCTTTGACACCGCCAGCACATCAGAGATCTGCAAACGCTGTGGGTTTCAGCTGTCAGGGTTGTCTACTGTTCATTAAGGACATCCTTTTAGGGTGACACTTTCTGTGTGGCGCAGGTGTTCAAGTGAGCGTACTACTGGCATCGCTTATTGATGAGAAGGCAAAGAGTGACAAAACCTCATAGGAGGCCGTCAACGGGGGCAAGATCCAGACTTACGTGACACGACAGGGGACATTCTGCTTCAGTGGGCGACGTTACACATGGTGGCTAGACCTCTGCTCAGTGCAGATTTCCTGCGTGCCCGAAGATTATTAGTCAATCTTAAGAAATGCTGGCTTGTGGATGTCAAAGGTTTTGAGTCGTAACCCTGCTCCCCTAGTAACTTCCCCACAATGACTGAGTTTGTCTGACTGCTGGACAAATTCCCAAACGTCACCAAGTCCACTTTCTCCACTACAGTCATAAAACATGGGGCTAAGCATCAAATTTCTACAACTAGCCTGCCAGTCCATGCCTGCACATGTTGACTGGACCCAGAAAAGCTAGGAACCATGAAGGCTGAGTTTTCCAACACGAACAGACTCGGCATTGCATGCCGGTCGAGTAGCCCCTGAGTTTTGCCCCTCCTTATGGTCCCTAAGTCCGATGGTGGTTACCGCCCATGTGGTGATTACTGACGCTTTAACGGGGTCATCAACCACCTCCCTCACCCACACCCCCACCATTATTGCCTGGTTCCACGTATGCAAGACTTTTCGGCACATTTAGCCAGAAAGTTAATTTTTTTCCAATGTTGATCTAGTTAGGGGCTACCATCAGGTACCTGCGCACTCAAAGGACATTCCTACAACAGCTGTGATAATCCTTTTTGAGTTTCTGTGCATGCCGTTTGGACTGTGAAAATGCAGCATAAGCTTTCCAACAGCTGATGGACTCTGTATTGAAAGACTTAGATTTTCTTTTTGTTTTCCTGGATGACATACTTGTTGCCAGTGCTTCCAAATCTGAACACGTATCTCATCTCTATACACTCTTCAAGTGCTTAAGCCCACACGGGTTGATTATTAACTCTGCTAAATGACAGTTTGGGTTGTCAATCATTGACTTTCTCGGCCACTGCATCTCCAGAGAAAGTGCAAAACTCCCAACAAAAGTAGCCGTTGTTATGGATTTCCCAGTACCCTGCACTGCTAAAAAGCTACAGGAGTTTTTAGGAATAGTAAATTTCTATCACTGCTTCATTCCACGAGCTGCTGATCTTATGCTCGCCCTGTGATGATGGTTGATTCTTCGCAGGAGAGAAGAAGAGACCTCAGGAGTGATGACAGGATAGTTGGTAATTGTAGAGGCCCTCGAATAGTGCACAAAGACAATGCCCCTTATCACATGCTTGAATGGTCACGTACATGACCCGGGCACTTGATGACACCAAACAAGCTCTTTCTAATACAACCCTACGGGTGCACCGGCTCCCCAATGCACCCATAGTCACCAGGTTACTGGCGATGCCTCAGACGATGCTGTGGGTGCTGTGCATGAACAGTTTGTCA
Source organism: Mobula hypostoma (assembly GCF_963921235.1). Taxonomy (NCBI): domain Eukaryota; kingdom Metazoa; phylum Chordata; class Chondrichthyes; order Myliobatiformes; family Myliobatidae; genus Mobula; species Mobula hypostoma. Next base: position 113,050,650 of record NC_086108.1, read on the forward strand.
AAGGCGTGTGGCAGCAGCTCACCCTCTTCCGTCTCAGCTCCAACCCCCAAAACGAGGTACAGCATGTTTGACCGTGATCTTATTGGTCTCTATCTGGCTGTCCGCCATTTTCATTTTCTTCTAGAGGGACGCCATTTCACACCGTATATTGACCACAAATTCCTCGTGCGTGTGATGGCCAAAATATCAGACCTTGGTCTGCACAGCAGCGATGCCACCTGGCCTACATGTCCGAGTTCACAACGGATACGCACCATATGAGGGGGAAAAGTGATGGCGTGCCTGATTGCCTCTCATGGACAGCCATTGAGGCCGTACACATTGGGATTGACTATGCCGGCATGGCAGCAGATCAAGCTACCAACCCAGAGGTCCAGGCTTACCGAACAACAGTCACAAGCCTGAGGTCGGCTGATATCAAGTTTGGAGAAGGTGGAGTTTCTCTCCTGTGCAATGTCTCAACCGGTCCCCCTCACCCCATTGTGCCCACAAATTGGAGATGGACTATTTTTGATTCCATACATGGCCTCTTGCATCCAGCAACTGGTTGCAATGAAGTTTGCTTAGCACCCCCAGAAAGGATGTGCACAATTGGACTGCAGCCTGGGTGGAGTGCCAGTGGGCAAAGATTAGTGGCCATGCTCAGGCACCATTGGCACCTTTTGAGGTCCCTGAGTGATGGCTTAACCATGTCAATGTGGATCTTGCTGGTTCTCTTCCCCACTCCTGTGGTTTCGTGCAGCTTCTTACCATGGTGACCATACCACCAATTGGCCAGAGGTCACCCCTCTAGCATCGGTGCTGACCACAGACATGGCTCGGGTGTTCATCTCCTGGGCTGCTTGGTTTGCTACCCCCTCTGATATTTCCTCTGACCGCAGTCCCCAATTCATTTCAGACCTCTGGGCTGCAATGGCCAAGAACCTCAGTGCTGGGCTGCATCACGCCATGGCATATCACCCGCAGTCCAATGGCCCAATGCGAGTGCCTTTCACTGCTCCTTAAAGGCTGCTGTGAGGACTTCGCTGACCGATGAGTATTGGCATGATCATCTCCCATGGGTCCTGCTGGGGCTCAGAACAGCCCCGAGAGAGGATGTGCAGTCGCCTGCGGCTGAGCTGATAGAAGGGCAGCCATTCTGAGTGCCAGGTGATTTAATTCCTGATGCCACAACCTCCTGGTACACGACATCACCCTCCTCAGTATAGTTAATTCCTTTTCACCTGTTCCTACCTCCCATCACAGCGTACTGCACTCTTGGGTTCCTGTTGACCTATGTTCTGCCTTGTTTGTCTTTGTCCGTAATGACACACACCAACGTCCCCTAGACCCCCTTACAATGGCCCATTCTGTGTTTTGGATCGGGGGAGAAAAGACTTTCATCATAGCTAAGAAGGGTAAACCTGAATGTATTTCGATAGATCGCCTTAAACCAGAGAACCGAGATTTGGAGTATTCTGCCGGAGTGCCACTTCTGGGCGGCTCGTCCGAGCTCCAGACAGACTCACATCGCTGGTTTTAGTGAATACTGGGGGAGGCGGTGGGGGCTGTGGAGGTAACATAATTGGTAGAGATGTACATAATTCACAACCACTGACATTGAGTTGGGGTTTTGCTTTAAGAGGCTGGTCTGATGTGATGACATTGTTATATAAGAATTGTGAGCGTGATTTTGTGTGTAGGTTTTGCAGTTCAATAAAATGTGTTATGGTTTCATTAAACATAAAACTGCTGACTTCATTTTATTTGCTAAAATCTACAGACGTACCGGTTGATAGGTTAATTGGTTACTGTTAATTGTCCTGTGATTGGTCTGGGATTAAATTGGGGGATTACTGGGCAGAATGGCTCGAAGGCTAGGAAGGTCCTATTCCACTCTTTATCTCAAGAAACAATTAAAATACATACAGTTGGCTTGTGCACTGTACACAGACAGATTGTAGGTACATAAAGCGACCCTAGGTGCAGGATTATCGGAACAGGAGACAGGAAATAACAATCTGATCCTTGGCAAGAGCAACTCTTCTAGGTAGGAGCAGGGCAGCTGAAAACAGAGACTGTGTCAGTGTGGAGTACGGTTAAAATTGTTTCTGGCTGACATGTCAGCACCTGTACTTGACCTAGGCTGTAGATTTGCATATGGAGTTGTACAGTAATTGGCAATAAATGCCGCTGATAATTGCTGAGTCTTTGAAGGGGAAATGTGAGAGCCAGATCCAGGCTCAGGTAACAACCCACACCTTCACAGTTCACTGAAATTACTGAATCAGTGCCATCGCTTGCCAACTTTAAAGAAAGATAAAGATCAGGTTCATTTGTCACGTTAACATTGAAACATCGAAGTGTATAATGGCAGGAGGAGAAGATGGCGGCGCGCCGCGTGTGCGCAGCCCTCCAGTGAAAAATGATATCGTATCTGTGAAATAGGGGCCGTGGACAATTCTGATTTGATGGAGAATGGACGTGAAAGCACAGAGGAACATCTGGAGAAATTTCTGAAATGCCCGTTCACTGCTGTCGTTACTGTGTGGTAGCAATCTTTCGGAGGGTAGGCCTCAAAATCCCCGGCCTTGCCTGCTGTCGGTGACCAAGGTTGAGGTCGAATCGTTCGGACAGAGATGGCTCTCAGTACTCGGTGTCAGAGAGCTGATCAGAGCTTGGAGTTTTCGGATGACTCAGAGTCGGATTGTGGTCGGGCATGGCGGGGAGAGTTCTTCCTTCTCCCGTCTGCGTGAGATGTGGGACATTTGAGAGACTTTGAACTTTACTGTGCTCATGGACTTCTTCATCAAGTTATGGTATTGTTACACTGTTTGTAACTATATGTTATAATTATGTGGTTTTGTCAGTTTTTTCAGTCTTGGTTTGTCCTGTGTTTTGTGATATCACACCGGAGGAAATATTGTATCATTTCTTAATGCATGCATTACTAAATGACAGTAAAAGAGGACTACGTGTCTTCATAATCATATAATCATATAGTCAAATGCGTTGTTTGCATCAATGGCCAACACCATCTGAGATATGTTGAAGGCAGCCCACAAGTTTGGAACAAACTAGATGGGCCAAAGGACCTGTTTCTGTGCTGTAGTGCTCTAGAAGTGTCACCAAGCTTCTAGCCCCAACACAGCATGCCACATCTTACCAACCCTAAGCTGTACGTCGCAGGGAATGTGGGTGGAAACTGAAGCAGCTGGAGGAAACCCTCATGGATCTGGGGAGAGTGCACGTCCAAACTGCTGAGAATGTGCTGTGCTGTAAAGTGTTGTGCTAACCACTACACCACTGGGCCTCCCTCACTTGGAGTAAGGGCCCAGCCAATGCACGCTGCTCCAGAGTCCTGGGTTTCATTCTGACCTCCAGCGCTGACTGTGTGCAATTTGCATATTCCCCCCATGACCCTGTGGAGCCTTCGGTTGCTCCAGTTCCCTCCCACATCCCAAGGATGTGTAGAGTGGGGTAGTTTAACTGGCTGCTGTAAGTAACCCTTGTACACTGGTCTCCCTGTACAGGAGTTGGCAAGTTAGGACTGGCAAAGAACTGCGATGAAGCTCGAAGATCCATCAGAAATTCGGAAGTCAAGATCTGATAGCCAAAGCTATGGGTCTACCAGATCTGTAGAGGGTGAAACAGTAAATGGTCAGGTCCAGGTCCATTGATTAGAAATCGGTTGGAGAGATACAAAGATAGCTTTTGGTTCAGAGGAATTGGGCAGGATGTCTCTGATGCGGTGAGGCCAAGGTTGTTAGTGGGATAAATAACTTTTAAGTGGTTTATGGCAGCCAGTAATACCTGCAGATAATCCATTGTGTAGAAAATGGTGGCTGTATGTGGGTCACACCAGGGACAACACTTGCTGTCCATTTTTCCAATACTGTCATAGAGCACAGAACTGGGCCCTTCGACCAGTCTAGTCTGTGCCAAACTGTTATGTTGCCTAGTCCAATGGACCAGTATCTGACCATACCCCTCCCATCCACGTACATCCAAAATCAAACCACATCTATCACTTCCACTGGCAACTCGTTCCACATTCTCACTGCCCTCTGAGTGAAGAAATTCCCCCTCGGGTTCCCCTTAAATATTTCACTTTTCACTCGTAACCCATGACCTCGAGTTCTAGTCTCACCCAACCTGAGTGGAAAAAGCCTGCTTGCATTTACCTTGCCTATACCCCTCATAAATTTGAATACCTCTATCAAATCTCCTCTCATTCTCCTGCGCTCCGGGGAATAAAGTCTGAAGCAATAACTCAGGTCCTCTAGTCCTGGCAACATCCTTGTAAAGTTTCTCTGTACTCTTTCAACCTTATTTACATCATTCCTGTAGGTAGGTGATCAGAACTGTATACAATATTCCAAATTAGACCTCACGAACATCTTATACAACTTCAACATATTATCCCAATATTGCAACATAGACCACATTTCAAAGCAATCGCATTCTTTCTGGACACTGTTGGAGCATCCAGCAGGACACGAGAAGAACGGCAGAAATGCTGAGACTCACCATCACTCCGCGGGATCCTCTCACGCCCTTTATCCCCTTTTCTCCTTGTAGCCCTCGCTCCCCAGGGTCTCCCTGCTCTCCTGGAGGACCTTGCTGGCCTTTCTTTCCCTGAAGGAAGAGAGAAGCAGCACATTACGGATTCTCAGTTTCACAATGTATTCCCTGGAATCAGATGCGTAATCCTTCTCTCTCCCCCACCCCCACTGACCAATCAGCCCATTCGCTAAAGACCTGTGCTGGAGTGTTCACTGAGGTCTTTAAACTCTCACTTCGGCAGTCTGAGGAAGCCACTGCTTCAGGCAGGCATCTACTACTCCGGTACCCAAGAGAACGCGGTAGGCTGCCGCCATGACCATGGTCCAGTAGCACTTACATCCACTGTGATCAAATGTTTTGAGAGGTTGACGATGAAACACATCAACTCCTGCCTGAGCAGCGAAATTTGCCTATCAGCACAAGGGGTCCTAGGCAATTGCCATCTCACAGGTTCTTCACTCAACCATGGAACGTCTGGACAGTGAGATGCATATATCAGGATGCTCTTCATTGACGACAGCTCAGCATTCAATACTATCATCCCCCCTACTGTGAACGCCCGCAAGAAAATGCATCTCGGGGTTGTACACGGTGACATGCGTGCACTGTGATCACAAATTTCATTTCAGCTTTGAAGGAACTGAGAGCACCTTTCGTCCTGCGCGCCCTTGCTGTCCTCGTTTGCCTCGTGCCCCGTCAGGTCCCTGTGGGCAGAAACGATGGTTTCATTAATGCATCGGGAGCAGCTTCACAAATAGCAACATCTAAACTGGGAGTATCAGTAGTCCTTCCAGTCCCTGCGGTCACCCCACCATTCATGGAGATTAGGCTGACTGACCTCAGTGCCAGTCGGAGAAGGACGGCTTTATTTATCACATGTGCATTGAAATACACCGTGAAATGTGTCGTTTGCGTATAGACCCGCAGAGTTCGAGGATGTGCTGGGGGCAGCCCACAACTCTAATCGTACTTCTGGTGCCAACAGAACATGCTCACAACACACTAACCCTAACCTGTATGTCGGTGAATGAGCAAGTGCAGCAGGCAGCGAAGAAGGCTAATGGAATGTTGGCCTTTATTACAAAGGGAATTGAGTACAAGAGCAAGGAAATTCTTTTGCATTTGTACAGGGCCCTGGCGAGATCACACCTGGAGTATTGTGTGCAGTTTTGATCTCCAGGGTTAAGGAAGGACATCCTGGCTGTGGAGGAGGTACAGCGTAGATTCACTAGGCTAATTCCTGGGATGTCCGGACTGTCTTACGCAGAGAGGTTAGAGAGACTGGGCTTGTACACCCTGGAATTAAGGAGATTGAGGGGGGATCTGATTGAGACATATAAGATTATTAAGGGATTGGACAAGATAGAGGCAGGAAATATGTTCCAGATGCTGGGAGAGTCCAGTACCAGAGGGCATGGTTTAAGAATAAGGGGTAGGTCATTTAGGACAGAGTTGAGGAGGAACTTCTTCTCCCAGAGAGTTGTGGAGGTATGGAACGCGCTGCCTCAGAAGGCAGTGGAGGCCAATTCTCTGGATGCTTTCAAGAAGGAGCTAGATAGGTATCTTATGGATAGGGGAATCAAGGGTTATGGGGACAAGGCAGGAACCGGGTATTGATAGTAGATGATCAGCCATGATCTCAGAATGGCGGTGCAGGCTCGAAGGGCCGAATGGTCTACTTCTGCACCTATTGTCTATTGTCTATGAAATGTGGGAGGAACCCATGTGGTCATAGGGAGAACGTATAAGCTCCTTACAAATAGCAGTGGGAATTGAACCCTAGTCTTCCTGCTGGCACTGTAAAACATTATGTTAACTGCCACACTACCCCGCTGTGCCTCAATTTACTGCAGAAAATTGGTTTATTATTATTACATGTACCAAGGTGCAATGAAAAACTTTGTTTTCAAGTTCAGTTTATAGTCATTCAACTATACACATGCATATCACCAAATGAAACAGTGTTCCTTTTCACTTTACATTAAAAAATAAACAGTATAACGCCACTGGTGCTTCACGTGTGATGAGACCTGAGTGGTGACACAGAGTTCAGTAATCTCACGTCCTGGGGGAAGAAGCTGGTTCACATTCTAACAGCCCTTGTCCTAATGCTACGGTGTCTGGTAGGGGTTCTGAGATTGCTGGATGGATGGAATCTATTTGTACGTCATCCAGAAAGATCATTTCATGACAGCAGTGCACTGAGCTTGTACAAAGAAACAATAAAAGAATGCAGAATAAGTGTTACAGTTACAGAGCAGGTCTGGTGCAGGCGTACAGTCAGGTTCCAGTCCATAGTGAAATAGATTGTAAAGTCAAAAGTTCTATTGAGAAACCATGTGTCCTGTAATTATCATACTAGGGAACCATTCAATACTCTTATAACAGTGGGATAGAAGGGTCTCGGCCTGAAACGTCAACTGTTTAATCATTTCCATAGATGCTGCCTGACCAGCAGAGTTACTCCACAATGTGCTGCTCAGGAAAGAAGCTGTCCTTGAACCTGGTGGTACGTGCTTTCAGGCTTTTGTATCTTCTCTCCGAAGGGAGAGAGGAGAAGGGAGAATGTCCGGGGTGCGTGGGGTCCTCGATTACTGTTCTGCGATGTTGTGGATTCAGTGGGCTGAAGGGCTTGTGCCAATGCTCTGGTTTACTGAAATGTACTGAGATACGTTAAAACGCTTGCCCTGCATATTGCTCATACAGATCAGATCATTGAAGAGTACGTACAACTAGAGTAAAATAAAACAATAACAATGCAGAAACAAAGTGTAAGAGCTGGAGAACGTGCAGTGCAGCCGAACATACAAAGGCACAATGACGTAGATCGTGAGGCCAAGAGTCTGCCGTGTCACACACAGAGTCTGATAACAACGGGGTAGAAGCCGTCCTTGAGCCTGGTGGCATGTGCACTCAAGCTATTGGATCCTCAGCCTGATGGGAGAGGGGAGAAGAGGGAATGCCTGGGATATTCCCATGTTCTATTTCCTTTCCATCCAGAGATCCAATCCACAGGAATGTAAAAGGCTGTAGCGAGTATTGGACGTAGCCCGATATATCACGGGCACATCCCCCCCCACCATCAGTAGTATCTAGAGGAGCCTCTGCCTCAAAAAAGTAACACCCATCATCAAAGGTCCCCACCATCTGGATGGTCGCATTCCTCACTGCTACCATCGAAAAGGAGGTTCAAGAGCAACCCTTTCCGGCATGATGATGGTGTGTTTGCATGCCACTGCCTCTCAGGGGCCAGCCAAAGGTGTCTCTTTTCTTTATAAAATGTCTTTTTTTATGATCACAAGAGAATGCTGGACTCTAAGAACTTCAGATACTGTAGGTCTAGTCCATCTGTGAGCTGCTTATTGGCGGGGGTGTTGGACTGGGTGCAGACCATGTCGATGCCTGCTACAGGAAGGCATCAAAGGCATTGGAGTTGGGGCAGTGTAACTGTGGGTGATTGTCTTGGACATTTCCCTTGTGATCGCAAGACCTTGTTGGACATTTATAAAGTAAAGTGCCACAGGCCTGTTTCCCTTGTTTGGTGGTTGGACAGATGGCAGGGCAGCTGCATGGCCTCGGATGCAGCAAGGAATAGGGCTTGCCTGCTTTTGCAGTCCAGGAGAGGAGATGCTGGAGGTGGTGTCGTGTGGCATCCGTGCTCGGTTATGGGCTGGTCTCTCCCACTGGTGCTGCCCTCCAGTATTTGATCAGTGGAATGACAAGCTCGATTGCATATCATCAATTTGTGGGACAACACACCTAAAAGTTGCTGGTGAACGCAGCAGGCCAGGCAGCATCTCTAGGAAGAGGTACAGTCGACGTTTCAGGCCGAGACCCTTCGTCAGGACTAACTGGAAGAAGAGCTAAATCTCTTACTAGCTCCTCCTTCAGTTAGTCCTGACGAAGGGTCTCAGCCTGAAACGTCGACTGTACCCCTTCCTAGAGATGCTGCCTGGCCTGCTGCGTTCACCAGCAACTTTTATGTGTGTTGCTTGAAATTCCAGCATCTGCAGAATTCCTCATGTTTGAATTTGTGGGGCATGCTGCTTAGGGACTTGGGCTATATAGATGTTTTTTGCGTGACTATTGTTTTTCTCGCTAGTTTGAATGTGCTGTGTATGTTTTGCATTTTGGCTCCAGAGGAACATTGTTTCATTCGACTATATTCATGTATGGTTGAATGATAATTAAACTTGAACTTGAATTTTGAATTTGATTTGAATTCAGTTCTTGAACCTGCCGGCAAACTGTAATCACTACAGTTTAGCAACACAGTGACAACTTTGATCACTTTGTAATAAAATGAACTTTGTGTTTTATGTGTTTTAACTGGTGTTGTTATTTACAATGTGTTTTCTTGGCAATGCTGCTTATCTGATGCTCCACACCTGTGATGCTGCTGTGAGAAGGTTTTTCATTGCACCTCTGCACATCTGGACTTGTGGGTATAACAATAAACTCAACTATGACTTGATTATTATGGACACATGGACCAAGATACAATGAAAAGCTTGTCTTGCATACTGTTCATACAGATCAAATCATTACGGAGTACACTTCAGGTAGAGAGTTTGGTTTTGAGAGTTCACGCCAAACACCTCGCTCTACTTACCGGTAACCCGTTAATCCCAAGCCCTCCAGCTTCACCTGCTGATCCTCGATCTCCAGAGTCACCGCGTTCTCCCACCTCACCTTTGGGACCTTCGTCACCAGGTTCACCCTGAGAAAGCAGTGGCAATGTTTGTTATAGACTCTCCCCAGAACATAGAAGAGTACAGAACAGGAACAGGCTATTCCGTCCACAGTGTTGTGAAGAACCAAATAAATTAGTAATCCAATGGCCAACTAAACTAATCTCATCTGCCTACACAATGTCCATATCCCTCCATTCACCTCACATTTGTGTGCCAATCTTAAAAGTTCCTAATGTATCAGCCTCTACCCCCCACTCTCTGTGTAAAAACACTGCCCTCACATCTACCCCCCTCCACCCTCACCTCATTCCCTCTGGTATTGGACAGTTCAAACCTGGGATAAACATATTGTCTGTCGACTCCGAGAGACATAAATAAAACCTCTGTCAGATCTGCCCTCAGTCTCCACCGCTCCAAAGAAAACATCCTACTTCAGGATATGCTAACATCTCACACCAGCTCTCAGTGACCTGTTTCTGAACTGCGAGGACTGGTAAGAAAATAAATTGGTTTACTACTGTCACGTGTACTGAGACACAGTGGAAAGATACAGTAAATCTGTTCATACAGATCAGGTCATTACGCAGTGCACTACAAAAGCTGGAACAGAATACAGAGTAGAGCATGCAGAATAACAGCAGCGTAGTGGTTAGGGCTTCACATTCCAGCATGAGCCGGGTTCAATTCCCACCGCTGTCTGTAAGGAGTTTGTATGTTTGCGCTGTGACCATGTGGGTTTCCTCTGGGTGCTCTGGCTCTCTCCCACAATTCAAAGATGTACGGGTTAGGGATAATGAGTTGTGGGCATGACATGTGACGACACTTGCTGGCTGCCCTCAGCACAATCCACACTGATTTGATTTGACACAATGTACTTCACTGTATGTTTTGATATACAGTGACAAACAAAGCTCATTTTTAATTGTTAAACTATTACAGTTACAGAGAAAGTGCAGGCAGACAGACAATAGGGTGCAAGGCCATAACGAGGTAGATTGTGAGGTCAAGAGTCTAACTTATCGTATTGGAGAAGCATTCAGTAGTCTTACAACAGTGGGGCAGAAGTTGTGCTCACAATTCACCTCAATATGTCCCTATTGTCTGCCTGCACTGCACCTTCTCTGTAACCGTTACACTTCATCGTGCATTGTCTTTGCTTTACCTTGTTCTATTTCTCTGGTCAAGAAGTCACAGCAGTGTCTACACTTTCTGATGAGACTCAGGTGACCAAGGCTCCCCACCCCCATTCTAACAACTTTCTACAGAGCTCCATCAAGAATGCCCTGATTGGCTGCATCATTGTTTGGTATGGAAACTACAAGGCATTGGAACGCAAGACCCTACAGAGGACAGGCGATCACCAGGGTCTCCTACCCTCCCCCATTCACTGGGAACGTTATAGACAAAGAACCTGGAGCATTGTTGAGGATCCCACAATCTCTTTGACCCATGACCATCAGGAAGCGGGTACAAGAGCATCAGGACTCAGACTATCAGACCGGGTAACAGCTTCTTCCCTCAGACTGTGAAACTAATGACTACCCTGCCGTCACCGAGGTCTTGTCACTAGGACTGTGAACCATTTACTGTTTACCTGTGCTGTGTACTACATGATTTTTCAGTGATACTTAATTAAATTTTATTAACTGATTTATGGTAATATTTTGGCTGATGTGTGATATATGTTTTGTTGGTGAACCGTGATCTGGAGAAACGTTGTTTCATTTGGTCGTATGTGTGTACAGTCAGATGATAATAAACTTGAACTTCAGTGCGCTGTGTAATGAATTGATCTGTATGGACAGTTTGCAAGACAAACCGTTCACTGTTCCACCAGTTCCATTTTCAGTTTACACAAAGTCATGGCGTTATAGAGTGTGGAGAGGCCCTTTGGCCCAACTCATCCATGCTGACCGAGGTGCCTACCAGTGCTAGTCCCATTTGCCTGTGTTGGGCCCATATCCTTCTCGCCACTGTTCACAAACGGTGAGGTAGTGGAAAGGGTCTCTGGTTTCAAGTTTTTGTTGATGAACGTCACTGAGGAGCTCTCTTGGTCCGTCAATACAACCTCGATAGTAGGGAGGGCACAACAGTGACTACACCAACAGAGGTGCTTAAGGAGAGCTAATCTGCTGGCCAACTTCTATCGATGTGCAATACAGTGCATACTGATAGATGGAACAGCAGTGTGGGATTCTCACTGTAGCAAGGCAGATCACAAAGCACTCCATTGGGTGATTAGGACATCTCAGTGCATCACTGGGACTCAGCCACTGGATCTGGAGACAATCTACAATGACGACACTCTTGGAACATCATCAAAGACCCATCCCATCCCGCACACTGTCTGTTCAATCTCCTGCCATCTGGTAGGAGATATAGAATCTTAGCCAAGACAGTCGATGTGAACAACAGCTTCTTTCCAAGGGCTGTTATGGAGCTGAATAACACTACACCCCGGCTTGCAATGCTTTGAGTGTTATGGACTATCAAAGTCACTTGCTGCATATAAATACAGGAATTTTTAAAAATTAGCCAGTACCGCATGTATTGTAAATATCTGTTTTGCACAGACTTGAGCAATGACAATAAGTTCTCTTCTATTCTATTTTATCTGTGTACCCACCAAGGGTCTTTTCAATGTTGTAATTGTACCTGCTTCATCTACGTCCTCGTTCCACACACTCGTCACCCTCCGGGCCCCTGTAAAACCTTTCCCCTCTCACCTTAAACCTTTGCCCTCTAGATATGATTCAACAACCCTGGGTGAAAGACTGAGTGCATTCACCCTATTGCTTTATAGCTTTGATTGTCACAGGTACGTCAAAACATTCAGTGAAATGCGTTGCTTGCATCACAGTTCATAGATATGCTGTGGTCATACCACAACCACAAGTCACACTTCCGACACTAACAGAATTTACTAATCCTAACCCGTGCGTCTTTGGAATGCAGGAGAAGCCCGGAACACCCAGAGGAAACACATGTGATCACAAGGAGGATGTACAGACAGTGATGGGAATTGAACCTGGCTTGCAGGTGTTGTAAAACACTACCCTGACCAGTACACTACCATGCTGCCCTCAGTCTCCTCCACGGCTAGGAAGTGAAGTGATGCCCTCTTCGCATTGCTACCAACAGGAAAGAAGTACAGGAGCCTGAGGACACACACTCAGGAACAGCTTCATCTGCTCCGCCATCAGAGCTCTGAGTGGACTATGAACTCGACCTCACTATATATTTCCTATTGTAATTTATAGCTTTTTAAAATGATTATGTATGACAGTGCACCGCATCTGCAAAACAATAAATTTCCCGACATATGCCAGTGATATCAATCCTGACACTGAAGGCGCTACAGGAATTCCTGTCCTTCCCGAATGGAACAGGTTAATCGGATTGGGTCAGTCACCTGAGAAAGTGCAGCTGTGTGTGCTGATATACAGGGCTGCTCAGTCACGGGTTGTCTACATTGGCATTGTCCCCAGTGTCAGCCTAAACAAACACTGTGGGAGCTGCCTCGGCCTGTTCAACACAACCATCACAGATTTGCCTTCATTCCTGCAGAGGGATCGCTCACTGGGTGCAGCTGTTCACCCCTCTGGCACTTGATCTGTCCTACCCCAGTACCCCAGCCTACAGCTCCGATCCCAAGGGTCAACCCACCACCCTGGTAAACCCCTCTGCCTCACAACTCTCCTCATCTGTAACTCCCTCCAAACCCCTAAACCCTTCCTCATAACAGCTTCTGGTCACTAAGTCCCTCCCCTCAGTCTCTGTAATCCCCCTGGCCCCTACACCCCTCCCTGTCTCTGTAACCCACTCTTACCCCTTCACCCTTCCTTGTCTCTGTAATCCACTCTTGTGTATGGGGTGTATGGGGTGTCAGGGAGGGGCAGCACCTCTGGTGGGGGAACATGTCGTGTCCTTTTCAAGGCGGTTAGTCCACCTTTGGTCCCCACCTGGCACTCAGCTCTCACCTGTGGCTCCCCGTAGCTGTTTGCATGCGACAGCAGCCACACCCCGGGCAACGGCTTCGACAAGCCGGCTAAACCAGGTGAGGGTAGCCGACGGGTCTCAAACTCTCGGTGAGATAGGGAGTTGTCTATCCCAGCATGTGAAGACAGACTCCGGCGGATTGAGCGGACGAGACCAATGGAAGGTCCAATGGTCAAGGCGGTCTCTGCAAGTGTCGTGGAACGTGTAGAGCAGGACAAGACACAGAAGACGTCCTGGTCATCCACTGCGCCTAGTCCCATCTCCAGCCGTCTCGACTCTGTCTTGCCACTGGACCCAGATGGGAATTGGGAAGAGAGAGTGAGGCTGACGCTGCACAACTCTCCCTCACTTAAATCCAAATCACGCGCTAGTCTCGACACCATCATTATGGTGTCGAGGTCCTCATCGACGTCAATGATGGACGAACAACAACAACAACAACAATCCACTCTTACCCCTACACCCCTCCTTGTCTCTGTAACCCACTCTTACCCCTACACCCCTCCTTGTCTCTGTAACCCACTCTTACCCCTACACCCCTCCTTGTCTCTGTAACCCATTTTACTCCTACACCCCTACTTGTCTCTGTAAACCCCTCAAACCCCTACAACACTCCCCATCTCTGTATTCTCCTCTGGCCACTACATGCCTCTCTGTCTCTGTAACTCTCTCTGGCCCCTACACTGCTCCTCATCTCAATAATTCTCCCCAGCCCCTACACCTCCCCAACTTGGTTACCCCCTCCAGCCACTCCACCCATCTCTGTCTCTGTGACCATCCCTTCCCCTTCAGCACCTACATCCCTCTCCATTTCCGTAACTTCTCCCTGTCTCTGTAATCCCTCCAGCTCCTACAACCCTCCCAGTCTCTGTTACCCCTGCAGCCCCTCATACATACCCTGTCTCCGTAACCACTCCATGTCTCTGTAACCCTCCCTGACTGTACACCCTTCCCTGTCTCTGGAACCAGCCCCTCACCATGAACCGAAACCTCCGCCCTCCTGCAATCACAGCCTCTTGACCGTCCCCAGTTTGCTACTAGTGTTGGCTCTGCCTTCGGTGGCCTGGGCTCTGAGCTCTGGAAAACACTCTCCCCGTCTCTCTTCACCTTGGCAATGCTCCAAGGTCCCAGTACCTCAATATGTGTGGAAGCGTCTCTCTATCTTACAATGCGGAACACAGGCAGCTCGGTAATGTGGCGGTTAGTGTAACACTATTACAGTGCTAGCTGGAAGATCGAAGTTCGATTCTTGCTGCTCTCTGTAACAAGCTGGTAACCGCGTGGGTTTCTTCTGGGTGCTCTGGTTTCCTCGCACATCCCAAAGACGTACGGGCTAGTTGTGGGCATGCTATGTTGGCACTGGAAGCGTGACGACGCTTGCGGGCTGCCCTGCTCAATCCTACTGATTCAATTTGATGCAAGCGATCCATTTCACTCCATGTTTCAATGTTCATTCGTTTGCTATGTGCTGTGGGCGATCCTGATCCCATGACCACCATTGATCTTGGCACGTTTGTCTACACGTTTGTCTCTCTGATGGTGGTGTCTGAAAAGAGGATGCTGTCTAAGTTGCATGCCATCTTGGACAATGTCTCCCATCCACTACATAATGTATTGGTTGGGCACAGGAGTACATTCAGCCAGAGACTCATTCCACCGAGATGCAACACAGAGTGTCATAGGAAGTCATTCCTGCCTGTGGCCGTCAAACTTTACAACTCCTCCCTTGGAGGGTCAGACACCCTGAGCCAATAGACTGGTCCTGGACTTATTTCCTGGCATAATTTACATATTACTATTTAACTATTTATGGTTTTATTACTATTTATTATTTATGGTGCAACTGTAACGAAAACCAATTTCCCCCGGGATCAGTAAAGTATGACTATGACTATGACTACAGAAGTGGTTTGCCATTGTCTTCTTCTGGGCAGTGTCTTTACAGGACAAGTGAGTCCAGCCATTACCAATACTCTTCAGAGATTGTCTGCCTGGCATCAGCGGTTGCGTAACCACTGACTAGAGCCAGGGGACGTAGCCTCAAGATTCGGGGGAGTAGATTTAGGATGGAGATGAGGAGGAACTACTTTTCCCAGAGAGTGGTGAATCTGTGGAATTCTCTGCCCAATGAAGCAGTGGAGGCTACCTCAGTAAATATATTTAAGACAGCTTGGTTAGATTTTTGCATCATAGGGTTATTAAGGGTTGTGGGGAAAAGGCAGGTAGGTGGAGATGAGTCCATGGCAGATCAGCCATGATCTTATTGAATGGCAGAGCAGGCTCGACAGGCCAGATGGCCAACTCCTGCTCCTATTTCTTATGTTCTTATGTAACCAGGACTTGTGATATGCACCAAATGCTCATATGACCATCGACCACTGGCTCCCATAGGTCCATGTGATGCTGATGGGGGGGTGGGGCTAAGCAGGTGCTACGCCTTGCCCAAGGGTGACCTGCAGGCTAGCGGAGGGAAGGAGTGCCCAACACCTCCTTTGGTGTATCTCCACTTGGTCACGCAATGTTTCAATATACCTGTGACAAATTAAAGCTAATCTCTATCTTTATCTGTACCATGTAAATACAGAGGGCAGGGGTACGGCCTTATCTAAACTGCACGCCTTCCCGACACTGGTTCCCCAATGTGATCCTCGGTTAGGTAAGCTCTACCTTCAGTCCGTCTTTGCCTTGACGTCCATCTTCTCCAGGGGGGCCTGGCTCACCCTAAAGCAGAAAGAGAGATGGTTCTCTGAATCACAGTGTAGGATTCGGTGATACACTCTACACCTTAGGCACCAGCCTACCCGCCATCAATGACATACAGTACTGTGCAAAGGTGTCAGCCACATATAAAAAGCCAGGGTGTCTCAGACTTCTGCACTGTTCTGTAGTAATTTTATGTATTGCACTGTATTGCTGCCACAAAAACAAAACATATTTCATGACACAGGTGAGCAATGGTAAACCTGATTCTGATATGGGTTTCTGTTCTGGATGGAGAGTGGAGGGATAGAGAGAGGAGAATCATGTTTGGGAAAGGGGGGAGGGAGGGGGGAGGGTGTGGGAAGGACTGGTAACTCAGGACTGGGTGTGTTTGCAGCTGCGCTACTCCCTGCCCCTGTCACTCCTTCTCTGCCACCTGTCCCACACCCCTCCCGCGGCACCCTACCATCACCATACACAACGAATTTTGCTCCCGCCAGATTTACAAATTTGCTCGGCACTCCACATTGTCAAACACAGTACTGTGTTTGCATCCAGCTATAAATACGTGCCTAAGACTTTTGCACAGTACTGTATGTACAGAAAGGTGCTGGAGTAGGGCCAGTAATATCATGAAATACCACCCCCCCATGGACTCTTTGCCCCACTCCCATCAGGGAGGAGGATCAAAAACAGTTACTTTCCCCAAGCAGTAAGGCTGATCAACACCCCCCTCCACACCCCCACCCTCTAACCCACACCCCCACCCACTAACCCACCCCTCCACACCCCCGACCACTAACCCACCCCTCCACACCCCCACCCACTAACCCGCCCCACCACACCCCCACCCACTAACCCAACCCCTCGACACCCCCAACCACTAACCCACCCCTCCACACCCCCACCCACTAACCCACCCCTCCACACCCCCGACCACTAACCCACCCCTCCACACCCCCACCCACTAACCCACCCCACCACACCCCCACTCACTAACCCAACCCCTCCACACCCCCACCCACTAACCCACCCCTCCACACCCCCGACCACTAACCCACTCCTCCACACCCCCACCCACTAACCCACCCCTCCACACCCCCGACCACTAACCCACTCCTCCACACCCCTGACCACTAACCCACCCCTCCACACCCCCACCCACTAACCCGCCCCACCACACCCCCACCCACTAACCCAACCCCTCGACACCCCCAACCACTAACCCACCCCTCCACACCCCCGACCACTAGCCCACCCCTCCACACCCCCACCCACTAACCCGCCCCACCACACCCCCACCCACTAACCCAACCCCTCGACACCCCCAACCACTAACCCACCCCTCCACACCCCCACCCACTAACCCACCCCTCCACACCCCCGACCACTAAACCACCCCTCCACACCCCCGACCACTAACCCACCCCTCCACACCCCCACCCACTAACCCACCCCACCACACCCCCACTCACTAACCCACCCCTCCACACCCCCAACCACTAACCCGCCCCTCCACACCCCCACCCACTAACCCAACCCCTCGACACCCCCAACCACTAACCCACCCCTCCACACCCCCACCCTCTAACCCACCCCTCCACACCCCCAACCACTAACCCACCCCTCCACACCCCCACCCACTAACCCACCCCTCCACACCCCCAACCACTAACCCACCCCCTCCACACCCCACCCACTAACCCACCCCTCCACACCCCCAACCACTAACCCGCCCCTCCACACCCCCAACCACTAACCCGCCCCTCCACACGCCCACCCACTAACCCGCCCCTCCACACCCCCACCCTCTAACCCACCCCTCCACACCCCCACCCACTAACCCACCCCTCCACACCCCCAACCACTAACCCGCCCCTCCACATCCCGAACCACTAACCCGCCCCTCCACACCCCCGACCACTAACCCGCCCCTCCACACCCCCGACCACTAACCCGCCCCTCCACACCCCCACCCACTAACCCGCCCCACCACACCCCCACCCACTAACCGGTCCCACCACACCCCCAACCACTAACCCGCCCCTCCACACCCCAAACCACTAACCCGCCCCTCCACACCCCCACCCACTAATCCGCCCCACCACACCCCACCCACTAACCCGCCCCTCCACGCCCCCAACCACTAACCCGCCCCTCCACGCCCCCAACCACTAACCCGCCCCTCCACACCCCGACCACTAACCCGTCCCTCCACACCCCCACCCACTAACCCACCCCTCCACACCCCCACCCACTAACCCACCCCTCCACACCCCCGACCACTAACCCACCCCTCCACACCCCCGACCACTAACCGAACCCTCCACACCCCGACCACTAACCCACCCCTCCACACCCCCGACCACTAACCCACCCCTCCACACACCCGACCACGAACCCACCCCTCCACACCCCCGACCACTAACCCACCCCTCCACACCCCCACCCACTAACCCACCCCTCCACACCCCCGACCACTAACCCACCCCTCCACACCCCCGTCCACTAACCCACCCCTCCACACCCCCACCCACTAACCCACCCCTCCACACCCCCGACCACTAACCCACCCCTCCACACCCCCACCCACTAACCCACCCCTCCCCACCCCCGACCACTAACCCACCCCTCCACACCCCCGACCACTAACCGAACCCTCCACACCCCGACCACTAACCCACCCCTCCACACCCCCGACCACTAACCCACCCCTCCACACCCCCGACCACTAACCCACCCCTCCACACACCGACCACTAACCGAACCCTCCACACCCCGACCACTAACCCACCCCTCCACACCCCCGACCACTAACCCACCCCTCCACACACCCGACCACTAACCCACCCCTCCACACCCCCGACCACTAACCCACCCCTCCACACCCCCACCCACTAACCCACCCCTCCACACCCCCACTCACTAACCCACCCCTCCGCACCCCCAACCACTAACCCACCCCTCCACACCCCCAACCACCACTACTTATCATTTCCTGTCAGTCACCCTGTGCCCTGTGTAGACATACAATCAATCTATGGAGATAAGCTACCTCATGTATTTATATTCATTGAGTTTTTTATTATTATTGTGTCCTTTATCTTACTGTGTTTTTTAGGTGTTGCATCAGATCCGGAGTAACAATTGTTTTGGTCTCAATTACACTTGTGTACTGGAAATGATGTTAAATTCTGTTGAATTCAGAAAGCAAATAGCAGCAGGCTGAAGCAGAGCCTGACAGGCTCAGAGATGCCAGGTGTGATACAAAAACACCAACAAATGCCAGTGCTGGCAAGATGGGCTGAATATTGCATGAAAGTAACAACATACAAGATAATGTGGCAGATCCATAAAACTCAGGTCCAACCACATTTGGAATATTGTGTTCATTTCTGGTCATCTCATTATAGGAAGGATGTGGAAGCTTTAGAAAGTTTGCAGGGGAGATTTACCAGAATGCTCAGCAGATCAGGCAGCAGTTGTGAAGAGGAATAAACTTTTAACATTTCAGGTTGAGACCCTTCTTCAGGACTCCTCCTTTTGATTTCTGATGAAGAGTCCAGGCCCAAAATACTGACTGTTTATTCTTCTGAATAGCTGTTGCCTGACCTGCAGAGTTCCTCCAGCATTTTGGGGGTGTCTGAATTCCCATCATCTGCAGAACCATTTGTATTTTCCTGGATACTGTCTGGATTAGACAGCATGTCTCATGAGGACAGAGGGAGTGATTTAGGCCTTTTCTCTTTGGAGTGAAGGTGGATGAGAGATGTAAGTAGGAGACTGGAACTGTGCACAGTATCCCAGTGTGATATGGAGACTGGAACTATGCACAGTATCCCAGTGTGATATGGAGACTGGAACTGTGCACAGTATCCCAGTGTGATATGGAGACTGGAACTGTGCACGGTGTTCCCAGTGTGATATGGAGACTGGAACTGTGCACGGTGTTCCCAGCGTGATATGGAGACTGGAACTGTCCATTTAGAACAGAAATGAGGAGGAATTCTTTTAGCCAGACAGTGGTGAATCTGGAATTCATTGTCACAGACAGCTGTGGAGGCCAAGTCATTGAGTATATTTTTAAAACAGAGGTTGATGGATTTTTGATTAGTCAGGGTGTCAAAGGTTATTGGGAGAAGGCAGGTGAATGGGGTTGAGAGGGATAATAAATCAACCGTGATGGAATGATGGACCAAATGGCTTCACACAGTTTGCATGTCGTATGGTCTTATGGTTATCTGTCGCATTCCCACTCTCCTGCCTTCTCCCCATAACCTTTGATTATCTGACTAATCAAGAAGCTACCAACCCCACCTGTGAGCTTCAACATGTACGTCTACATTCTCTACACCAAATCCAGAACGGAAGATGTTCCTGTCTCCTCATTTACGTTTGCTGTTCAGTTGTGAAGTTGTTAGGGTGGATCTGGCTTTCTTCCCAGACCTCTCCCACTGCTGTCCTGACCTGTTGCTGTCTGTAGCCATTGCTGAATATGTGGTATTTTACCTGTGTTTTGTCACACCTGTCACCTTGACTGATACAAGATCATATGAAGTTCAGGTGGCATGTTTCATCCTGTCTCTGAAAACGAGCCTATGTGTAATTTTACAGAGTCACCTGGAAAATGTTGATTTGAATATTGAGGGGCCTTTGGCACAACTCACCCTCATTCCTGGCTGGCCAATTTCTCCCTCTTTGCCAGTCAGTCCGATTTCACCCTGTGTCAACACAAAGACAGTTTAGATTAAAATTTCTCCCTTCACTTTACTTTGAAGTAATTTAAGCAAGTTTTTCTGAGAGAGTTGGCAAATGTACTCTTTTCAGAATTTATCACAAGTTTAGGCACATGGTAGTTTTTTGAATGCAATGTGGTAAAAACCTGTCTTTGACAACACGCAACACGTGTTGGATAGGTTGGGACTTCAGTCCATTGAACATCAGAGAGTGAGGGATGATTTGATAGGGGTCGACAAAACTATGAGGGGTATAGACAGGGTTTTCCCACTGAGATTGAGTGAGACTAGAACTAAAGGTCATGGGTTAAGGGTGAAAGGTGAAATGTTCAAGAGGAACATGAGGGGAGACTTCTTCACTCAGAGGGTGGTGAGAGTGTGGAATGAGCTGCCAGCACAAGTGGTGCATGTGAGCTCGATTTGAACATATAAGAGACATTTGGATGGATACGTGGATGGGTGAGGTATGGAGGGCTCGGCTGGGTGTAGGTTGTTGACAGTAGGCAGGTTAATGGTTTAGCATAAACTAGATGGCACAAATGGCCTGTTTCTGTGCTGTGGTGGTCTATGCTTCCCTGACTCCATGTTGCACGGATACCATTCTCTCAAACACTGATGTGTTCAGCTAATTATAGTCAGACCCACTGAGGGAATTGTGTGGGGTAGTATTATGAGCAATTGTGTAAATATTAACAAAGAAAATCATCATGGTTTAACGTGGATTCTCGTGACTTACATTTAGATTTACTTGTTTATCAGATATATCAAAACATGCATTGAAAAGCATTGTTTGCCTTAACATCCCACACTATCCGATAATGTGCTGGGGGCAGCCTGCAAGTGCCGCCACTCATTCCAGCGCCAACAGCACGTGCTCACCATGTTCAGCAGAACAACACGCAGACAGCAGACCACAAGAAACAGCAGCAGATCAGACCCCTTACCCTCACCACCCTCCATCCCCACTCACACATACACATGCCCACCATGTTCAGCAGAACAACACACAGCCAGCAGACAACAAGAAACAACAGCAGATCAAACCCCTTACCCCCACTCACTCACACACACACATGGGTCTCCACCTCCAGGTCCAAACAGATTCACAAAATGGCCAAAAGAAAATGTATTTCTACAACTGGAATTTTGTCATTTCAAGCCATTTAGAGTGTCTGGTATCAGAATTTGCTTTTAGCAACAGAATCACTGGATTTCTGACAGTCTGAATGTCTTCTGGTTATGTATTTATTTATTTAGCGATCCAGTGCACGACAGTCCCTTCTGGCCCATTGAGCCACGCCACCCAGCAACCCTCTAACCTGATCACAATGACCAATTAAACCGCTAACCGGTACGCCTGTGGACCGTGGGAAGAAACCGGAACATCCACAGGAAAGCATGTTCCATTGGGAGGACATATAAACTCCTTCCAGAGATGCTGGAATTGAACTCTGAACTCCAATGTCCCGAGCTGGAATAGTGTTGCACAAACCGCTACGGTACAGTGGCAAGAATGTCGAATGTTGAACTCAACAAATTGTTACTTGACCAGCGACATGGATGAGTGCTGAAGGGTATCTAGAGTGCAGCCTGCGCTCCATATTTGAAGGCCAGTGTCATGGATGGGTGTGGAATGATATCCACAATCCAGGCCTGTGCTCTGTATTCAAAGGCCAGTGACATGGACAAGTGCTGAAGGGTATCTAGAGTGCAGCCTGCGCTCCATGTTTGAAGGCCAGTGTCATGGACGGGTGTGGAATGATATCCACAATCCAGGCCTGTGCTCTGTATTCAAAGGCCAGTGACATGGACAAGTGCTGAAGGGTATCCAGGGTGCAGCCTGCACTCAGTGTTCAAAGGCCAGTGACATGGACGGGTGTGGAAGGATATCCAGAGTCTAGGCCTTTGCTCTGTGCTCAGGTGATGAAGGACATCTGTGGTTGTTGGATTTATCCCAGGATCAGATGTCCATGCACGCAGGAGGCACGAGGGCTGGTGAATCAGGATCCTTCGTCGACGGTTAGTCTGGGAATTAATACCAAAGATCAGAGCAGGCACGCAGGTTGATCGGTAGTCTCGAAGTCGATGCCTGATGGCTGAAGATTGGAGACTGTAGGCCCGGAGGCCTGCCGTGGTGTTGGACTGGGAGGGTGGAAGGAAGAAAAGGGGCTTGTTTTGCTGTTGCTGTTTTGTTGCTTGCTGTGTTCTCTGTCGTTCTGCTGAACACGGCGGGCATACTGTGTTTGCACTTTTGTTTGGCGACATTTGTGGGCTGCCCCCAGCGCATCCTTAGGTTGTGTCGGTTGTTAATGCAAATGACACATTTCACTGTATATTTCAATGTACAGGTGATTAATAAACCTGAATCTGGAGATCAGATAAAGAGTGTTGGTGTCACTGAGATGTAAAGAATTCATCAGTGATGGTGTTACTGATGAGGTATACGTAGAGAGTGTGTGTGAGCTCTTCACCTTAATCTGAATACAGACTGCCCCTGGGAAATAAACACATCACTCTCACCATGCAGGCCACGTCCTCTTCTTGTTGCCACCATGGCAAGGATGTGAAGACCCTCACTCAGTACTGAACTGCAGAGTTCCTCCAGCATTTTGTGAGTGCCATGTTCAATGGTTTAGAAACAGCTTTTTGTCCTCCACTATCAGATCTTGGAACAGTCCATAAACCCATGAGCACAACCTCACTATTCCTTTTCTTTCAGCACTGTATTTTTATTTTGTAATTTACAGTAATTTTATGTCTTTGCATTGTACTGCAAACACAGAACAACAAATTACACAGAATGTAAGTCAGCCTGATCTTACCTGCCAGCTTGCCCTCCTCCCCATCCCCATCATCTTATTGTGGTTCCTCCCACTCTTCCTTTCCAGTATTGAGGAAGGACCTTGACCTGAAACATCAACTGTTTATTCATTTTCATAGATGCTGCCTGGCCTACTGACTTCCTCCAGCATTTTGTGTGCGTTACTCAGGATTTCCAGCATCTGCAGGATCTCTCATGTTTCCATCAGTGATTGGTAAGTTGGAAAATACACAAAAAATTGCTCAATATCGGAGCCATACCTCTAGATGGTTGTAATAAAAGGCATCAAATACACTTAAGACCGATAGGTAAGGACAATTACTAAATGTTGGGAGAGAGAGAGGGTGAGGCAGGGTACTGGTTTTAAACAATTTGCTGGAGGAACAGCGGGTCGAGCAGCAACTCAGGGGAGAAAGGAATTGTTGCGTTTCAGATACGCAAAACATTGACAGTTCCTCTCCCCCACAGATGCCACTTGGCCAGCAGAATTCCTCCAGCAGATTGCTTGCTGCTCCAGATTCCAGCATCTGCCACCTTGTGTGTCTCAGGAACCTAGTTTTGTCATTCAGAGGAACGAACATTTATATGTACATTGGAATCTTGAATTTAAGGGGTAAATTTTAAGGTGATTAAAGGAAAGTATATGGGAAAGTCAGAGGTAGGTTTTCTTTAAGCACAGAGTGGTAGGCGTATGGAACACCTTGTCACCTCACATTTTTGATATATACTATTTGTTTTTTTTGCACGATTTTTAATCTATTCAATATATGTACACTGCAATTGATTTACTTATTCATTTATTTTTATTTTTATTATTTTTTTCCCTCTTCTATATTATTTATTGCATTGAACTGTGGCTGTTAAGTTAACAAATTTCACGACACATGCTGGTGATAATAAACCTGATTCTGATTCTGATAGAGACAGATACATGAGTGGTGTTTAAAAACTCTTAGATAGGCACATGAATGACAGAAAAGTGTTGGACTGGCAAACCAAATGAAAGCTGCTTCGGTTAAACATTTGATTAGCAAAGTTTCTAAACGGGATGGTACCTTAACGGTTGATCATGACAAAATTAATAAATCTTTTCAAGAATTTTATACTTCTCTATATCAATCGGAATTTCCTGAACAGTCTACCCTAATGCATGAATTTTTAAGGAAATTAAACATTCTGAAATTACCACTTAATGAACGCTTAGAACTAGATGCATCCATTACGGAAGATGATATTAAGAAAGCAGTTTTTGCGATGAATACTGGAACAGCACCAGGTTTGGATGGATTTACAGTAGAATTTTATAAATCTTTTTCAAATTTACTTTCACCATGGCTATGTAAAATTTTTAAGGATGCCTTACTTGTAGGTAAATTACCACAATCCTTTTATGAAGCATCAATTTCTTTATTTCCTAAAAAAGAAATTGTGCGTCATATAGACCTATATCTTTGTTGAATGTAGATTCCAAAACTTTTTCTAAAATAATAGCAAATAGATTGGAAAAGGTACTGCCACAAATTATTTCTGATGATCAGACAGGATTTATTAAAAATCACTTTTCGTATTTTAATGTTAGGAGGTTAATGAACATTGTATATACTCCTTCATCTAAAGTTCCGGAATGTGTTATTTCGCTCGACGCTGAGAAGGCGTATGACAGAGTTGAATGGAAATATTTATTTAATGTGCTTGAGAGATTCAATTTTAGCCCAAAATTTATTTCTCGGATTGAATTGATATATCATTCACCTTTGGCTTCCATATATACCAATAATCAGAGATCCCCCTTTCTTTGGCTTTCCGGAGGTACAAGACAGGGTTGTCCGTTAAGTCCTTTGTTATCTGATATAGCTTTGGAACCCTTGGCAATCGCCTTTCGTGATTCACCCAATATATTTGGAATTACTCGTGGGAATCAGACGCATAAGGTATCATTGTCTGCAGATGACTTGTTACTATATCTCTCTAACCCAGAGAAATCCATCCCAGCAGTTTTATCACTACTAGCTCAGTTCAGTAGTTTTTCTGGTTATACACTAAATCTTAATGAGAGTGAGTTTTTTCTATTAAATATGCAAGTTCCAATTTATAGACAATTACCATTTGAATTAATTACTGATTAGTTCACTTACCTAGGTGTCAAAATTACTGAAAAATATAAAGCAACACACATAAAAATTGCTGGTGAGCCAGCAACTTTTATGTGTGTTGCTTGAAATTCCAGCATCTGCAGATTTCCTCGTGTTTACGTTAAAAAATATAAAGATCTATTTAAAATTAACTTTTTTACATTTAATAGACCATGTTAAACAATTGTTTACTAAATGGTCCCCACTGTCCTTATCATTGCTTGGTCTAATTAACGTTATTAAAATAACTGTTTTACCTAAATTTCTGTATTTATTTCAAATGGTACCAATTTTTATCTCTAAACCCTTTTTTGATATTATTGATTCTAAAATTTCTTCATAAATATGGCAGAATAAAAATCCTAGATTGAGTAAGAAATATCTACAGAAATCTAAAAAGGATGGTGGTTTAGCATTACCGAATTTTAAATTTTATTATTGGGTAATTAGTATCCGATATTTAATGTTTTGGACGCAAGATTGGGATGAAATTCATTGTCCACGATGGGCGAACCTGGAGGGTGAGCCTGTGCAGGGGGTTCTCATTAGCTTCTATTTGAGGAGCTTCCCTCCCCTTTGCATTAACCAAACTGAATAAACAAATAATTAATCCAATAATTAAACATACAATACGAATATGGTTTCAATTTTGCAAATTTTTGGGATTGAACGAATTTATCTAGTCCCAATATATCTAATTTTTTTTTCAACCTTCTAGAATTGATCAAGGTTTTTCCTTATGGAAAACGAGGGGAATAACATGCTTTCATGATTTATCCATGGATAATTGTTTCATGTCGTTTGAACAATTATTTAATAAATATAAGTTGCGTAGTTCACATTTTTTCAGATATCTGCAGATTAGGAGTTTTTTGAATGTTATTTTACCTAATTTTCCAACATTTCATCCAACTAATAATTACAGAAAAAAATTTAGGTTTAAATCCCTATCAGAAGCACTTAATAGCAGTTGTGTATGATTTAATAACGAAAATACATCTAGGTACATCTGATAAAATAAAAAATGAATGGGAAAGAGAACTTCAGGGATCTTTACCTATAGAGAAATGGAAGAAAATTCTTCAACTAGTTAATACTTCCTCAATACATTGATACAATTTAAAATAGTTCATAGGGCTCATATGTCTAAGGATAAATTAGCTCGTTTTTACCGACATATAAATCCTGTGTGTGACAGACGTAATTCTGAGGTGGCCTCTCTGACACATATGTTTTGGTCTTGCCCTCTTTTAGGTAAATATTGGAAAGATATTTTTGATTTTATTTCAACAGTTTTGCATATTAATTTAAAACCTCACCCTATTACTGCAATTTTTGGATTACCAGTGACAGATGTTGGTCATTTATCCTTTTCAGCTGGCCGTCTGATTGCATTTGTTACACTAATAGCTAAAAGATCCATCCTACTTGAATGGAAAGATTCTGATCCCCCTACTAATTTTCAATGGTTTTCTCAAACTATATTATGTTTAAACCTGGAAAAAATTAGGTGTGGTATGGTTGATTCTTCAGTTAAATTTGAAGAAACCTGGAGACTGTTTATACAACATTTTCATATGATGTAAGCTGTCCCTTTCAGAACCTCCTTTTTTAAAATATTTTTTTGTTTATCTATGGAGGAGCGGAGTTAATGACAAATAATGTTCTTATCCGAGGGAATAGGACAGACCAGTATTTGTTTTGTTTTGTTTTTAGTTTAGGGCGTTCTTTATAAAACTCCTTTTCATGCTCAATTACTCAGAGATTGGGAGGCTTGAATTATATATTTTACTCGAATTATGTTTGTACATGTTAACTATTATCAATGTTATAATGATCTCTTTGTATCATTAATATTGTTATGTATATTAATCTGAAATTTAATAAAAAGATTGAAAAAGAAAGAAAGTAAAGAGGAGGGCTTTGTAGAAAAGAAGGATTAGATTGACCTTAGAGTAGGTTAAAAGGCCAGCACAAAATCATGGGCTGAAGGCTCTGTACTGTGCTGTAATGTTCTATGATCTAATAACACTATGAGAGGTTGTTTACACATAGGGGTGTCCATAAGCTGGGCATTTGTAAGCTAGTATAGGCAGGTAGTGATAAACCTGTGCTGTTCTATACCTCAAGCCTGACTCTATCAGTCCTTCAGTATCCCCCAGGTTCAGGAACAGCTATTACCCCTCAGCCATCAGGAACGAGATAAGGAGCCTGATGACCCACACCACCAGGTTCAGGAACAGTTATTACCCCTCAACCATCAGGAAGGAGGTACGGGAACCTCAAGACCCACATCACCAGGTTCAGGAACAGTTATTAACCCTCAACCATCAGGAAGGAGGTACGGGAGCCTCAGGACCCACATCACCAGGTTCAGGAACAGTTATTACCCCTCAACCATCAGGAAGGAGGTACGGGAGCCTCAGGACACACATCACCAGGTTCAGGAACAGTTATTACCCCTCAACCATCAGGAAGGAGGTACGGGAGCCTCAGGACCCACATCACCAGGTTCAGGAACAGTTATTACCCCTCAACCATCAGGAAGGAGGTACAGGAGCCTCAGGACCCTCATCACCAGGTTCAGGAACAGTTATTACCCCTCATCCATCAAGCTCCTGAACCAGAGAGGATAACTTCACCCATCACAGCATTGAACTTATTCCACAACCTACAGACTCAATTTCAAGAAATCTACAACTTATGTTCGCAGTATTATTCATGTGTGTATATATACACGCACGTACATATATACACATACACACACACACACATATATATATACATATATACATATACATACATATATATATATATATATATTTAATTTTATTTGCACATTGTTGGGCATTTTTCATTTCTGCATATCTTCACACATTCCATTGTATTCCCTCATTTTCCCGTGAATGACTGCAAGAAAATGAATCTCAATTCAGGATACAGTGACACATATGTACTTTGAAAATAAATGTTCTTTGAATTTGACTTTGGGATGGGTAGATTGTGGAAGTGTAATGAAATCCAGGCATCCAGGGACTGGCTGTGAAAGTGGAGAGCCACAGGATATCACTGAATGAACAGACTTCCTGGATGAACACTGCACATTCCTAATATCACCAGGAAATTGCTTTCCATTTTCTGACCACACTGTATCACTGGCCAGGACATCCCTCACTCAGAGAGCTGACATTCTGTTCCTACCTTGGCTCCACGTTCTCCTTGGTGACCAGCTTCTCCTTCCGGTCCTGGGAGTCCCTGTGTAATGAACACACCCATCTCGTTACACTGGAAAGCATTTTCTCATAATAAAGTCATAGAACCCGTCTCCTAACTCCCCAGAGTCAGTGCCCCATCTACACAGCACAAGCCAGGAGTATGATGGGACACTCGCTACTTGCTCGGATGATTCAAGATTCAAGTTTATTTATCACGTGTACATTGGAGCATACAGTGAAACGCGTTGTTTGCATTAACAACCAACACAGTCGAGGATGTGCTGGGGGCAGTCTGCTAGTGTCAACTCACATTCTGGCACCGACAAAGAATACCCACAAGTTCAGCAGAACAACACGGAACACAACAAACAACAAAGCAGCAAGATCAAGCTCCTTGCCTTCTTTCTACCCACCCACATACACAGATCTTTAACCCCAAGACAGGCCTCCAGAGGATATGGACTTAGGCCACAGACAGTGGGCTTCGACCTCCCAGTCTCACAGAGATTTTGGATGAGTGCAGCGTCAAGAAACTTGACATCACTCGGGACCTGGTAGCCTGCTCGATAGGCTCCCCATTCACGACGACTCACTGACTTGTCCCACCAATGCACAATAGTACTGTCCACACTGCTGGACAGACTGTTTAATTTTAGAATAGATACTTACTTGTTATTTTCTTAGGCAGGTTAACAATTAATTAGCCACTTATAGTTGAAGTAGTTCTTGCATGCATCTAACTCTTTAGTAAGCTTCCTAATGGTGGCATTTTATGCAAGTTCATTGTGTTCCTAGTGGTTATACAAAGTGGTTCTAGAAGCTTCTCCTGGTACTGCATTAGCTGAATAAGATCTATCTCATTGGTTGACTCCTATCTACAAATTTGAATGGAATTTTCCTTATCTATAGGTATAAAAGAGCTGCACATCAAGTATCTTAGCGTTTTGTCCCTCCATTTACTGAGTAGACTTCTATTACAGTTCGTTTCAATTTCTCAATGTTCTGTTAACTCTTAATAAATCAATTGTGAAGCAGCAGATTTTTTGGCTCTTTCCCGACTTCTGAAAGAACCTTGGATTAAAAACAACGGGACACAACGCAGCAACTCATCAAGACTTCTTCGACAGCACCTTCAAAACCCACTAGCTTTACCAGGGAGCACAGAACTTAAAACATGATATAGAACATAGAACATAGAACGTAAAACAGAGACATAGAACATAGAATACAGAACGGAGAACATAGAACAGACATAGAACATTGGACACAGAACACAGAAGACAGAACATAGAATCCAGAACACAGAATACAGAATATAGAACACAGAACATAGACATGGGACACAGAACATAGAACACCGTACACAAAATATAGAACATACAAACGTAGGGCATTGAACGTAGAACACAGAACACATAAGGGAGAACACAGAACATTCAACATTACAGCATAGAAACATTGAAACATAGAAAACCTCCAGCACAATACAGGCCATTTGGCCCACAAAGTTGTGCCGAGCATGTCCTTACCTGAGAACTACCTAGGCTTTACCCATAGCCCTCTATTTTTCTAAGCTCCATGTAGCCATCCAGGAGTCTCTTAAAAGACCCTATCATATCCGCCTCCACCACCGTCGCCAGCAGTCCATTCCACACACTCACCACTCTCTGTGAAAAAAAGTTACCCCTGACATCTCCTTCCAAGCACCTTAAAACTGTGTCCTCTCATGCTAGCTATTTCAGCCCTGGGAAAAAGCCTCTGACTATCCACACGATCAATGCCTCTCATCTTGTATACCTCAAAGAGCATAGTACAGGCTCTTCAGCCTTGATGTTGTGCCAGCCTTTTAACTACTCTTTGTGTTTAAAAATAAACCTACCTCTGGCAATGCACCCCCCCCATCCTCCAATCCTCCTGCTTGTCTCTGGCTGTGCACTCTGGTCATCTCTATCAAGTTAAAGTATAAGCACAGCTGATGGAAACACTAAAATACATAAAGCTTTACCTCAGGACCAATTTCTCCAACAGGTCCAACTTCACCATTCTGTCCTCGAGGCCCCTGCACAGAAAAAACATTGGTCAAAGAGACGTATTTGAAAATGCGAGTAATCAGTTTTGTTAAAAGGAGCAAAGTCTAATCCTTTACTGATGAGTAGATTGGTAAGCACAAAAGATTCTGCAGAAGCTGGAAATCCAGAGCAACACACACAAAATGTGGAGGAACTCAGCAGGCCAGGCAGCATCTATGGAAATAAACAAACAGTCGACATTTCGGCTGCGACCCTTGATCAGGACTGGAAAGGAAGGGGGAAGAAGCCGGAATAAGGAGGTCTGGCGAGGGGAGGGAGGACAAGCTGGAAGGTGATAGGTAGAGCCAGGTGGCTGTGGGAGGGGGTAAGGAAGTAACAAGCTGGAAGGTGATAGGTAGAGCCAGGTGGCTGTGGGAGGGGGTAAGGAAGTAACAAGCTGGGAGGTGATAGGTTGAAAAGGTAAATGGCTTGAAAAGGGGAATCTGATAGGAGAGGAGAGTGGACCGTGGGAGAAAGGGAAGGAGAAGAGCATCAGGAGGAGGTGATAGGCAGGTAAGGAGATGAGGAGTGGTGAGAGGGGAGCCAGGGTGGGAGATGGACGATGAGGGAAAGGGGGGAGGGAAAGTTACTGGAAGTTTGAGAAGTGGATGTTCATGCCATCAGGTTGGAGGCTATCCAGTTGTAATGTGAGGTGTTGCTCCTTCGAGTTGAGAGTGGCCTCGTCGTGGCATTAGAGGAGGCCATGAACAAACTTGTTGGAATAGGAATGGGAATAAAAATTTAAATGATCAGCCACTGGGAAATCTTGCATTTTGCAGGTGGAGTGAGGCTGCTTGGAAGGTGAGTTGATTATTGTCACATGTCATATTGTGAAATACTGGTCTTCCATAAAAGATCAGATCATTACATAATGCATTGAAGTAGAACCAGATAAAACAATAACAGAATGCAGAATAAAGTGTTACAGGTACAGAGAAAGGAATGGTGATACATTTTTAAGTTAGGATGATGTGAGACTGGGAGGGAACCTGTGGGTGCTGGTGTTCCCCTGCACCCTCTGACCACGTCTCTGATTAAAGGATGGGTGGGTCTGGGAGGGTCTGTGGGAGCAGTCTGGCTGAGTAACCATGGTGCATTCTGTAGACAGTGCACTCTCCAGCCATCGTGTGCTGGTGGCAGAGTGAGAGGTGTTTAGGGGGAGGTTGGAGGTGGATGACATGCTGAAAATGGGTTGTTTTATCACATTGAAACCTATCAAATAATGAAAGGCCGAGATAGAGTGGACATACAGACTATAGTGGGGGGAGTCTAAAACCAGAGCACACAACCTCAGAAGGACGTCCTTTTAGAATAGAGACGAGGAGGAGTTTCTTTAGCCAGAGGGCGGTGAATCTGTGGAATTTAATGGAGACTAAGCCACTGGGTATATTTAAGATGGAGGTTGATAGGTTCTCAGGGTGTCAAAGGTTATGGGGAGAAGGCAAGGGATTGGGGTTGAGAGGGATGATAAATCAGGCATGATAGACTGGTGGAGCAGACGCGATAGACTAATTGGCCTTATTCTGCCATTTGGTATCATTATCCTGAATGCTGTTAAATTTCTGTGATGTTGTTGGAACCACACTCATCCAGACCGTTGGAGAGTGTCTCAATGCACTCTGGTGGCCTCATATTTTATTTTATTCACGGGCGTGGTAGGAGGGTGGAACTGTAAGTGTAGCGGGGAGCTTGTAGTACCACAGAGCTGAGTGCAGTTCCCTCTGCAGTCTGTTCTCCCCGTGACCGTGTGGGTTTCTTCTGGGTGCTCCGGTTTCCTCCCACATTCCAAAGACGTGCGGGTTAGGATTAGTGAGCTGTAGGCTTGTTGTTTTCGTGTCAGAAGTGTGGCAATACTTGTGGGCTGCCCTCAGATTGTGCTGGTCATTAGCACAAACAACACATTTCACTGAATATTTCAGTGTTTCTATGTGCATGTGACAAATAAAGCTAAACTTTAAAATCTTACAATCTCTCTCTTTGGCATGAATTAACATTTGGATTGTGTTGTGTTACCACTTCTTCTCAGAGAGGCAGGGGAACCTCTGGAATTCCCTGTCCCAGTGGGCGTGGAGCCAGGATCAGTGAGGATGGGGAGGGAAGTTTAACGAGGAGGGAGAGGAATGTTTGACAGATCAGGGGACTGAGGGTGAGGGGGAACTGGCACCATAATGTCTTATGGTCTCATGGAACAGGTGAAAATGAGGCCTGGGGCAGATCTGCATGGGTCACATTGAGTGGTGGGATAGGACTAATGGGCTGAGTGGCCTCCTGCTCCTATTCTCTTGTGCACTGCTGGAGAAGATTCATTGTTCTTATGGAGGGAGATAGATGTACACAGATTCAGTGAGGCAATAGGCAGACAGGGCTAGCACAAGCAAGAAGGAATGATTGGCCTCTCCCCTCCCTCCCCTCCGTCCCCTTAAACATCCCATCACTGCACAGAGTCACAGTAGACTGAAGGTCGACTCAACTGGTTGTCCAGGAGGTCCAATGTCTCCAGAGCTTCCCGAAGGTCCAGGCAGCCCCTGAAACAATGAAGAATGTGGATGAATGTGGATGTGGACAGTAGAGAGAGCTCCTTATGCCGAAGATTTTGGTTAGATGTCCAATACTCTCCACCATCTTCCTAACTCAAAGAGACATCTTTTCCCAACTGTTGACAAGACATTCTTCTCTACCTCCTCCTTTCAGACTCACCCTTTCCCGTATTGTCACTGACAACAGCAATGCTCCCTGACATTCCCTCCCCCCCATCACGAGAATGATTCCTGGAATGAAAGGGTTAATGTACGAGGAGCATTGGATGGCTCTGGGCCTGTACTCGCTGGAGTTTAGAAGAATGACAGGGGATCTCATTGAAACCTATTGAATATTGAAAGGCCTAGATAGAATGGACGTGGAGATAGAGAGGATGTTTCCTATAGAGGGGGAGTCAGAGTGCACAGCCTCACAAAAGAGGGACGTCCATTTAGAACAGAGATGAGGAGGAATTTATTTATCAAGAAGGTGGTGAATCTATGGAATTCATGCATGAATGGCTGTGGAGGCCAAGTCATTGGGTATATATAAGGTGGAGGTTGATAGCTTTCTGATTTATCAGGGCATCAAAAGTTATAGGGAGAAGGCAGGAAAAATTGGGGTTGAGAGGAATAATAAATCAGTCATGATGGAATAAGAAGCTGACTCAATGGGCTAAATGTATTATGGTCTCATGGTCTCTCCTATTAGAGATGTAACCGACACCCTCTCCCCATCTCAGATGCTCCCCACTCCCTCTCTCAAACACAAAGCACGTTACCTGTCTCCAATTGAGATCTGCTCTGCCCCCTCCCTACGTATTCCATCCTATTTCAACACTAAGACTTGTTGTAGGTGACCTGTTTTGGGGTTGGAGGTCTGTCTGTGTGAGTGAGTGAGTGTGTGAGTGTGAGTGAGTGTGTGTGTGAGTGTGTGTGTGGGTGGGTGGGTGTGTGGGTGTGAGTGAGTGTGTGTGTGTGTGTGTGTGTGTGTGTGTGTTTATGTGTGTTGTGTGTGTGTGTGTGTGCCTGTGTATGTGTGTGTGTGTGTGTGTGTGTGTGTGAGAGAGAGAGAGTGTGTGTGTGTGTGTGAGAGAGTGTGTGTGTTTATGTGTGTGTGTGAGAGAGTGTGTGTATGTGTGTGTGTGTGTGTGTGTGTGTGTGTGAGAGAGTGTGTGTGTGTGTGTGTGAGAGAGAGAGTGTGTGTGTGTGTGTGTGTGTGTGTGTGTGTGTATGTGTGTGTGTGTGTGTGTGTGAGAGAGTGTGTGTGTGTGAGAGAGAGTGTGTGTGTGTGTATGTGTGTGTGTGAGAGAGAGTGTGTGTGTGTGTGTGTGTGTGTGTGTGTGTGTGGGTGGGTGTGTGTGCGAGAGAGAGAGTGTGTGTGTGTGTGTGTGTGTGTGTGGGGGGGTGGGGGGGACAGTGGGGAAGGCTCATTTTGCTGTCGTTCTGTGGGTGTCATTGCTTCTGTTGATCCAGTGGACAAGCTCTGCTGGCAACGGAACATGTAGTGACATTTGTGGGCTGCCCCCAGCATACCCTTGGGTTGAGCTGATCGTCAATGCAAATGATGCATTTCACTCCATCTCTCGATGTACATGTGATATATAAATCTAAATCTGAGTCTGTATATCACAACAAATCTACAGATCTCCCACACTCCAGGGAAAAGGTCCAAAGGGGTTTCACAGGAATTATCCCAGGAATGAGCGGGTTAACAAATGAGGAGCTTTTGATGGCTCTGGGACTGTTCTTGCTGGAGTTTAGAAGAATGGAGAGGGGATCTCATTGAATCCTGTTGAATATTGAAAGGCCTAGATAGAGTGGATGTGTGGAGGATGTTTCTATAGTTGGGGAGTCTAGAACCAGAGAGCACAGCCTCAGAACAGAAGGACTTCCATTAAGAACGGAGATGAGGAGGAATTTTTTTTTGAGCCAGAGGATGGTGAATCTGTGGAATTCATTGTATGAATGGCTGTGGAGGCCGAGTCATTGGGTATATTTAAAGTGGAGGTTGAGAGGTTCTTGTGTAGTCAGGGCAGTAAAGGCTATGGAGAGAAGATAGGAGAATGGGATTGATAATAAATAACAGGAGCATCGCAGTCTGCGCAACGCTATTGCAGTGCAGGGCATAGGAGTTCAGAGTTCAATTCCAGCATCCTCTTTAAGCAAGTTTATATGTTCTTTCCCTTGTGTGCGTGGGTTTCCCCACAGTCCACAAACATACCTATTAGTACATTAATCAGCCATTGTAAATCATCCCATGATGAGGCTTGGGTTAAATTGGTGGGTAGCTGGCCGTGCGACTCAGAGGGCTGGAAAGGCACATTTCGCGCTGTATTTCTAAATAAATCAGCCGTGATAGAGTGGAAGGGCAGACTCGATGGGCCGAATGGCCTGATGCTGCTCCTAAGTCTAATGGTCTCACAGGCCGGCTGATAGATCTGGCTGTGATAAATACATCTGAATCTGAAATCTGATCAACTGTGTGGTCCAGGTTTCCCGTATTTCCCCAGCGAAACAAAGCACAGGAAATCAACTCAGAGGGTTGTACAGCACAGAAACAGACCCATCGGCCCAATTAAACTGTACTGACCAGGTCACCAACCTCAACCAGTCCCATCTGTCTGCATTTGACCCATATCCCTCTCAACTCCCTGCCGTCAGCGAGGAGGTCCAGGAGCTTCAGGACTCTCACCACCAGGTTCAGGGACAGTAATTACCCCTCAACCATCAGGATATTGAACCAGAGGGGATAACTTCACTCACCCCATCATTGAAATATTCCCACAATCTACAAACTCACTTTCAAGGACTCTTCATCTCACGTTCTCCATATTTATTGCTTATTTAGTTAGTATTATTATTTTTGTACTTGCACAGTTCATTGTCTTTTGCACACTGGTTGTTTATCCGTCTTGTTGGGTGCAGTCTTTCATTGATTCTATTGTGTCTCTTGTATTTATCGTGAGTGCCCACAAACAATGAATCTCAGAGTTGTAGGTAGTGACACATATGTACTTTGATAATAAATGTACCTTGAACTTTGTCCAGTGCAAGCCCTTTAGCCATCATGTTATTCCAACCTTTGAAGTGATACTAAAATCAATCTAACCCTTCCCTCATACATCGCCCTCCATTTTTCTATCATCCTTGTGCCTAAGAGTTTCTTAAACACTGCTAATGTATCTGCCTCTGTCACCACCCACTCACCGCTCTGTGTAAAAACTTACCTCTGATATCCCCTCTATATTTTCCACCAAACGCTTTAAAATTATGCCCCCTTGTATTAGCCATTTCTGCCCTGAGAAAAAGTCTCCGACTATCCACTTCGTCTAGGCCTGTTATAATCTTGTACACTCTATCAAATCACCTCCCATTCTCCTTTGCTCCAAAGAGAAAACCCCTAGCTCACTCAACCTATCCTGATAAGACACGCTCTCTAATCCAGGCAGCATCCTGGTAAATCTTCTCTGCACCCTTTCTACAGCTTCCACATCCTGCCAATAAAAAGAGGAGAAAGATGCTCACAAGAATATAAACCTCAGGGTTGTATATGGTGACATATATGTACTTCGTTAATAAATTTACCTTGAACTTTGAAAAGCCCAAAGAGACTTACCG
This sequence comes from Mobula hypostoma, assembly GCF_963921235.1. Lineage (NCBI taxonomy): Eukaryota > Metazoa > Chordata > Chondrichthyes > Myliobatiformes > Myliobatidae > Mobula > Mobula hypostoma. The sequence goes on from NC_086108.1 coordinate 113,087,698, forward strand.
AAGCTCCCGGCATTCCCTGTTCTCCAGGATTCCCGGCTTTGCCCTGCAATTCAGAAGATGATGCAATGTAAGGAATTTGCAGAATAAACTCTGGTTGGACTGTGGAGACCCTCTCCACCCTGAGGTAGTCACAAATCTTAGCAAAGGTGCACACTTACAATGAGTCCAATGTCACCTTGTGCTCCTGGGTCACCTCTCTGCCCCTGCAAGGCAAACAACAATTCAAAGGATCTGCCCTGTGTCCAGCACGTAATGACATTGCAAAGAAGGCCTCTGGAGAGAATCCTGGCAGGCTGCATCACAACCTGGTATGGAAATACCATTGTCCAGGGACGAAAAAGCCTACAAAATGTGGTGGATACAGGCCAGTCCATCATAGGTAACGTCCTCCCCACCACTGAGCTCATCTACAAGGCAAGCTATTGCAGGAAAGCAGGACTCCCACCAGCCAGGCCACGCTCTCTTTTTGCTGCTACTGGGAAGGAGCCACAGGACACACTCCACCAGGTTCAGGAACAGTTATTACCCCTCAACCACCAGGCTCCTGAACCAGCATGGGTAACTTCACTCACCTCAACAATGAACTCATTCCACAACCTTGGACTCACTTTCAAGGACACTTCACCTCATGTGCTCAGTATGATCAATATCATGTATTACTGATTTATTATTATTATTGTTTTTTTTATTTGCTCTGTTTGTCTCCTTTTGCACATCGGTTGTTCGTCTTTGCTTGCATGCAGTTTTTCATTGATGCTATTTTATTTCTTTGTTCTATCGTGGATGCCGACAAAAAATGAATCTCAGGGTTGTACATGGTGACATTGATGCTTCGATAATATACTTACTCTGAACTCTCTGTAGCTCACCACAACAGAACGAGCCTCTGTGCTGATGAACCATGCCCCACAGTGTGGCACGGGCTCTGGAGACAGGCCGACGATCGCTCACCCGACTAGCTCCCAGAGTGAAAAGATTCTCCTCTCACAAGCAGCTAAAGAACTACTACTACTACTGCTACTACGTCGACTCAGGCCTAGGGGGCCGGCATTGGGCATGATGACGGACTCTCCACCTCTCCCTCTCCTCATCATCAGCTGAAGAAGCTAGACCCGAATTCCATATGGTTTAAAAGAACAGGGGAGACCTTACTGAATCATCTCTGATCCTGAGTGGACATGAGAGACTAAATGGGCAGAAGGGCCTGCTTCTGTGCTGTGGTGCTCTGACTTTCTGTGGAGATGTTTCCACCAGTGGGAGAGTCTGGAACAAGCAGGCACAGATACAGGATTAGGGGTAGACGTTTAAAACTGAGGTGTGTAGAAACCTCTCACAGAAGGATAGGAACCAGAGGGTGTGGAGAATGGATCACGGGGTGGTGGGGGGTTAATATATTTATTTAGTGTTAAATAAACACGGAGTAGGCCCTTCCAGCCCTTTGAGCCAGTCTGCACTAACAACCCCACAACTCCTATTAACCCTGACCTAATCAGGGGTCAATTCACAATGACTAATTATCTTACCTCATACGTCTTTGGACTGTGGGAGGAAACTGGAGCACCTGGGGAAAACCTATGCATTCCACAGGGAAGACGTACAGACACACCTTACAGATCCGCGCCGACATTGAATGCCGAATTCGGAAATGCACTGAGAAGGAAGCGCTACCCCTGTGCAACTGTGGGGCCAAGAATGAGGAGGAAGACAGATCGTGAATCGAGGGTGATGGGGGTAATTCCACAGAAGGAGGGATGATGAAATACTGGAAGAATTCAGCATTTCAGGCAGCTTCTATTTCCAGCATCTGCAGAATCTCTTGCGTTTGAGAGGCCGAGGACAGATCGGCCACGGTTACATTGCTGAAGGGCTGAATGCCTTATACCTTCTCCCCATAACTGATATTGTTGTGCCTTTGTCAAACGTTAACAATGTGTTCGTCACTGACTATAAACCTGAATCTGATCTGCACAACAAAACTTGGAGCTTTTGAGCAACATTCCAAAAGACAAAGGAGCAGAATAAGGTCATTCGTCTCATTAAGTCTGCTCTTCCATTCTATGATGGCTGATTTATCACCCCTTTCAACCCCATTCTCCTGCCTTCTTCCCGTAATCTGTGACCCCTGACTAATCAAGAACGTATCAGCCTTCGCTTCAAATATACCGAATGACTTGGCCTCACAGCCATCTGTGACAATGAATTCCACAGACTCACCACCCTCTGGCAAAATAAATTCCTCCTCATCTCTGTTCTAAAGGGACATCTTTGTATTCTAAGGCTGTGCTCTCTTGTCCTAGCCTCTCCCACTATAAGAAAATTAAGTATTATCCCATGCACGTCCACTCTATCTAGCCCTTTTAATATTCAATGAGATCCCCCCTCCATTCTTCTAAACTCTGGTGAGCCATCAAATGCTCCGCATACATTAACCCTTTCATTCTTGGAATTATTTTTGTGAACCTCCTCTGGACCATCCCCAATGCCAGCACTCTTTTTTTTAGATAGAGGCCCAAAACTGTTCACAATACTCCAAGTGCAATCTGACCAGGTTTACCATATTATTTCACTGTTTGTTGCTGCAAAACAACAGATTTTATGACATCCTGAATGTCAGTGATAATAGATCTATTCTGATTCTGAAAGCTTTCCCAAGAGGGGGTTGGGATCTGGATCTCACTGCCTGAGGGGTGGTGAGGACAGAGACCCTCACAACACTGAACCAGTATCTTGACGCTCACTTGAATCACCAGGGCCTAGAAGGGTCCAGACTGAGTGCGGGGGGGGGGGGGTGGGGTGGGATTGGTGTGGATCGGAACTTGGAGGTCATCATAGATATACGTGAAACCATCGCTGTCCTTTCATTTCATCCCCTCCTTCTCTCTCTCAGGGATTCTTGGACAAAACAAGATACTTTCAATAACTTTCATCTACCACAATTGGTTACTCTCAGGGTGGAGGAGCCACACCTCATATTCCATCTGAGTAGCCTCTAGTCTGGCAGCATGAACACCGATTTCTCCAACTTCTGGTATTTCTTTCACCTACCATTTCCCTCTTCTTCAATGCCCAACTCTGGTCTCTTGCTTCTTCTCCTCACCTGCCTATCACCTGACCCTGGTGCCCCTCATCCTTCCCCTTCTCCCATGGTTCAATCGAATTCCTTCTTCTCCAGTCCTTTACTTTTCCCACCTATCATCTCCAAGCTTCTTACTTCAACCCCCTCCCCTACCCACCTGGCTTCACCTATCACCTCCCAGCTTCTTACTTCATCTCCCCTCCCCCATCCACCTGACTTCGCCTATCACCTTCTCACTCATCATTCTTCCCCTCCACCCAACTTCTTCTTCTGGCATCTTCTCACTTCTTTTCCAGTCCTGATGAAGAGTCGTGGCCGGAAATGTTGACTCTTCATTCCTTCCCATAGACGCTGCCTAACCTGCTGAGTTCCTCCAGCATTTTGTGCGTGTTGCTCTGGGTCTCCTGCAAGTGTAGAGTCTCTTGTGTTTATCTTTAATATGGAATCAGAGTTGTGGGCTCCAGTTCTCTGACTCTGAGGACACTCAATCCAAATACTGCTTCAGTGAGCTTCGAATTCCAAGGAATGGATTCCCGAACTCCTCCTTGGTCATGTCACAAAGTAAATAATTACCTTTTTACCTGGAGGTCCTTGATCACCAGGCAATCCATCCAGACCTCGTGGTCCCTGTAAAGTCAAAGGATACCATGTGAATTGTTGCATGCCACACCCCATGGCTTCTGAACATCATGCCCTCCACACTGCCTCCTATGTCCAAAGTAGGATTTGGATTTGTCAGTGTCCTGAACCATTAACCCTGGCACCTCACCGTGTGGAAGTTCCAGCAAGACAAGGGTTAAGATGATATTCTGATGGAGACAGTGAGTAGTGTTGGAGTCGACTGTTTCACTCTTAGATTAGACAGTTTAATTGTCATTTTCTTTCCAGTCTGTGGATGTGTGGCGGAGAGTATATTGACTGGTTGCAACACAGCCTGGTATAGAAACACCAATGCCCTTAAAAGGAAAATCCTACAAAAACTAGTGGATATGGGCCAGACCATCACAGGTGAAGTCCTCCCCTCCATTGAGCACCTCCTCACAGAGCACTGTCACAGGAAAGCACCATTCATCATCAGGGACCTCACCATCCAGGCCATGCTCTCTTCTCGCTGCTGCCACAGGAAAGAGGTACTGGAGCCTTAGGAACCCACACCACCAGGTTCAGGAGCAGTTATTATCCCTCATCAGGCCCTTGAACCAGAGAGAACAACTTTACTCAACTTCACTTGCCCCATCACAGAACTGTTCCCACAATCTACAAACTCACTTCCAAGGACTCTTCTTCTCAGGTTTTTGATATTTATTGCTTATTTATTAATTATTATTTATTTTTTGTTTAGTTTTGTATTTTCACAGTTTGCTGAATTTTGCACATTGGTTGTTCGTCTGTCTTGTTGGGTGTGGTCTTTCATTGATTCTATTGTGTCTCTTGTATTTACTGTGAATGCCCACAAGAAAATATATCTCAAAGTAGTATATGGTGACATATATATACCTTGATAATTAACTTACTTTGAAATTTGAATTTTCAGTTTATCAATTAACTGTCTGCTAGTATTTTAAGTAGTCCTTACAGTTTAATGTACTTCCTAGTGGTCAAAATGGGTATATACAGTTGTTCAATGTGTCCCCTAATGGTTATTCTAGAAAGTCTGGAAGCTTCTCTTGGTGCTGCTTTATTTGAATAAGAGCTTTCTCATTGGTTGACTTTTATCTATGAATTTGAATGGATTTTTTCCTATCTCTTGCATAAAAACAGCTGCTCCATGCTGATTGCCATCTTCCTTTATCTCTCCCTCTTCAATCAGTAGACCTCTATCACTATCCGTTGTCAACTCTTTCTGTCCTATTAGCATTTAATAGAATGACTGTGAAGCATCAAGCTTTGTGCCTCTTTCCTGGCTTCTGAAAGAACCTTGGATTAAAACATCGAAATCCAGTAATAGTAACCCAAGCTGAACACGGGTGGAAGTTGCAACAAGGCAACGGTGAAGATAATGAGCTGATAGAGACAGTGAGATTCAAGATTGACTCATGTCATTTCCAGTACACAAGTGTAAAGGAGAATTAAATAATTGCTATTCTGAATCTGATGCAGAACAAAAAAGAATCGGAATCACGTTTAATATCACCGGCATATGTCATGAAATTTGTTAACTTCACAAGAGCAGTACAATGGAGCACATAATAATAGAGAAAAATAACTGTGAATTACAGTATAAATATGTATATTAAGTAGTTAGGTTAAATTGAAGTAGTGCAAAAAAAGAAATAAAAAAGTAATAAGGTAATGTTCATGGGTTCAATGTCCATTCAGAAATCTGATGGCAGAGGGGTAGAAGCTGTTCCTGAATGGTTGAGAGTGTGACTTCAGGCTCCTGTACCTCCTCCCTGATGGTAGCAATGAGAAGAGGGCGTGTCCTGGGTGATGGGAGTCCCCAATGATGGATACTGCCTTTTTGAGGTATAACTCTTTGAAGATATCCTGGAATCTATGGAGGCTAGTGCCCATGATGGAGCTGGCTGAGTTTACAACTTTCTGCAGCTTAATTCAATCCTGTGCAATAGCCAACCCCACCTTCCCCATCCCACCCCCATTACCAGATGGTGAGGCAGCCTGTCAGAATGCTCTCCATGTGACATGAGTAGAAACTTACAAGTGTTTTTGGTGACATAGCAAATCTCCTCAAACTCCAAATGAAATACAGCCGCTGTCTTGTCTTCTTTGTAACTGCATCGAAATGTTGGGACCAGGTTAGATCCTCAGAGATATTGAGACCCAGGAACTTGAAATTGCTCACTCTCTCCACTTCTGATCCCTCTATGAGGACTGGTGTGTGTCCCCTCGTCTTATCCTTTTTGAAGTCCAAGTCAATTCTTTGGTCTTACTGATGTTGAGTGCCAGCTTGTTGCAGCGACACCACTCAACTAGCTGGTATATTTCACTCCTGTACGCCCTCTCGTCACCATCTGCCAACAGTGGCTGTATCATCAGCAAATTTATAGATGGTATTTGAGCTGTCATGGGTGTAGAGACAGTTCAGCAGTGGGCTAAGCACACATTCCTGAGGTGCGCGAGTGTTGATCGTCAGCAAGGTGGAGATTTTATCTCCAATGCACACAGAAAGTGTCTCCGGTTAGGAAGTCGAGGATCCAGTTGCAGAGGGAGGTTCAGAGGCCCAGATTTTGCAGCTTTTTGATCAGAACTGTAGGAATAATGGTTTTCAACGCTGAGCATAATCATCCTGACATAGGTATTTGTATTGTTCAGATAGTCCAAGGCCGCATGGAGAGACAATGAGATGGCATCTGCTGTAGACCTATTGTGGCGATAGGCAAATTGCAGTGGGCCCAGGTCCTTGCTGAGGCAGGAGTTGATTCTAGCCATAATCAGCCTCTCAAAACACTTCCTGACCATCCATGTGAGTGCTACTGGGTGATTGTCGTTAAAGCAGCTCTCCCTGCTCTTCTCGGGTACTGTTATAACTGTTGTCCTTTTGAAGCAGGTGGGAACTTCCGACTGTAGCAATGAGAGATAAAAATGCCTCTGATCCCCTCCGTCAGCTGGTTGGCACAGGTTTTCAGAGCATTACCAGGTACTCCATCAGAGCTTGTCACCTGTCGAGGGCCTCATATCAGCCTCTGAGACAGGGATCACAGGGTCACTGGGTGCAGCAGGGATCCTCATAGCTGTAGTTTTATTCTCCCTTTCTATGCCGGAAGGTGTTGAGCTCATCTGGTAGCGAAGCACTGCTGCCATTCATACTACTGGGTTCTGCTTTGTAGGAAGTAAAGTCCTGCAAACCCTGCCAGAGTTGACGTGCATCTTACATCACCTCCAAACTCGTAAACGCGAGGAATTCTGCAGATGCTGGAATTTCAAGCAACACACATCAAAGTTGCTGGTGAGCGCAGCAGGCCAGGCAGCATCTCTAGGAAGAGGTACAGTCAATGTTTCGGGCCGAGACCCTTCGTCAGGACTAACTGAAGGAAGAGCTAGTAAGAGATTTCTAGCTCTTCCTTCAGTTAGTCCTGACGAAGGGTCTGAAACGTCGACTGTACCTCTTCCTAGAGATGCTGCCTGGCCTGCTGCGTTCACCAGCAACTTTGATGTGTGTTGCTTTACCTTCAACCTCGCTCGGAATTGTCTCTTCAACTTCTGCGGGTTGTATCTGGTTTGCTTGTACAGACCTGGTCACCAGACCTGAATACCACAGGTCTAGCCCTCAGCAGACTACAGACCTCCTGATTCATCCACAGCTTTTGATTTGGGAACGTACAGCAAGTTTTCGTAGGCACACACTCATCCATGCAGGTTTAATGAAATCAGTGACATCTGTGGCGTACTCATTCAGACTCGCAGATGAATCCTTGGATGCAGTCCAGACCACCGATTCAAAGCACTCACGCGCCTCCCTTGTCCATAGCTTCTTGATCCTCACTACTGGTGCTGTGGTCTTCAGGGAGTAGAAGTACAGCCAGGTGATCAGGCTTTCCAACGTGTGGGTGTGGGATAGCATGGTAAGCCTTCCTACTGGCCCAGTATATTGTTTCTTTGTGTACTACAAGTGATTTGTCAGGAATAATCATTTAATAAGATAAAGAACACAGTAATAATAAAACCACAATAAATATAAATAAGATATCTTATACATGTAGATTAATTGTCTGTCCATAAAGTGACACTAGGCACAGGAGTGTCTGTACATAAGGTGACTGACAGGAAATGGTAAAGTTGTGGTGGTTGGCGGTGTGGAGGGGTGGGTTAGTGGGTGGGGGTGTGGAGGGGTGGGTTAGTGGTTGAGGTGTGGAGGGGTGGGTTAGTGGTTGGAGGTGTGGAGGGGTGGGTTAGTGGTTGGGGTGTGGAGGGTTGGGTTAGTGGGTGGGGGTGTGGAGGGGTGGGTTAGTGGGTGGGGGTGTGGAGGGGTGGGTTAGTGGGTGGGGGTGTGGAGGGGTGGGTTAGTGAGTGGGGGTGTGGAGGGGTTGGGTTAGTGGGTGGGGGTGTGGAGGGTTGGGTTAGTGGGTGGGGGTGTGGAGGGGTGGGTTAATGGTCGGGGTGTGGAGGGGTGAGTTAGTGGTCGGGGGTGTGGAGGGGTGGGTTAGTGGTTGGGGTGTGGAGGGGTGGGTTAGTGGTCGGGGTGTGGAGGGGTGGGTTAGCGGTCGGGGGTGTGGAGGGGTGGGTTAGTGGGTGGGGGTGTGGAGGGGTGGGTTAGTGGTCGGGGGTGTGGAGGGGTGGGTTAGTGGTTGGGGGTGTGGAGGGGTGGGTTAGTGGTCGGGGGTGTGGAGGGGTGGGTTAATGGGTGGAGGTGTTGATCAGCCTCACTGCTTGGGGAAAGGAACTGTGTTTGAGTCTGGTGGTACTACGTAGCCTCCTCTCTGACAGGAGTGGGACAAACAGTCCATGAGCAGTGTGGTGGAGAACCTACACCATGTTACTGGCCCTGTTTCAGCATCCTTCTGTATCTGTGTCCTTGATCTTGGTAGGGTGGTGCTGTTGATGTGTTGACTACCCATTGTAGAGCCTTCTTGTCCATCTCAGTGCAGTTTCCGTACCGTGCAGTGATGCAGCTTGTTAGGATGCTCCCTACAGCACATTATACAGTTACCCAAGCTGAACACACCCTTGAGAACTCAGTTCGTCTCTGCACCTCCTCTTTGTTTCAGACTGCCATCCAAGGTCAGCAGGCAGACAAAGACAAGGATGCAAATGAAGGATTGTAGGCACTCACCAGCAATTGAACAGTTATTGCCAGCAGTTGTACTTCATTAGGAGTTTGAGGAGATTTGATATGTCACCAAACACTCTAGCGGGTTTCTACGGCAGGTACCATGGAGAACATTCTGACTGGTTACGTCACCGCCTGGTACGGGGGGACCACTGCACAGCATCGGAAAGACATGCGGAAAGCTGTAGACTCAGGCAGTCCATCATGGGCACCAGTCTCCCGAGTACTGAGGACATCTTCAAAAGGCAAGGCCTCAAAAAAGCAGCATCCATCATTAAGGCCCCCCACCATCTGAGACATGCTCTCTTCTCATTACTTCCATCAGGAAGGAGGTACAGGAGCCTGAAGGCACACACTCAATGATTCAGGAACAGCTTCCCATCTGCCATCATATTGCTGAATATTCCATGAACCCATGAACAGTACCTCAGTATTTTGCTCTTTTTTTGCACTGTTTACTTATCTATCCGCATATCTGTTTATTCATTCATTTACTTATTTATCTGCTTCATTATCTATTTACATTCTTATTGTAATTTATAGTAATTTTATATATTGCACTGTACTGCTGCCACAAAATCTATTTTACATATTTATACATTTATTATTATTGCACTTTATCTAAATGTGTTTTCCTGTGCTGCATCAGATCTGGAGTAACAATTATTTCATTCTCCTTTACACTTATGTACTGGAAATGACATTAAACAATCTAGAACCTCTTGAAAAGAACAAATTTCACAACATACAGTATGCCAGTGCAAATAAACTGGATTCTGATTATTTTTACTCAATCTAGGGCTTCATTGGTGATTAACACATAGATTTTTATTGGTTATTAACTTCTGAAAAATGTATTGTGATTGGTAGCTACATATACAAATAATGAAATTAGAATGTGCACAACTTTTTGATTGGATCAATATCTGTATAAAAAATGGACAATTCTGAGCTAAAGTTTCAGAGAAGTTTGGTGACGGGGCTGAACTGTTCTCTTTGTGCACAAGTAAATAAGTAAATAAAGTGAGACTGGGAGGAGGTGTAAGTTATCCGAGTGCAGTTAATAGTTCGACAGTCTACGAAAGGGAAGGATGAGAGGGTATCCAAGCAACTTGAGTTCCGTACAGATCAAACAGAGAACAAGCGCACTTGGGAATCCTCGAGATCTGGGAATAGATGGGGCGGACCGGTGAAATGACAGGGGACATTGTGTACTGATAAATACCACTTACCCTTCTCCCTTTCACACCTTGTAGCCCTGGTGGTCCTCGTCGTCCAGGGAGCCCCTAGAAGGCAGATGGAAGAGCTGACATCAGCATGAGGTGAATGTACCAACATCAAGTTTAATACCATTGGGGAGGGGGTACCGGAGCCTAAAGACGCACACTCAATGGTTCAGGAACAGCTCCTTCCTTCAAAGAATGTTCTCCAAAGGTGGTAATGGTAAAAGCAGACAAGATAGTGATGTTTAAGAGGCACTTAGGCAGACACATGAATATGCAGAAAATAGAGAAATATAGAATGTAGAACAGGACGGCAAAGTACAGTCTCTTTAGCCCACCATGTTGTGCCGACCTTTCAACCTGATCAAAGTAACTCTTCACTTTTCTGTCACTCTCCATTTTTCTATCATCCACGTGCCTACCTAAGGGTCACTTAAATGCCCCTGATGTATCTGCCTCTACCACTACTTGCTGGCAGCGTCTTCCACACACCCACCACTCTCTGTGTAAAAAACATGCCTCTGACATCTGCCTAACACTTTCTTCCAATCAGTTTTAAATTATACCCCCTGGTATTAGTCACTTTCTTCCTGGGAATAAATGTCTGGCTGTCCACTCTATCTATGCCTCTTATCATCTTGTACACCTCCATAAAATCACACTTCATCCTTCTTCGCTCCAAAAAGAAAAGCACAAGCTCACTCAACCTATCGTCATAAAACATGCTCTCTAATCCAGGCAACATCCTGTTAAATCTCTGAATCTTCCCATCCTTCCTATAATGACTAGAGCTGAACATAATATGCCAAAGTTGGTCTAACCAGAGTTTTATAGAGCTGCAACATTACCTTCCGGCTCTTGAACTTAATTTCCAGACTAATGAAGGCCAACACACTATACACCTTCCTAACCACCCTGTCGACTTGTGTGGCAACTCTGACAGATCTACGGACGTGGACCCCAAGATCCCTCTGTTCCTCCACACTGCTATGAATCTGGCTATTCACTCTGTATTCTGCCTTGAAATTCAACCTACCAAAGTGTGGTATAATTTTGGAGAATGTGACCACCATTGCTGTAAAATCCTTTACCCAGTTTGGAATGAGCTGTCAACCGTAGGTACACAGCAGAAAACTCAGCTCTACATTACTGCTAAAATCACACCATGGTCACAGCCACGTGTTCCAACTAGCCCAAAGAAGTCAGTGTCTGTGGGGATGAAATGATTGAAGCCAATCTCTACCCATGTGAGATTGGGAACCGAGACCCTGACATACATGGGACAAGAGCAGTCAGGCCTGAGTGGAAGGTCTTTGGGGAACTTTGGCACAGAGAAGGAAATGAGACCCTGGTGCAGATAAGCCATGGGCACATTGAATAGTGGGACAGGCTAGAAGGGCTGAATAGCCTACTTCAGCTCCTGTCTTCATGTGAGCTTGAGGGATATGGACAAAATAATGAGGGGTATAGATAGACAGAATTTAATGCAAACAAGTGTGAGGTGTTGCACTTTCAGAGGACAAACCCGGACAGGACTTACACGTGACTCACTTTGGAAGGCTGAACTTGAAGGCAGAGTACAAGGTTAATGGTAGAATTCTTATCAGAGGAGTTCAGCATAGAGGCCGAAAATTTTGGCCAACTTATATAGTGGCACTGTGCAGGATATTACTTACACAGTGAACGGTAGGGCACAGACGAGTGTGGTGGAACAAAGGGATCTGGGGATACAGGTTCATCGTTCTTGGAAAGTGGTGTCACAAGTAGATAGGGTCATAAATAGAGCTTTTGGCACATTGGCTTTCATAAATCAAAGTATTGAGTACAGGAGTTGAGAGATTATGATGAAGTTGTATAAGACATTGGTGGGGCTTAATTTGGAGTATTGTGTACAGTTCTGGTCACTTACCTACGAGAAATATATCAATAACATTGAGAGAGTATAGAGAAAATTTACAAGGGTGTTGCGGGACTTGAGGACCTGAGTTATAGGAAAAGGCTGAATAGTTTATAAATTTATTCCCTGGAGCATAGAAGAAAGAGGGGAGATTTGATAGATGTATACAAAGTTATGAGGATTATAGATAGAGTAAATGCAAGCAGAATTTTTCTACTGAGGTTGGATGAGACAAGAACTGTAGATCATAGGTTAAGGGTGAAAGGTGAAATATGTAAGGGAACATGAAGGGGAATTTCTTCACTTAGAGGATGGTGAGAGTGTGGAATGAGTTGCCAGTAGAAGTGGTGGAGGCGGGTTTGATTGCAACATTTAAGAGAAGTTTGCATAGGTACACGGATGGGAGGGTATGGAGGGCAGGTCGATGGGACTAGGAGAAATAACGGTTCAGCATGCACTAGATGGGCCAAAGGGTCTGTTCCTGTCATAGTGCTCTATGACTCAATGGGTACAGGGCATCAGGTCAGGAGATGAGTTGCCATTATTTTCAGAAGGTTACTCACTGGTTTTCCTTCTGGCCCCACAGGTCCGGGTGTCCCGGGAGGTCCCATGTAACCCTGCCAAGATAAACGATACAAAGAGAGCAATTAAACAGCTGGCCACCACCCCTGGCAATCTCCCCTGCAGCTGAGGAATGTGTTTGCGCAGCCTGTGCATTGGCTGAACTGTTGAAGACAGGCTCTGATCACCCACTGCTCTGCCAAGAAGCTGAATGTCTCTGGTCCTCTGATACCCTTCTTAGGAAGATATCTGATCTGGCCTCCAACATGATGGGATCAACTTTGATTTTTCCAGTTTCCAGTAATTTTGCCCCCTAACCCTCTGCTACTCTTCCTTTCCATTCCCCATTCTAGTTACTGCAAGTCACTGAACTCCACAGATTCACCATCCCCTGGTGAAAGAAATCCCTCTTCATCTCTGTTCTAAAAGGACGTCTTTCTATTCTAAGGCTCTGCCCCCTTGTCCTAGACTTTCCCACTATAGTAAACATCCTCTTCACATCCACTCACACATTTTGTGTGCGTTACAGTGAAAAACTTTGCAGGTAATTTGTACAGATTGCTCTAAGTTGCTGGATCAGACAGGTGCTGGCTCAATGGGTCAGACAGCATTTGCAGAGGTGAACGAACTGTGGATGTTTAGGATTGAGAGCCTGTTTTAGGAAGTAACCCTACCAGTGGCTGTGCCCCTTGACAATAAGTACTCCTATTTGAGTACTGTTGAGGGGGACAGCTTACCTGGAGGAAGTGACAGTGGCCGTGCCTCCAGTACAGAGTCTGGCCCTGTAGCTCAGAAAGGTAGGGAAAGGAAGAGGAGGGCAGTAGTGATAGGGGACTTGATAGTTAGGGGGTCAGATAGGCGATTCTGTGGACGCAGTCAGGAGACCCAGATGGTAGCTTGCTTCCCTGGTGCCAGGGTCCGGGATGTCTCTGATCGCGTCCAAGATATCCTGAAGTGGAAGGGTGAGGAGCCAGAGGTCGTGGTACATATAGGTACCAATGACATAGGTAGGAAAAGGGGAGAGGTCCTGAAAAGAGAATTGTAATCTCGGGATTACTGCCTGTGCCACGCGACAGTGAGAGTAGGAATGGAATGAGGTGGAGGATAAATGCGTGGCTGAGGGATTGGAGCAGGGGGCAGGGATTCAAGTTTTTGGATCATTGGGACCTCTTTTGGCGCAGGTATGACCTGTACAAAAAGGACGGGTTGCACTTGAATCCTAGGGGGACCAATATCCTGGCGGGGAGATTTGCGAGGGGTACTGAGGAGACTTGAAACTAGAATGGTTGGAGGGTAGGAATCAAACTGAAGAGACTAGGACAGAGGAGGTTAGTTCACAAATAGAGAAAGCTAGTAGACAGTGTGTGAGGGAGGATAGGCAGGGGACAGAGATGTAGGGGAGAAGGAAGAAAAAGATAACAAAGTTGTTTGCTCCATTAGGAATAAACAGAGAGTAAGAGGTGGAGAGTTTCTTAAGTGCATTTATTTTAATGCTAGGAACATTGTAAGAAGGTGGATGAGCTTAGATACCTGGAAATATGATGTTGTAGCTATTAGTGAAACATGGTTGCAGGAGGGGTGTGATTGGCAACTAAATATTCCTGGATTTCGTTGCTTCAGGTGTGATAGAGTCAGAGGGGAGGTGTTGCATTGCTTGTCAGAGAAAATATAACAGCAGTGCTTTGGCAGGATAGATTAGAGGACTCATCTAGGGAGGCTATTTGGGTGGAATTGAGGAATGGGAAAGGTGTAGTGATGCTTAGAGGGGTGTATTATAGACCACCTAATGGGGAGCAAAAATTGGAGGAGCAAATTTGTAAGGAGATAGCAGATATTTGTAGTAGGCACAAGGTTGTGATTGTGGGAGATTTTAATTTTCCACACATTGACTGGGAAGCCAATTCTATAAAAGGGCTGGATGGTTTGGAGTTTGTAAAATGTGTGCAAGATAGTTTTTTTTTGCAGCAATACATAGAGGTACCAACTAGAGAAGGGGCAGTGTTGGATCTCCTGTTAGGGAATGAGATAGGGCAGGTGACAGAGGTATGTGTTGGGGAGCACTTCGGGTCCAGTTATCACAATACCATTAGTTTCAATATAATTATGGAGAAGGATAGGACCGGACCCAGGGTTGAGATTTTTGATTGGAGAAAGGCTAACTTTGAGGAGATGCAAAAGGATATGGAAGGAGTGGATTGGGACAATTTGTTTTATGGGGAAGGATGTAATAGAGAAATAGAGGTCATTTAAAGGTGAAATTTCGAGAGTACAGAATCTTTATGTTCCTATTAGGTTGAAAGGAAAGATTGGAAGTTTGAGAGAGCCATAGTTTTCAAGGGATATTGAAAACTTGGTTCAGCGGCTATATCTGATCTTCAAAAATCCACGCAACAAAGTGAGCTTAAGATGGAGAAAATCGAAGAAACAATTAATGTAATGAAGAAGAAACTCGACTTTCTGACCTTTAAAAACTCTGACTTAGAATCTAGAATGCGACGGCAGAATCTTCGAATGATTGGGGTGCGTGAAGCTGTTGAATCCGATAACCCTATGAAGTATTTTTCTCAACTTTTAAAAGATGCATTTCCTACTGTATTTCCTGACCAACCACCGTATTGGATCGTGTTCACAGAGTTCCATCATATTCGCCTAGGTCAGATAGACCTCGACATGTTATTTTATGGTTTCATTACTTTCAAGACAAGGAGAAACTGTTTCGATTCGTTCGATCTAAGGGTTTCATTGATTTTCTGGATCTTAAATTCCGATTCGTGGAAGATTTCAGTAAACCAATCCGGGATCAACGGGTTCGTTACAGATCTGTGATGTCGGAACTCTACAAGATGGATTTAAGACCTGCGCTTCTTTACCCTGCACGTCTAAGGATTCGTACGCCAGATGGAGCCCTCTGTTTTTTTGACTCTCCATCGGATGCCCAGAGTTATTTGGATCAATTTTCACCATCGACATCTTCATTGTAATTTTTTAACTATCTCCGCTGATCGGAGGCTGTGAATTTGTTGGTTTTAATTTTTTTTTTGCCTTATATGGGCAGAAAAGTTTATTTTTGATTACTTAATATGGTTGCTAAACTTTCTTTTTAACTGCGTCATTTCTTTCTTTTTCCCAGGGGATTCTGGGTGGTTACTTCCTTATTGTCATCTTACGTATTTCCTTTGCGGCCTTAAATTTTGTAGTTTTTTTTAAATCTATTTTGTTTTGTAGGTTTTTATAACTAGTTTAGGTTAATAATCTTATTTCTTTTTTGTTGTTTTGCTTATTCATGGGTCTGGTGTTTATTGCGGTTTTTTTTCATATATTTTCTGGCTTTTATTTTGGTATGTGTTTATTTTAATTGAGTTATCTTCTTTTATTCTTTTACTGTTTTATAATCAGCTGATCTTTTTTATATTTACACTTTTTTTAGGGAGCGTATACCGGAAGTCATGGGGGTAGTTTTAGGGCTTGCTTCTTTTGGGCTGGTCTGCGTTAGACTTAGCTTTCGGGACATGGGGTGGGGGGTGGTGGGAGGGGCTTCACTTTTTAGTTTCTTTCTTCTTGGGCTATATACATTATTGAAGTATGGGTTGCGTTCTTCTTCCCGGTATCTCTTGTATGTTCTGTTCCCTTTCTGGGTTCGTGGGTCGAGCCTATTGTCAATCCTCCTTGTTGTGGGTTGACCTTAGGGTTTATGGAGTCTATTATTAATTTTGTCTCCTGGAATACTAATGGTCTTAATCATCCTATTAAAAGGAAAAAAGTTTTTAAAGTGTTTCAGAGACTTAAAGCACAAATTTTATTTTTACAAGAGACCCATGTGCGGAGGGGGGACAGACTACGTTTTTTTAAATTCTGGAAGGAACAACAGTTTCATTCGAACTCCAATGCTAAGATTCGAGGTGTCTCTATTTTTATAGACTCCTCGGTTACTTTTATACAACATGATATTATTTCTGATCCGAATGGTAGATTTCTATTGGTTAGTGGTTTACTATTTAATAAAAAAGTAGTTTTGGTTAATGTTTATGCTCCTAATATGGATTGCCCGGAATTTTATAAATCATTATTTAATCAGTTTCCGAATTTGAATGAGTTTTCATTGATCTGGGGCGGAGATCTTAATACCTGTTTGTCTCCGGCTTTGGACCGTTCGGCTCCTTTACGGACCTTACCTAATAAATCTGCAACTTTGATTAACTCATTTCTTTCTGATTCTGGGTCGACGGACATTTGGCGCTTTTTGCATCCTCAGGAAAAAGATTTTTCTTTTTTTTCACATGTTCATCATTCCTATTCAAGAATTGATTATTTCTTTATTGATTCTCGTCTTATTCCCTCAGTGATTAAATGTGATTATGATTCTATAACCATTTCGGATCATGCTCCACTTAAGCTTTCTATTAAAATTCTGGCCAATATACAAAATAATAGACAATGGCGTTTTAATTTGCTGTTGCTTCAAGACTCGGGCTTTGTTAACTTTATGAATGAACAGATTGATCTTTTTTTTACAATTAACTATACAGAGGATATTTCTGTTAACATTCTTTGGGATACTTTTAAAGCTTATATTCGTGGTCAGATTATCTCGTATTCTGCTGCTTTGAGGAAGAAGCAGAAGCAGCAGGAGTTGGTACTTGTGGACAAGATTAAGGAAATTGATAAGAAATATGTTATAGCTCCTTCTGAGGAGTTATATAAACAAAGAACTGAACTTCAAATGGAACACAGTTTATTACTCTCGTCCTCGATTGTAAACCAATTAGAGAAAACAAGAAGTGAATTTTATGTACACAGTGACAAAATTGGTAAACTGTTGGCTAATCAATTGAAGTCTAATTATGCTAAATCTCAAATTAATCAGATTTATAACCAAAATGATCGACTAATATTTGATCATGTGGGGATTAATCAAACCTTCTGTGATTTTTACTCTTCCTTATATCAATCAGAGTCTCCTCGAGATTCTAAATATATGAATGATTTTTTAGATAATTTAGACTTCCCTGAGATTTCACAGGATATGGCTTCTATGTTAGATACTCCCATTACCATGGATGAGATTAAGAATGTTATTTTCTCTATGAATTTGGGGAAGGCTCCTGGCCCTGATGGGGTTACCGTAGAATTTTATAAATGTTTTGCTCCTTCATTAATCCCTTGGCTCTGTAGGGTTTTTGAGGCTTCATCGAAACTTGGTAAACTTCCTGAATCTTTTAATAGAGCGTCAATTTCTCTAATATTAAAGAAGGATAAAGATCCTGCTCAATGTACATCTTATAGACCAATATCTTTATTAAATGTTGATTCTAAAGTTTTTTCTAAGTTATTAGCAAATAGATTAGAAAAAGTACTTCCTTCTATTATTTCGGAAGACCAAACGGGTTTTATTAAAGGTCGTTACTCTTTTTATAATATTCGTACACTGTTAAATATCGTCTATACTCCCTCACAAAATGTTCCTGAGTGTGTTATCTCTTTAGATGCCGAGAAAGCTTTTGATAGAGTAGAATGCCTTATTTATTTAAGGTGCTTGAAAGGTTTAATTTCAGCTTGAAATTTATATCCTGGATTAAACTGTTATATCATTCTCCTGTGGCCTCGGTCCGTACTAACTCTTTAAGTTCACCTTTTTTCTCTCTTTTTCGAGGTACTCGACAAGGCTGTCCTCTTAGTCCCTTATTATTTGATATTGCATTAGAACCTCTTGCAATTGCCATTCGGGAATCTCCAAATATTACTGGGATAACTCGGGGCTTAAAGTCCCATAAGTTATCACTCTATGCTGATGATTTACTTTTATATATTTCTAATCCTCAAAAATCCATCCCGGCTGTTTTAGAGTTATTAGCACAATTTGGTCTTTTTTCAGGTTATAAATTAAATCTTAGTAAGAGTGAACTCTTTCCGATTAATAAACAACTTCCCTTATATTATAAATTTCCATTTAAATTGATTAATAATTATTTTTCATATCTTGGGATTAAAATTACTTGTAAATACAAAGATTTATTTAAGACTAACTTTTTACCATTAATAGACCATATTACTCAACTTTCATCTAAATGGCTTCCTTTATATTTAACTTTGATTGGTCGTATTAACGCAGTTAAGATGTTTTTTTTGCCAAAATTTTTATATATATTTCAGGCATTACCAATCTTTGTTCCAAAATCTTTTTTTGACAAAGTTGACTCTAAAATTTCTTCATTTATTTGGCAGAATAAAAACCCGAGATTGGGTAAGATACATTTACAGAAAGCTAAGAGAGATGGAGGCTTAGCATTACCTAACTTTAGATTTTATTATTGGGCAATTAATATTCGACATATGAAATTCTGGTTACTGGACCAGGATATACTATCCATTCCTAAATGGGTAGCATTGGAATTACAATCTGTTCAGGGTTTTACACTTGGTTCTATTTTAGGTTCCTCTCTTCCTTTTGATTGGAAACGCCTTAAACAGGTGTCTAACCCAATAGTTAAATATACCTTGCGTATTTGGTTTCAATTCAGAAAATTTTTTGATCTTAATCAATTTGAGTTAGCGATTCCTATTTTAGGTAACATATTTTTTCCTCCCTCTTTTACGGATCGTGCTTTTCAAATTTGGAAGACTAAGGGTATTTCACGGTTTTTGGATTTATTTTTAGATGGTTCCCTTATGTCTTTTGAACAATTATCTAATAAATATAATTTATCAAGAATACATTTTTTTAGATATTTACAAGTTAGAAATTTCCTAAGTACTATACTTTCTTCCTTTCCAATGCTTCCTCCTACATACATTTTAGATACTATAATCAACCTTAATCCATGTCAGAAAGGTGCATCGGCTATGATTTATAATATTATTATGAAACTTAGGAAAGCTCCATTTGATAAGATTAGGGTAGATTGGGAACAGGAATTGGGGTTTACCATTTCTGTGGATGACTGGGGGCAGATTTTACAATTAGTCAATACTTCCTCTATCTGTGCTAAACATTCCCTAATTCAATTTAAAGTTGTTCATAGAGCACATATGTCCAAAGATAAATTAGCGCGCTTTTATTCTCATATTAATCCTTTTTGTGATAGATGTCCGGGGCAGATAGCCTCTTTAACTCATATGTTTTGGTCTTGCCCTACTTTGGAAACTTTTTGGAGAGACATTTTTAATATTATCTCCAAGGTATTGAATATAGATATCTCTCCTCACCCTATTACTGCTATCTTTGGACTATCTAAGATTTCCAGTAATCTCTCCCCTTCAGCCCGTAGAATGATTGCATTTCTTACTTTAATGGCGAAAAGATGTATCTTACAACATTGGAAAGAGCTTAATGCTCCAACTACCTTTTTTTGGTTTTCTCAGACGATGTTATGCTTGAACTTGGAGAAAATTAGAAGCAATCTTTATGACTCCTCATTTAAATTTGAACAGACTTGGAGATCTTTTATTCAATATTTTCATTTAATGTAATATATACCCTTCTTGTTTTTTTCACTGTTTTTAATGGAGGTCGGGATTGAGGACGTGATTTTAAGTTTAACTCTGTTTGGTTTCAAGTTAGCCCATTGCTTTGCTTTGCTTTTAGTTAGTTGCACGGTGGGTTTTTATTGGGGTTTTTTTTTCTTTTTCTCCTTTGATATATATATAAAATTAGTATACTATTATGTTACCTTGGTATGTTATGTTTAAATTACATTGTTTGTAGTATTTTTTTTGTATTGATATCTTCTGTAATTTTATTATATTCTAACAATGTATTAGTGTCTATATGGCTTACTTTTTTGTATACTTATTTAATAAAAAGATTTAAAAAGAAAACTTGGTTCAGAAAAAGAGAAGGATCTACAATAAATATAGGCAGCTTGGAGTTAATGAGGTGCTTGAGGAATATAAAGAATGTAAAAGGAATCTTAAGAAAAAAAATTAGAAAAGCTAATAGAAGATATGAGGCTGCTTTGGCAAGTAAGGTGAAAATAAATCCAAAGGGTTTCTGCAGTTATATTAATAGCAAAAGAATAGTGAGGGATAAAATTGGTCCCTTAGAGAATCTGTGTGGACGGCTAAAGAGACGGGGGAGATTTTGAACAATTTCTTTTCTTCCATATTCACTAAGGAGAAGGATATTGAATTGTGTAAGGAAAGGGAAACAAGTAGGGTAGTTATGGAAACTATGATGATTAAAGAAGAGGAAGTACTGGCGCTTTTAAGGAATATAAAAGTGGATAAGTCTCCGGGTCCAGACAGGATATTCCCTAGGACCTTGAGGGAAGCTAGTGTGTTAATAGCAGGGGCTCTGACAGAAATATTTCAAATGTCATTAGAAATGGGGATGGTGCCAGAGGATTGGCGTATTGCTCATGTTGTTCCATTGTTTAAAAAAGGTTTTAAGAGTAAACCTAGCAATTATCGGCCTGTGTCTTTGATGTCAGTGGTGGGTAAATTGATTGAAAACATTCTTAGAGATGGTATATATAATTATTTGGATAGACAGGGTCTGATTAGGAACAGTCAACATGGATTTGTGCGTGGAAGGTCATGTTTGACAAATCTTATTGAATTTTTCGATGAGGTTACTAGGAAAGTTGACAAGGGTAAAGCGGTGGATGTTGTCTATATGGACTTCAGTAAGGCCTTTGACAAGGTTCCACACGGAAGGTTAGTTAGGAAAGTTCAATCGTTAGGGATTAATATTGAAGTAGTGAAATGGATTCAGCAGTGGCTGGATGGGAGACGCCAGAGAGTAGTGGTGTTTAACTGTGTGTCATTTTGGAGGACGGTGTCTAGTGGTGTGCCTCAGGGATCTGTACTGGGTCTGATGGTGATTGTCATATATATTAATGATCTGGATGATGGGGTGGTAAATTGGATGAGTAAATATGCAGATGATACTAAGATAGGTGGAGCTGTGGATAATGAAGTAGGTTTTCAAAGCTTGCAGAGAGATTTAGATCACTCAGAAGAATGGGCTGAAAGATGGCAGATGGAGTTTAATGCTGATAAATGTGAGGTGCTACATTTTGGTAGGACTAATCAAAATAGGACATACATGG
The DNA here is from genome assembly GCF_963921235.1 of Mobula hypostoma. NCBI lineage: Eukaryota > Metazoa > Chordata > Chondrichthyes > Myliobatiformes > Myliobatidae > Mobula > Mobula hypostoma. The sequence goes on from NC_086108.1 coordinate 113,109,230, forward strand.
TAAATGGTAGGGCATTGAAGAATGCAGTAGAACAGAGGGATCTAGGAATAATGGTGCATAGTTCCCTAAAGGTGGAATCTCATGTGGATAGGGTGGTCACAGCATTGAGTATAGGAGTTGGGATGTAATGTTGAAATTGTACAAGGTATTGGTAAGGCCAAATTTGGAGTATTGTGTACAGTTCTGGTCACTGAATTATAGGAAAGATGTTAATAAAATTGAGAGAGTACAGAGGAGATTTACTAGAATGTCACCTGGGTTTCATCTCCTAAGTTACAGAGAAAGGTTGAACAAGTTGGGTCTTTATTCTCTGGAGCGTAGAAGGTTGAAGGGGGACTTGATAGAGGTATTTAAAATTATGAGGTGGATAGATAGAGTTGACGTGGATAGGCTTTTTCCATTGAGAGTGGGGGAGATTCAAACAAGAGGACATGAGTTGAGAGTTAAAGGGCAAAAGTTTAGGGATAACATGAGGGGGAACTTCTTTACTCAGAGAGTGGTAGCTGTGGGGAACGAGCTTCCAGCAGAAGTGGTTGAGGTAGGTTCAATGTTGTCATTTAAAGTTAAATTGGATAGATATATGGACAGGAAAGGAATGAAGGGTATACGGGCTGAGTGCAGGTCGGTGGGACTAGGTGAGAGTAAGAGTTCGGCACGGACTAGAAGGGCAGAGGTTATATGGTTATATTGTTACCAGGCTCCAGGGAGAGGGGTGGAGAATGGAATTGCGGAGCTAGCAGAGAGTCTGTGGGCCTCGTGGAGCCCTCTGAGCCACAGTGACGACAGAACATAAGGAGAAACACCAAGTGGTGACCTTGTCAAACCTGTACAGTTGCATGTCTCTGACGTACAGCTTACCATGGCACCCTTCTCCCCGGCTGGGCCCAAAGGACCTGGATCGCCACGATCACCCTGCCGTGGAAGGAAGGGACATGTTAAACACTAGCTGACCAAGTAGGGAGTGGCACCATACCATATTTATTGGCCCCCTGTCAGTCGGGGTCCACCACAGATGTTGCGTCGTAGCTGTTTAACATGCAGGACAGGCCAGTACGATATGGACAGCAAGCTGTTGCCCATGTAGTAGCAGGCCCCACTCTCCATGCAGCTAATGAACTCAAAGGAACGGCAGAGACCAATATAGTGTGGGACCAGTGGTGTCACAAAAGTTGCCTATCAGTGTTGAACTTAATGTAGGACTGCCTTAGGGATTCCAGCTCCAAGTATTTCCTTGGGGTTTACTCCCAAAGCTTTCCCCATGGGTGGGTACAGCTGCAAGGCAGCAGAGGTGTGAGATCAGAGTTTTCCTTCTCGATGATCTGCCAACCACAGCTGATGAGCCCCATCTGCCCAGAGCGACTGGTTTTAAGGTGTCAGTAACTCGCCTTTGCCCCTTGTACTTCTCCCACATTACTAAGGTGCACAAGTTGGTAAGTTAATTGGTCACATGGGTGTGAGCAGGCAGCACGGGCTCGTTGGGCCGGAGGAACTGGTTACTCTGCTGTATTGAACATAGAACATAGAATAGTACAGCACAGTACAGGCCCTTTGGCCCACACATTGTGCCGACCCTCTAACCCTGCCTCCCATATAACCCCCCCACCTTAAATTCCTCCATATCTCTAAATTACAATTATAAAAATAAAATGTCTCAAAATCCCTCTGTTACTCTCCCAGAAGCACTCTTGGCATCTTCCCCCTTTTTTTCCAATCCTGATGAATGTCGAATGCTTGTTCTTTTCCATAGATGCTGCCTGACCTGCTGAGTTCCTCCAGCATTCTGCGTGCATTGCTCTGAGTTTCCAGCTCTGCAGAATACTGAGGCTGTGTTCATGGGTTCATTATTGTCCATTCAGAAATCTAATGGCAGAGTGACAAAGCTGTTACTGAAACATTGAGTGTGTGTCTTCAGACTTCTCTAACTCCTCCTTGATGGTAGCAATGAGAAGAGGGCGTGTCCTGGATGCGAAGGGTCCTTAGTGTTGGATGCCTTCTGCCTGGGGCACCTCTTTTTAAAGGTGTCCTGGAAGGTGGGGAGGTTTGTGAAGTGGCTGAGTCTGTAGCTTTTTCTGATCCTGTGCATTGGAACTTCCATACCAGACGGTGATGCAACCAGTCCGAATGATCTTCTGTAGAAATTCGCTAGACCTTTGGTATTTCACCATGAGTTCTGGGGATATTTCTTCATCAGTGGCATGTTGTGCTCATCACCCAGGATGTACCCTCTTCCCATTGCTGCCATCAAGGAGAAGGTACAGGAGCTTGAAGACATATACACAACATTACAGGAACAGCTTCTTCCTCTCCGGCGTCAGATTTCTGAATGGACAACGAACTGATGTACAGTATCTTGCTATTTTGCTCTCCTTTTGCATTACTTAATTTTAAAAATATATTTCTTTCTGCAACTTACAGTAATTTTTTAAGTGTTGCACTGTACTGCTGCCACAAAACCACAGATTTCATGACATACGTCAGTGATTCTGGCAGTCTTCACCATAATATGAAAAGTTTACCTTTTCACCGAGAATCCCACGGGGCCCCCGTGGTCCTGGCAAACCAGCAGGACCCTGTGAACAGACAGAAAAATCAGTAAATTAAGATTACAGTGTTTATGGGGAGAAATTAAACGTAGAACATCAAACTGTACAGCCCTTCAGCCTGCAATGTTGTGCTAACCCTTTAACCTACTCTAAGGTCAATCTAACCCTTCCCTCCTACATAGTCCTCCATTGTTCTATCATCCTTGTGCCTTTCTAAGAGTACCTTCAAGACCCCTAACATATATGCCTCTACCATCGCCCCTGGCAACGCATTCCATGCAACCACAACTCTCTGTGTAAAAAAATCTACCTCTAACACCCCCTTATACTTACATCCAATCTCTTTAAAATTATGTCCCCTTGTATTACCCATTTCCACACAGGGAAAAGTTCTCTGGTTGTCTACTCTATCTAGTATATCATCTTGCACATCTTCATCAATCACCTCTCATCCTCCTTCACTCTGCAGAGAAAAGCCTCACCTCACTCAGCCTTTTCACATAAGACATGCTCTCTAATCCAGGCAGCATCCTGGTGAATCTCCTCTGCACCCTCTCTAATCCAGGCAGCATCCTGGTGAATCTCCTCTGCACCCTCTCTAATCCAGGCAGCATCCTGGTGAATCTCCTCTGCATCCTCTCTAATCCAGGCAGCATCCTGGTAAATCTCCTCTGCACCCTCTCTAATCCAGGCAGCATCCTGGTACATCTCCTCTGCACCCTCTCTAATCCAGGCAGCATCCTGGTAAATCTCCTCTGCACCCTCTCTAATCCAGGCAGCATCCTGGTACATCTCCTCTGCACCCTCTCTAATCCAGGCATCATCCTGGTGAATCTCCTCTGCACCCTCTCTAATTCAGGCAGCATCCTGGTAAATCTCCTCTGCACCCTCTCTAATCCAGGCAGCATCCTGGTACACCTCCTCTGCATCCTCTCTAATCCAGGCAGCATCCTGGTGAATCTCCTCTGCACCCTCTCTAATCCAGGCAGCATCCTGGTACATCTCCTCTGCACCCTCTCTAATCCAGGCAGCATCCTGGTACATCTCCTAGCACCCTCTCTAATCCAGGCAGCATCCTGGTGAATCTCCTCTGCATGCTCTCTAATCCAGGCAGCATCCTGGTACATCTCCTCTGCACCCTCTCTAATCCAGGCAGCATCCTGGTACATCTCCTCTGCACCCTCTCTAATCCAGGCAGCATCCTGGTGGATCTCCTCTGCACCCTCTCTAATCCAGGCAGCATTTTGGTAAATCTCCTCTGCACCCTCTCTAATCCAGGCAGCATCTTGGTGAATCTCCTCTGCACCCTCTCTAATCCAGGCAGCATCTTGGTGAATCTCCCCTGCACCCTCTCTAATCCAGGCATCATCCTGGTACACCTCCTCTGCATCCTCTCTAATCCAGGCAGCATCCTGGTGAATCTCCTCTGCACCCTCTCTAATCCAGGCAGCATCCTGGTACATCTCCTCTGCACCCTCTCTAATCCAGGCAGCATCCTGGTGAATCTCCTCTGCACCCCCTCTAAAGCTTCCACATCCTTCCTACAGTGAGGTGACCAGAACTGAATAGAGCTGACAGGAGGAGCTTGTTTCGATTCTGATTGAGATGGTGCCGGACTTCACCTTAACACCACGCATTTACCTCAGCCCCCGTTAAATCAAGTGAGGATCTCCTGTGCTCTGTGCAGGTGGAGGTGGAGGTGTCCAGGAACGTTAACTGTGCCTCAGTGTTGCAGTACTGCCCCCCACCTGAGTAACCCTGGCACCATCTCCCTACCAGGCATGGTCTCTCCACACTTTCCCACCTTCTCTGAAACTCATCACCCTCGCGTCTTCCTCCTGTCCCAGTTCTGATGAAGGGTTGTTGACCTGAATGTTAACTGTTTCTCTTTCCCAAAGCTGTCATGACACAGAAGGAGGCTGTTTGGCCCATCAAGTCCCTACCAGCTCACAGAGCCATCCCACACCACCCACTATTTCTGGGACCTCTTTCCTCTCAACTCCCTGACAATTCCTACTCATTCTCCTACTTACAAAAGTAACAATTTAAGATGGTGTATTAACTCACTGACCTGCAGACTTCGGATGTGGGAGGAAATCCATGTGGCCATAGAGAGAATGTGCAAACTCACACACAAACTCACAAAATTATCAGAAGCCGGGAAGCAGTGACTGGATGATTTTCCAACCACAGAATGGTTGTAAGGCAGGAGGAGGCCATTCAGCCCATTACATCTGTTTCAGTTCTCAGTCAACTATCTAATTCCAAATGCCAGAACGTTCTCCTAATGCTAAACTTACACCTGCCAATTTTTCTCCTGTATATATTTATTCCAAATGCAAAACCCTGCTGGAATTCTCTGAGTGGTCTGGTAGTCCCTGAGGGGGAAACTTCTTCTCTGAGTGTGGTGAGAGTGTGGAATGAGCGGCTGGTGGAAGTGATGGAGGCGGGTTTGATTGCAATGCTAAAGAGAAGTTTGGATAGGTACATGGATGGGAGGGGTACAGAAGGCTTTGGCCCATGTGACTTCCTCATCAGGAGACCACAGTCAGTGCAGATCAGTAACATCTCCTCCTCACTGACAGTCAACACTGGTACACCTCAAGGACGTGTGCTTAGTCCACCACTCTACTTTCACTACACCGATGACCGTGTGCCTAGACACAGCTCAAGCATCATCTATAAACTGGCCGATGAGACATCGAGGAGGTGTACTGGAGTGAGATCAATCAGCTGGTTGAGTGGTGTTGCAACAACCACCTTATACTCAGCGTCAGTAAGAACAAGGAATTGATTGTGGACTTCAGGAAGAGGAAGTCGAGGGAGCACACACCAGTCCTCATCGAGCGATCAGCAGTGGAAAGGGTGAGCAGTTTTTAAATTCCTGGGTGTCAACAGCTCTGAAGATCTACTCTGGGCCAAACATATTGATGCAATCACTATAAAGCACCAAAGATAGGCATCAACTACAGATTGGTGACCTAAATGGGGAGCAAATTCAGAGAACAGAGATGCATAGGGACTTGGAAATCCTCATGCAGAATTCCCTGAAGGTTAATTTGCAGGCCAAGTCAGTGGTGAGGAAGGCAAATGCAATGTTAGCATTCACTTTGAGAGTACGAGAATATAACAGCAAGGATGTAATGCTGAGGCTTTATAAGGCACTGGTCAGACTAAATTTGGAGTATTGTGAGCAGTTTGGGGTTCCATATCTGTAAGAGAATGTGCTGGCATTGGAGAGGGTCCAGAGGAGATCCATGAGAATAATAACAGGAATGAAAGGGTTAACGTATGAGGAGTGTTTGATAGCTCTAGGACTGCACTCGTTGGAGTTTAGAAGAAAGAGAGGGGGATCTCATTGAAATCTGTTGAATGGCTTCTTCCCTGAGGCTGTGACCCTGCTGAACCTCTCATTACAGCGCTAAGCAGTATTGCATCCATATTGTACTGTCCCAGTACTTTTTATATTTGTGTGCTGTAGCACTTTTTTTAATTCGCAGTTATTTTGTAAGTAACACTATTCTTTGTATTTCTGGTCAGATGCTAAATGCATTTCATTGGCTTTGAATCTGTACTCGGCACAATGATAATAAAGTTGAATCTAATCTAATCTAATATTGTAAGGCCGAGAAAGAATGGAGGAGGAGAGGCTGTTTCCTATAGTGAGGGAGTCTAGAACCAGAGGACACATCCTCAGAATAGAGGGATGCCCCTTCAGAACAGAGATGAGGAGGAATTTCTTTCACAAGAGGGTGGTGAATCTGTGGAATCCATTGCCACATTTGGCTGTGGAGACTAAATTATGGGGTATCTTTAAAGTGGAATTTGATATATTCTTGACAATTTGCATTTCAAAAAGGTTTTAGAACATAGAAGAGTACAGCACAGAAACAGGCCCTTTGGCCCACAATGTTGTGCCGCACCAATTAAATTAGTAATCAAATGGCCAACTAACTTAATCACTTCTGCCTACACAATGTCCATATCCTTCCATTTTCCTCACATTCTATCTAAATGCCTATCTAAATGTCTCTTGAAAGTTTCTAATGTATCACCACCCCAGGCAGCATATTCTAGGCACCCACCAGCTCCGTGTAAAAAAAACTTACCCATTACATCTCCTTTGAAATTACCCCCTATCACCTGAAATGCATCTCCTCTGGAATTAGACATTTCAACCCTGGGAAAAAGATATTGTCTGTCCACTCTATCTATGCCTCTCATAATCTTATAAACCTCCCCTCACCCTCTGCCACTCCAGAGAAAACAACCCGGGTTTGTCCAACCTCTCATTACAGCTCATGCCCTCTAATCCAGGCAGCATTCTGGTAAACTTCTTTTACACCCTCTCCAAATCCTTGACATCCTCCCTGTAGTGGGGAGATCAGAACTGTATGCAATAGTCCAGATGCGGCCTCACTAGAGTTTTAAGGAAACTCTTTGACAAGATTGCCTGCCCCCCATTCTTTTTCCCAGCAACTGTTCAGTTTACAAAGTTCGAAGCTTAAACTTAAGTCAAAATCTAAATGCGCTCTCCCCACCGAAATTTCACAGACTGACACTGAGCAGGAAAAAATTCTAAACCTACCAGCTCTCCAATCTTGCCAATGTTTCCCAGATCTCCTTGCTCCCCCTTTGGGAAAGAACAATGACACAAAGCATTTTTACCATTAGCACCATCATTTTTGCGAGGAGAGACGGGTTAAAGACTGCTGAAGGAACTTAACGGGTTGGTGGGAAGGCACCTCAGAATAGAGGGACATCCATTTAGAACAGAGATGAGGGGAAGTTTCTTTATCCAGAAGGTGGTGAACCCTTGGAATTCATTGCCAGCTGTGGAGGCCAAGCTATTGGGTATAATTAAAGTGGAGATAGACCGGGTTTTGATTAGTCAGGGCATCAGAAGTTATGGGGAGAAGGCAGGAGAATGGGGTTGTGAGGGAAAATAAATCAGCCATGATAGAATGGCAGAGCAGACTCAATGGGCCGAATAGCCTAATTCTGCTCCTACATCTTATGTGCTGTGGGAAGTGACACAGAAAGGGCAAAATGGATCGGCCATGTCACATTGAATGGTGGGATTGGACTGAGGGGCCCAGTGGCTTACTCCTGTTTTCCTATTTCCTATTTTCTTTTTTATTACCTTCATGCCTTCCAGTCCGAGCTCTCCAGGGTATCCTTTCCGGCCTGGTCTCCCCTAAAACATAGAGTTCAGTGTTTAGTGTAGTTACCATGATTGCTTCACACAATCATATAAGATTCACTCGACATGGATATTAGGTCTAACGATCAGTACTGGCTCCACAGGGGATTCAATTTAGATCCAACGCTCATAGAATGCTGTCAGCAGGCCAGACAGGGGAGGGGAATAAACAACTGACGTTTCCGATCCTTCAACAGGACTGGAGAGGAAGGGGCAAGAAGCCAGAATAGGCAGTTGGTGTGGTGGGAAGGAGTACAAGCTGGCAGGTGATTGGTGAGACCAGGTGAGGGGGAAGGTCACGGGTGGGTTAAGGGGATGAAGTGAGAAGCTGGGAGCTGATAGGTGGAAGGGCTAAAGAAGAACGAATCTGATAGGAGGGGAGAGAGGGTGGGGACTGAGGGAGCAGATGAGCAGGTGAGGAGAAGGGAAGTGGTGAGAGAGAAACCAGAATGGAGAATGGAAAAAGAGAGAAGGAAGAGAGGAAAAATTACCGGAATTAGGAGAAGCAGATGTTCTTGCATCATGTTGGAGGCTGCTCAGCTGGAACATGAGATGTTGCTCCTCCAGCCTGAGTGTGGCCTCATCATGGCAGAAGAAGAGGCCATGGACTAACATGTCAGAATGGGAATGGGAAGACAAATTGAAATGGGTGGCCATTGGGAGGTGCTGCCTTTTGCAGTGGAGAGAGCGAAGGTGTTCGACAAAACGATTCCCCAATCTACGTCAAGTCTCACTGATGTAGAGGAGGCCGGACTGGGAGAACCGAATACAATAAATGAGACCGACAGACTCACAGGTGAAGTGTCACCTCACCTGGAAGGACGGGTTGGGTCCTTGAATCGAGCTGAGGGAGCAGGTGAATGGGCAGGTTTTGCACTTAGAGCACTTGCAGGTTAAGGGTTAAGTACCAGGAAGAAGATCAGTGGACAGGGGAGTCATGCAGAAAGTGATCGCTGTGGAAAGCAGAGAGTGAGACGTGCCTGGTATTGGCATCCTGTTGGAGATGGTGGAAGTTGTGGAAAATGATATGCTCGTCGAGAGGCTCGTGAAATGATAGATGAGGTCAAGGAGAACCCCATCACTGGTATGACGGTAAGAAGGTTGGATGAGGGAGGCTGTTTGGGAAGTGGAGGAGATGCAGGTGAGGGCAGTATCGATAACAGAAGGGGAAAAACAACTCAGATGCTCTGGAATGGAATGCCTCATCTGCAAACAGATGCAGCAGAGACAGAGGAACTGAGAGAAGAGAATAGAGACGCTGGAGCAGCACATGACCAGTCGGAGGAGCTCAGTAGGTCAAACAGCAGTTCTCCACATCCTGAACCAAACAGAGGGTGGTGAATTCATTGCCACAGTCAGCCATGGAGGCCAAGTCATTGAGTATATTTAAGGCAGAGATTGATGGATTCTTGTCGGGGCATGAAGGGATATAGGAAGAAGGCAGGAGATTGGGGCTGAGAGGGAAAATGGATCAGCCATGATGAAATGGTGGAGCAGACTCAATGGGCCAAATGGCCTAATTCTGCTCCTATATTGTCTGCTCTTATGGTCTAATCCACTGACGATCTGAACTGTAACATAGATCTGACTGAGTCACCAAAGAAGTCGACTCAGGACATCCCAACCCCGATGTCTTTATTTATCTATCTATCAACTTACTTACTTACTTACTTACATAGAATAAGTCCTTCCAGCCCTTTGAGCCACACCACCCAGCAACCCCCGACTTAACCCTGGTCTAATTCTGTGTCCTAGACAAACAGTGTTGCATCATTTGGTATCTACACACAATTCTGAAACACAAGCACAACTGTCAGGTTGAAGACTTACAAGTGACCCTTGGCTCCCTGGTGACCCCTGTGGCCCTTCAGCTCCCTGTTGAACAAGGACAAATGGGTTAAATGTTGTTGTGTCAGTCTTGACAGACACCTAGAAACGAGTGGACAGAGTCACTGCCCCATAGCTCCAGGGACCTTGGTTCGATCCCCACCTCTGGCGCTGTCTGTGTGGAGTTTGCATGTTCTCGTTGTGACCACATGGGTGTCCCACAGGTGCTCCGGTTCCCTCCCACATCCGAGAGAAGTGTTAATTGGCTACTGTAAATCATCCCCGGTGTGTGGGTGAGGGGTGGAACCTGGGGGGAGTTGATGAATATGGGGAGATTGAAATGGGATCAGTGTAGGATTGGTGTCAATGGGTGATTGATGGTCAGAACAGAGGGCCCGTTTTCCTGCTCTGTCTGCAACTCCACAAACTCTGGAAAGAGAGCAAAGGAGGCTGATGAGAATGCTGCCCGGAATCGAGGGCCGGCCTGAGTTACAGAGACAGGTTGCACACACAGTTGGGGAATGAAGAACCAGAGGGCGCAGGTTTAAGGTGAGAACTAAAGGGAACCTGAGGGACAAAGTTTTCACCCAGGGACATTTAAGAACATTTAAGAGACATTTAGGGACATTTTAGAGACTCTTCGATAGGCACATGGATGAAAGAAAGATGGAGGGCTATAGTGGAAGGAAGGGTTGGACTGATCTTGGAGTGGGTTAAAAGGTCAGCACAACATTGTGGGCTGAAGGGCCTGTACTGTGCTGTGACATTCTATGTTGTATGTATAAGGTACATTAATAACATTTAAAAGACACTTGGACAGATAGCCTTGACAGTTCCCTCTTACCTTCCTGTACAAATTCATGAGGCATTGCTTTCTTTTTTGAGGGCAGTACAGTGGTGTAGCAATTAGCATAACACGTTACAGTACCAGCGACATGAATTCATGAACGTTGAAGTGACTGTGTGGGTTTCCTCCCAAATTCCAAAGATGTATAAGCACGGATTAGTGAGTTGTGGGCCTGATATGTTGGCACCAGAAGCATGGAGACACTTGCGGGCGGCCCTCAGCACATCCTTGGACTGTGTTGGTTGTTAACAGAATTGATGTATTTCACTGTGTGCTTGGATATTTCAACGTTCATGTGACAACTAATCTTACCTCTTGGCCCTTGGGTCCACGAAGGCCTGGCAGTCCTCTGTCACCAGGTTCACCCTAGATGGCCAGACAGGAGGAATGTAATTAAAGGCTTATAAAGACATGAAAAGTATGCTACATGTTAGAGTGGATTTCTTTTTGGGTAGATGATTTGTTTACACTTAAATGACTTTGGCCACCAGACTTCTATTTTAACTGTTTGACAAAGGACTGTGGATTGGTCCACCACAATGGGCTTCCTGAAAGGTGTAAATACCAGATGCTTCTGGTGCCTGATGCCGTAGTTTCGAAGACAGTATTATCTATACTTTATAAATATTAATTGGCTTCTATGTTAGCACGTAAAATTCCAAATAAGTGTATTGTGGATTGAACTAAAGGCTGTGGATACCAACCCAGACAGGTTGGCGTCAGAAGGAAAGGATGAAATCTTAAGGTGTGATGTTTGTGTGTGACTTCAAAAGGAAGCATTGTCTACGCATTGTCTGTAACTTTTTAAAGTAGTGATTGCCTTTGTGTTTAGCATATAAATATTGAGCCCACATTTAGCTAGCAGAACTTTCTGCGGAAAGCGTCTCCGTCCGTAAGATGCCTACTGTACCTTGTTGTGTCGAATAAAGAAGCTGCTTTGTATCTACCAGTGACTCTGTCTCTCCGGTAATTTCATCCACCCCACAACATTACATACACACAAGATCCATGCAAAATCAAGGATCAAGCATCAACTTTATCCGCCATATACATTTACACGATTAGGAATTTGCTGTGATGTGTTGGTCAGGGTGTGACATGCTTCAAAAAACGATATTTAATAATTATAAAGAATGAAAGTTAAATAAAAAAATAAAACTAGAGGTTAACGAATGGAATGGGAATAAGATGTGCATATATACCAGCATCAATGTTCCCTCTAATTTTTGGCAGTGTGCGCCAGAATCTTACGTTGTGCAAATTTTTTTCCTGTGACTAAAGTATGTGCATTGAATGCACACATGGCACAGTTTATGTAGGTTTACAAAATATTTGACATAAAACTGCACAGAATAACAACAAAATAACATACATATTTAAGTCACTCAGTTATTTTTTCTCTCTCCTGTCTTTGGCATTTACCCATTCTTTGTAAACAATTGATAGCTTTTGATTCTCATTAACATATCCAAATGACATTCACCTCAATGGTTTGTCAGCTTGTTTTTGAGTTGATTCATCAGGCTAAAACCTCACTCACAGTCCGCACGAGACGCAAGAAAGGTTCCCCCAATGTCCATCAACTGTGCAAGGTCGCAAAACTGTTCATTTTGAAGTACAAATGCCACCATTTGAGCAAAGTTTGAAATCAGTTTGGATTTAATTTTTTCTTGCACGGAAAATTTGAAATCATTAAACTGTCTAACTATTACAGTATTTTCAGCTAGAAAATCATGATATTTTAGGCATAAGGCATTAACTTGTTCATCGCCAAATGTGAAGTCACAATCTGAAATTGCGGAGAAATCAAAAGCTGACCTTTCTTGTCCCTCATCTTCAGGAAACCTTTCTTCAAATGAACACAAAGACTATTTATAAAAGTCAACAGCGAACTTGTATCTACTGTGACGTTTTCTTCACGTTGTTGGCTTATCAAAACTTTAACTTTGTCACTCCACGAAACATTGTCTCCCAGGTACTGCTTTCTTATCTTGTTAATTTTGCCTCGTGCAAAATGAAGTGAATCAATCGGTGTCAGGCCACTCTTTTGCAGAATCTTGCACAGTGCAGCCAGTTCATCGAAAACATCACTTAAAACCTGTAAAGCTACTTTGTATGTGATGTTTAACAATTTCTTGTGATAGTATTTAGCCACAGGGTCATTTGACTAATCTTTTTCAATAAAAGCTTAGTAAGCTATCTACAGGATTTGAAACAGATCTTTGTAAACTTTACGATATGAACACTGTCCGCCAAAGATGGCTGCCGCCGTGATGTAGCTGTACAAACCGGAACAAGAAAGGTGAGGTGTCGTAAATTAGTGACATGCATTGTGGTATTTCAAAAACCGACTAACTAGTTAACAGAATCATTTAGCTAAAAGGTTATTTTTAATAAGTATAATTATTAATTACTACAGTATTTTAGGTAACTAACCTTTTGTGCGCACATTAATTTTCTTTGTGCGCTAGTTGGGAAACGTATGTGCGTGCACACACGCGCACAGTTTAGAGGGAACATAGACCAGCATGTACATATTTACAATGTAAACAGCTTTGTAAAAAGTGGTTTAAAGTGTTTGCAGTGCAGTGTGCTGACTGGGGTAATAGAGGGGGTGGGGGGGCTAACTAGAATGGTTGTTCAGATTAACTGCCTGGGGGAAAAAAACTTTTAAGATGGCGTAAAGTTTTTGTTTTAATTTTGCTTTTTCGAGCTGTACTACCCCAGCAACCCCAAGACTCCGATTAGCCCTAACCTAATCATGGGACAATTTACAATGACCAATTAACATAACCGGTGTACATTTGGATTGTGGGGGGAAACTGGGGCATCCAGAAAAAAACAGAGGCTCCTTACACTGGGATTGAACTCTGAACTGCAATGCCCTGAGCTGTAATAGCATCAGACTATTATTTAAATGGGGAAAGAATTCAAAGTTCTGAGATGCAACAGGACTTGGGAGTCCTCGTACAGGATACCCTTAAGGTTAACCTCCAGGCTGGGTTGGTGGTGAAGAAGGCGAATGCAATGTTGGCGTTCATTTCTAGAGGAATAGAGTATAGGAGCAGGGATGTGATGTTGAGGCTCTATAAGGCACTGGTGAGACCTGACTTGGAGTACTGTGGGCAGTTTTGGTCTCCTTATTTAAGAAAGGATGTGCTGACGTTGGAGAGGGTACAGAGAAGATTCACTAGAATGATTCTGGGAATGAGGGGGTTAACATATGAGGAACGTTTGTCCGCTCTTGGACTGTATTCCTTGGAGTTTAGAAGAATGAGGGGAGACCTCATAGAAACACTTCAAATGTTGAAAGGCATGGACAGAGTGAATGTGGCAAAGTTGTTTCCCATGATGGGGGAATCTAGTACGAGAGGGCATGACTTAAGGATTGAAGGGTGCCCATTCAGAACAGAAATGTGAAGAAATTTTTTTAGCAAGAGGGTGGTGAATCTATGGAATTTGTTGCCACGGGCAGCAGTGGAGGCCAAGTCATTGGGTGTATTTAAGGCAGAGATTGATAGGAATCTGAGTAGCCAGGGCATCAAAGGTTATGGTGAGAAGGTGGGGGAGTGGGACTAAATGGGAGAATGGATCAGTTCATGATAAAATGGCGGAGCAGACTTGATGGGCCGAATGGCCGACTTCTGCTCCTTTGCCTTATGGTCTTATCACACTAACCTCCACAGTACTGTAGCACCCATTCTCTTCCCCTTCACCCCTCCTTAGTAAGTACCATACCATCCATCACAGCCCAACCAAGACAGCTGTGGAGGTCAAGTCGTTAGATTTATTTAAGGCAGAGATTGATAGGTTCTTGATTGACCACAGCATTAAAGGTTATGGGGAGAAGGCAGGGGAGTGGGGTTGAGGAGGGGAAAAAAGGATCCGCCATGATTGAATGGTGGATCAGACTTGATGGGCCAAATGGCTTAATTCTGTTCCTATGTCTTATGGTCTTATGGTCTAAGTAGTTCTGCCTTATGTTCACCTTTCAGCCTTAACCCATGACCTTTAGTTCTAGTCTCACCCAACCTCAGTAGAAAAAGCCTGCTTGAATTTACCCTATCTATGTCCCTCATGATTTTGTAAACTTTCTCTCTACTCTTTCAATCTTGTTGGTATTTTTCCTGTAGGTAGGGTAGGATGCATCCAATAAATGGCAGGGCATTTAAGGAATTTTATTGAATCAAGTAACTGTGGGAAAGGGTGATGAAAAAGCCAAATGGAACACTTGGCACATAGGTCGGGGCATAGAGTATAAAAATTTAATGCATTATGTTGTTACTTTACAGCAGAATACTTAGATTACACTTTGGAGTACCGTGTGCTATTCTGGTCATCCCACCACAGGATTGTGCTGGAGACAGCGCAGAGGAGATTCACCAGGATGTTGCTGGGATTGGAGGACTTTAATCATTGGTAGAAACATCTTCTCTACGTCCACTCTAACTAGGCCTTTCAATATTCAATAAGTTTCAGTGAGATCCTCCCTCATTCTTCTAAACTCCACTGAGTAAAGGTCTAGAGCCAAAGGCTCCTCATATGTAAACCATTCCATTCCTGAGGTCATTCTTGTGAACCTCCTCTGGACTCTCTCCAATGCCAGCACATCTTTTCTTTGATAAGGGGCTCAAAACTGCTCACAAAACTCCAAGTGCAGTCCGGCCAATGGAATATAAAGCTTCAGCATTACAAACCTGCTGTTATATTCTAGTCCTCTTGAAATGAATGCTAACGTTACATTTGCCTTCCTACCACAGACTCAGCCTTCAAGTTAACCTTTGGGGAATCCTGCATGAGGAATCCCAAGTCTCTTCGCACCTCTGAGTTTTGAATTTTCTCCACATTTAGAAAATAGTCCACACTCTGAAACATTCCTTCTGCCAAAGAGCATGACCATACACTTCCCTACATTATATTCAATCTGCCACTAATTTGACCATTCTCCAATCTGTCTTCCTGCAGACACCCTGCTTCCTTGACACCACCTGCCCCTCCACCTATCTTCATATCGTCTGCAAACCTGGCCACAAAGCCGTCACTTCCATCATTGAAACATCATGTGAAAAGAATCGATCCCAGCACCAACCCCTATGGAACACCACTAGCCATCAGCAGCCAAGAGAAAAGACTCCCTTTATTCCCATCCTTTGCCTCCTGCCAGTCAGCCAATGCTCTTTCTATCTTTCCTGTAATACCATAGGCTCTTGTTTAAACACAGGCTGTGGGTGGTATCTGGAACTTGCTGGCGGGATCAGTTACAGTCACTATGTTTAAGAGACATTAAGACGGACACTTACATGGCAAAGCATAAGAAGATGTCGACAATGTAGACATGTTGGATTAGTGCAGATGGCCAGAGACATTGACATGGACGTGGTGGGTGGAACTGCAACTAACATATTGCTTTGCTTCAGTGATTATATCTTGTTATAATCTTCAGTAAAAACTTCAAACAGTTTATAATATTTGCAAAATAAATTATGTTTTCTTCATTCTGTTTGTCTACCTAGTGTATTAAGTTAGTGTGATCAGATGCACAGATTCTTCATAGTTAGCATCATGTACTCAGTATGCCAGCTGTAAGATCAGGTTTTCAATTCCCATTGCTGGTCGTATGGAGTGTGTACGTTCTCCCAGTGACCGGTGTATTTCCTCCCACATTGCAAGCACCTATGGGTTAGGGTCAGTGAGCCGTGGGCCTGCTGTAGGGTCAGTGAGCCGTGGGCCTGCTGTAGGGTCAGTGAGCTGTGGGCTTGCTGTAGGGTCAGTGAGCCGTGGGCCTGCTGTAGGGTCAGTGAGCCGTGGGCCTGCTGTAGGGTCAGTGAGCTGTGGGCTTGCTTTAGGGTCAGTGAGCCGTGTTGATTCCTGTGAATGATCCAGGACATTTGCAGGCTGCCCAGCACAATCATTGCTGATTTGATTTGATGCAAACAACGCATTTCACTGTATCTTTCGACATACATGCGACAAGCTTACCGTTAATCTAATCTTTAACTTGTGAACTCACTGTTAGAAACATAGAAACATAGAAAATAGGTGCAGGAGTAGGCCATTCAGCCCTTTGAGCCTGCACCGCCATTCAGTATGATCATGGCTGATCATCCAACTCAGAACCCTGTACCAGCATTCCCTCCATACCCCCTGATCCCTTTAGCCACAAGGGCCATATCTAACTCCTTCTTAAATATAGACAATGAACTGGCCTCAGCTGTTTCCTGTGGCAGAGAATTCCACAGATTCACCACTCTCTGTGTGAAGAAGTTTTTCCTCATCTCGGTCCTAAAAGGCTTCCCCTTAATCCTCAAACTGTGACCCCTCGTCCTGGACTTCCCCAACATCGGGAACAATCTTCCTGCATCTAGTCTGTCCAATATCTTTAACATTTTGTACATTTCAATAAGACCCCCCCTCAATCTTCTAAATTCCAAAGAGTATAAGCCTAGTCGATCCAGTCTTTCATCATATGAAAGTCCTGCCATCCCAGGAATCAATCTGGTGAACCTTCTTTGTACTCCCTCTATGGCAAGGATGTCTTTCCTCAGATTAGGGGACCAAAACTGCACACAATACTCCAGGTGTGGTCTCACCAAGGCCTTGTACAACTGTAGTAGTACCTCCCTGCTCCTGTACTCGAATTCTCTTGCTATGAATGCCAGCATACCATTTGCCTTTTTCACCGCCTGCTGTACCTGCATGCCCACTTTCAATGACTGGTGTATAATGACACCCAGGTCTCGTTGCACCTCCCCTTTTCCGAATCGGCCACCATTCAGGTAATAATCTGTTTTCCTATTTTTGCCACCAAAGTTGATAACCTCACATTTATCCACATTAAATTGCATCTGCCATGAATTTGCCCACTCACCTAACCTATCCAAGTCACCCTGCATCCTCTTAGCATCCTCCTCACAGCTAACACTGTCGCCCAGCTTCATGTCATCCGCAAACTTGGAGATGCTGCATTTAATTCCCTCATCTAAGTCATTAATATATATTGTAAACAACTGGGGTCCCAGCACTGAGCTTTGCGGTACCCCACTAGTCACTGCCTGCCATTCTGAAAAAGTCCCATTTATTCCCACTCTTTGCTTCCTGTCTGCCAACCAATTCTCTATCCACATCAATACCTTACCCCAAATACCGTGTGCTTTAAGTTTGCACACTAATCTCCTGTGTGGGACCTTGTCAAAAGCCTTTTGAAAATCCAAATATACCACATCCACTGGTTCTCCCCTATCCACTCTGCTAGTTACATCCTCAAAAAACTCTATGAGATTCGTCAGACATGATTTTCCTTTCACAAATCCATGCTGACTTTGTCCGATAATTTCATCGCTTTCCAAATGTGCTGTTATCACATCTTTGATAAGTGACTCCAGCAGTGTCCCCACCACCGATGTTAGGCTAACCGGTCTATAGTTCCCCAGTTTCTCTCTCCCTCCTGTTTTAAAAAGAGGGGTTACATTAGCCACCCTCCAATCCTCAGGAACTAGTCCAGAATCTAAAGAGTTTTGAAAAATTATCACTAATGCATCCAATATTTCTTGGGCTACTTCCTTAAGCACTCTGAGATGCAGACCATCTGGCTCTGGGGATTTATCTGCCTTTTATCCCTTCAATTTACCTAACACCACTTCCCTGCTAACATGTATTTCGCTCAGTTCCTCCATCTCACTGGACCCTCTGTCCCTTACTATTTCCGGAAGATTATTTATGTCCTCCTTAGTGAAGACAGAACCAAAGTAGTTATTCAATTGGTCAGCCATGTCCTTCCTCCCCATAATCAATTCACCTGTTTCTGTCTGTAGGGGACCTACATTTGTCTTAATCAGTCTTTTGCTTTTCACATATCTATAAAAGCTTTTACAGTCAGTTTTTATGTTCCCTGCCAGTTTTCTCTCATAATCTTTTTTCCCTTTCCTAACTAAGCCCTTTGTCCTCCTCTGCTGGACTCTGAATTTCTCCCAGTCCTCAGGTGTGCCGCTTTTTCTGGCTAATTTGTATGTTCCTTCTTTGGAATTGATATTATCCCTAATCTCCCTTGTCAGCCATGGGTGCACTACCTTCCCTGGTTTACTCTTTTGCCAAACTGGGATGAACAATTGTTGCAGCGTGATCTAAAATAAATGGATTTTTTTATCCACCTACCTTTGGACCTTCAATTCCATTAGGGCCTGGCTGCCCAATATCTCCGGGGAAACCCTGAAAAACAGGTGTCAGATTGATCAATTGGTTTATTACTATAGGTTGGATTGATGTACAAGAGACAAAATTGTTTGACACACCATCTACACAGATCATTTCACGTAGCTCTCCAGCTTCTGAACAGAACTCACTCCGCTGTAATCCCCTAACTGTCCCTGCTCAACATCTGTTAAATATTCTTTCCATTAAATTGTCTGTCCATCCGGGACATCTTCAACGTGCAATGCCTCAGAAAGACAGCATCCATCATTAAGAACCTCCATTACCCAGGACGTGCCCTCTTCTCATTGCTACCATCAGGGAGGAGGTCCAGGAGCATGAAGGCACACTCAACAATTCAGGAACAGCTTCTTCCCCTCCGCCATCAGATTTCTGAATGGACAATGAATTATGTACTGCTGCCATATAACAACACATTTCACAATATACTGTATACCAGTGAAATTAAATCTGATTGTGAAACGTCAACTATAGCCTTTTTCACAGAGGCTGCCTGGCCTGCTGAGTTCTCCCTGTATTTTGTGTGTGTTGCTTGGATTTCCAGCAGCTGCAGACTTTCTCTTGTCTGTGATTGAATCTTTGAAGGATGCTCGACAGCTGTGGCAGGGGTTAAGTCCTATCAACTCCTACAAAGTTAAATCAAGCAACATAGGTGACAACAGGCTTAGCCTCCAGATGAGCTCAATGCCTTTTATGCTCGCTTTGACCATCAAGACATGAGGGCAACTTCACGGACCCCCACAGCCCCTGATGACACCGTGATTTCAATTTCTGAGGCCAATGAGAGAGAGTTGTTCAGGAAGGTGAACCCATGGCCAACGACTAAAGACCTGTGCTAATCACCAGTACTTCTCACTTTGGCAGTCTGAGGTACCACGTGCTTCAAGCAGGATTCAATTGTACCAGTGCGCAAGAAAAACACCGTAACTTACCTCAATGACTATTGTCCACCAGCACTTGCATCCTCTGTGATGAAGTGCTTTGAGAGGCTAGTGATGCTGGTGATGAAACATATCAACTCCTGCCTGAGAAGTGACTTGGATCCACTCCAATTTGTGTACCACTACAACAGATGCCAATTCATTGACTCTTCACTAAATCCTGGAATATCTGGACAGTGAAGATACATACATTTGCATGCTTATCATTACCACAGCTCAGCATTCAATACTATCATCTCCTCAAAACTAATCAATAAGCTTTAAGACCTTGGCCTCAATATCTCCTTGTGCAACTGGATCCTCAATTTCCGCACTTGTGGACCCCAGTCAGTTTGGATTGGTAGTGACATCTCTTCCATTAGCATGTGCACCACAAGACTGTGTGCTTAGCCCCCTGCTCTACTCGCTTTACATTTATGACTGTGTGGCTAAGCACAGCTCCAATTCCATATTCAAGTCTGCCGATGACAACATTGACATTGACAGATCAAAGGTGGGGAGGAATCAGCACATAGGAGGGAGACTGAAAATCTGGCTGAGTCGTGCCATAACTAAAACCTCTCTCTCAGTGTCAGGAAAAAAACAAAGAGATGATTATTGATTTCAGGAGTAGGAAACCGGAGGTCCATGAGCCAGTCCTCATTGGGGGATCAAAGGTGGAGAGGGTCAGAGCTTTAAATTCCTAGGTGTTGTCATTTCAGAGGATTTGTCCTCGGCTCAGCATGAAGGTCATTATGAAGAAAGCACAGCAGTGTCTCTACTTGCTTAAAATTATGTGAAGACTCTATGGCATCGAAAACTTTGACGAATTTCTACAGATGTATGGTGCAGAGTATATTTACTGGTTGCATCACAGCCTGGTTTGGAAACACCGATGCACTTAAACAGAAGATCCTACAAAAAGTAGTGGATACAGCCCAGTCCATCATAAGGAAAGCCCTCACCACCACTGAGCGCATCTACATATGCTACAGGAAGGCAGCATCCATCATCAGGGACCCCCACCATCCAGGCCAGGCTCTCTACTTGCTGCTGCCATCAGGGAGGAGGTACAGGAGCCTCAGGACTCACACCATCAGGTTCAGCAACAGTTATTGCTCCTCAACCATTGGGGTCTTGAACCAGATGGGATAAATTTACTCAACTTCACTCGCTTCCACAACCAATGGCCTCACTTTCAAGGACATATAAGATTATTAAGGAATTGGACACGCTGGAGGCAGGAAGCATATTCCCGCTGATGGGTGAGTCCAGAACCAGAGGCCACAGATTAAGAATAAGGGGTAGGCCATTTAGAACGGAGTTGAGGAAAAACTTTTTCACCCAGAGAGTGGTGGATATATGGAATGCTCTGCCCCAGAAGGCAGTGGAGGCCAAGTCTCTGGATGCTTTCAAGAAAAAGATGGATAGAGCTCGTAAAGATAGTGGAATCAAAGGTTATGTGGATAAGGCAGGAACCGGATACTGATTGTGGATGATCAGCCATGATCACAGTGAATGGTGGTACTGGCTCGAAGGGCCGAATGGCCTATTCCTGCACCTATTGTCTATTGCACTTCATCTCATGCGTCTATATTTATTGTTTATTATTTATTATTATTATTTCCTTTTACTCACTGTCTTTTTGTATTTGCACAGTTTGTTGACTGTTTTAAACATTGGTTGTTGTTTGGTGCAGTCTTTCATTGACTCTATTATGTTATTTGTATTTACTGTGAATGCCTGCAAGAAAATGAATCTCAGAGTTGTATATGGTGACATATCTATACTGGTGAAGTCTCACCGGTGCTTTATAAAGCCTCAGTATAACATACTTGCTTTTAAATTCTAATCCTCTTGAAATGAATACGAACATCATATTCATACCTTCACCACCACCTACTCAAGCTGCAAATTAACCTTTAGGGAATCCTGCACAAGGCCTCCCAAGTACCATTGTATCTCAGACTTTTGTATTTTCTCTCCATTTAGAAAATAGTCTACTCTTTTACTTCTTCTAGCACAGTGCATGCTCATACACTTCCCGACACTGTATTCCATCTGTGAGTTCTTTGCCCATTCTCCTAACGGACTTACTGATTGCATCACTGGCTACATCAACTGTCTGCAGACTGTAGTACCATCAAGGACTGTTTGCTACTTCCCTAAGAACAAGCCATGGGTCACCAGTGATCTGAAGGCTGTTCTCCACCACAGAAAGAGAGCCTTTAGAGGAGTTGAAAAGTGCAGAGGGAGATAAAGGTGAAGATCAAGGTGGCTGAAGAGGAATACAGGAGAGAGATGGAGAACAAGCCTGGGCAGAGTAGCCCACAGGAGGTGTGGAGAGGTATGAAGAACATCACTGGCTGTAAACCCTTGGAATGCAGCTGAGAACGGGCTAATGAGTTAAACCAATTCTTCAATAGGTTTGGCAATTGTCCCCCTGTTCACCACCACCCCAGCACACCAGTCCAGGTGCCGAGGCACCCAATGCTCCCTCAGCACCAACACCTCCCCTCCTCCCCCTTCCCTATCCAGTGCAACACGTGGATGAACAACACAGGCTACCACTGTCCACACCCGCAACCTACCTCTCGGCTCCTAAACTCAATCCCACGATTGATGAAGGCCAATGCACCGTATGCTTTCTTAACCACAGAGTCAACCTGTGTAGCATCCTTGAGTGTCCTATGGACTCGGACCCCAAGATCCCTCTGATTCTCCACACTGTCAAGAGTCTTACCATCAATACTATATTCTGCCATCATATTTGACCTACCAAAATGAACCACCTCACACTTATCTGGGTTGAACTCCATCTGCCACTTCTCAACCCAGTTTTGCATCCTATCAATGTCCCGTTGTAACCTCTGACAGCCCTCCACACTATCCACAACACCCCCGACCTTTGTGTCATCAGCAAATTTACTAACCCATCCCTCCACTTCCTTATCCGGATCATTTATAAAAATCACAGAGAGTCGGGGTCCCAGAACAGTTCCCTGAGACACACCACTGGTCAGAACCTCCATGCAGAATGTGACCCGTCTACAACCACTCTTTGCCTTCTGTGTGCAAGCCAGTTCTGGATCCAAAGCAATGTCCCCTTGGATCCCATGCCTCCTTACTTTCTCAATAAGCCTTCATGGGGTATCTTATCAAATGCCTTGCTGAAATCCATATACACTACATCTACAGCTCTACCTTCATCAATGTGCCCAGTAACATCCCCAAAAAATTCAATCAGGCTCGTAAGGCATGACCTGCCTTTGACAAAGCCATGCTAACTATTCCTAATCATATCAACCAACACACACAAAAAATGCTGGTGAACACAACAGGCCAGGCAGCATCTATAGGAAGAGGTACAGTCGACGTTTAGGGCCGAGACCCTTCGTGAGTCCTGGTGGGTTCAAACACAAGCTACTCTAAAAAGCCATCTCACAGGCATTCTAAAAATTCTCCCTCTTGAGATCCAGAATCACCCTGATTTCCCCAATCTACCTGCATATTGAAGTCCCCCATGACAATTGTAACATTATCTGTTTGGCTGCATTTTCTATCTCCCATTGTAATTGTAGACCACATCCTTACTACTGTTTTGGGGATCTGTATACAACTCTCAGCTGGGTCTTTTTACCTTTGCAGTTCCTTAGCTCTATCTACAATCATCTAACACCTTCTGACTCTATGTCACCTCTCTCTAATGATTTGATTCAATTTTTACCAACAGGGCCACGCCACCTCCTCTGCCTTCCTGCCTGTCCTTTTGATACAATGTGTATCCTTGGACATTGAGCTGCCAGATATAATCTTCTTCCAGCCATGATTCAGTGATGCCTACAACGCCATACTTGCCAATCTGTAAATGTGCTACAAGTTCATCAACCTTTTTCCGTATACTGAGCACATTCAGGTATAACACTTCCAGTCACTGGTCGGTCACTGTGGAGGCCAAGTCATTGGGTTTGTTTAACACAGAGGTTGATAGATTCTTGATTAGTCAGAGTCTGAAGGGATACGGGGAGAAGGCAGGAGATTGGGTCTGAGAGGGAAATGGATCAGCCATGATGAAATGTCAGAGCAGACTCAATGGGCCAAAGGGTCTAATTCTCCTCCTATATCTTATGGTTGAAAACACTAAACAAACAGTGAAAAGCATCATTTGCATCAACAACCAACACAGTCCAGGGATGTGCTGGGGATAGGTTGCAAATGTCGGCATGCTTCCGGCACCAAAATAGTATGCCCACAACTTGCTAACCCTAACCCATATCTCTTTGGAGGTGGGAGGGCACTGGAGCACCTGGAGGAGACCCATTCGGTCTCGGAGAAAATGTACAAATCCCTTACTGACAGCAGCAGAACTGAACCCAGCTCGCTGGTGCTGTAAAGAAGCACCACGCTCACCACTATGCTACCTGGTCCCAATCTGAAGTTACATCTAACATCTGTCTGACTGAAATGTGTCAAGGAGTTTCGGGAAATACTGTGTCAATACTTCAAAGTTCTGGAAACAGTTGAGGCTGATCTGGAACTATTTATGTTCCAAATGTTCAGATTTTTAAAGCTGATCACACTTGCAATACAGACATGCACTGAATATGCAAAACAAACCATTTCTAAGCTAAAAACCTTATGGACAAGACACTTAATTAGCTCAGTGTAAATGGTCGACAGAATTACTGCTGGAGGCTTCGATCCATTTAGCCGATGATCGACAGTCTCTAAACTCATGTCCGTTTTATACACTCCGTGGCCACTTTATTAGGTACACCAGTGCACCTGCTCATTAATCAAATATCTTATCAGCCAATCACGTGGCAGCACCTTATTGCATAAAAGAATGCAGACATCGTCAAGAATCAGTTTTTGTTCAGAGACCCAACATCAGAATGGAGAAGTAGTATGATCTAAGTGACTTTGACTGTGGAATAATTGTTGGTGCCACGCAGAATGGTTTGAGTATTTGAGAAACTACTGATCTGGGAACTTTCATGCACAACAGTCTTTATAGTTTACAGATAATGATGCGAAAAAGAAAAAATCATCTAATAAATGGCAATTTTAGGTCACCTAGCGAAGGTGTCCTATGTATAAAGACTCAAGACATTTGAGGACCTCAGCTTACATTGCTGATGATCTAGAACTATTTATACACACCAGGTTAATAAAGCCAATTAGTGTTGGACCAGGTTAATGAAAGGAATGGGCCAGGTCAAACTAGTAGGGTCAAGTTACTCTGAAATTTCTGTAATGAGATCAAGAAAAACAAGTGGGATAATTTTCCTGCTGCCCACATAATTACATCCCAAACTTAAACCTAACTCTGGCCCCCCCACCCCCACAATCCTTTGCCTTGACACCCTACACTGGAGCACCCATTCCCTGCAATTCATCACCCACCCCGACAATCCCTTTCCTAGATACCCCACACTGGAGCACCCATTTCCTACAATCCATCACACACCCCCACAATCCCTTTCCTAGATACCCCACACTGGAGCACCCATTCCCTACAATCCATCACCCACCCCCACAATCCCTTTCCTAGATACCCCACACTGGAGCACCCATTCCCTACAGTTCATCACTCACCCCCACAATCCCTTTCCTAGATACCCCACACTGGAGCACCCATTCCCTGCAATTCATCACACACCCCGACAATCCCTTTCCTTGATACCCCACACTGGAGCACCCATTTCCTACAATCCATCACACACCCCGACAATCCCTTTCCTATATACCCCACACTGGAGCACCCATTCCCTACAGTTCATCACACACCACCCACAATCCCTTTCCTAGATACCCCACACTGGAGCACCCATTCCCTACAGTTCATCACACACCACCCACAATCCCTTTCCTAGATACCCCACACTGGAGCACCCATTTCCTACAGTTCATCACCCACCCCCACAATCCCTTTCCTAGATACCCCACACTGGAGCACCCATTCCCTACAGTTCATCACACACCACCCACAATCCCTTTCCTAGATACCCCACACTGGAGCACCCATTCCCTGCAATTGATCACCCACCCGGACAATCCCTTTCCTAGATACCCCACACTGGAGCACCCATTCCCTACAATCCATCACACACCTCCCACAATCCCTTTCCTAGATACCCCACACTGGAGCACCCATTCCCTACAATCCATCACACACCTCCCACAATCCCTTTCCTAGATACCCCACACTGGAGCACCCATTCCCTACAATCCATCACACACCCCGACAATCCCTTTCCTAGATACCCCACACTGGAGCACGCATTCCCTGCAATTGATCACCCACCCCGACAATCCCTTTCCTAGATACCCCACACTGGAGCACGCATTCCCTACAATCCATCACACACCCCGACAATCCCTTTCCTAGATACCCCACACTGGAGCACCCATTCCCTACAATCCATCACACACCACCCACAATCCCTTTCCTAGATACCCCACACTGGAGCACCCATTCCCTACAATCCATCACACACCCCGACAATCCCTTTCCTAGATACCCCACACTGGAGCACCCATTCCCTACAATCCATCACACACTCCCACAATCCCTTTCCTAGATACCCCACACTGGAGCACCCATTGCCTACAATCCATCACACACCACCCACACCAAACGTACGTAATAACCTCAACATTTTAACATATTCATAACCATAAACCTTAAAATTTGTGTAAGGAGGAGGAATATCCCAATAAAGGCAAGTGTTGGACCTGGTTAATGAAGGCATGGGCCAGATCGAAGTGGCAGGGTTGCTTGATACGGAATCTCCAGTAACGAGATAAAGAAACAGAAGAGGGATCATTTTAACAGTGCCCGCATAATTACAATACCTTTTGCAGGGTGGGTAGTGTGCCCAGTGATTATTTTGTGCCCACTTCTTTGTCCTGGACACAAACAAGTCCTGCAGTGATGATAGAATGCAGACATTGACATTTTCTAATGGCCTGACAGCTCACTGTAGTTTTCCATATTGTGAGGGGATGCTGCACCAGACCAGACAGTACTGGCTGATGTGAAGACACTCTCCATGAAGACTTCCTCACTGGGAAACACAGTCAGTCACTCCCTCACCGGGACACCACAGTCAGTCACTTCCTCATCGGGAAACACAGTCAGTCACTTCCTCACTGGGAAACACAGTCAGTCACTTCCTCATCGGGACACCACAGTCAGTCACTTCCTCACCGGGAAACACAGTCAGTCACTTCCTCATCGGGAAACACAGTCAGTCACTTCCTCACCGGGACACAGTCAGTCACTTCCTCACCGGGAAACACAGTCAGTCACTTCCTCACCAGGAAACCAAAGTCAGTCACTTCCTCACCGGGACACTATAATCAGTCACTTCCTCACAGGGACACCACAGTCAGTCACTTCCTTACTGGGAAACACAGTCAGTCACTTCCTCATCGGGAAACACAGTCAGTCACTTCCTCACTGGGAAACACAGTCAGTCACTCCCTCACCGGGACACCACAGTCAGTCACTTCCTCATCGGGAAACACAGTCAGTCACTTCCTCACTGGGAAACACAGTCAGTCACTTCCTCATCGGGAAACACAGTCAGTCACTTCCTCACCGGGACACTATAATCAGTCACTTCCTCACAGGGACACCACAGTCAGTCACTTCCTCATCGGGAAACACAGTCAGTCACTTCCTCATCGGGAAACACAGTCAGTCACTTCCTCACCGGGACACTATAATCAGTCACTTCCTCACAGGGACACCACAGTCAGTCACTTCCTTATCGGGAAACACAGTCAGTCACTTCCTCATCGGGAAACACAGTCAGTCACTTCCTCACTGGGAAACACAGTCAGTCACTCCCTCACCGGGACACCACAGTCAGTCAGTTCCTCATCGGGAAACACAGTCAGTCACTTCCTCACCGGGAAACACAGTCAGTCACTTCCTCACCAGGAAACCAAAGTCAGTCACTTCCTCACCGGGACACTATAATCAGTCACTTCCTCACAGGGACACCACAGTCAGTCACTTCCTTACTGGGAAACACAGTCAGTCACTTCCTCATCGGGAAACACAGTCAGTCACTTCCTCACTTGGAAACACAGTCAGTCACTCCCTCACCGGGACACCACAGTCAGTCAGTTCCTCATCGGGAAACACAGTCAGTCACTTCCTCACTGGGAAACACAGTCAGTCACTCCCTCACTGGGACACCACAGTCAGTCACTTCCTCATCGGGAAACACAGTCAGTCACTCCCTCACCGGGACACCACAGTCAGTCACTTCCTCACGGGAACACCACAATCAGTCACTTCCTCACCGGGACACAGTCAGTCATTTCCTCACAGGGACACCACAGTCAGTCACTTCCTCACCGGGAAACACAGTCAGTCACTTCCTCATCGGGAAACACAGTCACTCACTTCCTCACCGGGACACAGTCAGTCACTTCCTCACAGGGACACCACAGTCAGTCACTTCCTCATTGGGAAACACAGTCAGTCACTTCCTCATCGGGAAACACAGTCAGTCACTTCCTCACTGGGAAACACAGTCAGTCACTCCCTCACCGGGACACCACAGTCAGTCAGTTCCTCATCGGGAAACACAGTCAGTCACTTCCTCACCGGAAAACACAGTCAGTCACTTCCTCACCAGGAAACCAAAGTCAGTCACTTCCTCACCGGGACACTATAATCAGTCACTTCCTCACTGGGACACCACAATCAGTCACTTCCTCACTGGGACACCACAATCAGTCACTTCCTCACCGGGACACAGTCAGTCACTTCCTCACTGGGAAACACAGTCAGTCACTTCCTCATCGGGAAACACAGTCAGTCACTTCCTCACTGGGAAACACAGTCAGTCACTCCCTCACCGGGACACCACAGTCAGTCAGTTCCTCATCGGGAAACACAGTCAGTCACTTCCTCACCGGAAAACACAGTCAGTCACTTCCTCACCAGGAAACCAAAGTCAGTCACTTCCTCACCGGGACACTATAATCAGTCACTTCCTCACTGGGACACCACAATCAGTCACTTCCTCACTGGGACACCACAATCAGTCACTTCCTCACCGGGACACAGTCAGTCACTTCCTCACTGGGAAACACAGTCAGTCACTTCCTCATCGGGAAACACAGTCAGTCACTTCCTCACTGGGAAACACAGTCAGTCACTCCCTCACCGGGACACCACAGTCAGTCAGTTCCTCATCGGGAAACACAGTCAGTCACTTCCTCACCGGGAAACACAGTCAGTCACTTCCTCACCAGGAAACCAAAGTCAGTCACTTCCTCACCGGGACACTATAATCAGTCACTTCCTCACAGGGACACCACAGTCAGTCACTTCCTTACTGGGAAACACAGTCAGTCACTTCCTCACTGGGAAACACAGTCAGTCACTCCCTCACCGGGACACCACAGTCAGTCACTTCCTCATCGGGAAACACAGTCAGTCACTTCCTCACTGGGAAACACAGTCAGTCACTTCCTCATCGGGACACCACAGTCAGTCACTTCCTCACCGGGAAACACAGTCAGTCACTTCCTCATCGGGAAACACAGTCAGTCACTTCCTCACCGGGACACAGTCAGTCACTTCCTCACAGGGACACCACAGTCAGTCACTTCCTCACTGGGAAACACAGTCAGTCACTTCCTCACTGGGAAACACAGTCACTTCCTCACTGGGAAACACAGTCAGTCACTTCCTCACCGGGACACCACAGTCAGTCACTTCCACACCGGGACACAGTCAGTCACTTCCTCACGGGGGCATCACAGTCAGTCACTTCCTCACCGGGACACCACAATCAGTCACTTCCTCACCAGGAAACACAGTCAGTCACTTCCTCACCGGGACACCACAGTCAGTCACTTCCACACCGGGACACAGTCAGTCACTTCCTCACGGGGACATCACAGTCAGTCACTTCCTCACCGGGACACCACAATCAGTCACTTCCTCACCAGGAAACACAGTCAGTCACTTCCTCACCGGGACACCACAGTCAGTCACTTCCTCACGGGGACACCACAATCAGTCACTTCCTCACCGGGACACAGTCAGTCACTTCCTCACCGCGACACCACAGTCAGTCACTCCCTCACCGGGAAACACAGTCAGTCACTTCCTCACCAGGAAACCAAAGTCAGTCACTTCCTCACCGGGACACTATAATCAGTCACTTCCTCACTGGGACACCACAATCAGTCACTTCCTCACTGGGACACCACAATCAGTCACTTCCTCACCAGGAAACCACAGTCAGTCACTTCCTCACCGGGATACACAGTCAGTCTCTTCCTCACCAGGAAACACAGTCAGTAACTTCCTCACCGGGACACAGTCAGTCACTTCATCACCGGGACACCACAGTCAGTTAATGATTGGGGTTCATGGCATAAACAATGTTCGGAACCGCTGACCCATCGGGGATGAAGAAGGTTTGGTTTGTTACCCAACACTTTAACAAGCTTCTACAGATGTACCGTTGACAGTGTCCTGACTGGTTGCATAATGGCAAAACAGTAAGGCAATTCAAAGGCATAGGAATTCAGAAACTGTAGAGAGTAGTGATCTCTGCCTGATACATCACGGCCACATCCCTCCACTTCAACTAAATATATCACTTTTGTTTAGTTTATGGTTTTCTTGTGAACACTGCTTATCTGATGCTTTGTGCCCATGATGCTGCTGCAAGAGAATTTTTCATTACACAAGGCACTAAACTCAACTTGACCTTTCAGTTCTTTTAGTTCATTCACCGAATTCAGGAATGTGCTTTCAGCGCGACTGAATCTCCCTTCCCACGGAAAGCAGCAAATTGTCATCCAATTAGATCCTCGGAGCATCTGCTGCCATACCTACAATGCTGTGGAAAAGGATCAGAACCCGCTGTTTATCTGCTATCTGGGATACTCAGCCCATGCCACGACAAGGTAGATGCTAGAGTTAACCACGGAATTCCTTATCAAACCCAGCAGGAAGTGTTCTCAGAGGTTCCGTGACACTGCAGTCCAGGCCTGATTAGTAATCTGTCCAGCCATCTTCCTGCCAAATTGGTTACAGCTGTTCTTGCCCTTCAGAATTACAAAGTGATCAGCATTCCCACCACAAACTCTACTGGGCTTTGTATTTCAATTGTGATCTATAGTCGAATTGATTTGAGAGCATGTTTTTTCCTGGAATGGGATTGAACAAGCTTGTGAACTGGCCTGCTATAGAGACACAGAGCACTACAGCACAGAAACAGACCTTGTGGCCCATCTGGTGCATGCTTGGGTATTATACTGCCTAGTTCCATTGATGCCCACCTGGACCATTGCCCTCCATACCCCTCCCATCACGTACTTGTCCAAATTTCTCTTAAAAGCTGAAATGGAGGGAGACTTCCGGTAGCGCTCATGGAGTGAAGTCGCGTTCTTGACTCGCTCCATTACCTCTGAGTTTTTTTTCTCTATGGTCAGCTATACTTTAATTAACCATTAAGGCATCAATTTTTACAATACTTTGAATTAAACTGAATTCTCCGACAATTGGATGATACTTAGATCTGCTATGTCTAAGAACGGGAAAAACGGCAAGGATGGTAAACCTCCGGTTAAACCGAAAGCTACGGATTTCCCCCCGACTGAATCACCGGTGACTTTGAAAGCGATATCGGAGTTAATTCAGAGGGAAATTTCAACCTCTGTTAGGGAGATGATTCGTACGGAAATTGCAGGCTCTGTTAAAGACCTGATTCATACGGAAATCTCAACTAATTTCCAGAAAATTGCCGATTTAATTGATAAGATGCAAACATGTATTGCGGAACATCAGTCGGCTATATCTGATCTTCAAAAATTCGCGCAACAAACTGAGCTTAAGATGGGGAAAATCGAAGAAACAATTAATGTAATGAAGAAGAAACTTGACTTTTTGACTTTTAAAAACTCTGACTTGGAATCTAGAATGCGACGGCAGAATTTACGAATGATTGGCGTGAGGGAAGCCGCTGAAGGTAACAACCCCATGAAATATTTCTCCCAACTTTTAAAAGATGCATTCCCTACTGTATTTCCTGACCAACCACCGCTACTGGATCGTGTTCACAGAATCCCATCATACTCGTCTAGGTCAGATAGACCTAGGCATGTTATTTTACGTTTTCATTATTTTCAAGACAAGGAGAGACTGTTTCGATTCGCTCGATCTAAAGGTTTCATTGATTTTTCGGATCTTAAGTTCCGATTCGTGGAAGATTTCAGTAAACCAATCTGGGACCAACGGGTCCGTTACAGATCCGTGATGTCGGAATTCTATAAGATGGATTTAAGACCAGCGCTGCTGTACCCTGCACGTCTAAGGATTCGCATGTTAGATGGAGCCCTTCGTTTTTTTGATTCTCCATCGGATGCCCAGAGTTATCTGGATCAACTTTCATCTTCAACATCTTAATTGCCTTTTTTTTAATTATCTCCGTTGATCGGAGGCTGTGAATTGGTTGGTTTTAACTTTTCTGTGCCCTATTTGGGCAGAAAAGTTTACTTTTGATTTCTTAATATGGCTGCTAAACTTTCTTTTTAACTGCGTCATTTCTTTCTTTTCCCAGGGGATTCTGGGTGGTTACTTCCCTTTTGTCATCTTACGTATTTCCTGTGCGGCCTTAAATTTTGTAGTTTTTTAAAATTTTATTCTGTTTTGCTTTTTATAATCACTTTATGTTAATAATCCTATTTTTTTTTGTTGCTGTGTCTATTCATGAGTTTGAGGTTTATTGTGGTTTTTTTTTAATATATATTTTCCGGCTTTTGT
This sequence comes from Mobula hypostoma, assembly GCF_963921235.1. Taxonomy (NCBI): domain Eukaryota; kingdom Metazoa; phylum Chordata; class Chondrichthyes; order Myliobatiformes; family Myliobatidae; genus Mobula; species Mobula hypostoma. Next base: position 113,141,586 of record NC_086108.1, read on the forward strand.
TCTGTTCTGTGTGTATTTTAATTGAGCTAACTTTTTTTTACTTATTTTTTTACTGTTTTACAATTAGCTGATCCTTTTTATATTTATACCTTTTTTTTAGGGAGCGTATACCGGAAGTCATGGGGGTAGTTTTAGCGCTTGCTTCTTTCTGGCGGGTCTGCTTTAGATTTTGCCTTGGGGTCTTGGGGTGGGGGGTGGTGGGAGGGGCTTCACGTTTTAGTTTGTTTTTCTTTGGGCTATATACATTATTGAAGTACTGGTTGCGTCCTTTTCCCCGGTATCTTTTGTATGTTCTGTTTCCTCTCCGGGTTTGTGGGTCGCGCCTATTGTCAATCCTCCTTGTTGTGGGTTGACTTTAGGATTTATGGAGTCTATTATTAATTTTGTCTCCTGGAATACTAATGGTCTTAATCATCCTATTAAAAGGAAAAAAGTTTTTAAAGTGTTCCGGAGACTTAAAGCACAAATTTTATTTTTACAAGAGACCCATGTACGGAGGGGGGACAGACTACGTTTTTTCAAATTCTGGAAGGGACAACAATTTCATTCGAACTCCAATGCTAAGAGTCGAGGCGTCTCTATTTTTATAGATTCCTCAGTTACTTTTATACAACAGGATATTATCTCTGATCCGAATGGTAGATTTTTATTGGTTAGTGGTTTACTATTTAATAAAAAAGTAGTTTTGGTTAATGTTTATGCTCCTAATATGGATTGTCCGGAATTTTATAAATCATTGTTTGATCAGTTTCCGAATTTGAACGAGTTTTCATTGATTTGGGGCGGAGATCTTAATACCTGTTTATCTCCAGCTTCGGACTGTTCGGCTCCTTTACGGACTTTACCTAATAAATCTGCAAATTTGATTAATTTTTTCCTTTCTGATTCTGGGTCGACGGACATTTGGCGTTTTCTGCATCCTCAGGAAAAAGATTTTTCCTTCTTTTCACATGTTCATCATTCCTATTCAAGAATTGATTATTTTTTCATTGATTCTCGTCTCATTCCTTCAGTGATTAAATGTGATTATGATTCTATAACCATTTCGGATCATGCTCCACTTAAGCTTTCTATTAAAATTATGGCCAATATACCAAACAATAGACAATGGCGTTTTAATTCGCTGTTGCTTCAGGACTCGGACTTTGTTAATTTTATGAATGAACAGATTGAGCTTTTTTTTACAATTAACCATACAGAAGATATTTCGGTTAACACTCTTTGGGACACTTTTAAAGCCTATATTCGGGGTCAGATTATTTCGTATTCCGTTGCTTTGAGGAAGAAGCAGAAGCAGGAGGAGATGGCAATTGTGGACAAGATTAAAGAAATTGATAAGAAATATGTTATGGCTCCTTCTGAGGAGCTATACAAACAAATGGAACACAGTTTACTACTCTCGTCCTCGATTGTAAACCAATTAAAGAAAACAAGAAGTGATTTTTATGTTCACAGTGATAAAATTGGCAAGCTGCTGGCTAATCAATTGAAATCTAATTATGTTAAATCTCAAATCAATCAGATTTATAACCAAAATGATCGATTGATATTGGATCATGTGGGGATTAATCAAACCTTTTGTGATTTTTATTCTTCTTTATATCAATCAGAGTCTCCTCGAGATTCTAAATATATGAATGATTTTTTAGATAAGTTAGACTTCCCTCAGATTTCACAGGATATGTCTTCTTTATTAGATACTTCCATTACAATGGATGAGATTAAGAATGTTATTTTTTCTATGAATCTGGGGAAAGCTCCTGGCCCTGATGGGTTTACCGTTGAATTTTATAAATGTTTTGCTTCTTTATTGATTCCTTGGCTCTATAAGGTTTTTGAGGCTTCTTTGAAACTTGGTAAACTTCCGGAATCTTTTAATAGAGCATCAATTTCTTTAATACTAAAGAAGGATAAAGACCCTGCTCAATGTGCATCTTATAGACCAATATCTTTATTAAATGTTGATTCTAAAGTTTTTTCTAAGTTATTAGCAAATAGACTAGAAAAAGTACTTCCTTCTATTATTTCGGAAGACCAAACGGGTTTTATTAAAGGTCGTTACTCTTTTTATAATATTCGTACATTGTTAAATATCGTTTATACTCCCTCACAAAATGTTCCTGAGTGTGTTATTTCTTTAGATGCCGAGAAAGCTTTTGATAGAGTAGAATGGCCTTATTTATTTAAGGTGCTTGAAATGTTTAATTTTAGCTTGAAATTTATATCCTGGATTAAACTGTTATATCACTCCCCTGTAGCCTCGGTTCGTACTAACTCTTTAAACTCACCTTTTTTTCCTCTCTTTCGTGGTACTCGACAAGGCTGTCCTCTTAGTCCCCTATTATTTGATATTGCATTAGAACCTCTTGCAATTGCTATTCGAGAATCTTCAAATATTACTGGGATAACTCGGGGATTAAAGTCCCATAAATTATCACTCTATGCTGATGATTTACTTTTATATATTTCTAATCCTGAGAGATCCACTCCTGCTGTTTTAGAGTTATTAGCACAATTTGGTCTTTTCTCAGGTTATAAATTAAATCTTAGTAAGAGTGAACTTTTCCCGATTAATAAACATCTTCCCTTATATTATAAATTTCCATTTAAATTGATTAATAATTACTTTTCATATCTTGGGATTAAAATTACTTGTAAACATAAAGATTTATTTAAGACTAACTTTTTACCATTAATAGACCATATTACTCAACTTTCATCTAAATGGTTTCCCTTATATTTAACTTTGATTGGTCGTATTAATGCAGTTAAGATGTTTTTTTTGCCAAAATTTTTATATGTGTTTCAGGCATTACCAATTTTCGTTCCTAAATCTTTTTTTGATAAAGTTGACTCTAAAATTTCTTCATTTATTTGGCAGAATAAGAATCCGAGACTGGGTAAAATACATTTACAGAAAGCTAAGAGAGATGGAGGTTTAGCATTACCTAACTTTAGATTTTATTATTGGGCTATTAATATTCGACATATGAAATTTTGGTTACTTGACCGGGACATACTATCTATTCCTAAATGGGTAGCATTGGAATTACAATCTGTTCAGGGTTATACACTTGGTTCTATTTTAGGTTCCTCTCTTCCTTTTGATTCGAAACGCCTTAAGCAGGTCTCTAACCCGATAGTTAAATATGCTTTGCGCATTTGGTTTCAATTCAGAAAATTTTTTGATCTTAATCAATTCGGGTTAGCGATTCCTATTTTAGGTAACATATTTTTTCCTCCCTCTTTTACGGATCGCGCTTTTCAAACTTGGAAGACTAAGGGTATTTTACGGTTTTTGGATTTATTTTTAGATGGTTCCCTTATGTCTTTTGAACAATTATCTAATAAATATAACTTATCAAGAATACATTTTTTTAGATATTTACAAGTTAGAAATTTCCTAAGTACTATACTTTCTTCCTTTCCAATGCTTCCTCCTATATATATTTTAGATTCGATAATTAACCTTAATCCATGTCAGAAAGGTGCATCGGCTATGATTTATAATATTATTATGAAACTTAGGAAAGCTCCATTTGATAAGATTAGGGTAGATTGGGAACAGGAATTGGGGCTTACCATTTCTGTGGATGATTGGGGGCAGATTTTACAATTAGTTAATACTTCCTCTATTTGTGCTAAACATTCCCTAATTCAATTTAAAGTGGTTCATAGAGCACATATGTCCAAAGATAAGTTAGCGCGTTTTTATTCGCATATTAATCCTTTCTGTGATAGATGTTCGGGGCAGATAGCCTCTTTAACTCATATGTTTTGGTCTTGCCCTACTTTGGAAACTTTTTGGAGAGATATTTTCAATATTATTTCTAAGGTATTAAATATAGATATCTCTCCTCACCCTATTACTGCTATCTTTGGACGACCTAAAATTTCTAGTAATCTTTCCCCTTCAGCCCGTAGAATGATTGCATTTCTTACTTTAGTGGCGAAAAGATGTATTTTACAACATTGGAAAGAGCTTAATGCTCCAACTACCTTTTTTTGGTTTTCTCAGACGATTTTATGTTTGAATTTGGAGAAAATTAGAAGTAACCTTTATGATTCTTCATTTAAATTTGAACAGATTTGGGGACCTTTTATTCGATATTTTCATTTAATGTAATATTTACCCTTCTTGTTTTTTTTTCACTGTTATAATGGAGGTCGGGATTGAGGACGTGATTTTAAGTTTAACTCTGTTTGGTTTCAAGTTAGCCCATTGCTTTGCTTTGCTTTTAGTTAGCTGCACGGTGGGTTTTTTTTGGGGGTTTTTTTTTTCTTTTTTTTCCATTGATATATATAAAATTTAGTATACTATTACGTTATCTTGGTTTCTTATGCTTAAATTACATTGTTTGTAGTATTTTCTTTTTGGTATTGTTATCTTTTGGAATTTTATTATACTTTAACATTGTATTAATGTTTATATGGCTTACCTTTTTTGTATACTTACTTAATAAAAAGATTTAAAAAGAAAGAAAAAAGCTGAAATGGAATTTACATCCAACACTGGTGTAGGCAGCTCGTCCCACACCTGCAGCATTGTCTGAGCAAGGATGTTTCCCCTTAAGTCTTGGAGGTTTTCACAAATAAAAACAGGGGAGTGCTTTATGTTTAAGAAAAACCAGAACATCTCACTTATTGTATTCCAAACACTGAACACAAAGAGCAGTAACAATCCTTTATGTCATCACGTCAGAACAGCATCTTAAAGTGAACCCCAACTCAATGTCGGTGGTTGTGCATTATGTATGTTTCCACCAATTATGTTACCCTACACAGAAACCCCCCCCCCCGCCCCCCAGAATTCACTAAGATCAGCAGTGTGAGCGTGACCGGAGCTGGGATGAGCAACCCGGCTTGGGTCCTACGTTCCTCAGGCAGAGGCCCCTGACTCATCAAGAGATGTGTTGAGATGCACATGGTCACGTTGTGACACCAGGGACATGATAGCGGAATTCTCCCAATCTTTGTATATCATTTTAAAGCATTCTACTGGAACACATTCAGAGTTACCCCTCTTATCTATGATAAAAGTCTTTTTTTCCCCATTCCAAAACATGGAACAGGCCATCGTTAAGAAGGCCTAAGGGGACGTTAGTGTGCATCATGGCGGATGAAAACAAGTGTAGGGCTCTCTGTAATACTAGACGGACTGTTAACTGTTAATCGCTTATTACCAAAATGGCTTCTCTGAGGTGTTGTATTAAAATGGCTTCTCGTACTGTTAACTGCTGAGCAAGGGGTTCCCTGTACCAGCATGTTTGGGTTATACAATGTGATAATGGAAACTGTATTGATTTGATAGCCAATGGAAGCCATGTTCTGTTATGTTCCGGAGTCTCAGAAGGACGTTGTGGATGGAATCGGAAGTGTGAGCTCCAACGTATTAAAATATTATGTGTTAAGTTACTTATGTGGCGCCTTTTCTTTTAGTTGTTGCTACTAACCCATCACCAAAATTTGCTATAACGTATAATTCTTTACTCGCGCTTTGTATATTGTTTCATATTTGTGTCGTGGCTGATCATTGGGGGACTCACACCTTATCCGCACCAAAGCATTTGCCCCCACTGACTCCCGTTGCCTAGGATGAATAGGTGGAATGTAAGTCAACAGGAACCCTAGAGTGCTATACACCATGTTAGGAGGTAGGAACAGGTGCAAAGGAATCGAATTTACTGAGGAGGGTGGAATGCCGTTGAGAAGCCAACCAGGCAGTTGTGACATCAGGTGTAAAATCACCTGGCACTTGTAATGGCTGTCCATATACCAATTCAGCTGCAGCTGTTCTGAGCCCCAGCAGTACGACCATGCTAAAGACAGCCTTTAAGGAGCAGGGAAAACTAGGCCATTGGACTGCGGGTGACACGCAATGGTCTGATTTAGCCTAACGCTGAGGTTCTGGGCTATTACAGCCCAGAGGTCTGCGGTCAGAAGAAATATCACATAGGGTGCCAAACCGAACAACCCATTTGCTGCTGAATGCCCGAGCCATGTCTGCAGCCATCGTCGATGCTAGAGGGACAACCTCTGGCCACCACGGTAAGGAGGTGTGTCAAACCGCGAGAGGGGGGAAGAGGACCAACATTGATGTGGTCAAACCGTCGCTCAGGGACTTACAAAAGGTGCCAATGGTGCCTGAACATGACGGTTTAATTTTTGCCCACTGGCACTCCACACAGGCTGCAGTCCAATCACGTAGGTCCTTACTAAAGCCGCGCCAAGCAAACATTGGTGCAGCCAGTTTCTGGGAGGCCTTCCAACCTGGATCCAACGTATGGAGTAGTAAACAGTCTGTCTCCAGTTTGCGGGCACTATGGGGCAAAGGCAACCGGTTGAGACATCCCACAGGAGAGAAACCCCAACTTCCCCGAACTTAATGTCAGCCAACCACAAGCCAGTGAGTGCTGTTCAGTAAGCCCGGACCTCTGGGTTAGTAACTTGGTCAGCTGCTGTGCCGGAATTGTCAACCCCTATGTGTACGGTCTCACTGCTGGCCATGAGAGGCAATCAGCCATGGCATTATTTTTCCCCTTGATATGTTGTATATCCGTTGGGAGCTCTGATATGTGGGCCAGGTGGTGTTGCTGCCATGCAGACCAAGGGTCTGATATTTTGGCCATCATGTGCATGAGGTCAACAAACACTGTGAAATGGTAACCCTCTAGCAGAACAAGTAAAATGGCAAAGAGCCAGACAGAGAATGAGAAGCTTATGGTCAAACGTGCTGTACTTCCTTTTGGGGGGGGGGCGCGGAGTCTGAAGTGTCAGTAGTAATGGCTATGGGTGCATTAGAGAGTGGGTCCGCCAGTTGCATCATTTTATAAAGAGCTCATTTGGTATCATCAAATGCCCCGGTCATGTACACTGACCAGTCAACATGTGATTAGGGGTATTGGCTTTAGGTGCACTTTACAGGGGAAGCATACGTTTAGCAGCTCATGAAGTGAAGCATTGATAGAAATTCACCATAACTAAAAACTCCGGTAGATTTTTGTAGCGCGGGCCAGTGGGAATGGTGGGTAACTTTGATGGAAGGGGTTTTGTACCTTCTGGGGATATGCGATGACCAAAAAAATCAATGCTCGACAGCCCAAACTGGTATTTAGCAGGGTTGGCATAAGCGCTCGAAAAGTGTGCGGAGATGAGATACATGTTTGGATTTGGACACATTAGTGACAAGCATGTCATCCAGGCAAACAAAAAGAAAATCTAAGTCTTTTAATACAGAGTCCAAGAGCCGTTCCACATTCTGTGCTGCATTTTTCAGCCCAAGTAGCATGCATAGAAACTCAAAGAGACGCATCAGGGTTGTCATAGCCATTTTGGGAATGTCTTCCAGGCACACAGATACTTGCTGGTAGCCCCAACTTGATCAAATTAAGAAAAAATCAACTTTCTGGCTAAACGAGCTGAAAAGTCTTAGATGTGTGGGAATGGGTAACAGTCAGGGGTGGTGATCTCGTTTTTGGAGTTGGTAGCTGCCACATAGGCTGCAACCACCATATGGAGGGGCGAAGCCCCGGGGCTATTCAACTCGCATACGATGCCAAGTCTTTCCATGTTGGAGGAAAGACATCTTTGCCATAGAGGGAGTACAAAGAAGGTTCACCAGATTGATTCCTGGGATGGCAGGACTTTCATATGAAGAAAGACTGGATGAACTGGGCTTGTACTCGTTGGAATTTAGAAGATTGAGGGGGGATCTGATTGAAACGTATAAGATCCTAAAGGGATTGGACAGGCTAGATGCAGGAAGATTGTTCCCGATGTTGGGGAAGTCCAGAACGAGGGGTCACAGTTTGAGGATAGAGGGGAAGCCTTTTAGGACCGAGATTAGGAAAAACTTCTTCACACAGAGAGTGGTGAATCTGTGGAATTCTCTGCCACAGCAAACTGTTGAGGCCAGTTCATTGGCTATGTTTAAGAGGGAGTTAGATATGGCCCTTGTGGCTACAGGGGTCAGGGGGTATGGAGGGAAGGCTGGGGCAGGGTTCTGAGTTGGATGATCAGCCATGATCATAATAAATGGCGGTGCAGGCTCGAAGGGCCGAATGGCCTACTCCTGCACCTATTTTCTATGTTTCTATGTTTCTATGTTTCATGGTTCCTAGCTTTTCTGGGTCCAGTCAACATGTGCAGGCATGGACTGGCAGGCTAGTTGTAGAAATTTGATGCTTAATCCCATGTTTTATGATCGTAGTGGAGAATGTGGACTTGGTGAGGTTTGGGAATTTGTCCAGCAGTCAAGTAAACTCACATGCGGTGAGTGAGACATGTGCTTGACAGTCATTGTGGGGAAGTTACGAGGGGAGCAGGGTTACGACCCAAAACCTTTGACATCCACAAGCCAGCATTTCTTAAGATTGACTAATAATCTTTGGGCACACAGGACATCTGCACTGAGCAGAGGTCTAGCCACTTTAGCTAGGACATAGTCCCATGTGTAATGTCCCCTGTCGTGTCACGTAAGTCTGGATCTTGCCCCCGTTGACGGCCTCCTATGAGGTTTTGTCACTCTTTGCCTTCTCATCAATAGGCGATGCCAGTAGTACGCTCACTTGAACACCTGCGCCACACAGAAAGTGTCACCCTAAAAGGGTGTCCGTAATGAATAGTAGACAACCCTGACAGCTGAAACCCACAGCGTTCGCAGATCTCTGATGTGCTGGCGGTGTCAAAGCTTAAAGGTGGTCAGCATTTCCTCGTGTTCATGCCAAAGTGAGCGTGATATATACAGAGGTTCGGCATTGTTTTGTAGCCGTGGGCATCCTTATGTTGAGGGCCTTGCTGACCAGGCTTATTGAGGTAGAGAAAGGAAGAGGAATGATGCGCCACTGCCTAGCTGAGTGTAGACTGTCAGCCATTTTAGCAAGCTCCCTATAGTCCTTCATGGGTGCATTAGCGAGGGCTAGGTGAACTTGATCAGGCATTTGACCAAAGACCAAAGAATTAGGTCATTCAGCCCATCTGCTTCACCATTCCATCATGGCTGATCCCAGATCCCACTCACCCCATACACCTGCCTTCTCGCCATATCCTTTGATACCCTGACTGATCAGGAAATATCAACTTCTGCCTTAAGTATACACACGGACTTGGCCTCTACCACAGTCTGTGGTAGAGCATTCCACAGATTCACTACTCTGGCTAAAAAAAAATCCTTCATATCTCTGTTCTAAAAGGTCGCCCCTCAGTTTTAAGGTTTTGTCCTTTGGTTCTAGATTCACCCAGGAAGGGAAACATCCTCTCCACATCTACCCTATTTAGTCCTTTAAACATTCCATAGGTTTCAATGAGATCCCCAAGCATTCTTCTAAATTGTAGTGAGTACTGGTCTAAAGTTGCCAAATGCTCCTCATATGTTAACCCCTTCATTCCTGGAGTCATCCTCGTGAACCTCCTCTGGACTCTCTCTCTATTGACAACACACTCTTGCTGAGACATGGAGCCCAAAACTATTGACAATACTCCTCTGCAGCCTGACTAGTGTCTTATAAAGGCTCAGCATTATCTCCTTGCTTTCATATTCTATTCCCCTTGAAATAAATGCCAACATTGCATTTGCCTTCTTTACTACAGACTCAACCTGTATATTAAACTTCTGGGAGTGTTTCATGAGGACTCCTAAGTCCCTCTGCGCCTCTGATGTTTGAACCTTCTCCCCATTTAGTTAATTGTCTGCATTATTGTTCCTTTTACCAAAATGCATTATCATACATTTCCCAACGCTGTAATCCATCTGCCACTTTTTTGCCCATTCTTCCAATTTGTCTAAGTCCTGCTGCAATCACATTGCTTCCTCAGCACTACCTACCCCTCCACCTATCTTCATATCATTCACAAACTTTGACACAAAGACATCAATTCCATTATCTAAATCATTGACAAACAATGTGAAAAGTAGTGGTCACAATAACGACCCCTGAGGAACACTAGTCATCGGCAGCCAACAAGAAAAGGCCCCTTTTATTCCCATTCATTGCCTCCTGCCTGTCAGCCACTCTTCCAGCCATGCCAGTATCTTTCCTGTAACGTCATAGAATTTTATCTTGCTAAGCAGCCTAATGTGTGGCACCTTATCAAATGCCTTCCAAAAATCCAAGTTAATGACATCCACTGCTTCTCCTTTGTCCACCCTGCTTGTTACTTCCTTGAAGAACTCTAACAGATTTCCTTTACAGAAACCATGCTGACTTTGACTTATTTTATCATTTGTCTCCAAGTACCCCGAAACCTCATCCTTAATAATAAATTCAAACACTTTCCCAGCCTCTGAGGTTAGGCTAACTGGCCTATAATTTCCTTTCTTTTGCCTTCCTCCCTTCTTAAAGAGTGGAGTGACATTTGCAATCTTCCAGTCCTCCGGGACCATGGCAGAATCAAGTGATTCTTGAAAGATCTTCACCAATGCATCCATTATCTCTTCAGCAACCTCTCTCAGGACTCTGGGATGTAGTCCATTTGGTCCAGATGACTTATCCACATTAACACCTCTCAGTCTGCCTATCACTTTTTTCTCTGTAATAGCAATGACACTCACTCCTGCTCCCTGACACTCACGGACCTCTGGCACCACAGTGAAGACAGAGGTAAAGTACCCATTAAGTTCATCTGCAATTTCTTTGTCTCCCATTACTACCACCCCAGCATCATTTTTCATACATCGAATTCACCTCCCTTTTACTCTTTATATAACTGAAAAAAATGTTGGTATTAGCTAGATTGCCCTCATATTTCATCTCTTCCCTTCTTAAAGCTTTTTTAGTTGCCTTTTGTTGGATTTTTAAAACTTCCCAATCATTCAACTTCCCAGTCACTTTTGCTGCCTTATATGCCCTTTCCTTGGCTTTTACGCAGTCCTTATCTTCCCTTGTCAGACACGATTGCCTACCCCTGCCTATTTGAGAGCTTCTTCCTCTGTGGGACATATCTATCCCGTGCCTTGTGAATTATTCCCATAAACATCAGCCATCTCAACTCTGCCATCATCCCTGCCAGTATCCTCCCAATTTCCCAGGAGAGACAGCATGTGGTCCATTAGCTCCAATGGTTTAGCATCACTGAGATCGGGCAAGGATAGCAATTGCTTGGTGTGCTCAGACTCCGATAGGGCAAAAGTCCGTAAAAGGTGAGTTTTCAGTGATCATTACTTATCTTATTCAGGCAGATGTTCTAGTAGTTTCACTACTCTCATAGCGGTGAAATTGCTGAGTGATGTTACCACATTTGGTGTTGTTGGCAATGATTTCTTGCAGCGCGAATTTGGCCCTGCCTTGTACAAACCAAGCAACAGCATTTTGCTCTCAAACTCCAGCAGTTTCAAAGTGACTGCATTGGCCAAAATGTTCAATAACTCTGGGATAGTCTTAGAGCATTGGGGTCACCAATATAGGTTTTCACAAATAAAAATGGCTGAGGCATTTTATGCTTAAGAAAACCCGTAGCAGCTCAGTTATTGTACTCCAAACACTGAACACAAAGCACGATAACAGTCCTTTATGTAATTACATCATCATGTTAGTTCAGCCTCTTCAAGTGAAATCCCAACTTAATGTCGGGGGTTGTGAATTATGTACATTTCCACCAATTACGTTACCCTACAATATATCACCTTTCACCCTTAACCTTTAACCTCAAGTCCTAGTCTCAACCATGTTCTGTGGAACTTGGGAACTGGGCTATTGATCATAGAAAGAACATAGAAGTTTACAGTATTGGAAAGGGCCCTTCAGCCCATAGTGCCTGTGCTGAACGTGATGCTGAATTAATCTTTATTATCACTTTATCAACTACTTTATCATTTCCCGTCAGCCCCTCCAGTGTCTGGCATCGCTTTATGGACATACAATCAATCTATGTATAGAAGATATCTCATTTATTTATATTTATTGTGCTTTTATTAATATAATGTTCTTTATTTTATTGTGTTTTTTTGTGCTGGAATGGATCTGGAGTAACAATTATTTTGTTTTCCTTTACACTTGTGTACAGGAGCTGACATTAAACCATCTTGAATCGAAATCCCTTCTGTCCTCTCATTCATTATGCATTCATGTGTCTGTCTAACAGCCTCTAAATCACCTCTGTTGTAGTTGCTTCCACTCCCACCCTGGCAGCCTGTATCGGACACCCACAACTCTCGGTGTAAAATAATTTGCCCCTCACATCCCCATTAAAATATCCCCTCTCACCTTAAACACATGTCTTCGAATATCTGACTGTCCCACCATGGAGAAAGGATTCTGACTGTCTACCTTCAAGATGGCACCTGTGTACAATGCTCCTCTGGTCAGCGTCTTCTGGATAGATCGTGAAACCATAAATTTCACTTCTTTTATGTTTGTTTATCATCTTGAATGTGATTTTGGAACTGCTGGAGCTTCTGATTTGCTGTTTGGGTGCTCCAGTGCTCTGCAGTCTCCGAGTGGATTCCGGGAGACAGAGGTGGCGAGCGAGGCTAGGCTGCGGGGTGGCATGCGAGCCGATGTTCAACCCGTTTCGATGATTAAAGCGAAGCGGGAAATTGAACCATCAAGGCAAATGCGAACGTTTGGAGATCGTTTGGATGCTTTAGCACTCTGCAGCCTACGAGACGATTCCAGTCAGTGTGTGCAAACCTTGCGGCAGAAGGCCTGCGATAGGGGTGCCAGACAATGTTTGACTCTATTTCGCTGATTAAAGTGATGAGGGAAATTGAAGCATCAAGGCAAGTTCAGAGGGTGAGCACCGGCTGCCTGTCTTTTGATCACAGAGGATGGCTCTGCTAAGCTGCTGGAGAGGGAGAGACTGCCAACTATGCCCAGTGAATGTAACCCAGATTTTCTGCATTTTGGATGTGGACTTGGACTATAGACTTATTTTCAGTCCTATAGATTTTTATATCCTCTGTTTTTTGCCCTACCCTTCTCATATTTTTGTGTGGGGAGGGGGATTTGGGTGTTGATGTGCCTGTTAGTTTTGTTGTGTGGGAGGTGTGATTTAGGGGTTGATGATCATGCTGTCTTTCTTTTCTTTCTTGGTTTCCTGGCTATCTGGAGAAGAATAATTTCAGAGTTGTATACTCAGAATCAGAATCAGAATCAGGTTTATTGTCACCGACATGTGACATGAAATTTGTTAACTTAGCAGCAGTAGTTCAATGCAATACATAATATAGAAGAGAAAAAATAATAAAAATAAGAATAAATAAACAAATAAATCAATTACAGAAGACAAGGCTTTTTCCATTGAGAGTGGGGGAGATTCAGACAAGAGGACATGAGTTGAGAGTTAAAGGGCAAAAGTTTAGGGGTAACTCGAGGGGGAACTTTTTTACTCAGAGAGTGGTAGCTGCGTGGAACGAGCTTCCAGCAGAAATGGTTGAGGCAGGTTCGATATTGTCATTTAAAGTTAAATTGGATAGCTACATGGACAGGAAAGGAATGGAGGGTCATGGGCTGAGTGCAGGTCAGTGGGACTAGGTGAGAGTAAGCATTCGGCACGAACTAGAAGGGCCGAGATGGCCTGTTTCCATGCTGTAATTGTTATATGGTTATATGGTATATTGAATAGATTTTTAAAAAGTTTACTTTGATAATAAATGAACCTTTGAACCTTATCTATGTGCCTAATAATTGTATTAATGTCTATAAGATCTCCCAACAGTCTTAGTTGCTCCAGAAAAATCAACCCAGGTTTGTCCTGCCTCTTGTATTAGAACATGCCCTCTAATCCTGGCAGCATCCTGGTAAACCTCTTCAAAGCCACAAAGTCTCCACGTATTGGAGTGACCAGAACTGAATGCCGTACTCCAGATGCAGACTAAACAGAGTTTACATACAGTCCAGTCCATCATGGGTAAAACCCTCTTTATAAAGATGCAACATTACTTTGAACTTCAGCCTTAGACATTTTGACCCTGGAAAAAAGACTCTGATGACCTACTTATCTACATCTCTCATAAATTTATAAACTTCTAACAGGTTTCCTCTCATCCACTGCTGCTCTAGAGAAAAGAATCCAACCTCTCCTTAGAACTTATGCCCTCTAATTCAGGCAGCATCCTGGTGAACCTCCTCCGTGCTCTCTCCAGAGCCGCAACATCCTTCCTGGAATGCAGTGACCAGAGTTGTGCACAATTCCCGAAGTATTTGTGATATGGCCCTAATCAAAGTCCTATTGCTGCGACAGCATTTTGATTCAGGCAGTTCAGACTGGCAACATCTCCTCCACAGTCTCCATCAGCACATGTGCACCACAAGGCTGTGTGCTTAGCTCCTCGCTCTCAAAGTTCAAAGTAAATTTATTATCAACCATATACAACGCTGAGATTCATTTTCTTGCAGGTATTCACAGTAGTCCAAGAAACACAATGGAATCAATGAAAGACAAACAACCAATGTGCAAAAGACAACAAACTGCTCAAATACAAAAGGAAAAATAAACAAATAAATAAGCAATAAATATTGAGAACATGAGATGAAGAGTCCTTGAAAATGAGTCCACAGGTTGTGGGAACATTTCAATGATGGGGCAGGTGAAATTGAGTGAAGTTATCCCCCTCGGTTCAGGAGCCTGATGGTTGAGGGGTAATAACTGTTCCTGAATCTGGTGGTGTGGGTCCTGAGGCCCCTGTATCTTCTTCCTGATATCGGCAGTGAGAAGAGAGCACGGTCTGGGTGGAGGGGGTCCTTGATGATGGATGCTGCTCTCCTGTGACAGCGTTCTGTGTTGTTGTGTTTTACCCGTGATGGACTGGGCTACGTCCACTACTTCTTGTATGATTCTCTATTCAAGGGCATTGGTGTTTCCATAGCAGACTGTGATGCAGCTCGTTAATATACTCTCCACAATACATCTATAGAAGTTAGTCAAAGTTTTAGATGTCATGCGGACTCTTTGCAAACTCCTAATGAAGTAGAAGAGGTGTTGCACTTTCTTCGTAATTGGACTTCCGCACTGGGATTAGGACTAGTCCTCTGAAATAATAACACCAAGGAAATTAAGGTTGCTGACATTCTCGTCCTCTGATCCCCCAGTGAGGATTGGTTGGTGGACTTCAGTTTCCTCCTACTGAATTCCTTGGTCCCTGGTCTTGCTGACTTTGAGTGAGAGGTTGTTGTTGTGGCACCAGTCAGCCAGATTTTCAACCTCCCTCCTATATGCCGATTTGTCACCACCATTGATTTGTCCAACAGCAATGGTGTCTGTCATCAGCAAACTTAAATATGTCATTAGAGCTGTGTTTAGCCTCACAGTCATAAGTGCAAAGCAAGGAGAGCACTCAATCACAGCTGCTATACTATGAGAAGCAATGCCTACCATAACACCATAAGATATAGGAGCAGAATTAGGCCATTCAGCCCATCGAGTCTGCTCCGCCATTCAATCATGAGCTGATCCAATCCCTCCAGTCATCCCCACTCCCCTGCCTTCTCTCCATACCCTTTGATGCCCTGGCTACTCAAGAAGCTATCTATCTCTGCCTTAAATGCACCCAATGACTACCATTCTATGCCTAGACCTCACTTTGGGAAATCTGGTCACTTGACCGTCCTCCTCCATTAACTTGGGAGACAACAACAACCATGTAGACCTCCCAGCCTAACCACGGCAACTTATTCCCATCAGCTCTCCCCAGATTCCACCCCTCAACCACGCACTCCTTACAAACAGAGCCGGAGCTGGGAATTGATCCCAGGTCTGTGGAGCTGCGAGATAGTGACTCTCCGCATTGTGTCACTGTACATGCAGTGGTCGCTAGCAGCCACAGGGTGGCAGATGGTGAACACTTGTCAGCAGTTCTCAAAACAAGGTCATAAAACATGGAAGCGAAACTAGGCCATTTTGGCCCATCGAGTTTTCTCCAGTCTTTAATCACGGCAGATTTATTTTCCTTCTCAAACCCATTCTCCTGCCTTCTCTCTGTAACCTTTGACACTCTTACTAATCAAAAACCTGTCAACCTCTGCTTTAAATATGCCCAATGACTTGGCTTCCACAGCACCTGTGGCAATGAATTCCACAGATTCACCCCCCGGCTAAAAAATCCTCCCCATCTCTGTTCTAGATGGATGTCCAGCTAAGGCTGTGCCCTCTGGTCCTAGATTCCTGCTATAGGAAACAACCCCTCCATGTCCAATCTATCTAGGCCTTTCAATATTAGGTAGGTTGACCACTGCTCAGTGTTCAACATCATCTTACTTTCAGTTCTAATCAAAAAGCTCCAAAACCTGGGCCTTTGTACCACCCTCTGTAACTGAATCCTCAGCTTCTTCACCAGGAGACCACAGTCTGTACAGATTGGAAAAACGTCTCCACCTCGCTGACAATCAACAAGCAGAATCTCAGATGGTGACAAGGAGATGTACAGGAGCGAGGTAGATCAGCTGGCTGAGTAATGTCACAACAACAGCCTTGCACTTAAGGTCAGTAAGGCCAAGGAATTGATTGTGGACTTCAGGAAGGGGAAGTTGAGGGAGCACACACTAATTATCCTTCAGGGATCAGAAGTGGAAAGAGAGCAGTTTCAAATTCCTGTGTGTCAACCTCTCTGAGGATTTATTCTGGCCCAACATATTGATGCAATTACAAAGAAGGCATGACAGCGGCTATATTTCATTAGGAGTTTGAGGAGTCTTGGTAGATCACTAAAGACGCTCATAAATTTCCATAGATGCACCGTGGAGAACATTTAACTGGTTATATCACTGTCTGGTATGGAGGGGTGGGGGCCACTGCACAGGATGAGGAAAAGCTGCAGAAAGTTGTTAACTCAGCCAGCTCCATCATAGCCTTGAGCCTCCTCAGCATCGAGGACACCTTCGAAAGGTGCTGCCTCAATAAAGGGGCATCTGTCATTCACAACCTCCATCACCAGGACATGCCCTGTTCTCACTGCTGTCACCAAGGAGGTACAGTACAGGAGCCTGAGGACACACACCCACCACTTCAGGAACAGTTTCCTCCCCTCCACCATCAGATTTCTGAATGGACAGTGAAACCATGAACACTACACCATTTTTACTCTGTTTTTGCACTACTTATTTAATTCTATTTTCTCTTTTTATAGATTTTATTGTTATACATTGCAACGTACGGCTGCCGCAAAATGACAAATTTCGCGGTGTACATATTGCACCTGATTCTGATTCAGTGAGATCCCCTTCATTCTCCTAAACTCCAGTGGGTACAGGCCCAGAGCCATCAAGCGCTTCCCATACACGAACCCCATCTTACGAAGCTCCTCTGTGTCCTTTCCAATGCTTGCATATCCTTTCTTAGATAAACAACTTAGAACAGTACAGCATAGCCCATGAATATAGTATTACAATTCATAGTTGTGTTAACACTTTAACCTGCTCCAAGATCAACCTAACCCTTCCCTCCCATATAACTCCACAGCCTCAGTTCAGTGCAGTGAAAAGTAAGCCTCATGGAGCAGCAAGCTGAATACTGGCCAGTCCCTCACCTCTGACCTCGACACCCTGACCTTTTCGATCTGGCCCAGCACTTAAACACGCAACCTGGGCTGTTCCTTGCTCTCAGACCCAGGTCCTGGCCCGGGACCTGCCACCTTGACTCTGTCTTGCCTCCGGTCACCTCGCCTTGGTTCTGCCTCATTGAATTGCCTGCAACTCCATTGCAGTGACGGTCAAACATTGATTCTTTCCCCAGTCTCAGGCCTGGGCCCTCCGCCTCGATTTGGCCCGTACCCGCCACGCTGCAGCTGACCCGCACCCTCAGGACTGCCGTTCACATTGCACAAATGCCAGGTTGTGCAGGCGGCTCGAAAGATCAGCTCCGAAAAGGAAATTACAGGCTACCAATCGCAGTGAGCGTATCCGAGAAAAAGTGTGTTTAATACAGTGATTTATAGTTTTGTTTGTTTTGTTTGCTACCTGCAAGTCATCACTGTGCCTCACCAGCACAAGTTCAAGTTCAATTGTCATTCAACCACACATGAATACAACTTACTGAAAGAGTGTTTCTTCAGGAACAACATTACCAACAACACACAGCACACAGCACAAATAGTTACAACCGTAAACAAGTATGGTTAAAATTTCAGAAAAACATAGTCACAAAGAACAAAAGTATATATAGCCTAAGTCCCTGAGTGGCATGACTGAGAATTGATGGTAAGGGGAGAAAGGGAGGGGGAGAAGGGGAAGAGAGCCAAGCCTGGCCAAGCTTGTTCTTCTGCCGAGTGAACACTGGAGGGCAGCACTGAGTGAACACTGGACAGCAGCCCCAACGGGAGGGGCCAGTCCCTACTCAGACACAATTTCCAGCGCACCCTGCCTCTCCGCCTCAGCACTCATCTCCTGGCCAGCTGTAACAGGTGAACACGGAGCCCTGTCCTAGTCCTCACCACAACCGAGGCAATATAGCTTCCCCACTGTCGGTCACGCCAATGAACCAGTGAACCAGTCTGACAGTATTCTACATTACCAATGTCTAACAGGGTCTTGTGATCACAATAGAAACATCCAAGACAATTCCTCGCACTGTGCACCATCTAACAATAGCCCTGTCCGGGCAACACAACAATGGTACGCAACAAGCCCAGCTGCATAAGCGACTTGCCGACAGGAAAGTCCTGCAGTGCTTGACGATCTGAGTATCCTGCAGTGACTTGTTATCGTAATAAAGATGTACAGATGAAAAAATACACCTTTGATTGGACCCGGAGTAGCTGTGGTGTTCGAGAGCGTAGCAGATGTTTATAACCTAGATTCAACATTTCAACATTGCTTACTTTCTAATGGTGTTACAAACATCAATTACTAAACTGAACAAATTTATCCAGTTACCTCTGGTCCTGGAAGTCCTTGCAAACCAGGTGGTCCAGCGTCACCCAATTTACCCTAGGACAAACAGCAAACACTGAGTCAAAGCGTAATTAAAATAAATTTCAAAAAAATATCCTGCAGATCTGGAGATATGAAATAAAAACAGAATTAAGCTTCATGGAAACACACAAAGTGCTGAAGGAACTCAGTAGGTCAGACAGCAACTTTTTAAAAAAAGTATTTATTTATTGAGATAGAGTGCAGAATAGGCCATTCTGGTCCTTCTAGTTACATAGAAACATAGAAAACCTACAGCACAATACAGGCCCTTCAGCCCACAATGCTGTGTCCAACATGTCCCTACCTTAGAAATTACCTAGGGTTACCCATAGCCCTCTATTTTTCTAAGCTCCATGTACCTGTCCAGGAGTCTCTTAAAAGACCCTATCATATCCACCTTCACCACCGTTGCCGGCATCGCATTCGACACACTCACCACTCTCTGCGTAAAAAACTTACCCCTGACATCCCCTCTGTACCTACTTCCAAGCACCTTAAAACTGTGCCCTCTCGTGCTAGTCATTTCAGCCCTGGGAAAAAGCCTCTGACTATGCACATGATCAATGCCTCTCATCATCTTATCCTATCTTATCATCTATCAGGTCACCTGTCAAACTCCGCCACTCCAAAGTAAAAAGGTCAAGTTCACTCAACCTATTCTCATAAGGCATGCTCCCCAATCCAGGCAACATCCTTGTAAATCTCCTCTGCACCCTTTCTATGGCTTCCACATCTTTCCTGTAGTGAGGCGACCAGAATTGAGCACAGTACTCCAAGCGGGGTCTGACCAGGGTCCTATATAGCTGCAACATTACCTCTCGGCTGCTAAATTCAATCCCACGATTGGCCAATGCACCATATGCCTTCTTAACCACAGAGTCAACCTGAGCAGCAGCTTTGAGTGTCCTGTGGACTCGGACCCCAAGATCCCTCTGATCCTCCACACTGCCAAGAGTCTTACCATTAATATTATATTCTGTCATCATATTTGACCTACCAAAATGAACCACCTCACACTTATCTGGGTTGAACTCCATCTGCCACTTCTCAGCCCAGTTTTTGCATCCTATTGATGTCTGGCTGTAACCTCTAAAGCCCTCTACACTATCCACAACACCCCCAACCTTTGTGTCATCAGCAAATTTACTAACTCACTTCATTTCTTCATCAAGGCCATTTATAAAAATCACGAAGAGTAGAGGGTCCCAGAAGAGATCCCCGAGGCACTCCACAAGTCCTGATTTTGAAATCACTGACACCAGCCAGACAATCTCTGAAGAGTGTTGATAATGGCTGGAGTTACCTGTCTTGTAAGACACCACCCAGAGGAAGGCAATGGCAAACGACTTCTGTTGAAATATTTGCCAAGAACGAGTATGGTCGTGGAAAGACACATAACGATAATGTCATACAACACAGCACATAATGATGATGTCATACAACACGGCACATAATGATGATGTCATACAACACGGCACATAATGATGATGTCATACAACACAGCACATAATGATGATGT
Organism: Mobula hypostoma; assembly: GCF_963921235.1. Classification (NCBI taxonomy): domain Eukaryota; kingdom Metazoa; phylum Chordata; class Chondrichthyes; order Myliobatiformes; family Myliobatidae; genus Mobula; species Mobula hypostoma. The sequence goes on from NC_086108.1 coordinate 113,161,947, forward strand.
CATACAACACGGCACATAATGATGATGTCATACAACATGGCACGTAACGATGATGTCATACAACATGGCACGTAACGAATGAGCAGGAGGGATATGGACTAAATGCAGATGGCATTGTAGCCCGTAGCGGTTTGCACAACGCTGTACAGCACCAGCAATAGGGGTTCCATTCCTACCACAGTCTGTAAGGAGTTTGTATGTTCTCCCTGTGACTGCATGGGTTTCCTCTGGGTGCTCCAGTTTCCTCCAGGGTTAATGATTTGTGGGCACGCTATGTTGGCACTAGAAGCCTGGTGACACTTGTGGGAAGTTGCCCACCACATTCTGGGACCGTCTTGGCCGTTGACACAAATGATGCATTTCACTGTACGTTTTGATTGTTCGATGTACATGTGACAATAAAGATAATGTTTAAATCTTTAAAGGGGACTGGCTGAGAAGAGCTTCTTGGTCAGTATGGATGGATGAGTTGGGCCAAAAGCCTTGTCTCCAAGCCAAATAGCTCGCTCGTCCCACAAACACCCACTGAGTTTTGATGTGGCAGATTCATTCGGGTGAATGGATGCAACCTACCTGTGGGCCTGGTTTCCCTCTCAGTCCGGGTGCTCCAGGGAGGCCAACGGTGCCCTTTTAAAAGAAATGACAAAATATATATCTGCAATTATAATGGCTCAGCAATAACCCATCCCTGCCTACAGTGTGACCCTCCCTCAGTACCGCCCCTCCCACAGTGTGACCCTCCCTCAGTACCGCCCCTTCCACAGTGTGACCCTCCCTCAGTACCGCCCCTCCCACGATCTGACTCTCCCTCAGTAACAACCCTCCCACAGTTTGACCCTCCCTCTGTACCACCCCCCCACAGTGTGACAGTACCACCCCCCCACAGTGTGACTCTCCCTCAGTACCGCCCCTCCCACAGTGTGACCCTCCCTCAGTACCACCCCTCCCACGGCGTGATACTCCCTCAGTACCACCCCTCCCACAGTGTGACCCTCCCTCAGTACTACCCCCCCACAGTCTGACTCTCCCTCAGTACCACCGCTCCCACAGTGTGACCCTCCCTCAGTACCGCCCCTACCACAGTGTGACCCTCCCTCAGTACCACCCCCCCCACAGTGTGACTCTCCCTCAGTACCACCCCTCCCACGGCGTGATACTCCCTCAGTACCACCCCTCCCACAATGTGACTCTCCCTCAGTACCGCCCCTCCCACAGTTTGACCCTCCCTCAGTACCACCCCCCCACAGTGTGACTCTCCCTCAGTACCGCCCCTCCCACAGTGTGACCCTCCCTCAGTACCACCCCTCCCACGGCGTGATACTCCCTCAGTACCACCCCCCCCACAGTGTGACTCTCCCTCAGTACCACCCCCCCACAGTGTGACTCTCCCTCAGTACCACCGCTCCCACAGTGTGACCCTCCCTCAGTACCACCCCTCCCACAGTGTGACCCTCCCTCAGTACCAACCCCCCACAGTGTGACCCTCCCTCAGTACCACCCCTCCCACAGTGTGACCCTCCCTCAGTATCACCCCTTCCACAGTGTGACGCTCCCTCAGTACCACCCCTCTCACAGTGTGACCCTCCCTCAGTACCACCCCTCCCACAGTGTGACCCTCTCTCAGTACCACCCCTCCCACAGTGTGACTCTCCCTCGGTCCCACCCCTCCCACAGTGTGACCCTTCCTCGGTACCACCCCCCCACAGTGTGACCCTCCCTCGGTACCACTCCCCCACAGTGTGACTCTCCCTCGGTACCACCCCCCCACAGTGTAACTCTCCCTCAGTAACACCCCTCCCACAGTGTGACCCTCTCTCAGTACCACCCCCCCACAGTGTGACCCTCCCTCAGTACCACCCCTCCCACAGTGTGACCCTCCCTCAGTACCGCCCCTCCCACAGTGTGACTCTCCCTCAGTACCGCCCCTCCCACAGTGTGATCCTCCCTCAGTACCGCCCCTCCCACAGTGTGACCCTCCCTCAGTACCGCCCCTCCCACAGTGTGACCCTCCCTCAGTACCGCCCCTCCCACAGTGTGACTCTCCCTCAGTACCGCCCCTCCCACAGTGTGACCCTCCCTCAGTACCGCCCCTCCCACAGTGTGACTCTCCCTCAGTACCGCCCCTCCCACAGTGTGATCCTCCCTCAGTACCACCCCTCCCACAGTGTGACCCTCCCTCAGTACCGCCCCTCCCACAGTGTGACCCTCCCTCAGTACCGCCCCTCCCACAGTGTGACCCTCCCTCAGTACCGCCCCTCCCACAGTGTGACTCTCCCTCAGTACCGCCCCTCCCACAGTGTGACCCTCCCTCAGTACCGCCCCTCCCACAGTGTGACTCTCCCTCAGTACCGCCCCTCCCACAGTGTGACCCTCCCTCAGTACTGCCCCTCCCACAGTGTGACCCTCCCTCAGTACCACCCCTCCCACAGTGTGACCCTTCCTCAGTACCACCCCTCCCACAGTGTGACCCTCCCTCAGTACTGCCCCTCCCACAGTGTGACCCTCCCTCAGTACGAACCCTCCCGCAGTAGCAATGCTACATTTAAGAGTGATGGTGTTAAAGTTTGTAAGACACCAAGAGACCAATGTAGATGTGTACGTACCCGATCGCCAGGGAATCCTCTTTCTCCGGGAGGTCCCATCAGACCATGATCACCCTGGGTAAAATATCATCACACACAGATTAAAACGTGGATCCACAGTGAGTGCTCCCACTTAAGCTGCAGAAACACTGCACACGTTCCCCAAGCACACAGCTCGACCAAACATACCCAAACTGCTCGTTAACTTTCTGCTCTCTCATCTTTCTTACTGCTCACTCGTCCTGACCAAGGGTTTCGGCCTGAAACATTGGCTATTTATTCCTCTCCATAGATGTTGCGAGACCTGCTGAGTTCCCTCGACGTTTTGTGTGTGTTTATTTATTTATTTTATTTGGAGATACAGCACATAACAGGCCCTTTGAGCTCCCCCAATTCAACCCCAGCATAATCAGGGGACAATTAATTTCGTGACAAATACACCTGTGGACTGTGGGAGGAAACGGAAGCACCCAGAGGAAATCCACCCGGAGGACGTACAAACTCCTCACAGAGGATGCCGGAATTGAACGCTGAACTCTGATGCCCTGAGCTGTAATATCGCCATGGTAACCGCTATACTACTGTGGCGGTTGCTCTGGATTTCCGGCGGCTGCAGAACATCTTGTTTTGTTAATTTCAGGTCACTGTGAAAACACCAAGGTCCATGCAGACCTAAATCACTCAGTTCCTTTAACACCGATGGCAACCTCCCTCAGTGTGTCTCAGTCAGAAACCACGTCAAAGACCGTTGGGGCAGAAAACAGCCAGGCGAGCAACTTCAGGTTGGAAATTAAAGGCTAATATTAGGTAAGCAGATACAGAGCCCTGAAGTCCCAGATCAGCAGGTTCGGGAAAAGCTACTTTCTTACAAAAATCAGGTTCTTGAACCAAGCAGCACAGCCATAAACCTACTCCAACAACAGACCATCTCTTGTGCCACCATTCCATGTCATTTCCAGTACACAAGTGTAAGGGAAAATGAAATAATTATTACTTCAAATCAAAGACAGTGCAAAGAAACAATAAGATAAGGAACATGATAATAATAAAACACAATAAGTATGAATACATAAGATGGCTTATTTACATAGATTGATTGCATGTCCATAAAGTGACGCTAGGCACAGGAGTGTCTGTACATAAGGTGACTGACAGGAAATGGTAAAGTAACGGTGATTGGGGGTGTGGAGGGGTGGGTTAGTGGTCGGGGGTGTGGAGGGGTGGGTTAGTGGTTGGGGGTGTGGAGGGGTGGGTTAGTGGTTGGGGTGTGGAGGGGTGGGTTAGTGGTTGGGGGGTGTGAAGGGGTGGGTTAGTGGTTGGGGTGTGGAGGGGTGGGTTAGTGGGTGGGGGTGTGGAGGGGTGGGTTAGTGGTTGGGGTGTGGAGGGGTGGGTTAGTGGTTGGGGGTGTGGAGGGGTGGGTTAGTGGTTGGGGTGTGGAGGGGTGGGTTAGTGGGTGGGGGTGTGGAGGGGTGGGTTAGTGGTTGGGGGGTGTGAAGGGGTGGGTTAGTGGTTGGGGGTGTGAAGGGGTGGGTTAGTGGTTGGGGTGTGGAGGGGTGGGTTAGTGGGTGGGGGTGTGGAGGGGTGGGTTAGTGGTTCGGGGTATGGAGGGTGGGTTAGAGGGTGGGGGTGTGGAGGGGTGGGTTAGTGGTTGGGGTGTGGAGGGGTGGGTTAGTGGGTGGGGGTGTGGAGGGGTGGGTTAGTGGTTGGGGGTGTGGAGGGGTGGGTTAGTGGTTGGGGGGTGTGAAGGGGTGGGTTAGTGGTTGGGGTGTGGAGGGGTGGGTTAGTGGGTGGGGGTGTGGAGGGGTGGGTTAGTGGTTCAGGGTATGGAGGGTGGGTTAGAGGGTGGGGGTGTGGAGGGGTGGGTTAGTGGTTGGGGTGTGGAGGGGTGGGTTAGTGGGTGGGGGTGTGGAGGGGTGGGTTAATGGTTGGGGGTGTGGAGGGGTGGGTTAGTGGGTGGAGGTGTTGATCAACCTCACTGCTTGGGGAAAGGAACTGTTTTTGAGTCTGGTGGTCCTGGTGTGGGTGCTACGCAGCTTCCTCCCTGATGGGAGTGGGACAAACAGTCCACGAGCAGGGAGGGTGGGATCCTTCATGATGTTACTGGCCCTCTTCTGGCACCGTTCTGTATAAATGTCCTTGCTGGCTGGTGATGCGCTGGGCAGTTTTGATTACCTGTGGTGGAGCCTTGCTCTTTGCCACGGTGCAGTTTCTATGCTGTGCAGTGATGCAGCTTGTTAGGAATTTGCTTACGGAGCGTTTATAGAAAGACATTGAGAATAGAGGTACACAGTGCACTACAGACCACCTCTTGCACTCATGGACTTGTCTCTCTGTTTTTGTTTTGTGCTAATGTCTTGATTTGCACTGTCTCCTTGTTCTTCACTGCTTTGTATTATTTATGTATAATTTAATTCCTAGAAGCTGTCTCAACCTACTACTTTTCTGTTCTACAGCCTTTTCCTTCGCTGTCTTGTATAATCGGGTGCCACGGTAGTATAGCGGTTAGCATGGCGCTATTACAGCTCAGGGCATTGGATTTGGGAGGTCAATACCGGTGTCCTTTGTAATCAAGTTTGTACAGTCCTCCCTGTGTGTGCGTGGGTTTCCTGGGTTTTGTCCAGGTGCTTTGCTTTCCCCCCACAGTCCAATGATGTACCGGTTAGTACGTTAACCGGTCTTGTAAGTTGTCCTGTGATTGGATGAGGGTTAAATCGATGGTTGCTGTGTGGTGCGGCTCAAAGGACTGAAAGGGCCTGTTCCTCACTGCATCTCTAAATGAAAAAAATAAATAAATAATTTTATATTCTGTGTGCCTGTGATACTGCTGAAAGCAGTTTGTCTATTGTGCCCATACCTCACTGTGCTTGTGCATATGTCAATAAACTCGACTTGACTCAATGTCTGGGTTGATTGTGAAGCCAAGCTAAACTAGCATGTGGCTCACATTCCCCCTCTCCCAGTCTGTTCATCAGTCTGTCTACTCATCATTATCATCATCATCACCATCATCACCATCATCACCATCAGCGTAATCATCATCATCACCATCATCACCATCAACACCACCACCATCGTCATCATCACCATCAGCGTAATCATCATCATCACCATCATCATCACCATCAGCGTAATCATCATCATCATCACCATCAGCGTAATCATCATCACCATCAACACCACCACCATCATCATCATCACCATCAACACCACCACCATCATCATCATCAGGTGCCATGTCAGAGGACGTAGGCGATCGTGGTCTATGACCATGATTGCTCTTGACAAGTTTTTCTACAGAAATGGTTTGCCATTGCCTTTTTCTGGGCAGAGTCATTACAAAACAGGTGACCCCCAGCAAATATCAATACTCTTCATAGACTGTCTGCTTGGCATCAGTGGTTGCATTACCAGGACTTGTGATATGCACCAAACAACAGGAATTCTGCAGATGCTGGAAATTCAAGCAACACACATAAAAGTTGCTGGTGAATGCAGCAGGCCAGGCAGCATCTCTAGGAAGAGGTGCAGTCGACGTTTCAGGCCAAGACGCTTCGTCAGGACTAACTGAAGGAAGAGTGAGTAAGCGATTTGAAAGTTGGAGGGGGAGGGGGAGATCCATAATGATAGGAGAAGACAGGAGGGGGAGGGATGGAGCCAAGAGCTGGACAGGTGATTGGCAAAAGGGATACAAGAGGATCATGGGACAGGAGGTCCGGGAAGAAAGACGGCGGGGGGGACCCAGAGGATGGGCAAGGGGTATATTCAGAGGGACAGAGGGAGAAAAAGGAGAGTGAGAGAAAGAATGTGTGTATAAAAATAAGTAACAGATGGGGTACAAGGGGAGGTGGGGCATTAGCGGAAGTTAGAGGAATCGATGTTCATGCCATCAGGTTGGAGGCTACCCAGACGGAATATAAGGTGTTGTTCCTCCAACCTGAGTGTGGCTTCATCTTTACAGTAGAGGAGGCCGTGGCACTTATCCGTGTAAGCGGAACAAGTGCTACACATGCCCTTACACTTCCTCCCTTACCACCATTCAGGGCCTCAAACAGTCCTTCCAGGTGAGGCAACACTTCACCTGTGAGTTGGCTGGAGTGATATACTGCGTCCGGTGCTCCCGATGTGGCCTTTTATATATTGGCGAGACCCGATGCAGACTGGGAGACTGCTTTGCTGAACATCTACGCTCTGTCCGCCAGAGAAAGCAGGATCTCCCAGTGGCCACACGTTTTAATTCCACATCCCATTCCCATTCTGACATGTCTATCCACGGCCTCCTCTACTGTAAAGATGAAGCCACACTCAGGTTGGGGGAACAACACCTTATATTCCGTCTGGGTAGCCTCCAACCTGATGGCATGAACATCGACTTCTCTAACTTCCGCTAATGCCCCACCTCCCCCTCGTACCCCATCTGTTACTTATTTTTATACACACATTCTTTCTCTCACTCTCCTTTTTCTCCCTCTGTCCCTCTGAATATACCCCTTGCCCATCCTCTGGGTTCCCCCTTCCCTTGTCTTTCTTCCCGGACCTCCTGTCCCATGATCCTCTCGTATCCCCTTTTGCCAATCACCTGTCCAGCTCTTGGCTCCATCTCTCCCCCTCCTGTCTTCTCCTATCATTTTGGATCTCCCCCTCCCCCTCCAACTTTCAAATCCCTTACTCACTCTTCCTTCAGTTAGTCCTGACGAAGGGTCTCGGCCTGAAACGTCGACTGAACCTCTTCCTAGAGATGCTGCCTGGCCTGCTGCGTTCACCAGCAACTTTTATGTGATATGCACCAGCTGCTTCTATGACCATGGCTTCATTTGACCCTGATCGGGGGTGAAGCAAGTGCTACACCTTGCCCAAAGGTGACTTGCAGACTAGTGCCTTACACCTCCTCTGGTAGAGATGTATCTCCACCCTGCCACACGTCTGTCTAAATGCCTCTTAAATGTTGATAATGAGCACTGAGGTAGTGTTCATGGTTCATGGACTCATTTATAAATCATAGATCATAGAATATTATAGCACAGTACAGGCCTTTTGGCCCACAATCTTGTGCCAATCTTTAAACCTACTCTAAGATCAATCATAGCCCTCCATTTTTCTATCATCCATGGGTCTACCTAAGATTCTCTTAAATGTTCCTAATGTATCTCAAGTTCAAGTTCAAAGTCAAGTTTAATTGTCATTCAACCATACATGAATACCCATGCATAGAGGCAAACGGTACAGCGTTTCATCTGGGGCCAAGGTGCATAACACAGTACTAATAGTCACACACAGTGTGAGGCATACATACCACATTAAGATAGCAGTAAAATATAGTCACACAAAAACATTGCAGTCCAAGTCCTTGAGTTCATGAATGTTGCAGCAGTCTGCAGCTGAACACAACACAGCTTTTCTTCTGCCAAGAGAACACAGGGGCAGCTCTGACTCCAGCATAGATGCCATGCCACACCACCTCTGCCATGCCGGTGGACTGCACTGACTTCAATGTCTCCCGGCCGCAAACAGACGTCACCGCGGCTTGAGGCCTGGTCCTTGCTACATCCAAGGCCACATGGCTACGCTGAATTGTCACCAGTAAACCAGTGAATCTGACTTGCAGCATTCCAAATTACTAACGTTCCAACAGTGAATCAGAAGAAAAGCTACTAAGACGATCGCTTGCTGTTAAACTTTCTGAGGTATTGGAGGCAACACAGTTCAGTACGGCAACTGTTCTGCATGTGACTGCAAGAATTTGCACAGAGCTGTGGACACAGCTCAACGCATCACAGGAACCAGCCTCCCCTCCCTAGAATCTGTCGGCACTTCCTGCTGCCTTGATAAAGCAGCCAGCATAATCAAAGACCACACCCACCTTGGACATTCTCTCGTCTCCCCTCTCTCATCGGGCAGAAGATACAAAAACTGTACCAGTTGATACCACCAGGCTCAGGGACAGCTTCTACCCTCTGTTAGAAAACTATTGAATGGTTCTCTGGTATGATATGGACTCTTCACCTCACAATCTACCTCAGTACGACCTTGCATCTTTTGTCTGCCTACACTGCACTCTCCCTGTAATGTGAACACTTTATTCTCAGAATAGGTCAGGTCAGGTTAGCTTCATCTGTCCCATGTACTGTCCATCGAAGCATACATTGAAATGTATCGTTTGCGTCAAATTAAATCAGCCAAGATTGTGCTGGGCGGCATGAAACACTGTCGTAGGAAAGCAGCATCCATCATTAGAGATCCTCACCACCCAGGCCATGCTCTTTTCTCGCTGCCGCCATCAGGTAGAAGGTACAGGTGCCTCAGGACTCGCACCACCAGGTTCAAGAACAGTTACTACCCCTCAACCATCAGGCTCTTGAACAAAGGGATTAACTACACTCACTTGACCATCCATTGTCCGACTTTTTCCGACTCTATCTTGTTATTTCATGTTCTCATTATTTATTGCAATTTATTTATATTTGCATTTGCAGATTCTTCTGCACTCTAGTTGATCTTTCATAGATCTTGTTATAGTCACTAATCCATATTGTCACCTTGTCGTGGTGGAGAAGCTTGTGTGGTCCTGTGATCCTGAGAGCGATGCTGTCTGGAGCTGTGCTCCTGGTAGGGTCACCTATGGCGGTAAGGTCGAGGGTGAGGTCCCTGACAAAGAACAATCCAACCAAGACTTCAACGGTGGAACAGGCAGACCAAGTTACTTCGAACTCAACGGCTGTGAAGGTGGATGAAGGCTGCAACAAATCCATCAGCTCCAATCGTCGTGGTTTCCATGCCATTGGAATCAGTTGGTTGATTTGTGAAGTATCGTGTGCTTCTTGGAGTGCAACATCAAGTACACGTTAAACAAATACACACACAGGCGTCTTCACTCTGTGGGTCACTTCTTCAGAACGAAGACCATCATCCTCGACCTCGAGGGATAGCCATGACGATGATGACGATGACTAACCCATAGATTGTATTTTCTGAGTATGCCCACAGGAAAATGAATCTCAGGGTTGTATATGGTGACATATTTGTACTCTGATAATAAAATGTCCTTTGAACTTTGAACTTTTGAACTTTGTTGCCCAGAGCACACTAACCTTAACCGGTATGTCTTTGGAATGTGGGAGGAAACTGGAGCACCCGGACAAAACCACATGGTCACGGGGAGATTGTGCAAACTTCTTACAGACTTTGACAGGAATAGAACCCCGATCTTACAGTCTGTACTGTAAAGCTCTGAACCAGCTACTACACTGCCCTGTTGGAACTCTATTATTGGTTTACCATCTACTGCCTCAATACACCGTGTAATGATCTGATCTGTATTAAGGACAAGATGCAAGACAAACTCTTCACTGTGTCTCAGTATGTGACAATAATAAGCCAATTTCAATTCTAATTCCGGTCTCTTAGCCATCTCAACTCTTACTGCTTCACCACAGGTGGCATGTCCTCTGTTACCTGTGCCTCTAGATATGGAACTCCCTCCCTAATCCCGCTGCCTGTCACCTAAACTCGAGGAATTCTGCAGATGCTGGAAATTCAAGCAACACACATCAAAGTTGCTGGTGAATGCAGCAGGCCAGGCAGCATCTCTAGGAAGAGGTACAGTCGACGTTTCGGGCCGAGACCCTTCGTCAGGACTAACTGAAGGAAGAGTTAGTAAGAGATTTGAAAGTGAGAGGGGGAGGGGGAGATCCGAAATCATAGGAGAAGACAGGTGGGGGAGGGATGGAGCCAAGAGCTGGACAGGTGATTGGCAAAAGGGATATGAGAGCATCATGGGACAGGTGGCCCAGGGAGAAGGAAAAGGGGGAGGGGGAAAAACCCAGAGGATGGACAAGGGGTATAGTCAGAGGGACAGAGGGAGAAAAAGGAGAGAGAGAGAAAGAATGTGTGTATATAAATAAATAACGGATGGGGTACGAGGGGGAGATGGGGCATTAGTGGAAGTTAGAGAAGTCGATGTTCATGCCATCAGGTTGGAGGCTACCCAGACAGAATGTAAGGTGTTGTTCCTCCAACCTGAGTGTGGCTTCATCTTGACAGTAGAGGAGACCGTGGATAGACATATCAGAATGGGAATGGGATGTGGAATTAAAATGTGTGGCCACTGGGGGATCCTGCTTTCTCTGGCGGACAGAGCGTAGGTGTTCAGCAAAACGATCTCCCAGTCTGTGTTGGGTCTTGCCAATATATAGAATATACTGCCTGTCTCTCTTTTTAAACAGTCTCCTTAATTAATTATCTCGAGATACACCATGTTTAGGCCCTTCCAGCAATGTCCGATTTAGCCTAATCACAGGACAATTTACACTGACCAATGACCCTACTAACTGGTACATCTTTGGACTGTGGAAGGAACTCACGCATTCCACAAGGAGGGTATACAAACTCCCGACAGGGGACGCTAGGATTGAACTCTAAACTCTAACATCCTGAGTTGTAATAGTGTCACATTAATCATTATGTTACTGTGTCACCCAACTTAAAATGTATTCCTCTTCATTGCCAGTCTGACACAGGGTTTTGCTTTCTCCCCGCACAGGTGCTGCTCGACCCACTGAGTTCCTGCGGCAAATCATCACCACAAGAGATTCTGCAGATGCTGGAAATCCAGAGCAACACACACAAAATGCTGGAGGAACTCAGCAGGACAGGCAGCATCTGTGGAGGGGAATAAAGAGTCGATGTTTTGGGCTAAGACCCTTCATCAGGATGGGAAAGGAAGGGGGCAGAAGCCAGAATGAAAGAACTAACAAGTTTTGAGAATGTGCAGGGTGCACAAGCGTCTCCATACCACTGGCACCAACATAGCATGGTCACAACTCATTAAACCGAACCCTGTTGTGGGAGGAAATCCCCAGAGTCACAGGGAGAACACACAAACAGCAATGGGAATTGAACCCTGATCGCTTGGCATTGTAAAGCGTTACACTAAACGTTATGCTACAACACTCCATTTTCCCTCTGCCTTAACAGCATAGAGTTCCGATTGTCCTCACCTACCACCTCATGAACCTCTGTATCCAGCACATCATTCTTCGGAACTTCAACCATCTCCAATGGAATCCCACCTCCAAACACATCTTCACATCTTCACCTCCTTCCCTCACTCCCTGCGAGGGATCGCTCTTCTTGTGACTGCCTTGTCCAGTCGTTCCACCTCACTAATCTCTCTCCTGGAACTTGTCCCTGTAAGCAGGATAAATACAACACCTGCCCATTCACCTCCTCCCTCACCTTCATTCAGGGCGCAAAATAGTCCTTCCAGGTGAGATCCCATGTAGATTGGAGGGCCACGGTGACAAGGAACTTCGCTCAGTCTGCAACAAGCAAGTTTTCCTTGTGGCCAACCATTTTAATTCCAACACCCATACCCATTCCGACATGTTGGTCCATGGCCTCCTCTACTGTCATGATGAAGTCTCTCTCAGGTTTGAGGAGCAACTTCAAATCCTGTTTGAGTAGTCTCCAACCTGATGGCATGAACATCAATGTCCCTACATTTTGATGATTTTCCCCTCCCCCATCTCTTATTTTCCATTCCCTCTTCTGACTCCACTCTTAACCCTTTTCTTCTGCTCACCTGCCAACCGCCTCCCTCTTCTTCCCGTGGTTCACTGTCTTCTCCTATCTGATTTCTTCTTCTCCAGCTCTTTACCTTTCTCACCTATCACCTCCCAGCTTATCACTTTATCCACACCTCACCCACCCACCTGACTTCACCTGTCACCTGCCAGCTTGTGCTCCACCATCCCCCCATCTTCTTCTCCTGGATTCTGCCCCCTTCCTTTCCAGTCCTGATGAAGGGTCTCAGCCTGAAAACGTTGACTGTTTATTCATTTCTATAGATGCTGCCTGACCTGTTGAGTTCCTCCAGCATTTTATCTGTGTTGCATTAGATTTCCAGCATCTGCAGAATCTCTTGTATTTACGTCTTCCAATGCCTTCCCAATCTTCTCAACCAATCAAAATCCATTAGTCTTCCAATCCTTCCCAATTTTCTTAACCCATCGAACCCCATTAGTCTTCCAATCCTTCCCAATCTTCATTAAAAACAAACCTAATTTTCTCTCCTCTCTCATTCTGATGAAACATTTAACCATTTTTTTCTCCACAGCTGCTGCCTGACCTCCCATGTCCTTCCAGCATTTTTAGTTTTTATTTCAAATCTGCAATTTTTTTGATTTTCAGACACAATTGAAAGAAGTGCTGGGATAGACATTTCCAAGCCTTTACAGTATCACACATACACTGAAACTTAAAAATATCCAACCACGTGCCCAACAGAGTAACACCGCACTATATTTGGAATTAGACCTTGCAAAACTTTAATGCTAATGAAGTGTGTTTGGATAAATATTACTCTCACCCAAAGGCCAAAGGAACTGTTACATATCTAAAATATTTCAACAAAATAATATTAAAAACAATCTATTCCTTCCAAATGCATTACCAATGTGTAAACAATGTCATGTAACTGTGCAGTTTGTAATTTTTTTCTTGGTGTAAGTTGGCAAAGAGAGTACAAGGAAGAGAAAATCCAGCAGATCTCCCAGGGAGACCATACAACAATAAGAAATAGAGCAGAATTAGGCCATTTGGCCCATCGTGTCTGCTCTGTAATTCAATAAAGGCTCATTTATTTTCCCTCTCAAACCCAAACCCCTGCCTTCTCCCTGTAACCATTGACGTCTTGACTAAACAAGAATCTATCAACCTCTGCTTTAAATATACCCAATGACTCGACCCCCACAGCAGCCTGTGGCAATGAATTCCACTGATTCAAATTCCTCCTCACCTCTGTTCTAAAAGGATGTCCCTCTATTCTGAGGCTGTGCCCTCTGGACTCTCCCGCTATAGGGTGGTGGTTAGTGTGACGTTGTTACAGCTCCAGACATCACGGAGTTCAGAGTTCAATTCCAGCACTCGCTGTACATCCTCCTCACAGAACCCGTGGGTTTTTCTCATGTGCTCCAGTTTCCTCCCGTAGTCCATGTATGCTAATTGGTCATTGTATATTGTCCTGTGATTAGGTTCAGATTAACTGGGGTCGTGGAGTTGCTGGGGTGACATGGTTCAAAAGGCTGGAAGGAGAACATCCTCCCTACATCCCGCCACCCTACCAGGGATAGGGTTTCTCTTGTCCTCACCTAGCAGTCCACCAGCCTCCAGGTCCAGTACCTAACTCTCCGCAATTTCTACCATCTCCAACGGGATCCCACCACCAAGCACATCTTTCCCTTCACCCCCCCTCCCCTTTCTGCAGGGATCCCTCCCTATGTGACTCCCTTGTCCATTCATCCCTCCCCACTGATCTCCCTCCTGGCACTTATCCTTGCAAGTGGAACAAGTGCTACACCTGCCCCTACACCTCCTCCCTCACTACCATTCAGGCCCCAGACAGTCCTTGCAGGTGAGGCAACACTTCACCTGTGAGTCTGTTGGGGTCTTATATTGTGTCCGGTGCTCCCAATGTGGCCTCCTGTATATCGGTGAGACCCAACATAGAGTGGGAGAGCACTTTGCCAAGCACTTACGCTCCGTCTGCCAGGAGAAACAGGATCTCCCAGTGGCCAGCCATTTTAATTCCACTTCCCATTCCTATTCCGACATGTCAGTCCATGGCTTTCTCTACTGTCGCGATGAGGCCACACTCAGGTTGGAGGAACAACATCTTATATTCCGTCTGGGTAGCCTCCAACCTGATGGCATGAACATCGATTTCTGAAACTTCCAGGAATGCCCCCCCCCCTCCATTCACCATTCCCCGTTCCCTTTTCCCTCTCTCACCTCATCTCCTTGCCTGTCCATCACCTCTCTTTAGTGCTCCTCTTCCCTTTTCTTTCTTCCATGGTCTCCTATTCTCTCCTATCAGACTTCTCCTTTTCCAGCCCTGTATCGCTTTCACCAATCAACATCCCAGCTTTTTACTTCATCCCTCCCCCACCTGGTTTCATCTGTCACCTTGAGTTTCCCTCTCCCCTCCTCCACCTTTTAAATCTACTCCTCATCTTTCTTTCTCCAGTCCTGTCGAAGGGACTAGGCTCGAAACGTCAACTGTACTTTTTTTACATAGATGCTGCCTGGCCTGCTGAGATCCTCCAGCATTTTGTGTGTGTTGCTTGAATTTCCAGCATCTGCAGATTTTCTCTTGTTTGAGTACAGGCTCATAGCCATCAAATGCTCCTCATACATTAACCGTTTCATCTCCAGAATCATTCGTGTGAACCTCGTTTGGACCTTCTCCAATGCCAGCACATCTTCTCTTAGATAAAGGACCGATGACATGTTGACAGTAATCAACGTGCAATTGACCAATGCCTAATGAAGCATTTCATTGCATGGTTCCATGTACACATGATTACTAAATCTGAATCTGATGAAGTGGGGAGGAAGAGGGATGAGACTAGGGTCTGGTTGGTGATTGGTGGACTGGGGAGCAGAGGAGGATGTTGGGAAATGGAGTCAGGTAGGGATAGTCAGCCCTCTGTGCCTGCTCTTAAGCTAGTAGATGGTGACAGTTATGTACTTTGATAATAAATTTACTTCGACTTTGACTAGATCCAGCAGGCTGAGTCAGTGGTAAGGAAGACAAATGTGTTCATTTCGAGGATCAAATATAAAATTAATTTAATAAATGATGCACACAACTGGGGGCATTTAACAAGTAGTGTAACCTTATCCCACCTATTAAATGCTCTAATGGCATGCGAATCAAGTAGCCTCTGACAACTAAATCCAGCTCCTGGTCTTCATATGTGGCTTAGCTACCAAACCCAGCAGACCCATTTCTACTGACAGGAGAAGGGGCAAAAGCAAGCTACTGGCCCCATAAAAACAAATGCTTTGAGCAGATGGGGCTCGTCAGCCATGGTTGGCAGCTTATCAAGGAAAACTCTGATCTCAAACCTTTGCTGCCTTGTAGCCATACCCACTCACGGGGAAGGCTTTGAGAGAAAACCCAGAGTTAAAATCCAGAGCCAGGGTCTCTAAAGCAGGCCTAGGCTGACTTCAACATTAATTAGATTAGATTAGATTCAACTATATTGTCATTGTGCCGAGTACAGATACAAAGCCAATGAAATGCAGTTAGCATCTGACCAGAAACGCAAAGAATAGCGTTATTTACAAAATAACTGCAAATAAAAAGTAAGTGCTACAGAACACAAATATAAAAGTACTGAGACAGTACAATACGGATGCAATACTGCTTAGCGCTGTGATGTGAGGTTCAGCAGGGTCACAGCCTCAGGGAAGAAGCTCTTCCTGTGCCTGCTGGTGCGGGAGCGGAGGCTCCTGTAGTGCCTACCGGATGGGAGGAGAGTAAAAAGTCCATGGTTAGGGTGAGATGCATCCTTGATAATGCTTTTCGCCCTGCCCAGGCAGCGTTTATGGTAGATGTTCTCAATGGTGGGCAATTGGGTGCCGATAATCTGCTGGACCCTTTTCACCACACGCTGGAGTGCTTTGCGGTCTGATACAGGACAATTGCCATACCACACTGAGATGCAGTTGGTGAGTATGCTCTCAATGGTACAGCGGTAAAAGTCCGTCAGTATCCTGGGACAGAGGTGAGCTATCTTGATGCTCCGCAGGAAATAAAGGCGCTGTTGCTCCTTTTTGATCAGAATGGAGGAGTTCAGGGACCAGGTCAGATCCTCAGAAATGTGGACACCAAGGAATTTGAAGCTTGATACACGCTCCACTACAGTTCCGTTGGTGTAGATGGGGATGTGAGTGTAGCTCCTGGCATGCCTGAAGTCCACAATGATCTCCTTGGTCTTCTGGGTGTTAAGGGCCAGGTTGTTGTCGGCACACCACGCGGCCAGGTGCTGGACCTCATCCCTGTAGGCCGTCTCGTCATCCCCTCTGATCAGGCCAACCACGGTGGTGTCATCTGTGAACTTGATTATGGAATTAATTATGGAGTTAGAACCATGTACAGGAACGCAGCCATAGGTGAAAAGGGAGTACAGAAGAGGGCTCAGCAAACAAGCCTTGAGGCACGCCGGCGTTCAGGGGGAGAGTGGAGGAGGAGAGGTTGTCTAACTTAACTGATTGGGGTCTGTTAGTCAGAAAGTCCAAGGTCCAATTGCAGAGGGATGAGCTGATACCAAGCTGGCGAAGTTTGGCGATCAGCTTGGAGGGGATCACAGTATTGAATGCCGAACTAAAGTCAATGAACAGCATTCTGACGTAAGAGTTGGGGCTGTCCAGGTGGGTCAGGACAGAGTGAAGTGCTGTGGAGATGGCGTCCTCTGTTGACCTGTAGGTGCGATAGGCAAATTAATGGGGGTCCAGGGTAGCGGGCAGACAGGATTTCAGATGTGATAGAACCAGTCTCTCAAAGCACTTTGCAATGATGGGGGTGAGTGCAACTGGACGGAAGTCATTCAGGCCCATGGCAGTGGAATGCTTCATCAATGGCACAATGGTGGCGATCTTGAAGCTTGTGGGGACAACTGCCTGGGCCAGGGACAGATTAAAAATGTCTGTGAAGACCCCGGCCAACTGCCCTGCACAGATACTGAGCACACAGCCAGGTATTCCATCCGGACCAGCTGCCTTCCGTACATTCATCCTGCTCAGGGTGGCGCAAACATCAGAGGTGGAAAGTGAGAGAGGCAGTTCCTGCGACACTGCTCGTACCAAACAGTATTGGTCTCTGTTGTTCCTTTGGATTCATCAGATGTGTGGAGAAGGGGAGCTTGCTACACGGACAACAGTTCCCTTTCCATATCGTACTGCCCAGGCTTGCATACTGACTTAAGCAGCTAGCACGCATCATCCATGGCTGACCCTGAACAACAGAGGGCCATTCAGATTGAAAAGCAAGGATGTAATGCTGAGGCTTTATGGTCTATTAAAGCCTTGCGGTTTCACGGTCTTTTTGGTCTGATGGTCTGTTGGTTGCATTCCTTATTCCAGATCAACAACACAAAAACTGACTGGGCAGCACCCCTCAATTTTCTGGAATCTGGTGCTGAATGGTGGCTGCAGAGCTGTGGTATTGCTCACTTTGAAGCTGATGTTGTTAATTCTGACAGAACAAATACCTTGGAAATTTGGAAGTAATCTGTTAAAGTGTTTCTTCGGAGAACTGGGCAGGAATCAAAGCATACTGAGCCCATGTTTCTCCCCGACTGCGGTATGGATTCAATTGCCGCTGGATTCCCTGGAGACGTTATTGTAAGGTGGAAGGCACATTCACAAGAGGAGATGGGACTCATGAATCACAAGGATGTCATGTTATAAGCACTGAGCTCATTTCGGAAAAACTCGTTCCACATGCAGTTGCTTCCGTCTCCTGTCAGTTTTATAAGCTTCAGGCGAGGTTGGCACATGTTCAGGGACGGGGATAAGACTGAAGTGATCGCTGACTACTGTAGAACACTACAGGCCCTTTGGCCCATCCAATCCATGCCGAACTGTTATTCTGCCTAATCCTATTGATCTGCACCTAGGAGCACCACCCTCCATATGCCTCCCATCTCCACTGCTCACCACCCTCTGAGTGAAGAAGTTTCCCCCTCAGCTTCCTTTAAATATTTCACCTTTCACCCTCAACCCATGACCTCTAGTTCTAGTCTCACCCAACCTGACTGGAAAAAGTCTGCTTGCATTTACCCTATCTATGCCTCTCATAATTTTGTATACTCCTGTCAAATCTCCTGTCATTCCCCTATGCTCCAGGGAAACACATTTTAACCTGTTCAATCTTTCCTTGTAACTCAGGTTCTGTACTCCCAGCAATATCCTTGTAAATTTTCTCTGTACTCTTTCAATCTTATTGATATCTTTCCTATAGGGGTGTGACCAGAAATGCACACAATACTGCAAAGTAGGCCTCAGCAACGTTTTATACAATAGTTATGGGGGGGGGGGGGAGGGAGAATGCGGTAGAGAGGAACAATAAATCAGCCATGATGGAATGGCAGAGCAGACTCGATGGGTGGAATGGCCTAATTCTGCTCCTGTGTTTTATGGTCTATAGTCATAGTCATACTTTATTGATCCTGAGGGAAATTGGTTTTCGTTACAGTTGCACCAACCAAGAGTAGAGTATAAATATAGCAATATAAAACCATAAATAGTTAAATAGCAATATGTAAATTATGCCAGGAAATA
Source organism: Mobula hypostoma (assembly GCF_963921235.1). Taxonomy (NCBI): domain Eukaryota; kingdom Metazoa; phylum Chordata; class Chondrichthyes; order Myliobatiformes; family Myliobatidae; genus Mobula; species Mobula hypostoma. The sequence continues at coordinate 113,180,651 of NC_086108.1, forward strand.
AGTCCAGGACCAGCCTATTGGCTCAGGGTGTCTGACCCTCCAAGGGAGGAGCTGTAAAGTTTGATGGCCACTATGACAACTTTATTATAACATCTCAACTCCTGTGCTCAATACATTGACTTATGAAGGCCAGAAGCTTTCTTTACGACCCTATCTATGTGTGATGTCACTTTTAAGGAATTATGAATCTGTATTCCCGGATCCCTCTGTTCCACTGCACTCCTCAGTGCCTTACCGCCTCGCTGTACTCTGCCGCTACACAAGTTGGACAAAATCCTTGGCTGCTGTGCTGAACTGGTCTGTGTTGCTCCACATTGTCAGGAAACATACAATTAACCTCGTAGTCTGCCTTCACGTTCAACCTTCCAAAGTGAATCACTTTGCACTTTTCCAGACTGAACTCGCTCTGCCACTCCCTAGCCCAGCTCTGCATCCTGCGAATGTCCTGTTGTAATCTACACCACCAACCTTTGTATCATCTGCAAACTTACTAACCCACCTTTCCACTTCCTCATCCGAGTCATTTATAAAATTCATAAAAAGAAGGCTTCCCAGGTCAGGCCACGTTCCCCCTGTGACCGCATGCTCTGTTTTCCTCCCACAGGTCAGCGGGTTAATCAGTCACTTGGAATTGTCCTGTACTACAGCTTCATGGCAAAATGCACCAATGGAGAGCTGATGGGCAAGTGCAGGAGTGAATAAGTTGCAGATACATGGGGAGTTGAGGAATAGGACTGATGGAATTGTCGCCCTGGGAGATGGAGTCATAGAGTCAGGCCCTTCTTCCCATCTAGCCTGTGCCAAACTATTATTCTGCCTAGTCCCATTGAACCGCACCTGAACCATAGCCTCCACACCCCTCCTGTCCACGGACTTACTCAAACTTCTCCTAAACATTGCCATCAAAACCACATCTACTACTTTCACTAGCAACTTGTTTCACACTTGCTCCAAGCTCTGAGTGAAGAAGTTCCTCCTAATACTCCCCTTAGATATTTCACTTCTCACCCTTAATCCATGAACTATCAAGAAGGAGGTACAGCAGCCTGAAGACATACCCTCAGTGTTTCAGGAAGAGCTTCTTCCCCTCTGCCATCAGATTTCTCAATGGACAATGAGTCCATGAATACTACTTCACTACTTTTTCTCTCTCCTTTTACAATAATTTAACTATTTTTAATCTATATACTTTCTTACTGTAATTTACAGTTTTTATTATTATGTTTTGCAATGTGCTGCTACTGTAAACTACAAATTTCACGACAGTGATATGAAACCTGATTCGGATCTCTAGTTCTATGTTCACCCAGACTCAATGGCAAAGCCTCCTTGCATTTACCCTGTAGCATGAATCTGAGAGATACCCTGTGTTCGTTATATAATTATCACTGTTCAGGACCATTCAGGTCCTTAGAAGAAAAGATTCCTTACAAATTAAAATATTTAAAGATAGAAACATTTAGATCACCTTATCACCTTTCAGTCCGGGTTGGCCGACGTCTCCCACCAGACCCTGCAACAAGAATTGGAACAAAGGGCATCTCAGTGCCTGAAAGATATCGACCACCTGGTGGAAGAATAATTCATCAAAGATCGTATAGAATTGTGGTTTAGAAACGATACCTGAGGTCCGGGGATTCCGGGGAGACCAGCTGAGCCTTGAGGACCCACATCACCCTGCGTGGGAAGAGATGTGAACTGTGGTTACTGACAACACAGAGAACAGAGTTATTGAGAATGGAAACAGACTCTTCGGCCCATCTTATCAATGCTGAACAAGTAGCCTAACTGAGTTAGCAGCATTTATCTGCGTTTGTGCCCAGATCCCACTAAACCTTCAGGGTCATAGAGTCATAGAGCCATAGAAAAGTACAGTACAAAAACAGGCCCTTTGGCCCATCTAGTCTGTGCCAAATGATTTAAACTGCCTATTCCCATCGACCTGCACCCAGACCATAAACCTCCATACCCCTACCATCCATGTACCTATCCAAACTTCTCCTAAATGCTGAAATCAAGTTCACAAGCACCACTCGTGCTGGCAGCTCATCCCGCACTCTCATGACCACTGAGTGAAGAAGTTCCCCCTCATGTTCCCCTTGAACTTTTCACCTTTCACCCTTAACCCATGACCTGTAGTTGCAGCCTCACCCAACCTCAGAGGAAAAAGCCAGCTTGGATTAACTCTATCTATATGCCTCATAATTTTGTATATCTCTTAACAAATCTCCCCTCATTCTCCTACGCTCCAGAAAATAAAGTCCTACCCTATTCTATCTTTCCCAACAACTCAAGTACTGGCAAAAGAGATTCTGCAGATGCCAGAAATCCAGAGCAACACACACAAAATGCTGGAGGAACTCAGCAGGTCAGGCAGCGTCTATGGAAATACAGTCAACATTTCGGGCTGAGACCCTGATTCAGGAGATCAATCGACATTTTGGATTGAGACTCTTCAGTGTAGGATCCGTGTGAATGGGTGGTTTATTGTCAGTCATGCTCAGTGGGCAGAAAGGCCTGGTCCTGTGCTGTGTGACTTGAGTTCAGTGACCCAGCCCTTTCATCTTGATTGAATTCTCAGAAATCTACGCCAGCAGGCTTTCCCTGAATTCGAGATTTTGCTCCTTCCCAAGAATTATCAGCCCCGCCAATTTGGCAGAGATCCAAATCCTCCGTTATCTTGCTCGGCTGTCGATGTGAGGGAAAAGAACAGGCTACCCCAAGCATCGTTCCGTCGTTCTGGCAGTCAGTTCCTCCAAGGAACAGAGCGCATCTCCAGATGGATGGCGAAGGGTGAGAACAGCCTCCTTCTGTGCAATATCATTTCACAGTTCAAATCCACTCCTTGAGCAACTGCGTTTGAAGTCCCTGCCTTAACAGCGGCACTTTGCAAGGCATTTGGCTGCTGGCAAGATTCCCGCTAGCAATTCACAGTACTGAGCTTGTCTCCAGAACAGCTGTGGGGACGCTACATCTGGAGTCAACCCACGGCTGAGCCGAGGCCAAGGATTTACAAGCAATCTTGACAAATTCACTTTAAAAAGCTTTTAATGTTTAAAGGCATAAAAGGAAACTGCAGTTGCATCAAGTGATACCATGGCAGGAAGTGTCTATTCAATGGTTACCATCGCTCAATGCAGAATGAATGGGATGGAGATAACAACTCGGATGTGACTTTGAAATCTGGATTTTCAATCAACAAGCTTCAAAACTTTAACCTTTGTACCTCCATCTAAAATTGGATCCTTGATTTCCTCAATGGGAGACCACAGACAGTGTGGATCAGAAATAACATCTCCTCCTCGCGGACAATCGACAGAGGCACATTTCAATGATGCGTGCTTAGTCCGCTGCTCTACCCTCCCTATACCCATGACTGCACGGCTAAGCACAGCTCAAACACCATTTATAAAATTGCCGGTGACAAAACCATTGCCGGCAGAATTTCAGATGGTGACGAGAGGTGTACTGGAGTGAGATAGATCAGTTGGTTGACTGGTGTCGCAACAACAACCTCACACTCAACGTCAGTAAGACCTAGAAATTGATTGTGTACTTCAGGAGGGAGAGGTCAAGGGAACACACACCTGTCCTCATCCAGCGACCAGCAGAGGAAAGGGTGAGCAGTTTCATATTCCTGGGTTTCAACATCTCTGAAGATCTACTGTACCCTGGTCCTAGCATATTGATGCATTTCCAAAGAAGGCATGCCAGCAGCTATATTTCATTAGCAAGAGGAATTCTGCAGATGCTGGAAATTCAAGCAACACACGTCAAAGTTGCTGGTGAACGCAGCAGGCCGGGCAGCATCTCTAGGAAGAGGTACAGTCGACGTTTCAGGCCGAGACCCTTCGTCAGGACCGTCCTGAAACATCGAGTGTACCTCTTCCTAGAGATGCTGCCTGGCCTGCTGCGTTCACCAGCAACTTTGATGTGTGTAGCTATATTTCATTAGGAGCTTGAGGAGATTTAGAATGTCACCAAATCTCTGCAGATGTATCATGGAGAGCATTCCGATTGGTTACATCACCGTCTGGTATGGGAGGGCCAATACACAGGATCAGAAAAAGCTGCAAAGAGTTGCAAACTTGGTCAGTCCTATCAGAGGCAGTAGCCTCCGCAGCATCGAGGATAGATAAAAAAATAATGCCTCAAAATGGTGTCCTTCATTAAGGACCCCATCACCCAGGACATACCCCCTTCTCATTGCTACCATCAGGGAGGAGGTACAGGAGACTGAAGATACATTCAGTGTTTCAGGAACATTTTTCTCTGTAACGTAACACTTTGTTCTGCATTCTGTTATTGTTTTCCCTCAATGCAAAGCAGTAATTATTTAACGATACAGCCCGGAACAAGCCCTGCTGGCCTTTCAAACTGTGCTGCCAGCAACCTGTGATAAAATCTTATGCTAATCACGGGACAATTTACAATGACTCATTGACCTCCTAACCGGTACGTCTTTGGCCAGTAGGAAGAAACAAGAGCACCTGGGGGAAACTCGCACAGAACGTACAAGCTCCTTACAGAAGGTGCTGGAACTGAACTCTGAACTCCACCTGAGCTGTAATAATATCGTGGTAACCACTACGCTACTGCGACACCCTTTACGTGATCTGTATAAACAGTATGCAAGACAACTTGTCACTCTACCTCAGTACATGTGACAATAATAAAATAATTTACCAATTTAATCCTAAACTATCTGGGATTCGGACAAAAGAACACTTGCTAGAAATTCACCTTGCTAGGGAGATACCAAGCAAGTGGCACCATGTTGGTGTCATTATGGTTGATGGTCTGGCCAGGACTTCTCTTCAGGGTTTATTCCTGAAGCCTTCCCTTTGAGTGGGTTTAGCCACAAGGCAGCGGAGGTTTGAGATTGGAATTTTCAATCTCTGAGATGAGATGCCAACCACAGCAGACAAGCCCCACCTGCCCAAACCGACTGATAACCTGTCTTTGCTCTTTCTCCTGCCAGTAGAAATGGTTCCTGGTGATGTTGGTGAAGGAGACGCCTGAGGTGTCGAGGGGGCTGGCTGGGATGTTGAAGGAGCCAGCCATAATGTTGGAGGAGCTTGTTGGGATATCGGAGGAGCTTGTTGGAGTATTTGAAGAGCCAGTCGGGATACTGGAGGAGCCAGTCGGGATATCGGAGGAGCCAGTCGGGATATCAGAGGAGCCGGTCGGGATATCAGAGAAGCCGGTCAGGATATCAGAGGAGCCGGTCGGGATATCGGAGGAGCCAGTCGGGATATCAGAGGAGCCGTTCGGGATATCAGAGAAGCCGGTCGGGATATCAGAGGAGCCGGTCGGGATATCGGTGGAGCCTGTCGGAATATCAGAGGAGCCAGACAGGATATAGGAGGACACTGTCGGGATATCAGAGGAGCCGGTCAGGATATCGGAAGAACCGGTCGGGATATCAGAGGAGCCTGTCGGATATCGGAGGAGCCGGTCGGGATATCAGAGGAGCCTGTCGGATATCGGAGGAGCCGGTCGGGATATCGGAGGAGCCTGTCGGATAACGGAGGAGTCGGTCGGGATATCAGAGGAGCCGGTCCGGATATCAGAGCAGCCGGTCAGTGTGTGGGAGGAACTGGTTTGGGTTCGGAGGACCAGACCTGACCTGGCTGCAGACCAGGTTGCTGCCCACTACTCAGAAACATCGGATTTGCTGCAGCGTTACCATGGGGGATTGTCTCGGCCATTTCACTTCCAATCGTTGGACTCTGTTGGAACAACTGGGTCTCAAGCCTCGGGCTTACCCCCTGTGGTAGACCAGGTGAAGGCACGGAAGTGTGAGAGTGTGATGGAGTTTGCCTGGGGCCTGGCCTCGCCCGTCAGTGCTGCCCTCTCCTGTTTGAGCGGTGGAATGACAGGCTGGAGTACATGTGTCTGTACACTGCCGAGAGACCGTACCACTGATCGCCAGACATTGTCGCTCAGGGTCTAGTACTATATAGATGCTATTTTTGATGAATATGCTTCTTTGCTCAGTATTTCGAATTATGCTACTGTACCTGCTTTTTGAATGTTACTCACTACTTTTAAGTTTGCTTGCTATTTTGTATGTTTTGCACCTTGGCCACAGAGAAACACTGTCTCATTCAGCCGTATCTAGGTACGGTTTGAATGATAATTCAACTTGATTTGATTAGATTTCTGCCGGGCTTGGTAGCTAAGTCACACAGGAAGGCCAGGATATGAATTTGGTTGTCAAAGGCTATTCGAGATGCACACCATTGGAAGCATTTAATAGATAGTGGGAGCTGATGCCCCACTATGTTGTAAAGTGCAGCAGAGGTAAACAGGAAACTGCTCACTGTCCCTAGTGAGGAGACCTCGGTGGTGACAGGGTACTCATTAATCTCACAGCCTCGGTGGTCACAAACTGTTACCCAGTCCGGCAGTCCTAGTCCTGATGCTCCTGTACCTCCTTCCCAACAGCAGTGAGTCAAAGAGATTGTGGGATGAGAGTTAGGAATCCTCAACAATGCCTCAGGCCCTCTGTCTGCAATGTTCCTGGTAAATATCACAAATGGGGGGAGGGAGACCCGACGAGCTCTCGGCGTTCTTTACTGTCCTCTGTAGGGTCTTGCAGTCCGAGGCCTTGCAGCTTCCGGACCGCACAATGATGCAGACAGACAGGACAGTCTCCATGGTGCTCCTGTGGAAAGTCGTTCGAATGGGGGTGGGGACCCTTGCACACCTCAGTCTCCTCAGAAAGTGTGGACGCTGCTGTATCTTCTTAACAAAGCGGGAGGTGTTGTGGGTGCAGGTTAGATAGTCCATTATGAGTGAGGGGGAACACTCCCCACTTGTATCTGGATGGGTAGAGCTCCTGAAGTAGTCCCTTGATCAAGGCTACATCCACTAGGCTGATCATTCACCCCTCCACCACTGGCACAAAGTGGCTACAGTGTTATCCATTTACAAAACACATCACAGTTACTCACCTGGGCTACTCTGACAGACCCTCCAAAATCCACCACGTCACATTGCCACAGATGGCTGTGGCATTCTGTATATTTAATGCGAAGGTTGATATGTTCTTGATTAGAAGGCAGGAGAATGGGTTGAGAGGGATAGTACATCAGCCACGGTGGACTGGCAGAGCAGACACAAATACGCACCATCATTTGAGTGAGGAAGCTGCCCCTGGTGTCTCTATATAGAGTGGACGTGGAGAGGATGTTTCCTACAGTGGGTGAGTCTGGGACCAGAAAACACAGTCTCAGAATAGAAGGACATCCACTGAGAACAGACATGAGGAGGAACTTCTTTAGCCAGAGAATAGAGAATCTGCCATGGGTGGCTGTGGAGGCCAAGTCATTGAGTATATTTAAAGCAGAGGTTGATAGGTTCTTGATAGAGAAGGCAGAAGAATGGGGTTGAAAGGGATAATAATTCAGCCATGATGGACTGATGGAGTAGACTCGATGGGCTGAATGGCCTAATTCTGCTCCTGTGTCCCATGCATCATCATTCTACAGGCCGTGCCACTCAGGTACTTTGTCTATGTTAGTATTTTGCATGACTGTATGTGAAACATTCTGGTTTCCTTGTCTGCGTGAGTCTAGAGAAGACACTCTCCAAACGCGTGAGATTGAGCCTACTCTCCCCCCCCAGACCCCGGTCTGTGTGCACGCTGTGTAATTCACCACCCTGTTACAAATCAGTGCCACAAATTAACAGACAGTGCACGGCATATGATTAAAGGAATTATATCTATGAATTTTAACTTAACTGAAGAGTTAGTAAAGAAAAACAAAACAAAAAGAAAAGGCCCCATTCTAATTAAACAGTCAAATATGCACAAGTTGGAGCTCATCTTGAACTGTCACTCACGCGCTGGACCCTCGGTCAGCGTGGAAGCACACACCATCTTCCGAATGTCGCTCGCAATCCATCTCAAACCACCGGATCATATCCTACGACCGGATCTCCCCAGCGTCTTCTCCCGACAAACAAAAGCCCAGGACCAACCTTATCGTGCCTCACGAAGAAAACCTCCCACTGATAGGATGGCTCACATTCCACATCATCCCTCATCTTCAACAATAACCCAAACAGGTTGAAAGCAGAACAGACTGCTCTTACAAAACTGCTAAATGAAATCCCTACAGAATAACAGTAAAGATGTGAGCCAGGGCAATACAGCTTCTGCTATTGTAACCATATGTGCTGTGTGCTTTTGGTAATGTCTTTTGCACCTTGGCTTTGCAGGAATGCTGTTCAATTTGGCTATATTCATGTGTATGGTTGAATGATAATTTAACTTGAACTTATGATCTTCTGGACAAATGGTCTTATATGCAAACCCACCCACTCTCCTGGCCAGAAGGACATGGGCAGCAGGTGCAGGGGAATACACTACCCGCAGGTTCCCTTCCCAGTCACACAACACCCTGACAGGGAGACCTATCGGTGTTCCTTCTCAGGCACTGGGTCTCCCTCCCCACCGGCACATTGCCCTGACAGACTGCAGTGGTTCTCAAGATAGCTCATACCCACCTTCTCAGGGGTCAACTCAGCATGAGGGATAAATGCTGGTGTCACATTACTCCAATAATTAACTTTAGATCAAATTTGACTTGAAGTTGTGTATCTGAGTTTTACATACCCGAAGACCAGGAAATCCTGGCTGACCAACTCCTCCAACTATGCCCTAGAAATACAAGAGGAATTTCAGATTAGACATTTCATTTCTCAGCTCTCTGCATATTGTGTGGTTCTCAGTGAATCGTAACAAGCTCTTACCCTGTGACCGTACCTATACATAAAATATAGTCACAGAGCACCACAGTGCGGAATCATAGACACATAGAAAACCTACAGCACAATACAAGCCCTTTGACCCACAAAGCTGTGTCGAACATGTACTTACTTCAGAAATTACCTAGTGTTACCCATAGCCCTCTATTTTTCTGAGCTCCATGTACCTGTCCAGGAGTCTCTTAAAAGATCCCATCGTATCCACCTCCACCACTGTTGCTGGCAGCCCATTCCATGCACTCACCATCTGCGTAAAAAACTTACCCCTGACATCTCCTCTGTACCTACTTCCAAGCACCTTAAAACTGTGCCCTCTCGTGTTAGTCATTTCAGCCCTGGGAAAAAGCCTCTGACTATCCACACGATCAATGCCTCTCATCATCCCTCTAGCCCTTCAGCCCATCTAGTCCCTGCTGAGCTATTATTCTGCCAAGTCCCATCGACACGCACCTGGACCATAACTCTCCCATCCATGTCTTTATCCAAATTTCTCTTTAATGTTGAAATAAAACGTCCATCCACCACTTCTGTTGGCAGTTCGTTCCACACTCTCAACACCCTCTGAGTGAAGAAGTTCCCCTTCAATATTTCACCTTTCACCCTTAACCCATGACCTCTAGTTCTAGACTCACTCAACATCAGTGGACAAAGCCTGCTTGTATTGACCCTGTCATCATAATGACAGAACAGGAACTGCTCATAGGACAGTCGGGCACAGGGCAGGCTCTTCGGCCCACGACTTTAGCAATATATAATTAATCCATGTAATAAGACATCCTATGTATTTATATTTATTGCGCTGTTTTCATTATTGTGTTTTTTATCTTAGTGTGTTTTTGTGCTGCATTGCATCTTCAGTAACAATTATTTCCTTCTCCTTTGCACTTGTGTATTGCAAATGACATTAAACAATCTCGAATCTTGAATACGTCCTAAAGATGAGAATTTAGCTTTGTCACATATACGTTAAAACATCAGAACATACAGGAAGAGCGTTGCTGTGTCAACAACCAACACAGTTGGAGGATGTGCTGTGGGCAGTCCACAAATGTCAGCATGCTTCCGGTGTCAACATAGTATGCCCACAATTTTTAACCCTAATCCATACACTTTAGGAATGTGGGAGGAAACCAGAGCACCCAGAGGAAACACTGTGCAATCAGGGGGAAACACCTTACAGACTGCAGCAGGAATTGAATCCTGGTCTCTGGCGGAGTGAACTGATATGCTACCATGCCCCCACATGCTAATCCAATCCCTGCTTACTGCATATTAACCATATCCCTCCCTTCCCTGCGTATCCACGTGCTTATTGAAGAATCTGTTAAATGCTCCTATGCCGTCTGACTCGAGTACCATCCCTAGAAGTACTTTCCACAAACCCACCACTCTCTGTCTTGCTCATCAAAGACTTTGCCCTGCCCATCTCCTTTGTACTTTCCCCCCACTCTCCTTCATGCCATCTAACACTTGAAATTTCAGTCCTGGGAAAAAGATGCTGGCTGTCTACTCTCTCTATACCTCCCTTAATTTTATAAACTCCTATTAAAACTTCCAGGGCTCCACGGAAACGGAGCGGTTAGGCAGCTCGAGGTGTTCCAGAGATTTCAGCGCTGTCTATAAGGAGTTTGGTGCTCCAATTTCCACCCAGAGTCCAAAGGTGTACAGGTTAATTGGTTATTTTAAATTGATCTGTGATTAGGCTGGGTGGTGTGGCTTGTTGGGCCTGTTCTGTCCTGCATCTCTAAATAAAACAAAATACAATCAAATAAAATCATTTTATAAACTTCTATCAAATCTCCCCTCAGCCTCCACTTTTCTGGAAAAATCAAGCCCAGTTTTCTCTCCTCAGAGCAAGTTCTCCAAACCAGGCAGCATCCTAGTGAATCTCCTCTGCACTCTCTCCAAAGCCTCACATCCTTCCTGGAGTGAACGCAATACTCCCAGTGAGTCCGGACCAGAGTTTTATAGAGCTGCAACTTCATGGCTCTCGTATTTAATGCCTTAACTCATGATGGCAAACATACTATACGGTGCTTCACTGGCCTATCCACATAGGCCACACTTAGGGAGCCATGTTGTCATCAGTTGCTTGAGTAAAGGCACAGAACAGGCCTTTAAGGCTCTTTGTGCAACACCCAATTTAACCCTCACCTAATCACGGGACAATTTACACTGACCAATTAACCTACTAACCGGTACGTCTTTGAACTGTGGGAGGAAACCGGGGCACCTGGAGAAAGCCCACACATTCCGTGGGGAGGGTGTACAGACTGCTTACAGACGATGATAGAATTAAATCCTAAACTCTCATGCCCTGTGCTGTAATAACTGCTACACGACTTTGACTGGAACCCCCAGATCACTTCATTCATCAATGCTGTTAAATTTTTATTTGTTTGGAATAAGCCTTTCCAGTCCACTGAGCCATGCCACCCAGGACCTATTAACTGGCATGTCTTCGGAATTTGAGAGGAAGCTGGAACACCCACAACAAATCCTCGTGCATTTGGGAAGAGTGTACAAACTTTCTTACAGAGGGCACCGGAAATGAACTCCGAAATCCAACCTGTTCTAACTATGTACTCGTCCTTTATATTGGAACTCACAAAGGCCAGCACCTCACACGTGCCTGGAATAAATTCTATCTGCCACTTCTCCGCCAATCTATATTATGGAGCCAAACAGCATCAAAACTCTGAGTCTGTTCTGACCATTGACACCGCTCCGACACTGATCCCATTTCATTCCCATCAACTCCCCCTCCCCGAACTCACCCCTCACCCACACACTGGAGATAATTTACATGGGCCAATTAACCCACTGACCCAAAGGAGATTCATTAAATCACAAGGAGAACATGCAAACTCCACACAAACAGCGCCCGAGGGCAGTATCGAACCTCAAAAACCAGGAGACGCTGCAATTGGATTATAGTGAGCAGTTCTGGGCCCCTTATCCAAGAGAAAAAATACATGCTGGCACTGGAGAGAGTCCAGAGGACACTCATAAGAATAATTCAGAGAATGGAAGGGTTGAAGTATGAGGAGTGTTTGATAGCTCTTAGCCTGTACCTGCTGGAGTTCAGAAGAATGAGATGCAATCTCAATTGAAACCTTTCGTATATTGAAAGGCTTCGATAGGGTGGAGGTGGAGAGCAAGTTTCCTACGTGGAGAAGTCAATGACCAGAGGGTGCAGACTGAGGATAGAGTAATGTCCCTTTGAAACAAAGATGAAGGGAAATTTCTTTAGCCAGAGGGTGGTGAATCTGTGGAATTCATTGCCACAAACAGCTCTGGAGGCCAAGTCATTGAGTAGATCTAAAACAGAGGTTGACAGGTTCTTGATTAATTAGATGTCAAAGTTTATGGGGAGCAGGCGGGAGAATGGGATTGAGAGGAATAATGTGTCACCCATCATAGAACAGTGGAGCAGAATCGATGGGCTAAATGGCCTAATTTTGTCTTACTATATGGCTTATGGTCTAATGGTTTTACAAGCTGTGCCATTATACTGTCCCTTTGTTGCATAGACACATGATCTTCACCAGCACACGTCTGAAAGTCGTCACTGTTGTTAACTGGCTTGATAGCTAACTATTACAAATGCTTCCACAATCAAGAGAAAATCTGCAGATGCTGGAAGTCCAAGCAGCACACTCAAAATGTTGGAAGAACTTAGCAGCCCAGGTGGCACCTATGGAAAAAAGTAGTCAACATTTCGGGCCGAGACCCTTCAGCAGGACTGGAGAAAACGAGCTGAGGAGTAGATTTAAAAGGTGGGGGCGGGGGAGAGAAACACAGGGTGATAGGTGAAACCGAGAGGGGGAGGATGAAGTAAGCAGCTGGGAAGTTCATTGGTGAAAGGGATACAAGGCTGGACAAGGGAGAGTTTGATAGGAGAGGCCAGAAGCTCATAGAAGGAAGAAAAGGGGGAGGAGCACCAGAGGGAGGTGCTGGGCAGGTTAGGGGATAAGGTGAGAGAACAGTGAAAGGGAGAGCGCATTACTGGAAGTTTGAGAAATCGATGTTCATGCCATCAGAATGGAGGCTACCCAGACGGAATACAAGGTGTTGTTCCCCTACCCTGACGGTGGCCACATCACAACAGTAGGGGAGGCCATGTTCTGACATTTCACAATGGGAGTGGGAAGTGGAACTAAAATGGATAATCACTGGGAAATTGCGCTGTTACTGGCAGACGGAGTGTAGATGCTTGGTGAGGTGGTCTCACAATCTACATTGGGTCTCACCAATGTCCAGTGCTCCCAGCATGGCCTCCTGTATATCAGTGAAGCCAGATTGGGAGACTGTTTCATCAAGCACCTACACTCCGTCCGCCAGAAGAAGCGAGATCTCCCGGTGTCCACGCACTTAAATTTCACTTCCCATTCCCATTCCATGTCAATCCATGGCCTCCTCTACTGATGTGATGAGGCTTCACTCATGTTGGAGGAATAACACCTTGTATTCTTTCTGGGTAGCCTCCAACCTGATGGCATAAACATCGATTTCCAAACTGCCGGTAATGGCAACTCCCCCACCCCACCCAGCCCTTCGCCATTCTCTCAATTATCTCCTTACCTACCCACTGCCTCCCTCTGGTGCTCCTCCCACTTTTCTTGCTTCCATGGCCTTCTGTCCTCTCCTATCAGACTCCCACGTCTCCAGCCCTATATCTCTTTCACCAATGAACTTCCCAGCTGTTTACTTCATCCTCCCCCTCCCAGTTTCACCTATCACCTTGTGCTTCTCTCTCCCCCGCCCCCACCTTTTAAATCTACTCCTCAGCTCGTTTTCTCCAGTCCTGCTGAAGGTCTCGGCCCGAAACGTCGACTGTACTTTTTTCCACAGATGCTGCTGTCCGCTGAGTTCCTCCAGCACTTTGTGTGTGTTACAAACGCTCCCTGCTTCAGCAACAATGTGAGCTATATTTCATAAGGAGTTTGAGGAGATTTGGTTATGTCACCAAAGACACTCGCAAATTTCTACAAATGTACCGTGGAGAGCATTCTAACCAGTTGCATCACCGTCTGGTATGGAGGGGCCACTGCACAGGATCGGAAAAAGCTGCAGAAAATGGTTAACCCAGCCAGCTCGATCACAGGCACCAGCCTCCCCACCGTTGAAGGCAAGGCCTCCAGCAGACATCATTAAGGACCCTCACCACCCAGGACATGCCCCCTGCACATGACTACTATCAGGGAGGAGCTACGGTGCCTGAAGACACCCACTCAAGGTTTCAGAAACAGATTTTTCCCCTCTGCCATCCCATTTCTGAATGGTCCATGAACGCATGAACACGACCCCACCATTTTGCTCTCTGTTTACAATACTCCTCTATTTTCAGTGATCATACTGTGATTGAATTCACACTGCAATTTGAGAGGGAGAAGCATAACTCACATATATCAGTACTGCAATGGAATAAAGGGAATTACAGAGGCATGAGAGAGGAGCTTCCCAGGTGGATTGGAGGGGAATACTGGCAGGGATGATGGCGGAAATTTTTGGGAATAGTTCACAAAGCACAGAATAGATATGTCCCAAAGAGGAAAAAGTTCTCAAATTTTATAAATGTTCTGGATGAAGAAGTAGAAAGGTGGGTTAATAAGTTTGCTGATGACACAAAGGTAGGGGGTATTGTGCATAGTGTGGAGGGCTGTCAGAGGTTACAGCGGGACATTGATAGGATGCAAAACTGGGCTGAGAAGTGGCAGATGGAGTTCAACCCAGATAAGAGTGAAGTGGTTCATTTTGGTTGGTCAAATATGAAGACAGAGTATAGTATTAAGGGTAAGACTCTTGACAGTGTGGAGGATCTGAGAGATCTTGGGGTCTGTATCCATTGGACACTCAAAGCTGTTGCACAGGTTGACAGTGTTATTAAGAAGGTGTATGGTGTTTTGGCCTTCATCAACTGTGGGATTGAGTTCAAGTGCCGTGAGGTAATGTTACAGCTGTACAGAACCCTGGTCAGACCCTACCTTGGAGTACTGCGCCAGTTCTGGTCACCTCACTACAGGAAGGATGTGGATACTATAGAGAGTGCAGAGGAGATTTACAAGGATGTTGCCTGGATGGGAGAGTGTGCCTTATGAGAACAGGTTGAGTGAACTCGGCCTTTTCTCTTTGGAGCGGCAGAGGATGAGAGGTGACCTGATAGAGGTGTACAAAATAATGAGAAGCATTGATCGCGTGGATAGTCAGAGGCTTTTTCCCAGGGCTGAAATGGCTAACATGAGGGGTATAGTCTTAGGGTGCTTGGAAGTAGGTACAGAAGAGATGTCAGGGGTAAATTTTTCACACAGAGAGTGGTGGGTGTGTGGAAGGCACTGCTAACGAAGATGGGAGAGGTGGCTACAACAGGATCTTTTAAGAGACTCTTAGGTACATGGAGCTTAGAAAAATAGAAGGCTATGTAGTAGGGAAATTCTAGGCAGTTTCTCGAGTAGATTATATGGTCAGCACAACGCTGCAGGCCGAAGGGTCTGAAATGTGCAGTAGGTTTCTATGTTCCATGACGGGGGGAGGCAATTGGGCTGATAAAGGAAGTTAAGGACTGCATATAAGGTAGAAAAAGGGAGTGGGAAGTTGGATGATTGGGAAACTTCTAAAATCCAACAAAAGGCAACTCAGAAAGCTATAAGAAGGGAAAAGATGAAATATGAGAGCAGACTAGCCAATAATACAAAGCAGGGTACCAAAAGCTTTTTCAGTTACATAAAAGTAAAAGGTGAGAGTAGTTACTGGACCACTGGAAAGTGATACTGGTGAGGTAGTAATGATAGGTGAACTTAATGGGTACTTTGCAACAGTCTTCACTGTGGAAGACACCAGCAGTGTGCCAGAGGTCCATGAGTGTCAGGGAGCAGGAGTGAGTGCCATTGCTATTACAAAGGAAAAAGTGCCAGGCAAACTCACAGGTCTTAATGTGGATAAGTCACCTGAGCCAGATGGATTACATCCCAGAGTGCTGAGAGAGGTTGTTGAAGATATCATCGATGAATATTGGTCATGATCTTTCAAGAATCACTTGATTCTGGCATGGTGCCAGAGGACTGGAAGATTGCAAATGTCACTCCACTCTTTAAGAAGGGAAGAAGGCAATAGAAAGGAAATTATAGGCCAGTTAGCCTAACGTCAGTGGTTGGGAAAGAGTAGGAGTCTACTATTAAGGATGAGGTTTTGGGACACTTCAAGACTAATGATAAAATAAGTCAAAGTCAGCATGGTTTCTGTAAAGGGAAATCTTGCCAGACAAATCCAATCGAGTTCTTCCAGGAAGTAACGAGCAGGGTGGGCAAAGAAGAGGCAGTGGATGTCATTTACTTGGATTTTCAGAAGGCATTTGATAAGGCGCCACTCATGAAGCTGCTTAACAAGATACATTTCCCCTTAAGGAAACCATGCTGACTTTGGACTATTTTGCCAAGAGCCTCCAAGTGCCACAGAACCTCATCCTTAATAATGGACTTCAAAATGTTTCCTACAGTCGAAAGCAGGCTAACTGGCTGGCATATAATTTCCTTATTTCTGCCTCTCCCCTCCATTTGAAATTTTGCTGTCCTGGGGAAATATTTCAGAATCTAGTGACTCTCGAAAGATCATTACCAGCTGCCTCTGCAATCTCTTCAGCCACCTCCTTCAGAACCCTGTCTGTAGAACTGCGTGCAATTCTGGTCATCTATCGGTAAGATTGAAAGAGTACATGGAAAACTCACAAGGATGTTGCCAGGGTTACAGGGAAAGGTTGAACATGTTCGGTCTTCATTCCCTGGAGTGTTGGAGAATGAGGGAAGATATGATAGAGGTATACAAAATTATGAGTGGTGTAGATAGACAAGCAGACTTTTTCCACTGAGGGTGGATGAGACTAGATCTAGAGGTCATGGGTTAGGGGTGAAAGGTGAAATATTGAAGGGGAATATGAGGGGAAACTTCTTCACTCAGAGGGTAGTGAAAGTGTGGAATAAGCGGTCAGTAAAGTGTTGGATGTGGGTTCCATTTCAATGTGTAAGAGAAGTTTGGATAGGTAGATGGATTGGAGAGGTATGGAGGACTGCGTTGCAAGTGCAAGTCGATGGGCGAGGCAGATTAATAGCTTGGGGTAGACTACTTGGGCCGAAGGGTGTTTTTCTATGCTGCAGTGCTCTATGCCCCAAAGATCCTCTGTGGGTGGGAACAAAATGACTTGGTGCTGGAGGGAGATGAGGAGGAGTCGTGGTGGAGCAGACCTACCAGCAGGAGGCAAGTATAGACTGAATGGGCCGAAGGGCGTAAATTGCTCAATGCCTGTTTCTGTAATATTGTCTCAATGTGTAGCAGTAACCACAAGAACAAGAAGGTGGAGCTTACCGGCCAGCACATCTGGAAATGTAAGTAAGATCAGCACGGTGAATAGAGCTGCTGCCTCATTGTCCCAGAGGCCCCAGTTTGATCCGGACCTCCGGTTCTGTCTGTGTGGAGTTTGCACCTTCTCCCCATGAACACATGGGTTTCCCCCGGGCTGCTCCATTTCCTCTCCCACATCCCAAAGATGAGTGTGTCAGTGGGTTAATTGGCTGCTGTGAATTTTCCCCAGTGTGTGCCTGTGAGGTGGAATCTGGGAGGAGTTACACCCATAAAATGTAGGCTCATAATTAGGCCATTCAGCCCATCGAGTCTGCTCTGTCATTCAATCGGCTGATTTATTATCCCTCTCAACCCCATTCTCCTGCCTTCTCCCTGTGTCATTTGACACCCTGACTAATTAAGAAACTATTCATCTTCGCTCTAAGTACACCCAATGACTTGGCATCCACAGGCATCTGTGGCAATGAATTCCACGGATTCACGACAATCTGGCTAATGAAATTCCTTCTCATCTCTATTCTAAATAGGCGTCCTTGTATTCTGAGGCTGTGCCCTCTGGTTGTCGACTCCCCCATTATAGAAAACATCCTCTCCACATGCCCTCTAGCCCTTTCAACATTCAATAATCTTCAATGAGATTCCGTCTTATTCTTCTCAACTCCAAGTGAATATAGCTCCAGAGCCATCAAACGTTCCTCTGTGTGTGTGTGTGTGGGTGGCACAGATGGGGAGAGCAGGTTACAGAAAGGGTTAATGGGGAAATTTCTTAGTTGGCAAAGACTCGATGGGCCGAATGAAGATATGAAATGAAGCATAGCTCAGTGTCAGCAATGAGAAACTTCGAGAGTGAGAGTACATTTTCCTTCTTTAAGAGGTAATAACAACACTGCAAACTACTTACCCGACACAGAGCAAGTCCAGGCAAACCACATGAAAGACAATGCGAACGAAAGCACTTTTAACACCCAACTTCAACACTGATCATACCAGCCTTTTTTGGGATAGGATTTAATGGTTCAGAAAATTGGTGGGTATGAGATTTTTAAAATCCAGAATTCAGTGCGGAGAAGTTAATGGGTTAAGTTCTGGTAAACGGGACTAGTGCAGGTGGGTCCTGAATGGTCAGTACAAACATGGTGGGCTGGAGGGCCTGTCTGCAAGTTGAGTGACTCTCTTGACACCGCTCTCTGTGAGGATAATGAACACAGAAATCGTTCTTCCTTCCCCTCACCCTCCCAGTGAGAAGCAGGCTTGGGATGGAACGGTTAGCGTGATGCCATGACAGAGCCAGCGACCCAGGTTCAACCCTGCCACTGTCTGAAAGGAGTCTGCATGTTCTCCTCATGACCGCGTCGATTTCGACCGGGTGCTCCGGTTTCCTCCCACAATCCAAAGACGTCTGGGTTATGAGGTCAATTGTCACATAGCTGTAACTGGGCAGCATGGGCTCACTGGACTGGAAGGCCTGGTACCAGGCTAATAAATACAAATGTTTAAAAGCACCTAACACCAGGCTCTGTGACAGCTTTTTTCTCATTAAAAGCCTATTGAATGGTTCACTAGTACAATAAAATGAGCCTTTGACCCCACAGTCTACCTCGTTGTGGTCTTGCACTTTCTCTGTAACGGTTACACTTTATTCTACGTTCTGTTATTGTTTTACCCTGTACTACCTCGATGCACTGAGCACCATAGCGGTTAGCATAATTCAGTTACAGTACCAGCGATCATCGATCGAGGTTCAGTCCCCCCCCCACCACTGTCTGTAAGGATTTTGCATGTTCTCTCTGTGACCATGTGGGTTTCCTCCGGGTGCTCTGATTTCCTCCCAGAATTCAAAGGGTTAGTAAGCCGTGGGAAGGCTATGTTGGTGCTGAAAGCCTGACGACTCTTGTGTCGGGTCTCGGCCTTCCAACATATTATTCTCCGTAACTTCCACCACCTCCAACGGGATCCCACTACTAAGCACATCTTTCCCTCCCCCCCCCGCTCTGCTTTCCGCAGGGATGGCTCCCTACGCGACTCCCTTGTCCATTCGTCCCCCCCATCCCTCCCCACCGATCTCCCTCCTGGAATTTATCCTTGTAAGCGGAACAAGTGCTAACATATGCCCTTACACTTCCTCCCTTACCACCATTCAGGGCCCCAGACAGTCCTTCCAGGTGAGGCGACACTTCACCTGTGAGTCGGCTGGGGTGATATACTGTGTCCGGTGCTCCCGATGTGGCCTTCTATATATTGGCGAGACCCGACGCAGACTGGGAGACCGCTTTGCTGAACATCTACGCTCTGTCCACCAGAGAAAGCAGGATCTCCCAGTGGCCACACATTTTAATTCCACATCCCATTCCCATTCTGACATGTCTATCCACGGCCTCCTCTACTGTAAAGATGAAGCCACACTCAGGTTGGAGGAACGACACCTTATATTCCGTCTGGGTAGCCTCCAACCTGATGGCATGAACATCGACTTCTCTAACTTCCGCTAGGCCCCACCTCCCCCTCGTACCCCATCTGTTACTTATTTTTATACACACATTCTTTCTCTCTCTCCTTTTTCTCCCTCTGTCCCTCTCACTATACCCCTTGCCCATCCTCTGGGCTTCCCCCCTCCCCCTTTCTTTCTCCCTGGGCCTCCTGTCCCATGATCCTCTCAAATCCCTTTTGCCCATCACCTGTCCAGCTCTTGGCTCCATCCCTCCCCCTCCTGTCTTCTCCTATCATTTTGGATCTCCCCCTCTCCCTCCCACTTTCAAATCTCTTACTAGCTCTTTCTTCAGTTAGTCCTGACGAAGGGTCTCGGCCCGAAACGTCGACTGTACCTCTTCCTAGAGATGCTGCCTGGCCTGCTGCGTTCACCAGCAATTTTGATATGTGTTGCAAGGATGTGCTGGGGGCAGCCAGCAGGAGTTGTCACATTTCTGGTGTCAACAGAGCATGTTCAACACTTACTAACCCCAGCAGTACATTTCTGGAACATCAGAGGCAGTCGGAACACCCGGAGGATACTCACAAGGACATGGGGAGAATGTACAAACTCCTTATGGGCAATGGTGGGAATCGAACTCCGATCTATGATGTACATGTGACAGATAAACCTAATCTGAATCTAACTCGAAACATGGCCATGGATGGCTCCAAGCTCGGCTGCGAAAGGAGACGGGTTAGGCATGGAGCGAGCAACCATACGGCTGATGCTGTAAAGCCACTGTGCTAATGGCTACACTACTGTGCCATCCACAATAGTGTGTTCAATTTACAGGTAGCATAATGACAGGATATTCAGTGAGAGAGGTATGTGAATGAGCAGAGGCTTGCTCTGGGGTTGGGAGGGTGAGCTGGGTTGAACAGAGGCCGAGATTTGTACAAGGAGTGACTATGGCTCACCCATCTTTAACACCAGCTCTTTGTTTTCTCTTGGTTTTGTTGTGCCTCAGGGGATGTTCACTGCCAGACCCACCCAAACGCCAGGTTCCTATCCTCGAGCAGATCGTTTGAAAGGCTCTCCCGAAAGACAGAGGGCTCTGATAGACAGCACAGAGAGCAAGGTAGAGAGTGGTAAAACTTACTGGATTGCCATCGGATCCCGGAGGTCCCCTTGGGCCGGATGGACCTGGATATCCCTGAAAAAAAAATGAACAAGAACATTATGTGAGATATTCTCTAGGATCACTTTGAGACAAAGAAAATTGAAAAGGGACACCATTCAATGAAACCTGCATTAAGCAACACTGTACTCAAACTACCAGTCTCCATATCACACTGGGAACACCGTGCACAGTTCCAGTCTCCATATCACACAGGGAATACCGTGCACAGTTCCAGTCTCCATATCTCACAGGGAACACCGTGCATAGTTCCAGTCTCCATATCTCACAGGAATCACCGTGCACAGTTCCTGTCTCCATATCACACTGGGAACATCGTGCACAGTTCCAGTCTCCATATCTCACAGGGAACACCGTGCATAGTTCCAGTCTCCATATCACACTGGGAACACCGTGCACAGTTCCAATTTCCATATCACACTGGGATCACCGTGCACAGTTCCAGTCTCCATATCACACTGGGATCACCGTGCACAGTTCCAGTCTCCATATCACACTGGGAACACCGAGCACTGTTCCAGTCTCCATATCCCACTGGGAACACCGTGCACAGTTCCAGTCTCCATATCACACTGGGAACACCGAGCACCGTTCCAGTCTCCGTATCACACTGGGAACACCGTGCACAGTTCCAGTCTCCAGGCGTTGGAAGTATGGTGAAACTTGTGGGCTGCCCCCAGCATATCCTTAGATGTGCTGGCTGTTGATGCATACGATGCATTTCACTGTATGTTGCAATGTTTCAATGTAAATGTGACAAATAAAACTAATTTTGACCTTAATTTGATTTTATTTTGAGAAACACTGCGAAATAGGCCTTTTCAGCAATCCACCTATTTAACCCCAGCCTAATCACAGGACAAAATGGTGGCTGTGATGCGATTAGTGCGGTTAAGTATTGAGTAGAGCTTGTCGCTCTCACTTTCAGCTTCCACCACTGGCCAGCAGTATTGCAAAACGGAGAGCTGAAAGTCTCTCTTTGCCAGTACGTGGCGTCTCTGACAGCAAGTCTCATGTCGTGACTCCTCGCTGGCGACACATGGAAACTGAACTCCTTTCGGACTCAGACTGAATTACAGACGACAGGGAGGAGGTCTGGGTCCTGCACACACACGTAGCACGCAGGCCCACCAGCGTGTGGACATGCCCTGGTGCTCGTGAACCAGATCCCCAGCTATGGGTAAATTGCCGCACTGCCTTGTAGGCAGCCTCAGGAGAGACGAAGGCTACGGGAGTAAACCCGGACAGCAAATCCAGAGCGGAGCCCCTCAGGCACCTGATTGTCGTTGAGCATCCTTCCGGCAGCTCCTGCAGCCAAGCTGGTGCCAAGCGTATTGCTTCATAAGCTTTCTTTTAGTCTATATTGATGAGGCCGAGAGAAAGATCTTGACGACTGGACATCTCAGGATCTCCATATCTTCCTCCCAGGCTTGTGATGATGATGATGATCACTCATTGTCCTTCGAGACAGACAGATGTCAACCACCACAACCACAGGCCAATTTACCATGACCAACTAACCTACTGAGCGGTCCATCACTGGACTGTGAGGGGAAAGCCACACATACATGGGAAGGATGAACAAGCTTTCTTCCAGACGTCACGAAATTGGACATTACACTGAGCTGTAACAGTGTTGCGTTAAGCAGCTGATGCAATCCATTACTGGCCTTGGGTAAAAGTAGACAACATGCTACCTAATATCTCCATGTGTCCACCCACGCAGGCAGGCAGGACACAGTCGACCATTCCTAGGAATCAGACTGATTAGAATCGGTGCATTCAGCTGGTACCTATGCCAAGGGAATGCGGGTGACAGAGGTGGATTTGGGCTATGAGTGATGCCAGATCTGGGTTTCTGGTCTGTACACAACACCTTACCTGGACATGACGCTGCATCCCATGCAACCACCCCTCCCTGCTCTTGCTCTCAGATGGGTCGTACAGACCCAAAGCTTAGAAACAGGCCCTTCAGCCCATGGAGCTGGGACTGACCTACTGTCACCCATTGACACCAATACTACACTGATCCCATTTCATTCTCACCACATTCCCATCGACTCCCTCCAGATTACAGCCTCACACACACACTGGGGATAATTTACAGTGGGAAATTAAACCACTGACCTTCTATGCCCTGCCCATCTAAATATTTCTCAGTAATGGTGACCGTATCAGACCTCACCACCCCCTCTTGCAGTGGGCTCCAAATATTAACAACTCAGTGTAATAATTAAGACCCCTCAGATCCCTTTTAAACTCTGTTGGATTTCCCCCGGGATCAATAAAGTATGACTATGACTATGACCATAAACCACAAGACCATTAGGCACAGGAGCAGAATTAGGCCATTTGGCCCATTGAGTCTGCTCCACCATTCAATCATGGCTGATCCTTTCTTTCCCCTCCTAAGGACTTGTGGCTTGTACTTTGGCCAACTCCTCTCTCACACCACTGTAATTTCCTTTACTCCACTGAAATACTGCTACATCAGACTTTACTTTCTCCATATCAAATATCAAGTTGAACACAATCATATTGTGATCACTGCCTTAAGGGTTCTTTTACCTTAAGCTCTCTAATCGCCTCTGGTTCATTACATAAACACCAAATCCAGTATAGCTGATCCCCTTATAGGCTCAACGACAAACTGCTCTAAAAAGCCATCTCATAGGCATCCGACAAACTCACTCTCTTGGGATCCTTTACCAACCTGATTTTACCAATCAACCTCCACATTGAAAGCTTCCATGACTATTATAACATTGCCCTTTTGACACGCCTTTTCTATTTCCTGTTGTAATCTGTGGTCCACATCACAGCTACTGTTGGGAGGCCTGTATATAACTGTCTTCAGGGTCCTTTTACCCTTGGAGTTTCTTAACTCAGCCCACAAGGATTCAACATTTTCCGATCATATCTCACATCTTTCTACTGATTTGATGCCATTCTTTACCAGCAGAACCACACCACCCCCTCTGTCTACCTTCCTATCCCTCTGATACAATGTGTAACCTTGGACGTTCAGCTCCCAACTACAACCATCCTTCAGCTATGATTCAGTGATGGCCAAGACGTCATACCCAACAATCTGTAATAGTGCAATAAGATCATCCACCTTATTTCTTATACTCCGTGCTTTGAGGTATAAAACTTTCAGAACCCTAAGGTGCAGTTCATCTGGTCTGGGTGATTTAGTTCTTTCAGGTTTTTGAGTTCTGAAGGTCCAAATATACAACATCTACTACTTTATCTATCCTAGGTGTATTCTCCTCAAAGAACTCCAATGGGTTTGTCAGGCAAACACCCAAGGAAACTATGCTGACTTTGTCCTATCTTGTCCTGTGTCACCAACTACTTCATAACCTCATCCTTAAAAATTGACTCCAACACCTTCCCAACCACTGAGGTCAGGCTAACTGGTCTACAATTTCCTTTCTGCTGCCTTTCTCCTTTCTTAAAGGGTGGAGTGACATTCATAATTTTCCAGTCCTTTGGCACCATGCCAGAGTCTAATGATTTTTGAAAGATCATTACTAATGCTTCCACAATCTCTACCGCTACCTCTTTCCGAACCCTATGGTGCAGTTCATCTGGCCCGGGTGATTTACAGTATGTACCCTTAGGTCTTTCAGCTTTTTGAGCACCTTCTCCCTTGTAATAGTAACATCTGGCATACTGTTAATGTCTTCCACAGTGAAGACTGATGCAAAACACTAAGTTAGTTCATCTACCATCTCCTTGTGCCCCATTATTATTTCTCAGGCCTCATTTTCTAGTGGTCCTATATCCACCCTCATCTCTTTTTTATTTTTTACTTACTTGAAAAAGCTTTCACTATCCACTTTGATATTGTTTGCCAGCTTGCTTTCATATTCCCTCATTATGATTCTTGTAGTTGCTCTCTGCAGGGTATTTAAAGCTTTTCAATCTTCTGTCTTCCCACTAATTTTTGCTTTGTTGTATGCCCTCTGTTTTGATTTTACACTAGCTTTGACTTCCCTTGTCAGCTACGGTTGTACTATTTTGGCATTTGAGTACTTCTCCATTGTTTTTGGAATACATCTATCCTGCACCTTCCTCATTTTTCCCAGAAACACAAGCCATTGCTACTCTGCTGACATCCATGCCAGCATCTCCTTCCAATTTACTTTGACCATCTCCTCTCTCATACCACTGTGATTTCCTTTATTCTACTGAAATACTACTACATCAGACTTTACTATATCCCTATCAAATTTCAAGTTGGACTCAATCATTTCGTGATCACTGGCTCCTAAGGGTTTTTTTTTACCTTAAGCTCCCTAATCGTCACCAATTCACAACCTAACACCAAAACCGGTATAGCTGATCCCTTAGTAGGCTCAATGACAAACTGCTCTAAAAAGCCATCTCATAGGCATTCCACAAACTCACTCTCTTCATCCATTACCAACCTGATTTTCCAAGTCGACTTGCATGTTGAAATCTCCCATGACTCATAACTTGCCCTCTTGACTCGTCTTTTCTATTTCCTGTTGTAATCTGTAGTCCACATCCCAGCTAGTGTTGGGAGGCCTGTATATAACTGCCATCAGGGTCCTTTTACCCTTGCACATTCTTAACTCAACCCACAAGAATTCAACATCTTTTGATTCTATGTCACACCTATCTAATGATTTGGTGCCATTCTTTACCAGCAAAGCCACTCCAGCCTCTCTGCCTACCTTCCTATCCCTCCGATATAACATGTAAGAAGCATAGAAACTAATGGGCCTTTCGGCCCACAATGTTGTGCTGACCATATAACCTACTCGAGAAACTGCTGAGAATTTTCCTACCGTATAGCCCTCTATTTTTCTAAGCTCCATGTACCTATCTAAGAACCTCTTAAAAGACCCTGTTGTATCCACCTCTACCACCATCGCTGGCAGTGCATTCCACGTACCCACCACTCTGTGTGAAAAGTTTACCTCTGACGTCCCCTTGTACCTACTTCCAAGCACCTTAAAACTATGCCCCCTCATGTTAGCCATTTCAGCCCTAGGAAAAAGCCTCTAGCTATCCACACAATCAATGCCTCTCATCATTTTATACACCTCTATCAGGTCACCTCTCATCCTTCAAGTGAGGCTAAGTTCACTCAATCTATTCCCATAAGGCACGCTCTCCAATCCAGGCAACATCCTTGTAAATCTCCTCTGCGCTCTCCGTGTAGTATCCACATCCTTCCTGTAGTGAGGTGACCAGAACTGTAACCTTGGAAATTCAGCTCCAAATTATAGGAATCCTTCAGCCGTGATTCAGTGATGGTCACAACATCACACCTGACGATCTGTAATAGTGGATCAAGGTCATTCACCTTATTTCTTATACTCTGCGCATTGAGATATAACACTTTGATTACTCTATATGCTACCCTTTTGGATTCTGCATCCCAAATGCACTGAGATGATGCATGGATTAGACTGTTTAATAGTTATTTTCTTTGCAGCTTTATCTGCCTGTACTTTTTAAACCACCTATATATATGTAACTGTTTAGTGTGTTTCCTAGTGGTCATAGTATGTAGCCTTCAACCTGAAGACATGAATACTCCTTCAGGTAAAAAAAAATCCATCGCCTTCCCCTCTTCTATTCCCCACTTTGGCCTCTTACCTCTTCTCAGCTGCCTTACACCTCCCCCTGAGTCCCCACCTCCTTCCCTTTCTCCTATGGTCCACTCTCCTCTCTATCAGATTCCTTCCTCTACAGCCCTTTACCTATCCTACCCTCCTGGCTTCACCAATCACCTTCTAGCTACCCTCCTTCCTCTCAGCCCGCCTTTTAATTCTGTCATCTTCCCCCTTCCTTTCCAGTCCCAATGAAGGATTTCGATCTGAAATGTCAACAGTTTATTCACTTCCATAGATGCTCACTGACCTGTTGAGTTCCTCCAGCATTTTGTGTGTGTTGCTGTGTATGTGCAGTTATTCTGTGTGTCCTCTAGTAGTGGTTACACTTATATCATTCTGGAAGCTTCTCTTGGTATTGCGTTATTTGAATAGGGGGTATCTGATTGGTTGGCTCTTATCTGCAAATTTGAATGGAATGTTCCTCAACAATGGAGTATACAAAGAGCTGACCAAATGGCAAGACCACCTTTTACTCTTCTTGCTTCTCCTGTGCTCCTATTGCTGTCAGTTTTTGATTTTCTTTGTTCTATTAACACTCAGTAAAATGAGTGTAGCCCCCCTGGCCACCCTCAGGGTCACTCTCCCACCTTCTGCCCAAAAACCCCACGCATACAGTATCTTCAAATACACCAAAACCATAACAACTACCCCAATTGGTTCATAACATCCTCTTATCAGTAACGGGATTCAACAAACTGCTAGTGGGAAGGACTTTCTCAACGTTTAACATAACAAAGAAGCATTCCCAAGTATAACATAACAAAGAAGCCATTTTAAATTTAACATACAGAAAAAAGACAGACTCCGTACATGAGTATGAAGGAACAAGTTTTCTGCCTCTTTCCTGACTTCTGTAAGAATCTTGGATAAAAAAACATCAGAGTTAAACAACTCCATCCTCTCACCTAAAGCTTACACCCTCTTGATTTTATCTATCTGTACTATGTGTGCCTCTCACACCCTCACACACCCCTATCAAGTCAACCCCTCAGCCTCTTTTACACCAGGGGAAATCATCCCAACTCTCCAACAGCCCCC
The DNA here is from genome assembly GCF_963921235.1 of Mobula hypostoma. Taxonomy (NCBI): domain Eukaryota; kingdom Metazoa; phylum Chordata; class Chondrichthyes; order Myliobatiformes; family Myliobatidae; genus Mobula; species Mobula hypostoma. Next base: position 113,208,084 of record NC_086108.1, read on the forward strand.
CCTCCCCAGAACTAAAGTCCCCAAAGTCCAGGCGACCCCCCGGTGCGTTGCCTCTGCACTCTCCTGGGGAGCGAGAATCGGAACATGCACCGAAAGGCCCGAGGCGTCATCAGACAGGATGTGTGCTGTTAATGGGCAGGACGGACTTGATAGGCCGAAGGGCCTGTTTATGTGCTGTTGCTCACTGTCAATATATGATGACAGGAGCGGGAAGAAGCTGCTCAAACTCTCAACCCTGTCCCACCATTCAATGTGACCCTGACTGATCTGCCTCAGGCCTCGCCTCCCCTTCTGTCCAGTTCCCCATCGCCCTCTGTCCCCTGATCGGCCAAACATTTCTCCCCACAGTGATCCAGTCTCTACACCCTCTGGGTGGAGGATTCCAGAGATTCCCCTCCCTCTGTGAGAAGAACAGTACAGAGCACTGCACACAAAGTGTTGGGGGAACACAACAGGTCAGGCAGCTTCTATGGAGAAGAGTTACCTGTCGATCTCTCAGGCCAAGACCTCTCATAAGGACAGAGACAGGGCCAGCACAGTGACATGGAGGAGAGAGTGTGAGACAGATGAGACAACGGTCCATGAGAAATGGCCTGTTCAGCAGCTGGCCTTTACAGTAAGCAGGAAACTGCTTCTTTTCTTTTCACATCATACTGAATGCCAGTGTTTTGGATGATGGAATTGATGGTTTTGTGGCTAAGTTTGCAGAGATACGTGGAAATAGGCAGAGGGGCCGGAAGTGTTGAGGAAGCAGGGAGTCTGCAGAAGGAGTCAGACAGATTGAGGGAATGGGCAAAGCAGTGGCGAATGGAATACAGTGAAGGGAAGTGAGAGAGTGTGTGATACTTGATCTGCTATCAGAGAACGAGACAGGGCAGCTGACAGAGGTTTGTGTCAGGGAACACTTTGCATCTAGTGACCACAATGCCACAAGTAAGTTTTCTAAAAGATAGGTCTGGTCTGCAGGTTGAAATTCTAAATTGGAGAAAGGTCACTCAGAAAATATCTGGCAAAAGTGGATTGGGACAGGCTGTTTTCTGGCAAAGGTATACTTGGTAAGTGGGAGGCCTTCAAACATGAAATTTTGAGAGCACAAAGCTTGTTTGTGCCTGTCAGAATAAAAGGTAAAGATAACAGGTGTAGAGAACATTGGCTTTCCAGAGGTATTGAAGACCTGGTTGAGAAGGTGCAAAGCAGGTATAGGCAGGTAGGAACAAATGAGGTGCTTATTGAGTATAAAAAATGCCAGAGGACACGTAAGAAAGGAATTGGGGGGGGGGGGCGTCTAAAAGAAGGCATGAAGTTTCCCAGCAGACAAGGTGAATGGGCATCCTAAGGGATTCTACAGATATGTTAAGAGCAAATGGATTGCTGAGTCGTGGTAGGGAAGGCAAATGCAATGTTAGCATTCATTTTGAGAGGACTAGAATATAAGAGCAAGGACGTGATCCAGAGAATTTATATGGCATTGGTCAGACGTAGTTGGAGTATTGTCAGCAGTTTTGGGCCCCTTCTCTTAAGGACGGATGTGCTGGATCTGGAGAGGGTCCAGATTTTGGAAATGAGAGTTTAACGTATGAGGAGTGCATGATGGCCCCTGGCCTGTACTCAATAGAGTTTAGAATCAGGTGGGATCTATTGAATGTTGAAAGGCCTAGACAGAGTGTTCCTCAGGGGTCAGATAGTGGAATTGATGGCTTTGTGGCAAAGTTTGCGGATGATACGAAGATAGGCGGAGGGGTAGGTTGTGCTGAGGAAGCAATGCAATTGTAGCAGGATATAGACAAATTGAAATAATGGGCAAAAAAGTGGCAGATGGAATACAGTGTTGGGAAATGTATGATAATGCATTTTGGTAAAAGGAACAAGGATGATTCTGGGAATGAAGGGATTAACATATGAGGAGCGTTTGGCAGCTTTAGGCCTGCACTCACTGGAATTTAGAAGAATATGGGGGGGTGGGGGAGGGGATCTCAATGAAACCTACCAAATGTTGAAAGGACTAGATAGGGTGGATGTGGAGAGGATGTTTCCTATGATGGAAGTATCCAGAACTAGAGGACACAGCCTCAAAATTGAGGGGCAACCTTTTAGAACAGAGGTAAGGAGAAATTTTTTTAGCCAGAGAGTAGTGAATCTGTGGAATGCTCTGCCACAGACTGCGGTGGAGGCCAAGTCCATGGGTATATTTAAGGAGGAAGTTGATCGTTTTCTGATCAGTCAGAGCATCAAAGGATATGGTGAGAAGGCAGGTTCATGGAATTCAGTGGGATCTGGGATCAGCCATGATGGAATGGTAGAGCAGACTCGATGGGCTGAATGGCCTAATTCTGCTCCTATGTCTTATGGTTTTATGGGGTGCAAGTGGAGAGGATGTTTTCTATAGTGGGGGAGTCTAGGACCAGATGGCACAGCCTGTGAATCGAACGGCGTCTATTTAGAAGAGAGATGAGCAGGAATTTCTTTCGCCAGTGGTTGGTGAATCTGTGGAATTCATTGATACAGGCAGCTGTGAAGGCCAAGTCATTGGGTAGATTTAAAGCAGATGTTAGTTTCTTGATTAGTCAGGGTGTCAAAGGTTACAGGGAGCTGGCAGGAGAATGGAGTTGGGGAGGATAATAAGCGGCCATGATGGACTGGTGGACCAGCCTCGATGAGCTGAGTGGCCTAATTAACAAGGGCTAGCAGTTTGAAAATTATGACCTTGCACCTTGTCTGCTAGCTCTTTCCCTGTAACTTTTACACTGTATTCTGCTCTCTGTTATGTTTGCCAATGTGCTACCTCAATGCAAAAGCAATGAAACTGGGAGCATTGTGTTCAGTTCTAGTCACCTCATTATATGAAGGATGCAGAAGCTATAGAGACAGTGTAGAGGAGACTTACCAGGATGCTGCCTGGATTAGAGTGCACGTTTTATGAGGATAGATTGAGTGAGTGAGGGGTTTTCTCTTTGGAGTGAAGGAGGATGAGAAGTGACTTGATAGAGGTGTACATGATGGTAAGAAGCAAAGATTGCGTGGACAGCCAGAGACTTTTTCCCAACGTGGAACTGGCAAGTACGAGGGTTCATCATTTTAAGCTGATTGGAGAAGCTATCGTGGGGATGTCAGAGGTACGTTTCTTACACAGAGTGTGGTGGGCACATGGAAAACTCTGCTAGGGGTGGTAATAGAGGCAGATACGTAGGGACATTTTAAGAGACTCCTAGATAGGCACATTGATTATAAAAAAATGGAGGGTGTTGTGGGAGGGAAGGGTTAGACTGATTTTGCAGTAGGTTAAAAGATCAGCACAACATTGTAGGCTGAAGGGCCTTCAATGTGCTGTAATGTTCTATGTTCTAAAACTTGTTCTGCATGAACGGTTTGCAAAACAAGGTACTTTACTGTACCTTGGTACATGTGACAACAGTAAACCAACTCTAATTCCAGTCCGGCCCCACTATGACGGATCTGCCCCTAGGCCTCACCTCCACTTCTGTGTCAGTTCCCCGTCGCCCTCAGCCACCAGATCCGCCAGACATCTCTCTTCCTCCTCTTTAAATGCTTCTTCACAACCCAGTCCTGATGCGAGCACTCCACCCAGGAATCTGCCCCCACAGATACTGCTTGACCTGCTGCGCTTATCCACCTGTTTGTCTTGTAGTTCACAAACCCCCCACTCCCCCGGGCAGACAGTCCCAGAGATTCACCACTCTCTGCAGAAGGGAATTTCTACATATCTCTGAGTTCATTCACTGGCCCTCAACTTGGAACAGTGACTCAGAATCAGAATCGGGTTTAATACGGCGGGAGGAGAAGATGGCGGCGCACCACGCGTGCTCAGCCCTACAGTGAAAAATGATATCGTATCCGTTAAATAGGGGCTGTGGACAATTTTGATTTGATGGAGATGGACGTGAAAGCACAGAGGAACATCTGGAGAAATTTCTGAAACGCTCGTTCGCTGCTGTCGTTACTGCGTGGTCGGGAATCTTCCGGAGGAAAGGCCTCAAAATCCCCGGCTTTGCCTGCTGTTGGCGACCGAGATGGAGGTCGAATCGTTCGGATAGAGATGGCGCTCAGTACTCGGTGTCGGAGAGATGATTTGGAGGCTCGAAGTTTTCGGATGACTCAGAGACGGATTGTGGTCGGGCATGGCAGGGAGAGTTTTTCTTCCTTCTCCCGTCTGCGTGAGATGTGGGACATTTGAGAGACTTTGAACTTTTTACTGTGCTCAAGGACTTCTTCATCAAGTTATGGTATTGTTGCACTGTTGTAACTATATGTTATTATTATGTGGTTTTGTTAGTTTTTTCAGTCTTGGTCTGTCCTGTGTTTTGTGATATCACACCGGAGGAAATATTGTATCATTTCTTAATGCATGCATTACTAAACGACAATAAAAGAGGACTACGTGTCTTCATAATCTAATCTAATACCGCTGGCATATTCATGAAATGTGCTGTTTTGCAGCAGCAATACAGTGAAATACATAATTATAAAAAATAAGAAATATATTTGAAAAAATAAACTAAGTAAGTGGTGTGGTGCAAAAAGAGAGCAAAAATAGAAGTAATAGTGAGGTAGTTTAGAATGGTTCATTGTCCAACTAGAAACCTGATGGCAGAGGGGAGAAAGGGAAGAAATCTGTCCCTGAAACATTGAGTATGTATCTTCAGGCTTCAGTACCTCCTCCTTGTTAGTTACATGACCTGGGTGATGGGGTCCTTAATGATGGATGCTGCCTTTTGAAGCAGCATCTATTGTCTCCTTATTAAAGAGTACAGCAAATGTTTCCTTCCTGTCATCCTGGTATTTATCCCTCGGGGCACATTACAGAGAACTGAGCCACTGTTGTTTGTGGGAGCCTGCAGTGGACAGATCAGCTGCAATCCCTTCAATCCAACTGTGGCCTTCATTGGTAAGGACTTCAATGTGTGCAAAGTACATTGTCCTGATTTAAATCTGGGTAAGGTGTTACAGGAATGTAAATCTTTGTTAACTGAATAACCGCATTAAAAATCTATTTGGCTAGCATGAAAACTTCCAAACAAAATGGGAGTTACACACACCAGGTTCCTAATTGGTCCATTACCTCTTCGGCCTATTCCACCAACCTTACCCCAACACCATCCTCCTCGCCAACGTTCCCTCTCATTTGTAATGACCAATGTGCGCTAAATCTTGAGCTGTGCAATGTTTTTCCCTAGTGACAAACAACACTTAGACACTGAATTTTTAAGTGGAAGTATACCTGAAGCTTTTCTAAGGATAATAAACTGCCAAGTTTGTTGTTCATTGTTTAAAAGGAATAAAATAACTGTCAATAAGAATGTTGATTTCCCCTGGGTTTATCATTTTCACTCTTGTTCATCTGCACTCTCACAAAACATATGTAGCAGTCCTGAAGCGAGTAATGAGGGATATTTTCACTGGAGCTTTCACACACAGTTCAGATGCGATTTCCTGCTAAGTGATACTTTAAAACGTGAAGTTTCCAAACATCACTCTAGTTCTTCCCACTTGCAAATTCTCCAGCAACCTTTGCATCGTGACAATACACCAGTTTCTGCTTTGTACACAAATGTTTCTTGCACATTCTTGACCTCGTGAGCTTTCAGTGGCAGTCTCTACTGTTTCATTAGGCCATTCTGTTTTAAATGAACTAGCAGTTCCTTTGTGTTTCATGCTGTTTGCTTCTTTGGAATTCAACATAGGAAATCAATAATTTCTTCAAATAAAAACAGTATAAATAAGCCAGTTCTAAAATCTGCAGACAAATCATCACAAACTCCACATTGTCAACACCATCCGCATCAGAAACCAGAAAAGGAAATGCGATTGTGTGCGATTGTGAAATTTACGTAACGTGCCAACGAGGTAGAGGGTGACAACCCTTTGTGTGCCAGTAGCAAACGATGTGACTGTGCACTTATACACAGACCTTCAAAGGAATATTGCAGCTCACCTGGTCTCACCTGTCACCTGCCAACTTGTACAGCTTCCCCTCTCCCCACCTCCTTATTCTGACTTCTTCCCCCTTCCTTTCCAGTCCTGACGAAGGGCCTTTGTCCGAAACATCGACTGTTCATTCCCCTCCATAGCTGCTGCCTGACCTGCTGAGCTGCTCTAGCACTTTGTGCATTTCTGACCATTTGCAGAATCTTGCGCGTTTAAAATGGGAGTTACAAATGATTTAACAATGTCTTTTGTTATCACGAAAGGGAATTCCACTGAATTTTATAGATGTACCATGAAGAGCATTCTGAATGGTTGTATCACCATCTGGGGAGAAGGCTGCAGGACACAGGATTGGAAACAGCTGCAGAGAGTTGTAAACTCAGCCAGCTCCATCATGGGCACCAGCCTCCCCAGCATCGAGGACACCTTCAAAAGCCAATGCCTCAAAGCGGCGGCATCCATTATTAAAGACCCTCACCATTCAGCACGTGCCCTCTTCTCACTGCTACCATCAGGCCGGACGTCCAGGGACCTGAAGACACACAGTCAATCACTCAAGAACAGCTTCTTCCCCTCTGCCGTCAGATTCCATGAACACTACCTCACTGTCTTGCAACACACACAAAATGCTGGAGGAACTCAGCAGGACAGGCAGCATCTATGGAAAAGAATAATCAGCCGATGTTTTGGGCTGAGACCCTTTGACAGGACACTATCTTGTTATCCTTTACACTACCTATTTATTTTTTATTTATTCTTATTGTAATTTATAGTAATTTTAAGTATTGTATGAGGACATTGGTTTCCTGAACCACATTCTGGGTGCTCAGGTAATCCAGCAGCATCAAAAAGCTTTTGCGCTGTATGTGATACACATATATACTGTGTTTTCTGAGGAATGTTGTTTTGTTTAGCGGTAAACGTGTATCCGTGTTTTGTTTAGCGGTATATGTGTCTTGATAAGCGGTATACATGCATACGGTTAAATGGCAATAAACCTGAACTTTTATTTATTGAGATACAGCATGGAACAGGCCCCCTTCGGCCTACCAAGCCAGACCACCAGCAATCCCTGATTTAATCCTAGCCTAATCACAAAACAATTTACAATGACCAATTCATCTACCGACCGAGATGTCTTTGGGCCGGGGAAGGAAACTGGAAACTGGAACACGGGGAGGAAACCCACACGGTCACAGGGAGAACATACAAACTCCTTACAGTCACGGGGAGACGTACAAACCCCTTACAGGTCACGGGGAGAACGTACAAACTCCTTACAGTCATGGGGAGAATGTACAAACTCCTTACAGTCACGGGGAGACGTACAAACTCCTTACAGTCACAGGGAGAATGTACAAACTCCTTACAGTCACGGGGAGACGTACAATCTCCTTACAGTCACGGGGAGAATGTACAAACTCCTTACAGTCACAGGGAGAATGTACAAACTCCTTACAGTCACGGGGAGACGTACAAACTCCTTACAGTCACGGGGAGAACGTACATGGTCATGGGGAGGAAACCCACATGGTCACGGGGAGAACGTACAAACTCCTTACAGTCATGGGGAGACGTACAAACTCCTTACAGTCACGGGGACACGTACAAACTCCTTACAGGTCACGGGGAGAACGTACAAACTCCTTACAGTCACGGGGAGACGTACAAACTCCTTACAGTCACGGGGAGAACGTACAAACTCCTTACAGTCAGGGGGAGACGTACAAACTCCTTACAGTCACGGGGAGAATGTACATGGTCATGGGGAGGAAACCCACATGGTCACGGGGAGAACGTACAAACTCCTTACAGTCACGGGGAGACGTCTAAACTCCTTACAGTCACGGGGAGAAGTACAAACTCCTTACAGTCACGGGGAGAACGTAAAAACTCCTTACAGTCACAGGGAGACGTGCAAATTGCTTACAGTCACGGGGAGAAGGTACAAACTCCTTACAGTCATGGGGAGAATGTACAAACTCCTTACAGTCACGGGGAGACGTACAAATTCCTTACAGTCACAGGGAGAATGTACAAACTCCTTACAGTCACGGGGAGACGTACAATCTCCTTACAGTCACGGGGAGAATGTACAAACTCCTTACAGTCACAGGGAGAATGTACAAACTCCTTACAGTCACGGGGAGACGTACAAACTCCTTACAGTCACGGGGAGAACGTACATGGTCATGGGGAGGAAACCCACATGGTCACGGGGAGAACGTACAAACTCCTTACAGTCATGGGGAGACGTACAAACTCCTTACAGTCACGGGGACACGTACAAACTCCTTACAGGTCATGGGGAGAACGTACAAACTCCTTACAGTCATGGGGAGACGTACAAACTCCTTACAGTCACGGGGAGAACGTACAAACTCCTTACAGTCAGGGGGAGACGTACAAACTCCTTACAGTCACGGGGAGAATGTACATGGTCATGGGGAGGAAACCCACATGGTCACGGGGAGAATGTACAAACTCCTTACAGTCACGGGGAGACGTCTAAACTCCTTACAGTCACGGGGAGAACGTACAAACTCCTTACAGTCACGGGGAGACGTACAAACTCCTTACAGTCACGGGGAGAACGTACATGGTCATGGGGAGGAAACCCACATGGTCATGGGGAGAACGTACAAACTCCTTACAGTCACGGGGAGACGTCCAAACTCCTTACAGTCACGGGGAGAACGTACAAACTCCTTACAGGTCATGGGGAGACGTCCAAACTCCTTACAGTCACGGGGAGAACGTACAAACCCCTTACAGTCACGGGGAGATGTACAAACTCCTTACAGTCACGGGGAGAACGTACATGGTCATGGGGAGGAAACCCACATGGTCACGGGGAGAACGTACAAACTCCTTACAGTCACGGGGAGACGTCCAAACTCCTTACAGTCACGGGGAGAACGTCCAAACTCCTTACAGGTCACGGGGAGAACGTACAAACTCCTTACAGGTCACGGGGAGACGTACAAACTCCTTACAGGTCATGGGGAGACGTCCAAACTCCTTACAGTCACGGGGAGACGTCCAAACTCCTTACAGTCACGGGGAGAACGTACAAACTCCTTACAGGTCATGGGGAGAACGTACAAACTCCTTACAGGTCACGGGGAGACGTACAAACTCCTTACAGTCACAGGGAGAACGTACATGGTCATGGGGAGGTAACCCACATGGTCACGGGGAGAACGTACAAACTCCTTACAGTCACGGGGAGAATGTACAAACTCCTTACAGTCATGGGGAGACGTCCAAACTCCTTACAGTCATGGGGAGACGTACAAACTCCTTACAGTCATGGGGAGAACATACAAACTCCTTACAGTCACGGGGAGACGTACAAACTCCTTACAGTCATGGGGAGATGTACAAACTCCTTACAGTCATGGGGAGAACATACAAACTCCTTACAGTCACGGGGAGAACGTACAAACTCCTTACAGTCACGGGGAGAACGTACAAACTCCTTACAGTCAGGGGGAGACGTACAAACTCCTTACAGTCACGGGGAGAATGTACATGGTCATGGGGAGGAAACCCACATGGTCACGGGGAGAACGTACAAACTCCTTACAGTCACAGGGAGACGTCTAAACTCCTTACAGTCATGGGGAGAACGTACAAACTCCTTACAGTCACGGGGAGACGTACAAACTCCTTACAGTCACGGGGAGAACGTACATGGTCATGGGGAGGAAACCCACATGGTCACGGGGAGAACGTACAAACTCCTTACAGTCATGGGGAGAACGTACAAACTCCTTACAGGTCATGGGGAGAACGTACAAACTCCTTACAGGTCATGGGGAGACGTCCAAACTCCTTACAGTCACGGGGAGAACGTACAAACTCCTTACAGTCACGGGGAGACGTACAAACTCCTTACAGTCACGGGGAGAACGTACATGGTCATGGGGAGGAAACCCACATGGTCACGGGGAGAACGTACAAACTCCTTACAGTCACAGGGAAAACGTACAAACTCCTTACAGGTCATGGGGAGAACGTACAAACTCCTTACAGGTCATGGGGAGACGTCCAAACTCCTTACAGTCACGGGGAGAACGTACAAACTCCTTACAGTCACGGGGAGACGTACAAACTCCTTACAGTCACGGGGAGAACGTACATGGTCATGGGGAGGAAACCCACATGGTCACGGGGAGAACGTACAAACTCCTTACAGTCACGGGGAGAATGTACAAACTCCTTACAGTCACGGGGAGACGTACAAACTCCTTACAGTCATGGGGAGAACGTACAAACTCCTTACAGGTCATGGGGAGAACGTACAAACTCCTTATGGTCACGGGAGACGTCCAAACTCCTTACAGTCACGGGGAGAACGTACAAACTCCTTACAGTCACGGGGAGACGTACAAACTCCTTACAGTCACAGGGAGAAATCCAAACTCCCTACAGTCACGGGGAGAATGTACAAACTCCTTACAGTCACGGGGAGATGTACAAACTCCTTACAGTCACGGGGAGAACGTACATGGTCATGGGGAGGAAACCCACATGGTCACGGGGAGAACGTACAAACTCCTTACAGTCACGGGGAGACGTCCAAACTCCTTACAGTCACGGGGAGAACGTACAAACTCCTTACAGGTCATGGGGAGAACGTACAAACTCCTTACAGGTCACGGGGAGACGTACAAACTCCTTACAGTCACGGGGAGAACGTACAAACTCCTTACAGGTCATGGGGAGAACGTACAAACTCCTTACAGTCACAGGGAGACGTACAAACTTCTTACAGTCACGGGGAGAACGTACATGGTCATGGGGAGGAAACCCACATGGTCACGGGGAGAACGTACCAGCTCCTTACAGTCACTGGGAGAATGTACAAACTCCTTACAGTCATGGGGAGACGTCCAAACTCCTTACAGTCTTGGGGAGAACATACAAACTCCTTACAGTCACAGGGAGATGTACAAACTCCTTACAGTCATGGGGAGACGTACAAACTCCTTACAGTCATGGGGAGAACATACAAACTCCTTACAGTCACGGGGAGAACGTACAAACTCCTTACAGTCACGGGGAGAATGTACAAACTCCTTACAGTCATGGGGAGACGTCCAATCTCCTTACAGTCATGGGGAGACGTACAAACTCCTTACAGTCATGGGGAGAACATACAAACTCCTTACAGTCATGGGGAGATGTACAAACTCCTTACAGTCATGGGGAGACGTACAAACTCCTTACAGTCATGGGGAGAACATACAAACTCCTTACAGTCACGGGGAGATGTACAAACTCCTTACAGTCATGGGGAGACGTACAAACTCCTTACAGTCATGGGGAGAACATACAAACTCCTTACAGTCACGGGGAGATGTACAAACTCCTTACAGTCACGGGGAGAACGTACATGGTCATGGGGAGGAAACCCACATGGTCACAGGGAGAACGTACAAACTCCTTACAGGCAGCAGTGGGAATTGAACCCGGGAATTGCTGGAATCATAAAGCATTCTGCTAACACTACCGCTTTAATTCACCATGTCTTTGCTTGTCTGTTTGCTAAATTGTGGAATCCAAGCTGAGATTTTCAGGTGACGTGTCCTGTATTAATTGCATGCTGCAATTTTGGGAATGTTCCAGAATAACTACATGAACAAGTTAACTGAAGAAGCCGTTATCCCTGAAGGCTATTCTGTAACTTCATTAGCTGCCAGGTGCTCTTGTCACAACTCGTGGAACACATGACTGGAGTCCAGTACGATGTTCTCCTGATGGGTGGATCTGGTCTGTGTGTGACACAGTCCTCGGCCGATCAGAGCCAGGGCCCAGTGGCTTGGAACACAAACCGACTGCTGCCGCCTTCCTCCACCCTCACCGCCGCTGTGACGTGTCACCATCTTCCACCAGTTGCACATAGGAGGTCTTGGTTGGATTGTAACTTCCCCTTTCACCTTACTGCCTTGGGAGACCCTGCCAGGAGCTAAATTCCAGACAGCATCGCTCTTGGGATCTCAGGATCTCACAAGCCTCTCCAGGTGTTCTGCTGACCTTTTAACTTGCTCTAACATCGATCTTACCCTTCCCTCCTACACACCTCTCCAGTTCGGTTGAATGACCTGTTTCCCTGCTGTACTGGTCTACGTTTCCGATCATCCATACGCCTATCTGAGGCTACATCCACACTAGATCGGATAATTTTGAAAATGCCGGTTTCCCGCAAAAAACGATAGGCGTGCACACAAGGCTTTTTTCAAAATTCCTCTGTCCACATTAGAACGGATATTTAGGCGAATCTCCTCCTACTGGGCATGCGCAGGACACACGGAAAACAAGCGAAGAGGAAACGGTATACTTGGTGCGCGTTTGTCCAGAAACATTTCCTACAGCCATAGTCTCTTCATGATGAAAGGGACGACAGCTACAACTAAACGCAATAAGACTTGTTACTGGGCTGAAGTGAAATTTGCTGTTGCCTCATTTGTTTGCCTTTACTTTTGCCATGTCTTTCTGTATTATTTTGTTGTATTTAACATGTGCAATAAAACAAGTTACTGGGCAAAAGTGACAATTGCATCTATGGAATGTTTGCACAAGCAATACATTAATAAAGCACCTTGTTAAATAAAACATGTTTGCATCAGTGTTATCTTGTATTTCCACACAATGTTATATTAGGATGTTACACATCTATTGTCAGATATTGTTGTGGTGTTGGAGGTTACGTTCAAGAAAACAATGAAATGCCGGGCTGCCACCATTTGTTCCAGCACGTCATGACAGCAGTTTTAAAAATAGCCGGTTACCCCGTACACACTGTGCCGGATATTAGGCGTTTTCAGATTTATTCACTCTGGTGAGCGTTTCTGAAAAGCTCCCCTTTCCGGGGAGGAAAACGCCATTTCAGTGTGGGCGGAGGGTCAAAACGAAGAGAAAAAGCTTCAGTTACGGATTTATCCGGTCCAGTGTGGACGTACCCTAAGAAAGCCTAAAATCAAAATCAGGTTTGATATCACCGGCATATCCCCTCCAGCCCCTACACATTTCGCCATCTCTATAAACCTCTGCCCGTCTCTACACTCCTCTCGGACTCAGTAACCCACTCCAGCTCAAACACACCCCTCCTGTCTCTGTAAACTCCCTCCCAGGCCCTACACCCCTCCCTGTCCCTGTAACCCTCTCCAGCCCCTATACCCCTCCCTGTCTCTATAACCCCCTCCAGACCCTACACCCCTCCCTGTCTCTATAACCCCCTCCAGGACCTACACCCCTCCCTGTCCCTGTAACCCTCTCCGGCCCCTACACCCCTCCCTGTCTCTGTAACCCCCTCCGGCCCCTACACCCCTCCCTGTCTCTATAACCCCCCTCCAGACCCTACACCCCTCCCTGTCTCTGTAACCCCCTCCAAACCCTACACCCCTCCCTGTCTCTGTAACCCCCTCCGGCCCCTACACCTCTCCCTGTCTCTATAACCCCCCTCCAGACCCTACACCCCTCCCTGTCTCTATAACCCCCTCAGGCCCCTACACCCCTCCCTGTCTCGGTAACCCCCTCCAGACCCTACACCCCTCCCTGTCTCTGTAACCCCCTCCAGACCCTACACCCCTCCCTGTCTCTATAACCCCCTCCAGACCCTACACCCCTCCCTGTCTCTGTAACCCCTTCTGGCCTCTGCACCCCTCCCTGTCATTGTAACCCTCTCCAGACCCTACACCCCTCCCTGTCTCTATAACCCCCTCCAGACCCTACACCCCTCCCTATCACTGTAACCCCCTCCAGACCCTACATCCCTCCCTGTCTCTATAACCCCCTCCAGACCCTACATCCCTCCCTGTCTCTGTAACCCCCTCCAGACCCTACACCCCTCCCTGTCACTGTAAACCCCTCCAGACCCTACACCCCTCCCTGTCTCTGTAACCCCCTCCAGACCCTACACCCCTCCCTGTCTCTGTAACCCCCTCCAGACCCTACACCCCTCTCTGTCTCTGTAACCCCCTCCAGACCCTACACCCCTCCCTGTCTCTGTAACCCTCTCCAGACCCTACACCCCTCTCTGTCTCTGTAACCCCCTCCAGACCCTACACCCCTCCCTGTCTCTGTAACCCCCTCCAGACCCTACACCCCTCCCTGTCTCTGTAACCCCCTCTGGCCCCTACACCTTCATCTCATATCCTCAATATTTATTGATTATTTATTTATTTATTTATTATATTATTGTTTTTTTAAAATTCTTTTTGTATTTGCAGTTTGGTCATTTGTCTGTCCTGTTGGCTGCAGTCTTTCATTGATTCTACCATTTTTCTTGTACTTACTGTAATGCCCACATGAAAATGAATCTCAGGGTATGATATGGTGACAAATATGTACTTTGATAATAAATTTACTCCGAACTTTGAACACCTACGCCTCTTGAATGAATCATGAGAGGAATATTCAGAGTGAGAGGCGACTCTTTGAAGTATTGGAGTGGGTGTCAATATTGGCTCTGTTTGTATGGAATGTTTGCCTCCGTCATCATGAGAGGGGGTTCTCCTAGCATGATGCAAGGAATTCCCTGAAAGTCTGCACAGCCTTTTCAAAACACTCAGCTCATTGGATAAGACTGGAGCTAGAGGTCATGGGTTAAGGATGAAAGGTGAAATGTTGAAAGGGAACCTGAGGGGGAACTTCATTCAGAGCATGGTCCGAGACTGGAAGGAGCTGCCAGTGAAAGTGGTGGTTGCAGATTCGATTTCAAATTTGGATAGGTACATTGGTGAGGGGGTGGGGGGTATGGAGGACTATGGCATGGACTAGATGGGCCAAAGGGCCTGTTTCTGAGCTATGGTGTTCTATGGCCCTGTGAAACACAGTATACAGTATTGGAGGCAATTCCAGTCTTTAGTAAACTGGACAGAGTGGGAGGAGGTTTACCAGCATGTTGCCTGGAGTTTTGGGCAGGCGTGGGGTGGACATTATTCCTCGGAATGTAGGAGATTAAGGTTGACTTTACAGAGGTGTATAAATGCAGGCTCATGGGACGAGCTGAGATGGGCAGAGATGAGTTGGGCCGAAGGGCATGATCCCACACTGTATGATTTTATGAGACTCAGCAGGATGGAAGGATTGTCTTAGTAAGAGGAGGTAAGGATGTTGTCTCTGTGCTCCTTGGAGCTTCAAAAAAAAAAATAGGGTAAGATCTCAGACCCTGGATGAACATGAGATCAGAGAACGACAGAGTGGGAGAG
This sequence comes from Mobula hypostoma, assembly GCF_963921235.1. NCBI lineage: Eukaryota > Metazoa > Chordata > Chondrichthyes > Myliobatiformes > Myliobatidae > Mobula > Mobula hypostoma. The sequence goes on from NC_086108.1 coordinate 113,223,245, forward strand.
CAGTCACACTTACAGGGGTTAGCGGCAGACACTTAACAGGAGGGAAGGGAATCTCTGGAGTTCTCCACCCGAAAGGGTGTGGATACTGGATCATGGTGGGGAGGGTGGTTTAATGAGAAGCGAGGGAAATGTTTGACACATCAGGGGACTGAGGGAGATGGGGAACAGGCACAGGAGGGGAGATGAGGCCTGGGGCATATCAGCTATGGTCACATTGAATGGTGGGATAGGACTGAGGGGCTGAATGGTCTCCTCCTATTCTTGATCTATTGGTGTTTCTTGTGTCTAAAAGTTCAAAATAAGAATTTTCAACAGAACCACCAATGCCTTTCATTCAAACAGTATCCCTTTATGCACAGAAGCAGAGCTTTGAACGTTAAACTAACTTCCAAGCATCAATGTCTTTCACAAAGGCTTTGTACGGGGGGGAAAGGTTTCTACGTTTAAACAATACCATTTGAACTTACCACTGCCCCCTTGGGTCCCTTCGTTCCTCTGGGCCCAGCAATGCCCTAAGGAGAGAAAGTTGCCTCATCAAACACAGCAGGTTTCAAACAGAGGCGATCGCAACAAAGCCTTCACATCAGCCAGCTGTGGACAATATGAATCACATTTCTCCCACATTACAGCTTCCATCAGGTTTTGCACAACACCGGCTTTGTCTGCAAAAATGCAGATTACTGTTCCAAAAACACCGGCTGACAAGGGATCACGTGGCCATTTTAACCCGGGGATTGAGTGTTTCTGTGGACCAAGGAGACGGAGATTGGAGGGACAAGGAGCCTGGGGTTGAGGAAGAAGTGGTTTATCCATACAGATGCTGTGTGCAACTTTCCACAGTGTTGTCAGAATCGGAATTAGATTTATTATCACTGGCATACGTCATGAAATTTGTTTTGCAGCAGCAAGACAGTGCAATACATAAAAAATCAAAGTTACAATAAGAAATATATATATTCTATACAGTCTATATATTATAATTAATAAGTATTGCAAAAAAAGGGCAAAACTACTGAAGCAGTGTTCATGGGTTCATGGACAATTCAGAAATCTAAATACTGAGGGAGAAGAAGCTGTTCCTGAAACATTGAGTGTGTATCTTCAGTCCGTGATGGTAGCAATCAGCAGAGGGCATGCCCTGGGCGATGGGGATCTTTCAAGACGGACGCTGCCTTTCTGAGGCATTGCCATCTGAAGGTGTCCTGGACGCTGAGGAGGCTGGTGCCTGTGATGGAGCTGGCTGAGTTTACAACTTCCTGCAGCTTTTTCTAATCCTGTGCAGTGGCCCCTGCATTCCAGATGGCTTGACATGTAGTATTGCAGGCAGAAACCCCTCAGCAGGTTGTCAAAAGGGGGATATGTCAAGAGCTGCCATCTGTAAGTCTTTGAACTGAGGGATGGGAGATGGGAATCACCTGAATAGTATTTGACTGACTTCAGCCTTTGGTGTTTTGTTTAAATGTCTCTGATTGTGTGAAAAAGGGGTAAATGGTAGTTGCTGGTCTGGTAACAGATGTGAGGAGCACAGTGGCATTTTGGGGAGATCAGAGCTGCTGCCTCACAGCCATAGAGACCAGGGTTCGATCCTGACTTCCGGCACTGTCCGTGGGGAGTTAACACAGTCACCCTGTGACTGTGTGCGTTTCCCTCGGATGCTCCACTTCCCAAAGTCAGTTCATTGTCCCCAGTGTGTGGGCGAGGGGTGGAATCTGGGGGGAGTCGATGGGAATGTGGGGAGAGAGCTAGAGAGCATGTTGTATCAGGATAAGTTGATTGAGCTGGGGGGTTTCTCTTTGGAGCAATGGAGGATGAGGGGTGACTTGACAGAGCAGTACAAGATGATAAGAGGCATAGATCGAGTGGACTGGAGGTGGCTCGTACCAGAGGGTATCATTTTACGGAGATTGTAGGAATGTACAGTGGGGGATGTCAGATGATTATTTTTTTACACACAGAGTGGTGGGTGTGTGGAATGTCCTGGCAGCGGTGGTGGTCAGCGCATTTAAGAAGCTATTAGAGAGACACACATGGATGATGGAAAAATGGAGGCCAAGTGGAGGGGAGGGTTAGATTGATCTTAGAGTAAGTTAAAAGGTCAGTACAACATTGTGGGCTGAAGTGCACAATAAAGTTTGATGTTCTAATAACAGTCAGAATCTTTTCCCCAGGGTAGAAATGTCAAACAGCAGAGACATGATTCTAAGGTTGGGGAGTTTAAAGGTGACGTGGGGGGCAAGTTTATTTTATGCAGGGAGTGGTGGTTGCCTGGAACGGGTTACCGAGGATAGCGGTGCACGTAGTTTAACGGGTGCTTGGACAGACACGTGAATATAAAGGAGATGGAGAAATAGGGATGATAGACAGGAGGAGCACATTTAGTATCAATTGGCATCAAGGTCAGCACCAAGCAGCCTGTATAGCGCTACAGTGTCCCGTCCTAGCTCAACAGACTGTTGTAGTGAACTGCAAGGTCACAGCGAGGTAGATTGTGAGATTGTGGGTTGAGCCCTCTCCTGTTCCTATCTCATCTGGTCATCTTTCATTTGTTTTGTTGTATCTGTATTGATCTACAAATGTGCCCATTTGCACCCCTTAACCCAAGCCAGTTCTTAGAAAACACTTTACCTTTTTACCTTCCGGCCCAGGAGGTCCAACGACACCCGGTGGCCCAATAAAGCCCTGGAGAGAGAGAGAGACAACAGTCACTAACAGCCGACAGTAGTGGTGACTCTCACTGCTCAGGTCAGTGACTGGAAGTGAAAGAGGGTGTCAAAATCACCTGTAACATACACAAAATGCTGGAGGAACTCAGCAAGTCAGGCAGCATCTGTGAAAAGGAATAAGAGTCAACATTTCTGCCCAAGACCCTTCATCAGGACTGGGAAGGAGGGTGTTGGGGGTGGGGGGAGCCAGAACAAGAAACTCTTCACACCTGGTGGACTGGACTGTTTAAATGTTACACTTACACTTCCTCCCTTAAGCAGAACAAGTGCTACACATGCCCTTACACTTCCTCCCTTACCACCATTCAGGGCCCCAAACAGTCCTTCCAGGTGAGTCGGCTGGGGTGATATACTGCGTCCGGTGCTCCCGATGTGGCCTTCTATATATTGGCGAGACCCGACGCAGACTGGGAGACCGCTTTGCTGAACATCTACGCTCTGTCCACCAGAGAAAGCAGGATCTCCCAGTGGCCACACATTTTAATTCCACATCCCATTCCCATTCTGGCATGTCTATCCACGGCCTCCTCTACTGTAAAGATGAAGCCACACTCAGGTTGGAGGAACAACACCTTATATTCCGTCTGGGTAGCCTCCAACCTGATGGCAGGAACATTGACTTCTCAAACTTCCGCTAATGCCCCACTTCCCCCTTGTACCCCATCTTCTGTTACTTATTTTTATACACACATTCTTTCTCCCACTCTCGTTTTTCTCCCTCTGTCCCTCTGACTATACCCCTTGCCCATCCTCTGGGTCCCCCCCACCCGTCTTTCTCCCTGGACCTCCTGTCCCATGATCCTCTCATATCCCTTTTGCCAATCACCTGTCCAGCTCTTGGCTCCATCCCTCCCCCTCCTGTCTTCTCCTATCATTATGGATCTCCCCCTCCCCCTCCAACTTTCAAATCCCTTACTCACTCTTCCTTCAATAGTCCTGACGAAGGGTCTCGGCCTAAAACGTCGACCGCACCTCTTCCTAGAGATGCTGCCTGGCCTGCTGCGTTCACCAGCAACTTTTATGTGTGTTGCTTGAATTTCCAGCATCTGCAGAATTCCTGTTGTTTGTGTTTAAATGTTATTTTCTTTGCAGCTTAACAATTAATTACCTGCTTGTATTTTATTCAATTACACGTAGCTGTTTAGTATGTTTCCTAGTGGTCACAGTATGTATATGCAGTTGTTTGGTGTGTCCCCTAGTGGTCACAGTATGTAGGTGCAGTTGTTCAGTGTGTCCCCCTAGTGGTCACAGTATGTAGGCGCAGTTGTTCAGTGTGTCCCCTAGTGGATACAGTTCTTTGTAACATTTTGGAAAATTCACAAAGCTTCTCTTGGTATTGCATTATTTGAATAGGGGCGATCTGATTGGTTAACCCTTATCTGAATATTAGAATAGAATATTTCTTAATGTTTCTTACGAGCTGAACAGGTACTTTGGATCTGTCTTCACCAGGGAGGACACAAACAATCTGCCAGGTGTAATAGTGGCCGGAGGACCGAGGGTAACAGAAGAACTGAAGGAAATTCACATTTGGCACAAAGTGGTGTTGGGTAAACTGATGGGACTGAAGGTTGATAAATCCACAGGGCCTGATGGTCTGCATGCCAGGGTACTTAAGGAGGTGGCTCTAGAAATCGTGAAAGCATTGGTAATCATTTTCCAATGTTCTATAGATTCAGGATCAGTTCCTGCAGATTGGAGGGTAGCTAATGTTATCCCACTTTTTAAGAAAGGAGGGAGAGAGAAAACGGGCAATTATAGACCAGTTAGTCTGACTTCAGTGGTGGGGAAGATGCTGGAATCAATTATAAAAGATGTAATAGCGGCGTATTTGGATAGCAGTGGCAGGATAGGTCACAGTCAGCATGGATTTACAAAGGGGAAGTCATGCTTCACTAATCTTCTGGAATTTTTTGAGAATGTGACAATGAAAATGGACATAGGAAAGCCAGTGGATGTAGTGTACCTGGACTTTCAGAAAGCCTTTGATAAGGTCCCACATAGGAGATTAGTGTGCAAAATTAGAACAAATGGTATTGGGGGTAGGGTACTGACATGGATAGAAAATTGGTTGGCAGACAGGAAACAAAGAGTAGGGATTAATGGGTCCTTTTCAGAATGGCAGGCAGTGACTAGTGGGGTACCGCAAGGCTCCGTGCTGGGACCGCAGCTATTTAAAATATACATTAATGATTTAGATGAAGGGATTAAAAGTAACATTAGAAAATTGCAGATGACACAAAGCTGGGTGGCAGTGTGAAATGTGAGGAGGATGTTATGAGAATGCAGGGTAACTTGGACAGGTTGGGTGAGTGGGCAGATGCAGGGCAAATGCAGTTTAATGTGGATAAATGTGAGGTTATTCACTTTGGTGGCAAGAACAGGAAGGCAGATTACTATCTGAATGGTGTCAAGTTAGGAAAAGGGGAAGTACAACGAGATCCAGGTGTTCTTGAACATCAGTCACTGAAAGTAAGCATGCAGGTACAGCAGGCAGTGAAGAAAGCTAATGGCACGCTGGCCTTCATAACAAGGACAGTTGAGTATAGGAGCAAAGAGGTCCTTCTGCAGTTGTACAGGGCCCTGGTGAGACTACACCTGGAATATTGTGTGCAGTTTTGGTCTCCAAATTTGAGGAAGGACATTCTTGCTATTGAGGGAGTGCAGTGTAGGTTCACAAGGTTAATTCCCGGGATGGTGGGACTGTCATATGTTGAAAGATTGGAGCAACTGGGGTGGTATACACTGGAATTTAGAAGGATGAGAGGGGATCTGATTGAAACATATAAAATTATTAGGGGATTTGTCAAGCTAGAGGCAGGAAACATCTTCCCAATGTTGGGTGAGTCCAGAACCAAAGGCCACAGTTTAAGAATAAGGGGTAGACAATTTAGAATGGAGTTGAGGAAAAACTTTTTCCACACAGAGGGTTGTGGTTCTGTGGAATGCTCGGCCTCAGAAGGCAGTGGAAGCCAATTCTCTGGATTCTTTCAAAAAAGAGTTAGATAGAGCTCTTAAAGATAGCGGAGAGAAGGGATATGGGGAGAAGACAGAAAAAGGGTACTGATTGTGGATGATCAGGTATATTAAGAGCAAAAGGATTGTAAGGGATAAAATTGGTCCTCTTGAAGATCAGAGTGGTCGGCTATGTACGGAACCAAAGGAAATGGGGGAGATCTTAAATAGGTTTTTTTGCGTCTGTGTTTACTAAGGAAACTGGCATGAAGTCTATGGAATTAAGGGAAACAAATAGTGAGATCATGGAAACTGTACAGATCGAAAAGGAGGAGGTCCTTGCTGTCTTGAGGAAAAATAAAGTGGATAAATCCCCGGGACCTGACAGGGTGTTCCCTCGGACCTTGAAGGAGACTAGTGTTGAAATTGCGGGGGCCCTGGCTGAAATATTTAAAATGTCGCTGTCTACAGGTGAGGTGCCGGAGGATTAGAGAGTGGCTCATGTTGTTCCGTTGTTTAAAAAAGGATCAAAAAGTAATCTGGGAAATTATAGGCCAGTAAGTTTAACATCGGTAGTAGGTAAGTTATTGGAGGGAGTACTAAGAGACAGAATCTACAAGCATTTGGATAGACTGGGACTTATTAGGGAGAGTCAACATGGCTTTGTGCGTGGTAGGTCATGTTTGACCAATCTATTGGAGTTTTTCGAGGAGGTTACCAGGAAAGTGGATGAAGGGAAGGCAGTGGATATTGTCTACATGGACTTCAGTAAGGCCTTTGACAAGGTCCCGCATGGGAGGTTAGTTAGGAAAATTCAGTCGCTAGGTATACATGGAGAGGTGGTAAATTGGATTAGACATTGGTTCGATGGAAGAAGCCAGAGAGTGGTGGTAGAGAATTGCTTCTCTGAGTGGAGGCCTGTGACTAGTGGTGTGCCACAGGGATCGGTGCTGGGTCCATTGTTATTTGTCATCTATATCAATGATCGGGATGATAATGTGGTAAATTGGATCAGCAAGTTTGCTGATGATACAAAGATTGGAGGTGTAGTAGACAGCGAGGAAGGTTTTCAGAGCCTGCAGAGGGACTTGGACCAGCTGGAAAAATGGGCTAAAAAATGGCAGATGGAGTTTAATACTGACAAGTGTGAGGTATTGCACGTTGGAAGGACAAACCAAGGTAGAACATACAGGGTTAATGGTAAGGCACTGAGGAGTGCAGTGGAACAGAGGAATCTGGGAATACAGATATAAAATTCGCTAAAAGTGGTGTCACAGGTAGATAGGGTCGTAAAGAGAGCTTTCGGTACATTGGCCTTTATAAATCAAAGTATTGAGTATAAGAGCTGGAATGTTATGATGAGGTTGTATAAGGCAATGGTGAGGCCGAATCTGGAGTATTGTGTTCAGTTTTGGTCACCAAATTACAGGAAGGATATAAATAAGGTTGAAAGAGTGCAGAGAAGGTTTACAAGGATGTTGCCGGGACTTGAGAAACTCAGTTACAGAGAAAGGTTGAATAGGTTGGGACTTTATTCCCTGGAGCGTAGAAGAATGAGGGGAGATTTGATAGAGGTATATAAAATTATGATGGGTATAGATAGAGTGAATGCAACCAGGCTTTTTCCACTGAGGCAAGGGGAGAAAAAAACCAGAGGACATGGGTTTAGGGTGAGGGGGGAAAAGTTTAAAGGGAACATTAGCGGGGGCTTCTTCACACAGAGAGTGGTGGGAGTATGGAATGAGCTGCCAGACGAAGTGGTAAATGCGGTCTCTTTTTTAACATTTAAGAATAAATTGGACAGATACATGGGTGGGAGGTATATGGAGGGATATGGTCTGTGTGCAGGTCAGTGGGACTAGGCAGAAAATGGTTCGGCACAGCCAAGGAGGGCCAAAGGGCCTGTTTCTGTGCTGTCGTTTCTATGGTTTCTATGATCACGGTGAATGGTGGTGCTGGCTGGAAGGGCTGAATGGCCTACTCCTGCACCTATTGTCTATTGTCTATTATCTTTGGGGTATGAAAAGAGTGGACCATGTAGCAGCACCATCTTTTTGCTTCTTCTCTCTCTTCCGCTATGAAACCTCCACTCCTGTTACTGCTTCCAATTCTCTTTGTTCTATAAGCACTTGATAAAACGATTGTGAAGAAACAAGTTTGATGCCTCTTTCCAGACTTCCGAAAGAAATTTGGATTAAAAACGTTGGAATCCAATACACCCGAGGTAGCACAGTGCGTGAAGCTGTTGCCTCCCACCTCCAGAGACCTGAACTTACTCAACAAGACATAGGAAGGGTGGATAGCTGGAGGCTGGGGAGTGGGTGGGGGATACACATTCTTACTGGAGATCTTACTAACTTTGACAGCAGTAATGAGAAAATAGTCTGTATGTCCAGTCTTGCCTGAGGGCTTAACCCTTCGAAACAGCTTATACCCATACTGATTGAACATTAGCTGAATGACATGCCATGTCATCACTCTTAGGGGAATGCAAGACGAGGGGACCCTGAGGCTGCTTGTGCATACAACCTCTGAACTAGCTGAACCTCAAAAGCAATGGGAAAAAAAAACTTTATTTTTAAACAGAATCGTGGAAAGTGGTTATCTGAGACCTGCACCTATCAGGCAATGCTCTCTTCTCACTGGGCCATCAGTAGGGCAGTACAGGAGCCTCAGGTCCCACATCAGGACCTGGGAGGTTTGTTAGTGTTTTTGGGGAGGGTTTAAACTAGATTTGCAGGGGGAGGGGAACCAGAGTGCCAGAGCTGACAGTGTGGCTGGGGATGAAAATAAATGATGTTAAAAGTTCATGCAGTCACAAATAGAAGGGCTGTGTGTGGTGGTAATAATCTTCTGAGGTGTGTCTGTTTCAATGCAAGGAGTATTGTGGGGAAGGCTGACGAGCTGAGGGTGTGGATTGACATATGGAATTACGACATTATAGCCATTAGTGAACAGGAGGGGCAGGACTGGTAGCTTACTATTCCAGGATTCCGATGTTTCAGACGTGATAGAGGCAGAGGAATGAAGGGTGGGGGGGGGGGCGCTGGCATTGCTAGTCAGGGAAAATGTTACAGCAGTGCTCAGGCAGGACAGATCAGAGGGCTTGTCTACCGAGGCCATATGGGTGGAGCTGAGAAACAGGAAAGGTATGACCACATTAATGGGGTTGTATTATAGACCACCCAATAGTCAGCGAGAATTGGAGGAGCAAATCTGCAGACAGATAGCAGACAACTGCAGGAAACATAAAGTTGTGATAGTAGGGGATTTTAATTTTCCACATATTGATTGGGATTCCCATACTGTTAAAGGTTTAGACGGGTTAGAGTTTGTAAAATGTGTTCAGGAAAGTTTTCTAAATCAATGTATAGAGATACCAACTAGAGAGGATACAATATTAGATCTCCTATTAGGAAACCAGTTAGGACAGGTGACGGAAGTGTGTGTAGGGGTACACTTCGGTTCCAGTGATCATAACACCATTAGTTTCAACTTGATCATGGACAAGGATAGATCTGGTCCTCGGGTTGAGGTTCTATACTGGAAAAAGGCCAAATTTGAAGAAATGAGAAAGGATCTAAAAAGCATGGATTGGGACAGGTTGTTCTCTGGCAAGGATGTGATTGGTAAGTGGGAGGCCTTCAAAGGAGAAATTTTGAGAGTGCAGAGTTAGTATGTTCCTGTCAGGATTAAAGGCAAAGTGAATACGAATAAGGAACCTTGGTTCTCAAGGGATATTGCAACTCTGATAAAGAAGAAGAGAGAGATGTATGACATGTATAGGAAATAGGGAGCAAATAAGGTGCTTGAGGAGTATAAACAGTGCAAAAAAATACTTGAAAAAGAAATCAGGAGGGCTAAAAGAAAATATGAGGTTGCCTTGGCAGTCAAAGTGAAGGATAATCCAAAGAGCTTCTACAGATATATTAAGAGCAAAAGGTTAGTAAGGGATAAAATTGGTCCTCTTGAAGATCAGAGTGGTCGGCTATGTGTGGAACCAAAAGAAATGGGGGAGACCTTAATTTTTTTTTTTTAATCTGTATTTATGAAGGAAACTGTCATGGAGTCAATGGAAATAAGGCAAACAAGTAGTGAGGTCATGGAACCTATACAGATTGAGGAGGAAGAGGTGCTTGCTATCTTGAGGCAAATCAGAGTAGATAAATCCCCAGGACCTGACAGGGTATTCCCTCGGACCTTGAAGGAGACTAGTGTTGAAATTGCAGGGGCCCTGGCAGATATATTTAAAATGTCAGTATCTACGGGTGAGGTGCCGGAGGATTGGAGAGTGGCTCATGTTGTTCCGTTGTTTAAAAAAGGCTCTAAAAGTAATCCGGGAAATTATAGGCCGGTAAATTTGACGTCGGTAGTAGGTAAATTATTGGAAAGAGTACTAAGATAAAGGATCTACAAGTATTTGGATAGACAGGGACTTATTAGGGAGAGTCAACATGGCTTTGTATGTGGTAGGTCATGTTTGACCAATCTATTAAAGTTTTTCGAGGAGGTTACCAGGAAAGTGGATGAAGGGAAGGCAGTGGATATTGTCTACATGGACTTCAGTAAGGCCTTTGACAAGGTCCCGCATGGGAGGTAAGTTAGGAAAATTCAGTCGCTAGGTATACACGGAGAGGTGGTAAATTGGATTAGACATTGGCTCGATGGAAGAAGCCAGAGAGTGGTGGTAGAGAATTGCTTCTCAGAGTGGAGGCCTGTGACTAGTGGTGTGCCACAGGGATCAGTGCTGGGTCCATTGTTATTTGTCATCTATATCAATGATATGGATGATAATGTGGTAAATTGGATCAGCAAATTTGCTGATGATATGAAGATTGGAGGTGTAGTGGACAGTGAGGAAGGTTTTCAAAGCTTGCAGAGGGATTTGGACCAGCTGGAAAAATGGCAGATGGAGTTTAATACTGACAAATGTGAGGTATTCCACTTTGGAAGGACAAACCAAGGTGGAACATACAGAGTTAATGGTAAGGCACTGAGGAGTGCAGTAGAACAGAGGGATCTGGGAATACAGATACAAAATTCCCTAAAAGTGGCGTCACAGGTAGATAGGGTTGTAAAGAGAGCTTTTGGTACATTGGCCTTTATAAATCAAAGTACTGAGTATAAGAGTTGGAATGTTATAGTGAGGTTGTATAGGCACTGGTGAGGCTGAATTTGGAGTATTGTGCGCAGTTTGGTCGCCAAATTACAGGAAGGATATAAATAAGGTTGAAAGGGTGCAGAGAAGGTTTACAAGGATGTTGCCGGGACTTGAGAAACTCAGTTACAGAGAAAGGTTGAATAGGTTGGGACTTTATTCCCTGGAGTGTAGAAGAATGAGGGGAGATTTGATAGAGGTATATAAAATTATGATGGGTATAGATAGAATGAATGCAAGCAGGCTTTTTCCACTGAGGCAAGGGGAGAAAAAAACCAGAGGACATGGGTTAAGGGTGAGGGGGGAAAAGTTTAAAGGAAACATTGGGGGGGGGCTTCTTCACACAGAGAGTGGTGGGAGTGTGGAATGAGCTGTCAGATGAAGTGGTAAATGTGGGCTCACTCTTAACATTTAAGAAAAACTTGGACAGGTACATGGGTGGGAGGTGTATGGAAGGATATGGTCCAGGTGCATGTCAGTGGGACTAGGCAGAAAATGGTTCGGCACAGCCAAGAAGGACCAAAAGGCCTGTCTCTGTGCTGTAATGTTCTACGTACTATGTTCTATCACCAGCTTCAGGAACTGTTATTACCCCTCAACCATCAGGCTCTTGGAACATCACTCAAATTCAGTTGACACATCTCTGAGCTGTTCCCACAACCGATGGGCTCACTTTCAGGCTCTTCATCTCATGATCTCAATGTTTATTGCTTATTTATTTATTACTTTGCTTGTTTGTTTTTTTGTAGTTACTGTGAATGCCCCCAGGAAAATGAACCTCAGTGTTACATACGCTAACATTCATGTACAATGGAGTCCGGTTAACTGGGGCAGCCACTTATTGAATTGAATTTCCTTGCATCCTTAAATCTTCACGTTACATCTCCGTCTAAATGTGCAATGTGCAATCATAGTAATTTATAATAATTTATAATAAATAGAACAGTCAATGTAATACAGAGTATACTCAAATCAGCGTGAGTATATCAGTCTGATGGCCTGGTGGAAGAAGCTGTCCTGGAGCCTGTTGGTCCTGGCTTTTATGCTGTGGTACCATTTCCCAGATGGCGGCAGCTAGAATAGATTGTGGTTGGGATGGTTTGGGTCCCCAGTGATCATACGGGCCCTTTTTACACACCAGTCTTTTTTAATGTCCTGAATCATGGGAAGTTCACACCTATAAATGCGCTGGGCTGTCTGCACCACCCTCTGCAAAGTCCTGTGATTGAGGGAAGTACAGTTCCCATACCAACCAGTGTTGCAGCCAGCCAGGATGCTCTCAATTATGCCTCTGTAGAAAGTTCTTAGGACTTGGGGGCCCGTACCAAACTTCCTCAACTGTCTGAGGTGAAAGAGGCGCTGTTGTGCCTTTTACACCACACAGCTGGTGTGTGCAGACCACGTGAGGTCCTCGGTGATGTGGATGCTGAGGAACTTGAAGCTATTTACCCTCTCAACCCCAGATCCATCGATGTCAATAAGGGTTAGTCCATTTCTATTCCTCCTGTAATCCACAACCAGCTCCTTTGTTTTTGCGACATTGGGGGAGAGGTTGTTTTCCTGACACCACTGTGTCAGAGAGATGACTTCTTCCCTGTAGGCCACCTCGTTATTATTTGAGATGAGGCCAATCAATGTAGTGTTGTCGGCAAATTTAATTAGCAGATTAGAGCTGTGGATGGCGACACAGTCATGGGTATACAAGGAGTAAAGGAGGGGATTCAGTATGCAGCCCTGAACGGCTTCTGTGTTGAGAGTCAGAGGGGTGGAGGTGAGGGATCTCACTCTTACAACCTGCTGGCGATCTGACAGGCAGTCCAGGATCCAGCTACACAAGGCAGGGTCAAGGACGAGGTCTCTGAGCTTCTTGTCGAGCCTGGATGGAACTGTGGTGTTGAGTGCGGAACTGTAGTCCAAGTACAGCATTCTCACATAAGCATCCTTCTTCTCCAGATGTGTAAGGACATGTGTAAAGAGTTGAGACAACTCTTAAAAAGAGAGCTAATTGAGAAAATATCCAGGATTTCCTTCATTTATTTGGGACACCTTGCTGTTTAATTGGTACAGGAGACTGTTGCCAACTAGCATCAGTCACGTGCATTTGTGTGGCCATTTGACACTATGCTGTGCTTAGAGAGAACAGTGTTGGTTGTGTGTTGTTAATCATTTAGGCTGACTGATGCCAAATGAAAAAGCAGTGATTTTTGACACTACTTCATTCAGGAAGGCAACAAAGGCAGTGCAGATAAACAGGCCTTTGTGCCCACCACACTTATACCAGTATTTTTGCCGATCTGCACTAAACCCATTGGCCTATGCTCAGATGGTATCCTTGTCCACTCAAATTCTGTCCAAATGCTGCGGAAGTTTAACGCCTTCTTCTGATTCTGACATCTCCTCTGGCAGCAAGATGCAGATATCAACCACTGGAGTAAAAAGGTGAGGTTGGAGTAAGAAGGTGGGGGAAGGGGAGGAAGAAGTACAAGATAGTAGGTGATTGGTGAAACTGGGGGTGGGGAGAGTTGAAGTAAAGAGCTGGATAGTTGATTGGTGAAAGAGATACAGGGCTGGAGAAGGGGGAATCTGATAGGAGAGGACAGAAGGCCATGGAAGAAAGGGCCATGGAAGGAGCACAGAGGACAGGTAAGGAGATAAGGTGAGAGAGGGAATGGGATCAGGACCTCACTAAGGAGCACCAGGCCATGGTCTTCCACACCAACACTGATCTTATTTACTTTGGGGATCACCCATCCACTGCCACCAACCTCTTAATTCCCTCACCCCACACCTCTCACTTCTACCTCCTACCCCAGATTCACAAACCTGCATTTGCAGATAGACCCATTGTTTCTACTTGTTCCTGCCCCACAAACTTATATCTGCATACCTCGACTCAGTTTTGTCCCTCCTGGTTCACTCCCTTCCTACCTACATCCGTGACATTTCACACACTCTTGATCTTTAATGATTTCAGGTTTCCTGACCCCATCATCTTATTTCACTATGAATGTCCAGTCCCTTTATACCTCCATCTCCATCTCCCACCAGGAAGGACTCAAAGCTCACTGTTTCTTTTGAACACTGTCCCCTTCCCTTCCTCCGTCACTACCACATCTGCTCTCAGGATGAGGCTTTTCATTCCAGAACAAAGGAGATGTCCTTCTTCAAAGAAAGGGGCTTCTCTTCTTCTACCATAAAAAGGTGTCCTCAATCATATCTTTTCCATTTCACGCACATCTGCCCTCACCCCATCCTTCCGCCACTCTACCAGGGTTAAGATTCCTCTTCTTCTCACCTACCACCCCACCAGCCTTCGTGTCCAGCATAATTCCCTGTAACTTTCGCCATCTCCAATGGGATCCCACCTCCAAGCACATCTTCCCTCCACCGACTTTCTGCATTCCACAGGGATCGCTCCCTATGCGATTCCCCTGTCAATTTGTCCCTCCCCACTGATCACATTCCTGGTACTTGCAAGTGGAACAAGTGCTACACCTTCCCCTTACCTCCTCCGTCACTACCGTTCAGGGCCCCAGACAGTTCTTTCGGGTGAGGTGACACTTCATCTGCAAGTCTGTTGGGGTTGTCTGCTGTATCCGGTGCTCCTGTTGTGGCCTCCTGTCTATCGATGAGACCTCGCCGAACACCTACGCTCTGTCCACCAGAACAAGTGGGATCTCCCAGTGGCCGCCCATTTCAATTCCACTTCCCATTCCCATTCTGACATGTCAATCCATGGCCTCCTCTACTGCTGCAACGTGGCAACACTCATGCTGACAGAGAAACACCTTATATTCCGTCTGGGTAGCCTCCAACCTGATGGCATGAACCTCAATTTCTCAAACCTCCAGTAACGCCCTCCCCCTTCACGATTGCCCATTCCCAATGGGTCTACCTGGACAGGCAGCTTTGTGGACCTTGAGCAGGAGGTAGAAATGGGAGGTGTGGGGAGAGGAAATTATGAGGTTGATAGCAGTGGACAGGAGGTCCTCAGTGAAACTAAGGTGTGGGAGACAATGGCCAGGTACTCCTTAGTGGAGTCCTGTTCCCAATCCTATTTCCCTCACCTTATCTCCTTACACCGCCCCCCCCCATTACCCCCTCTGGTGCTCCTTGTGTGGCCTTCTTCCTCTCCTGGTAGATTCCCCCTTCTCGAGCCCTGTACCTCTTTCACCAACCAACTTCCCAACTCTTTACTTCACCCCTCTCCCCATTCCCAGTTTCACCTATCACTTATCACCTTGTATTTCTTCCTCCCGTCCACCCAACTCTTTACCCTGACTTCTCATCCTTTTTCTCTCCAGTTCTGATGAAGGGCCTCGGCCTGAACTGTCACTCTTTTCCAGAGATGCTGCCTGGCCTGCTGAGTTCCTTCAGCATTTTGAGTGTCTTGCAGTCTTAATCCAATCTCTTCTTTTAACTAAATACCCCCAACCCAGTAGAGGAGGCTTCATCGAGTTCAAATGCATTGTAGGAGACTTCAGGAGGCTTGTGATCTGGAGGATTCCGATTAAAGACTGTTCTTACGGGGGGGCGTCACGTGATGACGTGGGATTGAGACGTGTAAATCCAGCTCTCCCATAAAAAATTAGCAAAGTACCGTTTAAACAAAACAAAGTTAATAAGTACTTTCCGAAAACTGTTTACGACTTTGCAAGACTACTTTACGATATGCCTCCTAAACCGCAACAGAAGAAGTCTGTTGTTGTGAAGTCGCTGCGAGATGGGAAGTAAAAAGGGCCTACTGCAGCGATGGAGCCTCGGACTCAGGTTAGATCTCTTTTGGAGGAGATGCGTTCTATCTCCGCCATAGAACAGGGAGCAATGGCGGCGGTAGCGGTCTCTCAGAAGAAGGTGCTGGAAATGCGCATGCGCAAAGAAGAATGCATGCGCAAATCGATACAACTCAAACTACAAGAACCAACAGCCACTGCAACTGAAAGTGACTCAGAGTCAGAATCGGATACCGCAGAGAATACAGATGAAGAAGAGGCGGAAGAACTGGAAGAGATTGGAACTAAAGGAGATGACGGAGACATAAGAGAAGCTTTATTGCAATTAACGGCTGAAGTAAGAAAAGTAAGAGCAGAGTTTAGAGACATGAAGATGTGCTATAATAAAGCTATGAAAAGACAGGATAAAATGGATAAGAAGCTTCAGGAGATGGAAAGAAAAATGGAGCATATTAATGATAGAGTGGAAAAAACAGAAAATGACCTGCTTGTCTGGAACACGGAAAGAAATCGACTCTTGGAGAAAATGGATAGGTTGGAAAATTTTAGTAGACGTAATAATATTAAGATTGTTGGTCTTAAAGAAGGTATGGAGGGAGGAAATCCAATAAAATTTTTTCAAAGATGGATCCCGGAAGTTTTGCAAATGAAAGAGGAGGACCGATTAATTGAAATTGAGCGGGCACATAGAGCTCTAAGACCAAAACCACAAGATGACCAATATCCACGAGCAATTTTAATAAAATTCTTAAGATTTCAAGACAAGGAAAGGATTCTACAGGCAGCTGCCCAAGCTGCCAAGAATAGAAAAGGGCCATTGATGATTCAAGGGAACAAAATTTTTTTCTACCCTGACATAAGTTATGAACTTTTGAAGAGAAGGAAGAAATTTAATCCAGTGAAAAAAATCCTGTGGGATCATGGTTATCAATTTATATTGCGTTATCCTGCAACCTTGAAGATTTTTTTGACTGGTGAAGAAAAAAGATTTTTTGATGATTACCGGGAAGCGGAGCAGTTTGTGCGAGATTCTCTGAATATTCACCAGGTACAAGAACAAAACCAGGGGAGCGAGATGGATTGAAGAAGAAGACTGGGTCAAAGAATGGACTTGTTGGATTTTTGAGGGCGGATGAATATATAAATATATTACTAATTATATGAGGGAGGGGAAGTAAGGTTAAAATTTGAGGAATACTAGTTGGGAATAGTAACATTAATTTTTTTATATATATATAATTTTTTTTGTTGCGGGGGAGCTGGAAGAAGCACTGATCAATTGCTACGCTAATCATGTGTGCAAGCGTGGCTCTAGCCATGAACCGCAAAATGGAGGGGGGTAGTGTTGTGTATCCTTCATTCACAACATTAGTGGGGGGGGGTATTTTGTTTTTTCTTTTTTTTTATATCTCATCTATCTTTTTTTTTCTTTTTGCCTGGATGATTGGGGGGGGGGGAACGCACAGCAACATGGTGAAGTTCAAAGAGATTCCCCAAGGAACTATGAGAGTTGAGAAGCTAAGTAATGTTTTAGATTGGAGTAACTTTGTTAAAAATAATGACTAATTTATTGAATTTTTTGAGTTTTAATGTTAATGGGCTTAATGGACCAGTGAAAAGAAAAAGAATCTTAACACATATTAAGAAAATGAAGATAGATTCAGCCTTTTTACAGGAAACGCATTTAACAGAAACAGAACATCAGAAATTTAAGAGAGATTGGGTGGGTAGTGTTGTAGCGGGGAGTAGCAATTTTTAAGTCAAACCAAGAATGGGAAACAGATCTGAATATTAATATTGATGAAACAAATTGGTCAAGACTGGGCCTTGACAGTATGATAAATAGAATAAATGTTCGACTTAGATTAGTATAATATAACTTTTTACACCAATTATATATTACACCACAAAAAGTAAATAGATTAAATTCAAACCTATCTGATAAATGCTTTCGGTGTAATCAAGAAATTGGTACTTTTTTACATTCTACTTGATCTTGTTTTAAAATTCAACCCTTTTGGATAAATTTAAGAGTCTTATTGGAACAAATTACTGGAACTCAACTTCCACATAACTCTGTATTATTTCTATTAGGTGATATTGAAGGGATAAAGCCAAAACTTAAATGGAATAACTATCAGAAAGAATTTATAAAAATTGCATTGGCAGTAGCTAAGAAGACTATAGTTGTTACTTGGAAATCTGATTCGTATTTAAGTATGAATCGTTGGAATAATGAAATGGCTAGTTCTATTCCACTCGAAAAAATTACTTATAATTTAAGAGATAAATATGGAACATTTTTGAATATCTGGCGCCCTTATTTACAAAAGATAGGATGGCATATTTAATTGCTCTGATAAAGATCTTGGTCCCTTGGGGAAACTAACGAATAAGTATATTAAATTTATTTTGAATCCCATGGAGCATGTGGAAACCTTCCAATACCCAGGCGGTTCCTTTTTTTTTTCTTTTCTTTTTAGGTAGGACTATACGGGGAGGGGGGAGGGTAGATTTTATTTTCTATGTATTCACTTTGAAAATTTAATAAAAATTATATTAAAAAAAGTCTGTTCTTACTACCACACTATTTATTCTCTATCTCGCATTTTTTTCTTTTCTTTCTCTCTTTTTGCACTGCCTGTTTATTTATTTATTCGTTCATTCATTCATCTTTACATTGCAAACACTTTAGAGGTGGGGCAGAGATACACCTCTACCACAGGAGATACAAGGTGCTCCTTCCTCCGCTAGCCTGCCAGTCACCCTTGGAAAAGGTGTGGCATCTGCTCAGCTCTCCCTCAGTCAGGATCACGTGAAGCCATGGGAGGAGGTGGTGGATGGTTGTACGAGCAGCTGATGCACAACACAAGTCCTGGTTATGCAACCACTGACACCAGGCAGACAATCTCTGAAGAGTACTGGCTGAAGGATGGTTGCAGTTGAGAGCTAAGTGTCAATACACATTGTATTGGAGGGATAGGAAGGTAGGCGGGGGGGGAGGTGGTGTGGCTCTACTGGTAAAGAATGGAATCAAATCAGTGGAAAGATAGGACAACAGAGCAGCAAGGGCATGAGTTTCTGGGAAAAATGAGAAAAGCGCAGGACATATGTATTCCAAAAATGAAGAAATACTCAAATGGCAAAAGAGTATGAGGACACAGACAGGGTAAAAGCACATAGTCTTTTTCCCAGGCTGTTCATGTCCCTGCCTCAACTACTTCCCTTGGCATCTTGTTTCATATCCAGACCACCCGCTGGGTGATAAAGTTGCTTTGTAGGTTTCTATTAAATCTCTTTTCTCTCACCTTAAACCTAGGCCGTCAAGCTCTTCATTCCCCAACCTTGGGAAAAAGGCTGTTCATTGTAATGGCAAATGGGACTAGTGTAAATGGGGCATCTGATTCGGCATGGCCTATTTGGGCCACAGGGCCTGTTTCCATGCTATACAACTCTGTAAAAGGGCTTCTTGCAGTCCTTATTCCCATCTGGGAGGAACGTTGGTTAACTTGCCCTCTCAAGTGCATTAGCTTTGTTCTTCAGTGTTTACTCACTCAGCGGTATCATTGAACAGCTTCAAGCCGTCACTCACCCGAAAACCTTTCGGACCGGGCTTCCCCTGCGGACCTGCCAAACCCTGTAGATAAAGAGAGAGTACAGTTAATGAAACATCCTTAAAAGTACATTATATTACCCCAGATCCATTAAACAGTGGCACGGGTGCCACACAGCTCCGGAGACCTGGGCTCAATCCTGACCTCGGGCCCTGTCTGTGTAGAGTCTGCACATTTTCTCTGTGACTCTGGGTGCTCCGGTTTCCTCCCACATCCAAAAGACTAGCAGGTCGGTGGGTTAAATGACCACTGTAAGTTGTCCCCAGTGTGCGGGTGAGGGGTGGAATCTTGGGGGAGTTGATGGGAACGTGGGGAGGATGAAATGGGATCAGTGTAGGATGGGTATCAATGGGTGATTATGGTCAGCACAGATTATGTGGGCTGAAGGGCCTGTTTCTGTGCTGTATCTTCCAATAACACTACCTATAACAGAATAGGCACAGGTTTCAATGTTGAGTTCCTGTCGATGTATTGTCTTGCTTGTTGTGATCAATATCTCGAGATTGGAGTGGTTACAAATCTGTCAGTGAATAGTGTTGAATGTAAAATCAGTGGAATGCACTGTACTTTAATACTCTGCCCCTCCATTTGCTATTCCCACCCTGGGGAAAAGTCTGTGTTTGAAATTGTACAATATTGGTGCCCCTCAGTGGCTTTTTATCCTGTCAGGCAGCGTTTTACTGGATTAATGATACTTGTTACGAGGATATGCAAATGACGTGATCATCAAAATTGTGTATCCATCCCACGTGTGACAAATATACAATGGCTTTCAATCCAACTTAATCTGCCAGATCGCTTTTCAAAATTGGTCTTTTTCTTTGAAACAAAACACACACAAAACGCTGGAGGAACTCAGTACGTCAGGCAGCATCTATGGTGGGGAATAAACAGTCAACATTTTGGGCTGAGACTGTCATCAGGACTGGAAAGGAAGGGGGAAGGAGTCAGAATTAGAGTTGGGAGGAAGAGGAGGGATACAAGTTAGCAGGTGACAAGTGAGACCAGATGAGGGGAAAGGTGGGTGGGTGGGTGAAGAGGAATGGAGTGAGAAGCTGGGATGATACAGGTGGAAAAGGTAACGGGCTGGAGAAGGAATCAGAGAGGAGGGGAGAGTAGACCACGGGAGAAAGAGAAGGAGATGGGAACCAGAGGGAGGTGATGGGCAGGTGAGGTGAAGAGAAAGGGTAAGAGAGGAGCCAGAATGGGGAATGGAAAAGGAGAGAAGGAGGAAGGGGCAGAAATTACCAGAAAAATTACCAGGTTCTCAAGACTCACAGATCCATAGCACAGAAACAGGCCTCTCAGTGCACTGAATCTGTGCTGACCATTAACCATCTATTGACACTAATAGTTTACGAATCCCAAATGCTGTCTGTGTAAAGCAGTCAGCATAATCAAAGACCCCATCCACTCCAGACATTTTCTCCTCTTTCTTCTCCCGTTGGGCAGAAGATACAAAAGCCTGAAAGCACGTATCACCAGGCTCAAGGCCAGCTTCTACCCCACTGTTATCAGATGACTGAATGGACCTCTAGTTTGATGAGATGGACTCTTGACCTCACCGTCTGCCATGCACCTTAGTGTCTGCCTGCACTGCACCTTCTCTGGAACCGTAACACTTCATTCTGTTTCCTTACGGATGGCAGGTAAAACACTTTTTCAATGAACCTCAGTACAAGTGGCAATGATCAATCAATTATCAACTGTTCTCCCAGCAATTTCCCCCACACATGGGGAACAATTTAGGGCAGCCAATTTAACCCACTGACCCGCACGTCTTTGGGATGTGGGAGGGAACCGCAGCATTTGGGGAATCCCAAGGGGAGAACATGCAAACACAGAAAGCGCCAGAGGTCAGGATCAAACCCAGGTCTCTGGAGCTATGAGGCCGTAGCTCTCCACGCTGTGCTTCCGTGTCGCACTTGAGGAGAGCTACTTACAGACCTGGTGGGGAAGAGTGGAGGAGTGTGGCTGATTGGAACATTCTGGTGGGAATATACTGTACTCAACAGTCAGAATATCCAACAGTTTAAACGGCATGGGGTTGTCATGGCCAGGGTAGTGGGGATAAGCTCCCAATACTTAATAAATGCTCTCAGTGATGTGCATCTCAGATAGCCTCAGACAATCAAGTCCAGCTCCTGGCCTTCACATGTGGCTTAGCAGAATCGCTTCCACTGACAGGTCAAGGGTCAAAGGTGGGTTACCGGTGCCTTAAAACCAATCACTTCAGGCAGATGGGGAGTACCAGCCATGGCTGGCAGCTCATCTAGGAGAAGGAAAACTCTGATTTTAAGCCTCCGCTGCTTTGCGGCTACACCCACTCATGAGGAATGCTGCAGGAGAAAACTCCTGAGGAAAAATCCAGAGCTGGAGTCCCTAAGACAGTCCTACGTCAAGCTCAACACAGACAGCAACTCCTGCAACGCCTCTGATGCCAAACTGCCTTGGTCTCTGCCATTGCTTTGGACTCCTTAGCTATGTGGTTAGGGGGAGCCTGCAGCATGGGCAACTGCTTGCTCTTCATTTCACGTTACCTTGACTTGAGAACTGGCTTACCTATCAGGTTGAGAGCTAAGACGCAACATAAGATATAGGAGCAATATTTGGTCGTTTGACCCTTAGAGTCTGCTCCACCATTTCATCATGTCTGATCTATTTTCTCTCTCAGCCCCAATCTCTTGCTTTTTCCTCCATATCCCTTCATGCCCTGACTAATCAAGAAATTATCACCCTCTGCCTTAAATACACCCAATGACTTGGCCTCCACAGCCACCTGTAACAGTAAATTCCACTCTCCAGCTGAAGAAATTCCTCCTCATTTCCATTCTAAACGGATGCCCCTCTATTTTGAGGCTGTGTCCTCTGGTCTTAGGACTCCCCCACCATGGGAAACATCCTCTCCACATTGAAGCCTTTCCACATTTGATAGGTTCCAATGAGGTCACCCCTCATTCTTCTGAATTCCATGGGTACAGGCCCAGAGTCATCAAGTGCTTTTTCTATGACAGCCCTTTCAATCCTGGAATCATTTTTATGAACCCCCTTTGAACTCTGTCCAATGTTAGCACATCCCTTCTGAGATGAGGGGCCCAAAACTGCTCACAATACTCCAAGTGAGGCCTCACCAGTATTTTATAAAGCTTCAATATTACATCCTTGCTTTTATATTGTTAGCAATATGAATGAAATGAACATAATGAACGCAACATAAGACCATAAGGCATTTGCCTTCCTCACCACGGACTCAACCTGCAAATTAACCTTTAGGGTCTTATCTTATATTTGGAATAATAAAAGTCCTAGACTGAGTAAACCCTTATTGCAGAAATTAAAAAAGGACGGTGGTATGGCTTTGCCAAAGTTTAGAATGTATTATTGGGCAATTAATATTCGATATATTACTTTTTGGATTCATTATTCAGACATACATGAATGTCCTTCATGGTTGGATTTGGAGGAAAACTCGGTGAAGGGGTTCTCTTTGGCCTATTTACTGGGAGCTCCTCTTCTCCTTTTGTTTTCTAAGGTTAGTAGACAAGACTTGAATCCCATTATTAAACATACATTAAGAATTTGGTTTCAGTTTCATAGATTTTTTGAGTTAAATAATTTTGTTCTTTCTACTAATATCCATCTCAATTATTTAAACCATCAATTTTGGATAAGGCCTTTTTAATTTGGAAAACCAAGAGAATAACAACTTTTTCAGATTTGTTTTTAGGGGATTGTTTAACTTCTTTTTCTCAGTTAGTGGACAAATATGGTTTACCTAATGTACATTTCTTTAAATATTTACAAACTAGGAATTTTTTATGTGGTTTGCTGCCAAATTACCCTTCTGCTTATCCACCTAATATGACAGATGCTCTCTTTCAGCTTAAACCACTTCAAAAAGGATTGATAGCTATAATTTATAAACGGTTATTGAATTTACGAATGACATCTAACGATAACATTAAACCTGCTTGGGAATTGGAATTTCAAGAGTCATTTTCAGATAATCGATGCAGTAAAACTTTTCATTTGGTTAATAACTCATCTATTTGTACCCGTCATTCCCTGATACAGTTCAAGGTAGTGTATCGGGCCCATATGTCAAAGGATAAACTAGCGCGTATTTTTTCCAACATCAATCCTATTTGTGACAGATGTGATATTGAGGTGGCCACTTTAACTCATATGTTTTGGTCTTGTATAAAGCTAGGTAACTTTTGGAGAGATGTTTTTAGAACGCTATCAAAAGTCTTGGATCTGGACCTACAACTTAATTTACTTATGGTAATCTTTGGGATTATCCCATTGGAAGCAGGAAATTTCCCGTTTCCGCTCAACGTATGATAGCCTTTTCAACTTTATTGGCTAGGAGAGCCATTTTATTGAAGTGGAAGGATTCTAATCCACCTACTGTCTTTTATTGGCTTTCCTCCATCATGTCCTGTTTAAGTTTAGAGAAAATAAGAAGTCGGACATTTGATACACCCTTTAAATTCGAGCAAATCTGGCAACCTTTTATTCAATATTTTCATTTGATTTGATTTATTGCTCTTCCAATTATATTTTTTTTCGAAGTTTTGGATTTGACCAGAAAGTTTTTCCTTTTTTTTGGTCGTATCCTCAGAATGGACTGCCCAGTCCCTTTTTTTCTTTATCATATAGTGTGTTGGGGGGGGGGTTCTTCTCATTTAAAAAATTTAAAGTTTTTTTCCCCTCTCTATGAATTAGAATTAGCTGTCTTCTTTTTTATTATATACTACATATTAGCTTAATACTATGTATGATTTTGATAATGTCTATTTCACTTTGTTTGTACTGTTATTGATATATATATTTGAGATAATTCTCCTCTTGTTTGTATATATGCTCTTTTAAAAAAAACCTTTAGAGAATCCTACACACTTTAGGAAATCCTACACAAAGACTCTCAAGTTTCTTTGCACCTCAATTTTTTTTAATTTTCTCTCCATTTAGAAAATAGTCAACCCTTTCATTTCTTCTACCAAAGTGCACGACCATAGGCAATCTTTGGGATTATCCCATTGGAAGCAGGTACTTCATCTGCCATTTCTTTGCCCATTCTCAAAATCTAAGTCTTCTGTAGCCGTCTCGGCCTGAAACGTCGACTGTCCCTCTTCCTAGAGATGCTGCCTGGCCTGCTGCGTTCACCAGCAACTTTGATGTGTTTTGCTTGAATTTCCAGCATCTGCAGAATTCCTGTTGTTTTCTGTAGCCTCTCTATTTCCTCAAAACTACCTGCCCTTTCAGCTATCTTCATTTTGTCTGTAAATTTTGCAACAAACTATCAATTCCATCAGCCAAATCATATAACATAAAAAGAATCGGTTCCAACACAGACCCCCGTGGAACACCACTAGTCACTGGCAGCCAACCAGAAAAGGCTCCCTCTATTCCCACTCTTTGCCACCTGCCAATTAGCCAATGCTCAGTCCATGCTAATCAGCAGCTTCATGTGAGGGACCTTGTCGAAGGTCTTCTGAAAATCCAAGCACACAACATCCAATGATTCTCCTTTGTCTATCCTACTTGTTACTTCTTCAAATAATTTCAACAGATTTGTCAAGCAAGATTTTCCCCTGAGGAAACCATGCTGACTACAGCCCAATTTATTATGTGTCTTCAAGTACTCCAAAACCACATCCTTAACAATTGACTCCAACATCTTCCCAATAATTGAGGCTAGACTAACTGCTCTATAAAATTCCCTTTCTTCTGCCTCTCTCCATTCTTGAAGAGTGGAGTGACATTTTAGTGCTCCAGAACCATGCCAGAACCCATTGATCCTTGAAAGATCATTACTAATGCCTCTACAATCTCTTCAGCCATCTCTTTCAGAACTCTGGGGTGTAGTCCATCTGTTCCAGGTGACTTATCTATCTTCAGACCTTTCAGTTTCCCAAGAACCTTCTCCCTGGTAATG
The DNA here is from genome assembly GCF_963921235.1 of Mobula hypostoma. Lineage (NCBI taxonomy): Eukaryota > Metazoa > Chordata > Chondrichthyes > Myliobatiformes > Myliobatidae > Mobula > Mobula hypostoma. Next base: position 113,248,369 of record NC_086108.1, read on the forward strand.
GCAACTTCACACAGATCTGATCCCTGATACTCTCATACTTCTGGCAAACCGCTAGGTCTTCCAGCACGAAGACTGATGCTAAACACTTGTTCAGTTTGTCCGCCATTTCCTTGTCCCCCCATTACTACCTCACCAGCAACATTTTCCAGCAGTCCAATATCCACTCTTGCCTCTCACTTTATGTGTCTGAAGAAACTTTTGGTATCCTCTTTAATATTATTGGCTAGACTACCTTCATTTTCCATCTTTCCTTCTTAATTACCTTTTTAGTTGCCTTCTGTTGGTTTTTAAAAGCTTCCCAATCCTCTAACTTCCCACATTTTTGCTCTATTATATGCCCTCTCACATTGCAAACATCCATGGTTGACCTCGACCAGCAGAGGCCTCACAAATGTTGTGGGTGTTCCAACCCACCAGTCTTTTGAGAGAAACTAATCAGTAGAATGGGTGAATTTTGAATATATTACAGGAAGGATGTGGAAGCACAGTCACAATAGACTACACTTGGAGTATTGTGTTTAGTTCTGGTCACCTCACTATAGGAAGGATGTGGAAGCTTTCGAGAGGGTGCAGAGGAGATTTGCCAGGATGCTCCCTGGATTAGAGAGCACGTCTTATGTGTACGGGTTGAGTGAGCTAGGGCTTTTCTCTCTGGAGTGAAGGAGGATGAGAGGTGACTTGATAGAGATGTACAAGATGATAAGAGGCATAGATCGAGTGGACAGCCAGAGGCTTTTTCCCAGACTAATACAAGGGGACATAATTTTAAGGTGTTTGAACTAAAGTTTGGGGTGAGGGACGTCAGGGGCACGTTTTTTAACACAGATAGTGGTGGGTGCGTGGATGCCAGGGTGATGATAAAGGTTGATAGATTGAGGATGTTTAAGAGACTGTTAGGTAGGTACATGGTTAATAGGAAAGTAGAAGGCTACGTAGGAGTGAAGGGTTAGATTGATCTTAGAGTAGATTAAAAGTTTGGCATAACATTGTGGGCCAAAGGGTCTGTACTGTTCGATGTTCTATGTTCTATCTTACACCAGGGCTTGAGACTGCTGGTAACCGGACGTCACCCTCAGTGATGTGTGCTTGGAATGGTTATGAAGAGGACCAAGAGGAAGATCCGTATGAGACTGATGAATTATTGACCCAGATTCTCCCAAGTGGTCAGACAACATCTGTAGTAAGAAAAACACGTTAAGGTTTCCTCTCCGACAACTTTGGTCAGAACATCTGGCAGCTGGAACATTAACATATCCCACCCGCTGCTGGAAGCTGATTAGTTCAGGGTGAACGGATTGGAAGTTAAACATTATTCCCACTGGAAAATCCAATGTACAGTTACTGCACCTGCCTTCCAGGATAGCCCCAAACGCCGGGATTCCCATCCAAGCCAGCTGGACCCTGTAGGGTGAAGACACCAAACTTCAAGCTCAAGTTCAAATTTCAAAGTACATTCACCTTCTTTCAGGCAGCACAAAACAAAGAAACATAACAATAGAATCCACAAGAACCCCAGACAACAGCCATTGAGTGCTGAGCTGTGTTTGCAGCTACCGGTAGCTCCTCAGTGCTGGAATGGCTCCGTGGCTGGGGCCCCCCAGTCATCGGCCTCCTGGATCAGTGCTGGAATGGCTCCGTGGCTGGGGCCCCCAGTCATCGGCCTCCTGGATCAGTGCTGGAATGGCTCCGTGGCTGGGGCCCCCAGTCATCGGCCTCCTGGATCAGTGCTGGAATGGCTCCATGGCTGGGGCCCCCAGTCATCAGCCTCCTGGATCAGTGCTGGAATGGCTCCGTGGCTGGGGCCCCCCAGTCATCGGCCTCCTGGATCAGTGCTGGAATGGCTCTGTGGCTGGGGCCCCCCAGTCATCGGCCTCCTGGATCAGTGCTGGAATGGCTCCGTGGCTGGGGCCCCCCAGTCATCGGCCTCCTGGATCAGTGCTGGAATGGCTCCGTGGCTGGGGCCCCCAGTCATCGGCCTCCTGGATCAGTGCTGGAATGGCTCCGTGGCTGGGGCCCCCAGTCATCGGCCTCCTGGATCAGTGCTGGAATGGCTCCGTGGCTGGGGCCCCCCAGTCATCGGCCTCCTGGATCAGTGCTGGAATGGCTCCGTGGCTGGGGGCCCCAGTCATCGGCCTCCTGGATCAGTGCTGGAATGGATCCATGGCTGGGGCCCCCAGGACTGGCTCTCATTTGAAGACTCTGCTGTTCATGTTCTGTGTATTATTTGTTTATTTTTTCTTACTCTTTGCACAATTTGTTCTTTTTTTCTCCACATCAGATGTTTGCCATTACAACAGGCTAAGTTGTTAACTTAATGGTATTACAAGAACAACACGAGCATGGATGAAGCAGTGGCTGATAGGCAGGAAAGGTGTGGGAAGGGGAGAGGGGAGTAGGAGAGGGGGAGGGGGTAGAGAGGGGGAGGGAGGATGGGGAGAGGAGGGAGGGGGAGAGAAGGGGGAGAGAGAGCGGGGAGAGAGGGGGAGGGGAGAGAGAGGTGGGGAGAGAGAGGGGGGAGGGGGAGAGAGAGGGGAGAGGTGGGGGAGAGATCATGGATTTCACTAACCTGGTAATTTCTCCATTCTGGTTCCTCTCTCATGTCTTCTCCTCGCTTGCCTATCACCTCCTTCTGGTGCCCCTCCTCCTTCCCTTTCCTCCATGGTGTACTCCCCTCTCCGATCAGATTGTTTTCTTCAGCCCTTTACCTCTTCCACCCACACCTCCTAATTTCTTACTTCATCCCACACCCTTACCCAACTACACACCTACCCCCTCAGCTGGTCCCACCTATCACCCTCTATTTTGTACTCTTCCCCCTCACCCTCTTCCTTTCCAGTCCCAATGAAGGGTCTCAGCCTAAAACATCAACTGTTTATTTCCCTTCATAGATGCTAGTTGACTTCCTGAATTCCTCCACCATTTTGTCTGTGTTGCTCTGGATTTCCAGCATCTGTAGAATCTCTTGTGTTAAACCTGGAGATGGCTGAATGGTAGTCCAGTAGAGGTTTCAGGGACAGATAGGATCGAAATACAAGGCAGCGGCCAAATAGGAACAAAGAGGGAAGAATGAGAGTACGGGTGAGAGTTCAAAAGTTCAAAGTTGAAAGTAAATTTATTATGAATGTATGTATATGTCACCATGTAGACCCAGAGATTCATTTTCTTGCAGGCATTCACAGCAGAACAAAGGAATACAATAGAATCAATGAAAAATTACACACAAAGACTGACAAGCCACTAATGTTCAAAAGGCAAAATGTGTAAATGCAAAAAAACACTAGTTAAATAAAGACCTAAAGAAAGAATGCTGAGACGACGAGTTGTGGAGTCTCTGACAGTGAGCCATAATGGTAACTGCACACACTGGGAAACAGCAACCACTCCCATATCAGAATCACATTACAATGGCCACGCTAACTCACAATGTAGGACAATACATACCTGCTTCCCCGGTGGACCTGGCAGACCTTGGAATCCTTTGGAACCCTAACAGAAAAATACATAAGAGTTCAGTTTGCTGACCGGGCGCTGTAAGTCTTAACATAACCCAGAGAGGCTACGCAGCAGAATCGAGTCCAGAGCAACACACACAAAATGATGGAGGAACGAATCAGGTCACACAACATCTCTGGGGGTGAGTCGATGTTTCAAACCGAGATCTTTCATCGGGACTGGAAAGGAAGGGAGAAGATGGCAGGATAGAAGGTGGAGGGATGGGAAGAAATACAAACAGACAGGAGATAGGTGAGACCAGGTGGGTGGGTATGATGAAATAAGAAGGTGGAAGGTGATAGGTAGAAAAGGTTAGGGGCTGAAGAAGAAGGAATCTGATAGGAGAGGAGAGTGGACTATGAGAGAAGGGGAAGGAGGAGCAGCACCAAGGGGAGCTGACAGGCAGGTGAGAGACCTGAATGGGAGATTGAAAAAGAGAGTATGCGGAGAGGAAAAATTGCCAGTATATCGGCTATGACAGTGCAGAGATAGCTTACCGGGCTTTCAGTTAACAAGTGCTTATTAGAGTAAACCTAATTGTTTCCCACCATGAAGCACAACTTTGTTTAAATATAAAAAGCACTTTTGTTTATATCAGAATTACAAACAAAACTAAACAAATTTCCCTCATTTTACTCTGTACAGACCATTAGATATTAGGCCAGAATTAGGCCATTCTGCCCATCGAGTCTGCTCCACCATCCTATCAGGTCTGATCTATTATCCCTTTCAACCCCATTCTTCTGTCTTCTCCCTGTAATCTTTCACACCCTGACTAATCAAGAACCAATCAACCTCCACTTTAAATATACCCAATGACTTGGCCTCCACAGTCGACTGTGGCAATGAATTCCACAGATTCACCACCCTCTGGCTAAAGAAATTCCTCCTCATCTCTGTTCTAAAGGGACTCTCTTCCACGTCCACTACAGGGCTGATGGAATATGAACCAGGATGGCCGATTGGCTCTGACATGAACCTGCATCAGAGCTGTGCCAGGCGTTAAGTCACAGAGTCAGACAGCACCAAACAGGCACTCCAGCTTATGCCACGTCCTTGGGAAAGCAGATAGCATCTCACCGAACCTATCGGACATTGAAAGGCCTAGAAAGAGTGGATGTGGAGAGCACATTTCCTCTTGTGGGGGAATCTAGGACCAGAGGGCACAGCCTCAGAATGGAGGGGCAACCATTTAGAACAGAGATGAGGAGTAATTTCTTTAGCCAGAGGGTGATGAATTTGTGGAAGTCAATGCGGTAGATGGCTGTGGAGGCCAAGTCATTGGGTATAGTTAAAGTGGAGGTTGATAGGTTCTTGATGTCAGAGTGTCAAAGGTTATGGGAGAGAAGACAGGAGAATGGGATTGAGAGAGAGAATAAATCAGCCGTGAGGGGATAGGTGGAGCAGGCTTGATGGGCCAAATGGCCTCATTCTGTTCCTATGTCTTATGGTCGGAATTTCTTCAAATTTTAATAAAGAGACTTTTACCTTTTCACCTGTAGGGCCGGTTGGCCCAATTGGCCCAGCAGGTCCTGGATCACCCTATGTAAGAGAGCAAAGGCACTTTAGAGAGATAATTGAGACAACAACAACGGAACTTGCAACATTTACCAAAAAGGATATTCAGTTACTGGTCTCTGCAGAAAGTACAGTGAAGTGTGAGTAATTGGAGACCCCACCATAGGTTAGGATAGGATTGATGGGCTGAACATTCCCCATGACGGTTTCATCACTGACTGGTCAAATTTAAGCTTCTCCATTCATTAACCCGAGGGGTTTAGAATTAGACAATGGAACAGTACAGTACAGGCCCTTTGGCCCACAAAGATGTGTCAACCCTTTAACTTACTCCAAGATCAATCTAACCCTTCCCTCCTGCATAGCCCTCTATTTTTTATCACCCCTGTGCCTCTCTAAGAATTTCTTAAGTGTCCCTAATGTACCGGCCACTACCAGCACCCCTGGCAGTGTGTCCCACACACCCACCACCTATACTTTCCTCCAAAAAGCTGTCTACTCAATCCGTGCCCCAACACCTTGATACCCTTCTGTCAAATCAACTTGTTGGAGAGATTAGGGTCATTTGTTACACACACATCAGAGCATATAGTGCTTGGGAGAGAGTGCCGGAGTGACTAGGGTGAGTAGCCATGGTGCGTTGTGTGGACGGTGCACTCTGCAGTCACTGTCGGCTGATGGTGGAGGGAGGGGTTATTTAAGGGGTGCATGGGGTGCCCATCAAAGGGCAGTTTTGCCCTGGATGGTATCAAGTTCTAGATTTGCACTCACCCAAGTAAGAGGGCTCAGAATAGAGGGACGGCCATTTAGAACAGAGATGAGGAAAAATGCCTTCAGCCTGAGGCTGGTGAATGTGTGGAATTCATTGCCATTGATGGCAGTGGAGATCAAGTCATTGGGTATACTTACAGTGGAAGTTGATCATTTCTTGATTAGTCAGGGTGAGAAGGCAGGAGAATGGGGTTGAGTGGGATAATAAATCAGCCATGATGGAATGGAGGAGCGGACTCGATGGATCAAGTGGCTTTATTCTGGTCCAATGTCTTATGATCTTATGGTTTAAGTGGAGAGAGTCCATCACACTTCTGAGTTGTGCCATGTTGATGGGAGGCAGGATTCATGGAATTAGAAAAGGGCCATTCATTCATATTATTCGCATTTAAATAGTATTAATTCAGAGAGTGAAGAACTTCCTCCTGTAGGGAAACTTTTAAAGCCATGGTCTCTAAATTTGTTAAATGTGGTATCGTGGGTGCAGGGTTAGTTGTTCTTTGTAGCTAAGATACAGAGATACTGCCTGGAAACTGGCCTCCATCCTACTGAGTCCATAGTAACAATCACCCACCCATTGACGCCAATTCTCCAACGCTCATTCTCCCCACATTCCCAACAACTCCCCCCAGATTCCACCCCTCGCCCACACACTGGGGATAATTTTCAGAGGCCCATTAACCCACTGACCCACACGTCTTTGGGAAACAGCAGCGCCCGGGAGAAACCCACACCAACAAATGGAGAACATGTGAACTCCACATTGACAGCAGCGGAGGCCGGGATGTGATCCGATCGGCAGTCCGTGTGGGAGGAGGAGCTGAATGGGGGGGGGGTGACCTTACCTGCTTTTCAATGATCCACTTCAAAGGAAATTCATTTGATTTCCCTCCCTCCACTACCGGTACACATGAAGGTAGAGTACAGCTTCCACACAAGCCCCCCAAGATGGAACAATCACCACCCACCTTCTCATGCAACAAGCAGACTGAGAGATAATGGAAGACAACCACCACAACTGAGGAACACAGATGCCGGCTGCGGATGGAGATAGAGTGTGGACAGGAGAGTGGATCAAACCAACACGACATGCATGACATGAGGCCGAGGACGCGACCATCGTACAGCCACTCCCCCATACACAGTTCGACTGCTCCCCTTCCCAATGCAGAAGGACACATGGACTAGTGGACCATGCAGACAACAAAGAGAGGGATGGAGGGAGTTGGTTGTGAAGGAAACATGGGAATTCTGGAGACATGGAACACTGACAGCAACCTGTACTTGTTTACCTGTTCTCCGCGTGGTGCTTTAATCGGGAACAAGCCCGGTTCTCCTTTCGGACCCTGATGTAGGAATTACGGATTCAACACAGAAAGACTGAGAACAGCCCTCCCCGGAACTTACTATGGTCCTAAACAATGCTTTTACACTCTGATAATGACCACACTTGCATTAAATACTCATTAACTGCAGTAAAACAAACAGAAGCATTAAAGTTCAAAGTTCAAACATCAAAGTTCAATGTAAATTAATCATCAAAGTACATATATGTCACCATATACAACCACGAGATACAATTTCTTGTGGGAATACTCAATAAATCCAATAATCGTAATAGAATCAAGGATCCCCACCATCAGGCCAGGCTCTCTTCTCACTGCTGCCATCAGGAAGAAGGTACAGGAGCCACAGGACCTACACCATCAGGTTCAGGAACAGTTATTACCCCTCAACCATCAGGCTCTTGAACCAAATGGGATAACTTCACCTGCCCATCAATGAAATGTTCCCACAGTCTATGGACTCACTTTCAAGGACTCTTCATCTCATGTTCTCAATATATATTGATTATTTATTTGTTATTGGGTAGTGGGTAGTGGCTCCATATCTCACTAGCGTGACGACCCTGCCTTACACGAGTCCCGGGCTCAGCTGGCTCCGGCTGACAGTACCCGGTATGGGCCCCTATCCAGGGTTATGGATCCCACTGCCTTGTCGGTATCTTCCGGAGAAGAGGAGGCTGAGGAGTAATCCCTACACAAATCCGGAGTGGAGCCCCTAAGGCGGTTGGATGACGTATCACGTCACCTTCCAGCAGCTCCTGCAGCCAAGCTGATGCCAAATGTACTGCTTCAAATTCCTTTGGACCACATCCGCGAGGCCAAGAGGGGGATCTTGATGTCTGGGCAGCCCAGGACCTCCATATTCATCGCCCAGGTCTGTGCCCCGGAACAGGCACATCCCTTGTCTACTTAGACAGACGGAGCCATGTTGATGATATTATTGCTATATCTCCTTTTTGTATTTGCACAGTTTGAGGTCTTTGCACACTGGTTGAATGCCCAAGTTGGGCAGTTTTTCATTGATTCTGTTATGGTTATTATTCTATAGATTTATTCAGTATACCCGTAAGAAAATGAATCTCAGGGTTCTATATAGTGACATATATGTACTTTGATAATAAAGTTTACTTTGAACTTTGAAAAACCGCTCCAGCTGGGTATAAACCAGTGTGCAAAAGACAACAGCCAGTGCAAAAAGCAATAAACAAGCAATAAATATGAAAAACATGAGATGACAGTGAGTTCATAGGTTGTGGGAACAGTTCGGTGATGGAGAAAGTGAAATGAAATTGATTGTAGTTAGCCCTTTTGGTTCCTGATGGTTGAGGGGTAATAACTGTTCCAGAACCTGGTGATGTGGGTCCTGAGGCTCCTGAACCTCCTGCCTGATGGTTGAGGGGTAATAACTGTTCCTGAACCTGGTGGTGTGAGTCCTGAGGCTCCTGTACCTCCTTCTTGATGGTTGAGTAGGTGACTCTGACAGGAAATGATAAAGGATATCTGCCCCTCATTCTATTTAGGCTTCTCAATTTATTGAAATATTTGGCATGTTAGCAATGAAAAAATGCCATGCAAAAATTATTTATTTATTTATTGTCCTTATATAATGTCAACATGGCTATTAAGATAATTGAATTAAATGAAAATGAGTTTTTGTTTCCAAACCAGACAGGAACAGCATGGTTGTTGTCATCTGCTGCAAGAACTCTTGAGTCAAGCCAAATCATCAAGTTGAGTCAAGTTTACTGTCATTTTAATAAAATAACATGTATATAATGTATACACGCTACATTATATATTACATGCTACATGTTATGGCTGCAACTCCTTGAAGACCGTGTTAGGGATCTGGAGCAGCATCTGGATGACCTTCAGCGAGGAGATCATCGATCAGAGCTACAGGGAAGTGGTCACCCTGAAGTTGCAGGAGGCAGGTAGCTGGGTGACTGTCAGTAGAAATGAAAATGTGAATTGACAGTTAGCACAGAGCACCCCTGTGGACCTTCCCCTCAAACATAAGCATGCCACTTTGGATAGTGTTGTGAGGGATGACCTTCCAGGGGAATGCCATGGAGATCAGATTTCTGGTACTGACCATGGGCTCTGTGGTGCAAAAGGGAAAGAGGGAGAAGAGGAGAAGAGGGGAATGGTAATGATAGGGGATGCAATAGTTAGGGGAACAGACAGGAGGTTCTGTGGATATGAACGGGACACCCGGATAGTTTGTTGTCTCCCAGGTGCCAGGATCAGGACATCTCGGATCACATGGGTGAAGGAGAGCAGCCAGATGTCTTGGCCAGATGAAAAACACAGAGATCCTGAAAAAAAAAATTTACAGAGCTAGGTAGAAAGCAGAGAAGCAGGACCTCCCAGGTAGTAATTTCTGGGTGGTGTGGCTCTGCTGGAGAAGAGTGGCATCAAATCAGTGGAAAGATGTTGAATCCTTGGCGGTTGAGTTAAGAAACTGCAAGGGTAAACAGACCCTGATGGCACCCTCCCAACACTAGCTGGGATGTGGACCACAGATTGCAACAGGAAATAAAAAAAAGGCATGTCAAAAGGACAATGTTATAATATTCATGGGAGATTTTAACATGCAGGACAATTGGGAAAATCAGGTTGGTAATTTGATAGGGAATACTGACTTGGCAGTATTTTAGTGGAGTAAAGGAAATTACAGTGACCAGATTAAATTGGAAGGAGATGCTGGCAGGGATGACAGCAGAGCAGCAATGGCATAGGTTTCTAGGGAAGATGAGGAAGGTGCAGGATAGATGTATTCCAAAAACGAAGAAGTACTCAAATGGCAAAATAGTACAACCGTGGCTGACGAGGGAAGTCAAAGCAAGTGTAAAAGTAAAGCAGAGGGTATAAAACAAAGCAAAAGTTAGTGGCAAAACAGAGGATTGGAAAGCTTTTAAAACCCTGCAGAGAGCAACTGAAAGAATCATAACAAGGGAAAAGGTGAAATATGAAAGCAAGCTAGCAAACAATATCAAAGTGGATAGTAAAACCTTTTTCAAGTATGTAAAAAAAAAGAAAGATGAGAGTGGACATTGGACCACTAGAAAATGAGGCTTGAGAAATAATAACGGGGGACAAGGAGATGGTAGATGAACTAAATGAGTATTTTGCATCAGTCTTCACTGTGGAAGACACTAGCAGTGTGCCAGATGTTGAAGGGTGTGAGGGAAGAGAAGTGAGTGCAGGTACTATTACAAGGGGGAAGGTGCTCAAAAAGCTGAAAGACCTAAGGGTAGATAAGTCTCTCAGGCCGGATGAACTGTACCCTAGGGTTCTGAAAGAGGGAGGTAGCAGAAGAGATTGTGGAATCATTAGTAGTGATCTTTCAAAAATCATTGGACTCTGGCATAATGCTGGAGGACTGCTAAATTGGAAATGTCACTTCACTCTTTAAGAAAGGAGGAAGGCAGCAGAAAGGAAATTATAGACCATTTAGCCTGACATCAGTGGTTGGGAAGATGTTAGAGTCAATTGTTAAGGTTGAGATTATGGAGTACTTGGTGACACAGGACAAGATAGAACAAAGTCAGTATGGTTTCCTTCAGGGAAAATTCTGCCTGACAAACCCATCGGAATTCTTAGAGGAGATTACAAGTACGATAGATAAAGGCGATACAGTGGATTTTGTATATTTGTCTTTCAGAAGGTGTTTGACAAGGTGCTACACATGAGGCTGCTTACCAAGTTAAGAGCCCATGGTATTACAGGAAAGTTACTGGCATGGTTAGAGCATTGGCTGATTGATAGGAGAATTGGGGAGGGGCAGGTAGTGTTGAGGAAACAGGTAGGCTGCAGAAGGATTAAGATACATTAGGAGAATGGGTAGGAAAGTGGCAAATGAAATCTAACGTTGGAAAATGCATGGTCATGCACTTTGGTAGACTAAATAAATGTGCAGACTATTTTCTAATTTTCCATTGCATCACCGACACCAGCCCACCTGCCATCAACGACGTATATACAGAAAAGTGCTGGAAAAGAGCCAGTAACATCATGAAGGATCCCACCCTCCCTGCTCGTGGACTGTTTGTCCCACCCCCATCAGGGAGGAGGCTACGTAGCATCCACACCAGGACCACCAGACTCAAAAACAGTTACTTTCCCCAAGCAGTGAGGTTGATCAACACCTCCACCCACTAACCCACCCCTCCACACCCCCAATCACCATTACTTTATCATTTCCTGTCAGTCACTTTATGTACAGACACTCCTGTGCCTACTGTCACTCTATGAACATACAGTTAATCTATGGAGATAAGCTATCTACTGTATTTACAGTATATTTATTATGTTTTCATATTATTTTGTTCTTTGTCTTATTTTTTGTGTGCTGTACTAGACCTGAAGTAACAATTCTTTTGTTCTCCTTTACACATGTACTGGGATTTAAACAATCATTTAACAAAAACTATCTTGAAGTTTGAAAGCTAATTTCCATCAACTCTTTTGACCGTTGTCTATGTCTGTGGGCACGAATCAGGATGTTGCAGCCTCAAACCCGAGCCTAGCATCCAAGCGCAGAATTGTGACATTAATTCATGACTGAGGTTACAGTAGGGCAGGGGCACCATCTGGTATGGAGGGGCTACTACACAGGATCAGACAAAGCTGCAGAAAGTTGTAAACTCAGCCAGCTCCATCATGGGCACTGATCTTCCCAGCATCCAGGACTCCTTCAAAAGGTGATGACTCAAAAAGGCACCGCCCATCATTAAGGAACCCCATCACCCAGGACATGCCTTCCTCTCATTGCTACCATCAGGAAGGAGGTACAGGAGCCTGAAGTCACACTCTCAACCATTCAAGAACAGCTTCTTCCCCTCTGCCATCAGATTTCTGAATGGACAATGAACCATGAACACTATCTCACTATTTTATTTTCTTTTTGCACCACTTATTTAATTTAATGTGTATAAATCAAACAAGTGTGTAGATGTATATATCTATTTATATATTATTGTAATTTATAGTTTTTTATTATTGTGTATTACACTGTATTGCTGCCGTAAAACAACAAATCTCATGACATACTTGAGTGAAATTAAACCTGATTTTGATTCTCTCTATGGGCTGTTTTGACACATCCTCATGTTAGATAAGAAAGATTTCAGCGGGGTCTTGAATCAGGGGTCAAGTCTCCACACGTCTGGTCAGAGATCAAATAAATATTTTACAGTTGTAGAGTCATGGGGAGACAGATCACAAGGACAGGTCCTTAAACCCCATTGAGTCTGTGCTGGCCATTAACCAGCCATTGACATTAATCTTACACTGATCCCATTCCACTCTGCTCACAATCCCAACAACTCAGCCCACATTACACCCATCACCCACACACGGGGGTGATCTACAGCAACCAATTAACCTCCTGACCCACACGTCTTTGGGGTGTGGGAGGGAACTGGAGCACCCAGGGAAAATCCATGGGGTCACAGGGAGGACATGCAAACTTCACACAGACATCATCGGAGATCAGGATCAAACCCGGGTCTCTGGAGGACAAACTGCTGGACCACTGTGATATCGAGGATAAATCAGGTAACTGATTGGGCAGATTCATCTTCCCAAAGGACATTAGTGGTCTCGAACAAAGTACTGAGAATGATTATCCTTCTTGATCCCAGGTTTAACTTCTCTAGCTGAATACCCTTCTTGAACAAGAAGGGATAACTTCACTCAACTTCACTCACCCCAGCAGTGAACCGTTCCCACAAACTATGGACTCCCTTTCAATAAACCTCCATCTCATGTTCTTGATATTTATTTCTTATTTAGATTGCTTATTTCTTATTTCTTATTTATTTGCTTATTTCTTATTTAGATTGTTTTTTCATTTTGATTTATGCAGTTTGTTGTCTTTTGTACATGGTTATCTGTCTTTATTGTGTACGGTCTTTCATTGATTCTACTGAGCTTCATTGTAATTACTGTGAATGCCCATAGGAAAATGAATCTCCGCACCTTATATGGTGACATATATGTACTTGAATAATAAATTTACTTTGAACTTTAAGATATCACTCCCTCCAGCAGAACCAGATTCTGGCAGGGGAACTCAAAGTTCCAGGAGTCTGTCGTCAGCTCTCCCATTTCCCCTCAAGCCCACGGATTGCCGGTCCTGAGAAGGAAGCAGCTGGGGTTAACTGCCCAAAGCTTATGTACGATTTACATTTGGCCTCAGCCCATGAATGCAGATAATGATTTAATGGTTTGGGACTGCAGGAGGCTTCAAAGTCTGAGTACATATGGAAAACGGCAGGTTACAGACACAGATTAATGGCTGAGGAATTGCACGTACCTTGAGGCCCGGTAGGCCAGGTAATCCTGGATTCCCGTGTGATCCGGGTAATCCCTGCGGATACAAGAAGACCAGGTTTTTCAGAACCTTGCTAACATCTCGCTAAAATGATTACATTAACTCAGTTTTAAACAAAACATTTGGAACTGATAGAATTCTCTGTAATTTATTGTTCCCACCTCGGGGCAGATGCGGCTTGGCAGCCATAGTTGGCATCTCATCTGGGAGAAGGAAAACTCTGATCTTAAACCTCCACTGACTTGTAGCAATACCCACTAACAGGGAATGCTTCAGGAGTAAACTCCCAGGAAACATTCATCAATCATCAGATTCTAGAACCGGGGGGATAACTTCACTCACTCCAACAGCGAAATGTTCCCACAACCTATGGACTCACTTTCAAGGACTCTTCATCTCATTTCTCCATATTTATGATTTATTTATTCATTATTATTTCCATTTTTTCTTTCTTTCTGTATTTTTACATTCTGTTCTCTTTTGCACATTTTGGGTGCCGTCTTTCACTGATTCCATTGTGTTTCTTGTAATTGCTGTGATTGTCCACGTGTCCGCAAGAAAATGACTCTCAGAGTTGTATATGGTGACATATATGTACTTTGATAGTAAATGTACTTTGAACTTTGAACTATGACTTTACAACTCATTCTGGCGGCACAATAAAATAAAAGTACATAAAAGTACAGAATGGACAAGTGGAGCGGCCATTGTTGGAGCGGGCCAGTGGTGAGAGTGGGAGTGTCAAGCTTTGGCTCAAAGGAGGCTTTGGCTCAGAAGAGGCATTGGCTCTGGGGAAGTTGCCTGGGTAAGTTTCTGTTAAGTTTCCCTTTTTTCTTACTGTGTCAGGGATGCTTAGTGTGGCTTATACGGCCATTGTGTGTTCTTCATGCTGGATGCTAGAGTCCTAGGAGACCCAGAGTCTCCGAGGGAACTACATCTGCGTGGAGTGCATCCAGCTGCAGCTCCTTGAAGACCGAGTTAGGGATCTGGAGCAGCAAATGGATGACCTTTGGCTTGTATGGGAAAGTGACGGGATCATTCATCGGAGTTACAGGGAAGTAGTCACCCCTAAGTTGCAGAAAGTGGGTAGCTGGGTGACTGTCAAGAGAAGAAATGGGAAGGTGAATAGGCAGTTAGCACAGAGCACCCCTGTGGCCATTCCCCTCAATAATAAGTAAACGGTTTTGGATACTGCTGTGGCGTTGACCTCCCAGGGGGATGCCTCAGAGACCAGGTTACTGGCACTGACCATGGGTCCATGGTGTAGAAGGGAAAGTGAGAGAAGAGGGGAGCAGTATTGATAGAGGACTCAATAATGAGGGGAACAGACAGGAGATTCTGTGGACATGAACGGGACACCCGGAAGGTATGTTGCCTCCCATGTGCCAGGGTCAAGGACATCTCAGATCGCATCCACAACTCTTTCGAGAGAGAGGGAGAGCAGCCAGATGTCTTGGTAGGTACATATTGGTACCAATGACATGGGAAGGAAAAGCACAGAGCTCCTGAAAAGAGAATTTAGAGAGCTAGGTAGAAAGCTGAGAAGCAGGATCTCCAGGGTAGTAATTTCTGGATTGCTGCCTGTGCCACGCACCAGTGAGGGTAGAAATAGGATGATTTGGCAAATAAATATGTGGCTGAGAAGCTGGTGCAGGGAGCGGGGCTTCAGATTCTTGGATCACTGGGATCTCTTCTGGGGGAGATAAAACCTGTAGAAAGTGACAGGTTGCATCTGAATATGGGGGGACCAATATTCTCATAGGCAGGGTTGTTAGAGCTGTTGGGGAGGGTTTAAACTCATTTGGCGGGGGGTGGTGGGAACTGGAATGAAAGGACTCAGGACAGGACGGATGGTTAAAAAACAAAGATAGCATGCAGTCAGATTGTCAGGAAGGGCAGGCAGATGATAGGACATACTGTAATTGCACCCAGCATGGTGAGTATCAGAGCATTAAGGAGGCGGAAGCTAAAAGCTTAGCAAATACAGTATTCAAAGTGTTATATCTCAAAGAAATAAGGTGGATGAACTTGTTACACTATTAAAGATTGTCACTGAATCGTGGCTGAAGGATGGTTGTTGTTGGAAGCTGAATGTCCAAGTTTAGTCATAGTCATACTATATTGTTCCCGGGGGAAATTGGTTTTCATTACAGTTGCACCATAAATAATAAATAGTAATAAAACCATAAATAGTTAAATAGTAATATGTAAATTATGCCAGGAAATAAGTCCAGGACCAGCCTATTGGCTCAGGGTGTCTGACCCTCCAAGGGAGGAGTTGTAAAGTTTGATGGCCACAGGCAGGAATGACTTCCTATGACGCTCTGTGTTGCATCTCGGTGGAATAAGTCTCTGGCTGAATGTACTCCTGTGCCCAATCAGTACATTATGTAGTGGATGGGAGACATTGTCCAAGATGGCATGCAACTTGGACAGCATCCTCTTTTCAGACACCACCGTCAGAGAGTCCAGTTCCATCCCCACAACATCACTGGCCTTACGAATGAGTTTGTTGATTCTGTTGGTGTCTGCTACCCTCAGCCTGCTGCCCCTGCACACAACAGCAAACATGATCACACTGGCCACCACAGACTCGTACAACATCCTCAGCATCATCCGGCAGATGTTAAAGGACCTCAGTCTCCTCAGGAAATAGAGACGGCTCTGTCCCTTCTTGTAGACAGCCTCAGTGTTCTTTGACCAGTCCAGTTTATTGTCAATTCGTATCCCCAGGTACTTGTAATCCTCCACCATGTCCACACTGACCCCCTGGATGGAAACAGGGGTCACCGGTACCTTAGCTCTCCTCAGGTCTACCACCAGCTCCTTAGTCTTTTTCACATTAAGCTGCAGATAATTCTGCTCGCACCATGTGACAAAGTTTCCTACCGTAGCCCTGTACTCAGCCTCATCTCCCTCGCTGATGCATCCAACTATGGCAGAGTCATCAGAAAACTTACACGTTGTATTGAAGAAAACTTACACATTACACGTTGTATTGGAGAGATAGAAAGGTGGGCAGAGGGGGAGGCATGGCTATGTTGGTAAAGAATGCATCAAATCAGTAGGAAGATGTGACATAAGATTGGAAGATGAAGAATTATTGTGGGTTGAGTTAAGAAACTGCAATGGTAAAAGGACCCTGATGGCAGTTATATAGAGGCCTCCAAACAGTAGCTGGGATGTGTACTATAGATTACAACGGGAAATAGAAAGGCTTCTCAGAAGGACAATGTTATGATAGCCATTGGAGAGTTTAACATGCAGATCGATTGGGAAAATCAGGTTGGTAATGAACCCCAAAATACTGAATTTATTAAATACCTAAAAGATAGCTTTTTAGAGCAGCTAGTCGTTGAGCCTACTAGGGGATCAGCTAAACTGGATTGGGAGTTATGTAATGACCTGCAGGCGATTAGGGAGCTGAAAGCAAAGGAACTCTTAAGAGACAGAGATCACAATATGATTGAGTTCAATTTGAAATTTGATAGGTAGAAAGTAAAGTCTAATGTAGCAGTATTTCAGTGGAGTAAAGAAGGTTACAGTGGTACGAAAGAGGAGTTGGCCAAATTAAATTGGAAAGAGATGCTGGCAGGGATGACAGTAGAGCAGCAATGGCATGAATTTCTAGGAAAAATGAGGAAGGTGTAGGATTGATGTATTCCAAAATTCTCAAATGGCGAAATAGTACAACTGTAGCTGACAAGGGAAATCAAAGCTAGTGTAAAAGCAAAAGAGAGGGAATACAACAAAGCAAAAATTAGTGGGAAGGTAGAGGATTGGGAATCTTTTAAAACCCTGCAGAGAACAACTGAAAGAATCATTAGGACGGAAAAGATGAAATATGAAAGCAAGCTAGCAAACATTATCAAGGTGGATAGAAAAAGCATTTTCAAGTATATAAAAAATAAAATAAAGATGAGAGTGGATATAGGACTGCTGGAAAATGAGGCCGGAGAAGTTACAATGGAGGAACAAGGAGATGGCAGATGAATGAAATGAATATTTTGCAGCAGTCTTCACTGTGAAACACACTGGCAGTGTGCCAGGTGTTGAAGGGTTTGAGGGAAGAGAAGTGGGTGAGTTACTGTTACAAAAGAGAAGGTGCTCAAAAAAGCTGAAAGACCTAAAAGTACATAAGTCACCCGGACCAGATGAACTGCACCCCAGGTTTCTGAAAGAGGTAGCGATAGAGATTGTGAAGGCATTAGTAATGATCTTTCAAAATTCGTTAGAGTCTGGCATGATGCTGGAGGACTGGAAAATTGCAAATGTCACTCCACACTTTAAGAAAGGAGGAAGGCAGCAGAAAGGAAATTATAGACCAGTTAGCCTGACTTCAGTGGTTGGGAAGATGCTGGAGTCAATAGTTAGGGATGAGGTTATGGAGTACTTGGTGACACAGGACAAGATAGGGCAAAGTCAGCATGGTTTCCTTCAGGGAAAATCCTGCCTGACAAACCCATTGGAATTCTTTGAGGAGATTACAAGTAGGATAGCTAAAGGGATACAGTAGGTGTTGTATATTTGGACTTTCAGAAGGCCTTTTACAAGGTGCCATACATGAGGCTGCTTACCAAGTTAAGAGCCCGTAGTATTACAGGAGTGTTACTAGTACTACTAGTACTACTAGTACTACAGGATTACAAATACCTAGGGATACAAATTGACAATAAACTGGACTGGTCAAAGAACACTGAGGCTGTCTACAAGAAGGGACAGAGCCGTCTCTATTTCCTGAGGAGACTGAGGTCCTTTAACATTTGCCGGTCGATGCTGAGGATGTTGTACGAGTCTGTGGTGGCCAGTGCCATCATGTTTGCTGTTGTGTGCTGGGGCAGCAGGCTGAGAGTAGCAGACACCAACAGAATCAACAAACTCATTCGTAAGGCCAGTGATGTTGTGGGGATGGAACTGGACTCTCTAACGGTGGTGTCTGAAAAGAGGATGCTGTCTAAGTTGCATGCCATCTTGGACAATGTCTCCCATCCACTACATAACGTACTGGGTGGGCACAGGAGTACATTCAGCCAGAGACTCATTCCACCGAGATGCAACACAAAGCGTCATAGGAAGTCATTCCTGCCTGTGGCCATCAAACTTTACAACTCCACCCTTGGAGGGTCAGACACCCTGAGTCAATAGGCTGGGCCTGGACTTATTTCATAATTCACTGGCATAATTTACATATTACTATTTAACTATTTATGGTTTTATTACTATTTATTATTTATGGTGCAACTGTAACGAAAAGCAATTTCCCCCGGGATCAATAAAGCATGACTATGACTATGACTAGTATGGTTAGAGCATTGGCTGATTGGTAGGAGGCAGCGAGTGGGAATAAAAGGATCCTTTTCTGGTTGGCTGCCAGTGACTAGTGGTGTCCGGGAGGGGTCAGTGTTAGGACCACTTCTTTTTATGCTTTAAATAAATGATTTAGATGATGGAATAGAAGGCTTTTCTCCCAAGTTTGCAGATGATATGAAGATTGGTGAAGGGCAGGTAGTATTGAGGAAACAGGTAGGCTGCAGAAGGATTGAGACAGATTAGGAGAATGGGCAAGAAAGTGGCAAATGAAATACAATGTTGGAAAATGCATGGTCATGCACTTTGGTAGAAGAAATAAACATGAAGACTATTTTCTAAATGAGGAGAAAATTCAAAAACCTGAGATGCACATGGACTTGGGAGTCCTTGTGCAGAGCACCGTAAAAGAGGACCCTGGCACCTAACGGCCACTCCTTTGCTTGCATCTTTGGAAACAGCTCGATTTTTATCTTTAATCTCTATTTTCCCTTTCAGGGTTCTTTTGAAGATCCTGACCTGGAGTTACACGCTGACTTCAGTTCTTTGCGGGAATGGGACCTGCTCTCGGGGACTTACGACTGGCTGCTATCTGATAAACCAAGGACGCAGCCTAGATGCTTAGTGCAACTTCAGGGTTCCAGGATTTCATGGCTCTGGAGGCAGACAGACTCGTGGTCAGTGCCTCTGCAGGGAATCAGTGTGTCGTGGGAGATGGACGATCGAAAGCAGCGAGCTGGCTGCTGGCTGTGTGCCCAGAGACCCGAGTTCTTTGGGTACATAGCTCGGAAAAAGCAACACAACAGACTGTTAACATAAATCAGCGAATTGTTTGTTATGTCTCCCCTCTCGCTGTGAAACGGGAACACCTCTTTTTCCCTTATTAGGGAGAGAGAGAGAGAGAGAGAGCCAATGGTATGTCAAATTACTGGGTGAACAAGTAGTCTTTGGGGTACTGCAAGTCTGTGTCTTTGCTGATGCTTTGCTGCATGCTTGAGTGCTCAATGGCGGGGGGCACCAATGCTTTCCTTGCTGGTGGGGGTGGGGGATCATTGCTTTGCTGCTGCTTATGTGTGGGTGGGGGAGCTGGGGTGGCTTTGGGGATCTAACATTTAACTGTCATTCATTCTTTGGGGCACTCCTCTGTTTTCGTGGATGGTTGTGAAGAAAAAGAATTTCAGGATGTATATTGTAAACATATACATTAAATGTACCTTTGAAAGGTTAACTTGCAGGTCGAGTCAGTGATAAGAAAGGCAAATACAAAGTTAGCATTCATTTCAAGAGGTCTAGAATACAAGAGCAGGGATGTGATGCTGAGGCTTTATAAGGCACTGGTGAGGCCTCACATTGAGTATTGTGAACAGTTTGGGCTCCCCATCAAAGAGATCTGTTGGTATTGGAGAGGGTTCAGAGGAGGTTCACAAGGATGATTCCAGGAATTAAAAGGTTAACATACGAGGAATGCTTGATAGCTCTGGGTCTGTACTTGCTGGAATTTAGAAGGCTGAGGGGGATCTCATTGAACCCTTTCGAATGTTGAAAGGCCTCGACAGAGTAGATGTGGAAAGAATGTTTCCTATGGTGGGGGAGTCTAGGACAAGAGGGCCCAGCCTCAGGGTAGAGGGGAGCCCTTCTAAAACAGAGATGTGGAGAAATTTCTTTAGCCAGAGATGGTGAATTTGTGGAATTTGTTACCACAGGCGGCTGTGGAGGCCAGGTCGTTGGGTGTATTTAAGGTGGAGATTGATCAGTTCTTGATTGGCCACATCAAAGATTACGGGGAGTAGACCAGGGAGTGGGGCTGAGGAGGGGAAAAAAAAGATCAGTCATGATTGAATGGCGGAGCAGACTTAGAACATAGAATATAGAACATAGAAATTTACAGCACATTACAGGCCTTTCGGCCCACAATGTTGTACTGACCATGTAACCTACTCTACAGACTGCTTAGAATTTCCCTAGTGCATAGCCCTCTATATTTCTAAGCTCCATGTACCTATCTAAGAGGCTCTTAAAAGACCTTACTGTATCCAAAAATGGGCCAAATGGTCTGATTCTGACCCTGTGTCTTATGGTCTAACAACTCATTGACTTCTATGGAAATTTTGGAGGTTCCTCAGTAAACTGCAGAAGCTGAAAATTTGCTCTGGACAAGACCTGCTGTGAGTGCAATGAAGTTTCAAGACACCAATGAGCTCTCTTCTGATAAGAGCCAGTAACATCATGAGGAATCTCACCCACCCTGCTCATGGACTATTTGTCCCAATCCCATCAGGGAGGACACTGTGTAGCATCCACACCAGGACCAGCAGACTCAAAAGCAGTTACTTTCCTCAAATAGTAAGACTGATCAACACCTCTGCCCGCTAACCCACTCCTCCACACCCCCAACCACTAATACTTTATCATTTCCTGTCAGAGTCACCTTATGGAGGAGAAGATGGCAGTGCAACACAGCACACAGCGGCCACTCCGATGAATGATATCTGTAATCTGTCAAGTAGGGTGCCGTGGACAATCCTGATTTGATGGAGAGAGATGTGAGAGCACGGAGGAACATCTGGAGAAACTTCTGAAATGCCTGCTTCGCTGCTGTTGCTACTGTGTGATCCAGAATCTCCGGAGGGGAAGGCCCCGAGTCCTCGGCTTTGCTTGTTGCTCGGCGGCCAGGACGAGGTCGAAGCGCTTGGCAGAGGATGGTGCTTGGGAGGCTGTATCGGAGGGGCCAGTCGGAGGCTCAAAGTTTTCGGACGGACTCAGAGTCGGCTGTAGTCGGGTGCTTCCAATGCATTGTAGGTTGTCGGCGCCTGGAGGTTTATGGCAGGGAGAGTTTCTCCCTTTTGCTGCCTGCTATCGGGACTATCGGGAGTCGACCGGAACTTTGAGACTTTTTTTACCGTGCCCATGGTCTGCTTTTCATCAAATTATGGTATTGTTTTGCACTGCTGTAACTATATGTTATAATTACGTGGTCTTGTCAGTGTTGGTCTTTGGTTTGTCCTGTTTTTTGTGATATCACTCTGGAGGAACATTGTATTATTTCTTAATGCAATTATTTCTAAAGGACAATAAACGAGGACTGAGTGTCCTCATAATCTAATCTAATCTAATGTACAGACACTCCTGTGACTAGGATCACTTTATGGACATTCAATCAATCTATGTTTAAAGATTTATATAAGTATATTTGTGTTTTTTTTAAATTATTGTGTCCTTTAACTTACTGTGTTTTTTTGTCCTGCATGAGATCTGGAGTAACAATTATTTTGTTCTCCTTTACACTTGTGTATTGGAAATGACATTAAACAATCCTGAATTTTGAATATAGCCACACAAGTGAATGTCACAGATGACTCACTGATGAAAGCTAACATTGTACGACATCAGAGGCCAGTGGGTTGTACGCGAACACTTCACAAACTAACTCCTGTTGGCTGGAAGGAAAAAAATAATCACATGCTTTCTGTAAGGTGTCCCAGTCCCTTGTTGAGCACAGCCTCAGTGAACTCTGAGCTCTCAGGGTACATTGGAAAGTCAACCCCACTGTGACCTTTCAATATGTTAAACGTTTTGAAAAGTACATTTGCTCTTTTGCTCTTAAAACAATCAGAATCATTGTCCTCCTGACATTTAAGGCTAACTTTGCGTTCTCGGATAAAGACTCGGTTTTGAACCGCAGCGTCTTAACCCTTTGACTGCTTGTCATGTTTTGCAGGTCGGAATGCGAATCCGCTGCAGCTGACTATACAAGGAAAAGGGAAGGGATCGTAGCTCCTGGTTTCTCCGTCGCACTCAGTTCTCCTCCCGGTCTCAGAGCCTGTGGATTACAGTCAGTGGCCACTTTATTATGTAGCTGCTACTGGAGTGGCCACTGCGTGTATATTTGTGGTCTTCTACTACTGTCGCCCAGCCACTTCAAGGTTTGACATGTTGTGCATTCAGAGACGCTCTTCTGCACACCACTGTTGTGATGCGAGGTTATTTGAGTTACTGTCAATTTGAACCAGTCTAGCCATTCTCCTCTGAACTCTCTCAATAACAAGGCACTTTCACCCACAGAACTCCTGCTCACTGGATGGTTTTGTTTTTCGCACCATTCTCTGTAAACTCTAGAGACTGTTGTGCGTGAAAATCCCAGGAGATCAGCAGTTTCTGAGATACTCAAACCACTCTGGCTGGCTCCAACAATCATTCCACAGTAGCGCACACAAAATGCTGGAGGAACTCAGCAGGCCGGGCAGTATCTATGGTAAAGAGTAAGCAGTCGACCTTTCAGGCTGAGACCTTTCTTCAAAACTGGAAAGGAAGGGAAGAAGTCAGTGTGAGGATGTCTCATCCTGACATGTCTGCCCACGGCCTCCTCTATTGCCAGGATGAGGCCACACTCATGTTGGAGGAGCACCATCTTATATTCCATCTGGGTAGCCTCCAGCCCGATGGCATGAACATCGATTTCTCAAACTTCAGGTAATTGCCCGCCTCCTCTCCTTCACCATTGCCCATTCTTGTTTCCCTCTCTCACCTTGTCTCCTTACCTGTCCATCACCTCTTTCTAGTGCTCCTCCCCTTCCCTTTCTTCCATGGTCTTCTATCCTCTCCTATCAGATTCCCTCTCCTCCAGCACTGTATCTCTTTCACCGATCAACTTCCCAGCTCTATACTTCAGCCCTTTCCCGTCTCCTGGTTTCACCTATCACCTACTACCTTGTACTTCTTCCTCCCCTCTTACTCCACCTTCCTACTCTGACTCGTCCCCCTTCTTTCCAGTCCTGAAGAAGGGTCTCGGCCCGAAACGTCAACCGTTTCCCTCTTCCATAAATGCTGCCTGGTCTGCCGAGTTCCTCCAGCATTTTATGTGTTTTGCTTTGGATTTCCAGTACCTGCAGATTTTCTTGTATTTGTTAATCAATCCATGGTCGAATTCACTTAGGTCTGAACAACAAATGGACCTCAAGAAAGCAACAGCCATCATCAAAGACCTCCAGTAATTGTGCCATGCCATCTTCTCACAGCTACCATCAGGCAGGAGGTACAGAAGCCTGAAGTTTCACAACAGCAAATTCAAGAAGCTACTTCCCTTCAACCATTCAGTTCTTGAACCACCATCACAACCCTAATCGCCACAGTCTAGCAACACTGATCAACCTTGATCACTTTGCACTAAAATGGATTTTTAAAAAAAATTCTAATCGTGTTTTCTTGTAAAAATTGTAAATAATTCCAGTTTAATTTATATTTTTCTAGAGAATGCTGCTTTCTGATGCTCTGTCCTTGTGATGCTGCTGCAGTTAAGTTTTACATTGCACCTGTGCAGATGACAATAAGCCAGTGAATCAGCTTATTGGCATATGTGTCTTCTTTTGAACGTAGTTTATTTGTCAGTCTTTATTTATAGATAGTTTTTCATAAATTCTACTGTATTTCTTTATTTTCTTGCGAATACCTGCAAGAAAATGAATCTCAGGGCAGTATATGGTGTATGTACTTTAATAATACGGTAAATTGAGTCTAATAATGACTGACGTGTTTCACACGGGCCAGGAATTCCATTGCATCCTGGTGTTGAAGACAGTGAACTCATTTGGATGTGAATTTCCATGGTACAGCCGACTCTCCAGGAGTAAATTTGTGGCCAGCTAGAGGCATTGAACAAAAATACGAAACGCACGCCAGGCATTGAATGTTTGGTTCCAGAGACACGTGTATCTCGCAGGGAGAAAACTGGCTGCCGGCCCTCGACCTACATTCTCATGGTAAGGGAGTGAACCTGAGCAGACAGACAGATGAGTTGTCAAGCAACATTTGGATCTTGTACATCAGTAAACTGATTGGGAAGCTACAGAAATGTCCTCCACTGATGAAGCCAGCGTCCCAGAAGAAGCAGCGATGGACACTTCAACAGAAGAGGTGATTCACAGCCTACTGCCCACAACATCAACTAGCCAGGAAGGCACAGAGGGAGAAGCAACCCACCCAGCGGTCCACGAGGGTGAGTAGCTAACTGTGCGCTACCAAGCGCAATAGATATTGTATCATTTTCCTTAAATTACCTCACTCATTCCCTTCCTCATCTACAGGGGGAGGGATCCGTATCTGATCGATTGCGAGAATGTGGCATGTATTTAATCGATCGTGTGCTGATCCATATAGACAACATCCACCGCTTTGCCCTTGTCAACTTTCCTGGTAACCTCCCAGGTGCAGGAAACACTCCCTTTTCGGGGTGGGCTCTCGAAAGTGCATGTTCTTTACCTCGGCGTGTTCAGTTCACAGTTCCCCCACTGTTAGGCTACCCAGTGTGTACTGTTACTGACAGGAATCAGTAAAAACATTCAATCATACCACTCCAATTGTCGTCCTTACCCTGTGGAAACGTAACAGTACTCACCCGTGGTCCTCGCCTCCCTGGTGGTCCCGGCGCACCAGGCGTTCCTGGAGGACCCTTCCGAAACAAAAGAGCAGTCAGTTAGGACTCTCCTCAAGTACTCGATACAACATTACACCAGCAGTGGGAATACATTCAATTTTACAGGAGACTTCCGGCCGGTATTCCCCCCATCTTCCCACCCCTCACCAACATCCCCATCAACAGCTCCTGCTTTGTACTGATCAACCATAGACGATAAGATCATAAGACATAGGAGCAGAATTAATTCATTCGGCCCACCGAGTCTGCTCGCCCATTCCATCATGGCTGATTTATGATCCCTCTCATCCCCATTCTCCCGCCTTCTCCTCATAATCTTTGATGCCCTGACTAATCAAGAACCTATCAATCTCCGCTTTAAGTATACCCAATGACTTAGTCTTCACAGCTGCCTATGGCAATGAATTCCACAGATTCACCACCCTCTGGCTAAAGAAATTCCTCCTCATCTTTGTTCTAAAGGGTCTGAGGCTGTGCCCTCTAGTCCTAGACTCACCTACTATAGGAAACATCCTCTCCACATCCACTCGACCAGGCCTTTCAATATTCAACAGGTTTCAATAAGATCCCCCCTTGTTCTTCTAAACTACAGTGAGTACAGGCCCAAAGCCATCAAACACTCTTTATACATTAACCCTTAAATTTCTGGAATAATTTTTGTGAACCTCCCCTAAATCATCTCCAACCCTTATGGTCTAGAGGAAGGATTTTGATCCAAAATATTGTCTGTCCGTGTCCCTCTAAGAACCACTGAGTTCCTCCTGGCTTCTTGTCCTTTGTACCATCTCTTTCTCATAGATTCATAGAGACATACTACAGGGAAACAGGCCCTTCAGCCCATTGTACTCATGCCGACCAAGGTGCCCATATCAGCCAGACCCATTTGGCAATATCGCTCTAAACCTTCCTATCCATGTACCAGTCCAAGTGTCCTTTACGTGTTCTTACTGCACCCGCCTCATTTTCAATCATCATCACCATCACGTGGCCGATCGTGGTCTTTGACCACGATTGTCATTGGCAAGTTTTTCAACAGAAGTGCTTTGCCATTGTCTTCTTCTGGCCAGTGTCTTTACAAGATGGGTGACCCTAACCATTATCAATACTCTTCAGAGATTGTCTGCCTGGCGTCAGTGGTTGCATAACCAGGACCTGTGATATGTGCCGACTGATCATATGACCATCGCCACCTGCTCCCATGACCCTTCATGTGACCCTGATCTGGTGGCTAAGCAGGTGCTATGCCTTGCCCATGGGTGACCTGCAGGCTAGCGGAGGGAAGGAGCATTTTACATCTCCACTCCACCACCCACTCACTTACTATATAAGACATTTCTGAGCCATACTTGAAGTATTGTGTACAGTTTTGATTGCCCTGTTATAGGAAAAATGTTATTAAACTAGAAAGAGTGCAGAAAAGATTTCCCAGGATGAGTTACATGAGCTTTGGGAACAGCTTCTTTCCAACTGTGATAAGACTGCTGAACGGATCCTGACCCAGATCTGGGCCGTACCCTCCAAATATCTGGACCTGCCTCTCGGTTTTTTTGCACTACCTTACTTTCCATTTTCTATTTTCTATTTATGATTTATAATTTAAATTTTTAATATTTACTATCGATTTGTACTCCAGGGAGCTGTGATGATTGTACATTCTAGTATCAATTGTTTGGCGACAATAAAGTATAAAGTATAAAGTACAAGGAGACATTGTGCAGAATAGGAATTTATTCTTCCCTGGATCATAGGAAATTGAGGGATGACCTGACAAAGGTATGCAGAGGGGCACACAGACAGGGAGAAAGCACAGTCTTTTTCCCAGGGAGGGAGTGTGCTTAAAACAGGAAGGCATAGGTTTAAGATCAGAGATGAGAGTTTTAAAAGGGACGCCAGGGGCAACTTCTCCATGCATGTGTGGCTCAGTTAGCGCAATGATTTACAGTGCCAGAGATCACTGATCGGGTTTCAATTCACACCACTGTCTGTCAGGAGTTCGTACGTTCTGCCCATGACTGAGTGCTCAGGTTTCCTCCCACATTCCAAAGACTTACGGGTTAGGGTTACCAGGTTGTGGACATGCTATGTTGGCATTGAAGGTGTGGCAGCACCTGCCTGTCTCCAGCGCAATCCTCGGACGGTATTGGCCACAGACACAAACATCACGTTTCACCGTTTCGATGCACATGTGATAAATAAAGCAAGTCTTTCTTTATCTTCAAAGGGCAGTGTGTATTTGGAATGAGCTGCCAGAAATAGTGGTTGAGATGGGCACCTTAGCAACACTTCAAAGCCACCCAAATAGGTAGATGGGTAGGAGAGGTTCCGAGGGCTGTCGGCCAAATGTGGGCAGATAGGACTAGCTGACTGGGCAACACAGATGGCACGGATGAGCTAGGCATAACTCAGGGCATCACACTTTACAAGGACTAGGATGTCATTAAACCAGGGAGGGTGCAAAAGAGATTTAGGAGGATGCTATGGGCCTGCACCTCCAAGAGCACCACAGCCTTGTCGCAGTTTGGAATCTTGCGTGCCTCAGTGACCCGGAGAGCTATGCTGACTGGAGTCAGGGCTTTATCCTTCGGCTCTTGGTAGGGTCACCCATGCCAAACAGGGCAAATGGTGGAGGCCAGACTAAGAGTGGTCCACAAATCCTCCAGATTCGGGGGTTCAGTTCAGGGCTAACAACCCCGAGTGGTCAAACAAAACTGTTACAGAAAGAGCAATGTTACGGAATCTACATCTGTGTGTGACAGTATTCCTGAGTCTCCACCCGGGACCTGCATGGCTGCCAGGGACAGACAGGGATGGAGGACCGTCATTGCTGCAGCGAAACGAGCAGCGAGTAAGTAAGGACGGGACTGGAGGGCTCGGGTTGTAGGGAGGGGCTGGGCAGAAACATCTCTGAGGATCTACCCTGGGCCCAGCACATTGCTGCAATTACAAGGAAGGCACGCCAGCATCTGACCGGCTGCATCACTGTCTGGTATGGATGCCCCAAAGCACAGGATCAGGAAAAACTGCAGAAAGTTGCAAACTCAGCCAGCTCCTTCATGGCCACTAGCCTCCCCAGCATCGGGGACAACTTCAAAGGGTGTTGCCTCAAGAAGGCAGCAGCCATCATGAAGGACTCCCACATCCCAGGACATGCCCTCGTCTCATTGCTACCATCAGGGAGGAGGTCCGGGAGAAGACACGCACTCAGTGATTCCACAGATTCTTCCCCTTTGCCGTCCGACTTCTGAATGCACATCGAACCCATAAACACTACCTTGCTTCTTTTCTGCTCTCTCCTCGTGTTACTTATTCATTTTTTATATTTCTTATTGTAACTTTTTGTCATTTTTGATGAATTAAATCGTACTGCTGCTGCAAAACAAATTTCACAACCTACATCAGCAATAACAAACCTGATTTTGACCTTTTGCCTCTGGAGGGTAGGAGGCTAAGACATGACCTCAGAGATTTATAAGATCATGGGGAACATAGATAAGGGTTTCAGACTTCTTCTGAGAGATGGGGAGCCTGAAATTAGAGGGCATAGTTTCAAAGTGAAAGGGGAGGGATTTAAAAATGATTTGAGAGGAAACATTTTAACATCTCTGAGGATCTATCCTGGGCCAAACATACAGATGCAATCACGAAGAAGGCGAGCCAGAGGCTACACTTCATTCGGACCCATAAACACTATCTCACAGTTTTTGCTTTTTCTTTGCACTACTTCTTTATATATATATTTCTTCAAGTAGTTTGTAGTATATTTTATGGACTGCCACAAAACAACAAATTTCAGGACATGTGTTAGTGATAATAAACCTGATTCTGATTCACACAGAAAGTGGTGGATTTATGGAACGAGGAGCCAAAGGGTAGGCACAATTAGAGCATTTAAAATTCATTTGGAAATACTCACCGATAGGAAAGGTTCAGGGGTATATGAGGGTTCGGAGGTTTATGAATAGGAGGGTTACTGAGGTATACGAAGGTTCGGAGGTTCATGGATAGGAGCGTTTCAGAGGTATATGGAGGTTCAGAGGTTCAGAGGTACACAGACAGGAAAAGTTCACAGATATATGGACCAAACACAGGAGCTGCTTAAAAAGAAAAATTGTTTGACATGGACGAGATGAGCTGAAGGCCTGCTTATGTGCACGAATGATCTATGGTGCACATAACAACCCTCTGACTATTGGTAGTGCAGACTTACCAAAAAGAAACTTGGATTATGAGGGTTAGATTACAAGGGGAGATTGTGCAGATTCATTGTATAAATCACTGGCGAAGCCTAATTTGGAGTATTGTGTGCAGTTTTGGTCACCTACCTACAGGAAAGAAATTCAATAAAAAATAAATTATAAAAAAAAAAGAAAAAAGAAAGAGAACGCAGAAAGTTTACAAGGAGGTTGCTGGCAAACATGCAGTCTCTCATGAATAAAATCGATGATCTCAGACCTAGGGTGCTGAATCAGAGGGACATCAGGACCGCGTGTGTCCTTTGTTTCACGGAATCTTGGTTAACCCCTTCTGTACCAGATGCAGTGAACCAGATCGACAGGTTTACTATACACCACCAGGATAGACCTATAGAGTCTCTCAAAACCAGAAATGGAGGAGTATGCCTCATGACCAACTCTTCTTGGTGCACAAATATATCAGTACTGTCCCAATTCTGCTCACCAGACCTGGAATATCTAGCAGTTAAATGCCATCCCTTTTACCTACCACGGGAGTTCTCCGGGGTCATTTTGGTAGCAGTATACATTCCATCTCAGGCCAATGTCAAGCAGGCTTTAGATGATCTGAGCAATGGGATCAACATGAATGAAACAGTGCACCCTAACAGCTTCACCATTGTTTTGGGAGATTTTAACCAGGCCAGTTTGAAAAAATCACAAAGCAACTACCATCAACAGATCATGTGCAAAACCAGAGGAAACAACACACTGGACCATTGCTACACCACCATCAAGAATGTCTACCGTGCTATTCCACACCCTCACTTCGGGAAGTCTGATCACCTGGCTGTACTTCTACTCCCTGAGTATAGGCAGAGACTGAAGACTGCAGCACCAGTGAGGACCAAGAAGATATGGACAAGGGAAGCAGAGGAGTGCCTACAGGACTGCTTTGAATTGGTGGACTGGACTGTATTCAGGGATTCATCTTTGAACCTGGATGAGTATACTGCAGTTGTGACCAACTTCATTAAAACCTGGGTGGATGAGTGTGTGCTTACAAGGACTTACTGCACAAAACCAAACCAAAAGCCGTGGATGAACCAGGAGGTACATCATCTGCTGAAGGCTGGATCTGTGGCATTCAAGTCTGGTGACCCAGGTTTGTACCAGAAAACCAAGTATAATTTGCAGAGGGCTACTTCAGGGGTGAAGAGACAATTTCGAACGAGGTTGGAGGTGACATCGGATGCACGACAACTCTGGCAGGGTTTGCAAGACATTACTTCCTACAAAAAGCAAAACCCAGTAGCATAAATGGCAGCAATGCTTCTCTATCAGATGAACTCAACGCCTTCTACGCCCGCTTTGAAAGAGAGGATACAACTACAGCTGTGAAGATCCCTGCTGCACCTGATGACCCTGTGGCCTCTGTCTCAGAGGTCGATGTTAGACTGTCTTTAAAGAGAATGAACCCTCGCAAGGCAGTAGGTCCCCAAGGAGTAGCTGGTAAGGCTCTGAAAACCTGTGCCAACCAACTCGCAAGGATATTTTCAACTTCTCACTGTTATGGGTGGAAGTTCCCACGTACTTCAAAAAGGCAACAATTATACCAGTGCCTAAGAAGAATAATGTGATCTGTCTTAATGACTATCACCTGGTAGCACTCACACTGACAGTGATGAAATGCTTTGAGAGGTTGGTCATGACTAGACTGAACTCCTGCCTCAGCAAGGACCTGGACCCATTGAAATTTGCCTATCAGCATAATAGGTCAACGGCAGATGCAATCTCAATGGCTCTCCACATGGCTTTAGACCACGTGGACAACACAAACACCTATGTCAGGATGCTGTTCATCGACTATAGCTCAGCATTTAATACCATCATTCCCACAATCCTGATTGAGAAGTTGCAGAACCTGGGCCTCTGTACCTCCCTCTGCAATTGGATCCTCGACTTCCTAACCGGACGACCACGATCTGTGCAGATTGGTGATAACATATCCTCCTCACTGACAATCAACACTGGCGCACCTCAGGGGTGTGTGCTTA
The DNA here is from genome assembly GCF_963921235.1 of Mobula hypostoma. Lineage (NCBI taxonomy): Eukaryota > Metazoa > Chordata > Chondrichthyes > Myliobatiformes > Myliobatidae > Mobula > Mobula hypostoma. The sequence goes on from NC_086108.1 coordinate 113,279,802, forward strand.
GCCTACTGCTCTACTCCCTCTATACCCATGACTGTGTGGCTAGGCATAGCTCAAATACCATCTATAAATTTGCTGATGATACAACCATTGTTGGTAGAATCTCAGGTGGTGACGAGAGGGTGCACAGGAGTGAGATATGCCAACTAGTGGAGTGGTGCTGCAGCAACAACCTGGCACTCAATGTCAGTAAGAAGAAAGAGCTGATTGTGGGCTTCAGGAAGGGTAAGAAGAAGAAACACATACCAAAACTCATAGAGGGATCAGAAGTGGAGAGAGTGAGCAGCTTCAAGTTCCTGGGTGTCAAGAAGTTGAGAAGCAGGACCTCAAAGGTAGTAATCTCCGGATTACTGCCTGTGCCATGTGACAGTGAGTATAGGAATAGAGTGAGGTGGAGGATAAATGTGTAGCTGAGGGATTGGAGTGGGGGCAGGGATTCAGATTTCTGGATCATTGGGACCTCTTTTGGGGCAGGAGTAACCTGTACAAAAAGGACAGGTTGCACTTGAATCCCAGGGGGCCAATGTCCTGGCGGGGAGGTTTGCTAAGGCTATTGGGGAGAATTTAAACTAGAATAGCTGGGGGGTGGGAACCGAATTGAAGTGACGGAGGAAAGGGAGGTTGGCTCACAAATACAGAAAGCTTGGAGAGATTGCGAAGGGGAGGATGGGCAGGTGATAGAGAAGGGACGTGCTCAGACCGTTGGTTTGAGATGTGTATTTTAATGTGAGGAGTATTATGAACAAAGCGGATGAGCTTAGAGCGTAGATCAATACTTGGAGCTATGATGTTCTGGCCATTACAGAGACTAGGATAGTGCAGGGGCAGGAGTGGCTACTTAGACTGCCAGACTTTAGATGTTTCAGAAAGGACAGGGAGGGAGGCAAGAGAGGTGGGGGCATGGCACTGTTGATCAGAGATAGTGTCACGGCTGCAGAAAAGGAGGAAGTCATGGAGGGGTTGTCTATGGAGTCTCTGTGGGTGGAAGTTAGGAATAGGGAGGGGTCAATAACTCTACTGGGTGTTTTTTTATAGACTTCCCAATAGTAACAGGAACATTGAGGAACAGATAGGGAGACAGATTCTGCAAAGGTGTAATAATAACAGGGTTGTTGTGGTGGGAGATTTTAATTTTCCAAATATTGATTAGCACCTCCCTAGAATGAGGGGTTTAGATGGGGTGGAGTTTGTTAGGTGTGTTCAGGAAGGTTTCTTGACACAATATGTAGGTAAGCCTTCAAGAGGAGAGGCTGTACTTGATCTGGTATTGGGAAATGAACATGGTCAGGTGTCAGATCTCTCAGTGGGAGAGCATTTTGGAGATAGTGATCACAATTCCATCTCCTTTACCATAGCATTGGAGAGGGATAGGAACAGACAGGTTAGGGTAACATTTAATTGGAGTAAGGGGAAATATGATGCTATCAGGCAGAAACTTGGAAGCATAAATTGGAAACAGATGTTCTCAGGAAGAAATGTGGCAAACGTTCAGTTGAAATTTGCATGGGATTCTGCATAGGTATGTTCCAATGAGACAGGGAAAGGATGGTAAGGTACAGGAACCATGGTGTACAAAGGTTGTTGTAAATCTAGTCAAGAAGAGCTTATGAAAGGTTCAAAAAACTAGGTAATGATAGAGATCTAGAAGATTATAAGGTTAGCAGGAAGGAGCTTAAGAATAAAATTAGGAGAGCCAGAAGGGGCCATGAGAAGGCCTTGGCAGACAGGATTAATGAAAACCCAAGGCATTCTACAAGTATGTGAAGAGTAAGAGGATCAGACGTGAGAGAATAGGACCAATCAAGTGTGACAGTGGAAAAGTGTGTATGGAACCGGAGGAAATAGCGGAGGTACTTAATGAATACTTGGCTTCAGTATTCACTATGGAAAAGGATCTTGGCAATTATAGAATTGATTTGCAGTGGACCGAAAAGCTTCAGCATGTAGATATTATGGAAGAGGATGTTCTGGAGCTTTTGGAAAGCATCAAGTTGGATAAGACACCGGGACCGGACAGGATATACCCCGGGCTACTGTGGAAAGCAAGGGAGGAGACTGCTGAGCCTCTGGTGATGATCTTTCCATCATCAATGGGGATGGGAGAGGTTCCGGAGGACTGGAGGGTTGCAGATGTTGCTCCCTTATTCAAGAAAGGGAGTAGAGATAGCCCAGGAAATTATAGACCAGTGAGTCTTACCTCAGTGGTTGGTAAGTTGATGGAGAAGATCCTGAGAGGCCGGATTTATGAACATTTGAAGAGGTATGATATGAATAGGAATAGTCAGCATGGCTTTGTCATGGGCAGGTCATGCCTTACGAGCCTGATTTAATTTTTTGAGGATGTGACTAAACACATTGATGAAGGTAGAGCATAAGATGTAGTGTATATGGATTTCAGCAAGGCATTTGATAAGGTATCCCATACAAGACTTATTGAGAAAGTAAGGAGGCATGGGATCCAAGGGGACACTGCTTTGTGGATCCAGAACTGGCTTGCCCACAGAAGACAAAGAGTGGTTGTAGACAGGTCATATTCTGCATGGAGGTTGGTGACAAGTGGTGTGCCTCAGGGATCTGTTCTGGAACCGCTACTCTTTCGCGATTTTTACAAATGAGCCGGATGAGGAAGTGAAGGGATGGGTTAGTAAATTTGCTGATGACACGAAGCTTGGGGATGTTGTGGATAGTGTGGAGGGCTGTCAGAGGTTACAGTGGGACACTGACAGGATGCAAAACTGGGCTGAGAAGTGGCAGATGGAGTTCAACCCAGATAAGTGTGAGGTGGTTCATTTTGGTAGGTCAAATATGATGGCAGAATATAGTTTTAATGGTAAGACTCTTGGCAGTGTGCAGGATCAAAGGGATCTTGGGGTCTGAGTCCATAGGATACTCAAATCAGCTGCGCAGGTTGACTCTGTGGTTAAGAAGGCATACAGGGCATTGGCCTTCATCAACCATGGAATTGAATTTAGGAGCCGAGAGATAATGTTGCAGCTATATAGAACCCCGGTCAGACCCCACTTGGAGTACTGTGCTCAGTTCTGTTCACCTCACTGCAGGAAGGATGTGGAAACCATAGAAAGGGTGCAGAGGAGATTTATAAGGATGTTGCCTGGATTGGGGAGCATGCCTTATGAAAACAGGTTGAGTGAACTCGGCCTTTTCTCCTTGGAGCGACGGAGGATGAGAGGTGACCTGATGGAGGAGTACAAGATGATGAGAGGCATTGATCGTGTGGATAGTCAGAGGCTTTTTCCCAGGGCTGAAATGGCTAGCATGAGAGGACACAGTTTTAAGGTGCTTGGAAGCTGGTACAGAAGAGATGTCAGGGGTAAGTTTTTTACTCAGAGAGTGGTGAGTGCGTGGAATGGGCTGTCGGCGGCAGTGGTGGAAGCAGGAACAACAGGGTCTTTTAACAGGTTCCCGGATAGGTACATGGAGCTTAGAAAAATAGAGGGCTATGGGTAAAGCCTAGGTAGTTCTAAGGTAGGGACATGTTTGGCACAGCTTTGTGGGCCGAAGGGCCTGTATTGTGCTGTAGGTTTTCTCTGTTTCTATGAGAATGGCCAGACTGGCTCAAACTGACAGGAAGGTGACGGTAACTCAAATAACCATGAGTTACAACAGTGGAGTGCTGAAGAACATGTCGGCATGTAAAACATGTTGAGTTTTGAAATGGACGGGCTACAGCAGCAGAAGAGCATAGCAGCTTCCACTTCTGTACTTAATAAAGTGACCACTGAATATATGTTTGTTCTATGTTCTATCTCTTCCCCCTCTTCAACTCTACATTTCTGCTTTAAGACATTTCTTTAAACTTATCTCAAACTTTTACCTGTTCACAGCCACACACATCCTTAGTTGTTCCTCAGGACATTTTAGAAAGGGCAGCCAGAGACTTTTTCCTCAGGGTGGAAATGGCTAATACGAGGGGGCATAATTTAAAGTGACTAAAGGAAAGTATAGGGGGGATGACTGAGATAAGTTTTTTTTACACTGAGATCGGTGGGTGCATGAAACAGATCACCAGAGGTGGTGGTAGAGGCAGATTCATTAGGGACATTTACAAGGTTCTTAGGTAGGCACGTGGATGATAGAAAAATAGAGGGCTACGTAGGAGGGAAGAATTAAATTGATCTTAGAGTAGGTTGAAACTCAGCACAACATTGTGGGTCAAAGGACTTGTACTGTGCCATAATATTCTGTGTTCTATAAATGTGTGAAGCGTTGTCCTTTGGGAGATCAAATGTAAAGGGTCAGTATGCTCTTATTGACGAGAACCTTTGCACCCGGGAGGCAACATATCATCCGGGAATCTAGCTGTCACCCACAAAACCTCCTGTTCGTTCCCCTAATTAATGAATCCCCTGTCACCACAGTGTGCCTCTTCTTTCCCTTTCCTGTCTGAATCACAGAGGCAGTCTCAGTGCCAGAGACCTGATTACTGTGACTTTCCTGTTAGATCATCCCCCCTAACAGTATTCATGGTGATATACCTGTCGTTGAGGGAGATGGCCACAGGGGTACTCTGCACTGACTCCTTAACCCCTTTCCTCTTCCTGACTGTCCGGCACCATGGGTACAACTACCTCTCTCTTTGTCCTATCAGCCTCCCACATGATCCGGAGCTCATCCAGTTCCAGCTCCAACTCCTTAACATGGTTTGTTAGAAGCTGCAGTTGGATGCATTTCTCACAGTTGTAGTTGTCTGGGACACAGAAGGTCTCCTTGCCTTCCCACAAGAGCATTGCACTATCCGCCTGGCATCTCTATCTAACTGATCAGATATGAAGAAGAGAAGGGAAAAAAACTTGAGCTTTGCTTTCTCTGAGTAGAGCCTCTCTTCACGGAAGCCTTAATTTGCAGGTTGACTCTGTCGTGAGGAAGGCAAATGCAATGTTGACATTCATTCCAAGTGGACCAGAATAGCAAGGTTGTAATGTTGAGAGTTCATAAATCACTGCTGAGGCCTCACTTGGAGTATTGTGAACAGTTTCGTGAAGGACATTCTCAGACATCCCACCTCTCCCGGAAGTTCCGGGAGTCTCTCGCATATTAATAGTGGCTCCCTGATGCCCGCAAATTATATACAATGTCCCAGAAATTGATTTTTTTTTGAGAGCGAGCGTGAGAGAATGCGCAAGAAAGAGCGAGAGAACGAGCACAAGAGCAAGAAAGCAAGCGCGAGTGAGAACGACCGCGAGAGAGCGAGCGTGAGTGAGTGACCACGAACGAAAGAGCGAGAGAGTTCCAAAAAAAGTCAGAGTAGCAGAGTGTTCCAAAAAAAGAAAATATAAAACGTACATCACCCCAGACTACACTAAAGTGTACCCCTGCCTAATAGGGGTCAAAATAATGACAGTGTTGCTCACTGCACTGTTTGCAACAGTGACTTTTCTATTGCCCATGGTGGGTTAAGACTGTAAAAGACATGTTGAGGTGAGTTTAACAGGTGTCATTCATTCATTAGCATAGCTAACGTTATTTAAACTAGCTGGCTAGCTGCTAAGGAGCTACTCTATTGCAGACATCCCACCTCTCCCAGAAGTCTCCCACAAATTGATGGTGCTACCTCCCTGAAATGAGTTTTTGCAGGGTGGGATGTCTGCATTCTGAAACTGGAAACAGTTCAAAGGAGGTTCACAAAAATGATTCCAGGATTGAATGGCTTGTCATATAAAGAGCGTTTGATGGCTCTGGATCTGTATTCACTGGAATTTAGAAGAATGAGTGGTGATCTCATTGAAACCTATCGAATGGTGAAAGGTGTTGATAGAGTGGATGTGGAGAGGATGTTTCCTATGGGGAAGAGTCTAAGACCAAAGGACACAGCTTCAGAATAGAGGGATATCCTTTTAGAATGGAGATGAGGAGGAATTTCTTTAGCTAGAGAGTGGTGAATCTGTGGCTATTTAGGGAAGAGGTTAATAGGGTAAAGGGTGAAGACAGGAGATTGGGGCTGAGAGGAAAAATGAATCAGCCATGATAAATGGTGGGGCAGAATTGATGGGCCAAATGGCCTATTTCTGTTCCTATAGCAGATGGACTTATGATCTTATCTTGGCCTTTCAATATTTGATCGTTTTCAATAAGATAGCACATCATTTTTGTGAACTCCAGCAAGTACAGGCCCAAACCATCAGATTCGCCTCATACATTAACCCTTTCATTCCTGGACTCATTCTTGTGAGCCACCTCTGGAGCCACTCCAATGTCTCTAGTGGGCAGTGGGTAGAGCCGGTGCCTCATAGTTCCAGAGAATCAAGTTCACTCCTGCCTGCGTGGAGTTTACATGTTGTCCCTGTAACCATCTATGTCCTCCCGGGTGCTCCTGATTTCCTCCCACATTCCAAAGGTGTGTGGGCCAGTGGGTTAGTTGTCCACTGTAAATTATCCCTACAGTGGGGGTGAGGGGTGGAATCTGAGGGGAGTTGTTATTAATGTGGAGAGAAAGAAATGGGATCAGTGTAGGATTGCGGCCAATGGGTGGTTGATGTTCAGCAGAGACCTGTTGGGCTGAAGGGTCTGTTTTCCTACTCTAACCTCTGTGACAAATAGGGCAGTAATGAGTCTCTTAAATGCCCCTCATGTGCCTGCCTCTACAACCACCCCTGGCAGAGCTTCCACGCACCCACAACTCTCTGTGTTGAACTATCTCTGACTTTTGCCCAATCACCTTAAAATTATGCCCTCCTCGCCTTGTATTAGTCATTTCTGCCCTGGGTAAAAGTTTCTTGTCTGTCCTATCGATCTATTCCTCTTACCATCTTGTATTTCTCAATCAAGTCAGCTCCCACAATGAGCTATTGACAGCTACGTGAACTGAGTGGTTTCCTCTTTGACACAATGATCTCTAAGATCCTACAGTTATCAACCTCTGCCAAGCTACATTTAACGTGGCTGCCTCCACAGGAGGAGTCTCTGTAATTATAAAAGACCATAAAACATAGGAGCAGAATTAGGCCATTTGGTCCAACAAGTCTTCTGCACCATTCCATCATGGCTGATTTATTATCCCTCTCAACCTCATTCTCCTGCCTTCTCCCCGTAACCTTTGACACCCTGGCTAATCAAAAACCTATCAGCTCCCGCTTTAAATACACTCAATGACTTGGCCTCCACAGCCATCTGTGGCAGTGAATTCCACAGATTCACCACCCTCTGGAGACTGTGAGTTGATAACATACTGTTAGTTAAGGCAGTTGAACCGTAGCGAGCAATTCATCAAAAAAATGACCAGAAGTCTTCGTAGATGTACAAAACCAACACGATATTGTATACTCGCAATCATTTGGCCGTTTCTATTAAGATCAGCCCAAGTGTCAGAGTATCTTTGAACATTTGTTCCAGTATGGAGTTTGTTGGTTTAAGCATCGATTTCTCTCCTGTGAAACAATCTACAACATAGAACAGTAAAGCACAGGACAGGCCTTGCATCCAGGTGCCTATCTTAGAGTGTCTTAAGCACCAGTAATGTACCTGCCTCTACCATCACCCTGGCAATGTGTTCCCCTCACCCACCGCTCTCTGTGTAAGAGACCTACGTTTGGCATCTGCCCATACACACAAGAGAGTCTGCAAATCAGTGCAGAAGGAGCTCAGCAGGTCAGACATCATCTGTGGAAAAAGTTAACTATTGACGTTTCGGCCGGGACACTTCCTCAGGACTGAGAAGGTAGGGGGAAAATGCCAGAATAAAAAGGTGGGGGAAGGGGAAAGAGGCTAGCTGGAAGGTGATAGGTGAAGCCAGGTGGGTGGGAAAGGTGAAGGGCTGGAGAAGAAAGAGTCTGATAGGAGAGGGGAGTGGACCATAGGAGAAAGGGAAGGAGGAGCAGACCCAGGGGAAGGTGATAGGCAGGCAAGAAGAGGTAAAGGGCTACAGTGGGGAACAGAGGAAGGGGGGGGGGATTTGTTTACTGGAAGGAGAAATCGATATTCATGCTATCAGGAGGGTACCCAGATGGAATATAAGATTCTGCAGATGCTGGAAATCCAGAGCAACACACACAAATTGGTGGAGGAACTCAGCAGGTCAGGCAGCATCTAGGGAGAGGGATATGTACATTGTGTAGGTGGAAGGGTAGCCTGGAGCTTAGAAGAATGGGGGGGGGGTGTTTCATTGAAACCTATCAAATATTAAATGCCTAGACAAAGTGGATATGGAGAGGATGTTTCCAGTAGTGGAGGAGTCTAGGAGCAGAAATGAGAGAGGTACTATATTGTAACATACTGTATATGCACTTCAATGAAAAATGATTTAGAAACATTGAACATTGCAGCACAATACAGGCCCTTCGGCTCAGATGTTGTGCAGACATTTTAACCCACTCCAAGATTAATCTAACCTTTTCCTCCCACATAGCCATAAGACCATAAGATATAGGAGCAGAAGCAGGCCATTTGGCCCATCAAGTCTGCTCTGCCGTTCAATCATGGGCTGATCCAATTCTTCCAGTCACCCCCACTCCCCTGCCTTCTCCCCATACCCTTTGATGTCCTGGTTAATCAAGAACCTATCTAACTCTGCCTTTAATAACACAATAACTTGGCCTCCACAGCCACACGTGGCAACAAATTCCACTGATTTACCACCCTCTGACTAAAGTAATTTCTCCTTATCTCTGTTCTTAATGGACGTCCTTCAATCCTGAAGTCGTGCCCTCTTGTCCTAGAAATAACCTTACCATATCTAATCTGTCAGGCCTCTTAACATTTGAAATGTTTCTATGAGATTCCCCCCCCTCGTTCTCCTGAACTCCAGGGTATTCAGCCCAAGAGCTGCCAGACGTTCCTCATATGGTAACCCTTTCATTCCTGGAATCATTCTTGTGAATTTTCTCTGAACCTTCTCAATGTCAGCATATCCTTTCCAAAATAAGGAGCCTGAAACTGCACACAATCCTCCAAGTGTGGTCTCACAAGTGTCTTATAGAGCCTCAACATCACATCCCTGCTCTTATATTCTATACCTCTAGAAATGAATGCCAACATTGCATTCGCCTTCTTCACCACTGACTCGACCTGGAGGTTAACCTTTAGAGTATCCTGCACAAGGACTCCCAAGTCCCTTTGCATCTCTGCATTGTGAATTCTCTCCCCATCTAAATAATAATCTGCCCATTTATTTCTTCCACCAAAGTGCATGACCATACACTTTCCAACATTGTATTTCATTTGCCACTTCTTTGCCCATTCCTCTAAATTATCTAAGTCTCTCTGCAGGCTCTCTGTTTCCTCAACACGACCCACTCCTCCACCTATCTTTGTATCATCGGCAAATTTAGCCACAAATCTATTAATCCCATAGTCCAAATCATTGACATAAATTGTGAAAAGCAGCAGTCCCAACACCGACCGCTGTGGAACTCCACTGGTAACCGGCAGCCAGCCAGAATAGGATCCCTTTTTTCTTACTCTCTGTTTTCTGCCGACCAGCCAATGCTCCACCCATGCTAGTAACTCCCCTGTAATTCCATGGGCTCTTATCTTGTTAAACAGCCTCGTGCATGGCACCTTGTCAAAGGCCTTCTGAAAATCTAAGTACACCACATCTACTGCATCTCCTTTCTCTACCCTGCTTGTAATTTCCTCAAAATATTGTAGTAGGTTAGTCAGGCAGGATTTCCCTTTATGAAACCATGCTGGCTTTGGCCTATCTTGTCATGTGCCTCCAGGTACACCGTAATCTCATCCCTAACAATCGATTCCAACAAATTCCCAACCACTGACGTAGTTTCCTTTCTGCTGCCTCCCACCCTTCTTAAATAGTGGAGTAACATTTGCAATTTTCCTCAATTTTACATCCACCATGTACTAAGTTTTACTCTGAGGAGGTTTTTCTTTCACCAGAGGGTAGTGAATCTGTGGAATTCATTGTCACAGAGGGCTGCGGAGGCCAAATCGTTGGGTATATTTAATGTGAAGGTAGGTTAGTAAGGGCATGCAAAGTTACATGGAGACGGCAGGAGAATGGGGTTGAAAGGGAAAATAAATTACCATGATTGAATGGTGAAGCAGCCTCGATGGGCAGAATGGCATAATTCTGCTCCTACATCTTATGGTCTTATGGAATCAAACAGAATACTTACAGGAGGTCCTGAGTCCCCCTTGGGCCCTGGCAAGCCTTCGGAATTCAGATAGTCCAGGAACTCTTCATAATCATAGTCGTAGTTTTCAATCTCGATGTCTTCTAAACTGCCAACAGCCGCCAAAGGCAGTGTAGAGAGAACATCGCCATTCCGGAAACTGTCCTGGTCTTGTGAGGATGGCTCCTTGGTCGCCCTGTACAAGGTTGAGTTGATCATCTGGATTTCCCCTGTAGTGGGTGTTGCGTCATCTGCATGCCTCTCTGCCACCTCACCAGCCTCTGGGATTGAGAGGAACAACTCTTCAACATCAGGCAGGATCCTCTCCCCCGTGACTTGGTCTCCAGCACCAGTTCCCTTCCTGCTGAGTGCCAATTTGGATTTACTGCTGAAGGACTCAAAGTTCGAGCTGGTGGTGGCCAGAACAGCGGTGGAGTCAACCTGGGTGTCCAGTGGTAGGCGCAGTCTTGAGATTCCATTGAAATGCAGGGCTGGTGACATGGCAGTGGGCAGTAGACTGGAGAAGGCCAGCGGCGGCAACAAACTGGCTTCTGCTCTTTTTAACGATGTATTCCTGTACCGAACCTCTTGGGTACTCGCCACAGCCGATGTCAGGCATGGAGTTGTCGGTGCTTCTTTCCTTGGCACAGAGGTTGTGAACTGGGAGCTGGAACTGGCCCCTCCAACCAGTGTTGCAGCGATTGTGGGAGCCGGAGATCGGTAGGTATCAGCCTGCCGACACTGCCTCTTTACGTAGTTGCAGTAGTTCACGGAGGCTTGCGCGCTCGGATAAACGTCAAGCTGGCATATGGTGCCTTCAAAAGGCACTGACCTCGGGCTCATCCTTCCCAATGTCAGCTGGCTGTTCCGAGAAAATTCCGGGAGCCTGATGGGTAATTCCTTGCGGACAGATTCAGCACCACAGTCAGAATAAAAGGAAGCGTATTTCCCATTGATTTCAATGGCGAACGTGTGCCACTGTCCATCATGGGCACTATATTCAAAATATACAGATGGCTTCTCAGCAATATACACAACTAATTTCCTGGGTAAAATTTGCACTCCAAATTGGAGTCTGTTTTTATTTTTAATGCTAAAGAGAAAGGCATTATTGACTCTGTGGGAGCGGAGACCCACAATGATAGTGAATTCATCTCCAATGTCCTGGGGCATGACACTAGACGTAGGGGCCTTAATGTGCACAGCTCCTGACAGGATGATGCCCATCCCGCTGGCTGTGACCCCTGGCGGTAACGACACTGGTGCCCATGGTTGTTGAGGTGGTGTCGACAAGGCTTTGATATCTCTGAGGCCAAGATTCTGAAGAATGTCTATACCTAGAGATGAAACAAAAGAAGTGATGTATCAATTCATTTTGTGGGTTTGTAACACAGAACAGGTTGACTGAAGCATTTAAAACTGAGGAACTTCTCGCAGACAGAGGTATTAGTATATTATTGCCATGTGTACCAGATACAGTGAAAAGTTTGTCTTACATACTGTTGAAGATTAGCTTTACTTGTCACAAAACTTTGACAAACTTCCACAGATATGTAGTGGAGAGTATACTGACTGGCTACATCACAGTCTGGTATGGAAACACCAATGCTTTGGACATAAAATTTTATGAAAGGTAGTGGATTTGATCCAGTACATCACGGGTTAAGCCCTCCTCACCAATGAGCACGTCTACATGGAATGCTGTCATCGGAGAGGATCATCCATCATCAGACATCCCCACAACCCAGGCATGCTCTTTTCCTGCTGCTGCCATCAGGTAGTAGGTACAAGAGCTTCAGGACTCGCACCACCGGGGTCAAGAACAGCTACTACCCCCCAACCATCAAACTCTTGAATAAAGTGGATGACTGCACTCACTTGCCCATCCATTGAGATGTTTCCACAAGCAGTGATCTCACTTTAGGACTCTTTGCTTCATTATCTCATGTTCTTGTTATTTATTGTTGTTTATTTATATTTGCATTTGCACAGTTTGTTGTCTTCTGCACTCTGGTTGATCTTTCATTGATCCTGTTATAGCTACAATTCTATAGATTTGCTGAGGATTCCCACAGGAAAATGAATCTCAGACTTGGATATGGTGACAATTATGTACTTTGATAAAGAATTACTTTGAACTTTTGAATACGCATCAAGCATACAGAGAAATGCATCGTTTACGTCGACCACCAGCACAGTCTGAGGATGTGCTAGGGGCAGCCTGTAAATGTTGCAACACTTTCGGCGCCAAAATAGCAGGCTCGCAACTCACTAACATTGGCCTGTACATCTTTGAAATGAGGGAGGAAACAGGAGGACCCGGAGGAAATCCAGACAGACATTGGGAGAACTTGCATACCCCTTACAGACAGCAGCGGGAATCGAACCTCAACCAGTGATCGCTGGCAGCATTAAGCGACTGCACTAATCACTATGCTACTATGCCGCCCCTTCCATCTGTATGAACGCTACTGCTCCTGCAGATCAAATCATTACAGGTAGAATAAGATAAGAATTAATACAGAATAACGTGTAAAAGCAAACAGAAAGGTGCAGAGTAGGTAAGCAATAAAGTTCAAGACCATAACGAGGTAGATTGTGAGGTCAAGAACACTGTTCCTTCTAAGCTGTGCAGGTGCAAGGCCGTGCTGTAACTGAAATGCCCCCATGAACATAGCTTTTGTTGCCGTGCAGCTGGAATGGGACACAGCTAGAAAATGTTTATGAAACATGGAAGATTTTCTTTGTTGTACTGTATTTCATTATACTCTTCAGTTAATAAATAAAATCGAAAGGATGTGAGTTTTCTTTATTCTTTCTAAATATTCATAGTATGATTACAAAAAAAAGCATTTAAGTGCCTTGCTGTTTTCAGATCATGTAACAAGTAACAATTTCCTGCTCAGAGCAATGGTTGGTCTGCGCAGCTGTAAAATATTAGAGAGAACATTGGTCAGGAGTCCATCTTTTCATACAAGAGGTCTGTTCAGTCGTCTGATAACAGTGGATCCTATCCTATAATGGGGGGAGGAGAAGAGAGAATGTCTGGGGTGGGTGGGGTCTTTGATTTTGCTAGCTGCTTTACTGAGGCAGGCAGAAGTGTAGACAGAGTCCATGGAGGGGATGATTTAAAGAGGGAAATGTATGTTTGACAATCAGGGGACCAAGGGTGATGGGAAACTGGCACTGGAGGAGAGATGAGAGCTGGGGTAGACAGGCCATGCTATCCCTGACCAGAGTCTGCTAATATTTACAGCCCACAGAAGTGTCCTTCTTCCCTCTACAGATGACCTGTGGTGATGGGGGATTCGTTGGTTAGAGGAAGAGATAGGATGTTCTGTGGATGAGAACAAGATTCCCAGACAGTTTGTTGCTTCCCAAGTGCCAGGGTTAGGGACACCTCGGATCAAGTCCACAGCATTCTTACGCAGGGGAGTGAGCAGCCACAGGTCGTGATTCACATTGGTACCAGTGGGTGAGCGGGGGGTGGTGACAAGGTCCTACAAAGTGAGCTCAGGGAGTTAGGTGCTATGTTAAAGGGTGGGACCTCCAGGGTTGTGATCTCAGGATTGCTACCCATGCCATGAGGCCAGAAATAGGAAGATCACACAGCTTAATACATGGCTAAGGAGTTGGTACAGGAGGAAGGGATTCAGATTTTTCGAACATTGGGCTCTCTTCTACGGAAGGTGCGACTTGTATAGAAGAGACGGTTTACACCAGAGCTGGAAGAGCGCTAGTGGGAGGTTTGCTCGTGTTTGCTAGATGGGAAGTTAAACTAGAGTTGCAGGGGAATGGGAACCAGAGCACCAGAGCAGATAGTGGAGTGGTTGTGGAGAAAGATGATGTCATGCCTACATGCAAAGTCAGGAATAAAAAGGTTGAGCGTGTTGGACTAGTGGGCCTGCTGTGTTCACCAGCAACTTTGATGTGTGTTACTTGAATTTCAAGCATCTGCAGAATTCCTCGTGTTTACGTGGGACTACTGTCTTGAGGTGCGTATATTTCAATGCAAGTATTGTAGGAAAGGCGGATGAGCTCAGGGTATGAATCAGCACATGGAATTATGATGTAGTAGCCATTAGTGAGACTTGGTCGCAGGAGGGGCAGGACTGGCAGCTCAATGTTCCGTTGCATTAGACATGACAGAGAGGAGGGATTAAAAGAGGAGGGGTGGTGTTATTAGTCAGGGAAAATGTCATGGCAGTACTCACTCAGGACAGACCAGAGAACCTGTCGACTGAGGCTTTATGGATAGAAATGAGGAATAAGAAAGGTATGAACACATTAATGGGATTATATTATGGACCACCCAACAGTCAACAGGATTTAGAGGAGCAAATTTGCAGAGAGATCGCAAACTGTTGCAAGAAATAAGGTTGTGACAGTGGGTGATTTTAACTTTCCACGTATTGATCAGGGCTCCCATACTGTAAAAGATTTAGCTGGGATAGAGTTTATCAAATGTACTCAGGAAAATTTCCTTAATCAGTACATAGGAAGTCTCAACTACAGAGAAAACGATACTAGATCTTCTATTAGGGAACAACGAGACAGGGCAGATGACAGAACTTAGTGTCGGGGAACACTTTGCATCTAGTCATCATAATGCCATTAGTTCAAGATATTTATAGAAAAAGAGAGGTTTGGACCATGGGTTGAGATTCTAAATTAGAGGAAGGCCAATTTTGATGGCAGCAAAAATGATCTGGCAAGTGTGGATTGGGACAGGCTGCTTTCTGACAGAGGTGTTCTTGGAAAGTGGGAGCAACTCACACAAAATGCTGGAGGAACTCAGCTGGCCAGGCAACATCTGTGGAAAAGGAAAAACGGTCAGGATCTTGAGTCCTGATGAATGGTCTCAGACCAAAACATTAACCGCTTACTCTTTTCCATAGGTGCTGCCTGGCCAGTTGAGTTCCTCCAGCATTTTGTGTGCGTTGCTTTGGATTTCCAGCATCTCCAGATCTTCTTCTGTTGGCAAGTGGGAGGCCTTCAAAAATGAAATAGTTTGTATGTTATTGTCAGAATAAAAAACAAGGATAACAGGTTTATGGAACCTTGGTTTTCAAGAGATATTGAAGCACTGGTTGAGAAAAAGATGGAGGTGCAGAGCATGTATAGGCAGATAGGAACAAATGAGATACTTGAAGAGTATAAGAAATGCAAGAGAACACTTAAGAAGGAAATTAGGAGAGTTAAAAGGCATGAGTTTGCTCTAGTAGACAAGTTGCAGAAGAATCCTAAGGGCTTCTACAGACAGATATATTGAGAACATAAGGATAGCAAAGGATAAAATTTGCCCTCTGGAGTGGTAATCTATGCGTGGAGCCAAAAAAGGAGATCTTAAATGGATTTTTGAAAGAAGCCTGTGCCAATTCTATTATAGATAGGGTCAGTGGAAGGTACAGCACCGAAACAGGCCCTTTGGCCCATCAAGTCCATGCTGACAATCAACCACCTATTGACACAAATCCTACACTGATCCCATTTCATTCTCCCCACAACCCCATCAGCTCACCCCAGGTTCCACCCTTCACCAACACACTGGGGACAATTCACAGCGGACGTCTTGCGGACATGGGAGGGAACTGGAGCACCAGGGGACGGAAACCCACGTGGTCACTGGGAGAACGTGAAAACTCCATGCAGACAGTGCCAGAGGTCAGGATCGAACCTGAGTCTCTGGAGACGTGAGGCAGCAGGTATAGATTGAATAGATCTGAAGGACAACTTTCAGTCCATACACACAATGAACTGCCAGGGGTTGTTGAGGCAGGTACAATAACAAATTTAAAAGGCACTTGAACATGATTAGGAAAGGATACGGAGGTTCATTAAGGTTATTATAGCTAGGGGTAAGAAGGGGACAAGCTCCCACTACCTATTAAATGCTCACAATGCTGTACATCTCAAATAGCCTCCGACAACCAAGTCCAGCTCCTGGCCTTCATGTGTAGCTTAGCTACTAAGCCCGACAGAACCATTTTACTGACAGAAGGAGGGGCAAGGGTGGGTTACTGGCCCTTAAAACCAGTCGCTTCGGGCAGATAGAGCTCATCAGCTGTGGTTGGCAGCTCATCTTGGAGAAGGAAAACTCTGATCTCAAACCTCCGCTGCCTTGCGCCTATACCCACTCACGAGGAAGACTTCAGGAGTAAATTCTGAGCAAACATCCAGATCTTGAATCCCTGATGGCATCCGATGTTGACTTCAACACTCATGCAATGCTGTGGTGCAAAACTGTATGGGTCTCTGCCATTCCTTTGGATTCATCAGCTGCGTGGAGAGGGGGAACCTGCTGCTCGGGCAACAGGTTACTCTCCATATCGTACTGACCTCACTTGCACATCAATTTTGACGTAGGCAGCTAGGACGCAATATCCATGGTTGACTCCAACCTACTAGATGATATATGCCAAAAGTGGTCAAATGTGACTTGTTTCAATGGGAATCTTAGTGGGCATGGGCCAGTTGGGCAGAAGGGCCCGTTTCTATACTGTGTGGCTCTTTGAAGCTGCCCACTGGATCCTGTGCCACACACTTAATAATGGGGCAAAATTAAAAACTAATCGGGGGATTTACTTCAACAGCCGTGAGCAGACATCCCACCACTCCCCGACGTTCCGGGAGTCTCCCGCATACTAATAGTGGCTCCCTGATGCCCGCAAATTATATAAAATGTCCCGGAAATCAATTTTTTTGAGAGAAAGAGAGTGAGCGTGTGCGAGAGCGCAAGCAAGAGAGAGAGCGAGAGCGCGCCATGGCTGGGTGTTCCAAAAAAAGAAAATATAAAACGTACGTCACCCCAGACTACACTAAAGAGTACGCCTGCCTAATAGGGGTCAAAAATAATGACAGTGTTGCTCACTGCACTGTTTGCAACAGTGACTTTTCTCTTGCCCATGGTGGGTTAAGACTGTAAAAGACGCGTTGAGGTGAGTTTAACAGGTGTCATTCGTTCATTAGCATAGCTAATGTTATTTAAACTAGCTGGCCAGCTGCTAAGGAGCTACTCTATTGCAGACGTGGACCTCTCCCGGAAGTTCTGGGAGCTCCCACAAATTGATGGTGTTACCTCCCTGAAATGAGTTTTTGCAGGGTGGAATGTCTGCGTGAGGTAATGTTGCAGCTCTCTAAAACCCTGGTTGCACCACACTTGGGAGTATTGTGTTCAATTCTGCTCACCTCGTTATAGGAGGGATGTGGAGAGGGGCAGAGGA
The DNA here is from genome assembly GCF_963921235.1 of Mobula hypostoma. NCBI lineage: Eukaryota > Metazoa > Chordata > Chondrichthyes > Myliobatiformes > Myliobatidae > Mobula > Mobula hypostoma. Next base: position 113,297,107 of record NC_086108.1, read on the forward strand.
GATTTACCATTCTGGATTAGAGAGAATGTTTTATGTGGGCGGGTTGAGTGAGCTAGGGCTTTTCTTTCTGGAGTGAAGGAGGATGAGAGGTGACTTGATAGAGATGTACAAGGTGATAAGAGGCATTGGTAGATTGGACAGACAGAGACTTTTTTCCAGGATGGCAATGGCTAATAAAAGGGGGGCATAATTTTAATGTGATTGGAGGAAAGTACAAAGGGATGTCAGAGGTAGGATATTTTAATATACACAAAATGATAAGTGTGCGGAATGCCTTGCCAGGTATCGTGGTAGAGGTGGATACATTCGGGATATTTAAGAGACTTTTAGATGGGTAACATGGATGATGGAAAAATGGAGAGTTATGTGGGAAGGATTAGTTTGATTTTAGAGTGGGCTAAAAGGTTGGTACAACATTGAGGGCTGAAGGGCCTGTAATGTGCTGTACTGTTTTGTGTTCTAAGTCTTTGGAAAGGGAGGCTAGGGGGTGCTATGGTAACATAGCAGTTAACAGGACGCTCTTACAGCCCGGGGCGATCTCGAGTTTGGAGTTCAATGCCAGTGTCTTCTGTAAGGAGTTTGTATGTTCTCCCTGTGAACCGTGTGGGTTTCCTCCAACTACTCTGGTTTCATCCCACCGTCCAAAGTAATGGCTCATCATAAATTGCCTTGTGATCAGACTTGTGTTAAATAAAAGTATCGCTGGACGGTGAGGCTCCTTGGGCCAGAAAGACCTGTTCTGTGCCGAACCTCTGAGTAAACAAACAAACAAGTAAATAAATGTCTCGAGAGGTAGTTTTCTCAACAGGACAGTGAGCGATTTGAAAAGCAGGTGAGAATGCTGGACTTGGATTAGTGCGGACCAGGTGTCAGCGTGAGTTCAGTGAGCATGGGTGCTGGTTGTTTGATCAAAGTACCGAGTACAGCTCCCTTTGTTTGCGCTAAATTGCAATAAGTGATTGATGGCCCTGTCTCCTGTGTGACTCACCAAAAAATGACGGCAAGATTATGGCAGCTGCCTGGATGATTCACGGCCCAGGCACTGACATGACAGCACTAGACAGCTCTGCTACCCCCACAAAACTGGTTTGGCCACCTTTCAGCTTCTTCGACAGGTCTGCAAGCTGCCATGAGCAGCTTATGTTCGGTATAGCTTCTATAAGCACACCAACACCACGTCGAACACAACTGATCGGTATGAAAGATCCATCAAACCAAATACTTTCTCATAAACAAGAGATTCTGCAGATACTGGAAATACAGAGCAACACACACAAAACGCTGGAAGAACTCGGCAGCATTAATGGAAGTGTATAAACAGTTAACGTTTCACCCCTGGAAAGGAAGGGAAATGAGGTGGGGGAGGGGAAGGAGGACATATTCCCCTTGCAAGTAATCTCTCTCTCCTGGCACATACTCCTGCAAGCAACCAAAATGCTATACCTGCCCATTTACCTTCTCCCTTAACTCCATTCAGGGCCCCCAACAGTCCTTCCAGATAAGACAACACTTCACCTGTGAATCTGTTGTGGTCATCTATTGTACACTGTGCTCCCAAAGTGGCCTCCTCTGTATCGGTGAAACCCAGCGTAAATTGAGGGACTGATTTGTTGAGCACCTCTGTTCCATCTGCCAAAAGCGGAATTTCCCAGTGGCCCCAAGCATTTTAATTCCTCTCCCCGTTCCCATTCCGACATGCCGGACCATGGACTCCTCTCTTGCAATGATGAGGCCACTCTCAAGGTGCAGCACCTCATGTTCCGTCTTGGCAGACTCCAACCTGATGGCATGAACATCGGGTTCTCCTTCCAGTAAATTTTATCTCCCTTCCCCTTCCCTCTTTGCTATTCCCCACTCTGGCCTCTTACCTCTTCTCCTCAGCTGCTGATCACCTCGCACTGATGCCCTTCCTCTCTTTTCTCTCACGGTCTGCACTCCTCTCCGATCAGAATCCTCTCCTCCGACCCTTCACCTTTCCTACACACCTGGCTTCACCTTCTCGCTTGCCCACTTTCTCCTCCCGCCCTCCACCTTTTTATTCTGGCATCTTCCCCCTTCCTTTCCAGACCTGAAGAAGGGTCTCAGCCCAAAATGTCGACTGTTTATCAACTTCCATAGATGCTGCCTGACCTACTGAGTTCCTCCAGCATTGTGTGTATGTTGCTTTGGAAAGAGGATGAGCTAAGAAGTAATGGGTGAAGTTAGGTGGATGGGGGAAGGATATGAAGTAAGAAGCTGTGAGCTGATGGCTGGAAAGGTAAGGGGCTGGAGAGGAAGGAATCTGATAGGAGGGGAGAGTGGCCATTGGAGAAAGGGAAGGAGGAGGGGACCCGGGGGAGGTCAGCTGAAGAGGTAAGTGGCCAGAGTGAAGAATTGAAGAAGAGGGAGGGGAACGGGGGAAAAAAACTAAAAGTTGGAGAAAACATCCTCTCAGTTCCTTTTTCAGCCTTGCAGTTGGCACACGCAATGCCGAAGGATAAATGCTCCCACAGAGAGTGGTCGAGGAAAGGAGTGTTTTACAGCCAAGGTGGAAATGAGAGAATTATGACAGGCTGTTTGTCCACAAACATGCGTCCAAAATGGTGGGCATACCACGCTGTTGCATAGACACTTGTGGGCGGCCCCCAGCCAATCTCTAGGTGTGTTCAAAGTAAATGATGATAGTTCCTATAAACGTCACCATATACAGTACACTATGATTCACTTTAGAAACCATAGAAACCATAGAAAAACTACAGCACAGAAACAGGCCTTTTGGCCCTCCTTGGCTGTGCCGAACCATTTTCTGCCTAGTCCCACTGACCTGCACACGGACCATATCCCTCCATACACCTCCCATCCATGTATCTGTCCAATTTATTCTTAAATGTTAAAAAAGAACCCGCATTTACCACCTCGTCTGGCAGCTCATTCCATACTCCCACCACTCTCTGTGTGAAGAAGCCCCCACTAATGTTCCCTTTAAACTTTTCCCCCCTCACCCTAAACTCATGTCCTCTGGTTTTTTTCTCCCCTTGCCTCAGTGGAAAAAGCCTGCGTGCATTCACTCTATCTATACCCATCATAATTTTATATACCTCCATCAAATCTTCCCTCATTCTTCTATGCTCCAGGGAATAAAGTCCTAACCTATTCAACCTTCCTCTGTAACTGAGTTTCTCAAGTCCCGGCAACATCCTTGTAAACCTTCTCTGCACTCTTTCAGCCTTATTTATATCCTTCCTGTAATTTGGTGACCAAAACTGAACACAATAGTCCAGATTCGGCCTTACCAATGCCTTATACAACCTCATCATAACATTCCAGCTCTTATACACAATACTTTGATTAATAAAGGCCAATGTACCAAAAACTCTCTTTACAACCCTATCTACCTGTGACGCCACTTTTAGGGAATTTTGTATCTGTATTCCCAGATCCCTCTGTTCTACTGCACTCCTCAGTGCCTTACCATTAACCCTGTATGTTCTACCTTGGTTTGTCCTTCCAACGTGCGATACCTCACACTTGTGTGTATTAAACTCCATCTGTCATTATTCAGTCCATTTTTCCAGCTGGTCCATGTCCCTCTGCAGGCTCTGAAAACCTTCCTCACTGTCTACTACACCTCCAATCTTTGTATCATCAGCAAATTTGCTGATCCAATTTACCATATTATCATCCAGATCATTGATATAGATGACAAATAACAATGGACCCAGCACTGATCCCTGTGGCACACCACTAGTCACAGGCCTCTACTCGGAGAAGCAATTCTCTACTACCACTCTTTGGCTTCTTCCATTGAGCCAATGTCTAATCCAATTGACCACCTCTCCATGTATACCTAGCGACCAAATTTTCCTAACTAACCTCCCATGCGGGACCTTGTCAAAGGCCTTACTGAAGTCAATGTAGACAATATCCACTGCCTTCCCTTCATCCACTTTCCTGGTAACCTCCTCGAAAAACTCCAACAGATTGGTCAAACATGACCTACTACGCACAAAGCCATGTTGACTCTCCCTAATAAGTCCCTGTCTATCCAAATGCTTGTAGATTCTGTCTCTTAGTACTCCCTCCAATAACTTACCTACTACCGACATTAAACTTACCGGCCTATAATTTCCCGGATTATTTTTCGATCCTTTTTTAAACAATGGAACAACATGAGCCACTCTCCAATCCTCCGGCACCTCACCTGTAGACAGCGACATTTTAAATATTTCAGCCAGGGCCCCTGCAATTTCAACACTAGTCTCCTTCAAGGTCCGAGGGAACACCCTGTCAGGTCCCGGGGATTTATCCACTTTAATTTTCCTCAAGTCAGCAAGCACCTCCTCCTTTTCAATCTGTACAGTTCCCATGACCTCACTACTTGTTTCCCTTAATTCCATAGACTTCATGCCAGTTTCCTTAGTAAATACAGACGCAAAAAACCTATTTAAGATCTCCCCCATTTTCTTTGGTTCCGCACGTAGCCGACCACTCTGATCTTCAAGAGGACCAATTTTATCCCTTACAATCCTTTTGCTCTTAATATACCTGTAAAAGCTCTTTGGATTATCCTTCACCTTGACTGCCAAGGCAACCTCATATCTTCTTTTAGCCCTCCTGATTTCTTTCTTAAGTATTTTCTTGCACTTCTTATACTCCTCAAGCACCTTATTTACTCCCTGTTTCCTATACATGTCATACAACTCCCTCTTCTTCTTTATCAGAGTTGCAATATCCCTTGAGGACCAAGGTTCCTTATTCCTATTCACTTTCCCTTTAACCCTGACAGGAACATACAAACTCTGCACTCTCAAAATTTCTCCTTTGAAGGCTTCCCACCTACCAATCACACCTTTGCCGGAGAAGAACCTGTCCCAATCCACGCTTTTTAGATCCTTTCTCATTTCTTCAAATTTGGCCTTCTTCCAGTTCAGAACCTCAACCCTCGGACCAGATCTATCCTTGTCCATGATCAAGTTGAAACTAATGGTGTTATGATCACTGGAACCAAAGTGCTCCCCTACACAGACTTCCATCACTTGTCCTAACTTGTTTCCTAACAGGAGATCCAATATTGCATCCCCTCTAGTTGGTCCCTCTATATATTGATTTAGAAAACTTTCCTGAACACATTTTACAAACTCTAAACCATCTAGACCCCTAACAGTATGGGAGACCCAATCAATATATGGAAAATTAAAATCCACTACCACCACAACTTTATGTTTCTTTCTTGAATGAAATACAACAGATTCAATGAAAAACTACACATAAAAACAGGAAAATGTCCAGAAGACAAACTGTGCAATATAAGGGGCGTTGAAACTAAAACCTGGCTGAGGGTATAAAAAGCAATACCTTTTCACTTTAGGAATGGAGAAATGTCTACAGAACAGAGTGATACGGCCGCTGCCTGGGGATCGCCAGGACATGCCTGGAGCTAGAACTGTAAGCAAACTATTAATGGTGCACTACTGAATAGGCGGTTGGGCACCTGGGAAACCCGAGAAAGGTACTGCCAGCATTCAAAGTAGCCCCTCAGCACCACAGGTCATGACTGCTACAAGTACTGCTCAGGACTCACTCAGACAGGTGAGAGAAGGAAGGCGCGCATGAAATGGTCATTAGGAGTAAACACATTCATAATGCGTATTTACTACCGAGTAACGGAACTTGAGACAGACATGGCAGCATACAGGCCAAACTTCATCAACGGTTTATAGAATGTCTATGTAACTCTTCAGAAAGCCACAATACTAAACACCACTAGAATAGCCTGAAGGTTCCTAGCAATTGACAAATAAGCGTGCTTGGCTGTGCCCGTATCTCAGGTTTTACCAGCTTGAGCTGGGAAATAACAATAATGCGTACTGAGAACATGAGTTGCAGACAGCTTGAAAGTGAGCCCTGAGGTTGTAGAATCAGTTCAGTGTTGAGGTGAGTGAAGTCATCCACACAGCTTCAGGAGTGTGATGGTTGAAGGGTTGTAACTGTTCCTGAACCTGGTGCTGTGGGACCTAAGGCTCCTGTACCTGTTGTAGTGAAAAGACAGCATGGCCTGGATCAAGGGGGTGCTTGATGCTGGATGCTGCTTTCTTGGCACGGTGTCACTTCAAGATATTGCACACTCTGTTACACTGAGGTTGAAAGAGACTTAAATCACACACAAGTGCGGCCCAGCGCACAGCGAGTAAACCCACTGTCTCATAGCCCTAGAGACCTACGTTCAGTCCTGACCTCCAGCACTGTCGGTGTGGAGTTTGCATGTCTTAGCTGTGACAGCATGGGATTCCCGCCCCCCCCCCCACCCTCGGGTGCTCTGGTTCTCTCCCACATCTCAAAGACGCGCAGCTTGAAGGGTTAATTGGCTGCCGGGATTGTTCCCTGTTGTGTGGGTGAAATCTGTCCCTAGTGCAGGAGCATCTAGAAGGCCAGGAGCAGGGAGAGAGTCCGGAGTCACAGAGATACAGATTAAAGATTAGCTTCATTTGTCACACATACACCAAAACATTGAGACACACAGCGAAATTTGTCGTTTGTATCAACAGTCAACACAGTCTGATTGTGTGCTGGGGGTAATGCAAGTGTCACCATATTTCTGGCACCAACATCACACGTCCGCAAGTCACTAACTCTCATCTGTAAATCTTTGGAATGTGCAAGGAAACCGGAGTACCCAAAGAAAACCTACACAGTTACTGGGAGAATCTACAAATTCCTTGGCAAACCTTCTTTTGGGAACCCCCTTTCAAATCGATAAAAAAGATTCTTTTTCTATTTTTCAAAGGGACATTTTACATAATCTTTATGAAACACTTCCTTTACTAATCCTGAGTCAGAATTACTTAACCATGTAACCACAAACAGAATATCACAGGCAGCGGGCAAAATGCCCCAGGTAATGGAAGTATCCCTGACATATGTGAGATTATTGCTGTTCGTGCACTGCTTGTCCCACTCCCATCAGGGAAGAAGCTACGTAGGACCACCAGACTCAAAGCCAGTTACTTTCCCCAGCAGTAAGGCTGATCAACGCCTCCACCCTCCACACCCCCAACCACCACTACTTTATCATTTCCTGTCAGTCACCTTGTGTACAGACACTCCTGTGCCTCGTGTCACTTTATGGACAGACAATCAATGTATAGAAACTATCTTATGTATTTATATTTATTGTGTTCTTTATCTTATTGTGTTTTTTTGTATTGCAGCAGATCCAGAGTAATAATTATTTCGGTCTCCTTTACACTTTTGTACAGGAAATGTTAGAAACATAGAAAACCTACAGCACAATTCAGGCCCTTTGGCCCACAGAGTTGTGCCGAACATGTCCCTACCTTAGAAATTACTAGGCTTACCTATAGTCCTCTATTTTTCTAAGTTCCATGTACCTATCGAAAAGTCTCTTAAAAGACCCTATCGTATCCACCTCCACCACCGTTGCCGGCAGCCCATTCCATACACTCACCGCTCTCTGCGTAAAAAACAGCCCGGACATCTCCTCTGTATCTACTCCCCAGCACCTTAAACCTGTGTCCTCTTGTGGCAGCCATTTCAGCCCTGGGAAAAAAGCCTCTGACTATCCACACGATCAATGCCTCCCATCATCTTATACACAACTATCTTGTTAAACAATCTTGAATTATTTCATGATCAAACACAAATTAGTGAGATTCTACCTTCTAGCTCATTAACCATGTTAGTTTGAACTAGCACTATCTCTACTCCCCTTTCTTGAATAATGGAACAACATCCGCAACCCTCCAATCCTCCGGAACCTCTCCTGTCCCCATTGATGATGCAAAGATCATCACCAGAGGCTCAGCAATCTCCTCCCTTGACTCCCAGAGTAGCCTGAGGTACATCTCGTCCGGTCCCGGTGAATTATCCAACTTGATGTTTTCCAAAAGCTCCTGCACATCCACTTTCTTAATATCTACATGCTCAAGCTTTTCAGTCCACTATAAGTCATCCCTACAATCGCCAAGATCCTTTTCCATAGTGAATACTGAAGCAAAGTATTCATTAAGTACCTCTGCCATCTCCTCCGGTTCCATACACACTTTTCCACTGTCACACTTGATTGGTCCTATTCACTCACGTCTTATCCTCTTACTCTTCACATACTTGTAGAATGCCTTGAGGTTTTCCTTAATCCTGTCCGCCAAGGCCTTCTCATGGCCCCTTCTGGCTCTCCTAATTTCATTCTTAAGCTCCTTCTTGCTAGCCTTATAATCTTCTAGATTCCTATCATTACCTAGTTTTTTGAACTTTTGGTAAGCTTTTCTTTTTTTCTTGACTAGATTTTCTACAAGTCTTTGTACACCATGGTTCCTGTACCCTACCAATCTTTCCCTGTCTCCCTGTTCCCTGTGGTAACTGACCAATTTACCACAGCAAATTTCTATAATGTAAATGCATATGGTGGATAAAGTTGATCCCTGATGTTGAAACCCGATCCTTGTTTTAACCTGATCCAATCTGTATCGCAACTCGGCCACAGACAGACCCAAGCCCGGCTGCGAAAGGAGGCCATCCTGTAGAAAGCCAGTTCTACAGAAATGCCAACAGAAGCTCCAAAGACCCCATCCCTGGGGCAGGAAGGAGAAGATGGGCCACACCTTGAAAGACTGAAGAACTGGCCCTGGACAGAGGGCCTTTTGAAGCTGCTGTCGGTAAAGGCTTACAAAGGAGAATAATCCTTATTGAAGCAATTACACTTGGGACGGAGGTTGGTTCTGCTGTATGCACAGTCTGTTGCAAACATGTTAAGAAAGAATCAACAAAGGGAATCTGGAAGCTAATTAGGATGATGTCATTGTTTCCACAACCTCGCCAATGTTTAAATCACAGTCCCTGTAAAATTCAAACAAGCAACTAGACTGGCATTGGAATGTTTGGATTTGCCTTAACCTGGTTTACACACACACACCCAGAACTAACTTCAACAAAATGCTGGAGGAACTCAGCAGGTCGGGCAGCATCTATAGAGATGAAGAAACATTCGGGACTGGAGAGGAAGGGGGAAGACAGAAACATAGAAACATAGAAAACCTACAGCACAATACAGGCCCTTCGGCCCACAATGCTGTGCAGAACATGTCCTTACCTTAGAAATTACCTAGGGTTACCTATAGCCCTCTATTTTTCCAAGCTTCATGTAGCCATCCAGGAGTCCCTTTAAAGACCTTATCGTATCCACCTCCACCACCATCACCGGCAGCCCATTCCACACACTCACCGCTCTCTGCATAAAAAACTTAGGCCTAACATCTCCTCTGTACCTACTTCCAAGCACCTTAAAACTGTGCCCTCTCGTGCTAGCCATTCCAGCCCTGGGAAAAAGCCTCTGACTATCCACACGATCAATGCCTCTCATCATCTGATACACAAGAATAAGATGCCAGAATAGGAAGGTGGGAGGAGGGAGAGTTCATACTGGCAGGTGATTGAGGAATCGGGGAGCAGCAGAGATCAGAGAGGGGAGAAGGGGTGCCGGGTCCACGGTGGGGACATCCATCTACTCCAACTGCACCGTCCAAGCCCACAAACCCCTCACAACAAGGACAAGGGCGGTGAGTGTATCTGCAGGACCTATTGTCTGGATCATTTTGCAGTCAGCAGCATGGCAAAAATCATCAGTCGACTTAATATCTGTCGCTTTCCCCCAAGCAACTGAGGCTAAGGGGAGAGCTGATAGAAGTTTACATTATGAGAGGTATAGATAGCCAGTTTCCAGATTCAGAATCGGGTTTATTATTTTATATTGTTATTTTATGTTATTCAGAGATACTGCACAGGAAAACCCATGCACTCACCAACCCCAGAGCTAACCCAGCCTAGTCACAGGAGAGTGGTGGGGTGTAAATACATTACGTCTCTACCAAAGGAAGTGAAAGGCTCCTTCCCTCTGCCAGTCTGCAGGTCTCCCTTGGGCAAGGTGTAGCATCTGCTTAGCCCCTCGATCAGGGCCATGTGAAGCCATGGGAGCCGGTGCTGGATGGTCATACGAGCAGCCGGTGCAGATCGCCAGTCCTGGTTACATGACCACTGACGCCAGGCAGAAAATCTCTGAAGAGTATTGATAATGGCTGGGGCCACCCGTCTTGTAAAGACACTGCCCAGAAGAAGCCCATGGCAAACCACTTCTGCAGAAAAAATTGCCAAGGACAATCATGGTCATAGAAAGACCACGATTGCCCACATCGTACAACAGGGCATGTAACAAACAAACAAACAATTTAATCACAGAACCGTTTACAATGACCAATTAACCACTAACTGATACGTCTTTGGACTGTGGGAGCAACCTGGGAATTCTACAAGGAAGACATACAAACTCCTTACAGACAACATCAGAGTTGAGCTTCAAATTGCAATGCTCCTAGCTGTAATCGTGTCACACTAAACGCTACGTTACCATAGTGACCCTATGTTATCACTGACATATTGTCGTGAAATATGTTGTTTTGTGGCAGCAGTACAGTGCAATACAGTCCAGATTCTTTCCTCAGGACTGAAATGCCCAGTACCAGAGGGTGAATATTTGAGATGAGAGAGTGAAAGTTCAAAGCAGATGGGAATGGCGGACATTTGTGGGCGTCTGGAATGTGCAGCCTGGGGCGTGGTAGAGGACGTTAGAGACGTTTACGAGGTCTTTGTATGGAGTGATGCAGATGTAGTATAATGAAAAAGGATTAGGTGTCATTAGCACAAGTAGTTGGGAACAGCATTGTGGGCCGAATGGCCTGTTACTGTTCTGTGCTCAATTGAAGATTAAAGATAAGCTGTAATTGTCAATGTACATCAAAGGTACAGTGAAAAGCGTCACTTTGTGTCAAATCAAATCAGTGAGGATGTGCTGGGGGCAGCCTGCGAGTGTCGCCTTGCTTCCGGCACCAGCAGAGCGTGCCCACAACTCACTAAACCGAACCCACACGTCTTTGAAACGTGGGAGGAAACCAGGGCACATCTACTGACAGGAGAAAGGGTAAAGTTGGGTCACTGCCACCTTAAAACCAGGCGCTTTGGGCAGATGAGGCTCAACAGCTGAGGTTGGCAGCTCATCGAGAGGAAAGAACCCTCCGCTGCTTTGTGGTTATACCCTTTCGGGGGAAAGGCTTTGGGAGTAAACCCCGAGGGAAATGTCCAGAGCTGGGGTCCCTGAGGCAATCCTACGTCGAGTTCAACACTGACTGGCATCTCCTGCGAAGCCACTGCTGTCAACCTGTATCAGTCTCTGCCGTTCCTTTGGGTTCATCAGCTGTGTGGAGACGGGCAGCAGCTTGCTCTCTATATCGTACTGCCTGGCTTGCACATCACGTAGACAGAAAGGACACAACATCCATGGCTGGCCTCAACCAATAGAGGTCTCAGCTTCATCATCATCATCACATCCCCCTCTATTGGTCTCTAATCTCTCTATAATTCAATCATTCCTTCTATCATCCTCCTCTCTATCTCCACTACATCCCACTCTGCTCCAGGACAATGGGTACACCTGTTTAATTATTGCTTTCATTCCTTTGGTCATTTCTGACCTGACCATTTTCGAACAATTAGACAGCCCTGCCAAGAGTGTCATTCTAACGGCTGTCAAGGTAATTGAAACCAGAAGCAGGGAGAAGCGGATGTTGTGGACGAAGTCAAAGACACGGGCAGGTCTGCATTGTACACCTGAAGCACCTGCACCGCTGGCGGACGTTCCGGAAACATCTCCAGCCCAGGTGTTTCATCATTCCACATGTTGATCAGAGGGCTGGCAGTGGAGGGTGATTATAGAAACACTGAGAGTTAATTAAATACGGTTGTCACCCTTGTGTCTTTAAGAAGCTGTTGAAAGTTCAAGCCTTTTTTTTCCTTTCCTGTTAATACGGTCCAAATCTTCAAGAGCCCAGAACTGGCCAGGCAAACACAGTGTGACTCCTCTCATTGTTATTAGAGTGCAGATGCAAGGCGGTGTCGGAGACTCAGAAAGCTGCTAGATTTCTCAGTGCTAATGAATGGGTCCCTCATCTGAAATGTTAACTCTCTCTGACTCTCTCTCTCTCTCTGTCTCTCTCTCTCTCTGGCTATGGTGCAGGTCAATAGTAACAGGCAGAATAACAGTTCAGCATGAACTGAATGTGCTGTTGTGCTCTGTAACTATGACTCTCACTCGCTCCTTCCTTCTCCCCCTTCTTCCCCTTCTCTCTCTGCCTCTTTCTACCTCTGCATCCCCGTCTCTCTCTCTCTCTCTCTCTCTTTCTGCCTCCCTCTCTCTCTCTCTCTATACCTCACTCTCTCTTTCTACCTCCGTCTCTCTGCCCCCTCTCTCTTTGCTCCCTCTCTTCCCCCCCCTCTCTCTCTCTCTCTCTCTCTCTCTTCTCTCACTGCCTCTCTAACTTGAAGGGAAAGATGGAGAGACTGAAATGCAAGTCTAACTTAGCTTTTAAGTAAAGTGAGACGTGCATGTATCACGTGGTTGCGTGATGACCTATGCCATTTTAGGTACAACCCACAATGCATTATGTAAACAACAAAGAATGTGTAATCAAACAATACTGTATATTTACAATATTGCACAAATATCACCAAAATATTAAATACACAACACTCCCTGCCCTCTCGGTCCCCCTCTCTCTCTCTCTTCATCAGTACTTGGAGCTATGATGTTGTGGCCATTACAGAGACTTGGATGGTGCAGGGGCAGGAATGGCTACTCCAAGTGCCAGGAGTTGGATGTTTCAGAAAGGACAGGGAGGGAGGCAAGAGGTGGGGGCATGGTACTGTTGATCAGAGATAGTCTCATGGCTACAGAAAAGGAGGAAGCCATGAAGGGATTGTCTATAGAGTCTCTGTGGATGGAAGTTAGGAATAGGAAGGGGTCAATATGTTACATATCCCGTGAGCATGATGTAATTATATTCTGAGCATTATGTCATTATCTCCTGATGGGCATGATGTAATTGTCTCATGACCGTGGAGTGATGTTATGTCATGTGATGGCATGTTCCCAACAAAAGCCCGCCAATGTGACGCAGTTCTCATTTTTATTTTGAGTGTAACGTTGTTGCCGGCAGTTTCGGCAATCGCTGCCAGTTTTTGTTTGTTGCACCTTTGTTTTCCTTTACAGTCCAGTATCGGAGAGTGAGGACATTATCAGAGTTATCTGAGCAAAGGACTGGGTAAAGTTAATGTCATTCAGCTTCTTGAGAATGATCGACCTTTTTAATCTTCGTTTGGGAATTGTGGCATGCACATTTGAGTAAAACCCCTGCAAGGTTGGGAAGGTTTGTGCAGTGACCACCCTCCAGTCAAAAAGGTCAGTTCCCGTATTTCTTCGTGATTCCTTCGGACAAGGCATCTCTTGGCTGAGATCGACAGATTCATCATTACTTCGAAGGAATTGTTGCTTTGGGGAAGTCTCTCCTTAATGACTGTATAAATCACATGGACTTTTGAATTTACCACTTTAAGTCTGTGCTTGGATGAGAACTCGTTAACAACAGTTTATAAGTTTGACTGCTTGTACGATATAGTCGCCTAACTGTTAACTTCTGGTTAAGTTAGTCATTCGTTTACTTTCCGATGTTTTGAGCAGAGGTTAATAAATATCGTTGTTTGTTTATGAACCCTGACTCATTTAATAACCATGGTTGCTGGACACGTGTCAAATAATTCTACTGGATGTTTTTTATAGACCTCCCAATAGTAACACGGACATTGAGGAGCAGATAGGGAGTCAGATTCTGGAAAGGTGTAATAACAACTGGGTTGTTGTGGTGGGAGATTTTAATTTCCCAAATATAGATTGGCATTTCCCTAGAGTGAGGTGTTTAGATGGGGTGGAGTTTATTAGGTGTGTTCAGAAAGGTTTCTTGACACAATATGTAGATAAGCCTATAAGAGGAGAGGCTGTACTTGATCTGGTATTGGGAAATGAGTCTGGTCAGGTGTCAGGTCTCTCAGTGGGAGAGCGTTTTGGAGATAGTGATCACAATTCTATCTCCTTTACCATAGTATTGGAGAAGGGTAGGAACAGACAAGTTATGGAAATGTTTAATTGGAGTAAGGAGAAATATGAGGCTATCAGGCAGGAATTTGGAAGCATAAATTGGAAACAGATGTTCTCAGGGAAACGTACTGAAGAAATGTGGAAAATGTTCAGGGGATGTTTGCGGGGGGTTCTGTGTAGATACGTTCCAATAAAACAGGGAAAGGTTGGTAGGGTCCAGGAACCATGGTGTACAAAGGCTGTTGTAAATCTAGTCAAGAAGAAAAGAAGAGCTTACCAAAGGTTCAAAAAACTAGGTAATAATGGAGATCTAGAAGATGATACGGCTAGCAGGAAGGAGCTTAAGAATGAAATTAGGAGAACCAGAAGAGGCCATGAGAAGGCCTTGGCGGACAGGATTAAGGAAAACCTTAAGGTATTCTGCAAGTATGTGAAGAACAAAAGGATATGACGTGAGAGAATAGGACCAATCAAGTGTGACAGTGGAAAAGTGTGTATGGAACCAGAGGAGATGGCAGAGGTACTTAATGAATACTTTGCTTCAGTATTCACTATGGAAAAGGATCTTGGCGATTGTAGGGATGACTTGCAGCGGACTGAAAAGCCTGAGCATGTAGATATTAAGGAAGAGGATGTGCTGGAGCTTCTGGAAAGCATCAAGTTGGATGAGCCCCCAGGACAGGATGGGATATACCCCAGGCTACTGTAGGAAGTGAAGGAGGAGATTGCTGAGCCTCTGATGATGATCTTTGCATCATCAATCAGGACGGGAGAGGTTCCAGAGGATTGGAGGATTGCGGATGTTGTTCCCTTATTCAAGAAAGGGAGTAGGGATAGCCCAGGAAATTATAGACCAGTGAGTCTTACTTCAGTGGTTGGTAACTTGATGGAAAAGATACAGAGAGGCAGGATTTATGAACATCTGGAGAGGCATAATATGATTCAGAATAGTCAGCTTGGCTTTGTCAAAGGCAGGTTGTGCCTTACGAGCCTGATAGAAGTTTTTGAGGATGTGACTAAACACATTGATGAAGGTAGAGTTGTAGATGTAGTGTATATGGATTTTAGCAAGGCATTTGATAAGGTACCCCGTGCAAGGCTTATTGAGAAAGTAAGGAGGCATGGGATCCAAGGGGACATCGCTTTGTGGATCCAGAACTGGCTTGCCCACAGAAGCTGAGAGTGGTTGTAGATGGGTCATATTCTGCATGGAGGTTGGTTACCAGTAGTGTGCCTCAGGGATCTGTTCTGGGACCCCTCTTTGTGATTTTTATAAATGACCTGGATGAGGAAGTGGAGGGATGGGTTAGTAAATTTGCTAATGACACAAAGGTTGGGGGTGTTGTGGCTAGTGTGGAGGGCTGTCAGAGTTTACAGTTGGACATTGATAGGATGCAAAACTGGGTTGAGAAGTGGCAGATGGAGCTCAACCCAGATAAGTGTGAGGTGGTTCATTTTGGTAGGTCAAATATAATGGCAGAATATAGCATTAATGGTAAGACTCTTGGCAGTGTGGAAGATCAGAGGAATTTTGGGGTCCGAGTCTATAGGACATTCAAAGCTGCTGCTCAGGTTGACTCTGTGGTTAAGAAGGCATACGGTGCATTGGCCTTCATTAATCGTGGGATGGAGTTTAAGAGCCGAGAGGTAATGTTGCAGCTATATAGGATCCTGGTCAGACCCAACTTGGAGTACTGTGCTCAGTTCTGGTCACCTCACTACAGGAAGGACGTGGAAACCATAGAAAGGGTGCAGAGGAGATTTACAAGGATGTTGCCTGGATTGGGGAGCATGCATTATGAGAGTAGGTTGAGTGAACTCGGCCTTTTTTCCTTGGAGCGATGGAGGATAAGAGGTGACCTGATAGATGTCTACAAGATAATGAGAGGCATTGATCATGTGGATAGTCAGAGGCTTTTTCCCAGGGCTGAAATGGCTAGCATGAGAGGGCATATTTTTAAGGTGCTTGGAGGTAGGTACAGAGGAGATGTCAGGGGTAAGTTTTTTATGCAGAGAGTGGTGAGTGCGTGGAATGGTTTGCCGGCGGCAGTGGAGGTAGAAACGATAGGGTCTTTTAAGAGATTCCTGGATAGCTACATGGAGCTTAGGAAAATAGAGGGCTACAGGTAAGCCGTGTTAGTTCTAAGTTAAGGACATGCTTGGCACAGCTTTGTGGGCCGAAGGGCCTGTATTGTGCTGTGGGTTTTCTATGTTTCTATCTTACTCACTATCCTCTCTCTGTACCCCTCTCTCAGCCTCTCTCTCTGTTTCTGTTTCTTTCTGTCTCTGACTCTCTCTCTCTGTCCCCTTCTCCCTTCGCACTGATGCGATCTAACACGCTGAATGTTTCCAGTATTTCCCTTGGTCTACCTCAATGCACTCTGCAATGATCTGATCTGTAAGAACAGTACGCAAGAGAAGCTTTCCACTGTATCTCCATACATGTGACAATAATAAATCAGTACCAACACCAGTTAAAAGAATAACAGAATACAGAAGAAAGTGTTACAGTTACGGGAGAGTGCAGTGCAGGAAGGCAATAAGGTGCAATTGGAAAAGATGTAGTAGATTATCAGGCCAAGAGTCTATTTATCATACAAGAGTTCCATTCAGTCATCTGATAACAGCGGGGTAGAAGCTGTCCTGGAGCCTGGTGGTACATGCTTTCAGGTTCTGCCTGATGGGAAAGGGGAGAAGAGACAATGACCAAGATTGGAGGGATCTTTGATTATCTTGGCTGTAGGAGGGAGACTGAAAATCTGGCCAAATGGTGCCACAACAACAGCCTCTCACTAATCAGCAAGAATGTGGAGCTAATTATTGACCTCAGGAGTAGGAAACCAGAGCTCCATGGACCAGAGGATCAGGGAAGGAGTGGGTGGGCAACTTTAAATTCCTCAATGTTATCATTTCGGAGGATCTGTCCTGGGCCCAGCACAAAAGTGCAATTACCAGGAAATCACAGCAGCATCTCTACTTCCTTAGGAATTTGAGAAGCTTCGGCATAACATCTAAAACTTTGACAAACTTCCATAGATGTGTGGTGGAGTGTACACTGACCAGCTACATCACAGGCTGGTATGGAAACGCCAGTGCCCCTGAAAGGAAAATCGGACGAAATTTAGTAGATTCAGCCCAGTCCATCTCAGGTAAAGCCCTCCCCTCCATTGAAAACATCTGCACTGAGCACTGTCGCAGGAAACCAGCATCCATCTTCAACGACCCCCACCACCCAGGACATGCTCTCTTTTCGTTGTTACCATCAGGAAAGAGGTGGCTCAGGTCCCACACCACCAGGTTCAGGAACAGTTATTACCCCTCAACCATCAGGTCCCACACCACCAGGTTCAGGAACAGTTATTACCCCTCAACCATCAGGTCCCACACCACCAGGTTCAGGAACAGTTATTACCCCTCAACCACCAGGAACGAGATACAGGAGCCCCAGGACCCACACCACCAGGATCAGGAACAGTTATTACACCTCAGTCATCAGGTCCCACACCCTCAGGTTCAGGAACACTTATTACCCCTCAACCATCAGGAATGAGATACAGGAGGCCCAGGTCCCATACCACCAAGTTCAGGAACAGTTATTACCCCTCAACCATCAGGCTCTTGAACCAATAAGGATAACTTCATTTACCTCATCACTGAACAGTTCCCACAACCCATAAAATCACTTTCAAGGGCTCTTCATCTCAGGTTCTCAATATTGATTGCTTACTTATTTACTTACTTACCTATTACTTACTTATCTATTTATTTTTTTCTTTTTGTATTTGTACAGTTTGTTGTCTTAGGCACGTTGGTTGTTTGTCCGTCCTGTTGGGTGCAGTCTTTCACTGCTTCCATTGTGTTTCTTGAATTTATTGAGAATACCCTCAAGAAAATGAATCTCTGGGTTATATATGGTGACAAACATGTACTTTGATAATAAATTTACTTTGAACTTTTTTCCCAAGGGCTCTACCTCATGGGTCCAGAGACCGGGGTTTGGTCCCGACCTCCAGTGCTGTAAGTGTGTGTGGAGTTTGCACCTTCTCCCTATGACCACTCGGGTGTTCCCTGGAAGCTCTGGTTTCCTCACATGTCCCACATCCTCTGGACGTGTGGGTCGGTTGGTTAATTGTCCCCAGTGTGTGTGTGAGGGGTGGAGTCTGGGGAGAGCTGATGTGAATTTTGGGTGGATGAACTGACATCAGCGCAAATAGGTGGTTGACGGTTGGCACGGACACACAAAGTCGGAGAGAGACAAGGCACGAAGAGAGGCCCTTTGGCTCAACTCACCTCTTCTCGCTGCTGCCATCGGGAAGGAGGTACAGGAGCCTCAGGACCCACACCACCAGGTTCAGGAACAGCTATTACCCCTCAACCATCAGACTCCTGAACCAGAAGGGATAACTTCTTCACTCACCCCATCACTGAACTGTTCCCAAAACCTATAGACTCACTTTCAAGGACTCTTCATCTCATGTTCTCAATATTGATTGCTTATTTATTTAATTAGAGACACCACCTATCCTGAATATTCTCTCTTCCTCCCTCTCAGATTGAATAGAAGATACAAAAGCCTGAAAACAGGCTCAAGGACAGCTTCTTCCAGACTGAAGGATTACTTCTACCCTGTTGTTATCAGACACTTGAATGGACCATTGGTACAATAAACATGGACTCTTGCCCTGACAATCTACATCATTATGACCTTGCACATTATTGTCCACCTGCACTTCACATTCTCTGTAACTATAACTCCTTTTTCTGCATTATGCTAGTGTTTTACCTTTTTCTACCTGAATCCACTGTGCAAAGATCTGAATTGTGAGGACGTTATTACAATTTTTCACTGTACCTTGGTACATGTAACAATAATAAACCAATTTACTAAACATATCAAAGGAAGGGTTGCCATCTACATTCACTGATTTATTTTACTTAGAGGTACGCTACAATAACAGGCACTTCTTGCACAATGAGTCTGTGCCACCCAATTAAAGTACAAAGTTCAAAATAAAATTTATTATCAAAGTACACACATGTTACCCGGGTTTCATCTCCTAAGTTACAGAGAAAGGTTGAACAAGTTTGGTCTTTATTCTTTGGAGCATAGAAGGTTGAGGGGGGACTTGATAGAGGTATTTAGAATTATGAAGGGGATTGATAGAGTTGACGTGGATAGGCTTTTTCCATTGAGAGTGGGGGAGATTCAAACAAGAGGACATGAGTTGAGAGCTAAAGGGCAAAAGTTTAGGGGTAACATGAGGGGGAACTCCTTTCCTCAGAGAGTGGTGGCTGTGTGGAACGAGCTTCCAGCGGAAGTGGTTGAGGCAGGTTCGATGTTGTCATTTAAAGTTAAATTGGATAGCTCTGTGGACAGGAAAGGAATGGAGGGTTATGGGCTGAGTGCAGGTCGGTGGGACTAGGTGAGACTAAGATTTCGGCACGGACTAGAAGGGCCCAGATGGCCTGTTTCCGTGCTGTAATTGTTATATGGTCACCACATAAAACCCTGAGATTCTTTTCCTACAAGCAAATCTGTAGAACAGCAATTGTAAACTGTAAACATCAGAAACTGTTAACTGTAAAAAAACTGTGCAAATGCAGATATAAATAAACAGCATGAAATAACAACATAACAGAGTCCTTAAGTAAATGTAGCAATTTCCTTTGTTCAAGAGCCTGATTGCTGAGGGGTAGTAACTGTTCTTGACCCTGGTGGTGCAAGTCCTGAGGCTCCTGTACCTCCTTCCTGATGGGAACAGCGAGAAAAGAACATGGTCTGGATGGTGAGGATCCTTGATGATGGATGCTGCTTTTCTACGGCAATATTACACTACTCAGCAAAATTTTCAATTTCCCTCCTATAGACTGATTCATCACCCACTTTGATACAGCCCACAACAGTGGAGTCATCAGCAAACTTGTATATGGTGTTGGAGCTGTGTTTAGCCACACAGTCATAGGTGTAAAGTGAGTAGAGCAGGGGGCTAAGTACACATCCCTGTGGTGCTTCTGTGCTGATGGAGATTGGGGAGGAGATGTTTTTGCCAATCTAGACTGACGAGTCTACGAGTGAAGAAATCCAGGATCCAATTGCACAAGGGGGTAATGAGACCCAGGTCTTGGAGCTTACTGATTATTTTGAGTGGATGATGGTGGTTGGCCTGATCAGAGGGGATGACGAGATGGCCTACAGGGACGAGGTCCAGCACCTGGCTGTGTGGTGTGCTGACAACAACCTGGCCCTTAACACCCAGAAGACCAAGGAGATCATTGTGGACTTCAGGCATGCCAGGAGTCACACTCACGTCCCCATCTACATCAACGGAACTGTAGTGGAGTGTGTATAAAGCTTCAAAATCCTTGGTGTCCACATTTCCGAGGATCTCACCTGGTCCCTGAACTCCTCCATCCTAATCAAAAAGGTGCAACAGCGCCTTTATTTCCTGTGGAGCATCAAGAAAGCTCACCTCTGTCCCAGGATACTGACGGACTTTTACCACTGTACCACTGAGAGCGTACTCACCAACTGCATCTCAGTGTGGTATGGCAATTGTCCCGTATCGGACCGCAAAGCACTCCAGCGTGTGGTGAAAACTGCCCAGTGGATTATCGGCACCCAATTGCCAACCATTGAGAACATCTACCATAAACGCTGCCTGGGCAGGGCGAAAAGCATGTCCTCCCATCCGGTAGGCACTACAGGAGCCTCCGCTCCCGCACCAGCAGGCACAGGAAGAGCTTCTTCCCTGAGGCTGTGACACTGCTGAACCTCACATCACAGCGCTAAGCAGTATTGCACTCATATTGTACTGTCTCAGTACTTTTATATTTGTGTGCTGTAGCACTTACTTTTTATTCGCAGTTATTTTGTAAATAACACTGTCATTTGCATTTCTGGTTAGATGCTAACTGCATTCCTGCCTGTGGCCATCAAACTTTGCAGCTCTTCCCTTGGAGGGTCGGGCATACTGGGCCAATGGGCTGGTCCTGGACTTATTTCCGTCTGGCATGGTTTACATATTATTATTTGATCGTTTGTGGTTTTGTATTGCTATGTTTGTACTCTTTTCTTGGTTGGTGCAACTGTAATGAAACCTAATTTCCCTCGGGATCAATAAAGTATGTCTATCTATCAATCTGTCTATTTCATTGGCTTTGTATCTGTACTCGGCACAATGACAATAAAAGTTGAATCTAATCTAATCTAATCTAAATGCCAAGCTGTAATCAGTAAAGAGCATCCTGATGTATCCATCTTTGCTGTCCAGATGTTCCAGGCCACACCTTGTGAACAATTAACTGGTATGTCTTTGGAACGTGGGAGGAAACCAGAGCACCCGGAGGAAAACCACATGGCCAACATACAGACCACTTTCAGAACCATTAGAGGGGAGGTACAACAGCATGAAAACACACACTCAGCCTTGCAGGAACAGCTTCTTCCCCTCTGCCATCAGCTTACTGAATGGACAGTGGAACCATAAACACAACCTCACTACTTTTTCCTCATTTTTTTGGGCTAATTCAATTTAATTTTTATATATACTTCATATTGCAATTTAATTAAGGAGGGAGGAGAAGACGGCGGTGTGACGTGACGCAGCGCGCGCGGCTGTTCCGAAATGATATCGATATGTGTTAACTAGGGGGCCACGCACAATCTGGATTTGATGGAGACAGCCGTGAGAAGCACGGAGGAACACCTGGAGAAACTTCTGAAATGCCTGCTTCACTGCCGCTGCTAATGTATGATCGAGAATCTCCGGAGGGGAAGGCCCCGAATTCTCGGCTTTGCCTATTGCCTGTTGCCGGGGCCGGGGTCGAAGCGCTCGGCAGAGACGGTGCTCGGTGCTGAAGAGCTGGTCGGTGGCTCGGAGTTTTCGGACGGACTCGGAGTCGGATTGCGGTCGGATGCTTTCAGGATGCTGCATCGGCAAGTTGGCAGCGCTGGAGGTTCACTGTCTGCGTGAGATGATGGGACTTACGAGAGACTTTGAGACTTTTACCGTGCCATGGTCTGCTCTTATCAAATTACGGTATTGCTTTGCAGTGTTGTAACTATATGTTATAATTATGTGGTTTTTGTTAGTGTTTAAGTCCGTTTGACATGTGTTCTCGTGATATCATTCTGGAAAAACATTTTATCATTTCTTAATGCACGCATTACTAAATGACAATAAAAGGGGACTGCATGTCCTCATAATCATAAAAAAAGCATCATCATAATTTAAAAATTATTATGTATTACAATGTACTGCTGTTGCAAAACAACACATTTCACCACCTATGCCAATGGTATTAAAGCTGATTCTGATTCAGACAGCAGTGGGATTTGTACCTGGGTGATTGGCACTGTAACAGCATTACACTAACCATGCCATCCTGTAAGCAACTTCACTTCTGTCTTGTTGGTTTCAACAAGAGGAGATGCTGTCCTCTTGTTGAAACCAACAAGACAGAAGTGAAGTTGCTTACAGGATGGCATGGTTAGTGTAATGCTGTTACAGTGCCAATCACCCAGGTACAAATCCCACTGCTTTGTACATAATCTGAGCCTAGTGTATCTCCAAATGTTGGCTGCCTCCCCAGACCACAGCTGAGTGCGAAACAATTTGTCAGAACTGGATCTGGTGTTGGTTAAAGTTAATAGATAAGCATTTCAACATTTCAGTTGACACTTAGGCTAAGGAAATGACGGCACAAATCAAATGTTCCTTTGTTCTCCGGCAACGACAGCTCACACAGCATCTAAATTATAGGCCTGAAGGTCAAAATGAGCAAATTTCTACAGGTGTACCAAGGAGAGCGTTCACCTGGTATGGAGGGGCCACTGCACAGGATCGGAATTAGCCGCAGAAAGTTGTAAATTCAGCCAGCTCCATCATGGGCTCTAGGTTCTACACAATCGAGAACAGCTTCAAAAGGTGATGCCTTAAAAAGGCAGCGTCCCTCTTTAAGGACCCCCACCACCCAGGACGTGGGCTCTTCTTATTGCTACCATCAAGGAGGAGGTACAGGAGTCTGAAGACACACATTCATTGCTGCGGATAAGCTCCATTCAATGCAGGTTGACTCTTCCATTGCGTCCTGCATAATGGAAAAGAGGATTCCCCCGCCATCTGAAGGCAGAGCGTTCCTATGAAGCGGTTCATAAGCCGAAATGTCGTAAAGCGAAGAAGCAATTACCATTTATTTATATGGGAAAATTTTGTGAGCATTCGCAGACCCAAAAATAACCTACCAAATCATGCCAAATAACACATAAAACCTAAAATAACAGTAACATATAGTAAAAGCAGGAATGATATGATAAATACACAGCCTATATAAAGTAGAGATACTTCTCTACAACGACTGCCTGCACAGATCTCCGTAGCGAAAATCTCACGCAAGCGCTCTCGACAGAAAATCTCACGCAAGCACTGTTGGCATAAACACGCTCTCCAGTAACCTTTAAACTATGAAGCTGCCAAATCTACCAAATAACACGTAAAAATACACAGCCTATATAAAGTAGAAATAATGTATGTACAGTGTAGTATCACTTACCGGAATCGGGAAAACAGCTCTGAGCAGACCAATGATGGTGTGTTAGACTGCGTCGTTGCAGGTTGGGTGATGCAGTGGCCCCCACCCTCCGGGCCGCCAACCCGTTACATTGCCGCAAAGCACGCAGGGGTAGCCAGGAGGCACACAGCACATCTTTAAGAAAAAAGCAGAAATAAACATGCTAATTAATTAGGTGCTGCCTGACACGTAAATGTCGGCGCAGATCAGAGGCGATTGCTGATTGCATTGGCACTGATCTGGGTCGACAATTACGTGCTCGGCGGCACCTAATCAATTAGCATGTTTATTTCGGCTTTTTTCTTATAGATGTGCTGTGTGCCTCCCGGCTACCGCTGCATTCTCCGCGAATTGGTACAGTATCTGTCCGGGGACCAGGGGTTGGGGTGGTGGGACACGGGGAGGTGTCATCTCATCGTTGATCAGGGCAGGCGGCTCATCTTCTCCTATGACTGCCTGCCTCGATGTCAAAGGTCGAGGTTCATCGTGTGCTGTGGCTGATGTGGAAGTCTTGCTTGACTGCTGAGCCTCCCGCATTTTTAGATCATACAGTTCTTTGTAAGCACTCAAACCATCCTGCAAATATCCCCTAAACCGACGTACCCTTTCAAAATTAAAGTCGTACTTTATCATTACTCATTCGGTTTCGACTGTTATCCTTTCCTCTTCCAACTGCATCAGCTCTTCAACTATCAGTTCTTGGTCATGGGATGCCAAAACCTCTTCAACATCATCTTCATCAGCTTCCACAAGCCAAACTCACTTTGTCCTTGCTTCGTTCACCACGATTGAAACGCTTAATTATGTCTAATTTTACGCTAAGTGTAACACCCTTACGAGCTCTTTCATGCTTTTCCAACACCTTAGAACTCATCTTGCTAACGGCTACTCAATGCAACGTGTTTAAGAAATGCCGTTCCGAATCCGGGGCAGAGCGGCTGCTCGGGGTGCGCGTTGCCTTTTATCACGCGTTGCCTTTCTTCGTAACAGTGAAAACACCTTCTGAAAGCGAAAACAGGGTACTAATGTAGGTCTTTTGTAACAGTGAGGTTTCGAAAAGCGAACGTTCGAAAAGCGGAGGACACCTGTACCTGACTGGCAGATCACTGTTTGCGCAGCTTCAGAGCTGGGTGTCTGACATGGCTGTAAACAGCACTGGGGCCCCATAGGGGACTGTATTGTCTCCCTTCCTGTTTATTCTGTATACCTCGGACTTTAGATACAACACTGAGTCATGTCATCTGCAGAAATTCTCTGATCACCCAGCAATAGTTGGGTTCATAAAGGAGGAAGGGAGGATGAATACAAGGCCTGGTGGAGGACTTTGTCGAATAGTGCAAGCTGAATCATCTGCAGCTCAACATCAATAAGACAAAGGAGATGGTGATGGACTTAAGATAGTCTAAGCCTGCACTACTCCCTGTTTCTATTGATGTAACTGTTATATGTAATCTCTTACTAGCTCTTCTTTCAGTTAGTCCTGACGAAGGGTCTCGGCCCGAAACGTCGACTGTAACTCTTCCTAGAGATGCTGCCTGGCCTGCTGTGTTCACCAGCAACTTTTATGTATGTTGCTTGAAATTCCAGCATCTGCAGATTTCCTTGTGTTTGCGTTGTTACATGGTTATATGGTCATAGGACGTGGATGAGGTGAGGACCTACAAGTACCTGGGGGTGAACCTGGATGAAAGGCTTGAGTGGAGCTCCAACACAGAGGCTGTGTACAAGAAGGGCCAGAGTTGCCTCTACTTCCCGAGCAGACTAGGTCCTTTGAGTATGCAGGCCTCTCCTTCACATGTTCTACCAGTACAATCTTCTAAACGGTGGTGTACCGGGGCAATGGTATCAACACAGGTGATGCCAACAGGCTCAATAAACTGATTAGAAAGGCTGGCTCTGTTATAGGAGTCAAACTGGACACACTGGAGTCTGTGGTAGAACAAAGGACCCTATGGAAAATCCTAGCAATTCTGGACAAAGTTTTTCACCCACTGCATGCCACCTTGGCTGAACAGAGGAGCAGTTTCAGTAACAGACTAAGACAACCACGCTGTCCCAAAGAGCGCTATATGAGGTCATTCTTACCCCCGGCCATAAGGCTCTATAATGAGTCAGCCTATAGTGAGGGAAGTGATGACCCCTCCTGTTAGACTGTTATTAGCCTCTGTTTAAGCTTTGTTTATCACACCCTGCACCGTGGACACACTGTGCAATACTACCATCACTTCTTATCCGGACGGTGAAAATGTGCACCCATTACTGTGTACTATTACAGTAATTCTTGCACGACCATCTTAACAGTGTGAACTTGGAAATCTTGTACAGTTTGCATATCTTATTTTTAAGGTAACTTTTTAAAAAATTTTCTTGCTTGTCCTCTAATATTTGTAGATCTCTTCACTTGTAATGCTACGGTAACACTGTAATTTTCTTTGGGATCAATAAAGCATCTATCTATCTATCTTTCTCAATCCTTCAGGAAAAGCTTCTCCCCCTCTGCCATCAGATTTCTGGAGGGACAATGGAGCCATGAACAACCAGGAGCTGGTGGGCAATTACAGGAGGAATGGAGACGGGATAACCCCTATTGACATCAATGGATCTGGGGTTGAGAGGGTAAACAGCTTCAAGTTCCTCGGCATCCATATCACCGAGGACCTCACGTGGTCTGTACACACCAGCTGTGTGGTGAAAAAGACACAACAGCGCCTTTTTCTCCTCAGACAGTTGAGGAAGCTTGGGATGGGCCCCCAAATCCTAAGAACTTTCTACAGGGGCACAATCGAGAGCATCCTAACCAGCTGCATCACTGCCTGGTATGGAAACTGTACCTCCCTTAATCGCAGGACTCTGCAGAGAGTGGTGCGGACAGTCCAGTGCATCTGTAGTTGTGAACTTCCCACACCAAGGACAGGTGTGTAAAGGATCATTGGGGACCCAAGTCATCCCAACCACAATCTATTCCAGCTGCTACCATCTTGGAAACAGTACCACAGCATAAAAGCCAGGACCAACAGGCTCCAGGATAGCTTCTTCCACCAGGCCATCAGACTGATTAACTCACGCTGATTTAAGTATAATCTATATTACATTGACTGTTATATTTATTATAAATAACTATGATTGCACATTGCACATTTAGACGGAGACATAACGTAAAGATTTTTACTCATGTATGTGAAGGATGTAAGAAATAAAGTCAATTCAATTCATGATATGAAATCTGATCTGATTCTGAATGAAGTACAAGCTGTTACTTTTCATATTTTATGCCTCTGTACGATGGCCTGGTATGGAAACACCAATGCCCAACAACGGAAAAGTCTACGTACAGTGGTGGATACAGCCGTCCATTACACAGAGCGCTAACGCAAGAACGCAGCGTCCCACCATCTCCACACTACTACCATTGGGAAGGAGGTACAGGAGCCTCATCACCAGGTTCAGGAACCATTATTTATTTATTTATTTTATTTAGCGATGCAGCGTGGAGTGCCACAACGCCCCAACAACCCTGGCAAACATTCTAGGCAGGAAAACTGTCACATCTCTCTCAGTCCCGTAGGCAGAGATATTATGGGTGGAGATTAGCTTTATCACAGGTACATCGAAACATTCAGTGAAGTGCGTTGCTTGCATCAAACCAAATCAGCAAGCATTGTGCTGGCCAGCCCACAGCTGTCACCATATTCTGGTGCCCACAGAACATGCCCACAATTTACTAACCCTAACCTATACATCTTTGGACTGTAGGAGGAAACTAGAACACCCGGAAGAACCCTACACAGCCATGGGAAGAACATACAAGCTTCTAAGTCCACCAAGATGCAACACAGAGCGTCATAGGAAGTCATTCCTGCCTGTGGCCATCAAACTTTACAACTCCTCCCTTGGAGGGTCAGACACCCTGAGCCAATAGGCTGGTCCTGGACTTATTTCCTGGCATAATTTACATATTACTATTTAATTATTTATGGTGCAACTGTAACGAAAACCAATTTCCCCCGGGATCAATAAAGTATGACTATGACTATTACAGGCAGTGACAGGAATTGAACCTGAATCTTACAGCTGGCACTGTAAAGCGCTGTGCTAACTGCTACACTACCGAGCCATTCAATCCCGTCCCACCCCCACTCCAGACTTCTGCATAAGCACCTCCCGAAGGGAAACCAGATGGTGCAAAGTCAAAGTTCAAAGCAAATTTATTATCTAAGTACGTTTATTTCACTAAATACTACCCTGACATTCATTTTCTTGCAGGCAATCGCAGGAAAATAAAGAAATGTAATCAAATTTATGAAAAATTATACATAAATAAAAGCTCTGCTATGGATAGTCCCATCCCCAACTGTGAAAAGAAGAGGGTTGGGAATGTGGCTAGCAACCCCATCCTGTAAAATCCCAGAGTTACAGTAGCTCCAAAGACCTCATCCCTGGCAGAGGAAGGATCTTCACCGAGAAGATAAGCGAGGCTGTGTGGTGAAAGTCGAAATCACAGGGCCAACCAACCTTCTACTAGCCCAGGACTGAGGACTCTGGCAAGCTGCCATCAGAGGCCAATCCCTCAGTAGGGGTGATGGACTTAAGAAGAAGAAGAAGACGACCATAAGACATAGGGGCAGAATCAGGCCATTTGGCCCACAATGTCTACTCCGCTATTTCATCATTGCCGATCCATTTTCCTTCTCAGCCCCAATCTCCTGCCTTCCCCCCCGATCTCCATGCCCTGATTAATCAAGAAGATATCAACCTCTGCCTTAAAAATACCCAGTAACTTTGCCTCCACAGCCATCTGTGGCAACAAATTCCACAGATTCACCACTGTCTAGGTAAAGAAGTTTGCTCTAGTCTCTGTTCTAAAAGGACATCCCTCTATTCTGAGCCTGTGTCCTCTGGTCTTAGACTCTCCCACCATAGGAAACATCCTCTCCACATCCACTCTATTAAGGCCTTTCAACATTCAATAGGTTTCAATGTGATCACCCCTCATTCTTCTAAGTTGAATACAGGCCCAGAGCCATGAAACGCTCTTCATATGACCCTTTAATCCTGGAATTATTTTCACAAACCTCCTTTGAGCCCTCTTCGATGTCTGCACATCTTTTCTAAGATAAGAGGCTCAAAACTGCTCACAATCCTCCAAGTGAGACCTCACCACTGCTTTATAAAGCCTCAATATTACATCTTTGCTTTTATTTTCTAGTCCTCTTGAAATGAATGCTAACATTGCACTTGCCTTCCTCACCACTGACTCAACTAGCAAATTAACCTTTAGGGAATCCTCAACAATGATTCTCAAGTCCCTTGGCACCTCAGATTTTTGAACTTGCTCTCCATTTAGAAAATAGTCTACTATTTCATTTCTTCTACCGAAGTGCGTGACCATACACTTCCTGACATTGTATTCTACCTGCCACTTCTTTGCCTATTCTCTTAATCTGTCCAAGTCCTTCTGTAGCCTTTCTACTTCCTCAAAACTTCCTGCCCCTCCACCTATCTTCACATTGTCTGCAAACATTGCTCCAACACTATCAATTCCATCATCCAAATCATTGACATATAGAAACATAGAACATAGAAAACCTACAGCACAATACAGTCCCTTCAGCCCACAATGCTGTGCTGAACATGTACTTACTTAGAAATTACCTAAGGTTACCCACAGCCATATAACGTAAAAAGAAGCGGTCCCAACCCAGACTCCTGTGGAACACCACTAGACATTGGCAGATGACTAAAAATAGGCTTCCTTTATTCCCACTCTTTACCTCCTGCCAATCAGCCAATGTTCTATCCATGCTAGTATCTTTCCTGTAATATCATGGGCTCTTAACTGGTCAAGCAGCCTCAAATATGTCTCCTTGTCAAAGGACTTTGGAAAACCTAAGCACACAACATCAACTGATTCTCCTTTGTCAATAGTACTTGTTATTCTACTACGGGTCTCTATTATGTGCTGAGAGGGGAACTAGGGCAGGGAGATGGGAATCACGGTTGGGAAAAGGGGAAGAGAGAGGGGAGGGAGTGGGAAGTGCCAGAGGGACATTCTGTAATGATCAATAAACCAATTGTTTGGAATCAAGTAACCTTGCCTGATGTTTCAGGGCTGGGTGTGTCTGCACCCATGTGACCCCCCCCCCCACCCCGGCACTCTGCCCTCACCATTCCCAACATTCTTGGCTCCCACCAGATTTACAAACTCGCTCTCAGCTCCACATTGAAAAATGCAGGACTGTGCTAAAGTCTTAGGCACCATAGCTCTGAATATTTGCACAGTACTATATATAATTAAAAATAATTTAAATAAATAGTGCAAAAAGAGAGCAAAAAAAAAAGAAAAATAGTGATGTAGTGTATGTGGGTTCATAGTCCACGAAGAAATCTGATGGCAGAGGGGAAGAAGCTGTTCCTGAAACATTGTGCTGTGTGCTTCTGCCTCCAGTAACTTTGGAACACACTTTGGTGTGTGTTGGCTCACTTCAGAGAGAATAGGAAACACTTTTAGCTTTGTGGAAAATCAGTTAATTGAGCAATTATTTAGTCCTCGCTATTTTTCTCACTGACATTTTTCGTTCACGATACTGAGATGCAAAAAGTGTGCGTAATATCTTACCTTGTGAGTGGACTGGTATAATTCCAACAGCCATGCATATTGCAACCAGGAAGAGAGGCTTTTTCCTGGAGAGAAAACAGACAAGGTTAGTCAATCGTTACAGTTACTGCATCAGAGTCATAGAGTAGAAAAACAGGCCCTTCAGCCCATTACATCTCTACTGTACCATCAGACTTTAACAAAATGGAGTTTATTCTCTGCACAAGTCTACCTGTGCACTGGTGCAAGAAAAACATCAATTATATACATTTTTAATAGAACCTGTATCTCACCGTGCCTGTATCCCACCATGCCTGTACCTCACCGTACCTGTACCTCACTGCACCTGTACCTGTGTTTTACCATCCGGTACCTCACTGTACCTGTACCTCACCGTACCCGTACCTCACCATGCCTGTATCTCACCATGCCTGTACCTCTCCGTACCTGTACCTCACCGTACCCGTACCTCACCATGCCCGTACCTCATCGTACCTGTACCTCACCTTACTTGTACCTCACTGTACCTGTACCTTACCGTATCTGTACCTCACTGCACCTGTCTCACCATGCCTGTACGTCACCATGCCTGCACCACACCGTACCTGTACCTCACCTTACTTGTACCTCACTGTACCTGTACATTACCGTACCTGTACCTCACTGCACCTGTACCTGTGTTTTACCATCCGGTACCTCACCATGCCCGTACCTCACCATGCCTGTATCCCACCATGCCTGTACCTCACCGTACCTGTACCTCACTGTGCCTGTACCTCACCATGCCTATACCTCACCGTGCCTGTATCTCACTATGCCTGTACCTCACTGTGCCTGTACCTCACTGTGCCTGTACCTCACCATACCTGTACTTCACCATGCCTGTACCTCACCATGCCTGTACCTCACTGTACCTTTACCTCACCGTACCTCACTGTGCCTGTACCTCACCATGCCTGTACCTCACTGTACCTTTACCTCACCGTACCTCACTGTGCCTGTACCTCACCGTACCTGTATCTCACTGTACCTGTACCTCACCATGCCTGTATCTCACTGTACCTGAAGCTCACCGTACCTTTACTTCACGGTACCTGTACCTCACCGTGCTTGTACCTCATGGTACCTGTACCTCACCATACCTGTAACTCACCATGCTTGTACCTCACTGTACTTGTATCTCACTGTACCTTTACTTCACATACCTGTATCTCACTGTACCTGTACCTGTATTTCACCATGCCAGTACCTCACTGTACCTGTATCACACCATACCTGTACTTCACCATGCATGTACCTCACTGTACTTGTATCTCACTGTACCTTTACCTCACCGTACCTGTACGTCACTGCACCCGTACCTCAATATACCTGTACCTCTCAGTAACTCTACTGTACTCTACCTATATCTCACCATACCTTTACCTCTCCATACCTGTGCCTCTTCATACCTGTGCCTCTCCGTACCTGTACCTCACTGTACCAGTACCTTTCCATACCTGTATCTCACTGTACCTGTTGCCTTACTGTACCTGTATCTCACCATAGCTTTACCTCACAGTACATGTACTTCACTGTACCCGTACCTTACTCTACCAATACCTCACCCTACCTTTACCTCACTGTGCCTCACCATACCTAGTCCTCTCTGTACCTGTGCCTCACTGTACCTGTTCCTCACTGTACCTATACCTCACTGTACATGTACCTCTCCATACCTGTACCTCACCGTGTCTGTACCTCATCGTGCCTGTACCTCACTGTGCCTGTACATCACTGTACCTGTATCTCACTGTACCCATGCCTCACTGTCACTGTAACTCACCATACCTGTTCCTTACCATAACCTTACCTCACCCTATCTATACCTCACTGTACCTGTGCCTCTCTATACCTGTGCCTCTTTGTACCTATACCTCTCCATATCTGTATCTCACTGTACCTATATCTTACTGTAGCTGTTCCTTACCATACCTTTACCTCACCCTATCTGTACCTCACCGTACCTGTGCCTCTCTGTACCTGTACCTCACCGTAGTTTTACCTTACTCTACATGCACCTCAGTCTACTGTTACTCTCCATACCTGTGCCTCTCCATATCTGTATCTCACTCTACCTGTACCTCATCAGACTTTTACCTCACCCTACCTGTGCCTCTCTGTACCTGTACCTCACCGTACCTTTACCTCAGTCTACATGTACCTCAGTCTACTGTGACTCTCCATACCTGTACCGCATCAGACCTTTACCTCACTCTACCTGTGCCTCACCATACCTGTACTCTTCTCTACCTGTACCTCTGTCTACCTGTACTGCACTCTACCTGCACCTCACTCTACCTGTGCCTCACCGTACCTGTACTCACAGTATGAACTCAATATCAACATTGTGCTCTTAAGAACAATCTGTTACAATTTACATTGACACAGCACCTTTCAGTGCCCTTGCTTTGCAGAAAGAAAATGTGCCCACTCTGCAGGGAGAATGGCCCAAATTCAGAGAAACACACACAGAATGCAGGTTGGACTCAGCTGGTTATGGAAGGAAATTAAAGTTGGTATTTCAGGCGAGACTCTTCATCGAGACCAGAAAGGATCTAGGCTACATCACCATGATCAGTAAGTAAATTTTAACCAGCAATAAATTCAATGCTTTCTCAGCCAAGACTTTGATAATATTGTACAACATCTACGAGAAGCACTGGCACAGGAAAGCAGCCTCCGTCATTAAGGATTGAGGCCATGCTCTCTTCTCGTCGATGTTAATGGGAAGGATTTACAGCAGTGAGTAGCCTGACTAGCTGCATCACAGAACGGGATGAAAACACCAATCACCCGGAACAGAAAAGTCTACAGAAAGTGGTGGATACAGCTCAGTCGGTCACAGGCAAAGTTGAGGACATTCACAAGGAGCAGTGCCACACAAAAGCAGCATCAAGCAGCAAGGACCCCAGCATTCAGGCTATGCTCTCTTAAGAGAGAGAGGTGAAGGAGAGGAGCTTTACTTTGATACACACAGCGGAATACAGTCACTTACATCAAAGCAAATCAGTGAGGATTGTACTGGGGACAGCCCATGTGTGTCACCACACTCCCAGCACCAAAATAGCCAACTCTGCAACTCAATAACCCAAACCGGTACGTTTCTAGAATGTGGTGGGAAACTGCAGCACACAGAGGAAACCCACAAGGTCACGCGGCGTATATACAAACTCCTTCCAGACGTCAGGAATTGAACACAGATCTCAAAGCTGGATTACACTAACTGTTACATACTGTGCCAGGCCGTTTATCACAACTACCATCCGGCACGAGCGACTGGAGCCTCAGGTCCTGCACCACTGGGTTCAGGAACAATCCCTGCCCTACAACAAGCAGACTCCTGAAGGTGTGTGGAAAACATGACTCACCACAACACTGAACTGATTCCACAACCGACAGACAGCAACCCATCTTCTCAGTATTATTTACATATTTGCAAAGTTTGTCTTCTTTTGCATACAGGTCATTTACCACCTTTTTGTTTATGTAATGTCTATTGTAAATTAAGTTGTTCTATTGCTTTATTTTCCTGTAAATGCCACAAGAAAATTAATCTCACGATAGTCTACAGCGATACATATGTACTAGGAAAATAATTAATAATAAATGATTATCATAAATGATAATCAATTTTACTGTAACTTTGATGTTGATTTCCTGTACTAAGCGATTCCAGAAGTCCTTCATGATCTAAAGATAACTCACAGTGACCTTTTGGCCCATCAGTCTGTACTGACCACATTCATTTAAACTGATTCCATTTCATTCTCCCCACATTCTCATCAGCTCCCCTCTCACACGCATTGGGGAAAATTTACAGAGGCCAATTTAGACACCAAAAGGCAGGAGTTTGAAATCAATATATACTTCATCGCCAGAAACTTCCATTCCTGACATCAAGCTCAAACATTTCTGTTCACAGTAAATAACAGAGGTCATTAACAGGAGTTCATCCCAGCCAGGCCAGATGAGAGAAGAATGTGTAACATTCTTCATGTAATCATTTCATTTTAAATTCTCACAGAACGTAGAATAGAATAGAACAGAACAGGAACACAGAACGGTACAGAACAGGAACATAGAACAGGACAAAACAGGAACACGGAACAGTACAGAACAGGAACACGGAACAGTACAACACAGGAACACAGAACAGAACAGAACAGGAACACAGGACAAAACAGGAAAATGGAACAGTACAGAACAGGAACAGGGAACAGTACAGAAGAGGAACACAGAACAGGACAAAACAGGAACACGGAACAGTACAGAACAGGAACACGGAACAGCTCAGAACAGGAACACAGAACAGTACAGAACAGGAATACGAAACAGTACAGAACAGTAACAGGGAACAGTACAGAACAGGAACAGAGAACAGAACAGGAGAGGAACACAGAACAGGACAAAACAAGAACACAGAACAGTACAGAACAGGAAAACAGAACAGAACAGAACAGGAACACTGAACAGAACAGAACAGGAACACGGAACAGTACAACACAGGAACACAGAACAGTACAGAACAGGAACACGGAACAGTACAGAACAGCAACAGGGAACAGTACAGAACAGGAACAGAGAACAGAACAGAAGAGGAACACAGAACAGGACAAAACAGGAACACAGAATAGTACAGAACAGGAACACACAACAGTACAGAACAGGAACACAGAACAAAACAACACAGGAACATAGAACAGCACTGAACAGGAACACAGAAAACTACAGAACATGAATATAGAATGGTACAACACAGAAACATAGAACAGTACAGAACAGGAACAGAGAACAATACAACACAGGAACACAGAACAGTACAACACAGGAACACGGAACAGTACAGAAAAGGAACGTGGAACACCACAGACCAAGAACACAGAACAGTACAGAACAGGAATATAGAACAGTACAACACAGGAACACAGAACAGTACAGAACAGGAACAGAGAACAGTACAATATAGGAACACAGTACAGGAAAAGGGAACAGTACAGAAAAGGAACATGGAGCAGTACAGAACAGGAACATACAACAGTACAGAACAGGAACAGAGAAAAGTACAGAACATGAATAGAGAACAGTATAACACAGGAACACGGAACAGTACAGAACAGGAACACGGAACAATACAGAACAGGAACACAGAACACTACAGAGCAGGAACACAGAACAGTACAGAACAGGAACACAGAAGGGTACAGAACAGGAACACGGAACAGTACAAACAGGAACACAGAACAGGAATATAGAACAGTACAACACAGGAACACAGAACACTATGGTACAGGAACACAGAACAGTAATGGACAAGAACACAGAAAAGTACAGAAAAGGAACAGAGAACAGAAGAGAAGAGGAACAGATAAAAGTACAGAACAGGAACAGAGAACATTGCAGCACAGAAACACAGACCGGTACAGAACAGGAATACAGAACAGTACAGAACAGGAACAGAGAACAGTACAACACAGGAACATAGAACAGAACAGAAACACAGAACAATACAACACAGGAACATAGAACAGCACAGAACAGGAACAGAGAACAATACAACACAGGAACATGGAACAGTGCAGAACAGCAACATGGAACAGTACAGAACAGGAACGCAGAACAGCACAGACCACGAACACAGAACAGTACAGAACAGGAATATAGAACAGTACAACACAGGAACACAGAACAGTACAGAACAGGAACAGAGAAAAGTACAGAATAGGAACACAGAACAGTACAGAACAGGAAAAGGGAACAGTACAGAAAAGGAACACGGAGCAGTACAGAACAGGAACATACAACACTACAGAACAGGAACAGAGAAAAGTACAGAACACAAACAGAGAACAGTACAACACTGGAACACGGAACAGTGCAGAAAAGGAACACGGAACAGTACAGGACAGGAACATGGAACAATACAGAACAGGAACATGGAACAGTACAGAGCAGGAACACAGAACAGTACAGAACAGGAACACAGAACAGTGCAGAACAGGAACATGGAGCAGTACAACACAGGAACATAGAACATCACAGAACAGGAACACAGAACAGTACAGAACAGGAACATAGAACAGAACAGGAACACAGAACAGTACAGAACAGGATCACGGAACAGTACAGAACAGGAACATGGAACAGTACAGAGCAGGAACACAGAACAGTACAGAACAGGAACACAGAACAGTATAGAACAAGAACACGGAAGGGTATAGAACAGGAACACGGAACAGTACAACACAGGTACACAGAACAGGAACACAGAACAGTAAGGAACAGGAACACAGAACAGTACAGAAAAGGAACAGAGAACAGTAGAGAAGAAGAACAGATAAAGTACAGAACTGGAACAGAGAACACTGCAGCACAGAAACACAGAACAGTACAGAACAGGAATACAGAACTGTACAGAACAGGAACACAAAACAGTACAGAACAGGAACAGAGAACAGTATGGGACATGAACAGAGAACACAACAGAACAAAAACATAGAACAATACAGAACAGGAACACAGAACAGTACAGAACAAGAATACAGAATGGTACAGAACAGGAACAGAGAGCAGTACAACATAGGAATATAGAACAGAACAGAACAGGAACACAGAACAATACAACACAGGAATATAGAACAGTACAACACAGGAACACAGAACAATACAACACAGGAACATAGAACAGCACAGAACAGGAACAGAGAACAATACAACACAGGAACATGGAACAGTGCAGAACAGCAACACGGAACAGTACAGAACAGGAACACGGAACAGCACAGACCATGAACACAGAACAGTACAGAACAGGAATATAGAACAGTACAACACAGGAACACAGAACAGTACAGAACAGGAACAGAGAAAAGTACAGAATAGTAACCCAGAACAGTACAGAACAGGAAAAGGGAACAGTACAGAAAAGGAACACGGAGCAGTACAGAACAGGAACATACAACAGTACAGAACAGGAACAGAGAAAAGTACAGAACACAAACAGAGAACAGTACAACACTGGAACACGGAACAGTGCAGAAAAGGAACACGGAACAGTACAGAACAGGAACACGGAACAATACATAACAGGAACATGGAACAGTACAGAGCGGGAACATGGAACAGTACAGAACAGGAACACAGAACAGTGCAGAACAGGAACAGAGAACAGTACTACACAGGAACATAGAACAGTACAAAACAGGAACACAGAACAGTACAGAACAGGAACATAGAACAGAACAGGAACACAGAACAGGATCACGGAACAGTACAGAACAGGAACATGGAACAGTACAGAGCAGGAACACAGAACAGTACAGAACAGGAACACAGAACAGTATAGAACAAGAACACGGAAGGGTATAGAACAGGAACACGGAACAGTACAACACAGGAACACAGAACAGTAAGGACCAGGAACACAGAACAGTACAGAAAAGGAACAGAGAACAGTAGAGAAGAGGAACAGATAAAAGTACAGAATAGGAACAGAGAACACTGCAGCACAGAAACACAGAACAGTACAGAACAGGAATACAGAACTGTACAGAACAGGAACACAAAACAGTACAGAACAGGAACAGAGAACAGTATGGGACATGAACAGAGAACACAACAGAACAAAAACATAGAACAATACAGAACAGGAACACAGAACAGTACAGAACAAGAATACAGAATGGTACAGAACAGGAACAGAGAGCAGTACAACATAGGAATATAGAACAGAACAGAACAGGAACACAGAACAATACAACACAGGAA
Source organism: Mobula hypostoma (assembly GCF_963921235.1). NCBI lineage: Eukaryota > Metazoa > Chordata > Chondrichthyes > Myliobatiformes > Myliobatidae > Mobula > Mobula hypostoma. The sequence goes on from NC_086108.1 coordinate 113,335,050, forward strand.
TATAGAACAGTACAACACAGGAACACAGAACAATACAACACAGGAACATAGAACAGCACAGAACAGGAACAGAGAACAATACAACACAGGAACATGGAACAGTGCAGAACAGCAACACGGAACAGTACAGAACAGGAACACGGAACAGCACAGACCATGAACACAGAACAGTACAGAACAGGAATATAGAACAGTACAACACAGGAACACAGAACAGTACAGAACAGGAACAGAGAAAAGTACAGAATAGTAACCCAGAACAGTACAGAACAGGAAAAGGGAACAGTACAGAAAAGGAACACGGAGCAGTACAGAACAGGAACATACAACAGTACAGAACAGGAACAGAGAAAAGTACAGAACACAAACAGAGAACAGTACAACACTGGAACACGGAACAGTGCAGAAAAGGAACACGGAACAGTACAGGACAGGAACACGGAACAATACAGAACAGGAACATGGAACAGTACAGAGCAGGAACACAGAACAGTACAGAACAGGAACACAGAACAGTGCAGAACAGGAACAGAGAACAGTACTACACAGGAACATAGAACAGTACAAAACAGGAACACAGAACAGTACAGAACAGGAACATAGAACAGAACAGGAACACAGAACAGGATCACGGAACAGTACAGAACAGGAACATGGAACAGTACAGAGCAGGAACACAGAACAGTACAGAACAGGAACACAGAACAGTATAGAACAAGAACACGGAAGGGTATAGAACAGGAACACGGAACAGTACAACACAGGAACACAGAACAGTAAGGACCAGGAACACAGAACAGTACAGAAAAGGAACAGAGAACAGTAGAGAAGAGGAACAGATAAAAGTACAGAATAGGAACAGAGAACACTGCAGCACAGAAACACAGAACAGTACAGAACAGGAATACAGAACTGTACAGAACAGGAACACAAAACAGTACAGAACAGGAACAGAGAACAGTATGGGACATGAACAGAGAACACAACAGAACAAAAACATAGAACAATACAGAACAGGAACACAGAACAGTACAGAACAAGAATACAGAATGGTACAGAACAGGAACAGAGAGCAGTACAACATAGGAATATAGAACAGAACAGAACAGGAACACAGAACAATACAACACAGGAATATAGAACAGTACAACACAGGAACACAGAACAATACAACACAGGAACACGGAAGAGAACAGAACAGAACAGGAACAGAGAACAGTACTACACAGGAATGTAGAACAGTACAAAACAAGAACAGAGAACATTACAGAACAGGAACAGAGAACATTCCAGAACAGAAACACAGAACAGCACAGAACAGGAACAGAGAACAGTACAGAACAGGAACTGAGAATAGTATGGAAAAGGAACAAAGAACACAACAGAGCAGACACGAAGAACAGTACAGAAGAGGAACACAGAACAGTACAGAACAGGAACATAGAACAGTACATAACAGGAATACAGAATGGTACAGAACAGGAACAGAGAGCAGTACAACATAGGAACATTGAACAGAACAGAACAGGAACACAGAACAATACAACACAGGAATATAGAACAGTACAGAACAGGAACACAGAACAATACAACACAGGAACACGCAAGAGAACAGAACAGGAATACGGAACACCACAGAACACCAACACAGAACAGCACAGAAAAGGAATATAGAACAGTACAACACAGGAACACAGAACAGTACAGAACAGGAACAGAGAACAGTACTACACAGGAACATAGAACAGTACAGAACAGGAACACAGAACAGTACAGAACAGGAAATAGAACAGAACAGGAACACAGAACAGTACAGAACAGGAACACGGAACAGTACAGAACAGGAACACAGAACAGTACAGAACAGGAACACAGAACAGTACAGAACAGGAACACAGAACAGTACAGAACAAGAACATGGAAGGGTATAGAACAGGGACACGGAACAGTACAACACAGGAACACAGAACAGAACAGGAACACAGAACAGTAAGGAACAGGAACCCAGAACAGTACAGAAAAGGAACAGAGAACAGCAGAGAAGAGGAGCAGATAAAAGTACAGAACAGGAACAGAGAACAGTATGGGACATGAACAGAGAACACAACAGAACAAAAACATAGAACAATACAGAACAGGAACACAGAACAGTACAGAACAGGAATACAGAATGGTACAGAACAGGAACAGAGAGCAGTACAACATAGGAACATAGAACAGAACAGAACAGGAACACAGAACAATACAACACAGGAATATAGAACAGTACAGAACAGAACAGGAACAGAGAACAGTACTACACAGGAACAGAGAACAGTACAGAACAGGAACGCAGAACAGTACAGAACAGGAACAGAGAACATTACGGAACAGGAACAGAGAACATTACGGAACAGGAACAGAGAACATTCCAGAACAGAAACACAGAACAGCACAGAACAGGAACAGAGAACAGTACAGAACAGGAACTGAGAATAGTATGGAAAAGGAACAAAGAACACAACAGAGCAGACACACAGAACAGTACAGAAGAGGAACACAGAACAGTACAGAACAGGAACATAGAACAGTACATAACAGGAATACAGAATGGTACAGAACAGGAACAGAGAGCAGTACAACATAGGAACATAGAACAGAACAGAACAGGAACACAGAACAATACAACACAGGAATATAGAACAGGACAGAACAGGAACACAGAACAATACAACACAGGAATATAGAACAGTACAGAAGAGGAACACTGAACAATACAACACAGGAACACGGAAGAGAACAGAACAGGAATACGGAACACCACAGAACACCAACACAGAACAGCACAGAAAAGGAATATAGAACAGCACAACACAGGAACACAGAACAGTACAGAATAGGAACAGAGGACAGTACAACACAGGAACACAGAACAGTACAGAACAGGAGCACAGAACAGGAACATAGAACAGAACAGGAACACAGAACAGTCCAGAACAGGATCACAGAACAGCACCGTCGTGCAACACAAAACAGTACCGAATGGGTACATAGAACAGTACCGAACAGGAACAGGAAACAGTACAGAACAGAACAGAATGGGAACACAGAACAGTACCAAACGGGAACATACAACAGAACTGAAAGGGAACACAGAACAGTAAATTAGAACAGTACAAGAGAGGAACACAGAACAATACAGAACAGAAACACAGAACAGTACAGAACAGCAACACAGAACAGTACAGAACAGCAACACAGAACAGTACAGAACAGCAACACAGAACAGTACAGAACAGGAACATGGGACAGCACAGAACAGTACAGAACAGGAACACAGAACATTACAAAACAGGAACACGGAACAGTACAGAACAGGAACACAGAACAGTACAGAACAAGAACACGGAAGGGTACAGAACAGGAATACGGAACAGTACAACACAGGAACACAGAACAGTACAGAAAAGGAAAAGAGAACAGTAGAGAAGAGGAACAGATAAAAGTACAGAACAGGAACAGAGAACACTGCAGCACAGAAACACAGAACAGTACAGAACAGGAATACAGAACTGTACAGAACAGGAACACAAAACAGTACAGAACAGGAACAGAGAACAGTATGGGACATGAACAGAGAACACTACAGAACAGAAACACAGAACAATACATAACAGGAATACAGAATGGTACAGAACAGGAACAGAGAGCAGTACAACATAGGAACATAGAACAGAACAGAACTGGAGCACAGAACAATACAACACAGGAATATAGAACAGTACAGATCAGGAACACAGAACGGTACAACACAGGAACACTGAACAGAACAGAACAGGAATACGGAACACCACAGAACACCAACACAGAACAGCACAGAAAAGGAATATAGAACAGTACAACACAGGAACACAGAACAGTACAGAATAGGAACAGAGGACAGTACAACACAGGAACACAGAACAGTACAGAACAGGAGCACAGAACAGGAACATAGAACAGAACAGGAACACAGAACAGTACAGAACAGGAGCACAGAACAGGAACATAGAATAGAGCACAAACACCGAACAGTCCAGAACAGGAACACAGAACAGTACAGAACAGCAACACAGAACAGTACAGAACAGCAACACAGAACAGTACAGAACAGGAACACAGAACAGTACAGAACAGGAACATGGGACAGTACAGAACAGGAACACAGAACAGTACAGAACAAGAACACGGAAGGGTACAGAACAGGAATACCGAACAGTACAACACAGGAACAGAGAACATTACGGAACAGGAACAGAGAACATTACGGAACAGGAACAGAGAACATTCCAGAACAGAAACACAGAACAGCACAGAACAGGAACAGAGAACAGTACAGAACAGGAACTGAGAATAGTATGGAAAAGGAACAAAGAACACAACAGAGCAGACACACAGAACAGTACAGAAGAGGAACACAGAACAGTACAGAACAGGAACATAGAACAGTACATAACAGGAATACAGAATGGTACAGAACAGGAACAGAGAGCAGTACAACATAGGAACATAGAACAGAACAGAACAGGAACACAGAACAATACAACACAGGAATATAGAACAGGACAGAACAGGAACACAGAACAATACAACACAGGAATATAGAACAGTACAGAAGAGGAACACTGAACAATACAACACAGGAACACGGAAGAGAACAGAACAGGAATACGGAACACCACAGAACACCAACACAGAACAGCACAGAAAAGGAATATAGAACAGCACAACACAGGAACACAGAACAGTACAGAATAGGAACAGAGGACAGTACAACACAGGAACACAGAACAGTACAGAACAGGAGCACAGAACAGGAACATAGAACAGAACAGGAACACAGAACAGTCCAGAACAGGATCACAGAACAGCACCGTCGTGGAACACAAAACAGTACCGAATGGGTACATAGAACAGTACCGAACAGGAACAGGAAACAGTACAGAACAGAACAGAATGGGAACACAGAACAGTACCAAACGGGAACATACAACAGAACTGAACGGGAACACAGAACAGTAAATTAGAACAGTACAAGAGAGGAACACAGAACAATACAGAACAGAAACACAGAACAGTACAGAACAGGAACATAGAACAGTACAGAACAGGAACAGGAAACAATACAGAACAGGAAAACGGAACAGTACAGAACAGGAACATAGAACAGTACATAACAGGAATACAGAATGGTACAGAACAGGAACAGAGAGCAGTACAACATAGGAACATAGAACAGAACAGAACAGGAACACAGAACAATACAACACAGGAATATAGAACAGTACAGAAGAGGAACACTGAACAATACAACACAGGAACACGGAAGAGAACAGAACAGGAATACGGAACACCACAGAACACCAACACAGAACAGCACAGAAAAGGAATATAGAACAGTACAACACAGGAACACAGAACAGTACAGAACAGGAACAGAGAACAGTACAGAACAGGAACACAGAACAGTACAGAATGGGAACAGCACAGAACAGGAACATAGAACAGAACAGGAACACAGAACAGTACAGAACAGGAGCACAGAACAGGAACATAGAATAGAGCACAAACACCGAACAGTCCAGAACAGGAACACAGAACAGTACAGAACAGCAACACAGAACAGTACAGAACAGGAACACAGAACAGTACAGAACAGGAACACAGAACAGTACAGAACAGGAACATGGAACAGTACAGAACAGGAACACAGAACAGTACAGAACAAAAACACAGAAGGGTACAGAACAGGAACACAGAACAGTACAACACAACAACAGAGAACAGTACAGAACAGGAACAGAGAACAGTACAGAACAGGAACAGAGAACATTCCAGAACAGGAACACAGAACAGTACAGAACAGGAACAGAGAACAGTACAGAACAGGAACTGAGAATAGTATGGAAAAGGAACAAAGAACACAACAGAACAGACACACAGAACAGTACAGAACAGGAACACAGAACAGTACAGAACAGCAACACAGAACAGTACAGAACAGGAATACAGAATGGTACAGAACAGGAACAGAGAGCAGTACAACATAGGAACATAGAACAGAACAGAACAGGAACACCGAACAATACAACACAAGAAAATAGAACAGTACAGCACAGGAACACAGAACAGTACAACACAGGAACACGGAAGAGAACAGAACAGAAATATGGAACACCACAGAACACCGACACAGAACAGCACAGAAAAGGAATATAGAACAGTACAACACAGGAACACAGAACAGTACAGAACAGGAACAGAGAACAGTACAGAACAGGAACACAGAACAGTACAGAACAGGAGCACAGAACAGGAACATAGAACAGAACAGGAACACAGAACAGTACAGAACAGGAACACAGAACAGGAACATAGAACAGTACCGAACAGAAACACAGAACATTACCGAACGGGAACACAGAACAGCACCGTCGTGGAACACAAAACAGTACCGAATGGGTACATAGAACAGTACCGAACAGGAACAGGAAACAGTACAGAACAGAACAGAATGGGAACACAGAACAGTACCAAAAGGGAACATACAACAGAACTGAACGGGAACACAGAACAGTAAATTAGAACAGTACAAGAGAGGAACACAGAACAATACAGAACAGAAACACAGAACAGTACAGAACAGGAACATAGAACAGTACAGAACAAGAACAGGAAAACAAGTACAGAACAGGAAAACGGAACAGTACAGAACAGGAACATAGAACAGTACATAACAGGAATACAGAATGGTACAGAACAGGAACAGAGAGCAGTACAACATAGGAACATAGAACAGAACAGAACAGGAACACAGAACAATACAACACAGGAATATAGAACAGTACAGAAGAGGAACACTGAATAATACAACACAGGAACACGGAAGAGAACAGAACAGGAATACGGAACACCACAGAACACCAACACAGAACAGCACAGAAAAGGAATATAGAACAGTACAACACAGGAACACAGAACAGTACAGAATAGGAACAGAGGACAGTACAACACAGGAACACAGAACAGTACAGAACAGGAGCACAGAACAGGAACATAGAACAGAACAGGAACACAGAACAGTACAGGAACACAGAACAGTACAGAACAGCAGCACAGAACAGGAACATAGAATAGAGCACAAACACCGAACAGTCCAGAACAGGAACACAGAACAGTACAGAACAGCAACACAGAACAGTACAGAACAGCAACACAGAACAGTACAGAACAGGAACACAGAACAGTACAGAACAGGAACACAGAACAGTACAGAACAGGAACATGGGACAGCACAGAACAGTACAGAACAGGAACACGGAACAGTACAGAACAGGAACACAGAACAGTACAGAACAAGAACACGGATGGGTACAGAACAGGAATACGGAACAGTACAACACAGGAACACAGAACAGTACAGAAAAGGAACAGAGAACAGTAGAGAAGAGGAACAGATAAAAGTACAGAACAGGAACAGAGAACACTGCAGCACAGAAACACAGAACAGTACAACACAGGAACACTGAACAGAACAGGAATACGGAACACCACAGAACACCAACACAGAACAGCACAGAAAAGGAATATAGAACAGTACAACACAGGAACACAGAACAGTACAGAACAGGAACATAGAACAGTACAGAACAGGAACTCAGAACAGTACAACACAGGAACAGAGAACAGTACATAACATGAACACTGAACAGTACAGAACAGAAACACATAACAGTACAGTGCAGGAACAGAGAACAGTACAGAACAGGAACATAGAACAGAACAGAACAGGAACACCGAACAGTACTGTACAAGATCACGGAACAGTACAGAACAGGAACACTGAACAGTACAGAACAGGAACACGGAACAGTACAAAATGAACACAGAGCAGTACAGAACAGGAAAAGACAACAGTACCACACAGGAACACAGAACAGTACAACACAGGAACACAGAACAGTACAACACAGGAACACAGAGCATTACAGAACAGGAACAGAGAGCAGTACGGAACAGGAACAGAGAGCAGCACAGAACAGCAACACTCAACTGCACAGAACAGGAACATGGAACAGTACAGAACAGGAAAACATATCAGTACAGCAAAGGAGCACAGAACAGTACAGCAAAGGAGCACATAACAGTACAACACAACAACACAGAACAGTACCGAAGGGAAACACAGAACACTACTGAACGCGAACACAGAACAGTACCGAACGGGAACACAGAACAGTACCGAACGGGAACACAGAACAGTACCAAACTTGAACACAGAACAGCACAGAACGGGAACATAGAACAGTACAGAACAAGAACACAGAGCAGTACAGAACAGGAACACAGAACAGAACCGAATGGGTAAATAGAACTGTACAGAACCGGAACACAGAACAGTACAGAACAGGAAATCAGAACAGTACAACACAGGAACACAGAACAGTACAACACAGGAACAGAGAACAGTACAGAACATGAACACAGAACAGTACAGAACATCAACACAGTACAGTACACAACAGGAACACAGAACAGTACAGAGCACGAACACAGAACAGTACAGAACAGGAACACAGAACAGTACAGAACAGGAACATGGGACAGCACAGAACAGTACAGGACAGGAACACAGAACAGTACAGAACAGGAACACGGAACAGTACAGAACAGGAATACGGAACAGTACAACACAGGAACACAGAACAGTACAGAAAAGGAACAGAGAACAGTAGAGAAGAGGAACAGATAAAAGTACAGAACAGGAACAGAGAACACTGCAGCACAGAAACACAGAACAGTACAGAACAGGAACACAAAACAGTACAGAACAGGAACACAAAACAGTATAGAACAGGAACAGAGAACAGTACGGAACATGAACAGAGAACACTACTGAACAGAAACACAGAACAATACAGAACAGGAATACAGAATGGTACAGAACAGGAACAGAGAGCAGTACAACATAGGAACATAGAATAGAACAGAACAGGAACACAGAACAATACAACACAGGAATATAGAACAGTACAGAACAGGAACACAGAACAGTACAACACAGGAACACTGAACAGAACAGAACAGGAATACGGAACACCACAGAACACCAACACAGAACAGCACAGAAAAGGAATATAGAACAGTACAACACAGGAACACAGAACAGTACAGAACAGGAACACAGAATAGTACAGAACAGGAACAGAGAACATTACGGAACAGGAACAGAGAACATTCCAGAACAGACACACAGAACAGTACAGAACAGGAACAGAGAACAGTACAGAACAGTAACACAGAAAAGTGCAGAAAATGAACAGACAACCGTACAGAACAGGAATAGACAACAGTACAGAACAGGAGCAGACAGCAGTACAGAACAGGAACGCAGAGCAGTACAGAACAGGAACACGGAACAGTACAGAACAGGAACACAGAACAGTACAGAACAGGAACACAGAACAGTACAGAACAGGAACAGAGCAAAGTACAGAACAGGAACAGAGCAATGTACATAACAGGAACAGGGAATAGTACAGAACAGGAACAGAGAACAGAACAGAAGAGGAACACAGACCAGGACAAAAAAGGAACACAGAACAGTAAAGAACAGTACAGAACAGGAACACAGAACAGTACAGAACAGGAACAGAGAACAGAACAACACAGGAACATAGAACAGTACAGAACAAGAACACAGAAAACTACAGAACATGAACATAGAATGGTACAACACAGGAACACAGAACAGTACAAAACAGGAACACGGAACAGTGCAGAACAGCAACACGGAACAGTACAGAACAGGAACGTGGAACACCACAGACAACGAACACAGAACAGAACAGAACAGGAATATAGAACAGTACAGAACAGGAACAGAGAACAGTACAGAACATCAACACTGAACAGTACAGAACAGAACAGGAACACAGAACAGTACAGTGCAGGAACAGAGAACAGTACAGAACAGGAACATAGAGCAGTACAGAACAGGAACATAGAACAGTACAGAACAGGAACAGAGAACAGTACAGAACAGGATCACGGAACAGTACAGAACAGGAAAACGGAGCAGTAGAGAAGAGGAACACAGAGCAGTACAGAGCATGAACACAGAACAGTCCAGAACAGGAACACAGAACAGTACAGAACAGCAACACAGAACAGTACACGACAGGAACACAGAACAGTACAGAGCACGAACACAGAACAGTACAGAACAGGAACCCAGAACAGTACAGAACAGGAACATGGGACAGCACAGAACAGTACAGGACCGGAACACAGAACAGTACAGAACAGGAACACGGAACAGTACAGAACAGGAACACAGAACAGTACAGAACAAGAACACGGAAGGGTACAGAACAGGAACACAGAAGGGTACAGAACAGGAATACGGAACAGTACAACACAGGAACACAGAACAGTACAGAAAAGGGACAGAGAACAGTAGAGAAGAGGAACAGATAAAAGTACAGAACAGGAACAGAGAACACTGCAGCACAGAAACACAGAACAGTACAGAACAGGAACACAAAACAGTACAGAACAGGAACAGAGAACAGTACGGAACATGAACAGAGAACACTACAGAACAGAAACACAGAACAATACAGAACAGGAATACAGAATGGTACAGAACAGGAACAGAGAGCAGTACAACATAGGAACATAGAACAGAACAGAACAGGAACACAGAACAATACAACACAGGAATATAGAACAGTACAGAACAGGAACACAGAACAGTACAACACAGGAACACAGAACAGTACAGAACAGGAATACAGAATGGTACAGAACAGGAACACAAAACAGTACAGAACAGGAACAGAGAACAGTGTGGGACATGAACAGAGAACACAACAGAACAAAAACATAGAACAATACAGAACAGGAACACAGAACAGTACAGAACAGGAATACAGAATGGTACAGAACAGGAACAGAGAGCAGTACAACATAGGAACATAGAACAGTACAGAACAGGAACACAGAACAGTACAACACAGGAACACAGAACAGTACAGAACAGAACAGGAACAGAGAACAGTACTACACAGGAACACAGAACAGTACAGAACAGGAACACAGAACAGTACAACACAGGAACAGAGAACAGTAGAGAACAGGAACAGAGAACATTACGGAACAGGAACAGAGAACATTCCAGAACAGAAACACAGAACAGTACAGAACAGGAACACAGAACAGTACAGAACAGGAACACAGAATAGTATGGAAAAGCAACAAAGAACACAACAGAGCAGACACACAGAACAGTACAGAAGAGGAACACAGAACAGTACAGAACAGGAACACAGAACAGTACAACACAGGAACACAGAACAGTACAACACAGGAACACAGAGCATTACAGAACAGGAACAGAGAGCAGTACAGAACAGGAACAGAGAGCAGCACAGAACAGCAACACTCAACTGCACAGAACAGGAACATGGAACAGTACAGAACAGGAAAACATATCAGTACAGCAAAGGAGCACAGAACAGTACAGAAAAGGAACACAGAACAGTACAACACAACAACATAGAACAGTACCGAACAGAAACACAGAACATTACCGAACGGGAACACAGAACAGTACCGAATGGGAACACAAAACAGTACAGAACAGGAATGCAGAATAGTACCGAACGTGAACACAGAACAGTACAGAACAGGAACATAGAACAGTACAGAACAGGAACACAGAACAGTACAGAACAGGAACACAGAACAGTACAGAACGGGAACATAGAACAGTACAGAACAGGAACACAGAACAGTACAGAACAGGAAATCAGAACAGTACAACACAGGAACACAGAACAGTACAACACAGGAACAGAGAACAGTACAGAACATGAACACAGAACAGTACAGAACAGCAACACAGAACAGTACACAACAGGAACACAGAACAGTACAGAGCACGAACACAGAACAGTACAGAACAGGAACACAGAACAGTACAGAACAGGAACATGGGACAGCACAGAACAGTACAGGACAGGAACACAGAACAGTACAGAACAGGAACACGGAACAGTACAGAACAGGAATACGGAACAGTACAACACAGGAACACAGAACAGTACAGAAAAGGAACAGAGAACAGTAGAGAAGAGGAACAGATAAAAGTACAGAACAGGAACAGAGAACACTGCAGCACAGAAACACAGAACAGTACAGAACAGGAACACAAAACAGTACAGAACAGGAACACAAAACAGTATAGAACAGGAACAGAGAACAGTACGGAACATGAACAGAGAACACTACTGAACAGAAACACAGAACAATACAGAACAGGAATACAGAATGGTACAGAACAGGAACAGAGAGCAGTACAACATAGGAACATAGAACAGAACAGAACAGGAACACAGAACAATACAACACAGGAATATAGAACAGTACAGAACAGGAACACAGAACAGTACAACACAGGAACACTGAACAGAACAGAACAGGAATACGGAACACCACAGAACACCAACACAGAACAGCACAGAAAAGGAATATAGAACAGTACAACACAGGAACACAGAACAGTACAGAACAGGAACACAGAACAGTACAGAACAGGAACAGAGAACATTACGGAACAGGAACAGAGAACATTCCAGAACAGACACACAGAACAGTACAGAACAGGAACAGAGAACAGTACAGAACAGTAACACAGAAAAGTGCAGAAAAGGAACAGACAACCGTACAGAACAGGAATAGACAACAGTACAGAACAGGAGCAGACAGCAGTACAGAACAGGAACGCAGAGCAGTACAGAACAGGAACACAGAACAGTACAGAACAGGAACACAGAACAGTACAGAACAGGAACAGAGCAATGTACATAACAGGAACAGGGAATAGTACAGAACAGGAACAAAGAACAGAACAGAAGAGGAACACAGACCAGGACAAAAAAGGAACACAGAACAGTAAAGAACAGTACAGAACAGGAACACAGAACAGTACAGAACAGGAACAGAGAACAGAACAACACAGGAACATAGAACAGTACAGAACAAGAACACAGAAAACTACAGAACATGAACATAGAATGGTACAACACAGGAACACAGAACAGTACAAAACAGGAACACGGAACAGTGCAGAACAGCAACACGGAACAGTACAGAACAGGAACGTGGAACACCACAGACAACGAACACAGAACAGAACAGAACAGGAATATAGAACAGTACAGAACAGGAACAGAGAACAGTACAGAACATCAACACTGAACAGTACAGAACAGAACAGGAACACAGAACAGTACAGTGCAGGAACAGAGAACAGTACAGAACAGGAACAGGAACATAGAGCAGTACAGAACAGGAACATAGAACAGTACAGGAACATAGAACAGTACAGAACAGGATCACGGAACAGTACAGAACAGGAAAACGGAGCAGTAGAGAAGAGGAACACAGAGCATGAACACAGAACAGTCCAGAACAGGAACACAGAACAGTACAGAACAGCAACACAGAACAGTACACAACAGGAACACAGAACAGTACAGAGCACGAACACAGAACAGTCCAGAACAGAAACACAGAACAGCAACACAGAACAGTACAGAACAGGAACACAGAACAGTACAGGAAAGGAACACAGAACAGGAACATGGAACAGTACAGAACAGGAACACAGAGCAGTACAGAGCAAGAACACGGAAGGGTACAGAACAGGAACACGGAAGGGTACAGAACAGGAATATGGAACAGTACAACACAGGAACACAGAACAGAACAGAACAGGAACACAGAACAGTACAGAAAAGGAACAGAGAACAGTAGAGAAGAGGAACAGATAAAAGTACAGAACAGGAACAGAGAACACTGCAGCACAGAAACACAGAGCAGTACAGAACAGGAATACAGAACTGTACAGAACAGGAACACAAAACAATACAGAACAGGAACAGAGAACAGTACGGAACATGAACAGAGAACACTACAGAACAGAAACACAGAACAATACAGAACAGGAATACAGAATGGTACAGAACAGGAACAGAGAGCAGTACAACATAGGAACATAGAACAGAACAGAACAGGAACACAGAACAATACAACACAGGAATATAGAACAGTACAGATCAGGAACACAGAACGGTACAACACAGGAACACTGAACAGAACAGAACAGGAATACGGAACACCACAGAACACCAACACAGAACAGCACAGAAAAGGAATATAGAACAGTACAACACAGGAACACAGAACAGTACAGAACAGGAACATAGAACAGTACAGAACAGGAACAGAGAACAGTACAACACAGGAACAGGAAACAATACAGAACATGAAAACGGAACAGTACAGATCAGAAACACATAACAGTACAGCACAGGAACACAGAACAGTACAGAACAGGAACATAGAACAGTACAGAACAGGAACACCGAACAGTACAGAACAGGAACACCGAACAGTACAGAACAGGAACACTGAACAGTACAGAACAGGAACACGGAACAGTACAAAATGAACACAGAGCAGTACAGAACAGGAAAAGACAACAGTACCACACAGGAACACAGAACAGTACCGAACGGGAACACAGAACAGTACCAAACAGGAACACAGAACAGTACAGAACGGGAACATAGAACAGTACAGAACAAGAACACAGAACAATACAGAATGGGAACACAGAACAGCACAGAACGGGAACACAGAACAGTACCGAACGGGTACATAGAACAGTACAGAACGGGAACACAGAACAGTACAGAAAAGGAACACAGAACAGTACAACACAGGAACACAGAACAGTACAGAACATGAACACAGAACAGTACAGAACAAGAACACAGAACAGTACAGAACAGGAACACAGAACAGTACAGAACACGAACACAGAACAGTACAGAACAGGAACACAGAACAGTACAGAACAGGAACACAGAACAGTACAGGAAAGGAACACAGAACAGGAACATGGAACAGTACAGAACAGGAACACATAACAGTACAGTGCAGGAACAGAGAACAGTACAGAACAGGAACATAGAACAGAACAGAACAGGAACACAGAACAGTACAGAACAGGAACACGGAACAGTACAGAACAGGAACACAGAACAGTACAGAACAGGAACACGGAACAGTACAAAATGAACACAGAGCAGTACAGAACAGGAAAAGACAACAGTACCACACAGGAACACAGAACAGTACAACACAGGAACACAGAACAGTACAACACAGGAACACAGAGCATTACAGAACAGGAACAGAGAGCAGTACGGAACAGGAACAGAGAGCAGCACAGAACAGCAACACTCAACTGCACAGAACAGGAACATGGAACAGTACAGAACAGGAAAACATATCAGTACAGCAAAGGAGCACAGAACAGTACAGAAAAGGAACACAGAACAGTACAACACAACAACATAGAACAGTACCGAACAGAAACACAGAACATTACCGAACGGGAACACAGAACAGTACCGAATGGGAACACAGAACAGTACAGAACAGGAACACAGAACAGTACCAAACTTGAACACAGAACAGCACAGAACGGGAACATAGAACAGTACAGAACAAGAACACAGAGCAGTACAGAACAAGAACACAGAGCAGTACAGAACAGGAACACAGAACAGAACCGAATGGGTAAATAGAACTGTACAGAACCGGAACACAGAACAGTACAGAACAGGAAATCAGAACAGTACAACACAGGAACACAGAACAGTACAACACAGGAACAGAGAACAGTACAGAACAAGAACACAGAACAGTACAGAACAGCAACACAGTACAGTACACAACAGGAACACAGAACAGTACAGAGCACGAACACAGAACAGTACAGAACAGGAACACAGAACAGTACAGAACAGGAACACAGAACAGTACAGGAAAGGAACACAGAACAGGAACATGGAACAGTACAGAACAGGAACACAGAGCAGTACAGAGCAAGAACACGGAAGGGTACAGAACAGGAACACGGAAGGGTACAGAACAGGAATATGGAACAGTACAACACAGGAACACAGAACAGAACAGGAACACAGAACAGTACAGAAAAGGAACAGAGAACAGTAGAGAAGTGGAACAGATAAAAGTACAGAACAGGAACAGAGAACACTGCAGCACAGAAACACAGAGCAGTACAGAACAGGAATACAGAACTGTACAGAACAGGAACACAAAACAATACAGAACAGGAACAGAGAACAGTACGGAACATGTACAGAGAACACTACAGAACAGAAACACAGAACAATACAGAACAGGAATACAGAATGGTACAGAACAGGAACAGAGAGCAATACAACATAGGAACATAGAACAGTACAGAACAGGAACACAGAACAGTAAAACACAGGAACACAGAACAGAACAGAACAGGAATACGGAACACCACAGAACACCAAAACAGAACAGCACAGAAAAGGAATATAGAACAGTACAACACAGGAACACAGAACAGAACAGAACAGGAACACAGAACATAGTACAGAACAGGAACATGGAACAGTACAGAACAGGAACATTCAGAACAGCACCGTCGGGGAACACAAAACAGTACCGAATGGGTACATAGAACAGTACCGAACAGGAACAGGAAACAGTACAGAACAGAACAGAATGGGAACACAGAACAGTACCAAACGGGAACATACAACAGAACTGAACGGGAACACAGAACAGTAAATTAGAACAGTACAAGAGAGGAACACAGAACAATACAGAACAGAAACACAGAACAGTACCGAACGGGAACACAGAACAGTATTGAACGGGTACATAGAACAGTACAGAAAGGGAACACAGAAAAGTACAGAACCGGAACACAGAACAGTACAGAACAGGAAATCAGAACAGTACAACACAGGAACACAGAACAGTACAACACAGGAACAGAGAACAGTACAGAACATGAACACTGAACAGTACAGAACAGGATCACGGAACAGTACAGAACAGGAAAACGGAGCAGTAGAGAAGAGGAACACAGAGCAGTACAGAGCACGAACACAGAACAGTCCCGAACAGGAACACAGAACAGTACAGAACAGCAACACAGAACAGTACACAACAGGAACACAGAACAGTACAGAGCACGAACACAGAACAGTACAGAACAGCAACACAGAACAGTACAGAACAGCAACACAGAACAGTACAGAACAGCAACACAGAACAGTACAGAACAGGAACATGGGACAGCACAGAACAGTACAGAACAGGAACACAGAACATTACAGAACAGGAACACGGAACAGTACAGAACAGGAACACAGAACAGTACAGAACAAGAACACGGAAGGGTACAGAACAGGAATACGGAACAGTACAACACAGGAACACAGAACAGTACAGAAAAGGAAAAGAGAACAGTAGAGAAGAGGAACAGATAAAAGTACAGAACAGGAACAGAGAACACTGCAGCACAGAAACACAGAACAGTACAGAACAGGAATACAGAACTGTACAGAACAGGAACACAAAACAGTACAGAACAGGAACAGAGAACAGTATGGGACATGAACAGAGAACACTACAGAACAGAAACACAGAACAATACATAACAGGAATACAGAATGGTACAGAACAGGAACAGAGAGCAGTACAACATAGGAACATAGAACAGAACAGAACTGGAGCACAGAACAATACAACACAGGAATATAGAACAGTACAGATCAGGAACACAGAACGGTACAACACAGGAACACTGAACAGAACAGAACAGGAATACGGAACACCACAGAACACCAACACAGAACAGCACAGAAAAGGAATATAGAACAGTACAACACAGGAACACAGAACAGTACAGAACAGGAACATAGAACAGTACAGAACAGGAACTCAGAACAGTACAACACAGGAACAGAGAACAGTACATAACATGAACACTGAACAGTACAGAACAGAAACACATAACAGTACAGTGCAGGAACAGAGAACAGTACAGAACAGGAACATAGAACAGAACAGAACAGGAACACCGAACAGTACTGTACAAGAACACGGAACAGTACAGAACAGGAACACTGAACAGTACAGAACAGGAACACGGAACAGTACAAAATGAACACAGAGCAGTACAGAACAGGAAAAGACAACAGTACCACACAGGAACACAGAACAGTACAACACAGGAACACAGAACAGTACAACACAGGAACACAGAGCATTACAGAACAGGAACAGAGAGCAGTACAGAACAGGAACAGAGAGCAGCACAGAACAGCAACACTCAACTGCACAGAACAGGAACATGGAACAGTACAGAACAGGAAAACATATCAGTACAGCAAAGGAGCACAGAACAGTACAGCAAAGGAGCACATAACAGTACAACACAACAACACAGAACAGTACCGAAGGGAAACACAGAACACTACTGAACGCGAACACAGAACAGTACCGAACGGGAACACAGAACAGTACCGAACGGGAACACAGAACAGTACCAAACTTGAACACAGAACAGCACAGAACGGGAACATAGAACAGTACAGAACAAGAACACAGAGCAGTACAGAACAAGAACACAGAGCAGTACAGAACAGGAACACAGAACAGAACCGAATGGGTAAATAGAACTGTACAGAACCGGAACACAGAACAGTACAGAACAGGAAATCAGAACAGTACAACACAGGAACACAGAACAGTACAACACAGGAACAGAGAACAGTACAGAACATGAACACAGAACAGTACAGAACATCAACACAGTACAGAACACAACAGGAACACAGAACAGTACAGAGCACGAACACAGAACAGTACAGAACAGGAACACAGAACAGGAACATGGGACAGCACAGAACAGTACAGGACAGGAACACAGAACAGTACAGAACAGGAACACGGAACAGTACAGAACAGGAATACGGAACAGTACAACACAGGAACACAGAACAGTACAGAAAAGGAACAGAGAACAGTAGAGAAGAGGAACAGATAAAAGTACAGAACAGGAACAGAGAACACTGCAGCACAGAAACACAGAACAGTACAGAACAGGAACACAAAACAGTACAGAACAGGAACACAAAACAGTATAGAACAGGAACAGAGAACAGTACGGAACATGAACAGAGAACACTACTGAACAGAAACACAGAACAATACAGAACAGGAATACAGAATGGTACAGAACAGGAACAGAGAGCAGTACAACATAGGAACATAGAATAGAACAGAACAGGAACACAGAACAATACAACACAGGAATATAGAACAGTACAGAACAGGAACACAGAACAGTACAACACAGGAACACTGAACAGAACAGAACAGGAATACGGAACACCACAGAACACCAACACAGAACAGCACAGAAAAGGAATATAGAACAGTACAACACAGGAACACAGAACAGTACAGAACAGGAACACAGAACAGTACAGAACAGGAACAGAGAACATTACGGAACAGGAACAGAGAACATTCCAGAACAGACACACAGAACAGTACAGAACAGGAACAGAGAACAGTACAGAACAGTAACACAGAAAAGTGCAGAAAAGGAACAGACAACCGTACAGAACAGGAATAGACAACAGTACAGAACAGGAGCAGACAGCAGTACAGAACAGGAACGCAGAGCAGTACAGAACAGGAACACAGAACAGTACAGAACAGGAACACAGAACAGTAAAGAACAGGAACAGAGCAATGTACATAACAGGAACAGGGAATAGTACAGAACAGGAACAGAGAACAGAACAGAAGAGGAACACAGACCAGGACAAAAAAGGAACACAGAACAGTAAAGAACAGTACAGAACAGGAACACAGAACAGTACAGAACAGGAACAGAGAACAGAACAACACAGGAACATAGAACAGTACAGAACAAGAACACAGAAAACTACAGAACATGAACATAGAATGGTACAACACAGGAACACAGAACAGTACAAAACAGGAACACGGAACAGTGCAGAACAGCAACACGGAACAGTACAGAACAGGAACGTGGAACACCACAGACAACGAACACAGAACAGAACAGAACAGGAATATAGAACAGTACAGAACAGGAACAGAGAACAGTACAGAACATCAACACTGAACAGTACAGAACAGAACAGGAACACAGAACAGTACAGTGCAGGAACAGAGAACAGTACAGAACAGGAACATAGAGCAGTACAGAACAGGAACATAGAACAGTACAGGAACATAGAACAGTACAGAACAGGATCACGGAACAGTACAGAACAGGAAAACGGAGCAGTAGAGAAGAGGAACACAGAGCAGTACAGAGCATGAACACAGAACAGTCCAGAACAGGAACACAGAACAGTACAGAACAGCAACACAGAACAGTACACGACAGGAACACAGAACAGTACAGAGCACGAACACAGAACAGTACAGAACAGGAACACAGAACAGTACAGAACAGGAACACAGAACAGTACAGAACAGGAACATGGGACAGCACAGAACAGTACAGGACCGGAACACAGAACAGTACAGAACAGGAACACGGAACAGTACAGAACAGGAACACAGAACAGTACAGAACAAGAACACGGAAGGGTACAGAACAGGAACACAGAAGGGTACAGAACAGGAATACGGAACAGTACAACACAGGAACACAGAACAGTACAGAAAAGGAACAGAGAACAGTAGAGAAGAGGAACAGATAAAAGTACAGAACAGGAACAGAGAACACTGCAGCACAGAAACACAGAACAGTACAGAACAGGAACACAAAACAGTACAGAACAGGAACAGAGAACAGTACGGAACATGAACAGAGAACACTACAGAACAGAAACACAGAACAATACAGAACAGGAATACAGAATGGTACAGAACAGGAACAGAGAGCAGTACAACATAGGAACATAGAACAGAACAGAACAGGAACACAGAACAATACAACACAGGAAAATAGAACAGTACAGAACAGGAACACAGAACAGTACAGAACAGGAACACAGAACAGTACAGAACAGGAACACAGAACAGTACAGAACAGGAACACAGAACAGTACAGAACAGGAACAGAGAACAGTACAGAACAGGAACACAGAACACTACCGAACGGGAACATAGAACAGTACAGAACGGGAACACAGAACAGTACAGAACAGGAACACAGAACAGTACAGAACAGGAACATAGAACAGTACAAGAGAGGAACATAGTCAGTACAGAACAGAAACACAGAACAGTACAGAACAGGAACATAGAACAGTACAGAACAAGAACAGGAAAACAGAACAGTACAGAACAGGAACAGAGAACAGTACAGAACAGGAACACAGAACAGTACAGAACAGGAACATAGAACAGTACAGAACAGGAACAGAGAACAGTACAGAACAGGAACACAGAACAGTACAGAACAGGAACACAGAACAGCACAGAACAGGAACAGAGAACAGTACAGAACAGGAACTGAGAATAGTATGGAAAAGGAACAAAGAACACAACAGAACAGACACACAGAACAGTACAGAACAGGAACACAGAACAGTACAGAACAGGAACACAGAACAGTACAGAACAGGAACACAGAACAGTACAGAACAGGAACAGAGAGCAGTACAACATAGGAACATAGAACAGAACAGAACAGGAACACAGAACAGTACAACACAGGAACAAAGAACAGTACAGAACAGGAACAGAGAGCAGTACAACATAGGAACACGGAAGAGAACAGAACAGGAATACAGAACAATACAACACAGGAACACGGAAGAGAACAGAACAGGAATACGGAACACCACAGAACACCAACACAGAACAGCACAGAAAAGGAATATAGAACAGTACAACACAGGAACACAGAACAGTACAGAACAGGAACAGAGAACAGTACAGAACAGGAACACAGAACAGTAAAGAACAGGAGCACAGAACAGGAACATAGAACAGTAACAGGAACACAGAACAGTACAGAACAGGAACACAGAACACAAACACAGAACAGTACAGAACAGGAACACAGAACAGTACAGAACAGGAACACAGAACAGTACAGAACAGGAACACAGAACAGTACAGAACAGGAACATGGGACACACAGAACAGTACAGAACAGGAACACAGAACAGTACAGAACAGGAACACGGAACAGTACAGAACAGGAACACAGAACAGTACAGAACAGGAACACAGAAGGGTACAGAACAGGAACACAGAACAGTACAACACAGGAACAGAGAACAGTACAGAACAGGAACACAGAACAGTACAGAACAGGAACACAGAACAGTACAGAACAGGAACACAGAACAGCACAGAACAGGAACAGAGAACAGTACAGAACAGGAACTGAGAATAGTATGGAAAAGGAACAAAGAACACAACAGAACAGACACACAGAACAGTACAGAACAGGAACACAGAACAGTACAGAACAGGAACACAGAACAGTACAGAACAGGAACACAAAACAGTACAGAACAGGAACAGAGAGCAGTACAACATAGGAACACGGAAGAGAACAGAACAGGAATACAGAACAATACAACACAGGAACACGGAAGAGAACAGAACAGGAACACAGAACAATACAACACAGGAATATAGAACAGTACAGAACAGGAACACAGAACAATACAACACAGGAACACGGAAGAGAACAGAACAGGAATATGGAACACCACAGAACACCAACACAGAACAGCACAGAAAAGGAATACAGAACTGTACAACACAGGAACACAGAACAGTACAGAACAGGAACAGAGAACAGTACAGAACAGGAACACAGAACAGTACAGAACAGGAGCACAGAACAGGAACATAGAACAGAAAAGGAACACAGAACAGTACAGAACAGGAGCACAGAACAGGAACATAGAATAGAGCACAAACACCGAAAAGTCCAGAACAGGATCACAGAACAGCACCGTCGTGGAACACAAAACAGTACCGAATGGGTACATAGAACAGTACCGAACAGGAACAGGAAACAGTACAGAACAGAACAGAATGGGAACACAGAACAGTACCAAACGGGAACATACAACAGAACTGAACGGGAACACAGAACAGTAAATTAGAACAGTACAAGAGAGGAACACAGAACAGTACAGAACAGGAACACAGAACAGTACAGAACAGGAACATAGAACAGTACAGAACAGGAACAGGAAACAGTACAGAACAGGAACACGGAACAGTACAGAACAGGAACACAGAACAGTACAGAACAGGAACACAGAACAGTACAGAACAGGAACAGAGAACAGTACAACACAGGAACATAGAACAGAACAGAACAGGAACACAGAACAATACAGAACAGGAACAGAGAACAGTACAGAACAGGAACACAGAACAGTACAACACAGGAACACGGAAGAGAACAGAACAGGAATACGGAACACCACAGAACACCTACACAGAATAGCACAGAAAAGGAATATAGAACAGTACAACACAGGAACACAGAACAGAACAGAACAGGAACATAGAATAGAGCACAAACACCGAACAGTCCAGAACAGGATCACAGAACAGCACCGTCGGGGAACACAAAACAGTACCGAATGGGTACATAGAACAGTACCGAACAGGAACAGGAAACAGTACAGAATGGGAACATAGAACAGTACAGAACAGGAACACAGAACAGAACAGTACAGAACATGAACACAGAACAGTACAACACAGGAACACAGAACAGTACAACACAGGAACAGAGAACAGTACAGAACATGAACACTGAACAGTACAGAACAGGAACACGGAACAGTACAGAACTGGAAAACAGAGCAGTACAGAAGAGGAACACAGAGCAGTACAGAGCACGAACACAGAACAGTACAGAACAGGAACACAGAACAGTACAGAACAGGAACACAGAACAGTACAGAACAGGAACACAGAACAGTACAGAGCAGGAACAGAGAACAGTACAGAACAGGAACACAGAACAGTACAGAACAGGAACACAGAACAGTACAGAACAGGAACACAGAACAGTACAGAACAGGAACACAGACAGAACAGTACAGAACAGGAACACAGAGCAGTACAGAACAGGAACACAGAACAGTACAGAACAGGAACACAGAACAGTACAGAACAGGAACACGGAAGGGTACAGAACAGGAATACGGAACAGTACAACACAGGAAAACAGAACAGTACAGAAAAGGAAAAGAGAACAGTAGAGAAGAGGAACAGATAAAAGTACAAAACAGGAACAGAGAACACTGCAGCACAGAAACACAGAACAGTACAGAAAAGGAACACGGAGCAGTACAGAACAGGAACATACAACAGTACAGAACAGGAACAGAGAACAGTATGGAACATGAACAGAGAACACTACAGAACAGAAACATAGAAGAATACAGAACAATACAGAACAGGAATACAGAATGGTACAGAACAGGAACAGAGAGCAGTACAACATAGGAACATAGAACAGAACAGAACAGGAACACAGAACAATACAACACAGGAATATAGAACAGTACAGAACAGGAACACAGAACAGTACAACACAGGAACACGGAACAGAACAGAACAGGAATACGGAACACCACAGAACACCAACACAGAACAGCACAGAAAAGGAATATAGAGCTGTACAACACAGGAACACAGAACAGTACAGAACAGGAACAGAGAACAGTACAGAACAGGAACACAGAACAGTACAACACAGGAACAGAGAACAGTACAGAACAGGAACACTGAACAGTACAGAACAGGAACACAGAACAGTACAGTGCAGGAACAGAGAACAGTACAGAACAGGAACATAGAACAGTACAGAACAGGAACACCGAACAGTACAGAACAGGAACACGGAACAGTACAGAACAGGAACACAGAACAGTACAGAACAGGAACACAGAACAGTACAGAACAGGAACACAGAACAGTACAGAACAGGAACATAAAACAGTACAGAACAAGAACATAGAACAGTACAGAACAGGAACACAGAAAAGTACATAACAGGAACACAGAACAGTACAACACAGGAACAGAGAACAGTACAGAACAGGAACAGAGAACAGTACAGAACAGGAACAGAGAACAGTACAGAACAGGAACACAGAACAGTACAGAACAGGAACAGGGAACAGTACAGAACAGGAACACAGAACAGTACAGAACAGGAACAGAGAACAGTACAGAACAGGAACAGAGCAATGTACATAACAGGAACAGGGAATAGTACATAACAGGAACAGGGAATAGTACAGAACAGGAACACAGAACAGTACAACACAGGAACATAGAACAGTACAGAACAAGAACACAGAAAACTACAGAACATGAACATAGAACAGTACAACACAGGAACACAGAACAGTACAAAACAGGAACACGGAACAGTGCAGAACAGCAACACGGAACAGTACAGAACAGGAACGTGGAACACCACAGACAACGAACACAGAACAGAACAGAACAGGAACACAGAACAGTACAGAATGGGAACACAGAACAGTACAGAACAGGAACACAGAACAGTACAGAACAGAACAGGAACACAGAACAGTACAGAACAGGAACAGAGAACAGTACAGAACAGGAACAGGAACATAGAACAGTACAGAACAGGAACATAGAACAGTACAGGAACATAGAACAGTACAGAACAGGATCACGGAACAGTACAGAACTGGAAAACAGAGCAGTACAGAAGAGGAACACAGAGCATAACAGAACACGAACACAGAACAGTACAGAACTGAAACACAGAACAGTACAGAACAGCAACACAGAACAGTACACAACAGGAACACAGAACAGTACAGAGCACGAACACAGAACAGTACAGAACAGGAACACAGAACAGTACAGAACAGGAACACGGAACAGTACAGAACAGGAACACAGAACAGTACAGAACAGGAACACGGAACAGTACAGAACAGGAACACAGAACAGTACAGAACAAGAACACGGAAGGGTACAGAACAGGAACACGGAAGGGTACAGAACAGGAATACGGAACAGTACAACACAGGAACACAGAACAGTACAGAAAAGGAACAGAGAACAGTAGAGAAGAGGAACAGATAAAAGTACAGAACAGGAACAGAGAACACTGCAGCACAGAAACACAGAACAGTACAGAACAGGAACACAAAACAGTACAGAACAGGAACAGAGAACAGTACGGAACATGAACAGAGAACACTACAGAACAGAAACACAGAACAATACAGAACAGGAATACAGAATGGTACAGAACAGGAACAGAGAGCAGTACAACATAGGAACATAGAACAGAACAGAACAGGAACACAGAACAATACAACACAGGAATATAGAACAGTACAGAACAGGAACACAGAACAGTACAACACAGGAACACTGAACAGAACAGCACAGGAATACGGAACACCACAGAACACCAACACAGAACAGCACAGAAAAGGAATATAGAACAGTACAACACAGGAACACAGAACAGTACAGAACAGGAACACAGAACAGTACAGAACAGGAACAGAGAACATTACGGAACAGGAACAGAGAACATTCCAGAACAGACACACAGAACAGTACAGAACAGGAACAGAGAACAGTACAGAACAGTAACACAGAAAAGTGCAGAACAAGAACAGACAACCGTATAGAACAGGAATAGACAACAGTACAGAACAGGAACGCAGAGCAGTACAGAACAGGAACACAGAACAGTACAGAACAGGATCACAGAACAGTACAGAACAGGAACACTGAACAGTACAGAACAGGAACACAGAACAGTAAAGAACAGGAACAGAGCAAAGTACAGAACAGGAACAGAGCAATGTACATAACAGGAACAGGGAATAGTACAGAACAGGAACAGAGAACAGAACAGAAGAGGAACACAGACCAGGACAAAAAAGGAACACAGAACAGTAAAGAACAGTACAGAACAGGAACACAGAACAGTACAGAACAGGAACAGAGAACAGTACAGAACAGGAACATAGAGCAGTACAGAACAGGAACAGAGAAAAGTACAGAACACGAAACAGTGCAGAACAGGAACACGGAACACTACAGAACAGGAACACGGAACAGTACAGAACAGGAACACGGAACAGTACAGAACAGGAACATGGAACAGTACAGAGCGGGAACATGGAACAGTACAGAACAGGAACACAGAACAGTACAGAACGGGAACATAGAACAGTACAGAACAGGAACACAGAACAGTACAGAACAGAACAGGAACACAGAACAAAACAGAACAGGAACACAGAACACTACAGTGCAGGAACAGAGAACAGTACAGAACAGGAACATAGAACAGTACAGAACAGGAACATAGAACAGTACAGAACAGGAACACGGAACAGTACAGAACAGGAACACAGAGCAGTACAGAACAGGAACACAGAACAGTACAGAACATGAACACAGAACAGTACAGAACAGGAACACAGAACAGTACAGAACAGGAACACAGAACAGTACAGAACAGGAACACAGAACAGTACAGAACAGGAACACAGAACAGTACAGAACAGGAACACAAAACAGTACAGAACAGGAACAGGGAACAGCACAGAACAGTACAGAACAGGAACACAGAACAGTACAGAACAGGAACACGGAACAGTACAGAACAGGAACACAGAACAGTACAGAACAAGAACACGGAAGGGTACAGAACTGGAACACGGAAGGTTACAGAACAGGAACACGGAACAGTACAACACAGGAACACAGAACAGTACAGAAAAGGAACAGAGAACTGAAGAGAAGAGGAACAGATAAAAGTACAAAACAGGAACAGAGAACACTGCAGCACAGAAACACAGAACAGTACAGAACAGGAATACAGAACAGCACAGAACAGGAACAGAGAACAGTACAGAACAGGAACTGAGAATAGTACAGAACAGGAACACAGAACCATACAGAACAGGAATAAAGAACAGTCAAGAACAGGAACATGGAGCAGTACAACACAGGAACATAGAACAGGAAAGAACAGGAACATAGAACAAGATAGAACAGGAACATAGAACAGTACAAACAGGAACACAGAACAGTACCAGACAGGAACACGGAAGAGAACAGAACAGGAATACGGAACACCACAGAACACCAACACAGAACAGCACAGAAAAGGAATACAGAACTGTACAACACAGGAACACAGAACAGTACAGAACAGGAACACAGAACAGTACAGAACAGGAACAGAGAACAGTACAGAACAGGAACAGTGAACAGTGCAGAACAGGGACACAGAAGAGCAAAGAACCGGAACATAGAACAGTACAGAACATGAACATAGAAGACTACAACACAGGCACATAGAATAGTACAACACAGGAACATAGAACAGAACAGAACAAGAACACAGAACAGTAACACAGAACAGTGCAGAAAAGGAACACAGGACAGTACAGAACAGGAACAAAGAACAGAATAACACAGGAACACAGAACAGTACACAACAGGAACATTGAACAGTACAGAACAGGAATATAGAACAGTACAGAACAGGAACACGGAACAAAAAAGAACAGGAACATAGAACAGGACAGAACATGAACATAGAGCAGTACAAACCAGGAACACAGAAGAGTACCAGACAGGAACACAGAACAATACAGAACAGGAATATGGAACAGTACAGAACAGGAGCAGAGAACAGTACAGAACAGAAACACAGAAGAACAAAGAACCGGAACATAGAACAGTACAGAACATGAACATAGAAGACTACAACACAGGCACATAGAATAGTACAACACAGGAACATAGAACAGAACAGAACAAGAAACAGAATAGTAACACAGACAAGTAACAGTGCAGAAAAGGAACGCAGGACAGTACAGAACAGGAAGAAAGAACAGAACAAAACTGGAACACAGAACAGCACATAACAGGAACACAGAATAGTACAGAACAAGAACAAAGAACAGTACAGAACAGGAACATGGAAGAGTACAGAACAGGAACACAGAACAGGAACACAGAACAGGAAAAAACAGGAACATAGAACAGGACAGAACATGAACATAGAACAGTACAAACCAGGAACACAGAACAGTACCAGACAGGAACACAGAACAATACAGAACAGGAATATGGAACACTATAGAACAGGAGCAGAGAACAGTACAGAACAGAAACACAGAACAGTACAGAACAAGAACACACGACAGTACAGAACAGGAACAAAGAACAGAACAACAGAGGAACACAGAACAACACATAACAGGACCACAGAATAGTACAGAACAGTAACAAAGAACAGTACAGAAGAGTACAGAACAGTAACACAGAACAGTAGAGAACAGGAATATGGAACAGTACAGAACAAGAACACAAAACCATACAGAACAGGAACACAGAACAACACAAACAGGAATATAGAACAGTGCAACACAGGAACACAGAACAGTACAGAACAGGAACCCAGAGCAGTAAAGAACAGGAACACAGAACAGTACAGACCAGCAACACAGAACAGTACAGAACAGGAACATAGAACAGTGCAACACAGGAACACAGAACAGTACAGAACAGGAACACAGAGCAGTAAAGGACAGGAACACAGAACAGTACAGACCAGCAACATAGAACTGTACAGAACAGGAACACAGAACAATACAGAACAGGAACATGGAACAGTACAGATCAGGAACACGGAACAGTACAGAACAGAAACACAGAACAGGAGCAGTGAACAGTACAGAACAGGGGCACAGAAGAGCAGAGAACCGGAACATAGAACAGTACAGAACATGAACATAGAAGACTACAAAACAGGCACATAGAATAGTACAACACAGGAACATAGAACAGAACAGAACAAGAACCAGAATAGTAACACAGAACAGTACAGAAAAGGAACAAGTAACAGTGCAGAAAAGGAACACAGGACAGTACAGAACAGGAACAAAGAACAGAACAACACAGGAACACAGAACAACACATAACAGGAACACAGAATAGTACAGAACAGGAACAAAGAACAGTACAGAAGAGTACAGAACAGGAACACAGAACAGTACAGAACAGGAACATGGAACAGTACAAAACAGGAATATAGAACAGTACAGAACAGGAACACAGAACAATACAAAACCGGAACACAGAACAATACAAACAGGAATATAGAACAGTGCAACACAGGAACACAGAACAGTACAGAACAGGAACACAGAGCAGTAAAGAACAGGAACACAGAACAGTACAGACCAGCAACTCAGAGCAATACAGAACAGGAACACAGAACAGGAAAGAACAGGAACATAGAACAGTACAGAACAGGAACACAGAACAGTGCAACACAGGAACATAGAACAGTACAGAACAGGAACAGAGAACAGTACAACACAGAAACATAGAACAGTACAGAACAGGAACATAAAACAGTACAGAAAAGGAACATTGAACAGTGTAACACAGGAACATAGAACAGTACAGAACAGGAACAGAGAACAGTAGAACACAGAAACATAGAACGGTACAGAACAGGAACACAGAACGGTACAGGACAGGAACATAAAACAGTACAGAACAAGAACATGGAACACTACAGAACAGGAACACAGAACAGTACAGAAAAGGAATATAAAACTGTACAGAACAAGAACACGGAACAGTACGGAACAGGAACACAGAACAGTACAGAACAGGAACACGGACCAGTACAGAATAAGAACACAGACCAGTACAGAATAGGAACACAGAACAACACAAACAGGAACAAGGAACAGTACAGAACAGGAACACAGAACAGTACAGAACAGGAACACAGAACAGGACAGAACAGGAACTTAGAACAATACAGAACAGGAACATGGAACAGTACGGTACAGGAAGACGGACCAATACAGAACAGGAACACGGAGCAGTCCACAACAGAAACACGGAACAGTCCAAACATTAACACAGAACGGTACTTATCAGGAGCATTGAACAGTACAGAACAGGGACACAGAAGAGCAGAGAACCGGAACATAGAACAGTACAGAACATGAACATAGAACACTACAACACAGGCACATAGAATAGTACAACACAGGAGCATAAAACAGAACAGAACAAGAACAAGAACACAGAACAGTACAGAAAAGGAACAAGTAACAGTGCAGAAAAGGAACACAGGACAGTACAGAACAGGAACAAAGAACAGAACAACACAGGAACACAGAATAGTACAGAACAGGAACAAAGAACAGTACAGAAGAGTACATAACAGGAACACAGAACAATACAGAACAGGAACACAGAACAACACAAACAGGAATATAGAGCAGTACAGAACAGAAACACAGAACAGGACAGAACAGAAACACAGAACAGTACAGACCAGCAGCACAGAACAGGAACACGGAACAGTACTGAACAGGAATATAGAACAGTACAGAACAGGAATATAGAACAGTACAGAACAGGAACACAGAACAGGAAAGAACAGGAACATAGAACAGGACAGAACATGAACATAGAGCAGTACAAACCAGGAACACAGAAGAGTACCAGACAGGAACACAGAACAATACAGAACAGGAGCAGAGAACAGTACAGAACAGAAACACAGAAGAACAAAGAACCGGAACATAGAACAGTACAGAACATGAACATAGAAGACTACAAAACAGGCACATAGAATAGTACAACACAGGAACATAGAACAGAACAGAACAAGAACACAGAACAGTAACACAGAACAGTACAGAAAAGGAACAAGTAGCAGTGCAGAAAAGGAACACAGGAAAGTACAGAACAGGAGCAGTGAACAGTACAGAACAGGGACACAGAAGAGCAAAGAACCGGAACATAGAACAGTACAGAACATGAACATAGAAGACTACAACACAGGCACATAGAATAGTACAACACAGGAACATAGAACAGAACAGAACAAGAACACAGAACAGTAACATAGAACAGTACAGAAAAGGAACAAGTAACAGTGCAGAAAAGGAACACAGGACAGTACAGAACAGGAACAAAGAACAGAATAACACAGGAACACAGAACAGCACATAACAGGAACACAGAATAGTACAGAACAGGAACAAAGAACAGTACAGAACAGGAACACGGAAGAGTACAGAACAGGAACACAGAACAGGAAAGAACAGGAACATAGAACAGGACAGAACATGAACATGGAACAGTACAAACCAGGAACACAGAACAGTACCAGACAGGAACACAGAACAATACAGAACAGGAATATGGAACAGTATAGAACAAGAGCAGAGAACAGTACAGAACAGAAACACAGAACAGTACAGAACAAGAACATAGGACAGTACAGAACAGGAACAAAGAACAGAACAACAGAGGAACACAGAACAACACATAACAGGAACACAGAATAGTACAGAACGGTAACAAAGAACAGTACAGAAGAGTACAGAACAGTAACACAGAACAGTACAGAACAGGAACATGGAACAGTACAAAACAGGAATATAGAACAGTACAGAACAGGAACACAGAACAGTACAGAACAGAAACACAGAACAGTACAGAACAGAAAACAGAGCAGTAAAGAACAGGAACACAGAACAGGACAGAACAGGAACATAGAACAGTATAGACCAGCAACACAGAATAGTACAACACAGGAGCATAAAACAGAACAGAACAAGAACACAGAACAGTAACACAGAACAGTACAGAATAGGAACACGTAACAGTGCAGAAAAGGAACACAGAACAGGAACAAAAAACAGTACAGAAGAAGAACACAGAACAGTACAGAACAGGAACACAGAACAGTACACAACAGGAACATAAAACAGTACAGAACAAGAACATGGAACACTACAGAACAGGAACACAGAACAGTACAGAACAGGAATATAAAACTGTACAGAACAAGAACACGGAACAGTACGGAACAGGAACACAGAATAGTACAGAACAGGAACACAGAGCAGTAAAGAACAGGAACACAGAACAGTACAGACCAGCAACTCAGAGCAATACAGAACAGGAACACAGAACAGTACACAACAGGAACATTGAACAGTACAAAACAGGAATATAGAACAGTACAGAACAGGAATATAGAACAGTACTAAACAGGAATATAGAACAGTACAGAACAGGAATATAGAACAGTACAGAACAGGAACACAGAACAGAAAAGAACAGGAACATAGAACAAGACAGAACATGAACATAGAACAGTACAAACCAGGAACACAGAACAGTACCAGACAGGAACACAGAACAATACAGAACAGGAATATGGAACAGTACAGAACAGGAGCAGAGAACAGTACAGAACAGAAACACAGAAGAGCAAAGAACCGGAATATAGAACAGTACAGAACATGAACATAGAAGACTACAACACAGGCACATAGAATAGTACAACACAGGAACATAGAACAGAACAGAACAAGAACACAGAACAGTAACATAGAACAGTACAGAAAAGGAACAAGTAACAGTGCAGAAAAGGAACACAGGACAGTACAGAACAGGAACAAAGAACAGAATAACACAGGAACACAGAACAGTACACAACAGGAACACAGAATAGAACAGAACGGGAACAAAGAACAGTACACAACAGGAACACGGAAGAGTACAGAACAGGAACACAGAACAGGAAAGAACAGGAACATAGAACAGGACAGAACATGAATATAGAACAGTACAAACCAGGAACACAGAACAGTACCAGACAGGAACACAGAACAATACAGAACAGGAATATGGAACAGTATAGAACAGGAGCAGAGAACAGTACAGAACAGAAACACAGAACAGTACAGAACAAGAACACAGGACAGTACAGAACAGGAACAAAGAACATAACAACAGAGGAACACAGAACAACACATAACAGGAACACAGAATAGAACAGAACAGTAACAAAGAACAGTACAGAAGAGTACAGAACAGGAACACAGAACAGTACAGAACAGGAACATGGAACAGTACAAAACAGGAATATAGAACAGTACAGAACAGGAACACAGAACAATACAGAACAGGAACATAGAACAACACAAACAGGAATATAGAACAGTACAGAACAGGAACACAGAATAATGCAGAACAGGAACATGGAACAGTACAGAACAGGAGCAGAGAACAGTACAGAACAGAAACACAGAACAGTACAGAACACGAACATAGAACAGTGCAACACAGGAACACAGAACAGTACAGAACAGGAACACAGAGCAGTAAAGAACAGGAACACAGAACAGGACAGAACAGGAACATAGAACAGTACAGACCAGCAACACAGAACAGTACAGACCAGCAACACAGAACTGTACAGAACAGGAACACAGAACAATACAGAACAGGAACATGGAACAGTACAGATCAAGAACACGGAACAGTACAGAACAGAAACACAGAACAGGAGCAGTGAACAGTACAGAACAGGGGCACAGAAGAGCAGAGAACCGGAACATAGAACAGTACAGAACATGAACATAGAAGACTACAAAACAGGCACATAGAATAGTACAACACAGGAACATAGAACAGAACAGAACAACACAGAACAGTAACACAGAACAGTACAGAAATGGAACAAGTAACAGTGCAGAAAAGGAACACAGGACAGTACAGACCAGCAACATAGAACTGTACAGAACAGGAACACAGAACAATACAGAACAGGAACATGGAAAAGTACAGAACAGGAACACAGAACAGTACAGAACAGGAAGAAAGAACAGTACAGAACAGGAACATAGAACAGTACGGAACAGTACAGAACAGGAACATAGAACAACACAAACAGGAATATAGAACAGTACAGAACAGGAACA
Source organism: Mobula hypostoma (assembly GCF_963921235.1). Taxonomy (NCBI): domain Eukaryota; kingdom Metazoa; phylum Chordata; class Chondrichthyes; order Myliobatiformes; family Myliobatidae; genus Mobula; species Mobula hypostoma. Next base: position 113,369,807 of record NC_086108.1, read on the forward strand.
CAGAATAATGCAGAACAGGAACATGGAACAGTACAGAACAGGAGCAGAGAACAGTACAGAACAGAAACACAGAACAGTACAGAACACGAACATAGAACAGTGCAACACAGGAACACAGAACAGTACAGAACAGGAACACAGAGCAGTAAAGAACAGGAACACAGAACAGGACAGAACAGGAACATAGAACAGTACAGACCAGCAACACAGAACAGTACAGAACAGGAACACAGAACAATACAGAACAGGAACATGGAACAGTACAGATCAAGAACACGGAACAGTACAGAACAGAAACACAGAACAGGAGCAGTGAACAGTACAGAACAGGGGCACAGAAGAGCAGAGAACCGGAACATAGAACAGTACAGAACATGAACATAGAAGACTACAAAACAGGCACATAGAATAGTACAACACAGGAACATAGAACAGAACAGAACAACAACACAGAACAGTAACACAGAACAGTACAGAAATGGAACAAGTAACAGTGCAGAAAAGGAACACAGGACAGTACAGACCAGCAACATAGAACTGTACAGAACAGGAACACAGAACAATACAGAACAGGAACATGGAACAGTACAGATCAGGAACACGGAACAGTACAGAACAGGAAGAAAGAACAGTACAGAACAGGAACATAGAACAGTACGGAACAGTACAGAACAGGAACACGGACGACTACAGAACAGGAACATGGACCAGTACAGAACAGGAACACATAAGAACACAAACAGGAACAAGGAACAGTACAGAACAGGAGCAGAGAACAGTACAGAGCAGGAACATAAAACAGTACAGAACAACAACATGGAACAGTACAGAACAGGAACACAGAACAGTACAGAACAGGAGCATAAACAGTACAGAACAGCAACACAGAACAGGAATATATAACAGTACAGAACAGGAACACAGAACAGTACAGAATGGGAACACAGACCAGTACAGAATGGGAACACAGAACAGTACAGAACGGGAACATAGAACAGTACAGATCAAGAACACAGAACAGTACAGAACAGGAACATATAACAGTACAGAACAGGAACATATAACAGTACAGAACAGGAACACAGAACAGTACAGAACAGGAACATAAAACAGTACAGAAAAGTAACATTGAACAGTGCAACACAGGAACATAGAACAGTACAGAACAGGAACACAGAACAGTACAGAACAGGAAGAAAGAACAGTACAGAACAAGAACATGGAATGGTACAGAACAGAAACACAGAACAATACAGAACAGGAAAGAACTGGAACATAGAACAGTACAGAACAGGAACACAGAACAGTGCAACACAGGAACATAGAACACTACAACACAGGCACATAGAATAGTACAACACAGGAGCATAAAACAGAACAGAACAAGAACACAGAACAGTACAGAAAAGGAACACGTAACAGTGCAGAAAAGGAACACAGAACAGTACAGAACAGGAACAAAGAACAGTACAGAAGAAGAACACAGAACAGTACAGAACAGGAACACAGAACAGTACACAACAGGAACATTGAACAGTACAAAACAGGAATATAGAACAGTACAGAACAGGAATATAGAACAATACAGAACAGAAACACAGAGCAGTAAAGAACAGGAACACAGAACAGGAAAGAACAGGAACATAGAACAAGATAGAACATGAACATAGAACAGTACAAACCAGGAACACAGAACAGTACCAGACAGGAACACAGAACAATACAGAACAGGAATATGGAAAAGTATAGAACAGGAGCAGAGAACAGTACAGAACAGAAACACAGAAGAGCAAATAACTGGAACATAGAAGACTAAAACACAGGCACATAGAAGAGTACAACACAGGAACATAGAACAGAACAGAACAAGAACACAGAACAGTAACACAGAACAGTACAGAAAAGGAACAAGTAGCAGTGCAGAAAAGGAACACAGGAAAGTACAGAACAGGAGCAGTGAACAGTGCAGAACAGGGACACAGAAGAGCAAAGAACCGGAACATAGAACAGTACAGAACATGAACATAGAAGACTACAACACAGGCACATAGAATAGTACAACACAGGAACATAGAACAGAACAGAACAAGAACACAGAACAGTGCAGAAAAGGAACACAGGACAGTACAGAACAGGAACAAAGAACAGAATAACACAGGAACACAGAACAGTACACAACAGGAACATTGAACAGTACAGAACAGGAATATAGAACAGTACAGAACAGGAACACGGAACAAAAAAGAACAGGAACATAGAACAGGACAGAACATGAACATAGAGCAGTACAAACCAGGAACACAGAACAGTACAGAACAGGAACACAGAGCAGTAAAGAACAGGAACACAGAATAGTACAGAACAGTAACAAAGAACAGTACAGAAGAGTACAGAACAGTAACACAGAACAGTAGACAACAGGAATATAGAACAGTACAGAACAAGAACACAGAACAATACAGAACAGGAACACAGAACAACACAAACAGGAATATAGAACAGTGCAACACAGGAACACAGAACAGTACAGAACAGGAACACAGAGCAGTAAAGAACAGGAACACAGAACAGTACAGACCAGCAACACAGAACAGTACAGAACAGGAACATAGAACAGTGCAACACAGGAACACAGAACAGTACAGAACAGGAACACAGAGCAGTAAAGGACAGGAACACAGAACAGTACAGACCAGCAACACAGAACAGTACAGACCAGCAACATAGAACTGTACAGAACAGGAACACAGAACAATACAGAACAGGAACATGGAACAGTACAGATCAGGAACACGGAACAGTACAGAACAGAAACACAGAACAGGAGCAGTGAACAGTACAGAACAGGGGCACAGAAGAGCAGAGAACCGGAACATAGAACAGTACAGAACATGAATATAGAAGACTACAAAACAGGCACATAGAATAGTACAACACAGGAACATAGAACAGAACAGAACAACACAGAACAGTAACACAGAACAGTACAGAAATGGAACAAGTAACAGTGCAGAAAAGGAACACAGGACAGTACAGACCAGCAACATAGAACAGAACAGAACAAGAACACAGAACAGTAACATAGAACAGTGCAGAAAAGGAACACAGGACAGTACAGAACAGGAACAAAGAACGGAATAACACAGGAACACAGAACAGCACATAACAGGAACACAGAATAGTACAGAACAGGAACAAAGAACAGTACACAACAGGAACACGGAACAGTACAAAACAGGAATATAGAACAGTACAGAACAGTAACACAGGACAATACAGAACAGGAACACAGAACAACACAAACAGGAATATAGAACAGTACAGAACAGGAGCAGAGAACAGCACAGAACAGGAACACAGAGCAGTAAAGAACAGGAATACAGAGCAATACAGAACAGGAACACAGAATAATACAGAACAGGAACATGGAACAGTACAGAACAGGAACACAGAACAGTACAGACCAGCAACATAGAACTGTACAGAACAGGAACACAGAACAATACAGAACAGGAACATGGAACAGTACAGATCAGGAACACGGAACAGTACAGAACAGAAACACAGAACAGAAGCAGTGAACAGTATAGAACAGGGGCACAGAAGAGCAGAGAACCGGAACATAGAACAGTACAGAACATGAACATAGAAGACTACAAAACAGGCACATAGAATAGTACAACACAGGAACATAGAACAGAACAGAACAAGAACCAGAATAGTAACACAGAACAGTACAGAAAAGGAACAAGTAACAGTGCAGAAAAGGAACACAGGACAGTACAGAACAGGAACAAAGAACAGAACAACACAGGAACACAGAACAACACATAACAGAAACACAGAATAGTACAGAACAGTAACAAAGAACAGTACAGAAGAGTACAGAACAGGAACACAGAACAGTACAGAACAGGAACATGGAACAGTACAAAACAGGAATATAGAACAGTACAGAACAGGAACAAAGAACAATACAGAACAGGAACACAGAACAACACAAACAGGAATATAGAACAGTACAGAACAGGAACACAGAACAGGAACATAGAACAGGTCAACACAGGAACATAGAACAGTACAGAACAGGAACAAAGTACATTACACAACAGGAACATAGAACAGTACAGAACAGGAACAAAGAACAGTTCAGAACAGTAATATAGAACAGTACAGAACAGGAACAGAGAACAGTACAGATCAGGAACACAGAACAGCATAGAACATGAACGTAGAACAGTACAGCACAGGAACACAGAAAAGTACAGAATACAAACACAGAACAGTGCAGAACAGTAACACAGAACAGTACAGAACAGGAACATTGAACAGTACACACCAGGAACACGGAACAGTACAGAACAGGAACATGGAATAGGACAGAAGAGAAACAGAGAACAGTATAGAACAGGAACACCGAACAGTACAGAACAGGAACATAGAACAGTACAACACAGGAACACAGGACAATACAGACGAGGAACACAGAACAGTACAAACAGGAACATAGAACAGTACAACACAGGAACCTAGAACGGTACAGAACAGGAACATAGAACAGGAACACAGAACAGTAGAGAAAAGGAACACGTAACAGCACAGAACACAAACACAGGACAGTACAGAACAGTACAGAACAGTAACATGGAACAGTACAACACACAAACATAGTACAGTGCAGAACAGGAACACAGAACAGAACAGAACAGGGACATAGAACAGTCCAGATCAGGAACATTGAACAGAACAGAACAGGAACATAGACCAGTACAGAACAGGAACAGGGAACAGTACAGAAGAGAAACAGATAACAGTGCAGAAGAGGAACACAGAACAGTACAGAACAGGAACATGGAACAGTACAGTACAGGAACGCAGAACAGTACAGAGCAGGAACATAGAACAATACAACACAAGAACATAAAACAGTACATAACAGGAACATGGAACAGTACAGAACAGGAACAGAGAACAGAACAATACAGGAACATAGAACACTACAGAACAGGAACATAGAACAATACTGAATGGGAACAGAGAACAGCACAGAACATGAATATAGAACAGTACAACACAGGAACACAGAACAATACAGAAAAGGAACACAGAACAGTACAGAAAAGGAACATGGACCAGGACAGAACAGGAACACGGACTAATACAGAATAGGAGCATGAACTAGTACGCAACAGGAACAGGGAACAGTACAAACAGGAACACAGAACAGTACAGAACAGGAACTTGGAACAGCGCAGAACAGGAACAGTGAACAGTACAGAACAGGAACAGACAACAGTACAGACCATGAATATAAAACAGTACAGAATAGGAACACAGAACAGTACAGACCAGGAACACAGAACAGGAGCACGGAATAGTATGGAACAGTACAGAACCGGAACACGGACCAGTACAGAACAGGAACACAGACCAATACAGAATAGGAACACGTACCAGTGCAAAACGGGAACACGGAACAGTACAAACAGGAACACAGAACAGTACAGAACAGGAACACGGAACACTACAGAACAGGAACATAGAACACTACAGAACAGGAACACAGAACAGTACAGAACAGGAACATAGAACAGTACAGAACAGGAAGACGAAACAGTACGCAACAGTACAGAACAGGAGCATGGAATAGTACAGACCAGGAACACGGAACAGTACAAAATGGAATATGGAACAGTACAGAACAAGAGCAGAGAACAGTCCAGAACAGGAACACAGAACAGCATAGAACATGGACATAGAACAGTACAGCACAGGAACACAGAATAGGACAGAAGAGAAACAGAGAACAGTGCAGAACAGGAACACGTTACAGTACAGAACAGGAACATAGAACAGTACAACACAGGAACACAGAACAATACAGAAGAGGAACACAGAACAGTACAAATAGGAACATAGAACAGTGCAACACAGGAACCTAGAAAGGTACAGAACAGGAACATAGAACAGGAACACAGAACAGTGCAGAAAAGAAACACATAACAGCACAGAACAGAAACACAGGACAGTACAGAACAGGAACATAGAACAGTACAACACAGGAACACAGAACAGTAGATAACAGGAACAGAGAACAGGTACATAGCACAGCACAGAATACGTACAGAGAACAGTACAGAACAGAAACATGGAACAGTACAGAACAGAAACACGGAACAGTACAGAACAGAAACACGGAACAGTACATAACAGCAACACTGGACAGCACAGAACTGGAACATGGAACAAGATAGAACAAGAACAGAGAACAATACAGAACAGGAACACGTAACATTACAAAACAGGAACATGGAACAGCACAGAACAGGAATGTAGAACAGTACAGAACAGGAACACAGAACAGTAAACACCGGAATGCAGAACAGTACAGAACAGGAACATAGAACAGTACAGGACTGGAACACAGAACAGAACAGAGAAGGAACACAAAACAGTACAGAACAGGAATACGGAACAGCAGGCAACAGTACAGAACAGGAACATGGAACAATACAGAACAGGAACACGGAGCAGTACAAACAGGAATACGGAACCGTACAGAACAGGAGCAGAGAACAGTCCAGAACACAAACACAGAACAGCATAGAACATGAACATGGAACAGTACAACACAGAACAGGAACACAGAACAGTACAGAACACTAACACAGAGCAGTACAGAACAGGAAGAGTGAGCAGTGCACACCAGGAACACAGAACAGTACAGAACATGAACACGGAACAGTACACAACAGGAAAAACGAACAGTACAGAACAGGAACAACGAACAGTACAGAACAGGAATATGGAACAGTACAAACAGGAATACAGAACAGGAGCAGAGAACAGTCCACAACAGGAACACAGAACAGCATAGAACATGAACATGGAACAGTACAACACAGGAAAACAGAACAGTACAGAACAGTAACACAGAACAGTACAGAACAGGAAGATTGAGCAGTGCACACCAGGAAAACAGAACAGTACAGAACATGAACACGGAACAGTACAGAACAGGAAAAACGAACAGTACAGAACAGGAACAACGAACAGTACAGAACAGGAATATGGAACAGCACAGAATAGGAACACGGAACAGTACAGAACAGCAACACAGAACACTACAGAACAAGAGTACAGAACAGTACAGTACAGGAACATGGAACAGTACAACACACGAACATAGAACAGTGCAGAACAGGAGTATAGAACAGTACAGAACAGGAACAAAGAACAGTACAGAACAGGAACACAGAACAGTAAACACCGGAATGCAGAACAGTACAGAACAGGAACATAGAACAGTACAGGACTAGAACACAGAACAGAACAGAGAAGGAACACAAAACAGTACAGAACAGGAATACGGAACAGCAGGCAACGGTACAGAACAGGAACACGGAGCACTACAAACAGGAATACAGAACAGTACAGAACAGGAGTCGAGAACAGTCCACAACAGGAACACAGAACAGCATAGAACATGAACATGGAACAGTACAACACAGGAAAACAGTACAGTACAGAACAGGAACACAGAACAGTAACACAGAACAGTACAGAACAGGAACACAGAACAGTATGGAACAGTAGAAAACAGGAACATGGAACAGTACAGAACAGTAACAGAGAACAGTACATAACAGGAACAGAGACAGTACAGAACAGGAACAACGAACAGTACAGAACAGGAATATGGAACAGCACAGAATAGGAACACGGAACAGTACAGAACAGCAACACAGAACACTACAGAACAAGAGTACAGAACAGTACAGTACAGGAACATGGAACAGTACAACACACGAACATAGAACAGTGCAGAACAGGAGTATAGAACAGTACAGAACAGGAACAAAGAACAGTACAGAACAGGAACACAGAACAGTAAACACCGGAATGCAGAACAGTACAGAACAGGAACATAGAACAGTACAGGACTAGAACACAGAACAGAACAGAGAAGGAACACAAAACAGTACAGAACAGGAATACGGAACAGCAGGCAACGGTACAGAACAGGAACACGGAGCACTACAAACAGGAATACAGAACAGTACAGAACAGGAGTCGAGAACAGTCCACAACAGGAACACAGAACAGCATAGAACATGAACATGGAACAGTACAACACAGGAAAACAGTACAGTACAGAACAGGAACACAGAACAGTAACACAGAACAGTACAGAACAGGAACACAGAACAGTATGGAACAGTAGAAAACAGGAACATGGAACAGTACAGAACAGTAACAGAGAACAGTACATAACAGGAACAGAGACAGTACAGAACAGAAACACGGATCAGTACAGAACAGGAACACGGACCAATACAGAATAGGAACACGGACCACTATACAGCAGGAACACGGAGCAGTACAGACAGGTACACAGAACAGTACAGTACAGGAACATGGAACAGCACAGAACAGAAACACGGAACAGAACAGAACAGGAGCATAGAACGGTCCAGAACAGGAACACAGAACAGTACAGAACAGGAACACGGAACAGTACAGAACAAGAACATAGAACAGTACAGAACAGGAAAACAGAACAGTAGAGTACAGGAACGCAGAGCAGTACAGAGCAGGAACATGGAACAGTATAACACAGGAATATAGAACAGTACAGAACAGGAACATGGAACAGCACAACACAGGAATATAAAACAGTACAGAACAGGAACATGGAACAATACAGAAAAGGAACACGGAACAGAACAGAACAGGAGCATAGAACGGTCCAGAACAGGAACACAGAACAGTACAGAACAGGAACACGGAACAGTACAGAACAAGAACATAGAACAGTACAGAACAAGAAAGCAGAACAGTAGAGTACAGGAATGCAGAACAGTACAGAGCAGGAACATGGAACAGGAACACAGAAGTGTACAGAAAAGGAACACGTAACAGCACAGAACAGGAACACAAGACAGTACAGAACAGGAACATGGAACAGTACAACACAGGAACACAGAACAGTACATAACAGGAACACAGAACAATACAGGACAAGTAAACAGAACACTACAGAACAGGAACACAGAACAGTACAGAATAGGAACACAGAACAGTACAGAACTGATACAAGGTGCAATATAGAACAGGAAAAGGGAACACTACGGAAAAGGAACAGGGAACACTACAGAACAGGAATATGGAACAGTACAGAACAGGAACATGCAACAGCACAGAATACGAACACGGAACACTACAGAACAGGACCATTGAACACTACAGAACAGGAACATAGAACAGTACAAAACAGGAACATAGAACAGTACAAAACAGGAACTTAGAACAGTACAACACACAAACATAGAACAGTGCAGAACAGGAGCATAGAACAGTACAGAACAGGAACACAGAACAGGAATATAGAACAGTACATAACAGGAACACAGAACAGTACAACACAGGAACACAGAACAGTTCAGCACATGAACATAGAATAGTACAGGACTGGAACACAGAACAGTACAGACCAGGAACACAGAACGGTAGTGAACAGGAACACAGAACAGTACAGAATAGGAACACAAAACAGTACAGAACAGGAATATAGATGGTACAGAACAGGAAAACAGAACAGTAAAGAACAGGAACATAGAGCAGTACAGAACAGGAACATAGAACAGTACAACAAAGGAACACAGAACAGTACAGAACAGGAACATAGAACAGTAGAGAACAGGAACACGGAACAGTACAGAAAAGGAACACAGAACATTTCAGAACAGAGACACAGAACAGTACAGACCAGGAACACAGAACAGTACAGACCAGGAACACGGAACAGTACAACAGTGGATCATAGAAGAATACAACACAGGAACACAGAACAGGAATACAGAACAGTACAAAACAGGAACATGGAACAGTACAGAACTGGAACATAATACAGTACAGAACATGAACATAGAACAGTACAGAACAGGAGCACAGAATAGTAGAGAACAGGGACATAGAACAGTACAGAGCTGAAACACATAACAGAAATACAACCGGAACACAGAACAGTACAGAACAGGAACATAGAACAGTACAGAACAGGAACAAACAACGGAACAGTACAGAACAGGAACATAGAACAGCAGAGATCAGGAATATAGAACACGTAAGAACAGGAACACAGAACAGTACAGAAAAGGAACACAGAACAGTACAGAACAGGAACACGGAACAGTACACAACAGAAACACAGAACAGTGCAGAACAGGAACACAGAACAGGAACAGAATACAGAGCAGTACAGGGACACAGAACAGTACAGAACAGGAACACAGAACAGTACAACACAGGAACATAGAATACTACAGAACAGGAACATATAACAGTACAGAACAGGAACACGGAACAGTACAGAACAGGAACATGGAACAGTACAGAACAGGAACATACAAAAGTACAGAAAAGGAGCATAGAATAGTACAGAACAGGAACACAGAACAGTACAGAACAGGAAGATTGAGCAGTGCACACCAGGAAAACAGAACAGTACAGAACATGATCACGTAACATTACAGAACAGGAACATGGAACAGCACAGAACAGGAACACGGATCAGTACAGAACAGGAACATAGAACAGTCCAGAACAGGAATGTAGAACAGTACAGAACAGGAACACAGATCAGTACAGAACAGGAACATAGAACAGTACAGAACAGGAACACAGAACAGTAAACACCGGAATGCAGAACAGGAACATAGAACAGTACAGGACTGGAACACAGAACAGAACAGAGAAGGAATACAAAACAGGAGAGAACAGGATTACGGAACAGCAGGCAACAGTATAGAACAGGAACATGGAATAGGACAGAACAGAAACACAGAACAGTACAGAACAGTAACACAGAACAGTACAGAACAGGAAGATTGAGCAGTGCACACCAGGAACACAGAACAGTACAGAATATGAACACGGAACAGTACAGAACAGGAAAAATGAACAGTACAGAACAGGAACACGTAACATTACAAAACAGGAACATGGAACAGCACAGAACAGGAATGTAGAACAGTACAGAACAGGAACACAGAACAGTAAACACCGGAATGCAGAACAGTACAGAACAGGAACATAGAACAGTACAGGACTGGAACACAGAACAGAACAGAAAAGGAACACAAAACAGTACAGAACAGGAATACGGAACAGCAGGCAACAGTACAGAACAGGAACATGGAACAATACAGAACAGGAACACGGAGCAGTACAAACAGGAATACGGAACCGTACAGAACAGAAGCAGAGAACAGTCCAGAACACAAACACAGAACAGCATAGAACATGAACATGGAACAGTACAACACAGAACAGGAACACAGAACAGTACAGAACAGGATGAGTGAGCAGTGCACACCAGGAACACAGATCAGTACAGAACATGAACACGGAACTGTACAGAACAGGAAAAACGAACAGTACAGAACAGGAACAACAAAGAGTACAGAACAGGAATATGGAACAGCACAGAATAGGAACACGGAACAGTACAGAACAGGAACACAGAACACTACAGAACAAGAGTACAGAACAGTAGAGTACAGGAACACAGAACAGTAAACACCGGAATGCAGAACAGTACAGAACAGGAACATAGAACAGTACAGGACTAGAACACAGAACAGAGAAGGAACACAAAACAGTACAGAACAGGAATACGGAACAGCAGGCAACAGTACAGAACAGGAACACGGAGCAGTACAAACAGGAATACGGAACAGTACAGAACAGGAGCAGAGAACAGTCCAGAACAGGAACACAGAACAGCATAGAACATGAACATGGAACAGTACAGAACAGGAACACAGAACAGTACAGAACAGTAACACAGAACAGTACAGAACAGGAAGATTGAGCAGTGCACACCAGGAACACAGAACAGTACAGAATATGAACACGGAACAGTACAGAACAGGAACAACGAACAGTACAGAACAGGAACACGTAACATTACAAAACAGGAACATGGAACAGCACAGAACAGGAATGTAGAACAGTACAGAACAGGAACACAGAACAGTACAGAACAGGAACATAGAACAGTACAGAACAAGTACACAGAACAGTACAGAACAGAAACAGAACAGTACAGAAGAGGAACACAGAACAGTACAGAACAGGAACATGGAACAAAACAGAACAATAACATAGAACAGTACAGAACAGTACAGTACAGGAACACAGAACAGTACAGAACAGGAACATAGAACAGTACAGAACAGGAATACAGAGGAGTCCAGAACAGCAACACAGAACAGGAACACAGAACCATACAGAACAGGAACAAACAACGGAACAGTACAGAACAGGAACATAGAACAGCAGAGATCAGGAATATAGAACACGTAAGAAGAGGAACACAGAACAGTACAGAAAAGGAACACAGAACAGTACAGAACAGGAACACGGAACAGTACACAACAGAAACACAGAACAGTACAGAACAGGAACACAGAACAGTGCAGAACAGGAACTGAGAACAGTACAGAACACGAACACGGAACAGTACAGAACGGGCACACGGAACAGTACAGAACGGGAACACAGAACAGTATAGAACTGGAACAGAGGGCAGTACAGAACAGGAACACAGAACAGTCCAGAACAGGAACACGGAACAGTACAGAACAGGAACAGACAACAGTACAGAACAGGAACACGGAACATTACAGAACAGGAACACGGAACATTACAGAACAGGAACTTGGAACAGTACAGAACAGGTACAACAGAACAGTCCAGAACAGCAACACAGAACAGGAACACAGAACCATACAGAACAGGAACAAAGAACGGAACAGTACAGAACATGAACATAGTACAAAACAGGTACATGGAACAGTACAGAACAGGAACACAGAACACAGCAGAACAGGAACAGAGAACATCACAGAAGAGGAACATAGAACAGTACAGAACAGGAAAACGGAACAGTGCAGAACCAGAACACAGAACCATACAGAACAGAAACAAAGAACGGAACAGTACAGAACAGGAACATAGAACAGCAGACAACAGGAATATAGAACACGTCAGAACAGGAACACAGAACAGTACAATAGAACAGTACAGAATGGGAACATGGAACAGTACAAAACAGGAACACGGAACAGTACAGAACGAGAACACAGAACAGTACAGAACTGGAACAGAGGGCAGTACAGAACAGCAACACAGGACAGTACAGAACAGGAACATAGAGCAGTGCAGAACAGGAACACGGAACAGTACAGAACAGGAACACGGAACAGTACAGAACAGGAACATGGAACAGTACAGAACAGGAACATACAAAAGTACAGAAAAGGAGCATAGAATAGTACAGAACAGGAACACAGAACGGTACAGAACAGGAACACAGAACAGTACAGAATAGGAACACAGAACAGTACAGAACAGGAATATAGACGGTACAGAACAGGAAACAGAACAGTAAAGAACAGGAACATAGAGCAGTACAGAACAGGAACATAGAACAGTACAGAAAAGGAGCACAGAACAGTACAGAACAGGAACATAGAACAGTAGAGAACAGGAACACAGAACAGTGCAGAATATAAACACAGATGAGTACAGAAGAGGAATACAGAACAGTACAAAACAGGAACATGGAACAGTACAGAAAAGGAACACAGAACATTTCAGAACAGAGACACAGAACAGTACAGACCAGGAACACAGAACAGTACAGACCAGGAACACGGAACAGTACAACAGTGGAACATAGAAGAATACAACACAGGAACACAGAACAGGAATACAGAACAGTACAAAACAGGAACATGAAACAGTACAGAACAGGAACATAATACAGTACAGAACATGAATATAGAACAGTACATAACAGGAGTTCAGAACAGTAGAGAACAGGGACATAGAACAGTGCAGAGCTGGAACACAGAACAGTAATACAACCGGAACACAGAACAGTACAGAACAGGAACATAGAACAATACAGAACAGGAACACAGAACAGCAATACAGAGCAGTCCAGAACAGCAACACAGAACAGGAACAAAGAATGGAACAGTACAGAACAGGAACATAGAACAGCAGACAACCGGAATATAGAACACGTCAGAACAGGAACACAGAACAGTACAGAAAAGGAACACAAAACAGTACAGAACAGCAACACGGAACAGTACAGAAAAGCAAAGCAACACAGAACTGCACATAACAGTACAGAACAGGAATATAGAATGGTATAGAATGGAAACACGGAACAGAACAGAACACGAAAACTAAACGGTGCATTACTGGACCACGGAACAGTACAGAACAGGAACACAGAACAGGACGGAACAGGAACATAGAACAGTACAGAACAGGAACACGGAACAGTACAGAACAGGAACATAGAACAGTACAGAGCAGGAACACTGAACTGTAATAGAACCGGAACACAGAACAGGAACATAGAACAATACAGAACAGGAACATAGAACAGTAATAGAATCGGAACACAGAACAGGACCGAACAGGAACATAGAACAGTACAGAACAGGAACACAGAACAGTCTAGAACAGGAACATGGAACAGTACAGAACAGTACAGAGCAGGAACACTGAACTGTAATAGAACCGGAACACAGAATAGGAACATAGAACAGTACAGAAAAGGAACACAGAACAGTTCAGAACTGGGACACAGAACAGTACAGAAGAGGAATGTAGAGCAGTACTGAACTGGAATATAGAACAGTACAGAACAGGAACATAGAACAGTACAGAATGGGAACATGGAACAGTACAAAACAGGAATACAGAACAGTACACAACAGGAACTTGGAACACTACAGAACAGGAACACAGAACAGTACAGAACAGGATTGTAGAACAGTACAGAACAGGATCATAGAGCAGTACAACACAGGAACACAGAACAGCAGACAAGATGAATATAGAACAGTGCAGAACAGGAACACAGAACAGTACAGAACAGGAACACAGAACAGTACAGAACAGGAACATAGAACAGTACAGAACAGGAACACAGAACTAGAACACGGAACAGTACAGAACAGGAACAGAGAACAGGACAGACTAGGAACACAGAACAGTACAGAACAGGAACATACAAAAGTACAGAAAAGGGGCATAGAACAGTACAGAACAGGAACACAGAACCGTACAGAACAGAAAAACAGAACAGTACAGAACAGGAACATGGAACAATACAGAACAGGAACAGAGAACAGTACAGAACAGGAACAGAGAACAGGACAGACCAGGAACACAGAACAGTACAGAACAGGAACATACAAAAGTACAGGAAAGGAGCATAGAACAGTACAGAACAGGAACACAGAACAGTACAGAACAGGAACATACAAAAGTACAGAAAAGGAGCATAGAACAGTACAGCACAGGAACACAGAACCGTACAGAACAGAAAAACAGAACAGTACAGAACAGGAACATGGAACAATACAGAACAGGAACACAGAACAGTACAGAATAGGAACACAGAACAGTACAGAACAGGAACACAGAACAGTACAGAACAGGAACACAGTACAGTACAGAACAGGAACATAGAACAGTGCAGAACAGGAGCACAGAACAGTACAGAACAGGTATACAGAATAGTACAGAACAGGAACACAGAACAGTACAGAACAGGAACACAGTACAGTGCAGAACAGGAGCACAGAACAGTACAGAACAGGAACAGAGAACAGTGCAGAACAGGAGCACAGAACAGTAATAGAACCGGAACACAGAACAGGAACATAGAAGAGTACAGGGTAGGAACACAGAACAGTACAGAACAGGAACACAGAACAGTACAGAACAGGAAAACGGAACAGTACAGAACAGCAACAGCGAACAGTACAGTAGAAGAACACAGAACAGTACTGACCAGGAACACAGAACAGTACAGAAAAGCAAAGCAACACAGAACTGCACATAACAGTACAGAACAGGAATATAGAACGGTATAGAATGGAAACACGGAACAGAACAGAACACAAACACTAAACGGTGCATTACTGGACCACGGAACAGTACAGAACAGGAACACAGAACAGGACGGAACAGGAACATAGAACAGTACAGAACAGGAACACAGAACAGTCCAGAACAGGAACACGGAACAGTACAGAACAGGAACATAGAACAGTATAGAGCAGGAACACTGAACTGTAATAGAACCGGAACACAGAACAGGAACATAGAACAATACAGAACAGGAACATAGAACAGTAATAGAATCGGAACACAGAACAGGACCGAACAGGAACATAGAACAGTACAGAACAGGAACACAGAACGGTCTAGAACAGGAACACGGAACAGTACAGAACAGTACAGAGCAGGAACACTGAGCTGTAATAGAACCGGAACACAGAACAGGAACATAGAACAGTGCAGAACAGGAACACTGAACAGTACAGAACAGGAACACAGAACCATACAGAACAGGAACAAAGAACAGAACAGTACAGAACAGGAATATAGAACACATCATAACAGGAACACAGAACAGTACAGAAAAGGAACACAGAACAGTACAGAACAGGAACACAGAACAGTCCAGAACAGGAACACGGAACAGTACAGAACAGGAACATAGAACAGTATAGAGCAGGAACACTGAACTGTAATAGAACCGGAACACAGAACAGGAACATAGAACAATACAGAACAGGAACTTAGAACAGTAATAGAATCGGAACACAGAACAGGACCGAACAGGAACATAGAACAGTACAGAACAGGAACACAGAACGGTCTAGAACAGGAACACGGAACAGTACAGAACAGTACAGAGCAGGAACACTGAGCTGTAATAGAACCGGAACACAGAACAGGAACATAGAACAGTGCAGAACAGGAACACTGAACAGTACAGAACAGGAACACAGAACCATACAGAACAGGAACAAAGAACAGAACAGTACAGAACAGGAATATAGAACACATCATAACAGGAACACAGAACAGTACAGAAAAGGAACACAGAACAGTACAGAAGAGGAACAGAGAACAGCACTGAACAGGAACACAGAACAGGAATATAGAACATAACAGAGCAGTAGGATAGAACAGTACAGAACAGGAACACAGAACAGTCTAGAACAGGAACACGGAACAGTACAGAACAGGACCATAGAACAGTACAGAGCAGGAACACTGAACTGTAATAGAACCGGAACACAGAACAGGAACATAGAACAGTACAGAAAAGGAACACAGAACAGTTCAGAACTGGGACACAGAACAGTACAGAAGAGGAACGTAGAGCAGTACTGAACTGGAATATAGAACAGTACAGAACAGGAACATAGAACAATACAGAATGAGAACATGGAACAGTACAAAACAGGAATACAGAACAGTACATAACAGGAACTTGGAACACTACAGAACAGGAACACAGAACAGTACAGAACAGGATTGTAGAACAGTACAGAACAGGATCATAGAGCAGTACAACACAGGAACACAGAACAGCAGACAAGATGAATATAGAACAGTGCAGAACAGGAACACAGAACAGTACAGAACAGGAACACAGAACAGTACAGAACAGGAACATAGAACAGTACAGAACAGGAACACAGAACTAGAACACGGAACAGTACAGAACAGGAACATAGAGCAATAAAACACAGCAACATAGAACAGTACAGAACAGGAACAGAGAACAGGACAGACCAGGAACACAGAACAGTACAGAACAGGAACATACAAAAGTACAGAAAAGGAGCATAGAACAGTACAGCACAGGAACACAGAACGGTACAGAACAGAAACACAGAACAGTACAGAACAGGAACATGGAACAATACAGAACAGGAACACAGAACAGTACAGAATAGGAACACAGAACAGTACAGAACAGGAACACAGAACAGTCCAGAACAGGAACACGGAACAGTACAGAACAGGAACATAGAACAGTATAGAGCAGGAACACTGAACTGTAATAGAATCGGAACACAGAACAGGAACATAGAACAATACAGAACAGGAACATAGAACAGTAATAGAATCGGAACACAGAACAGGACCGAACAGGAACATAGAACAGTACAGAACAGGAACACAGAACGGTCTAGAACAGGAACACGGAACAGTACAGAACAGTACAGAGCAGGAACACTGAGCTGTAATAGAACCGGAACACAGAACAGGAACATAGAACAGTGCAGAACAGGAACACTGAACAGTACAGAACAGGAACACAGAACCATACAGAACAGGAACAAAGAACAGAACAGTACAGAACAGGAATATAGAACACATCATAACAGGAACACAGAACAGTACAGAAAAGGAACACAGAACAGTACAGAAGAGGAACAGAGAACAGCACTGAACAGGAACACAGAACAGGAATATAGAACATAACAGAGCAGTAGGATAGAACAGTACAGAACAGGAACACAGAACAGTCTAGAACAGGAACACGGAACAGTACAGAACAGGACCATAGAACAGTACAGAGCAGGAACACTGAACTGTAATAGAACCGGAACACAGAACAGGAACATAGAACAGTACAGAAAAGGAACACAGAACAGTTCAGAACTGGGACACAGAACAGTACAGAAGAGGAACGTAGAGCAGTACTGAACTGGAATATAGAACAGTACAGAACAGGAACATAGAACAGTACAGAATGAGAACATGGAACAGTACAAAACAGGAATACAGAACAGTACATAACAGGAACTTGGAACACTACAGAACAGGAACACAGAACAGTACAGAACAGGATTGTAGAACAGTACAGAACAGGATCATAGAGCAGTACAACACAGGAACACAGAACAGCAGACAAGATGAATATAGAACAGTGCAGAACAGGAACACAGAACAGTACAGAACAGGAACACAGAACAGTACAGAACAGGAACATAGAACAGTACAGAACAGGAACACAGAACTAGAACACGTAACAGTACAGAACAGGAACATAGAGCAATAAAACACAGCAACATAGAACAGTACAGAACAGGAACAGAGAACAGGACAGACCAGGAACACAGAACAGTACAGAACAGGAACATACAAAAGTACAGAAAAGGAGCATAGAACAGTACAGCACAGGAACACAGAACGGTACAGAACAGAAGCACAGAACAGTACAGAACAGGAACATGGAACAATACAGAACAGGAACACAGAACAGTACAGAATAGGAACACAGAACAGTACAGAACAGGAACACAGAACAGTCCAGAACAGGAACACGGAACAGTACAGAACAGGAACATAGAACAGTATAGAGCAGGAACACTGAACTGTAATAGAATCGGAACACAGAACAGGAACATAGAACAATACAGAACAGGAACATAGAACAGTAATAGAATCGGAACACAGAACAGGACCGAACAGGAACATAGAACAGTACAGAACAGGAACACAGAACGGTCTAGAACAGGAACACGGAACAGTACAGAACAGTACAGAGCAGGAACACTGAGCTGTAATAGAACCGGAACACAGAACAGGAACATAGAACAGTGCAGAACAGGAACACTGAACAGTACAGAACAGGAACACAGAACCATACAGAACAGGAACAAAGAACAGAACAGTACAGAACAGGAATATAGAACACATCATAACAGGAACACAGAACAGTACAGAAAAGGAACACAGAACAGTACAGAAGAGGAACAGAGAACAGCACTGAACAGGAACACAGAACAGGAATATAGAACATAACAGAGCAGTAGGATAGAACAGTACAGAACAGGAACACAGAACAGTCTAGAACAGGAACACGGAACAGTACAGAACAGGACCATAGAACAGTACAGAGCAGGAACACTGAACTGTAATAGAACCGGAACACAGAACAGGAACATAGAACAGTACAGAAAAGGAACACAGAACAGTTCAGAACTGGGACACAGAACAGTACAGAAGAGGAATGTAGAGCAGTACTGAACTGGAATATAGAACAGTACAGAACAGGAACACAGAACTAGAACACGGAACAGTACAGAACAGGAACATAGAGCAATAAAACACAGCAACATAGAACAGTACAGAACAGGAACAGAGAACAGGACAGACCAGGAACACAGAACAGTACAGAACAGGAACATACAAAAGTACAGAAAAGGAGCATAGAACAGTACAGCACAGGAACACAGAACGGTACAGAACAGAAACACAGAACAGTACAGAACAGGAACATGGAACAATACAGAACAGGAACACAGAACAGTACAGAATAGGAACACAGAACAGTACAGAACAGGAACACGGAACAGTACAGAACAGGAACACAGTACAGTACAGTACAGAACAGGAACATAGAACAGTGCAGAACAGGAGCACAGAACAGTACAGAACAGGTATACAGAATAGTACAGAACAGGAACACAGAACAGTCCAGAACAGGAACACAGTACAGTGCAGAACAGGAAAAGGGAACAGTACAGAACCGGAACGCGGAACATTACAGTACAGGAACTTGGAACAGTACAGAACAGGTACACAGAACAGTACAGAACAGGAACACGGAACATTACAGAACAGGAATACGGAACAGTACATAACAGGAACTAGGAACACTACAGAACAGAAAAACAGAACAGTACAGAACAGGAATACAGAACAGTACAGAACAGGAACACAGAACAGTACAGAATAGGAACACAGAACAGTACAGAACAGGAACACAGAACAGTCCAGAACAGGAACACGGAACAGTACAGAACAGGAACATAGAACAGTATAGAGCAGGAACACTGAACGGTAATAGAACCGGAACACAGAACAGGAACATAGAACAATACAGAACAGGAACATAGAACAGTAATAGAATCGGAACACAGAACAGGACCGAACAGGAACATAGAACAGTACAGAACAGGAACACAGAACGGTCTAGAACAGGAACACGGAACAGTACAGAACAGTACAGAGCAGGAACACTGAGCTGTAATAGAACCGGAACACAGAACAGGAACATAGAACAGTGCAGAACAGGAACACTGAACAGTACAGAACAGGAACACAGAACCATACAGAACAGGAACAAAGAACAGAACAGTACAGAACATGAATATAGAACACATCATAACAGGAACACAGAACAGTACAGAAAAGGAACACAGAACAGTACAGAAGAGGAACAGAGAACAGCACTGAACAGGAACACAGAACAGGAATATAGAACATAACAGAACAGTAGGATAGAACAGTACAGAACAGGAACACAGAACAGTCTAGAACAGGAACACAGAACAGTACAGAACAGGACCATAGAACAGTACAGAACAGGAACACAGAACAGTACAGAACAGGACCATAGAACAGTACAGAACAGGAACATAGAACAGTACAGAAAAGGAACACAGAACAGTTCAGAACTGGGACACAGAACAGTACAGAAGAGGAATGTAGAGCAGTACTGAACTGGAATATAGAACAGTACAGAACAGGAACATAGAACAGTACAGAATGAGAACATGGAACAGTACAAAGCAGGAATACAGAACAGTACATAACAGGAACTTGGAACACTACAGAACAGGAACACAGAACAGTACAGAACAGGATTGTAGAACAGTACAGAACAGGATCATAGAGCAGTACAACACAGGAACACAGAACAGCAGACAAGATGAATATAGAACAGTGCAGAACAGGAACACAGAACAGTACAGAACAGGAACACAGAACAGTACAGAACAGGAACATAGAACAGTACAGAACAGGAACACAGAACTAGAACACGGAACAGTACAGAACAGGAACACAGAGCAATAAAACACAGCAACATAGAACAGTACAGAACAGGAACAGAGAACAGGACAGACCAGGAACACAGAACAGTACAGAACAGGAACATACAAAAGTACAGAAAAGGAGCATAGAACAGTACAGCACAGGAACACAGAACGGTACAGAACAGAAACACAGAACAGTACAGAACAGGAACATGGAACAATACAGAACAGGAACACAGAACAGTTCAGAACTGGGACACAGAACAGTACAGAAGAGGAATGTAGAGCAGTACTGAACTGGAATATAGAACAGTACAGAACAGGAACATAGAACAGTACAGAATGAGAACATGGAACAGTACAAAGCAGGAATACAGAACAGTACATAACAGGAACTTGGAACACTACAGAACAGGCATACAGAATAGTACAGAACAGGAACACAGAACAGTCCAGAACAGGAACACAGTACAGTGCAGAACAGGAAAAGGGAACAGTACAGAACCGGAACGCGGAACATTACAGTACAGGAACTTGGAACAGTACAGAACAGGTACACAGAACAGTACAGAACAGGAACACGGAACATTACAGAACAGGAATACGGAACAGTACATAACAGGAACTAGGAACACTACAGAACAGAAAAACAGAACAGTACAGAACAGGAATACAGAACAGTACAGAACAGGAACACAGAACAGTACAGAATAGGAACACAGAACAGTACAGAACAGGAACACAGAACAGTCCAGAACAGGAACACGGAACAGTACAGAACAGGAACATAGAACAGTATAGAGCAGGAACACTGAACTGTAATAGAACCGGAACACAGAACAGGAACATAGAACAATACAGAACAGGAACATAGAACAGTAATAGAATCGGAACACAGAACAGGACCGAACAGGAACATAGAACAGTACAGAACAGGAACACAGAACGGTCTAGAACAGGAACACGGAACAGTACAGAACAGTACAGAGCAGGAACACTGAGCTGTAATACAACCGGAACACAGAACAGGAACATAGAACAGTGCAGAACAGGAACACTGAACAGTACAGAACAGGAACACAGAACCATACAGAACAGGAACAAAGAACAGAACAGTACAGAACAGGAATATAGAACACATCATAACAGGAACACAGAACAGTACAGAAAAGGAACACAGAACAGTACAGAAGAGGAACAGAGAACAGCACTGAACAGGAACACAGAACAGGAATATAGAACATAACAGAACAGTAGGATAGAACAGTACAGAACAGGAACACAGAACAGTCTAGAACAGGAACACGGAACAGTACAGAACAGGACCATAGAACAGTACAGAGCAGGAACACTGAACTGTAATAGAACCGGAACACAGAACAGGAACATAGAACAGTACAGAAAAGGAACACAGAACAGTTCAGAACTGGGACACAGAACAGTACAGAAGAGGAATGTAGAGCAGTACTGAACTGGAATATAGAACAGTACAGAACAGGAACATAGAACAGTACAGAATGAGAACATGGAACAGTACAAAACAGGAATACAGAACAGTACATAACAGGAACTTGGAACACTACAGAACAGGAACACAGAACAGTACAGAACAGGATTGTAGAACAGTACAGAACAGGATCATAGAGCAGTACAACACAGGAACACAGAACAGCAGACAAGATGAATATAGAACAGTGCAGAACAGGAACACAGAACAGTACAGAACAGGAACACAGAACAGTACAGAACAGGAACATAGAACAGTACAGAACAGGAACACAGAACTAGAACACGGAACAGTACAGAACAGGAACATAGAGCAATAAAACACAGCAACATAGAACAGTACAGAACAGGAACAGAGAACAGGACAGACCAGGAACACAGAACAGTACAGAACAGGAACATACAAAAGTACAGAAAAGGAGCATAGAACAGTACAGCACAGGAACACAGAACGGTACAGAACAGAAACACAGAACAGTACAGAACAGGAACATGGAACAATACAGAACAGGAACACAGAACAGTACAGAATAGGAACACAGAACAGTACAGAACAGGAACACAGAACAGTCCAGAACAGGAACACGGAACAGTACAGAACAGGAACATAGAACAGTATAGAGCAGGAACACTGAACTGTAATAGAACCGGAACACAGAACAGGAACATAGAACAATACAGAACAGGAACATAGAACAGTAATAGAATCGGAACACAGAACAGGACCGAACAGGAACATAGAACAGTACAGAACAGGAACACAGAACGGTCTAGAACAGGAACACGGAACAGTACAGAACAGTACAGAGCAGGAACACTGAGCTGTAATACAACCGGAACACAGAACAGGAACATAGAACAGTGCAGAACAGGAACACTGAACAGTACAGAACAGGAACACAGAACCATACAGAACAGGAACAAAGAACAGAACAGTACAGAACAGGAATATAGAACACATCATAACAGGAACACAGAACAGTACAGAAAAGGAACACAGAACAGTACAGAAGAGGAACAGAGAACAGCACTGAACAGGAACACAGAACAGGAATATAGAACATAACAGAACAGTAGGATAGAACAGTACAGAACAGGAACACAGAACAGTCTAGAACAGGAACACGGAACAGTACAGAACAGGACCATAGAACAGTACAGAGCAGGAACACTGAACTGTAATAGAACCGGAACACAGAACAGGAACATAGAACAGTACAGAAAAGGAACACAGAACAGTTCAGAACTGGGACACAGAACAGTACAGAAGAGGAATGTAGAGCAGTACTGAACTGGAATATAGAACAGTACAGAACATGAACATAGAACAGTACAGAATGAGAATATGGAACAGTACAAAACAGGAATACAGAACAGTACATAACAGGAACTTGGAACACTACAGAACAGGAACACAGAACAGTACAGAACAGGATTGTAGAACAGTACAGAACAGGATCATAGAGCAGTACAACACAGGAACACAGAACAGCAGACAAGATGAATATAGAACAGTGCAGAACAGGAACACAGAACAGTACAGAACAGGAACACAGAACAGTACAGAACAGGAACATAGAACAGCACAGAACAGGAACACAGAACTAGAACACGGAACAGTACAGAACAGGAACATAGAGCAATAAAACACAGCAACATAGAACAGTACAGAACAGGAACAGAGAACAGGACAGACCAGGAACACAGAACAGTACAGAACAGGAACATACAAAAGTACAGAAAAGGAGCATAGAACAGTACAGCACAGGAACACAGAACGGTACAGAACAGAAACACAGAACAGTACAGAACAGGAACATGGAACAATACAGAACAGGAACACAGAACAGTACAGAATAGGAACACAGAACAGTACAGAACAGGAACACAGAACAGTCCAGAACAGGAACACGGAACAGTACAGAACAGGAACATAGAACAGTATAGAGCAGGAACACTGAACTGTAATAGAACCGGAACACAGAACAGGAACATAGAACAATACAGAACAGGAACATAGAACAGTAATAGAATCGGAACACAGAACAGGACCGAACAGGAACATAGAACAGTACAGAACAGGAACACAGAACGGTCTAGAACAGGAACACGGAACAGTACAGAACAGTACAGAGCAGGAACACTGAGCTGTAATAGAACCGGAACACAGAACAGGAACATAGAACAGTGCAGAACAGGAACACTGAACAGTACAGAACAGGAACACAGAACCATACAGAACAGGAACAAAGAACAGAACAGTACAGAACAGGAATATAGAACACATCATAACAGGAACACAGAACAGTACAGAAAAGGAACACAGAACAGTACAGAAGAGGAACAGAGAACAGCACTGAACAGGAACACAGAACAGGAATATAGAACATAACAGAACAGTAGGATAGAACAGTACAGAACAGGAACACAGAACAGTCTAGAACAGGAACACGGAACAGTACAGAACAGGACCATAGAACAGTACAGAGCAGGAACACTGAACTGTAATAGAACCGGAACACAGAACAGGAACATAGAACAGTACAGAAAAGGAACACAGAACAGTTCAGAACTGGGACACAGAACAGTACAGAAGAGGAATGTAGAGCAGTACTGAACTGGAATATAGAACAGTACAGAACAGGAACATAGAACAGTACAGAATGAGAACATGGAACAGTACAAAACAGGAATACAGAACAGTACATAACAGGAACTTGGAACACTACAGAACAGGAACACAGAACAGTACAGAACAGGATTGTAGAACAGTACAGAACAGGATCATAGAGCAGTACAACACAGGAACACAGAACAGCAGACAAGATGAATATAGAACAGTGCAGAACAGGAACACAGAACAGTACAGAACAGGAACACAGAACAGTACAGAACAGGAACATAGAACAGTACAGAACAGGAACACAGAACTAGAACACGGAACAGTACAGAACAGGAACATAGAGCAATAAAACACAGCAACATAGAACAGTACAGAACAGGAACAGAGAACAGGACAGACCAGGAACACAGAACAGTACAGAACAGGAACATACAAAAGTACAGAAAAGGAGCATAGAACAGTACAGCACAGGAACACAGAACGGTACAGAACAGAAACACAGAACAGTACAGAACAGGAACATGGAACAATACAGAACAGGAACACAGAACAGTACAGAATAGGAACACAGAACAGTACAGAACAGGAACACAGAACAGTCCAGAACAGGAACACGGAACAGTACAGAACAGGAACATAGAACAGTATAGAGCAGGAACACTGAACTGTAATAGAACCGGAACACAGAACAGGAACATAGAACAATACAGAACAGGAACATAGAACAGTAATAGAATCGGAACACAGAACAGGACCGAACAGGAACATAGAACAGTACAGAACAGGAACACAGAACGGTCTAGAACAGGAACACGGAACAGTACAGAACAGTACAGAGCAGGAACACTGAGCTGTAATACAACCGGAACACAGAACAGGAACATAGAACAGTGCAGAACAGGAACACTGAACAGTACAGAACAGGAACACAGAACCATACAGAACAGGAACAAAGAACAGAACAGTACAGAACAGGAATATAGAACACATCATAACAGGAACACAGAACAGTACAGAAAAGGAACACAGAACAGTACAGAAGAGGAACAGAGAACAGCACTGAACAGGAACACAGAACAGGAATATAGAACATAACAGAACAGTAGGATAGAACAGTACAGAACAGGAACACAGAACAGTCTAGAACAGGAACACGGAACAGTACAGAACAGGACCATAGAACAGTACAGAGCAGGAACACTGAACTGTAACAGAACCGGAACACAGAACAGGAACATAGAACAGTACAGAAAAGGAACACAGAACAGTTCAGAACTGGGACACAGAACAGTACAGAAGAGGAATGTAGAGCAGTACTGAACTGGAATATAGAACAGTACAGAACAGGAACATAGAACAGTACAGAATGAGAACATGGAACAGTACAAAACAGGAATACAGAACAGTACATAACAGGAACTTGGAACACTACAGAACAGGAACACAGAACAGTACAGAACAGGATTGTAGAACAGTACAGAACAGGATCATAGAGCAGTACAACACAGGAACACAGAACAGCAGACAAGATGAATATAGAACAGTGCAGAACAGGAACACAGAACAGTACAGAACAGGAACACAGAACAGTACAGAACAGGAACATAGAACAGTACAGAACAGGAACACAGAACTAGAACACAGAACAGTACAGAACAGGAACATAGAGCAATAAAACAGACAGGAACAGAGAACAGTACAGAACAGGAACATACAAAAGTACAGACCAGGAACACAGAACAGTACAGAACAGGAACATACAAAAGTACAGAAAAGGAGCATAGAACAGTACAGCACAGGAACACAGAATGGTACAGAACAGAAACACAGAACAGTACAGAACAGGAACATGGAACAATACAGAACAGGAACACAGAACAGTACAGAATAGGAACACAGAACAGTACAGAACAGGAACACAGAACAGTACAGAACAGGAACACAGAACAGTACAGAACAGGAACATAGAACAGTACAGAACAGGAACACAGAACAGTACAGAACAGGAACACAGAACAGTACAGAACAGGAACACAGAACAGTACAGAACAGGAACATAGAACAGTACAGAACAGGAGCACAGAACAGTACAGAACAGGAACATAGAACAGTACAGGAACACAGAACACAGAATAGGAACACAGAACAGTACAGAACAGGAACACAGTACAGTACAGAACAGGAACATAGAACAGTGCAGAACAGGAGCACAGAACAGTAATAGAACCGGAACACAGAACAGGAACATAGAAGAGTACAGGGTAGGAACACAGAACAGTACAGAACAGGAATACAGAACAGTACAGAACAGGAACACAGATCAGTACAGAACAGGAAAACGGAACAGTACAGAACAGCAACAGCGAACAGTACAGTAGAGGAACACAGAACAGTACTGACCAGGAACATACAAAAGTACAGAAAAGGAGCATAGAACAGTACAGAACAGGAACACAGAGCGGTACAGAACAGGAACACAGAACAGTACAGAACAGGAACACAGAACAGTACAGAACAGGAACACAGAACAGGAACATAGAACAGTACAGAACAGGAACACAGAACAGTACAGAACAGGAACACAGAACAGTACAGAACAGGAACATACAAAAGTACAGAAAAGGAGCATAGAACAGTACAGCATAGGAACACAGAATAGTACAGAACAGGAACACAGAACAGGAACATAGAAGAGTACAGGATAGGAACACAGAACAGTAGAGAACAGGAACACAGATCAGTACAGAACAGGAAAACGGAACAGTACAGAACAGCAACAGCGAACAGTACAGTAGAGGAACATAGAACAGTACTGACCAGGAACACAGAACAGTACAGAAGAGGAATGTAGAACAGTACTGAACAGGAATATAGAACAGTACAGAACAGGAGCATAGAACAGTACAGAATGGGAACATGGAACAGTACAAAACAGGAACACGGAACAGTACAGAACGGGCACATGGAACAGTACAGAACGGGAACACAGAACAGTACAGAACTGGAACAGAGGGCAGTACAGAACAGCAACACAAAACAGTACAGAACAGCAACACAGGACAGTACAGAACAGGAACATAGAGCAGTACAGAACAGGAACACAGAATAGTTCTGAACAGGAACAGTGAACAGTACAGAACAGGAAAAGGGAACAGTACAGAACCGGAACACGGAACATTACAGAACAGGAACTTGGAACAGTACAGAACAGGTACACAGAACAGTACAGAACAGGAACACGGAACATTACAGAACAGGAACAGAGAACAGTACAGAACAGGAACATTGAACAGTAATAGAACCAGAACACAGAACAGGAACATAGAAGAGTACAGGATAGGAACACAGAACAGTACAGAACAGGAATACAGAACAGGAACACAGTACAGTACAGAACAGGAACATAGAACAGAGCAGAACAGGAGCACAGAACAGTACAGAACAGGAATACAGAACAGTACAGAACAGGAACACAGATCAGTACAGAACAGGAAAACGGAACAGTACAAGATAGCAATAGCGAACAGTACAGTAGAGGAACACAGAACAGTACTGACCAGGAACACAAGAACAGTACAGAAGAGGAATATAGAACAGTACAGAACAGGAAAATAGAACAGTACAGAATGGGAACATGGAACAGTACAAAACAGGAATACGGAACAGTACATACCAGGAACTTGGAACACTACAGAACAGGAACACAGAACAGTACAGAACAGGATTGTAGAACAGTACAGAACAGGATCATAGAGCAGTACAACACAGGAACACAGAACAGCAGACAAGATGAATATAGATCAGTGCAGATCAGGAACACAGAACAGTACAGAACAGGACCACAGAACAGAAACACGGAACAGTACAGAACAGGAACATAGAACAGTACAGAACAGGAACACAGAACTAGAACACGGAACAGTACAGAACAGGAACATACAAAAGTACAGAAAAGGAGCATAGAACAGTACAGCACGGGAACACAGAACGGTACAGAACAGGAACACAGAACGGTACAGAACAGGAACACAGAACGGTACAGAACAGGAACACAGAACGGTACAGAACAGGAACACAGAACAGTACAGAACAGGACCACAGAACAGAAACACGGAACAGTACAGAACAGGAACATAGAACAGTACAGAACAGGAACACAGAACTAGAACACGGAACAGTACAGAACAGGAACATACAAAAGTACAGAAAAGGAGCATAGAACAGTACAGCACGGGAACACAGAACGGTACAGAACAGGAACACAGAACGGTACAGAACAGGAACACAGAACAGTACAGAACAGGAACATGGCACAGTACCAAACAGGAACACAGAACAGTACAGAACAGGAACACAGAACAGTACAGAACAGGAACATGGAACTGTACAGAATCAGAACACAGAACAGTACGGAACGGGAACACGGAACAGTACAGAATAGGAACACAGTACAGTACAGAACAGGAGCACAGAACGGTACAGAACAGGAACAGAGAACAGTACAGAGCAGGAATACTGAACAGTAATAGAACCGGAACACAGAACAGGAACATAGAAGAGTACAGGATAGGAACACAGAACAGTACAGAACAGGAATACAGAACAGTACAGAACAGGAACACAGAGCAGTACAGAACAGGAAAACGGAACAGTACAGAACAGCAACAGCGAACAGTACAGTAGAGGAACACAGAACAGTACTGACCAGGAACACAGAACAGTACAGAAGAGGAACGTAGAACAGTACTGAACAGGAATATAGAACAGTACAGAACGGGAACATAGAACAGTACAGAATGGGAACATGGAACAGTACAAAACAGGAACACGGAACAGTACAGAACGGGCACATGGAACAGTACAGAACGGGAACAGAGGGCAGTACAGAACAGCAACACAAAACAGTACAGAACAGCAACACAGGACAGTACAGAACAGGAACACGGATGAGTTCAGAACAGGAACAGAGAACAGTACAGAACAGGAAAAGGGAACAGTACAGAACCGGAACGCGGAACATTACAGTACAGGAACTTGGAACAGTACAGAACAGGTTCACAGAACAGTACAGAACAGGAACACGGAACATTACAGAACAGGAATACGGAACAGTACATAACAGGAACTAGGAACACTACAGAACAGAAACACAGAACAGTACAGAACAGGATTGTAGAACAGTACAGAACAGGATCATAGAGCAGTACAACACAGTAACACAGAACAGCAGACAAGATGAATATAGAACAGTGCAGAACAGTACAGAACAGGACCACAGAACAGTACAGAACAGAAACACGGAACAGTACAGAACAGAAACACGGAACAGTACAGAACAGGAACATAGAACAGTACAGAACAGGAACACAGAACTAGAACACGGAACAGTACAGAACAGGAACATAGAACGGTACAGAACAGGAACATACAAAAGTACAGAAAAGGAGCACAGAACAGTACAGAACAGGAACACAGAACAGTACAGAACAGGAACACGGAACGATACAGAACAGGAACATAGAACAGTACAACAAAGGAACACAGAACAGTACAGAACAGGAACATAGAACAGCAGAGAACAGGAATATAGAACACTTCAGAACAGGAACACAGAACTGTACAGAACAGTACAGACGAGGAACACGGAACAGTGCAGAACAGGAACACAGATGAGTACAGAACAGGAATACAGAACAGTACAGAACAGGAACATGGAATAGTAAAGAACAGGAACAGCAAACAGTACAGAGGAGGAACACAGAACAGTATAGAACAGGAACATAGAAAAGTACAGAAAAGGAACATAGAACAGTACAGAACAGGAACACAGAACGGTACAGAACAGGAACACAGAATAGGAACATGGCACAGTACCGAACAGGAACACAGAACAGTACAGAACAGGAACATGGAACAGTACAGAACAAGAACAGTAAACAGTACAGAGGAAGAACACAGAACAGTACAGAACAGGAACACGGAACGATACAGAACAGGAACATAGAACAGTACAACAAAGGAACACAGAACAATACAGAACAGGAACATAGAACAGCAGAGAACAGGAATATAGAACACTTCAGAACAGGAACACAGAACTGTACAGAACAGTACAGACGAGGAACACGGAACAGTACAGAAGAGGAACACAGATGAGTACAGAACAGGAATACAGAACAGTACAGAACAGGAACATGGAACAGTAAAGAACAGGAACAGCAAACAGTACAGAGGAGGAACACAGAACAGTATAGAACAGGAACATAGAAAAGTACAGAAAAGGAACATAGAACAGTACAGAACAGGAACACAGAACGGTACAGAACAGGAACACAGAATAGGAACATGGCACAGTACCGAACAGGAACACAGAACAGTACAGAACAGGAACATGGAACAGTACAGAACAGGAACAGTAAACAGTACAGAGGAAGAACACAGAACAGTACAGAACAGGAACACAGAACAGTACAGAACAGGAACATAGAAAAGTACAGAAAAAGAACATAGAACAGTACAGAACAGGAACATGGAACAGTACAGAACAGGAACGTGGAACGGTACAGAACAGGAACGTGGAACGGTACAGAACAGGAACGTGGAACGGTACAGAATCGGAACACAGAACAGTACGGAATGGGAACATAGAACAGTACAGAACAGGAACATAGAGGAGTACAGAACAGGAACATAGAGGGGTACAACACAGGAACACAGAAAAGTACAGAACAGGAACATAGAACAGCAGAGAGCAGGAACACAGAACAGCACAGAACAGGAACACAGAACAGGAACACGGAACAGTACACAACAGGAACACAGAACAGGAACATGAAAACAGGAACAGGAAAAGCCTCAACGTCCTTTCTATAATAGTGCAACCAGAACTGTATGCAATAATCTTGATGCAGCCAAACTAGATCTTTATAAAGTTGCTGCAGAATTTCCTGACTTTTGAACTCATTGCCTAGACTGATAAAGGCAAACATGTCATCTGCTTTCTTAACCACCCTATCAACTTGTGTCGCCACTTTCACAGGCAATGACCTTGGACCTCAGGACCCCTCTGCTCATCAACACTTTCAATAACCGTATGTTGTCTCTTTATATCTTTCAAGGTGCAACGCTTCACACTTGTCTGGGTCAAACTGCATCTCCGCCCTTATCTGCAACTAGTCTATATCCCACTGTATTCTTTGCCAGTCTTTGCACCATCTACAACTCCACCAATTTTCTTATCATTTGCAAACATACTAACCTACCCATCTGCATTTTCATCCAGGTCAGTTATATCCATCACAAACAGCAGTGGTCCCAGCACAGATCCCTGTGGAACTCCACGAATCACAGACTTCCAGCTAGAAGTCGTCCCATTGACCATTAACCTCTGAGTACTATGGGCAAGCTAGCTTTGTTCATGGAAAGGGAATAGGAAATGGAAGGGCATTGGTGTGGGGTGGAGGGGGGAGATTTAAGAGGGTACCTGAGTGGCAGCCTCTTCATATAGAGTGGTGGGTATGAGCTGCCAGAGAACTTGGTTGAAGCTGGTGTAATAACAGTATTTAGGTTGAGGCTTTTCATTCCAGAACTAAGGAGATGTCCTCCTTCTTCAAAGACAGAGGCTTCCATTCCCCCACCATCAATGCTGCCCTCAACCACATCTCTTCCATTTCACTCATGTCTGTCCTCACCCCATCCTCCTGCCACACTACCAGGGATACAGTTACTCTTGTCCTCACCTACCACCCCACCGGCCTCCATATCCAGCACATAATTCTCCGTAACATCCACCATCTCCAACGGGATCCCACCACCAAGCACATCGTTCCCTCCTCCCTCCCTTCTGTTTTCTACAGGGATCCCTTGTCCATTCGTCCCTCCCCACTGATCTCCCTCCTGGCACTTATCCTTGTGAGCGGAACAAGTGCTTCACCTGCCCCTACACCTCCTTCCTCACTACCATTCAGGGCCCCAGACGGTCCTTTCAGGTGAGGAGACACTTCAGCTGTGAGTCTATTGGGGTCATCTAGCTTCTTGATTAGCTAGGGCATCAAAGGATATGGGGTGCAAGCAGGGGAGTGGGGATGACTGGATGAAGTGGAACAGCCCATGATTGAATGGCGGAGCAGGCTTGATGAACCGAATGGCCTAATTCTGCTCCTATATCTTATGGTCTTATGATCTACTGTATCCAGTGCTCAGATGTGGCCTCCTGTATATCGGTGAGACCCAATGTAGATTGGGAGACCACTTCACCGAGCACCTTAGCTCTGTCTGCCAGAAAAATGGGATCTCATTTTAATTCCACTTCTCATTCCCATTCTGACATGTCAGACCATGGCCTCCTCCACTGTCGTGATAAGGCCACACTAAGGTTGGAGGAACAACACCTTATATTCCATTGGGTAGCCTCCAACATGATGGCATGAGCATCAATCTCTTGAACCTGGTAATTATCCTCCACTCATTCGCCATTCCTCATTCCCTTTTCCCTCTCTCACCTTATCTCCTTGCCTGCCCATCACCTCCCTCTGGTGCTCCTCCCCCTTTTCTTTCTTCCATGGCCTTCTGTCCCCTCTTATTAGACTCTCCCCTTCTCCAGCCATGTATCTCTTTCACCAATCAACTTCCCAGTTCTCTGCTTCATCATCCCTCCTCCCCATTGTGTTTCTCCTTCCCGCCCCTCCCCCACTTTCTTACTCTGACTTCTCTTCGTTTTTCCTCCAGTCCTGATGAAGGGTTTCAGTCCGATACATCGACTGTACTCTTTTCCATAGATGCTGCCTGGCCTGCTGAGTTCCTCCAGCATTTTGTGTGTGTTGCTCGGATTTCCAACATCTGCAGATTTTCTCTTGAATTGAATTGAATTGACTTTATTTCTTACATCCTTCATATACAGGAGAAATAAAAATCTTTACGTTACGTGTCCATCTAAATGTGCAATATGCAATTTATAGTTATTTATAATAAATAGTATGTACAACAGGACAGTCAATATAACATAGAAATACATTTGTGTCAGCTTGAATTAATCAGTCTGATGGTCTGGTGGAAGAAGCTGTCCCGGAGCCTGTTGGTCCTGGCTTTTATGCTGCGGTACTGTTTCCCAGATGGTAGCAGCTGGAACAGTTTGTGGTTGGGGTGACTCAGGTCCCCAATGATCCTTCGGGCCCTTTTTACACACCTGTCTTTGTAAATGTCCTGAATAGTGGGAAGTTCACACCTACAGATGTGCTGGGCTATCCACACCACTCTCTGTGATTGAGAGAAGTACAGTTCCCATACCAAACAGTGATGCAGCCAGTCAGGATGCTCTCAGTTGTGCCCCTATAGAAAGTTCTTAGAATATAGGGGCCCATACCAAACTTCTTCAACCGTCTGAGGTGAAAGAGGCGCTGTTGTGCCTTTTTCACCACACAGCCAGTATGTACAGACCATGTGAGATCCTCGGTGATGTTAATGCCGAAGAACTTAAAGCTGTTTACCCTCTCAACCCCAGATCCATTGATGTCAATAGGGGTTAGCCTGTCTCCATTCCTCCTGTAATCCACAACCAGCTCCTTTGTTTTTGCGACATTGAGGGAGAGATTGTTTTCTTGACACAACTGTGTCAGGGTGATGACTTCTTCTCTGTAGGCTGCCTCATTATTATTTGAGATTAGGTCAATCAGTTTAGTGTTGTCAGCAAATTTAATTCACAGATTGGAGCTGTGGGTGGCGACACAGTCACGGGTATACACAGAGTAAAGGAGGGGGTTTAGTACACAGCCCTCAGGCGTTGTAGTAAGTGTTTAATATTCATATGAACAATTACATGAATAGGAAAGGTTTAGATCAGGGTTTCCCAACCTATTTCATGCCATGAACCCCAAATCATTAACCTAGGGAATCCCTGGATTAGGGGGATATGGGCTGAACGTGGGCAAACGGGATGGAGTTATGATCAGCATGTATTAGTTGGACCAAAGGGCTTGCTTCCATACTGTATAACTCTGCAACTCTCTTTAAAGAAGTCATTTAAATCTACTTCCATCCTGAGAACTACAGCTGTACATACAGCTTAGGGCAGCAAGGACACTTTCCAGCGTCAGCTCTAAGATTGTAGTTTGATTCCTGCTGCTGTTAGTAAGGAGTTTGTACATTAGTAAGGAGTTTGTACATTAGTAAGTTGGTACATTAGTAAGGAGTTGGTACATTAGTAAGAAGTTTGTACATTAGTAAGGAGTTGGTACATTAGTAAGGAGTTGGTACATCAGTAAGAAGTTGGTACATCAGTAAGGAGTTGGTACATTAGTAAGGAGTTGGTACATTAGTAAGAAGTTGGTACATTAGTAAGGAGTTTGTACATTAGTAAGGAGTTGGTACATTAGTAAGGAGTTGGTACATTAGTAAGGAGTTTGTACATTAGTAAGGAGTTGGTACATTAGTAAAGAATTTGTACATTCTCTCCATGGCTCCATGGGTTTCCTCCTACAGTCCAAAGACGTACCGGTTCTGGTTAGTAAGTTGTGACAACATTTGCGGGCTACCCCAGGAACATCCTCAGATTGTGTTGTCATTAACACAAATGATGCATTTAGAAGTTCAAGGTAAATTTATTCTCGAAGTATGTATATGCCATCATGTCCTACCTTGAGATCCAATTTTTGTGGGCATTCACAGTAGACACAAAGAAATACAATGGAATCAGTGAAAACCTATCCACAAAGACAGACAAACAACCAATGTGCAAAAGAAGACAAACTGTAAATCAATAAATAGCTTAATAAATAAAAGTAACATGATTTGTAGAGTACTTGAAAGTGAGTCTGTAGGTTGTGCAATCAGATCAGAGTTGAGATTGAGGGTGAGGTTGGATCAGCGGTAAGGAAAGCGAATGCAATGTTGGCATTCATTTCAAGAGGAATAGTGTATAAGAGTAAGGAGGTGTTGATGAGGCTCTATGGGGCACTGGTGAGACCTCATTTGGAATACTGTGTGCAGTTTTGGGCCTCCTATCTTAGAAAGGATATACTGATGTTGGAGAGAGTTCAGAGAAGATTTACGTGGATGATTCCTGGAATGCAGGGGCTAACATATGAGGAGCGTTTGTTGGCTCTTGGACTGTATTCATTAGAAGATAGAAGAATGAGAGGGGATCTCATAGAAACATTTCAAATGTTGAAAGGGTTGGACAGAGTAGATGTGGAAAGGCTGCTTCCCTTGGTGGGTGAGTCCAGGACAAGAGGCCACAGTCTTAGAATTAGAGGGTACCCATTTAAAACAGAGATGAGGAGAAATTTTTATAGCCAGAGGGTCATGGAGTTATGGAATTCATTGCCACGTACAGCTGTGGAGGCCTGATCATTGAGGGTGTTTAAAGAGGAGATTGATTGGTATCTAATTAGTCAGGTATCAAGGGATATGGGGAAAAAGCTGGAAATTGGAACTAGGTGGGAGAGTAGTTTAGCTCATGGTGGAGTGGTGGAGCAGACTCGATAGGCTGAATGGCCTACTTCTGCTCCTTTGTCTTGTGATCTTGCAATCTTGTGAAGTTATCCTTGCCGGTTCAGGAGCCTGATCGATGATGGGTAATAACTTTTTCTGAACTTGGTGGTGTATGTCCTGAGGCTCCTGAACCTTCTTCCTGATGGAAGAGGGGTAATATCTGTTCCAGAACCTAGTGGTGTGGGTCTTGAAGCTCCTCAACCTCCTTCCAAATGATAGGGGGGTAATATCTGTTCCTGAACCCGGTGATGCGGGGCCTGAGGCTCCTGTATCTCCTTCCCGAAGGAAGAGGGGCATTAACTATTCCTGAACCTGGTGCTGTGGGTTCTGAGGTTCCTACAGCTCCTTCCCGATGGAAGAGGGGTAATATCTGTTCCTGAACCTGGTAGTGTGGGGCCTGAGGTCTTTCACTATACATGTCAGAAATAAAGCTAACCTCCTTCAATCTTTAAGCAGTGTGAAGATCATGTTGACTTGATGCTGAGGAGCAAGAAGTTGCAGACAGGTCACAGCTGGTTTATCTGTGTTAATAATCATCACTCCCATGCCTGTCTGTGCCCCTGGGGGCAGGCGCCCAAGTCAGATGTTCCTGCAAACGTTCCAATTGCTCTGTAATCTATCAAGGTTGGTCACATGAGTCACATTGATTACAGGATGAGCTGAACGCATGTCAGAACAGCTACTTCACCAGCAGGGCCACACTCAGCTACGGCAGCCACACGTTTACCACCACCTGAACCACAGTAAGGGCAGGTAGCTGCTTCCCAAAGTTGCCCTCATAAAATTCAGCACCCCACCTCTTTTACAACCTCACCACGAGGAGTGAAGGTGCTGAAACTATCTGTGAATTCCAGTGAAACACTGCAGCTGTATAAAACTTGCATCAGGCCACATTTGGAGTATTGTGTGTAGATCAGGTCAGCCTATTACAGGAAAGACGACAACACAAAAACAGGCTCTTTAACTATGCCAAACTGTTATTCAGTCTTATCCCATCATTCCTCAACTGGACCATAGCCCTCGATAGCACACCCATCCAACCTTCTCTTAAATGTAGCAATTGAACACACATCCCCACTTCCACTGGAAGCTCGCTCCACACTCTCACCTCCCTCTGAGTGAATACCTTCCCCATCAAGTTCTCCTTAAATTTTCCACCTTTCAAACTTAATCTATACCCTCCAGTTCTGATCTCACCCAATCTCAGCAGAAAATACCTGCTTGCATTTACCCTATCCATGCCCTCATAATTTTGTGCAATTCTGTCAAATCTCTGCTCATTCTCCGACACTCCAGGGAATAAAATCCTAACCTGTTCAACCTTTCCCTATAACTCAGCTCCTCAAATCTCAGCAACATCCTTGTCAATCTTCTCTGCACTCTTTCAATCTTATTGATATCTTTCCTGTAGGTAGGTGACCAGAACAGCACATAATACTCCAGATTAGGCCTCACCAGATGTCTATATCTCGATGCAGAATCACAATATTCTCCCACAACATGCTCCTCACCTATTTTCATATCACTGTCAAACTTAGAAACTTTGCATTTCGTTCCCTCCTTCAGATCATTCCCATCCTCAGCCCACCCCCCGCCCCCAGATTCCACCTCTCACTCACACACTGCAGACAATTTACGGTGGCTAATGAACCCACCAACCCGCATGTCTTTGGGAAGTGGGAGGGAACCAGGGCACCCACACAGTCACAAGGAGAACGTGATAACTTCACACAGACAGCAGCAGAGGCCAGGATCAAACCTGGGTGTCTGGAGCTGTGATGCAGTAAACCTACCCATTGCGGCCCCTCTGTTTACAGACATAAACAGATGTTCAGCCCAAACGTGACCATGCAAGATGTACTGTATATTCAAGCTAACCCTATATCCCGGCATTTGGCCCATATCTCTCCTTGGTTGGTGCAACTGTAACGAAAACCAATTTCCCTCGGGATCAATAAAGTATGACTATGACTACGATTATGGTGCTTGGCCCATATCTCTCTGAACTCTTAACAAACACACTTATCATCATCACCACTTCAATGTTGCCATTGGACCTACCTCAACCATTTCTTCCGGCGGCTGGTCCCATATGTCCATCACTTATTGTGTAAGAAGGTTTCCCTTTGGGATCTTATTGAGCTTTCACCTCTAACGGAAGGGAGTGAGGCAGCAGAAAGGAAATTATAGGCCAGTTAGCCCAACTTCAGTGGTTGGGAAGACGTTGGGGTCCATTATTCGGGGGTATTCGGAGGCACATGAAAAAATAGGCCAAATTCAGCATGGTTTCCTTAAGGTGAAATCTTACCCGACAAATCTGTTAGAATTCTTTGAGGAAATAACAAGCAGGATAGACAAAGGAGAGTCAATGAATGTTGTTTACATGGATTTTCCCAAAGCCTTTGACAAGGTGCCACTCATGAGATAAGAGCCCATGGCATTACAGGAAAAATACAAGCACGGATGGAAGATTGGCTGACTGACAGGAGGCAAAGAAAGGGAATAAAGGGGACCTTTTCTTCTTGGCTGCTGGTGGCTAGTGGTAATGCACAGGGGTTGGTATTAGGACAGCTTCTTTTCACATTATGCGTCAATGACAGAATTAATAGCTTTGTGGCCACGTTTGCAGACGATACAAAGACAGCTAGCGGGGCAGTTAGTGTTGATGAAGGAAAGAGTCTGCAGAAGAATGAGAATGGGTAAAGAAGTGGCAGATGGAATACAATGTAGGGAAGTGTATAGTCATGCACTATGAGGTAGAAGGAATAAAGGCATAGACTATTTTCTAAACAGGGCGAAAATTAAAAAATCCAAGGTGCAAAGGGACTTGTGTGTCCTCATGCAGGATTCCCTAAAGGCTAACTTGCAGGTTGAGTCAGTGGTGAGGAAGGCAAATGTGACTTTAGCATTTATTTTGAGAGGACTAGAATATAAAAGCAAGGATGTGACGCTGAAGGTTTATAATGGTTTTATAATGAAGTTTTATAAAGGTTACGAGTAGAAGGCGGGGAACTGGGATTGAGGAGGAGATAAAAAAAAAGGATCAGCCATGATTGAGTAACGGAACAAACTCCATAAGCCAGATGGCCTAATTCTGCTCCTATGTCTAATGGTCTTATAATGTCAGACCACACTTGGAGTATTGTGAGCAGTTTTGGGCCTATATCTAAGAAAAGATGTGCTTGCATTGGAGAGGGGCCAAAGAAGGATCACGGAAATTAGCCCAGGAATGAAAGGGTTAACACATAAGGAGTATTTGATGGCTCTGGACCTGTACTCATGGAAACCTATTGAATACTGAAAGGCCTAGATAGAGTGGATGTGGAGAGGACGTTTCCAATAGTGGGGGAGTCTAGGACCAGTGGGCACAGCCTCAGAATAGAGGGATGTGCCTTTAGAACAGAGATGAGGAGGAAATTTTTTAGCCAGAGAGTGGTGAATCTGTGGAATTCATTACCACAGATGGATGTGGACGTCAAGTCAATGGGTATATTTAAAGTGGAGGTTGATAAGTTCTTGTTTAGTCAGGGTGGCAAAGGTTATGGGGAGAAAGCAGGAGAGTGGGGATTAGAGACAGATAAATCAGCC
Source organism: Mobula hypostoma (assembly GCF_963921235.1). Taxonomy (NCBI): domain Eukaryota; kingdom Metazoa; phylum Chordata; class Chondrichthyes; order Myliobatiformes; family Myliobatidae; genus Mobula; species Mobula hypostoma. The sequence continues at coordinate 113,410,736 of NC_086108.1, forward strand.
ATGATGGAGTGGCAGAACAGACTCAGTGGGCGGAGTAGCCTAATTCTGCTCCTATGACTTTTGCTCTAAGCTTAAAACTATGATTTACAGTTTACTATTCCCTAACCCTGAAGCTATCCACCCTATTGTCATCGGCAAGGCCACTCCCCGGTCTCTCTGACTGTATGGATTTCCTCGGGCTGCTCTCGCTTCCCCGCACATTCTGCAGACATAAGAGTTGTGGTTGGAAAGTCGTGTGCATGTTGTGGCACTGGAAGCGTGGCCACACTCGTGGCTCCTCCAGCATATCCTCACATTGCAATTGTGTTGGTCATCGACACCAATGCCACATCTCACTGTATGTTTCAATGTACATGCGAAAAATAAAGCTTTTTTTTTCTTTTCTCCTTTCAAAAAATAAAGCTAATTTTTTTCTTTTCTCCTTTCCAAGGCCCAGTCTGTCTTACCTTTCCCCATAAGTTCAAGTTTAATTGTCATTCAACCATACACAAGAATACAGCCAAACAAAACAGTGATCCTGCAGGGCCAAGATGCAAAACACGGTACCAACAGTCACCCACTGCATACAGCACATAGTCTTCTTTTGTTCGTTATGTGTCGTGCCGTACGACGTGGGTGATCATGGTCTTTCCATGACCATCATTGTTCGACAGAAATGGTTAGCCATTGCCCTCTTCTGCACCTGTCTTTACAGGACGGGTGACCCCAGCTATTATCAATACTCTTTAGAGACTGTCTGCCTGGCTTGAGTAGTTGCATAACCGGATCTTGTGATCTGCGCCGGCTGCTCTCACGACCATCCACCATCTGCTCCCATGGCTTCACACGACCCTGATCAGGGGGGCGAAACATCTTGCCCAAGGTGACCTGCAGGCCAGTGGAGACCTCCTTTGGCAGAGACATATCTCCAGCCTCCCACCCAATAGCACACATAATTACAAATTACAATACCAGTAAACATACAATCACACAAGAACATAAATAACATAGTCCAAGTTCCTGAATGTCACGTCCCGCAGATTAATGGCATATGGATGTTGTCCTGGGGCCAGCCACAGTTCTGCACGAAAAAACCCACAGCACTTCCTCATCTTCTACCACAATCATTCCATCAAATCCTGACAACAGTCTTGTTCTGTTTTAAATAATTCTGAATTTTTCCTGTAATTGAGCACGTTAAAAGTTTCCTTCCACGTAGTACATTATTAGCCTTGTTCTGGATTTGGACTCAGCAGCACAGACACCTTGGCCTGTGGTACGCCTTTCGTAAGGCGCTCAGTTGGTTGGGGTTGACCATGTACACCGCATCCTAATTGTCTACATGACACACAACCCTGGACAGAGTGATCTGGAGAGGAAGCTGTTACCCATGCAACAGGCTCCTCCTTCTCCATGCAACTCAAAGGAACGTGAGAGACCAATACAGCTTGACACCAGTGGCACCAAAGGAGTTGCCAGTCAGCACTGAACTCAACGTAGCACTGCCTCAGGAACTCCGGCTCCAGATTTTCCCTCGGACTTTACTCCTGAAGCCTTCCCCATGACTGGGTATAGCCGCAAGGCAGCGGAGGTTTGGGATCAGTTTTCTTTCTCCGAGATGAGCTGCCAACCACGGCTGATGAGCCCCCGTCCGCCCGGATCATCTGTCTTTAAGACACCTTTAACAAGTAGTGTGAAATCAAATCCTTATCTCTCGAACCAACCGATAAAACACTGATCAGTAGATCACAGGGAGAAGGCAGGCGAATGCAGTTGAGGAAGATAGTAAATCAGCCATGATGGAAAGGCGGAGCAGTTTTGATGAGCCGAGTGGCCTAATTCAGCTCCTATGTCTCGTAGTTTTACAACTTAGCCTTCACTATGACCACTTTAATCACCTTGCAATCGACGGATAAAAATTGCATGTAATTTTATATTTGAGAATGCTGCTCATTCTTGGCGGCAAGACCAGACATGGCCTGGGGGCGAGACTACATTCTCAGCACCAGCTTTAAGGATCACTGGCCATAACCTTTCCCAATAAAATCTTACAAATTCTGGAATTTAATTGCACCCAACACACCACCCCACACCTGTGTGGAGAGATAATCCCAAGGCTCCCTGCCTCCCGCAGCCTCAGATTGTTCATTGTGGAGGTCGTTAGTGCCCCCAACATGCGGATGTTGCCCAAGAGGAGAGTGAGGGAGACACAGGACACTGAAACTAGAATCTGCGGTCACAGAAATCAAACACAGGAGATTCTGAAATCCAGAGCAACACACACAAAACACTGGAGGAACTCGGCAGGTCAGGCAGCATCTATGGAGGGGAATAAACAGTCAACATTTTGGACCAAGGCCCTTCTTCAGGACTGGAAAGGAAGAGGGAGGAATCCAGAATAAGAAGGTGGGAGAGGGGAGGAGAACAAGCTGGCAGGTGATAGGTGAGGCCAGGTGAGCAGGGAAGGTGAGTGTGGGTTGAGGAGGGTGGATGAAGTGAGAAACTGGGAGGTGATAGGTGGAAAAGGTAAAGGGCTGGCGAGAGAATCCAATGGGAGAGGAAAGTGGACCATGGGAAGAGAGGGAAGAAGGAGAGGCACAAGAGGGAGTTGATAGGCAGATGAAGAGAAGAGAAGGGGTAAGAGGGGATCCAGAATGGCAATGGGAAAAAGAGAGAAGGGGGAGACGGCAGTGAGAAATTATCAGAGGCTGGTAAAATAGATACTCATGCCTTCAAATTGAATGGAAACCCACTCGTACATCTAATTTTAAAGATCCTGTACTTGATATATTCAGATGCACATCAGGAAAATTAGATAATGAAACTGACAGGATCAGACTATATCTTCAGTCAGATTATTTGGTAATTAAAATAAGCTCATTTGCGATTGTCATATTAAGTATTATTTAAATATGTTTCAAAAATATTTTATTGAAAGCATCATCAAAGATGGTTTTGTTAGCACAAGGTGTGACTAACCCAATGCTTTTCTATTACACCTATCACATACCACCCTCCATAAATCTGAATTATTTAAATTTCTACTAAATGTGTGCAGCTTATGCCTAATGGTCTATACTGGCTCCTAGTCTGATAATGGCCTGATAACAGTCTATCTCTATTTCTCTAACTATTTATCGCTTTTGTATCTCTTTCAACCCTCTAAGTGAAGAAGATTTCCCTCGTGTTTCCCTTAAACTTTTCACCTTTTACCCTTAACCCCTGACCTCTCACCCAACCCCAGTTGCTTGCATTTACCCTATCTATACACCTCATAACTTTAGAAACATAGAAAACCTACAGCACAATACAGGCCCTTCGGCCCACAAAGCTGTGCCAAACCTGTCTCTACCTTAGAACTACCTAGGGTTACCCATAGCCCTCTATTTTTCTGAGCTCCATGTACCCATCCAGGAGTCTCTTAAAAGACCCTATCATATCCGCCTCCACCACTGTCGCCAGCAGTCCATTCCACACACTCACCACTCTCTGCGTAAAAAACTTACCCCTGACATCTCCTCTGTACCTACTTCCAAGCACCTTAAAACTGTGCCCTCTTGTGCTAGCCATTTCAACCCTGGGAAAAAGCCTCTGACTATCCACATGATCAAAGCCTCTCATTATCCTGTACACCTCTATCAGGTCACCTCTCATCCTCCGACGCTCCAAGGAGAAAAGGCCAAGTTCACTCAACCTATTCTCATAAGGCATGCTCTCCAATCCAGGTAACATCCTTGTAAATCTCCTCTGCTCCGCTTCTATGAATTCCACGTCCTTCCTATAGTGAGGCGACCAGAATTGAGCACAGTACTCCAAGTGGGGTCTGATCAGGTTCCTATAGCTGCAACATTACCTCTCGGCTCTTAAACTCAATCCCACAATTGATGAAGGCCAATGCATCGTATGCCTTCTTATCCTCAGAGTCAACCTGCATAGCAGCTTTGAGTGTCCTATGGACTCGGAACCCTCTGATCCTCCACACTGCCAAGAGTCTTACCATTAATGCTATATTTTGTATACCTCAATCAAATCTCTTCTGAATCTTTTATGTTCTAAGGAATACAGTTATAGTCTATTCAATCTTTCCTTATAACTCAGGTCCTCCAGACCCAGCAACATCTTTGTAAATTTTCTCTGCACTCTTTCAACCTTCTTTACAGCTTTCCTGCAGGTTGGTGACCAAAACTGCACACAATATTGAGTTATTGAACTCAATATTATTGAGTTCAGGGCTGAAAGGTAATGTTACATCTATATAGGACCCTGGTCAGACCCCACTTGGAGTACTGTGCTCATTTCTGGTCACGTCACTACAGGAAGAATGTGGAAACAATAGAACGGGTGCAGAGGAGATTTACAAGGATGTTGCCTGGATTGGAGAGCATGCCTTATGAGAGCAACACACATCAAAGTTGCTGGTGAACGCAGCAGGCCAAGCAGCATCTCTAGGAAGAGGCGCAGTCGACGTTTCAGGCCGAGACCCTTTGTCAGGACGAACTGAAGGAAGAGTGAGTAAGGGATTTGAAAGCTGGAGGGGGAGGGGGAGATGCAAAATGATAGGAGAAGACAGGAGGGGGAGGGATAGAGCCAAGAGCTGGACAGGTGATAGGCAAAAGGGGATATGAGAGGATCATGGGACAGGAGGTCCGGGAAGAAAGACTGGGGGGGGGGTGACCCAGAGGATGGGCAAGAGGTATATTCAGAGGGACAGAGGGAGAAAAAGGAGAGTGAGAGAAAGAATGTGTGCATAAAAAAGAGTAACAGATGGGGTACGAGGGGGAGGTGGGACCTAGCAGAAGTTAGAGAAGTCAATGTTCATGCCATCAGGTTGGAGGCTACCCATACGGAATATAAGGTGTTGTTCCTCCAACCTGAGTGTGGCTTCATCTTTACAGTAGAGGAGGCCGTGGATAGACATGTCAGAATGGGAATGGGATGTGGAATTAAAATGTGTTGCCACTGGGAGATCCTGCTTTCTCTGGCGGACAGAGCGTAGATGTTCAGCAAAGCGGTCTCCCAGTCTGCGTCGGGTCTCACCAATATATAAAAGGCCACATCGGGAGCACCAGACGCAGTATATCACCCCAGTCGACTCACAGGTGAAGTGATGCCTCACCTGGAAGGACTGTTTGGGGCCCTGAATGGTGGTAAGTGGAGGAAGTGTAAGGGCATGTGTAGCACTTGTTCCGCTTACACGGATAAGTGCCAGGAGGGAGATCAGTGGGGAGGGATGGGGGGGCGAATGGACAAGGGAGTTGTGTAGGGAGCGATCCCTGCGGAATGCAGAGAGAGGGGGGGAGGGAAAGATGTGCTTAGTGGTGGGATCCCGTTGGAGGTGGCGGAAGTTACGGAGAATAATATGTTGGACCCGGAGGCTGGTGAGGTGGTAGGTGAGGACCAGGGGAACCCTATTCCTAGTGGGGTGGTGGGAGGATGGAGTGAGAGCAGATGTACGTGAAATGGGGGAGATGCGTTTAAGAGCAGAGTTGATAGTGGAGGAAGGGAAGCCCCTTTCTTTAAAAAATGAAGACATCTCCCTCGTCCTAGAATGAAAAGCCTCATCCTGAGAGCAGATGCGGCAGAGACGGAGGAATTGCGAGAAGGGGATGGCGTTTTTGCAAGAGACAGGGTGAGAAGAGGAATAGTCCAGATAGCTGTGAGAGTCAGTAGGCTTATAGTAGACATCAGTGGATAAGCTGTCTCCAGAGACAGAGACAGAAAGATCTAGAAAGGGGAGGGAGGTGTCGGAAATGGACCAGGTAAACTTGAGGGCAGGGTGAAAGTTGGAGGCAAAGTTAATAAAGTCAACGAGTTCTGCATGCGTGCAGGAAGCAGCGCCAATGCAGTCGTCGATGTAGCGAAGGAAAAGTGGGGGACAGATACCAGAATAGGCACGGAACATAGATTGTTCCACAAACCCAACAAAAAGGCAGGCATAGCTAGGACCCATACGGGTGCCCATAGCTACACCTTTAGTTTGGAGGAAATGGGAGGAGCAAAAGGAGAAATTATTAAGAGTAAGGACTAATTCCGCTAGACGGAGCAGAGTGGTGGTAGAGGGGAACTGATTAGGTCTGGAATCCAAAAAGAAGCGTAGAGCTTTGAGACCTTCCTGATGGGGGATGGAAGTATATAGGGAGAATATACGCCTTATGAGAATAGGTTGAGTGAATTTGGCTTTTCTCCTTGGAGTGATGGAGGAAGAGGGGTGACCTGATAGAGGTGTACAAGATGATGAGAGGCATTGATCGTGTGGATAGTCAGAGGCTTTTTCCCAGAGCTGAAATGGCTAACACGAGATGGCACTGTTTTAAGGTGCTTGGAAGTAGGTACAGAGGAAATGTCAGGGGTAAGTTTTTTACGCAGAGAGTGGTGAGTGTGTGGAATGGGCTGCCGGTGACGGTGGTGTAGACGGATACGATAGGTCTTTTAAGAGACTCCTGGCTAGGTTCATGGAGCTCAGAAAAATAGAGGGCTATGGGTAACCCTGGGTAATTTCTAAAGTAAGTACATATTCGACACAGCATTGCGGGCCGAAGGGCCTGTATTGTGCTGCAGTTTTTCTATGTTTTTAGCTTGCTGGAAGACCTCAGCAGTAGGAGCAGCGGCTATGGAGAGGAGATAGGAACTGTCAATAACTGGATGGAAACGCGTAAGAGGATTCATGTAGGCTGACAAGGGACTTGGCAGATTTAAAGCTGAGATGATGGCGCTGCCTCATAGCTCAAATGACCCAGGTTTAATCCCAACCTCCAGCACTGTCTGTGTGGAGATTGATGTCCTCCCTGTGACAATGTGGATTTCCCCTGAGTATTCCGGTTCTCTCCCACATTCGAAGTACATGCAGGTCAGTGGGTAAATTGTCCATTGTAAATTGTCCCCAGTGTGTGGGTGAGGGGTGGAATCTGGAGAAGAGTTGATGGGAATGTGGGGAGAATGGAACGGGATCAGTGTAGGATTGGTGTCAATGGGTGTCTGATGGTCGGCACAGACTCAATGGGCCGAAGAGCCTGTTTCTATGCTGTGACTCTGTGGAGTCAACACGTGATGCCTCTGCAGTGCCCTGAGGTTAGGCAGATAGATACTTCATTGATCCCAAAGGAAATTAGTGTCACAGATATACAAATATTAGAAGAGAAGAAAGAAAGAATAAAAAATAAGTTACCTCAAACAGTCTAACAGGAGGGGGTTGAGTTATCACTTCCCTGGCTATAGGTTGACTCATTATGGAGCCTAATGGCCAGGAGTAAGAATGACCTCACAGAGCGCTCTTCGGAGCAGCACAGTTGTCGTAGTCTATTATTGAATGTGCTCCTCTGTTCAGCCGGTGATATTAAACCTGACTCTGATTCTGTTGCTAGTTGTGCTTTGTTTTGGCCTGTGTACTTGTCCTGAACATGGTGGGTATGCAGTGTTGGTGCCGGAATGCGTGTCGACACTAGTGGGCTGCATCCTTAGATGCGTTGGTGGTTAACTTAAATGATGCATTTTGTAGAGGGGCATTCTGAAGTGAAGCGAATATAGCAGATATTAATTTAAACAAGAACCAGTCTTCAGGTGTTAATGTGGATTGTAAATTTCAAGAGGACAGTTAAAACCATGCCCTTGCAATGTTGGTGTAACACAGGCTGCCTCACACGCTAGGAGACTGAATATGCATCAGAGTGTTGTGGTAATGCTCCTGCATCAACTAAGGGTTTAAGGAATTTGCACCAGTGAAAACATAAATACATTTTGGAAGGTTGAAATTAATTTGTCCCCACAAAGCAATTTGAACATTCAGAGGAGTTCACTGTCGATGAATCACTTACTGTTACCTTTGCTCTTGAGGGTATAAAACTGTGAAATACCTTTAGGTTTGTGAGCCACTACCAAGAGTGTCTCCAGAATGATGCCTGCTTGTTGTGCTGAATTAGACTTTTATATCATCAGCTTGTCATCAAAGTCACAATGCACTTCTTTGTATATCTCAATGTACATGTGATAAATATATGAATCTGAATCAAATCCAAATTCAGATCTGAATCTGAATTCAAATCAAGGCTGCAGGAGCATGATAGCCAGTGTTTAGTCCTTGGGCTGGCTGGTGGTATAGCGGCCATCAGCACTGGACTTTGATGGTCCTGAGTTCGAATCCGGCCAGGTCAGAACCTGGACAGCAGAATCTACGCGGAAGGGAAGGCCTGGCAATCTGCACGAAAACCTGATGGGCAACTACACGTAGAATTGCCGTGAGTCGACATGACTCACCGGCAATCAACAGCAGTCCTTCAAACTCTGCTTCCCTCAGTCAGTGGCCCATGTGGTCCATCACATCCCGGAATGCTCGCTGTGATTGTGCACAAAGGATTTTACAGTGGTAGACACGACAGCACTGAAACAGGACCCTCGCTCATCCCACCCATCTAGCCCAAGCCAGACTGCTTTTTTGTTTAGTACCATTGACTAGTATCCAGACCAGAGCTCTCCATACCCCTTCCATCCATGTACCTATACAAACTTCTCTTAAATTGAATCAGCACCCACCATTTCCACTGCCCAACACGTTCCTCGTTCTCACCACCCTCCCAGTGAGGAAATTCCTGCTCAAGCTCCCTTTAAATATTTCACTTCCACTCTTAATCCATGACCTTTAGTTCTAGTCCCACTCTACCTCAGTGGAAAAAAACTTGCTTACATTTACCCCTACCTATACCGTTCATAGTTTTGTATACCTCGATCAAATCTTCCCTCTGTCTCCTATACTCCAGGGAATAAAGTTCTAATGTATTCAATCTTTCTCTATAACTCAGGTCCTATCCTCAAGTCTGAGCAACATCCTTGTAAATTTTCTCTGCACTCGTTCAACCTTGTTGAAACCTTTCCCATCGGTAGATGACCAGAACTGCACACAATTATCCAACATCGGCTTCATGAGCGTCACATCCCAATTCCTGGAAGTCAAACTTCAACAGAAATTCCTTTACACTTCTTGACCCAGAAAACTTTTTCATAGAAGTCCAAACTGCAGTTTGCAATTTATACTCTGTGAACTCCCAGAAATTTCAACACTATCACTTTAATCAGCATATTTACTGCAGATCTTAGGAACCAGATAACCAGTTCCATTTGGGATTGCTTAGTTAATTAGAGTTTTCTTTGTTGTTTCCAGTGCTGGTTTACTTAATTGGTACAAGTACCTCGGAGGGGAAAGATTACTATCATCCATCACAAATGACCCTCACAATCCGGAATGTACCTTCATAGTCCAGGACACACCAACACTGTCTGGGATATACCCTCCCTGTCCGGGATATACCTTCAGCATCCAAGATACACCATCATTATCTGGGATATACCCTCACTGTCTGGACATACCCTCACTATCCGGGATATACCGTCTCCGTCCAGGATATTGAGGAATATAAGGAAGCAAGAAAGGAGCTGAGAAGAGCAAGAAGGGGGCATGAGAAGGCCTTGACGAGTAGGGTAAAGAAAAACCACAAGGCATTCTTCAATTATGTAAAGAGAAAAAGGATGACAGGAGTGAAGGTAGGACCGATTAGAGATAAAGGTGGGAAGATGTGCCCAGAGGCTGTGGAAGTCCTCAATGAATACTTCTCTTCGGTATTCACCAATGAGAGGGAACTTGATGATGGTGAGGACAATATAAGTAAAGCTGATGTTCTAGAGCATGTTGATATTAAGGGAGAGGAGGTGTTGGAGTTGTTAAAATACATTAGGACGGATAAGTCCCCGGGGCCTGACAGAATATTCCCCAGGCTGCTCCACGAGGCGAGGGAAGAGATTGCTGAGCCTCTGGCTAGGATCTTTATGTCCTCGTTGTCCACGGGAATAGTACCAGAGGATTAGAAGGAGGCGAATGTTGTCCCCTTGTTCAAAAAAGGTAGTAGGGATAGTCCGGGTAACTATAGACCAGTAAGCCTTACGTCTGTGGTGGGAAAGCTGTTGGAAAAGATTCTTAGAGGTAGGATCTATGGGCATTTAGAGAATTATGGTCTGATCAGGGACAGTCAGCATGGCTTTGTGAAGGGCAGATCGTGTCTAACAAGCCTGATAGAGTTCTTTGAGGAGGTGACCAGGCATATAGATGAGGGTAGTGCAGTGGATGTGATCTAAATGGATTTTAATAAGGCATTTGACAAGGTTCCACACGGTAGGCTTATTCATAAAGTTAGAAGGCATGGGATCCAGCGAAGTTTGGCCAGGTGGATTCAGAATTGGCTTGCCTGCAGAAGGCAGAGGGTCGTGGTGGAGGGAGTACATTCAGATTGGAGGATTGTGACTAGTGGTGTCCCACAAGGATCTGTTCTGGGACCTCTACTTTTCGTGATTTTTATTAATGACCTGGATGTGGGGCTAGAAGGGCGGGTTGGCAAGTTTGCAGACGACACAAAGGTTGGTGGTGTTGTAGACAGTGCAGAGGATTGTCAAAGGTTGCAGAGAGACATTGATAGGATGCAGAAGTGGGCTGAGAAGTGGCAGATGGAGTTCAACCCGGAGAAGTGTGAGGTGGTACACATTGGATGGACAAACTCCAAGGCAGAGTACAAAGTAAATGGCAGGATACTTGGCAGTGTGGAGGAGCAGAAGGATCTGAGGGTACATGTCCACAGATCCCTGAAAGTTGCCTCACAGGTGGATAGGGTAGTTAAGAAAACTTATGGGGTGTTAGCTTTCATAAGTTGAGGGATAGAGTTTAAGAGTCACAATGTAATGATGCAGCTCTGTAAAACTCTGGTTAGGCCACACTTGGAGTACTGTGTCCAGTTCTGGTCGCCTCACTATAGGAAGGATGTGGAAGCATTGGAAAGGGTACAGAGGAGATTTACCAGGATGCTGCCTGGTTTAGAGAGTATGCATTATGATCAGAGATTAAGGGAGCTAGGGCTTTACTCTTTGGAGAGAAGGAGGATGAGAGGAGACATGATAGAGGTGTACAAGATAGTAAGAGGAATAGATAGAGTGGATAGCCAGCGCCTCTTCCCCAGGGCACCACTGCTCAATACAAGAGGACATGGCTTTAAGGTAAGGGGTGGGAAGTTCAAGGGGGATATTAGAGGAAGGTTTTTTACTCAGAGAGTGGTTGGTGCGTGGAATACACTGCCTGAGTCAGTGGTGGAGGCAGATACACTAGTGAAGTTTAAGAGACTACTGGACAGGTATATGGAGGAATTTAAGGTGGGGGGGGTTATATGGGAGGCAGGGTTTGAGGGTCGGCACAACATTGTGGGCCGAAGGGCCTGTACTGTGCTGTACTATTCTATGTTCTATGTTCTGTGATTATACCCTCAGCATCCGAGACACACCAACATCGTCTGGGATATACCCTCTCCGTCCGGGATATACCCTCACCATCAGGGATATACCCTCATAGTCCAGGACATACCCTCACTGTCCGGGATATATCCTCTCCATCCGGGATATACCCTCACCATCAGGGATATACCCTCACTGTCTGGGACATACCCTCTTCTCATTGCTACATCAGGGAGGAGGTAGAGGAATCTGAAGACCCACACTCAACATTGTAGGAACAGCTTCTTCCCCTCCAGCATCAGATTTCTGAACAGCCCACCAATCCACAAACACTAACTCACTGTCCCTTATTTGTTTTTCAGACATAGACAGTATAACACAGTAGAGTCCCTTTGGCCCTCGATGTTGTGCTGACCTTTTAACTGACTCCCAGATCAATCTTACTCTTCCTTCCCACATAGTCCTCCATTTCCCTATCATCCATGAGCCTATCTAAGAGTCTGTTAAATGGCCCTGATGTATCTGCCTCTCCCACCACCCCTGCAAGGATATACCCTCCCCACACACCCACCACTCTCACCTCTGACATACCCTCCCCCCTCCCCCCCGGTACCTTCTCCAATCACCTTAAAATTAAGCTGCTTTGCATTAGCCATTTCTGCCTGGGGGAAATTTAACTTTTAACTTTTGCAGATTAAGATCTTATATATTCACTGTACTATTGTTATGACGCAATAAATTTCACAATGTCAATGACAATAAATCTGATTCTGATTCAATCCCATTCTCATTTTAGTTATTTGCTTAGAGATTCAGCTAGCCACTGATTTAACCCTAGCCTAATAACATGGCAATTTACAATGACCAATTAACCTACTAACTGGTACATCTTTGGAGGAAAACAGTGGACCCGGAGGAAACCTCACGTACACATGGGAGGTGCGTACAAACTTTCTTACAGAGCATGCTGGAATTGAACTCTGAACTCTGATACCCCAGTTAGGAATGCACTAAAGTTTTCCACATAGAGAGTGGAATGCACTGCCAGTGACGGTGATAGAGACGGATACAATAGGGTCTTTTAGGTACATGGAGCTTAGAAAAATAGGGGGCTATGTGGTAGGGAAATTCTAGGCAGTTTCTAGAGTAGGCTACATGGTCATAGAAACATAGAAAACCTACAGAACAATACAGGCCCTTCGGCCCACAAAGTTGTGCTGAACATGTCCCTACCTTAGAAATTACTAGGCTTACCTATAGCCCTCTATTTCACTAAGCTCCATGTACCTATCTAAAAGTCTCTGAAAAGACCCTATCGTATCCACCTCCACCACCATTACCGGCAGCCCAATCCACGCACACACTGCCCTCTAAGTAAAAAACTTACCCCTGACACTCTGTACTTACTCCCCAGCACCTTAAACCTGTGTCCTCTTGTGGCAGCCATTTCAGCCCTGGGAAAGAGCCTCTATCAACACGATCAATACCTCTCGTCATCTTGTACACCTCTATCAGGTCACCTCTCATCCTCTGTCACTCCAAGGAGAAAAGGTCAAGTTCATTCAACCTATTCTCATAAGTCATGCTCCCCAATCCAGGCAACATCCTTGTAAGCCTCCTCTGCACCCTTTCTATGGTTTCCACATCCTTCCTGTAGTGACGTGACCAGAACTGAGCACAGTACTCCAAGTGGGGTCTGACCAGGGTCCTATATAGCTGCAACATTACCTCTTGGCTCCTAAATTCAATCCCACGATTGATGAAGGCCAATACACCGTATGCCTTCTTAACCACAGAGTCAACCTGCGCAGCAGCTTTGAGTGTCCTATGGACTTGGACCCCAAGATCCCTCTGATCCTCCACACTGTCAAGAGTCTTGCCATTAATACTATATTCTGCCATCATATCTGTAGGCAGCATCTGTGGAGAGGAATAAACAATCGACGTTTCAGGGTTAGACTTTTCATCACCCATCCCGATGAAGGGCCTCATGGATGCTGGCCAACCTGCTGAGTTCCTCCAGTGTTCTGTGTGTCTGTTGCTTTAGATTCCCAGCATCTGTAAGATCTTAGGTTGGAGGAGAAACACCTCATATTCTGTCCAGTTTGTCTCTAAACTAATGGCATGAACATCAATTTTTCTTTTGGTATTTTTTTCCTCCCACTTCCTCCCATCTATAAGATTCTTACCTCTTATCCTCACCTGCCTACCGCCTCCCCCTGGTGTCCCTCCTCCTTCCCTTTCTCCTACGGTCCACTCTCCTCTCCTATCAGATTCCTCCTTCTTATTCAGCCCTTTACTTTTTCCACCTATCACCTCCCAGCTTCTTATTTCATTCCCCTCTCCCCCTTCACTTCCAGTCCTAATGTCTCAGCCCCTGAAATGTTAACTGTTTATTTATTTCCATAGGTATCGGTGTTGGAATTGGTATTTTGTTCTCGCATGTACTGAGATACAGTGCAAAGCCTGTCATCCATTTTGTTCATCCAGATCAGGTCATTACACAGATAATCGAGGTAGAGATATTTTACAGAGAAGTTTTGGAGTGCAAATCCACAACTCCCTGAAAGTGACAACAGAAGCTCGTAGATGGTAAGGCCATAAGATCATAAGACATAGGAGCAGAATTAGGCCATTCGGCCCATTGAGTCTGCTCTGCCATTCCACCATGGCTGATCCTGGATCCCACTCTACCCCATACACCCGCCTTCTTGCCATATCTTTTGATGCCCTGACAAATCAGGAATCTATCAATTTCCACCTTAAATATACTATGGACTTGGCCTCCACCGCAGTCTGTGGCAGAGCATTCCACAGATTCACCACTCTCTGGCTGAAAAAAATTCCTCCTTACCCCTGTTCTAAAGGGTCACCCCTCAATGCTGAGGCTGTGCCCTCTGGGAAGGTGTCAGACATGCTTGCTGTCATCGGTCAGAACCCTGAGTATAAAAGTCAGGAAGGCGTGTTACAATTGGATGCTATGATTAGTATAGCAATTAACCCACTCTATTACAGCCTGGGGGCCGAGTGAGTCCTGGGCTGGATGTCCTGCTCACTTAAGGAAGGTGAAGTGTCTTCCATAGCCTTGCCTTTCCACATGTAGTGATCCCCGCAGGACCACTGCTTGGCTTGCCATGCCAGAGGTCACTCGCATATGGCCTCTCCGACACCTGTGTGCCCATAGCAACACCTTCACGTGGCGTCGCTGTTCTTACTGGGTCTGCTATGTCATGGCGCAACCGAGTGTCAAGCGGTATAACTGGGCAGGCAGGCCGAGCTCAGCAGCCTTGCCAGGCAGCCAGCGTAGGAGAAGAAAAACTCCAATACTCAACCTACAGCTCACTGTACCATTGTGGAACGTCTCCCAGCCTAAAGAGCGGAATCGATCCGCGCGAACCGATCCTCACTGTAACCCTACACATGGCAGGCAGGAAGAAAAGTCCTACAGCAATGGAGTTTTACCTCCTGATCTTCACAAGAGAGAACCAGCCATCATTACAGCTTCACAAGAAAATCTGCAGATGCTGGAAATTCAAGCAACACACACAAAATGCTGGTGGAACGCAGCAGGCCAGGCAGCATCTATAGGAAGAAGTACAGTTGATGTTTCGGGTCGAGACCCTTCGTCACGTCCGGATGAAGGGTCTCCACCCGAAATGTCGACTGTACTTCTTCCTATAGATACAGCCTGGCCTGCTGCGTTCACCAGCATTTTGTGATCATTACAGCTTGAGGCCTTCCAGGATTCAGAGTTCTATCTTTATACCATTCGGTGAGGAGTCTGTACATCCTCCCCATGGAATGTGTGGGTTTCCTCTGGGTGCTCTGGTTTCCTCCCATAGTCCAAAGATGTACCAGGTAGGAGAACAGGTCAATGTAAATTGTCCTGTGATTAGGTTAGGGCTGGATTGGGGTCCTGGGGTGTTGCTGGAGTGGCAAGGTTCAAAGGGCTGAAGGGTCTACTCCACACTCTGTCACTAAAGTTGTATAAAACTTTGCTTCAGCAACATATGGAATATCATGTGCAGTTCTGATCACCTATCACAGGAAGGATGTGGAGGCTTTGGAGAGGGTGCAGAAGACTTTTACGTTTCCATTATGAGAAGAATTAATATTGTAGATAATCAGAATCTATTCCCCAGGATAGAAATGTGGAAAAGGGTTCCAGATTTCTGCTGCCTCACGTATCACCCAGTAGTTACTCCTCTCATATCAGTTGAAAGGGTGAGCAGCTTCAAGTTCCTGGGGGTCAACATCTCAGACGATCTATCCTGAGCCCAATATATTGATGGAGTCATGAAGAAGGCACACTGGTGACTCTTCTTCAGCAGGAATTTGAGGAGATTTGGAATATCACCAAAGACCCTTATAAACATATTTCGCAGGTGTACGGTGGAGAACATTGTGACTGGTTGCATCATCGTCTGGTATGGAGGCTCCAAAGCACAAGATCACGAGAGGCAGCAGAGAGAGAGTCAGCCGTCTCCACCATGGACACATCCCTCCCCACCATCTCCACCATGGACACATCCCTCCCCACCATCTCTGCCATGGACACAACTCTCCCCACCATCTCCACCATGGACAAATCATTCCCTATCACTGAGGAACTCCTCAAAAGGCAATGCCTCAAAAAGGTGGCATCCATCATGAAGGACCCAATCTCCCAGGACATGTCCTTGTCTCATTACTACCATCAGGGAGGAGGTACAAGAGCCTGAAGACACACACTCAACATTTTAGGAACAGCATCTTCCCCTCTGTCATCAGATTTCTGAATGGACAATGAACTCATGAACATTACCACATTATACCTATTTTTGTGCTATTTATTTATCTTGTAATTTATAGTAATTTGATGTTTTTGTACAGTACAATGAATTTCATCTCATAGGTCAGTGATACTAAACCTCATTCTGATTCTGATCTCTCACACAACATGTGACACAATTCAGTCACGGATCCTACATTCATTCTCAGAGAAATTCATTGGTCCATTATATCTCTGTAATCCATTCTCCCCCCAGACTCCACCCCTCACCCACACACTGGGGGCAATTAACTCAACAACTCACACGCCTTTGGAACGTCGGAGGGGCTCAGAGCACCTCGGCAAAACTCACACACAGGAAGAACGTGCAAGCTTCACACAGACAGCCCCGGGGGTTGGCATCAAGCCTAGGTTTCCGCGGCTGTACGGCAGTGTCTGTACATCCCACGTTTCACCCACTCAGAAACTTATATAATTGTTTTTTTTAGAGGTACAGCCCTTCTAGCCCAACAAGCCCCCACCACCCAATTACACCCATGTGACTAATTAACCCACTAACCCGTATGTCTTTGGACTGTGGGAGGAAACCAGAGCACCCAGAGGAAACCCACATGGCCATGGGGAGAACATACAAATGCTTCAAAAGGTGGCTCCACCATTAAAGACCCCCATCAGCCACAACATGCCCTCTTCTCATTGCTACCATCAGGAGCCTGAAGACACACACTCAGTATTGCGAGATTCTACCACCAGATTTCTGAATGGACAGTGAACCCATGAACACCACCTCAATACTTTTCTTCTCTTTTTGCACAACTTGTTTACTTGTTTTATATATATATATTTCTCATTGTAATTTATAGTTTTTTATTAAGTATTGTAATTTATTCATTTATATATAGATAGATACTTCTTATGGTAAGTTATAGTTTTTTATTATTATGTATTGCAATGTACAGCTGCAGCAAAACAAATTTCACGATATATGCCAGTAATATTAAGCCAGATTTGAATTCTGATTCACAACACAGCATTCCCACAATTTACTAGCCCCAATCTGTAAGTTTTTGGGATGTGGGGGGAAGCTGGAGTAAACGCACGTGGTCACAGGGTGAGCATATAAACTCCTCACAGACAACGGCGAGAACTGAGCCCCGATCACTGGTGTCATAAAGCGTTACATTAACTGCTACGTCACCGCGCTGTTTGAGAATTTTTCCTCCAGCTATGAAAGGGTTACAGGAGAATAAACACCAAATGACCTACACCCATGTGATGTGTTCCTGTTAAACTGCTGGCTGGACCCATTAGCTGAGTTACAACAGCCCATGAAGCATGCTCCGTGTGCAATCCCATTACGAGGTATACCTTCAAAGGGGCTTTTCAAAAGCTACACTAATTAACTGTTGTGCCTCGTAGATGTTTCCGGAACTCCTGAGTCTGGTCACACCATTTCTTTTCTCTCTGATCTGTAAATGTTGATGATTGCAAAGAATCACCCTGCCATTTTACAGATCGGTGGGCTTCCAGTTCTGAGGCCTGGTTGGCCATCAGGAAGTGCGGTAATTAGCTGTTATAGGTCATGAATTAGAGCAACGACCAGATGGGACAACTGACATTTGGGCTTGACTTTACATTCTGCACTGTGACAATATCGAACCTCTCCAAGGTCTCTCCACCCACCCCCTTCCTCCTCCCTGGAGGAAAGTCTTCCTCCAACTCCACAACCCCTACCTACTAGATCTTCTCCACATTCCCTCGACTGGAGAATCTCAGGAATGACTTAGTTTAGAGACTGAGGGTGCAAGTGGAACTTGGGTTTTCAGAAGGCCTTTGACAAGGTGCCGCACATGAGACAAATTGAGAGCCCATGGTATTACAGGAAAGATACTAAAATGGATAGAGCATTGGCTGATTGGCAGGAGAAAAAGAGTGGAAATAAAGGAAGCCTTTTCTGATTGGCTTGGGTGACTAGTGGTGTTCAGCAGGGGTCTGTGTTGGGACCGCTTCATCTTATGTTATAGAAAATAGCCGAGACCTTCACTCCTTCCGCCAAAGTGCATGCCAATACACTTCCCTACCCTTCTTTTCATCTGCCACTTCTTCGCCCATTCTCACAATCTGTCCAAGTCATTTTAACTATCAGAACTGCTAAGGGTCTTGGGAGTCTTTCTGCAGGATTCCCCACAGGTTAACTTACAGATTAAGTCAGTGGGAGGGAGGCAAATGTAATCTCAGTATTCCTTTCAAGAGGACTAGAATACAAAAGTAAAGATGTTATGCTGAGGCTTCATGAGACATTGGTCAGACCATGGGGAGTATCGTGAGCATTTTTGGGCACCTATCTAAGAAATAATGTGCTGGCATCGGAGAGAGTCCAGAGAACGATCCCAGGAATGAAATGGTTAACATATAACCACATAACAATTACAGCACGGAAATAGGCCATCTCAGCCCTTCAAGTCCATGCCAAACTCTTACTCTCACCTAGTCCCACTGACCTGCACTCAGCCCGTAACCCTCCATTCCATTCCTGTCCACATATCTATCCAATTTAACTTTAAATGACAACATCGAACCTGCTTCAACCACTTTTGCTGGAAACTCGTTCCACACAGCTACCACTCTCTGAGTAAAGAAGTTCCCCCTCATGTTATCCCTAAGCTTTTGCCCTTTAAATCTCAACTCATGTCCTCTTGTTTGAATCTCCCCCATTCTCAATGGAAAAAGCCCATCCACGTCAACTCTATCTATCCCCCTCATAATTTTAAATACCCCTATTAAGTTCCCCCTCAACCTTCTACGCTCCAATATGAGGAGCGTTTGATGCCTCTGGGCCTGTACACGCTGGAGTTTAGGAGATTCTATCGAATTTTGAAAGGCCCAGATAGAATGGATTTGAGGAGTCTAGGACCAGAGTACACAGACTTGGAATAAGGGACGTCCATTTAGAACTGAGATGAAGAAAAATTCCTTTAGCCAGATCATTCTACTTCTAGAAATAAAGCCTGAGTGTACAAATCTCTTCTTGTAACTCAGACCCCAAGTCCTAGTAAATCCTTTCTGCACTCTTTCTGGTTTAATGACACCTTTATGAATGAAAAACTGTATACAATGCTCCAAGCTGGCCTCACAAGGGCCTTATATAACTGCAACGTACCTTCACAACTCCAGTATTCAATGCCCTGACTGATGAAGGCCAACAAGCCAAATTCACACTCACTTATATTGAAGCACACAGTGAAGTGTGTCATTTATGTCAACAACCACCGCTGTGCTGGGGCCAGCCCACATTTATCACCACGCCAATATAGAGTACCCACAATGCTCAGCAGAGCAACCCAGAACACAAAAAGCAACAAAACAATGACAGCAAAACAAACCTCTTTCCTCCCTAACCCACCCACTAACATCCACCCACCCCCGCCCACAACATACATAAACACAAACTTCTTGACCATCCTACCTGGATGCTGCTATCACGAACTATAAGATCATAAGGAGTGGGAGCACAGGTAGGCCATTCAGCCCATCGAGTCTGCTCCACCATTCCATCATGGCTGATTTATCATCCCTCTCAACTCCAATCCCAAGCGTTCTCCCCATAACATAGAAACATAGAAAACCTACAGCACAATACAGGCCCTTCAGCCCACGATACTGTGCTGAACATGTCCTTACTTTAGAGATTACCTAGGGTTACTCATAACCCTCTATTTTTCTAAACTCCATGTACCTATCCAGGAGTCTCTTAAAAGACCCTATTGTATCCGCCTCCACCACCGTTGCCGGCAGCCCATTCCATGCACTCACCACTCTCTGTGTAAAAAACTTACCCCTGACATCTCCTCTGTACCTACTTCCAAGCATTTTAAAAATGTGCCATCTCGTGTTAGCTATTTCATCCCTGGGAAAAAGCCTCTGACTATTCACACGATCAATGCCTCTCATCATCTTATACACCTCTATCAGGTCACCTCTCAACCTCCATCGCTTCTATAGGGCATGCTCCCCAATCCAGGCAACATCCTTGTAAATCTTCTCTGCACCCTTTCTATAGTTTCCACATCCTTCCTGTAGTGAGGCGACCAGAACTGAGCACAGTACTCCAAGTGGGGTCTCACCAGGGCCCTATATAGTTGTAACATTACCTCTCGGCTCTTAAACTCAATCCCATGGTTGATGAAGGCCAATGCCCTGTATGCCTTCTTAATCACACAGTCAACCTGCGCAGCAGCTTTGAGTGTCTTATGGACTCGGACCCCAAGATTCCTGTTAGAGTGAGTCTTTGGGTAGATGATTCATTTACACTTAAATGACTGGCCACCAGTCTTCTGTTTGACAAAGTACTGTGGGTTGAGTTCACAACAATGCATTTCCTAAAAGCTGTGAATATCGAAATACTAACCAGACGCTGCGGATGGAAGTGTGAAGTTCACAGGTAGTTTCGAAGAACAATATTATCTATACTTTATAATATGAATTGTCCTCTATGTTAGTACAAAAAATACCAAATAAATGTATTGTGGATTTGACTAAAGACTGGGAGTACCAACCCAGACATGTTGGCGTCAGGAGGAGAGGATGAAGTCAGAAGGTGTGATGTTTTGTATGTAGCTTCAAAAGAAAGCATTTTCTATAACTTTGTAAATAGGAATTGCCCTTTGTGTTTAGCATATAAATATCGAGCCCTCATTGGGCTAGCAGACCTTTCTACCGAAAGCATCTCCATACGTACCTGCTGTACCTTGTTGTGTCAAATAAGGAAGCTGCTTTGTATCTACCAGTGACTCTGTCTCTCCGGTGATTTCATCCACCCCACAACATTTCCTTTGATCTTCTACACTGTCAAGAGTCTTACCATTAATACTATATTCTGCCATCATATTTGACCTACCAAAATGAACCACTTCACACTTATCTGGGTTAAGCTCCATCTGCCACTTCTCAGCCCAGTTTTGCATCCTGTCAATGTCCTACCATAACCTCTGACAGCCCTCCACACTATCCACAACACTCCCAACCTTTGTGTCATCAGCAAATTTACCAGCCCATCCCTCCACTTCCTCATCCAGGTCATTTATAAAAATCACAAAGAGTAGGGGTCCCAGAACAGATCCCTGAGGCACACCACTGGTCACCGACCTCCATGCAGAATGTGACCCATCTACAATCACTCTTTGTCTTCTGTGGCAAGCTAGTTCTGGATCCACTAAGCAAGGTCCCCTTGGATCCCATGCCTCCTTACTTTCTCAATCAGCCTTGCATGGGGTACCTTATCAAATGCCTTGCTACCCTGACTTGCTAACCTTTGATGCCCTGACTAATC
The DNA here is from genome assembly GCF_963921235.1 of Mobula hypostoma. Taxonomy (NCBI): domain Eukaryota; kingdom Metazoa; phylum Chordata; class Chondrichthyes; order Myliobatiformes; family Myliobatidae; genus Mobula; species Mobula hypostoma. The sequence continues at coordinate 113,432,074 of NC_086108.1, forward strand.
AAGAACCTATCAACCTCTGCTTTAAATATACCCAATGATTTGGCCTCCACTGCCATCTGTGGCAATTAATTTCACAGTTTCACCACCCTCTGGCTAAACAAATTCCTCTCATCTCTATTCTGAAGGGACATGCCTCTATTCTGAGGCTGTGCCCTCTGGTCCTGGAGTCCCCCACGACAGGAACCATCCTCTCCATGTCCACTCTGACTAGGCCTTTCAATGTTTGATAGACGTTTCAATGAGGTCCGATTTAAAGACAGAATACTTTGGTATTAGATCATAGTTACATCACCTGATGTGTCATTTGTTGTGAACTTTAGGTATATTGTAAGAAATATGGTCGTATGTCAGAACGCTGTGGCAAAACCTATAAATTACTAGTCAAATGGCCAACTAAACGAATCCCTTCTTCCTACACAATGTCCATATCCCTCCATTTCTCTCACACTCACGTGCCTAGCCAAGCATCTCTTGAATGTCCCTCTAGTTTCTGCCTATACCACCCCAGGCAGCACATTCCAGGCACCCACCACTCCCGGTGTAAAAAACTTGCCCCTCACATGCCCTTTGAAATTACCCCCTCTCACCTTAGATGCATGACCTCTGGTGTTAGACATTTCAACCCTGGGATGAATAAGCTGGTGTATACTGTTAGCCCTGGAACAGAAAATGCTCCAATCACTCAGCAGGTCAGGCAGCACCAAAGGGAGAGAAAAGGAGTTAAGGTTAAAGCTAGAAGACCATTTTCTCCTTGTTCGAATGTCTCGTCCGATTTTCCATTTCAAGCCAATGGAGGCTTGTTCCTTTAACCTGCTGTGGAATTATCTCACTCCCGATCCCTGGCTAACCATCGTAGTCACACGTGACTTCTCCTCGGTCACAGTCCTTAGAGTTGCCTGTCCTCCAGAGCACTCTATAAATCTCCAGTAAGACTACACTTGACTATTGTGTTCGCAGCAGCCTCTCTGGGTCCAAACAAAGGTTAACTGTTTGTCCTTTACACCCTTTTTATGATCACAAGACACTCCTGGATATTAAGAACATCAGGTACTTCAGGTCTACTGGACTGGTGAGTTGCTCGTGAGGCTGCACTGGCCCATGATGATCAGACTGCTGCGAGCTTGTTCTTGCCAACAACAGCCATGCACCATCAATGGACAGGACGTGACACTCTGGCACTTGGTTATGGTACTTTGTTTTATGTGACTGCATGTTTTTCTGCTTTTGTAATTATGTGTGTTACCTGAGTCTTGTGCTGTGTGTAACTGTTGGTAATGTGTTGTGCACCTTGCCCCTGGGAGAACACAGTTTCATCTGGCTGTACTCATACCGATGGTTGAATGACAATTAAAGGTGAATTTGAACAGAGATTTACCAGGATGCTGCCTGGACTAGGGACTGTGATTTATGATGATAGGTTGAGTGATCTAGTAATTTATTGACTGATAATAACTGAGAGACAGTGAGACCAGGCCTTCATGCCACATTGCCCAGCAACCCCCGATTTAATCCCATCCTAATCACAGGACAATTTACAATGGCTTGCATCTTTGGACTGTCAGAGGAAACACTCACACTTACAGGGAGAAAATAAAAACTCTTTACAGAAAGTGCTCTCCAAGGTAAAGGAGGATGAAAGGTGACTTGACAGAGATGTACAAGATGATAAGAGGCATAGATTAAGGACAGCCAGAGACTTTTCCCAGAGTGGCTACTACTACTACTACGTCGACTCAGGCCTAGGGGGCCGCCGTCGGGCACGATGATGGACTCTCCACTTCTCCCTCTCCCTCATCAGTGTGTTCATCAGCCGCGCCGCTGTCTTCTAGGAGCGTGTTGACCATAGTCAGAGAGGCAATGGCCAATAACAGACAATATAATTGCAAGGTAATTGGAGGAAAGCATAGGGGGGATGTCAGAGGTAGAATTTTGACACAGGGAGTAGTGGGTATGTGTGAACGTCCTACTAGGGGCAGTGACAGAGTCATTAGGGCCATTTATAAGAGACTCTTAGATAGGCACATTGACGCAAAAAAATGGAGAGTTACAAGCTGGGGGGGAGTGTAGGTGGATGTTGTACCACCTGCAGGTTGAGGAGGGGTGGGAAGGGGAGGTCAGGTTTAGAGCAGGAAGCAGAGGAACTGTTTCTGAACTGTGAATAAACTGCAAAACTTTGTCAATGTTTGTCCCGAGTTCTTCCTACATACTGATGTTCCCTTTGGCAAAGGGCTTCACGCTCCACTGGCTCACTATGAATAGATATCTCCTCTGTCAGGATCTCCACTTCACACTGCTGACAGGGCTACATCAATAACTCCTTGTGGAGATTCACATGCCAGAATGATCATCCTCACCCAAATCACCCTGCATGTTAAAGTCCTGGCCACATCCTTGTAAATTTTCTCTGCACTCTTCAATCCTACCGATATCTTTCCGGTAGGTAGGTGACCATAAATGCACACAATACTCCAAATCAGGCGATACCAGCGTCTTATACAACTTCAACTCCTCTACTCAACAGTCATAGATCGCTACAGCTCAGAAGCGGACCCATCAGGCCATCTATTCCTTGCAATCTGTTGTTCTGCCTAGCCCCATCAACCCGCACCTGGACAATCGCCCTCCGTGCCCCTCCTATCCATGTCCTATCCAAACTTCTCTTCAAAGTTGCAATCAAACCCGCCTCCACCACTTCCACTGGCAGCTCGTTCCACACTCTCACCACCTAATGAGTGAAGAAGCCCCCCCCCCCATGTTCCCCTTAAATATTTCACCTTTCACACTTACACATGCCTTCTAGTTCTAGTCAACCTTAGTGGAAAAAGCCTGCTTGTATTTACCCTGTATATATCCCACATCATTTTGTGTACCATTATCAAATCTCCCCTCATTCTCCTACGTTCCAGGGAATGAAGTCTGAACCTTCTCAGCCTTTCCCTATAACTCAGCTCCTCAAATACTGGCAACATCTTTGTCAATTTTTTCTGTACTCTTTTAATCTTAACAGGTCAAAAGCTTGAAGTTCCTCAGGGTCAATATCACAAATGACCTGACTTGGTCCAACCAAGCAGAGTTCACTGCCAAGAAGGCCCACCAGTGCCTTTACTTCCTGAGAAAACTAAAGAAATTTGGCCTGTCCCCTAAAACCCTCACTAATTTTTATAGATGCACTGTAGAAATCATTCTTCTAGGGTGCATCACAACCTGGTATGGAAGTTGTCCTGTCCAAGACCGAAAGAAGCTGCAGAAGATCATGAACACAGCGCAGCACATCACACAAACCAATGTTCCGTCCTTGGACTCACTTTACACCGCACGCTGTCGGAGCAGTGCTGTCAGGATAATCAAGGACACGACCCACTCAGCCAACACACTTTTTGTCCCTCTTCCCTCCGGGAGAAGGCTCAGGAGCTTGAAGACTCATACGGCCAGATTTGGGAACAGCTTCTTTCCAACTGTGATAAGACTGCTGAACGGATCCTGACCCAGATCTGGGCTGTACCCTCCAAATATCCGGACCTGCCTCTCAGTTTTTTTGCACTACCTTACTTCCCATTTTCATATTTTCTATTTATGATTTATAATTTAATTTTTTAATATTTACTCATTTTTACCATTTTAAATATTTAATATTTGTAATCCAGGGAGCAGAAAACGTAGAATCAAATATCGCTGTGATGATTGTACATTCTAGTATCAATTGTTTGGTGACAATAAAGTATAAAGTATGATCTTATTGACATCTTTCCTGTAGGTTGGTGACATATCTCAGAATCGGATATTATCACTGGCATGTGTTGTGAAATTTATTAACTTAGTAGCAGCAGTTCAATATAATACATAATATAGAAGGAAAAAACACAACATAAAATAATAACAATAAAAAATAAGTAAATCAACTCCAGTATACGTATATTGAATAAATTAAAAATAATGCAAAAAAAAACCCAGAAATAATATATATTTAAAAAGTGAAGTAGTGTTCAAGGATTCAATGTCCATTTAGGAATCAGATGGTATAGGGGAAAAAGCTGTTCCTGAATCAATGAGTATGTGCCTTCAGGCTTCTGTACCTCCCACCTGATGGTAACAGTGAGAAAAGGGCATACCCTGGGTGCTGGAGGTCCTTAATAATGGATGCTACCTTTCTGAGACACCGCTCCTTGAAGATGCCCTGGGTACTTTGTAGGCTAGTGCCCAGGATGGAGACAACTAAATTTACAACCTTCTGCAGCTTCTTTCGGTCCTGTGCAGTAGCCCCTCCATACCAGACAGTGATGCAGCCTGTCAGAATGCTCTCCACGGTACAACTATAGAAGTTTTTGTGTGTATTTGTTGACATGCCAAATCTCTTCAAACTCCTAATGAAGTATAGCTATTGTCTTACCTTCTTTATAACTACATCGATATGTTGGGACCTGGTTAGATCTTCAGAGATCTCCATTGAAACATCACTGACTTCAAGATATCATGAGCAACTCACCAAGAATTGCACTGGAAAACTCAATACCCAAGTATGGTGCATAGCAAGAGCCCAGAAGTGACAATTTCCCAGAATTTCATTGCTAGTTAGTTCTTAGAACACCACAAGGATCGGAATTAAATGGGTTCTTGTTGGTCAGCACAGATTTTGTGGGCCAAAAGGCCTGTTTCTGTGGTTCATAGTAAGTCATGGAGTGCAAAAGCATTCCCTTTGGCCCTTTGAATTCATACCAGCCATGAACCACACTGTCCTACAATGATCCCATTTCACTCCCCCTATTGCCATCAGCTCCCCCCAGATTCCAACGCTCACACACTCACTGGGAACAATTTACAGTGATAACTAACCCAGCGACCCACACGCCTATGGGATGTGGGAAGGAACCAGAGCACCCAGGAGTGGGTAGGGGGGCAAACCCATGCGGTCACATGGAGAACGTGCAAACTCCTCACAGACAGAGCTGGTGGTCGGGATCATGCCCGTGGCCTCTGGAGCTGTGACATTGTTCAGAACATTGACTCAGTACACCTGGTTTGCTGAAAAGAAGCAAACTTCTATCAGAAGTTGGAACCAGATTGCAAATGGAATTGAGTGATGTTTGTGGATAGTCTAATCTGTAATCTTTAGATCACACACAAAAAAAAGATCCTCTCTGCTCTCTAAATACTTTCAAATAAACTTCTTAATAAACTTAAGGGAACTGCCTTTAGCTTCTCCACCAACATCACCATTCGGAGGCTGACATAGGACCATAAGACTAGTAGCAGAATTAGGCCATTGGGCCATCTAATCTGCTGCACCATTCCATCATGGGTGATTTATTATCCCTCTCGGCCCCATTTTCCTGTAACCTTTGATGCCCTGACTAATCGAGGAGCTATCAAACTCTGCTTTAAATATATCCATGACTTGGCTTCCGCAGCCACCTACAGCAATGAATTCCACAAATTCACCACCCGCTTGATAAAGGATTTTCTACACATCTCTGTTCTAAATGAACATCCCTCTATTCTGAGGTTCTGCCCGCTGGTCCTAGACTCCCCAACTATAGGAAACATCCTCTCCACATCCACTCTATCTGTGCGCTCTGGTCCTAGACTCCCCCACTATAGGAAACATCCTCTCCACATCCACTCTATCTGAGCCTTTCAAGGTTTGATAGATTTCAATGAGAATTCCACCCCCCCCGCCCCCATTCTTCTAAACTGGAGCAAGTACAGGCCCAGAGAAAAATGCTCCTCCTGTATTAACCTTTTCACTCCTGGAATCATTCTTGTGAACCTCCTGTGGACCCCTCCCCAATGCCAGCATATTTTTTCTTAGATAAGGGGCCCAAAACTGCATTTGACCATTTGGATACGACACTCTGGGACATATTTACAGTGAACTCTAAATCTGTTACAGACTTGGCTTAAGCCGTCAAATGTGATGACTTGGAGTGAAAAAGTACGCAAATATTTGCATTGAACCAATCACCTCAAATGTATTCTCAGCGCAGCTTTTGAAGTGCAGAGTGATTTCATTAGCATTGAGATGCAGAGAGCAAGATTCAAGATTCCTTCTAAATTGTTTAATGTGTTTCCAGTGCACAAGTGTAAAGGAGAACAAAATAATTTGTTACTCCCGATCTGATTAGCACAAAAAACAATAAGGATTACAATAATAATAAAAAACAAAATAACTATAAATACATAAAATAGTTTATCTCTGTAGATTGATTGTCTGTCCATAAAGCGACACTAGGCACAGGAGTGGCTGCACATATGGCGACTGACAGGAAATATAAAGTAGTGGTGGTCAGGGGTGTGGAGGGGTGGGTTAGTGAGTGGGGGTGTGGAGGGGTGGGTTAGTGGGTGGGGGTGTGAAGGGGTGGGTTAGTGGTTGGGGTGTGGAGGGGTGGGTTAGTGGGTGGGGTGTGGAGGGGTGGGTTAGTGGGTGGGGGTGTGGAGGGGTGGGTTAGTGGGTGGGGGTGTGGAGGGGTGGGTTAGTGGTCGGGGGTGTGGAGGGGTTGGTTAGTGGGTGGGGGTGTGGAGGGGTGGGTTAGTGGTCGGGGGTGTGGAGGAGTGGGTTAGTGGGTGGAGGTATTGATCAGCTTTACTGCTTTACCCTGATCAGCCATACCCTGATGGAGTGGAAGAAACAGTCCATGAGCAGGGTGGATGGGATCCTTCATGACGTTACTGGCCCTTTTTTCCTGCACCTTTCTGTACATATTGTGCATATTTAAAAGCAGTTAAAGTTTATAAAAATAAAGATTAACTTTGTCATATGTACATTGAAACACACGGAGAAATGCATCGTTCGCGTCAAATCAAATCAGCTAGGATTATACTGCAAACACGAGGAATTCTGCAGATGCTGGAAATTCAAGCAACACACATCAAAGTTGCTGGTGAACGCAGCAGGCCAGGCAGCATCTCTAGGAAGAGGTACAGTCGACGTTTCGGGCCGAGACCCTTCGTCAGGACTAACTGAAGGAAAAGTTAGTAAGAGATTTTCTGGACAGCCAGCAAGTGGTACATCGGTTCTGGCGCCAGTGCAGCATACCCACAAATTACTAACCCTAACCTGTAGGTCTTCGGACTGTGGGTCCGAAGCACTGGAGGAAACCCACGCTGTCACGGAGAAAACATACAAACTGCATATAGACGGCGGCGGGGATCGAACCTCGATCATTGGCATGGTAAAGCGGTGTGCGAAGCGCTGCGCTATCGTCCTGCTACAATGTCCTCCATGCCCGGAACAGCCTCCGATGACCCTGTGATTTCAGTCTGTGAGAGCGTCCCTCAGCAGGGTGAACCCAACCCGGACGGGATACCTGGCCGAGGGCGCCGAAGACTTGCGCTCATCAACTGGTCGGCGTGTTCACTGATATCGGTAACGTCGCGCTTGCTTCCGTCCGAGGTACAGTATCCACCTGCTTCCAGCAGGCTTCAGATTTATTTATCACGTGTACATGGAAACAGTGAACTGTGTCGTTTGCGTTAACAGCCCGCAAGCGTCGCCAGTCGCCACACATGCCGGCGACACTCTCACAAAGCTCAGCAGAGCATTGCTCAACAAGTCGCCCGCGATCCCTTGGACGAGGAACAGGCTGGAAGGGCGCAACGGCCTGGCTGGCGAGCGGCTGGGGGTGTTTCATGATAAGAGCGGGGAGGTCACTGCCGGATTCCCGGGAGGCCGCATCTGCGGTCAATTACGTGCGAGGCTTTCGTCTCACGTCCGAAGCTCTTCGCCCATTCCCACAGATGTTCAGCAGTTGTAGCGGGCACAGCCGGCGGCTGCGCATAGAGCACTACAGCCCTTCGGCCAGCGATGTGCTGCTGGCCCATTCTAACCCTACCCTCCCTCCACTTATCTTCCATCCTTGTGCTTATCTAACGTCGCTAATGCTTCTATCTCCACCACCAACATCCCGTGGAACCAGAGGGACGAGTTCGCGGGCAATTAAACGCGGGAATGGAACAGGGTAAATAAATCTGTTTCTGAGCGCGGACTATTTAAGCTTACTGAATGATAGCGAGAGCCAGCGCTCAACAGATGTACAAACAAAGGCCACGCTGTTGTTTATAAACAGCACGGCCAGGAACCATTTCTGAATTCCGGAGGCTGATAGCAATAAACCCCCCACCACCCTCTCTGTCCTGAACTCTCAGCGGGATCCTCTGGTGTAAGCTGCCGGTGAGATCTCCCTCCCTCCCGAGCCGGTGACCGTCTAATTCCCGTTTCCCAGTGGAGTCCGCTTGTCCTGGAGACAACTCAGTCCTGATGTCCCAAATCCAACTCACTCGTTAACCCTTCAGGAGCCAGCGGGTCAACACCAGCATTGTGGGGTCCAAGCCCAATGACATCTACATACCTACACTCCAGGGACTGGGGATTCCTTTCAATAGCCACATTTCAGAGTGGATTTTTATAAAGGATTGGAACGTGAAGGTGTTGGAATTGAAAGTGTTAAAGATGGCTGAGAGGTGACACTGGCCATGTGGAATGGGAAGTGTATTTTTCACAGGGTTCCTGTTTACACAATAAACATCCATTTCTTTACAATAGATCTCCCTCTGCCCCACCACCACCTCTCTCTTTGTCTGTCTCTGTCTGTCTGTCTCTCTCTCTCTTCCCCCCCCCCCCAAATTTGGGCCACCGGTACCATCTTGGGGGAATAATTCTTATAGTGATTTTTGGCAAGGTATACACCCCTAGTGCTAGAAAGTATGTGATAGCATTGCAGCGGTGGTGGCTGTGACATGTGGTCAACGTAAACCACCAAAGCACCTTCTACTTCCTTATGCAGTAAGGGTAACCCTGACGGGTGACACGGAGCTCATGCAAACACTGAACAGGCTTGGGCATGCGGTGTCTTACTCCCAACTTGAAGAGAACGGTGCTGCTCTGTGTCTCCAAAAGCTAGAAACAGCCTCCAACCAGAGAGTTGTGCTTCCAGCCTCCATCAAGCCTCATGTCTTCACCAATCTTGCATGGGACAATATCAATAGACTTGAGGAAACTCTCACTGGAAAGGGAACATCACATAGAGTCAGTGGCATAGTGGTACAGGCCAAAGTCTATAGACCACATCTGCCAAGAGCTGAGCTTCCACACATTGAGAAACTGAAACAGCGATCAGTCACCATTGAGGACCAAGAACTGGAAGTACATGTAGCAGGTACACATGTGGGCTCAACCAGGGAACACTGTGTCCAGGAAACCAAGGAACCTGCTCTTCTTGCCTGCAAGAAGAACCAGGTGTGGACACTTGCAAGGAAAACGATCCAGAGCATCAGACAATCCCAAGCTGGACTGGTTTTAATATCAGCATCAAGGACCAAGAACCAATCTCACAAGATATTGTTGGGTATCTGCCAACCATCAATTCACCAGTCACAGAGTTGACCACAGTATTTGAAATCCTGAATCAATCAAAGCTAATCAGGAAGGAACTTCATCTAGAAACAATTGTGGTAGTCTCCCCCAACTCCCCCCATCTGCTAGCTGCTCACCCTGCACTCTGGGTTGAATCCCTCCACCCCTGGCAGTTAATTATCTCTAGGAACCATGCTGACCAGGTCAATCCAGTGCCAGAGTGTGGAACAAACTGCCACCCTAGTTAACAGCAGGAATACGGTTTGCCAACTCAAGGACCAGTTTCACCTAGTGTCTAATAAAAATCACAAGGGGTTCTGCAGGTGCTGGAAATCCAGATAAACTCACACAAAATGCTGGAGGAACTCAGCAGCTATGGAAATTAATAAACATTGGACATTTCAGGCAGAGACCCTTCATCAGGATGTGGGAGCACAGGGGGAAACACATGTGGTCACAGCGAGAACATCCAAACCCCACACAGACAGCACCAGAGGTGAGGATCTTTGGAGCAAGAGCACACAGTGTTTGGAGAGTGAAGAGGGTAGCCAACAGCAAGGTGTGCCAGACCAGAAACTTCAGCCGTGCCCCTCTCCCTCTGCAGACGCTGCACAACCCGCTGTGTGTTTCCAGATTTCTAACATCTCTTATTCCTCTGTGAGACCCATTTCCTGGTCAACAGTTGGTTGGTGACTAGACAGCCCTTCATCCGGTTCCTGTTTGTGAGTCCACAGACAAAACATTCTTTCCCTCTGCAACACACACAAAATGCTGGAGGAACTCAGCAGACCAGGCAGCATCTATGGAAAAGAGTAAACAGTCAACGTTTCGGGCTGAGACCCTTCATCAGGACTGGACTTTTTTCCATAGAGGCTGCCTGGCCTGCTGAGTTCCTCCAACAATTTGTGTGTGAGGTGTTTCTCTGCATTTCCAGCATCGGTAGAATCTCACATTTAAGATTCTCTCCCTCTAACAGCTGCTGTTGATTACACTGACTCGCTCCAGTAAACAAACACAACTCTCTGTCACACACACAGTCTCTCTGTCACACACACAATCTCTGTCACACAAACACAGTCTCTCTGTCACACACAGTCTGTCTGTCACAAGCACAGTTTCTCTGTCACACACAGTCTCTCCATCACACCCACAGTCTCTATCACACACACAGACTCTCTGTCACACGCACACTCTCCGTCACAGGCACACTCTCCGTCACAGGCACACTCTCCATCACACGCAGTCTCTGTCACACACACAGTCTCTCTATCACACACAGTGTCTCTGTCACACACACAGTCCCCCTGTCACACACACAGTCTCCCTGTCACACACACAAACTCTGTCACACACACACAGTCTCTCTATCACGCACACAGAATCTCTCTCACACACACACAATCTCTCTGTCACACACACAGTCTCTGTGTCACACGCACAATCTCTCTGTCATACACACAGTCTCTCTGTCACACACACAGTCTCTCTGTCACACACAGTGTCTCTGTCACACACAGTGTCTCTGTCACACACACAATCTCTCTATCACACAAGGTCACTCTGTCACACACACAGACTCTCTGTCACATGAACACTCTCCGTCACACGCAGTCTCTGTCACACACACAGTCTATCACACACAGTCTCCCTGTCACACACACAAACTCTGTCACACACACACAGTCTCTCTATCACGCACACAGAATCTCTCTCACACACACACAATCTCTCTGTCAGACACACAGTCTCTGTGTCACACGCACAATCTCTCTGTCACACACACAGTCTATCACACACAGTGTCTGTCACACACCCAGAATCTCTCTCACAGTCTCTCTATCACACACAGTGTCTCTGTCACACACAGTCTCTCTGTCACACACAGTCTCTCTGTCACACACACAGTCTCTCTGTCACACATACAGTCTCTGCCACACACACAGACTCTCTGTCATACGCACACTCTCCGTCACACGCAGTCTCTGTCACACACACAATCTCACTGTCATACATGCAATCTCACTGTCACACACACGGTCTCTCTGTCACACACAGTCTCTCTGTCACACATACAGTCTCTGCCACACACACAGACTCTCTGTCACATGCACACTCTCTGTCACACGCACACTCTCCGTCACACGCAGTTTCTGTCACACACACAATCTCACTGTCATACATGCAATCTCACTGTCACACACACTGTCTCACTGTCACACACACTGTCTCTCTGTCACACACACAGACTCTGTCACACACAGTCCCTCTGTCACACACAGTCTCCCTGTCACACACACAAACTCTGTCACACACACAGTCTCTCTATCACACATACACAGTCTCTCTATCACGCACACAGAATCTCTCTCACACACACAAAGAATCTCTCTCACACACACACAATCTCTCTGTCACACACACATTCTCTCTGTCACACACACAGTCTCTCCGTCACACACACAGTGTCTCTCTGTCACACACACAGTCTCTCGGTCACACACACAGACTCTGTCACTCACACAGATTCTCCGTCACACACACACAGTCTCTCTGTCACACAGTCTCTATCACACACAGTTTGTCACACATATTCACTCTGTCACACACAGTTTCTGTCACACACACAGTCTCTCCGTCACACACACATAATCTCCGTCACACACACACTGTCTCTCTGTCACACGCACAGTCTTTATCATGCTGTCTCTCCATCACATGCGCAGTCTCTCAGTCACACACACAGCCTATCCATCACGTGCACAGTCTCTGTCACACGCACACTCTCCGTCACGCACAGTCTCTGTCACACGCACAGTCTCTGTCACACGCACAGTCTCTGTCACACGCACAGTCTCTCTGTCACACATGCAGTCTTTATCATGCTGTCTCTCCGTCACATGCACAGTCTCTGTCACACACACAGCCTATCCGTCACGCGCACAGTCTCTGTCACACGCACACTCTCCGTCACACACATTCTCTGTCACACACACAGTCTCTCCGTCACACTGTCTGTCACACACAGAGTCTCTCTATCACACACCATCTCTCCGTCACACGCGCAGTCTCTCCGTTACACACAGTCTGTCACATGCAGTCTCTTTGTCACACGCGCAGTCTCTCCGTCACACACACAGTCTCTCAGTCACACGCACAGTCTATCCGTCACCTGCACAGTATCTGTCGCATGCACACTCTTCGTCACACACACACTGTCCATCACACACAGTCTGTCACACACGCAGTCTCTGTCACACACACAGTCTCTCTGTCATAAGCACAGTCTCTGTCACACACAGTGTCTCTGTCACACACACAGTCTCTCTATCACACAAGGTCACTCTGTCACACACACAGACTCTCTGTCACATGAACACTCTCCGTCACAGGCACACTCTCCGTCACACGCAGTCTCTGTCACACACACAGTCTCTCTATCACACACAGTCCCTCTGTCACACACACAGTCTCCCTGTCACACACACAAACTCTGTCACACACACACAGTCTCTCTATCACGCACACAGAATCTCTCTCACACACACACAATCTCTCTGTCAGACACACAGTCTCTGTGTCACACACACAGTCTCTCTGTCACACACAGTCTATCACACACAGTGTCTCTGTCACACACCCAGAATCTCTCTCACACACAGTCTCTCTATCACACACAGTGTCTCTGTCACACACAGTCTCTCTGTCACACACAGTCTCTCTGTCACACACACAGTCTCTCTGTCACACATACAGTCTCTGCCACACACACAGACTCTCTGTCACACGCACACTCTCCGTCACACGCAGTCTCTGTCACACACACAATCTCACTGTCATACATGCAATCTCACTGTCACACACACGGTCTCTCTGTCACACACAGTCTCTCTGTCACACATACAGTCTCTGCCACACACACAGACTCTCTGTCACACGCACACTCTCTGTCACACGCACACTCTCCGTCACACGCAGTCTCTGTCACACACACAATCTCACTGTCATACATGCAATCTCACTGTCACACACACTGTCTCACTGTCACACACACTGTCTCTCTGTCACACACACAGACTCTGTCACACACAGTCCCTCTGTCACACACAGTCTCCCTGTCACACACAGTCTCCCTGTCACACACACAGTCTCTCTATCACACATACACAGTCTCTCTATCATGCACACAGAATCTCTCTCACACACACAAAGAATCTCTCTCACACACACACAATCTCTCTGTCACACACACATTCTCTCTGTCACACACACATTCTCTCTGTCACACACACAGTCTCTCCGTCACACACACAGTGTCTCTCTGTCACACACAGTCTCTCTGTCACACACACAGTCTCTCTGTCTCACACACATGGTCTCCGTCACACACACAGTCTCTCGGTCACACACACAGACTCTGTCACTCACACAGATTCTCCGTCACACACACACAGTCTCTCTGTCACACAGTCTCTATCACACACAGTTTGTCACACATATTCACTCTGTCACACACAGTTTCTGTCACACACACAGTCTCTCCGTCACACACACATAATCTCCGTCACACACACACTGTCTCTCTGTCACATGCACAGTCTTTATCATGCTGTCTCTCCATCACATGCGCAGTCTCTCAGTCACACACACAGCCTATCCATCACGTGCACAGTCTCTGTCACACGCACACTCTCCGTCACACGCACAGTCTCTCTGTCACACATGCAGTCTTTATCATGCTGTCTCTCCGTCACATGCACAGTCTCTGTTACACACACAGCCTATCCGTCACACGCACAGTCTCTGTCACACGCACACTCTCCGTCACACACATTCTCTGTCACACACACAGTCTCTCCGTCACACTGTCTGTCACACACAGAGTCTCTCTATCACACACCATCTCTCCGTCACACGCGCAGTCTCTCCGTTACACACAGTCTGTCACATGCAGTCTCTTTGTCACACGCGCAGTCTCTCCGTCACACACACAGTCTCTCAGTCACACGCACAGTCTATCCGTCACCTGCACAGTATCTGTCGCATGCACACTCTTCGTCACACACACACTGTCCATCACACACAGTCTGTCACACACGCAGTCTCTGTCACACACACAGTCTCTCTGTCATAAGCACAGTCTCTGTCACACACAGTGTCTCTGTCACACACACAGTCTCTCTATCACACAAGGTCACTCTGTCACACACACAGACTCTCTGTCACATGAACACTCTCCGTCACAGGCACACTCTCCGTCACACGCAGTCTCTGTCACACACACAGTCTCTCTATCACACACAGTCCCTCTGTCACACACACAGTCTCCCTGTCACACACACAAACTCTGTCACACACACACAATCTCTCTATCACGCACACAGAATCTCTCTCACACACACACAATCTCTCTGTCAGACACACAGTCTCTGTCACACACACAGTCTCTCTGTCACACACACAGTCTATCACACACAGTGTCTCTGTCACACACCCAGAATCTCTCTCACACACAGTCTCTCTATCACACACAGTGTCTCTGTCACACACAGTGTCTCTGTCACACACAGTCTCTCTGTCACACACAGTCTCTCTGTCACACACACAGTCTCTCTGTCACACATACAGTCTCTGCCACACACACAGACTCTCTGTCACACGCACACTCTCCGTCACACGCAGTCTCTGTCACACACACAATCTCACTGTCATACATGCAATCTCACTGTCACACACACGGTCTCTCTGTCACACACAGTCTCTCTGTCACACATACAGTCTCTGCCACACACACAGACTCTCTGTCACACGCACACTCTCTGTCACATGCACACTCTCCGTCACACGCAGTCTCTGTCACACACACAATCTCACTGTCATACATGCAATCTCACTGTCACACACACTGTCTCACTGTCACACACACTGTCTCACTGTCACACACACTGTCTCTCTGTCACACACACAGTCTGTGTGTCACACACAGTCCCTCTGTCACACAGTCTCCCTGTCACACACACAAACTCTGTCACACACACAGTCTCTCTATCACACATACACAGTCTCTCTATCACGCACACAGAATCTCTCTCACACACACAAAGAATCTCTCTCACACACACACAATCTCTCTGTCACACACACATTCTCTCTGTCACACACACAGTCTCTCCGTCACACACACAGTGTCTCTCCGTCACACACAGTTTCCCTGTCACACACAGTCTCTCTGTCACACACACAGTCTCTCTGTCTCACACACATGGTCTCCGTCACACACAGACTCGCTGTCACACACACAGTCTCTCGGTCACACACACAGACTCTGTCACTCACACAGATTCTCCGTCACACACACACAGTCTCTCTGTCACACAGTCTCTATCACACACAGTTTGTCACACATATTCACTCTGTCACACACAGTTTCTGTCACACACACATAATCTCCGTCACACACACACTGTCTCTCTGTCACACGCAGAGTCTTTATCATGCTGTCTCTCCATCACATGCGCAGTCTCTCAGTCACACACACAGCCTATCCATCACATGCACAGTCTCTGTCACACGCACACTCTCCATCACACACATTCTCTGTCACACGCACAGTCTCTGTCACACGCACAGTCTCTCTGTCACACATGCAGTCTTTATCATGCTGTCTCTCCGTCACATGCACAGTCTCTGTCACACACACAGCCTATCCGTCACGCGCACAGTCTCTGTCACACGCACACTCTCTGTCACACACATTCTCTGTCACACACACAGTCTCTCCGTCACAGTCTGTCACACACAGAGTCTCTCTATCACACACCATCTCTCCGTCACACGCGCAGTCTCTCCGTTACACACAATCTGTCACATGCAGTCTCTTTGTCACACGCGCAGTCTCTCCGTCACACACAATCTGTCACATGCAGTCTCTTTGTCACACGCGCAGTCTCTCCGTCACACACACAGTCTCTCAGTCACACGCACAGTCTATCCGTCACCTGCACAGTCTCTGTCGCATGCACACTCTTCGTCACACACACACTGTCCATCACACACAGTCTGTCACACACGCAGTCTCTGTCACACACACAGTCTCTCTGTCATAAGCACAGTCTCTGTCACACATAGAGTTCCGTCACACACACACAGACTCTCTGTCACATACACAGTGTCTCTGTCACACGCAGTCTCTGTCACACGCAGTCTCTCCATCACACGCACAGTCTCTCTACCACACACAGTCTCTGTCACACACACATACACAGTCTGCCCCCTCTCACACACACATACTCAGTCTCCCCCTCACACACATACACAGTCACCCCTCTCTCTCTCACACATACAGTCTCTCCCGTCTCACACACATACACAGTCTCCCCTCTCTCTTTCACACACATATACAGTCTCCCCTCTCTCACACACATACACAGTCTCCCCTCTCTCACACACATACAGTCTCCCCTCTCTCTCACACACATACACAGACTCCCCCTCTCTCACACACGTACACAGTCTCCTCCCTCCCTCACACACAGTCTCCCCACTCTCACAC
The DNA here is from genome assembly GCF_963921235.1 of Mobula hypostoma. NCBI lineage: Eukaryota > Metazoa > Chordata > Chondrichthyes > Myliobatiformes > Myliobatidae > Mobula > Mobula hypostoma. The sequence goes on from NC_086108.1 coordinate 113,448,969, forward strand.
ACACATACACAGTCTCTCCCCTCTCTCACACACACAGTCTCCCCCTCTCACACACACATACACAGTCTCCCCCTCTCTTTCACATACATATACAGTCTTTCTCTCTCACACACATACACAGTCTCCCCCTCTCTCTCACACACATACACAGTCTCCCCCTCTCACACACACACATACACAGTCTCCCCCTCTCTCATACACACATACAGTCTCCCCCTCTCTCACACACATACGGTCTCCCCCTCTCTCACACACATGTACAGTCTCCCCATCTCTCTCACACACATACACAGTCTCCCCCTCTCTCTCACACACACATACAGTCTCCCCCTCTCTTTCACATACATATACAGTCTCTCTCTCTCTCACACACACACACGTACAGTCTCCCCATCTCTCTCACACACATATACAGTCTCTCTCTCTCTCACACACACACGTACAGTCTCCCCATCTCTCTCACACACATACACAGTCTCCCCCTCTCTCTCACACACACATACAGTCTCCCCCTCTCTTTCACATACATATACAGTCTCTCTCTCTCTCACACACACACACACGTACAGTCTCCCCATCTCTCTCACACACATATACAGTCTCTCTCTCTCTCACACACACACGTACAGTCTCCCCATCTCTCTCACACACATATACAGTCTCTCTCTCTCTCACACACACACGTACAGTCTCCCCATCTCTCTCACACACATACACAGTCTCCCCCTCTCTCTCACACACACATACAGTCTCCCCCTCTCTTTCACACACATATACAGTCTCTCTCTCTCTCACACACACACACACAGTCTCCCCCTCTCTCATACACACATAGTCTCCCCCTCTCTCATACACACGTACAGTCTCCCCATCTCTCACACACACATACAGTCTCCCCCTCTCTTTCACATACATATACAGTCTCTCTCTCTCTCACACACACACACACGTACAGTCTCCCCATCTCTCACATACATATACAGTCTCTCTCTCTCTCACACACACACACACGTACAGTCTCCCCATCTCTCTCACACACATACACAGTCTCCCCCTCTCTCACACACACACGTACAGTCTCCCCATCTCTCTCACACACATACACAGTCTCCCCCTCTCTCTCACACACACATACAGTCTCCCCCTCTCTCTCACACACATACACAGTCTCCCCCTCTCTCTCACACACATACACAGTCTCCCCCTCTCTCTCACACACATACACAGTCTCCCCCTCTCTCTCACACACATACACAGTCTCCCCCTCTCTCTCACACACATACACAGTCTCCCCCTCTCTCTCACACACATACACAGTCTCCCCCTCTCTCTCACACACATACACAGTCTCCCCCTCTCTCTCACACACATACACAGTCTCCCCCTCTCTCTCACACACATACACAGTCTCCCCCTCTCTCATACACACATACACAGTCTCCCCATCTCTCTCACACACATACACAGTCTCCCCCTCTCTCACACACATGTACAGTCTCCCCATCTCTCTCACACACACACACACGTACAGTCTCTCTCTCTCACACACACACACACACACACAGTTACAGTCCAGTCGATTCAAGAACTGTACAGTATTGCAATCCGGCCAATCCCGGACCAGTGCACTTCTCGGACCTCCAACTGTGGGCTGCGACTCTCTCCGGGGAGCGTAGGCTGTGTGTCCGAGACGGAATCCCAACCACAGACAGAACGAGAACGTGTAGGGGAATCCCGGCACGTTAGGCAGAGCCTGAGTCAAAAGCACCTACCCGCCGTCGTAAGGGTTAAACTTGCTTAAAAACCAAACACAAAACAGGCGACTTGGATAGCTTAAGGAAATGACTCCGGCAGAGGTTCCAACTGGTTCGGCGGCGTTTCAGCGCCGTGACTGACTGAACTTACCTTCTCGCGGGCGGAGAGACGAATCTAGCCCCCGGCCTTTGGGTTCCTAAATGCATTTGTCTGCATCTGCCCAGCCAGCGAAACTCCGAAGCGAAATCAGAAATCGCCAGCGATGCTGATTCATCGAACTCCGTCCCGGGCGAGCGAGGGGGCGAGGCAGAGGGCAGGTCCGCAGCCCGTGTCTCTGTCTGTGTCTGTGTCTGTGTGTGTGTGTGTGTGTGGGGCTGTCCGCACTCACGTGTCGGCCGGCATCGCTGACCCAGTCTCCCACACTCCCCTGCCCTCCTCCCTCTCTCACCCTGCCTCCCCCCCGAACTCGAACACCACACACGAGCTCGCAATCCAAACTCTCACACGCACCACTCTCTCTCTGTGATAATCTCACAGTCTCGCTCCTCTCTCTCGTACACGTACACGCCAGAGTATCTCTCTGTCACACACTTTGTCTCTTCCGTCGCTTTGTGGCACCCACACTCACACTGTCTCTGTGACACACTGATACACTCACACAGACACCAATGTGTCTCCCTGCCACACACTCTCAAAGTCAAGCTCATACAGTCTCTATCCCCCACATCCTCATTGCCTCTCTGACACTCTGCTCCCAGGGTCCCGGGCTCTCTATATCACTAATTTCTCAGTCTCTCTCCTGTCACCCCTCTCTCACTCCCTACTCACCCTCGACGCACTCCACTCTCATTCCCCATTCACTCGTCTCTCACTTCCTTGCTCACTCCACTCTCTCCCCCTCACTCAATCCACTCTCACTCCCCTTTCACCCCCTCCCTCACTCTCTCTCACTCGGTTCTCTCATTTCCTTTCTCACTCTCTCTTGCTCCACTCTTTACCTTCCCTCTCTCACTCCCCCCTCCATCTCTCACTCCACTCACCCTCTCTCACTCCCTTCATTCCATTCCTACTCTCACTTCCTTCACACTCCCTCCTTACTTCACTTTCTCACGTCCCTCTCTCCCTTCCTCTCCCCTTTCTTTCTATTCCCTCTCTCACAAAAATCTCACTCCCTCTCATATTCCTCTCTCTCACCCTCCCTCTCTCACACCCCTCACTCCACATCTCATCCCTCTCTCTCTCCCAGTTTTCCCCCATTTCACCCTCTCCCACCCTCTCTCTCATTCTCTCACTCCCCCATTTTATCTCCATTCCTCTACCTCACTGTCCCTCACTCTTTCTCTCCCCATCTCAATCCCTCCCTCATTCCTTTCTCTCACAGCTCTCTCACTCCCTGTCCATCACTCCTCTCTCTCTCACTCCTCTCACCCCTTCTCTCAATCCCTGTCTCTCCTTCTCTCACTCCCCTATCTCAGTCTCTCTCACTACCCCATCTTACTCTCGCTTTCAGTATGAACCTTTAGGATGTGTGATCATACTGTGATTGAATTCATTCTGCAATTTGAGAAGGAGAAGCATAACTCCCATGTATCAATATCACAATGAAATAAAGGGAATTACAGAGGCATGAGAGAGGAGCTTGTCCAGGTGGATTGGAGGAGGGTACTGGCAGGGATGATGGCAGAGCAGAGATGGCTGAAGTTTCTGGGAATAGTTTGCAAGGTGCGGGATAGAAATGTCCCACAGAGGAAAACGTTCTCAAATGGCAGGGGTAGGCAGCTGCGGCTGGCAAGGGAAGTTAAGGACTGCGTAAAAGTCAAGGAAAGGGCATATAAGGTAGCAAAATGAGTGAGAAGTTGGATGATTGGGAAGCATTTAAAATCCAACAAAAGACAAGTAAAAAAGCCCTAAGAAAGGAAAAGATGAAATATGAGGGCAAACTAGCCAAAAATATAAAGCAGAATACTAAAAGTTTTTTCAGTTATATAAAGAGTAAAAGAGAGATGAGAGTTGATATTGGACCACTGGACAATGATGCTGGTGAGGTAGTAATGGGGGACAAAGAAATGACAGATGAACTTAATGGGTAATTTGCATCTGTCTTCGCTGAGGAAGACACTAGCAGTGTGCCAGAGGTCGGTGAGTGTCAGGGAGCAGCAGTGAGTGCCATTGCTATTACAAATGAAAAAGTGCACGGCAAACTCAAAGGTCTTAAGGTGGCTAAGTCACCTGGGCCAGATGGACTATATCCCAGGATCCTGAGAGAGGTTGCTGAAGTGGAATAGAGTATAAAAGCAAGCAGATAATAAGATAATAAGACACTATTCAGGCTGCACTTGGAGCTTTGTCAACAGTTTTGGGCCCCATATCTCAGAAAGGATGTGTTGTCATTGGAGAGAGTCCAGTGGAGGTTCATGAGGATGATTCTGGGAATGAAGGGGTTAACATATAAGGAGCTTTTGGCAGCTCTGGGCCTGCACTCACTGGAATTTAGAAGAACGGGGGATCTCATTGAAACCTGCTGAATGTTGAAAGGACAAGGTAGGGTGGATGTGGAGAGGATGTTTCCTCTGGTGGGGGTATCCAGAAGTAGAGGGCACAGCCTCAAAAATTGAGGGGGAACCTTTTAGAACAGAGGCAAGGAGGATTTTTTTTTAGCCGGAGAGCAGTGAATCTGTGGAATGCTCTGCCACAGACTGCAGTGGAGGTCAAGTCCGTGAGTATCTTTAAGGAGGAAGTTGGTCGTTTCCTGATCGGTCAGGGCATCAAAGGATATGGTGAGAAGGCAGGTGTACGGGGTTGAGTGGGATCTGGGATCAGCCATGATGGAATGGCAGAGCAGATTTGACAGGCTGAATGGCCTAATTCTGTTCCTATGTCTCATGGTCTTATGGTCTTTCATTCCCTCTCTCACTCTCCCCCCTCATTCGCTCTCCCTCTCTCCCCTTTGTCTCTTCCTCTCTCACTTCCTATCTTTCTCTCACTCCCCTATCTCACTTCCCTCTCTCACTCCCTCACATTCCCCTCTCTCACTTCCTCTCTCTTTTATTCCCTCTCTCACTCCCTTCTCTCACTCCCTCTCACTGTCTCCCTCACTCCCCTCTCTGTCCCTCTCTCTTCCCCTCTCACTCAGTGTCTGACTCTCCTCTCTCTCATTCACATATACACACGTGCCCCCCACAAATGCACTGTCACTCCCCACCAAATCTTACAAACACACACAGACGCTCGCTTCCTCCCTCCGCCTTCCTCTCACTCACATACACATCTCTCTCTCACCGCACAGTCAACGTGCTAAGGCTGGATCGAGTAGGAGATCATTCCCTGCAGTGTGTTGTGAGCAGGTACCGGGGAAGAGGAAATGGCAGGAGACTGGGGATGCCCTGGAATGGAAAAGTTTACATAAGGTGGTGGATACAGCCCAGTCCGTCAGAGGAAAAACCCTCCCCATGAGCATATTGCCACAGGAAAGCAGCATTGATCATCAAGGACCCCGCCATCCAGGCCGTGCTCTTGCTTCTGCCATAAGGTAAGAGGTACAGGAACCTTAGGAACCACACCACCCAGGTCAGGAACAGTTATCACCCCTCAGCCATCAGGAAGGAAGTACAGGAGCCTCAGGTCCCACACCACCAGATTCAGGAACGGTTATTACCCCTCAAACGTCAGGCCCACGAACTGGTATGGATAACTTCGCTCACCACAACTCTGAACTAATTCTACAACCTGTGGACTGACTTTCAATGATGCTACAACTCATGTTCTCAGTATTACTTTTTAGGTGCACAATTTGTTTTCTTTTGTACATTAGTTGTTTGTCAGTCTTTTCATTCATTCATAAATTCTATTGTGTTTTTAAAGTTCAAAGTAAATTTATTGTCAAGGTACATATATGTCACCACATACAACCCTGATTCTTTTCATTTTCTTTACTGCCCTGCAAGAAAATGAATCTGATGACTGTATGGTATATATAGATATATACATACTTTGAGCTTTGAACATTGAGATCTCCTCCAAAGAAGCAGCACAGGAACAATGAGCCGAATAACCTCCTATACTGCTTCGGTAAGAGACAGAGAACTGAGTGAGTGCAGAGGGCGACAGATCTTTCCAGAGTTGTTCAGGAGGTAACTTGATCAAAGAAGCCGGGGACTTGGAAGAAGCCAGAGTGATGGGAATCAGAATCCGAATCAGGTTTATTATCACTGATATATTTATTGTTTTGCAACAGCAGTACAGTGCAATACAAGATAATTATTCTGAGTTACGATATAGTTACAAAAATAAGCATTGCAAAAAGAAAATAAAGTAGTGAGGTAGTGTCCATGGGTTCATTGTCCATTCAGAAATCTGATGGTGGAGAGAAATACGCTGTTCCTGAAATGTTGAGTGTGTGTCTTCAGGCTCCTGGAGCTCCTCCCTGACGGTAGCATTGTGAGACAGGCTAGCAGAGTTGAATCGTGGTTTGCTCAACCCTTCACAGTACCAGCGATCCAGGTTCAATTCCCGCAACTGTCTGTAAGGAGTTTGTATGTTCTCCCCGTGACCGCGTGGATTTCCTCCGGTTTCCTCCCACATTCGAAAGGCATACCGTTTAGTTGGTTAATTGGTCATTGTTAATTGTTGTGTAAGTGGATGATGGTTAATTTGGGGGTTGCTGGCTGGCATGGTTCAAAGGGCCTATTGCATGCTGTATCTCAATAAATAGTAAAAAGATGGTGAGAGTCCTTCATGATGGATGCCATCTTCTTGAGGTGCCATGTTTTTGCAGTTGTCCTTGATGGTGGGAATGTTGGGATCTCTAACATGGGCAGGGGCAGGGGGAGGGACTGCATGAAGAGCACAGATGAGTTTTGGGGTAAAGTTGGATAAACGCACAACGGGAGGGTGGATGAGAGGTGGAATGGTGTGGTGACGAAGCTGGAGTTCAGAAAAAAATCCCATCATAGGGCAATCAGTCACAGAGTTATACAGCATGGAAAAGGCCCTTCTGCCCAGCTCATCCATGCTAGCAAGATGGCCGTCTGGGCAAGTCCCATTTGCCTCACTTCAAAGTCCAAGGTCCAAGTAAATTTATTATCAAAGTACATATATGTCACCATGGATGAGGAGGAGGAGAAGATGGCGGTGTGACGCAACGTGCAACGGCCACTCCAGTGGTGATGTCTGTTATTTGTCAAGTAGGGTGCCGTGCACAATCCTGATCTGATGGAGACAGACGTGAGAGCATGGAGGAACATCTGGAGAAACTTCTGAAATGCCCGCTTCACTGCTGCTGCTACTGTGTGGTCCAGAATCTCTGGAGGGGAAGGCCCCGAGTCCTCGGTGGCCGGGGCGGGGTCAAAGCGCTCAGCAGAGATGGTACTCGGGAGGCTGTATCAGAGGGGCTGGTCCGAGGCTCAAAGTTTTTGGACGGACTCAGAGTTAGCTGTGGTCGGCTGCTTCCAATGCATCGGCAGTCGTTGGCGCCTGGAGGTTTATGGCAGGGAGAGTTTCTCCCTTCTGCCACCTGCTATTGGGACTATCGGGAGTCAATCGGAACTTTGAGATTTTTTTTTACCGTGCCCATGGATTGCTCTTCATCAAATTATGGTATTACTTTGCACTGCCGTAACTATATGTTATAATTATGTGGTCTTGTCAGTGTTAGTCTTTGGTTTGTCCTGTTTTTTTTGTGATATCACTCTGGAGGAACATTGTATCATTTTTTTAATGCATACATTTCTAAATGACAATAAACGAGGACTGAGTGTCCTCATAATCTAATGAATAACCCTGAGAGTGTATATGGTGACATACACAGGAAAATAAAGAAATACAATATAATTTATGGAAAAATAGACATAAACCAAGACTGATAAACAACTAATGTGCAAAATAAGAAAAACGGTGCAAATAAAAAATAAATATAAGACCATAAGATATAGGAGCATAAGCAGGCTATTCGGCCCATCAAGTCTGCTCTGCCATTCGATCACAGGCTGATCCAAATCTTCCAGTCATCCCCACTCCCCTGCCTTCTCCCCATACCCTTTGATGCCCTGGCCAATCAAGAACCTATCTAACTCTGCCTTAAATACACCCAATGACTGCTCCACAGCTACTCGTGACAACAAATTCCACAGATTTACCACCCTCTGACTAAAGTAATTTCTCTGCATCTCTGTTCTAAATGGACGTCCTTCAATCCTGAAGTCGTGCCCTCTTGTCCAAGACTGACTTATCACAGGAAATAACTTTGCCATATCTAGTCTGTTCAGGTCTTTTAACATTCAGAATGTTTCTATGAGATCCCCCCTCATTCTCCTGAACTCCAGGGAATACAGCCCAAGAGCTGCCAGACGTTCCCCATATGGTAACCCTTTCATTCCTGGAATCATTCTTGTGAATCTTTTCTGAACCCTCTCCAATGTCAGTATATCCTCTTTAAATTAAGGAGTCCAAAACTGCACACAATACTCCAAGTGTGGTCTCAGGAGTGCCTTATAGAGCCTCAACATCACATCCCGGCTCTTATATTCTGTACCTGTAGAAATGAATGCCAACATTGCATTTGCCTTCTTCATCATCAGCTCAACCTGGAGGTTAACCTTTAGGGTATCCTGCACAGGGACTCCCAAGTCCCTTTGCATCTTTGCATTTTGAATTCTCTCTCCATCTAAGTAATAGTCTGCCCATTTATTTCTTCCACCAAAGTGCATGACCATACACTTTCCAACATTGTATTTCATTTGCCACTTCTTTACCCATTCCCCTAAACTATCTAAGTTCTCAACACTACCCAGTCCTCCACCTATCTTTGTATCATCGGCAAATTTAGACACAAATCCATTCATCCCGTAGTCCAAATCATTGACATACATCATAAAAAGCAGTGGTCCCAACACCGACCCCCATGGAACTCCACTGGTAACTAGCAGCCAGCCAGAATAGGATCCCTTTTCTGCCGATCAGCCAATGCTCCACCCATGCTAATTTCCCTGTAATTTCATGGGCTCTTATCTTGCTAAGCAGCCTCATGTGCGGTACCTTGTCAAAGGCCTTCTGAAAATCCAAGTACACCACATCTACTGCATCTCCTTTGTCTGCCCTGCTTGTAATTTCCTCAAAAAATTGCATTAGGTTAGTCAGGCAGGATTTTCCTTTCAGGAAACCATTCTGGGTTTGGCCTATCTTGTCATATGCCTCCAGGTACTCTGTAATCTCATCCCTAACAAGTGATTCCAACAACTTCCCAACCACTGATGCCAGGCTAACAGGTCTATAGTTTCATTTCTGCTGCCTCCCACCCTTCTTAAATAGCAGAGTAACATTTGCAATTTTCCAGTCATCCGGTACAATGCCAGAATCTATCGATTCTTAAAAGATCATTGTTAATGCCTCCGCAATCTCTCCAGCTACTTCCTTCAGAACCCGAAGGGTTACTGAGAACACGAGCTATAGAGTCCTTGAAAGTAAACCCAGAGGTTGTGGGATCTGTTCAGAATTGAGATGAGTGAAGTGATCACACTGGTTCAGTAGTCTGATGGCTGTAGGGTAATAACTGTTCCACACCGTGTACACATCCCTCTAATCCTTTCCGATCAGTGTAATGTCCTTCCTGTCCACGTGCCACTTGGGCCCAGTATACTGGGAGTATTGTGTGATGCTTCTGTGTGAACACCACCTCACTATTTTTGCTCTCTTTTTGCACTACTTCTTTGATTTAATACTTTATAACATTTTTTCTTATTGTTATTTTGTATGTATTGTACAAATTTTATGGAACAAAGTTATGTCATTGATACTAAACTTAATTCAGATTCTGATTCAGGACAATGAGAGGAGGGGCCGTATTGTATCTGGTCGTAGACAATGAACCAGATCGGCTGTCAGACAGTGACCACACCTCCTTGTCCTTTATCATAGCCTGGAGATGGATACAAGCAGACAGTATGGGTAAGTTCTTACCTGGAAGAGGGGGAATTATGATGTTATAAGGCAGGAGCATTGGAGCATAAATTAGGAACAATGTAGGGGTCCGAGTCCATAGGGCACTCAAAGCAGCTGTGCAGGTTGACTCTGTGGTTAAGAAGGCATACAGTGCATTGACATTCATCAATCATGGAATTGAATTTAGGAGCCAATAGGTAATGTTGCAGCTATATAGGACCCTGGTCAGACCCCACTTGGAATACTGTGCTCAGTTCTGGTTGCCTCACTACAGGAAGGATGTGAAAACCATAGAAAGGGTGCAGAGCAGATTTACAAGGATGTTTCCTGGATTGGGGAGCATGCTTTAAGAGAATAGGTTGAGTGAACTTGGCTTTTTTTTCCCTTGGAGCGATGGAGGATGAGAGGTGACCTGATAGAGGTGTACAAGATGATGAGAGACATTGATTGTGGAGAGTTTAAAAAGGAAGGAGACTTCCAACAGGTGTTTTTTGGATCGGGACAAGAAGAGCGGCGTGAGAGCTAAATTCTGAAGGAAGGCAGTTTTTCTTTTAAAAGCTTCTTCGAGTGCAAGGACGAGACTGCACAGGCGCATGACGTAGACAGGACAGTGCAAAGAGTTTAAAAAGAAGACCACCCTATACAGCGGGCAATAGACTGAGTGGCAGCAGAGTGTAGGACTTTGGCTCAACGGGCTTAGGCAGTAACAGGAAGATGTGAGAGCAAGGCACCAACTCTTTTTTTTCCCCTTGGCGAATCGGCCCGGACAGGCGGAGGAATAGCAGGGCTCACACAACTAACAGTACGAGCTAACGGTTTAAAAAGTTTGTATGTTTGGCGAGGTAAGTGGGTGAGTAGACTTATTTTTCCTTGTTTCATTCCTGTAGAATTAGGTAGCATGTTTGCAGGGTTAGTGCTTTGTTCAGATGTGGGAATCGTGAGAGACCTCCAGCCTCCCTGATGGCCACATCTACGCCAGGTGCACCGAGATGCAGCTCCTCAGAGACCGTGTTAGGGATCTGGAGCTGCAGCTTGATGACCTACTGCTTATCAGGGAAAGTGAAGAGGTGATAGACAGGAGCTACAGGGAGGAAGTCATCCCTAGGCTACAGGGGTCAGTAAACTGTGTGACTGTCAGAAGAGAGAAGGGAAATGCCCGGATAGTGGAAAGCCCCCCTGTGGCTGTCCCCCTCAGCAACAAATATCTTGTTCTGGATTCTGTTGAGGGGGGTGACCTGACAGGGGACGCCCACAGTGACCGGGTCTCTGGCACTGAGCCTGGCGCTGTTGTTCAGGAGAGAAGGAGGGAGAAGAGGAATGCGGTGGATTCCATAGGGGATTCCATAGTCAGGAGAACAGACAGGAGATTCTGTGAGCCTGATAGAGATATCCACATGGTGTATTGCCTCCCAGGTGCCAGGGTACGGGATGTGTTGGATCGGGTCCAGAATATTCTGAATGGAGAGGGCGAGCAGCCACCTGTCTTGGTAGGTACTTGTTCCAATGACATAGATAGGATAAGGGAGGAGGTCCTGAAGAGAGATTTCTGGGAGTTAGGAAGGAAGCTGAGAAGCAGGACCTCCAGGGTAGTAATCTTGGGATTGCTACCTGTGCCACGTGCTAGCGAGGGCAAGAATAATAGGATCAGGCAGATGAATGCGTGGCTGAGAGACTGGTGCAGGGGGCAGGGCTTCAGATTCTTGGATAATTGGGATCTTTTCTGGGGGAAGTATGACCTGTTCAAAAAGGACAGGTTACACCTGAACCCGAAGGGGACCAATATCCTGGTGGGAAAGTTTAATAGAGCTGTAAGGGAGGGTTTAAACTAATTTGGCAGGGGGATGGGAACCGGAATGATAGAGCGGAGGAGGGGGAAAACAGAAATAAATCTAAGATAGTGAGCAGTAAAGATGTCAGGAAGGACAGGAGGTGATGGGGCAAATTTGCAGCCATTGGGATGAGTTGCAGTGCAATCAAAGCAAAATTTACCAGATACTGGTCTTAAGGTGTTATACTTAAATGCACGCAGCATAAGGAATAAAGTGGATGATCTTGTCGTACAGCTACAGATTGGCAGGTATGATATTGTGGCCATCACTGAGACCTGGCTAAAGGATGCATGTCTCTGGGAGCTGAACGTCCAAGGATAAACGGTGTATCAGAAGGATAGGAAGGTAGGCAGAGGGGGAGGCGTGGCTTTATTGGTAAGAAATGATATTAAATCATTAGAAAGAGGTGACATAGGATCGGAATGTGCAGAATCTTTATGGGTTGAGCTAAGAAATCACAGGGGTAAAAGGATCCTGATGGCAGTTATTAAAAGGCCTCCAAACAGCTGCAGTAATGTGGACTACAAATTACAACAGGAAATAGAAAAGGCTTGTCAGAAGGGCAGTATTATGATAATTGTGGGGGATTTTAACATGCGAGTGGATTGGGAAAATCAGGTCAGCACTGGATCTCAAGAGAGAGAATTTGTAGAATGTCTACAAGATGGCTTTTTAGAACAGCTTGTTGTTGAGCCCACTAGGGGATCGGCTGTACTGGATTGGGTATTGTGTAATGAACCAGAGGTGATTGGAGAGATTGAGATAAAGGAACCCTTAGGGGGCAGTGATCATAACATGATTAAGCTCACTGTGAAATTTGAGAAAGAGAAGCCGAAATCCGATGTGTCGGTATTTCAGTGGAGTAACGGAAATTACAGTGGCATGAGAGAGGAACTGGTCAAAGTTGACTGGAAAGGGACACTAGCGGGAAGGACAGCAGAGCAGGAGTGGCTGGAGCTTATGCGAGAAGTGAGGAAGGTGCAAGACAGATATATTCCAAAAAAGAAGAAATTTTCAAATGGAAAAAGGATACAACCGTGGCTGACAAGAGAAGTCAAAGCCAAAGTTAAAGCAAAGGAGAGGGCATACAAGGAAGTAAAGATTAGTGGGAAGACAGAGAATAGGGAAGTTTTTAAAAGCTTACAAATGGAAACTAAGCAGGACATTAAGAGGGAAAAGATGAACTATGAAAGGAAGCTAGCAAATAATATCAAAGAGGATACTAAAAGCTTTTTTCAAGTATATAAAGAGTAAAAGACAGGTGAGAGTAGATATAGGACCAATAGAAAATGATGATGGAGAAATCGTAATGGGAGATAAGGAGATAATGGAGGAACTGAACTAGTATTTTGCATCAGTCTTCACTGAGGAAGACATCAGCAGTATACCGGACACTCAAGGGTGTCAGGGAAGAGAATTATGCGCTGTCACAATTACGACAGAGAAAGTACTCAGGAAGCTGAATAGTCTAAGGGTAGATAAATCTCCCAGACCAGATGGAATGCACCCTCGTGTTCTGAAGGAAGTAGCTGTGGAGATTGCGGAGGCATTAGCAATGATCTTTCAAAAGTCGATAGCTTCTGGCATGGTTCCAGAGGACTGTAAGATTGCAAATGTCACTTCACTATTTAAGGAGGAGGCAAGGAAGCAAAAAGGAAATTATAGACCTGTTAGCTTGACGTCGGTGGTTGGGAAGTTGTTGGAGTTGATTATCAAGGATGAGGTTACAGAGTACCTGGAGGCACATGACAAGATAGGCAGAATTCAGCATGCTTTCCTTAAAGGAAAATCCTGCCTGACAAACCTATTGCAATTTTTTGAGGAAATTACAAGTAGGATAGACAAGGGAGATGCAGTGGATGTTGTGTATTTAGATTTTCAAAAGGCCTTTGACAAGGTGCCATCATGAGGCTGCTAAACAAGATAAGAGCCCATGGAATTACAGGGAAGTTACAAACGTGGATAGAGCATTGGCTGATTGGCAGGAAACAGAGAGTGGGAATAAAGGGATCCCATTCTGGTTGGCTGCCAGTTACCAGTGGTATTCCACAGGGGTCCGTGTTGGGGCCGCTTCTTTTTATGTTGTACATCAACGATTTGGATTATGGAATAGATGGCTTTGTGGTTAAGTTTGCTGATGATACAAAGATAGATGGAGGGGCCGGTAGTGCTGAGGAAACAGAGAGTCTGCAGAGAGACTTGGATAGATTGGGAGAATGGGTAAAGAACTGGCAAATGAAATACAGTGTTGGAAAGTGTATGGTTATACACTTTGGTAGAAGAAATAAACATGCAGACTATTATTTAAATGGGGAGAGAATTCAAAGTTCTGAGATGCAATGGGACTTGGGAGTCCTCGTGCAGGATACCCTTATGGTTAACCTCCAGGTTGAGTCGGTTGTGAAGAAGGTGAACGAAATGTTGGCATTCAGTTCTAGAGGAATAGAGTATAGGAGCAGGGATGTGATGTTGAGGCTCTATAAGACGCTGGTAAGACCTCACTTGGAGTACTGTGGGCAGTTTTGGGCTCCTTATTTAAGAAAGGATTTGCTGATGTTGGAGAGGGTTCAGAGAAGATTCACTAGAATGATTCCAGGAATGAGAGGGTTAACATATGAGGAACGTTTGTCTGCTGTTGGACTGTATTCCTTGGAGTTTAGAGGAATGAGGGGAGACCTCGTAGAAACATTTCGAATGTTGAAGGGCATGGACAGAGTGGATGTGGCCAAGTTGATTCCCATGATGGGGGAGCGTAGTACGAGAGGGCATGACTTAAGGATTGAAGGGCACCCATTCAGAACGAAGATGTGAAGAAATTTTTTTAACCAAAGGGTGGTGAATCTGTGGAATTTGTTGCCACGGGCGGCAGTGGAGGTCAAGTCATTGTGTGTATTTAAGGCAGAGATTGATAGGTATCTGAGTAGCCAGGACATGAAAGGTTATGGTGAGAAGGCGGGGGAGTGGGACTAAATGAGAGAATGGATCAGCTCATGATAAAATGGCGGAGCAGACTCGATGGGCCGAATGGCCGACTTCTGCTCCTTTGTTTTGTGGTCTTATGATAGTCAGAGGTTTTTTCCCAGGGTTGAAATGACTGCCACAAGAGGGCACAGGGTTAAGGTGCTTGGAAGAAGGTACAGAGGAGATGTCAGGGGTGTTTTTTTACGCTGAGAGTGGTGAGTGCGTGGAATGGGCTGTCGGCGATGGTGGAGGAGTCGGATACGATAGGGTCTTTTAAGAGTCTCCTGGGCAGGTATATGGAGCTCAGTAAAATAGAGGGCTATGGGTAACCCCAGGTAATTTCTAAGGTAAGGACATGTTCAGCACAGCTTTGTGGGCCGAAGGACCTGTATTGTGCTGTAGGTTTTCTATGTTCTATGCACTCAAGGAAGTGACAGAAATATGGGCATGGTTTAGATCACACTTGCAAGGGGTTCTGGATTGTCCAATTGAGGCAGGGAGAGGATGGATGGGTAAAGAAACCATGGATAACAAGAGATGTGGCACATCTTGTCAAGAGGAAGAAGGAAACTTATTTAAGGTTTAGGAAGCAAGGATCAGACAGGGCTGCAGTGAGTTTCAAGGAAACTGGGAAGGGCATGAAGATTGATGGTGGTAGAGTCAGATACATTGTGGACATAGAAGTAAATCTTAGATAGGCACATGGATGATAGGAAAATGGACAGCAGAGCAGTTATGGACTGAGTTTCTGGGAAAAATGAGGAAGGTGCAGGATAGATATATTCCAAAAACGAAGAAATACTCAAATCGCAAAATAGTACAACTGTGGCTGACAAGGGAAGTCGAGGCAAATGTAAAAACATAAATGAGGGCATACAACAGTGCAAAAATTAGTGGGAAGATAGAGGATTGGGAAGCTTTTAAAAACCTACAGAGAGCAACTAAAATAGTTATTAGCAGGGAAAAGATGAAATATGAAAGCAAACAAACAAACAATATCAAAGTGGATAGGAAAAGCTTTTTCAAGTATATAAAAAATAGAAGGGAGATGAGGGTGGATATAGGACTGCTAGAAAATGAGCCTGGAGAAACAATAATGTGGACAAGGAGATGGCAGATGAACGAAATGAGTATTTTGCGTCAGTCTTCACCATGGAAGACTCTAGCAGTACGTCAGATGTTGAAGGGTGCGAGGGAAGAGAAGTGAGTGCAGTTACTATTACAAGGGAGAAGGTGTTCAAAAAGCTGAAAGAACTAAGGGTACATTAGTCACCCGGGCCAGATGAACTGCACCATAGGGTTCTGAAAGAGGTGGAGATTGTGGAGGCAATAGTAATGACCTTTCAAAAATCATTGGACCATGGTGGAAATATGCAAATTTTACTACATTCTTTAAGAAAGGAGGAAAGCAGCAGAGAGGAAATTATAGACCAGTTAGCCTGATCTCAGTGGTTGGGAAGATGTTGGGGTCAATTGTTAAGGATGAGGTTATAGAGTACTTGGTGACACAGGGTAAGATAGGACAAAGTCAGCATGGTTTCTTTAAGGGAAAATCTTGCCTGATAAATCTGTTGGAATTCTTTGAGGAGATGACAAATAGGATAAACAAAGGGGATTCAGTGGAAATTGTATGTTTGGATTTCAGAAGACCTTTGACAAGGTCCCACACATGAGGCTGCTTACCAAGTTAAGAACCAATGATATTACAGGAAAGTTACTGGTGTGGTTAGAGCATTGGCTGATTGGTAGGAGGCAGTGCAGTGTTGGGACCACTTCATTTTATGCTGTATATCAATGATTTAGATAATGGAAAAGATGGCTTTGCTGCCAAGTTTGCAGATGATACAAAGATTGGTGGAGGGACATGTAGTGCTGAGGAAACAGGAAGGCTGCAGGACGACTTAGGCAGATTTGGAGAATGGGCAAGGAAGTGGCAAATGAAATACAATGTTGGAAAATGCATAGTCATGCATTTTGGTCGTAGTAATAAATGTGCAGACTATTTTCTAAACAGGCAGAAAATCCAAAAATCTGAGATGCAAAGGAACTTGGGAGTCTTTGTGCAGAACACCCTAAAAGGTGTTCAGGTTGCAGGTAGAGTCGGTGGTGAGGAAGGCAAATGCCATTTTAGCATTCATTTCAAGAGGTCTAGAATGCAAGAGCAGGGATGTGAAGCTGAGGCTTTATAAGGCACTGGTGAGGCCTCACCTTGAGTATTGTGAACAGTTTTGGGCTTCTCATCAAAGAAGAGATGTTTTGGTACTGAAGAGGGTTCAGAAGAGATTCACAAAGATGATTCTGGGAATGAAAAGGTTATCATATGGGGAATGTTTGATGACTGTGGGCCTGTACTCACAGGAATTTAGAAGGCTGAGGGGGATCGTATTGAAATCATTTCGAACGTTGAAAGGCCTCGACAGAATAGATGTGGAAAGGATGTTTCCCTTGGTGGAGGAGTCTAGGACAAGAGGGCACAGCCTCAGAATGGAGGGGTGCCCATTAAAAACAGAGATGCGAAGAAACTTCTTTAGCCAGAGGGTGGTGAATTTGTGGAATTTCTTTCGGCAGGCGGCTGTGGAGGCCAGGTCATTGGGTGTATTTAAGGGGGAACTTGATAGGTTCTTGATTGGACATGGCAGCAAAGGTTACGGGGAGAAGTCCGGGGAGTGGGGCTGAGGAGGGGAAAGAAGGATCAGCAATGATTGACTGGTGGAGCAGACTCGATGGACCAAATGGCCTAATTCTGCTCCTAAGTCTTATGGAATTATGGTCTTATGATAAAGGAACTCTTGGGAGGCAGTGATCATAATATGATAGACTACACTGCAGTTTGAGAGAGAGAGAGAAGTCAGATGTATCAGTATTACAGTGGCGTAAAGGGAATTACAGAGGCTTGAGAGGGAGCTGGCCAAAGCTGATCGGAAGGGGACACTACCAGCAATGTCGGCAGAACAGCAAATGGCTGGAGATTCTGGGAGCAATTCAGACGGCACAGGATAGATGCCTCTCAAAAAAAGAAATATTCTAAAGAAAGGGTGATGCAATTGTGGCTGAGAAGGGAAGTTAAAAACAATATAAAAGGAAAAGACAGTGCATGTAGTAGAGCAAAAAATTAGTGGAAGTAAGAGGATTGGGAAGCATTTAAATACCAACAGACCATAAGACATCGGAGCAGAATTAGGCAATATGGCCCTGTGGCAAAGAATTCCTCAGATTCACCACCTTCCGGCTAAAGAAATCCCTCCTCATCTCCATTCTAAAAGGACAACCTTCTATTCTGTCCTCTGGTCTTGGACTTATCAGCATAGGAAACATCATCTCCACATCAACTCCATCAAGGCCATTCCCCATTTGATAGGTTTCAATCATGTCACCCCTCATTCTTCTGAATTCTAATGAATGAAGGCCCAGAGCCATCAGACAAGCCACCCAATCCTGGAATCATTTTCGTAAACCTCCTTTGAACCCTCTCCAGTTTCAGCACATCCTTTCTAAGATAAGGGGCCCAAAACTGTTTACAATACTCCAAATGAGGCCTCACCAGTGCTTTGTAAAGTTTCAACATTACATCCTTGCTTTTATATTCTAGTCCTCTTGAAATGAATGTTAACATCACATTTACCTTCCTCACCACAGACCCAACCTGCAAATTTAGAAAATAGTCAACCCTTTTATTTCTTCTTCCAAAGTGCATGGCCATATTCTTCTAAACACTGTATTCATCTGCCATTTCTTTGTCCATTACCCTAATCTGTCTCAGTCCTTCTGTAGCCTCTCTACTTCATCCTTCCTATAACAATGTCAGGAGACCTGTGCAGGAGAGGTTTTTAACTGATGAAGCGGTTACACAGAGGCAGTTCCACTCTCTCGACCTGGAAGTCCGAGCCCAGTGGAATGAACAAGCATCACACCTGGGGGACTTCCTTCGTTGCAATGGATGACCTTGTCGTGCCCTTTCCTCTTTGCAGTTCCGCCTTCCCGGCTGTCAGATCCCACAGTAGATCTCCTCCACTCAGTCTGCCAGAGCTGACTTCACATGCAAAGGACTAACTCACTGGGGTAAGAAGCATGCCCTCACCTGACATAGCCTGCCTGTCGAAGTGGAGTACCGGGGCGTGGCCACTGTCACATGCCATCAGGTACCTGCAGCGACAGGTGAGAGCTGAGTGTCCGGTGGGGACCGTAGGTGAATAAGCTGCCCCAGAATGGACACAAAAAGCCCCTTCGCCAGTGATACTACCCCTCCCCGGACACTCCATTCATCCCACTCATCATATAGGTGAAAAGTAAAAGTGGCAGGCAGGCAAATCCAGGGCAAAAATCAAAACGGGTCACTTTTCAACATAATTGTATAAGGGCTAAGAGTGTTGTAAAAGCGAGCCTGAAGGCTTTGTGTGTCAATGCAAGGAGCATTCGTAACAAGGTGGATGAATTGAATGTGAAGGTAGTTATTAATGAATATGATATAGTTGGGATCACAGAGACATGGCTCCAGGGTGACCAAGGATGGGAGCTCAACATTCAGGGATATTCAATATTCAGGAGGGATAGACATGAAAGAAAAGGAGGTGGGGTAGCATTGCTGGTTAGAGAGGAGATTAACACAATAGAAAGGAAGGACATTAGGCTGGAGGATGTGGAATCGATATGGGTAGAGCTGCATAACACGAAGGGGCAGAAAACGCTGGTGGGAGTTGTGTACAGACCACCTAACAGTAGTAGCGAGGTTGGGGATGGCATTAAACAGGAAATTAGAAATGCGTGCAATAAAGGAACAGCAGTTATAATGGGTGACTTCAATCTACATATAGATTGGGTCAACCAAATTGGTAAGGGTGCTGAGGGAGAGGATTTCTTGGAATGTATGCGGGATGGTTTTCTGAACCAACATGTCGAGGGACCAACTAGAGAGCAGGCCATTCTAGACTGGGTATTGAGCAATGAGGAAGGGTTAATTAGCAATCTTGTCGTGAGAGGCCCCTTGGGTAAGAGTGACCATAATATGGTGGAATTCTTCATTAAGATGGAGAGTGATATAGTTGACTCAGAAACAAAGGTTCTGAACTTAAAGAAGGGTAACTTTGAAGGTATGAGACGTGAATTAGCTAAGATAGTCTGGCAAATGACACTTAAAGTGCTGACGGTGGATATGCAATGGCAAGCATTTAAAGATCGCATGGATGAACTACAACAATTGTTCATCCCAGTTTGCCTAAGAGTAATCTTCCGGAAATAGTAGGGGACCGAGGGTCTAGTGAGATGGAGGAACTGAGGGAAATACATGTTAGTAGGGAAGTGGTGTTAGGTAAATTGAAGGGATTAAAGGCAGATAAATCCCCGGGGCCAGATGGTCTGCATCCCAGAGTGCTTAAGGAAGTAGCCCAAGAAATAGTGGATGCATTAGTGATAATTTTTCAAAACTCTTTAGATTCTGGACTAGTTCCTGAGGATTAGAGGGTGGCTAATGTAACCCCATTTTTTAAAAAAGGAGGGAGAGAGAAACCAGGGAATTATAGACCGGTTAGCCTAACGTCGGTGGTGGGGAAATGCTGGAGTCAGTTATCAAAGATGTGATAACAGCACATTTGGAAAGCGGTGAAAGCATCAGACAAAGTCAGCATGGATTTGTGAAAGGAAAATCATGTCTAACGAATCTCATAGAATTTTTTGAGGATGTAACTAGTAGAGTGGATAGGGGAGAACCAGTGGATGTGGTACATTTGGATTTTCAAAAGGCTTTTGACAAGGTCCCACACAGGAGATTAGTGTGCAAACTTAAAGCACACGGTATTGGGGGTAAGGTATTGATGTGGATAGAGAATTGGTTGGCAGACAGGAAGCAAAGAGTGGGAATAAACGAGACCTTTTCAGAATGGCAGGCAGTGACTAGTGGGGTACCGCAAGGCTCAGTGCTGGGACCCCAGTTGTTTACCATATATATTAATGATTTAGACGAGGAAATTAAATGCAGCATCTCCAAGTTTGCGGATGACACGAAGCTGGGCGGCAGTGTTAGCTGTGAGGAGGATGCTAAGAGGATGCAGGGTGACTTGAATAGGTTAGGTGAGTGGGAAAATTCATGGCAGATGCAATTTAATGTGGATAAATGTGAGGTTATCCACTTTGGTGGCAAAAACAGGAAAACAGATTATTATCTGAATGGTGGCTGATTAGGAAAAGGGGAGGTGCAACGAGACCTGGGTGTCATTGTACACCAGTCATTGAAAGTGGGCATGCAGGTACAGCAGGCGGTGAAAAAGGCGAATGGTATGCTGGCATTCATAGTAAGAGGTTTCGAGTACAGGAGCAGGGAGGTACTACTGCAGTTGTACAAGGCCTTGGTGAGAACACATCTGGAGTATTGTGTGCAGTTTGGGTCCCCTAATCTGAGGAAAGACATTCTTGCCATAGAGGGAGTACGAAGAAGGTTCACCAGATTGATTCCTGGGATGGCAGGACTTTCATATGATGAAAGACTGGATCGACTAGGCTTATACTCTCTGGAATTTAGAAGATTGAGGGGGGAAACGTATAAAATTCTAAAGGGATTGGACAGGCTAGATGCAGGAAGATTGTTCCCGATGTTGGGGAAGTCCAGAATGAGGGGTCACAGTTGAAGGATAAAGGGGAAGCCTTTTAGGACCGAGATGAGGAAAAACTTCTTCACACAGAGAGTGGTGAATCTGTGGAATTCTCTGCCACAGAAAACAATTGAGGCCAGTTCATTGGCTATATTTAAGAGGGAGTTAGATATGCCCCTTGTGGCTAAAGGGATCGGGGGTATGGAGAGAAGGCTGGTACAGGGTTCTGAGATGGATGATCAGCCATGATCATACTGAATGGCGGTGCAGGCTCGAAGGGCCGAATGGCCTACTCCTGCACCTATTTTCTATGTTTCTATACAGTATAACACATAGAACACTGCAACATAGTGCAGGCATTCAGCCCGTGATTTTGAGCTGCCAGAGGAAGTGGATGGGGCAGGTACAATTACATGGACAAGATATACACAAGCACAAAGAGGAAGAAGTATTCTAAAGGAAAGATGACACAACCATGGCTAACAAGAGAAGCTAAACCAACATTAAGCCAAAGAGAGGGCATATAAAAGAGCAAAGATTAGTGGGATGTTAGAGGATTAGGAAGCTTTTAAAAACCAACCAACTAAAACTGTCATTAAGATGGTAAAGGTAGAATACGAAAGTAAGCTAGCCAATAATACTAAAGAGGATACCAAAAGTTTCTTCAGACACAGAAGGTGTAAAAGAGAGGTGAGAGTGGCTATCAGACTGCTGGAAAACTATGCTGGACAGGTTGTAATGGGAGACAAGGAAATGGCAGACAAATTTAGTAAATAGTTTGCTTCTGTCTTCACAGTGGAAGACACTAACAATTGGTAGAAATTCCAGGTGTCAAGGGTCAGGAAGTATGTGAAGTTACCATTACTAGAGAGAAGGTTCTTGGGAAATTGAAGGTAAATAAGTCACCTGGACCAGATGGTGTACACCCCAGAATTCTGAAAGAGGTTGCTGAAGATGTAATGTATGGATCTATTTCTTTTAGAGCCATGATCAATTCTACGTATTGATCTGTTGTCTTGTCATGTACATTAATGTCTCTGTCACTGCAATGTGAATACACCAGTTAAAGCCATCTCCCACGTTTGTCATTTTACTTAATCAATATGTCGTTGTGCACAGATTGGTGATGAGTGTGAGCATGAATGAAGGGACATGTGAGATACACTGTTTAATACACAGTGAAAGATGTGCAGCTAACAAAGTTAAAGTGAAAATAGTGATGACTTCAATCGGGAGAGTTCACAAATTTGATAGAGCTAATGAAGGCTGGGAGTCGTATATCGAGAGGGTGGACAACGTGGAGGAGCAAAAGAAAGCCCCAAGACTTCTTAGCTTAATGTGCCCCAGAATGTGCATTCTCTTACGCAACTTAGTAACCCCTGCAAAGCCAGCAAGCAAAACGTTTGATGAAATTGTCACAGTCTTACAAAATCACTTGAGCCCAAAACTGCTGGTGATAGCTGAAAGATTTACATAGAGAACATAGAACATAGAATAGTACAGCACAGTACAGGCCCTGAGGCCCACAATGTTGTGCCGACCCTCAAACCCTGCCTCCCATATAAGCCCCCACCTTAAATTCCTCCATATACCTGTCTAGTAGTCTCTTAAACTTCACTAGTGTATCTGCCTCCACCACTGACTCAGGCAGTGCATTCCACGCACCAACCACTCTCTGAGTAAAAAACCTTCCTCTAATATCCTCCTTGAACTTCTCACCCCTTACCTTAAAGCCATGTCCTCTTGTATTGAGCAGTGGTACCCTGGGGAAGAGGCGCTGGCTATCCACTCTATCTATTCCTCTTATTATCTTGTACACCTCTATCAAGTCTCCTCTCATCCTCCTTCTCTCCAAAGAATAAAGCCCTAGCTCCCTTAATCTCTGATCATAATGCATACTCTCTAAACCAGGCAGCATCCTGGTAAATCTCCTCTGTACCCTTTCCAATGCTTCTACATCCTTCCTATAGTGAGGCGACCAGTACTGGACACAGTACTCCAAGTGTGGCCTAATCAGAGTTTTATAGAGCTGCATCATTACATCGCGACTCTTAAACTCTATCCCTCGATTTATGAAAGCTAACACCCCATAAGCTTTCTTAACTACCCTATCCACCTGTGAGGCAACTTTCAGGGATCTGTGGACATGTGCCCCCAGATCCTTCTGCTCCTCCACACTACCAAGTATCCTGCCATTTACTTTGTACTCTGCCTTGGAGTTTGTCCTTTCAAAGTGTACCACCTCACACTTCTCCGGGTTGAACTCCATCTGCCACTTCTCAGCCCACTTCTGCAACCTATCAATGTCTCTCTGCAATCTTTGACAATCCTCTGCACTATCTACAACACCACCAACCTTTGTGTCGTCTGCAAACTTGCCAACCCACCCTTCTACCCCCACATCCAGGTCGTTAATAAAAATCACGAAAAGTAGAGGTCCCAGAACTGATCCTTGTGGGACACCACTAGTCACAACCCTCCAATCTGAATGTACTCCCTCCACCACCACCCTCTGTCTTCTGCAGGCAAGCCGATTCTGAATCCACCTGGCCAAACTTCCCTGGATCCCACGCCTTCTGACTTTCTGAATAAGCCTACCTATGAAACTTTGTCAAATGCCTTGCTAAAATCCATATAGATCACATCACTACCCTCATCTATATGCCTGGTCACCTCCTCAAAGAACTCTATCAGGCTTGTTAGACACGATCTGCCATTCACAAAGCCATGCTGACTGTCCCTGATCAGACCATGATTCTCTGAATGCCCAGAGATCGTATCTCTAAGAATCTTTTCCAACAGCTTTCCCACCATAGACATAAGGCTCACTGGTCTATAATTACCCAGACTATTCCTACTACCATTTTTGAACAAGGGGACAACATTCGCCTCCCTCCAATCCTCCGGTACCATTCCCGTGAGCAACGAGGACATAAAGATCCTAGCCAGAGGCTCAGCAATCTCTTCCCTCGACTCGTGGAGCAGCCTGGGGGATATTCCGTCAGGCCCCGGGAACTTATCCGTCCTAATGTATTTTAACAACTCCAACACCTCCTCTCCCTTAATATCAACATGCTCCAGAACATCAACCTCACTCATATTGTCCTCACCATCATCAAGTTCCCTCTCATTGGTGAATACTGAAGAGAAGTAGTCATCGAGGACCTCGCTCACTTCCACAGCCTCCAGGCACATCTTCCCACCTTTATCTCTAATCAGTCCTACCTTCACTCCTGTCGTCCTTTTTTTTTTCACATAATTGAAGAATGCCCTGGGGTTTTCCTTTATCCTACTCGCCAAGGCCTTCTCATGCCCCCTTCTTGCTCTTCTCAGCCCCTTCTTAAGCTCCTTTCTTGCTTCCCTATACTCCTCAATAGACCCATCTGATCCTTGCTTCCTAAACCTCATGTATGCTGCCTTCTTCCACCTGACTAGATTTTTCACCTCACTGGTCACCCATGATTCCTTCACCCTACCATTCTTTATCTTCCTCACCGGGACAAACTTATCCCTAACATCCAGCAAGAGATTCCTAAACATTGACCACACGTCCATAGTACATTTCCCTGCGAAAACATCATCCCAATTCACACCTGCAAGTTCTAGCCTTATAGCCTCATAATTTGCCCTTCCCCAATTAAAAATTTTCCTGTCCTCTCTGATTCTATCCTTTTCCATGATAACGTTAAAGCCAGGGAGCGGTGGTCACCGTCCCCCAACTGCTCACCCACTGAGAGATCTATGACCTGACCCGGTTCATTACCTAGTACTAGATCTAGTATGGCATTCCCCCTAGTCGGCCTGTCCACATACTGTGACAGGAATCCGTCCTGGACACACTTAACAAACTCTGCCCCATCTAAACCCTTGGAACTAATCAGGAGCCAATCAATATTAGGGAAGTTAAAGTCACCCATGATAACAACCTTGTTATTTTTGCACCTTTTCAAAATCTGCCTCCCAATCTGATCCTCTGTATCTCTGCTGCTACCAGGGGGCCTATAGAATACCCCCAAGTAGAGTAACTGCTCCCTTCCTGTTCCTGACTTCACCCATACGGACTCAAAAGAGAATCCTGCTATATTACTCACCCTTTCTGTAGCTGTAATAGTATCCCTGACCAGTAATGTCACCCCTCCTCCCCTTTTTCCACCCTCTCTATCCCTGTTAGAGCACTGAAATCCAGGAATATTGAGAATCCATTCCTGCCCTGGTGCCAGCCAAGTCTCTGTAATGGCCACTACATCATAATTCCATGTATGTATCCAAGCTCTCAGTTCATCAGCTTTGTTCCTGATGCTTCTTGCATTGAGCTACACACATTTCAGCCCTTCTACCTTACTGTCTTTACACCGTTTATTCTGCTTCTCTTTCCTCAAAGCCCTCTGTATGTTCGATCTGGCTTTACTCCATGCACTTCTTTCACTGCTCTATCGCTCTGGGTCCCATCCCCCTCGCAAATTAGTTTAAACCCTCCCGAACCATGCTAGCAAACCTACCTGCAAGGATATTGCTCCCCCTTGAGTTCAGGTGCAACCCATCCAATCTCTACAGGTCCCACCTTCCCCAGAAGAGATCCCAATGATCCAAAAATCTAAAACCCTGCTCCCTGCACCAACTCCTCAGCCACGCATTCAACTTCCATCTCCTCCAATTCTTACCATCACTGTCACGTAGCACTGGCAGCAATCCTGAGAACGCCACCCTTGAGGTCCTGTTCTTCAGCCTTCTGCCTAATTCCCGAAACTCACTCTTCAGGACCTTATTCCTCTTCCTGCCTGTCATTGGTCCCTACATGTATCACGACTTCTGGTTGCTTTCCCTCTCGTACCAGGATGTCGTGCACCTGGTCAGAGACATCCTGGACCCTGGCACCCGGGAGGCAACAAACCATGTGGGTGTCCTTCTCACGTTCACAAAATCTCCTGTCTGCTCCCCTGACTATAGAGTCTCCAATGACGACAGATCTCCTCTTCTCCGTCCCACCCTTCTGCACCACTGGGTCAGAATCAGTGCCGGAGGCCCTGTCACCGTGGCTCACACCTGGTTGGTCATCCCCGCAAACAGTATCCAGGACCGTAAACTTATTATTCAGGGGAATGGCTACAGGGGTGCTCTGCACCATCTGTCTGCTCACCTTCGCTTTCCCCCCTCTGACTGTCACCTAACGACCTGCTTCCGACAGCCTGGGTGTGACTACCTCCCTGTGGCTCTCATCTATGACTGCCTCATTCTCCCTTATGAGTTGAAGGTCGTCCAGCTCCTGCTCCAGATTCCTTACACGGTCTTCCAGATCGCCCAGCTGTATGCACTTCTGGCAGATGTGACTCTGTGGGAGAGGGGAGTTCCCCCAAGACTGCCACATCTCACATGAGAGGCACAGCACTGTCTCAGGAGACATTGTAAAAACTAACTGCAAGCTAGCTTGTCCTCTGCTTCTTCTCGTCAAAGCCTCAAAGCTCCACTTGTGGCATGCATAGTCAATACACTCAAAAGGGGTAAAAACTTGAGGGACATACTAGTCAGTTTTTACCCCTTTTGATGGAGACATAATGTAAAGATTTTTACTCCTCATGTATGTGAAAGATGTAAGAAATAAAGTCAATTCAATTCGATTCAAAAAGACTACCGTCAGAGAGAAACCTAACCTTAGAACGGGCATTGACCATTGCAGTATCGTTAGAGAAAAAGAGGTTAGATTCTGAAATGCGCAAAATGGTGCAAAAAGTCAAAGGTGT
The DNA here is from genome assembly GCF_963921235.1 of Mobula hypostoma. Classification (NCBI taxonomy): domain Eukaryota; kingdom Metazoa; phylum Chordata; class Chondrichthyes; order Myliobatiformes; family Myliobatidae; genus Mobula; species Mobula hypostoma. The sequence goes on from NC_086108.1 coordinate 113,475,768, forward strand.
CATTGATTTGGCAAATCCTCCCATCATGCGAATGACTGTTGGTTGAAAGAAAAAGTTTGCAGAGAGTGTCACAGACAAGATCACATAGGGAGAGTGGGCAAGCTGGACAAAAAGCACAACCGAAGAGAAAATGCACAGACGGGGTGAAAACTTTCACACCAGGCAAATGCACAGTGACCAAATGTGAGACAGACAACACAGACTCTGACAGGGTGAACTGTCATGCTTAGAACTGCATGGTATTACAGAAGCAGATCACAAAATCACCTGGATCACAACAGATGAAAATGGAGCTGGGTACAGGGTCAACTTTGTCTATAATTTCAGAAGCTGACTACGACAGACCGTTTTCTAAGTCACCAATTGGAACAGACTTTGGTGCTGCTAAAGACCCACACAGGTGAAAAGGGGTCTCCCAAAGGCAGACTGAAAAATGAATCTGATGTATGGAGGCCAAACACAGCAGTCAGAGCTTTGTGTATTGAAAAGAGAAGGGCTGGCACTTGTCAGATGTGAATGGTTGAGAAAAATCCAACCAGACCGGCACTCAATCAAAGCTGGCAGTGTGGCATCAACAGGCAATGGCAGACCAAATGGTAACACTAACCAGAGACTGGCACAGCTGCTTAATGCTAATGAGAAGGTGTTTGAGAAGCAGATTGGTACACTCAAAGGCATGATAGTAATAATTGAACTGGATGAAGAAACAACACCAAGATTTCATAAAGTGCGTCCAGTGCTTTATGCACTACATCCTAAAATGGATGCTGAACTTCAGAACTTGGAGGTGTCTGGAATTCTCTCCAAGACTGAATGGAGTGATTGGGCCTGCCCATTGTTCCCATAACCAAGAACAAGGAGGATGGAGCCGCTCACTAGGGATTTCAAAAGAACTTGAACCCAAGTGCTGTGTATGGTGCAGAATCCATTGCCATGAATCTTTGCACCTTTGGCAGGCGGGGAGAGATTTACAAAGATTGACTGTTTGCAAACTTATCAGCAAATGTAGACTGAGGAGTCAAGCAGGAAGTTCCTCATAATCAACACTCATAAGGAACTGTTCCAGTATAATCGTCTCGTTTTTGGTGTCGCGTCAGCTCCAGCTATTAGGCAAAGAGCAATGGACTAAGTGCTCGAAGATATCCCAGGAAAACAATGTTACCTTGATGACAATATTGAGACTGGCAAGAATGATGAAGAGCAGCTCCAGAGTCTTGGTAAAGTGCTTACCATGCTGAGTGAGTATGGTCTGTGCGTAAAGGGAGGCAAATGTGAGTTTTTCAAGAATGAGATCTCATATCGTGGACATGTCATCGGCAAACATGGCTTACATAAGTCATAACAAAAGATGGATCTGAATGTCTGCTTTCATATTTCATCTTTTCCCTCCTAATGATTCTTTTAGTTGCTCCCTATAGGTTTTTAAAAGCTTCCCAATCCTTTATCTTCCCACTAATTTTTGCTTTGTTGTATGCCTTCTCTTTTGCTTTTACATTAGCTTTTCTTCCCTTGACAGTCACAATTCTAATATTTTGCCATTAGAGTATTTCTTCGTTTTTGGAATACATCTACTTTCTGAGAAACTCATGCCATTGCTGCTCTGCTGTCATCCCTGCCAGCATCTCCTTCCAATTTACTTTGGGCAACTCCTCTCTCATTGCACTGCAATTTCCCTTAATCCACTGAAATACTGCTATGTTATACTTTACTTTCTCCCTATCAAATTTCAAGTTGAACTCAATCATATTATGATCACTGCCTCCTAAGGGTTCTTTTACCTTAAGCTCCATAATCACTTCTGGTTCATTAGGCCACACCCAATCCAGTATAGCTGATCCCCTAGTAGGCTCAATGCCAAACTGCTCTAAAAAGCCATCTCAGAGGCATTCAACAAATTCATTCTCTTGAGATCCATTACCAGCCTGATTTTCCCAGTCAACTTGCATGTTAAAATCTCCTATGACTATCATAACATTGCTCCTTTTACATGCCTTTTCTATTTCCCATTGTAATCTGGGGTCCACATCCCAGCTACTGTTAGGAGGCCTGTATATAACTGCCATCAGGGTCCTTTTACCCTTGCAGTTTTTTAACTCAACCCACAAGGATTCAACATCTTCCAATCCTATGTCACATCTTTCTACTGATTTGATGCCATTCTTTATGTTGATTTCGATGGAAGTGACCAACAACTCTGGAAGAGGCAGATGCCAAGTTTTTAAGCTCACCAGTGGGAGATGGTGCTTTAGCACTGCTGGCCCACCACCTCGAGGGAGTCTTGATCATAAGCGGGCCGAAACTCCTGAAGACAGGTGGCAGATCAACTGATGATCCCACTGGTGATAGCACAGGACAGTTAACATCTTAGTCCACGTGTATTTTTAACTCAGCAGAGCCATGCCAGCCCCTCTGCGTACCTTCCTATCCCTCTGATACAACGTGTAACCTTGGACATTCAGCTCCTAATACAGCCATCCTTCAGCCACGATTCAGTGATGGCCACAACATCCTACCTGATAATCTCTAATAATGGAAAAAAGATCATCCACCTTATTTCTTATGCTCTGTGCACCACTGAGTACTGTATTTGCTACCCTTTTTGATTCTGCATCCCCACTGCACTGATACTCACCCTGCTGGCTGCAATTTTGTCCTTATCATCTGCCTGCCCTTCCTGACAGTCTGACTGCATGCTATCTTGGCTTTTTTACCATCCGTCCTATCCTGAGTCCCTTCACTCCAGTTCCCATCTCCTTGCCAAATGAGATTAAACCCTCCCCAGTAGCTCTAACAAACCTGTCCACAAGAATATTGGTTCCCTAAGGTTCAGGTGCAACCCGTCACTTTTGTGCATGTCATATCTGCCTCAGAAGAGATCCCAGTGATCTAAGTACCTGAAGCCCTGCCCCCAGGAAGTGATAATCATGCACTAGGACTTTCTGTCCAACCTCAAAGCTCCTTGCAAATAAACTTGTCAACTGGTTGAATTGTTTATTCTGCCCTTTCCTCCGTAGGTCTGGTTTCGGGAGGTCTATGCGAGATCTCAGATTCCTGCTCATGAACAGCATTACAGGTGTTTGATTTGTCATCACATGAACAAAGTTCCAATATACAAAAAGGAAATTGTCCACCTTATGCTGCAGAGAAATGTCCTCCTAGTTCATGGCATCAATGGATTTGTTGAATGTTTGGATAAACCTTTCAGCTAACCCATTCATTGCCGGGTGGTGAGGAGCTGACTTGAAATGTCCAATGACAATTTTCTTCATGAACAGTTGGAATTCTTCTGATGTGTATTGTGGTCCGTAGTCACTCACAATTTGTTCAGGTAAGCCATTTCTGGTGAAGATAGTCCTCAGGGCAGAGACAGTCTTTGCTGAGGTGGTTGACTTCATTGGCATGACCTTCGATCACTTCAAAGGAACATCCACAGCAATCAGAAACATGGAGTCCATGAAGGACCCAGCAAAATCTCTTTGCCATGGTAATAATGGCCACTCACAAGGGGGTGCATTTTGAACTTCTTGGCATCCCGAACAGCTTCTGCCCAAGTCTTCAATCTGTTTACCTATTCCCAGCCACCACAAGACTCTTTATCTTGACTGCATCAAGGTGTCCTTCGTGTAAATTCTCTAACACTCCAGTATGCAGTTTTGAGGGAACCACAACACGGGATCCACACAATAGCGCTCTTTGACAGAATGTTCTTCACATAGATGAAGAAGTTCTCAAATAGCAGGCAAAGGCAACCGTGACTGACAAAGGAAGTTAAGGACTGCATAAAAGCCAAGGAAAGGCAAGGAAAGGGCATATAAGTGGCAAAAATGAGTGAGAAGTTAGATGATTTGAAGCTTTTAAAATCCAACAAAAGGCAACTAAAAAAGCTATAAGAAGGGAAAAGATTAAATATGAGGGCAAACTAGCCAATAATGTAAAGCAGGATACCAAAAGTTTTTTTTCAGATGGAAGTGGACAGTTTTCTGATTGGTCGGGGCATCAAAGGGTATGGCGCGAAGGCAGGTATATGGGTTTGAGTGGGATCTGGGATCAGCCATGACTGAATGGTGGAGTGGACTCCATGGCCTGAATGGCCTAATTCTGCTCCAATGTTTTATGGTCCTATGGACTGGTGGGCAAGTTTGTGGAGTGGTGTGGAAGGAGACACCTGTTCCTGAATGTGGCCAAAACCAAGGATACGGTGACTGGTTATAGGAGGAAGAGGACTGTGATGAGTCCTGCATACATTCTGGGAGAAGAGGTTGTGGTGATGGAGGAGTACAAATACTTGGGTGTTCACCTCAACAACGGACTTGACTGGAAACCAACACCAAGGCTGTATACAAGAAGGGGATGAGCAGAGTCTATTTTAGAACATAGAGCATAGAACATAGAAATCTACAGCACATTACAGGCCCTTCGGCCCACAATGTTGTGACAACCATGTAGCCTACTCTAGAAACTGCCGAGAATTTCCCTACCACATAGCCCTCTATCTAAGAGTCTGTTAAAAGACCCTATTGTATCCACCTCTACTACCTTCACTGGTAGTGCCTTCAACACACCCACCACTCTCTGTGTGAAAAACTTACCTCTGACATCCCCCTTGTACCTACTTCCAAGCAGCTTAAAACTATGCCTTGTGTTAGCCATTTGAACCCTGGGAAAAAGCCTCTGACTATCCACACGATCAATGCCTCTCATTATCTTATACACCTCTATCAGGTCACCTCTCATCCTCCGAAACACAAGGAAATCTGCAGATGCTGGAATTTCAAGCAACACACATAAAAATTGCTGGTGAACGCAGCAGGCCAGGCAGCATCTATAGGAAGAGGTACAGTCAACGTTACCTCTTCTTATAGATGCTGTCTGGCCTGCTGCATTCACCAGCAATTTTTATGTGTGTTACCTCTCATCCTCCGTCGCTCCGAGGAGAAAAGGCTGAGTTCACTCAACCTATTCTCATAAGGCATGCTCCCCAATCCAGGCAACATCCTTGTAAATCTCCTCTGCACCCTTTCTATAGTTTCCACATCCTTCCTGTAGTGAGGTGACCAGAACTGAGCATAGTACTCCAAATGGGGTCTAATTAAGGTCTTATATAGCTGCAACATTACCTCATGGCTCTTGAGCTCAATCCCACGGTTGATGAAGGCCAACACACCATACACCTTCTTAACGACAGGAAGCTGAGATCCTTCAATGTGTGCAGCAGGATGTTGGAGATTTTTTACCAGTCTGTTGTAGTGAGTGCAGTCTCCTTTGCTGTTTTACGTTGGGGGAGCAGCATTAGAACTGGTGATGCAAAAAGACTAAATAAACTCATCAGAAAGGCTAGATTCATCCTTGGGTACAACCTGGACATTTCTGAGTTATTGGCGGAGAGGAGGTCACTAAACAAGCTGTTATCCATCATGAACATTGGCACAGCCTCTCCATGACCTACTGAGTAAGTAGCAGAGCACCCTTTCAAACATTCTCATTCAACTCCGCTCTCACAAGGATTGTGACAGAAAATCTTTAGTACTATAGTCTCTGTTCCATTATTTTGTACATTATTATTGCACCTTATTGAACATAGGTAAATTATTATTGTGTATATCATTATTCTGTACTTTATTATTAGTTAAGTCTGCACACAGCTAAGTGTGTTTTTAAATGTTGCTGCTGTAACGAAAGGAATTCCCATGGGATCAATAAAGTATTTATTGTTATTGTTATTATTATTCTTGCAAACTTCTAATGAAGTAAATGCACTACTATGCTTTCTTCATGATTGCACTTGCGTGCTGGGCCCAGGACAGATCCTCTGAAATGGTAACAATGAGGAATTTGAAGTTGCTGACCCTCTCCACCTCTGATCCCCCAGTGAGGGCTGCCTTATGGACCTCCGCTTTCCTCCTCCTGAAGTCAGTAATTAGCTCCTTGGTCTTGCTGGCACTGAGTAAGAGGTTGTTGTTGTGGCACTACTCAGCCCATTAACTCCCCCTTCCCTACCCCACCCATGTTTCTTCCTTCACCCACACGTTTGAGGATACACATGTAGACGCAAGACACAGCAGATACTGGAATCTGGAGCAACAACCAGACTGGTGGAGGAACTCAGTGGGTGGAGCAGCATCTGTGGACAGGTGATATTTGGGGTCAAGTCTCTTGACAATTGTTAGATACAGAATCTGGTTCATTATCACTGTCTAATACAATCCGAAATTTGTTGTTTTGCAGCCACAGTACAGTGCAAAGAGATAAAATACACGGGCAAAATACCTGGACACTTCTGTGACTCAGGTGACACCAGACCAATGTGGCAGGGAATTAAAGCTCTGACAGACTACAAGATCAGGCAGAAAACTGATGACAGCGACACCTCTCTACCAGACAGGCTTAACAACTTCTTTGCCCACTTCGAAGCATCAAACACTACAGCAAGGGGGAGAGCCAGTCCCTTTTTACCATCTGACCAGCTGGCTCCAATCATTGATCCAGAGCAGACACAGAGGACCCTTGCCAGGGTCAACCCACGAAAAGCAGGAGGTCCCTGGACGTGTGCTCAAGGAATGTGCTGATGTATTAGCAGATGTCCTGACAGACATTTTCAACATCTCCCTTAGTCAAGCTATTGTCCCCAGATGCTTCAAAACCTCCACAATCACCCCTGTAGCAAAGAGATCAGTTGTAGCCTGTCTGAATAATTACCGTCCCGTTGCCCTGACCCCCATAGTGATGAAATGTTTTGAACGGCTTGTCAAGCCTCTTATCACAGCCAGCCTCCCCTCATCACTGGATCCTCTACAGTTTGCTTATCATCCAAATCACTCTACGGAGGATGCAATATCCACCACACTGCACACAGTTCTCTCTCACTTGGACAACAAAGACACTTATGTCAGAATCCTGTACATTGATTTCAGTTCAGCGTTCAATACCATCATCCCGCAGAGGCTAGTGGAGAAACTGTCGCTGCTTGGCCTTAGCACTGCCATGTGTCGCTGGATTCTGGATTTCTGGACAGAGAGACCACAGTCAGTCTGTGTTGGCAGGAACATCTCTGACTCCATCACACTGAGCACTGGATCCCCACAAGGCTGTGTGCTTAGCCCATTGCTGTTTACACTGCTAACACATGACTGTCCAGCCATATTCAAGGAGAACCTGATCATTAAATTTGCTGATGATACCACAGTGGTGGGGCTCATCAGCAAAAATGATGAAACTATGTACAGGGGGGAGGTCAAACACCTAGAGAGCTGGTGCAGGGATAACAACTTGATGCTTAATGTCACAAAACCAAGGAGATGATCGTCGATTTCAGACGGTCTCAGCCTGAGCACACACCCCTCAGCATCAGCGGCTCCACAGTGGAGAGAGTGGAAAACATCAAGTTTCTTGGGGTGCAGATCTCGGACAATCTCACCTGGTCCAGGAACACCACTGGGATTGTGAAACGGGCCCAGCAGAGATTGCACTTTCTGAGGAAGCTTAAACAAGCATCACTCCCCACTAACATCTTAACTACATTCTACAGAGGTGTGGTTGAGAGTGTGCTGACCTTTTGCATCACAACCTGGCACTCCAGCTGCAGTGCTGTCGACAAGAAAGCCTTGCAGAGGGTGGTTAGGGGAGCAGAGAAGGTTATTGGGGTCTCCCTACCTTCTGTCCAAGACCTCTTTCAGAGTCGATACCTCCAGAAGACACAATACATCATTAAAGACCCTTCACACCCTATCCATGAACTGTTTGTTCTTCTGCCATCAGGCAAACGTTACAGGAGCATCAAAACTAAAACCACAAGGCTACTAAACAGCTTCCTCCCACAGGCAGTCAGACTGCTAAATAGCTGCTCCACCTGACTCTGCTTCGGACACTTTTAACTTGCACTGGACACTTATAACTGATTTAACTGACATGTGGCTGTTGTGTTTTACTATTTATTGTTATGTTTATTATTTAGTGTTGCATTTGTTATGTTATGATTGCACTGCCCCTGAGAAACGCTGTCTCATTCTGCCCTGCAGAGCTGATGTACGGTTAGAATGACAATAAAGTTTTTTGAATCTTGAATCTTGAATAAATTACAAAATATACAGTATAAATAGTCCAAAAAAGGAAATAACAAGGGAATGTTCATGGGTTCCTTGTGCATTGAGAAATCTGATGGTGGAGGGGAAGATGCTCTTTCTGAAACATCGAGTGTGTCTTCAGACTTCTGTACCTCCTCCTTGATGGTAGCAATGAGAAGACAGCATGTCCTGGATGATAAGGGTTAATTTCTCCCCACAAATGCTTCCTGACCCATCAAGTTCTTTCATCTATTTGTTTGTTGCAGGCGACATATGCATGTCAAAAACATAGAACATTACAGCACAGTACAGACCCTTCAGCTCAATGTTGTACTGACTGTTTAACCTACTCTAAGATCAAATTAATCCTTCCTTCCCACATAGTTTCAATTTTTCTATCATCCATGCGCCTATCTAAGAGTTTCTTAAATGCCCCTAATGTATCTGTGTCTACCTCCATGCTGGCAAAGCATTTCACACACGCACTAGCCTCCATTAAAAACCTACCTCTTCCTACCCCGATCAGATTTCTGACTATATCACGAACCTTATTAGAATGTGGAGTCCAACTACTAACGCTCTCCGAGATCAACCTTAATCTCCAAATAGCGTCCCTTTTTCTATCATCTGTGTGCCAGTCCAGGAGTTTCTCAAATGTCCCTGATGGTTCTACCTCTACCACTGCCCCAGGTTGTTCCACACACTCACCACACCCTGAGAAAAAGTCTCTGGCTGTCCACTTTATCTACGTCTGTTATCACCTTGTACACTTCGAACAAGACAGAAGTCCAGCTGGGACAGATTTCAGCCATTAATTCAACTTTAAGTTTGTTATTTCTGGCTGCAAGCCACACAGTACCCACGGCTGTCATCCCAGTTCGTTTCTGAGAGCCCTGTCCGATCAGCACGGCTGTCTGATGACAGGTAGCATCTTTTCTCGCAGGAGGTACGAAAACTTCAGTGGTACGGAGTCCGTCTCAGTCTCTGCAACACATTTTCTAACTTAAATGTCTTGGAAACTCCACTGCACATTTTAAGATAGCAGCATCATCCCTTCTTCATTTTATTTACCTCCAGATACAGCAGAGTAACGGGTCCTTCTGTCCCAGTGAGGCCAGGCTGCCCAATTCCACCCTGGTGACCATGTAACCTACTTACCCCTTTGTCCTGTGTGAGGAAACCAAAACACACGCGGTTACGGGGAGAACATACACACTGCTTCCAGACAGTGGTGGGAGCTGTGTCACTGGTGCTGGTGCTAACCATTACACTATCTACTGCGTTGGTTGTTGACGCTCCTGATGTAACCGGTGTTTCTTGATCTGCCATTTGAAAGATGATCCTTTCACCTTCCAGAATAAACTGTGGCATTTCAAACTACTTTGTTGTTTGAGTGCTAATCATGGATTTTAAATGCTTGCCTTTTAAACATTAGACTTTTATAACATTTTAATTATGACCTAGTTAAACAGCATGTAACAGACAGAGCAAGACAACCTCACAACCAACGGGTCAGAATACAGATCCTTATCGTCTTCAGCTCGTCGGATGATTGCATTTGTTACATTAATGGCTAGAAGATCCATTTTATTGAATTGGAAAGAGACCAATCCCTCTACTATATTTCAATGGTTTTCCCAAACTATATCATGTTTAAATTTAGAAAAAATCAGAAGTGTCACTTTTGATCCTTCGGTTAAATTTGAGGAGACTTGGAGGCCATTTATTCAATACTTTCATATGATGTAGCTTGACCTTTCCCGAATCCTTTTTATTAATCTAGAATATATGGATAGAGGAGCTGAGTTAACGACATTAATGATTGTATTCGATGTAACATATTAGCCCAGCCTTGTTCTGTTTTGTTTAGATCAGTTTTTGGTTCAGTTTAGTTTAGTTTTTTTCTACTTTAGGGTTTTTTTTCCTTGATATATTTTCATTTTTCTTTTTATCATGGTTAATTATATTAAGAGTTTGGGAGGCCTAATATACTTGTATTACCTGTAGCTTTTACTTGCATATGTCAATTACCAATAATGTAATCCCAAACTCTTTGTATTAGTACTGTTACTTAACCAATTTCCCTCGGGATCAATAAAGTATGACTATGACTATGTTTATGAATTTGAAAATTATTAAAAAGATTTAAAAAAAACACAGCTCCACTCTCCTTCCACAGCCAGTCAGAAATGGAGGTGGATAATTAAGTCGCTAACAGGGGGGAGAAGAACATTTCAACAATATTTCACAGCCTACACAGTGCTGGAACCCAGTTTGTGATAGCACAAGGGTTTGCGCGAGGCTTTCTAAAGTCAGCGATCGGGGTTTAATTTCTGCTGTGAAGGGACTAGCCAAATTACAGTAGTGTAGGTTGACACAGTAACATAGTGGTTAGCTAATGCTTCACAACATCCACGATCAGAGATAGGGGTTCAATATATACCGTTTTCCAAGGAATATGGAACACAGAACACTACAGCACAGTATAGGCCCTTGGCGCACAATGTTATAGCAATCTTTTAACCTGCTCTACGATCAATCTAACCCTTCCCTTCTAATTAGTTCTCCATTCTTCTACCATCCACGTGCCTATCTAAGGGTTTCTTAAATGCCCCTAATGTATCTGCCTCCACCACCATCCCTGGCAGAACATTTTATACACCCATCACTCTCTGTGTAAGAATGCTACTTCTGGCATTCCCTTTATCTATGCTTCTAATCACTTTACGGAATTTGTACAGTCTCCACGAACACAGGACCGCAAAGCGCTCCAGCGTGTGGTGAAAACTGCCCAGCAGATTATCGGCACCCGATTGCCCACCATTGAGAACATCTACCATAAACGCTGCCTGGGCAGGTCGAAAAGCATTATCAAGGATGCATCTCACCCTGACCATGGACCTTTTACTCTCCTCCCATCCGGTAGGCACTACAGGAGCCTCCGCTCCCGCACCAGCAGACACAGGAAGAGCTTCTTCCCCGAGACTGTGACACTGCCAAACCTCACATCACAGCGCTAAGCAGTATTGCACCCATATTGTACTGTCTCAGTACTTTTATATTTGTGTGCTGTAGCACTTACTTTTTATTCCCAGTTATTTTGTAAATAACACTATTCTTTGCATTTCTGATCAGATGCTAACTGTATTTCATTGGCTTTGTATCTGTACTCAGCACACTGACAATAAAGTTGAATCTAATCTGACCATGTGTGTTTCCTCCAGGTGCTCCAGTTTCGTCCCACCTCCCAAAGATGTACAGGTTAGGGTGAGTAAATTGTGGGCATGCCATGTTGGTGCCAAAAGCATGGTGACACTTGCTGGCTGCCCCCAGCTCACCCTCAGACTGTGTTGGTCACTGACGCAAATGACACACTTCACTGAGGTTTCGATGTAGATGTAACAAATAAAGCTAATATTTTAACTCTTTAAAGACAAGGCTGAAATACTGGTAACCACAGTCCTTCGCAAAACCAGTGGTTGATGAAAGTAGAGTTGTGATGTTGTCTACATGCACTTAGTAAGGCATTTGACAAGATCCCTTATGAGAGGCTCATCCAGAAGATTGATACATGGGATAAATAGTGAATTGGATTACCCATAGAAGATAGAAGGTAGTGGTTGATGGGACCGTTCCTATAATATCCACATCCAAATATCCCTCGAAACCTTTCCTATAATGTCACTTCCAAACATCCCTCGAAACCTTTCCTATAATATCTAACTCCAAATATCCCTTGAAACCTTTCCTATGTCACCTCCAAGTATCCCTCGAAATGTTTTCTATCATGTCCACCTCCAAATATCCAAATGGAAAGCAATACAATTGCAGCAGGGGAGATTAATTGGAAGAATGGGCAAAGAAGTGGCTGATGGAATTAGGAAATGTATGATAATGCATTTTGGTAAAAGGAAAGTAGTGTAGAATATTATCTAAGTGAGGAGAAGGTTCAAACATCAGAGGTGCAGAGGGACTTAGGAGTCCTCATGCAAGACTACCCGAAGGTTAATTTACAGGTCAAGTCTGTGGTAAAGAAGGCAAGTGTAATGTTGGCATTTATTTTAAGGGGAATAGAATATAAAAACAAGGAGATATTGCTGAGCCTTTATAAGACACTTGTCAGGCCACACTTGGAGTATTGTCAACAGTTTTGGGCCCCATATCTCAGAAAGGATGTGTTGTCATTGGAGAGAGTCCGGAGGAGGTTCATGAGGATGATTCCAGGAATGAAAGTGTTAACATATGAGAAGCTTTTCGCAGTTTTGAGCCTGTACGCACTGCAATTTAAAAGAATGGGGGGGATCTCATCGAAACCTACCCAATGCTGAAAGGACTGGATAGGGTGGATGTGGAGAGGATGTTTCCTATGATGGGGGTATCCAGAACTAGAGGGCACAGCTTCAAAATTGAGGAGTGTCCTTTTAGAACAGAGGTAAGGAGGAATTTTTTTTTAAGCCAGAGTGTAGTGAATCTGTGGAATGCTCTGCCATAGACTGTGGTGGAGGCCAAATCCGTGCATTTATTTAAGATGGAAGCAGATGTTTCCTTTCTGGTCAGGGCATCAAAGGATATGGCGAGAAGGCAGGTGTATGGGCTTGAGTGGGATCTGAGATCAGCCATGATGGAATGGCAGAGTAGACTCAATGGACTGAAAAGCCTAATTCTGTTCCTATGTCTTATGGAAGCTGTGTCATCTCGGCTGTAGCAAGGATTAGGCCTCAAGCCTCAGGCTTGCCAACTACTGCAGATCAGGTGAGGAAACCGGAGAGGCGGTGGAGTGTGACGTCGTACTCAGCGGGGTTCTGGCCTCTCCCGGTGGTGCTGCCCTCCCGTGGCTGGCTGTGGAATAACAGCCTGGATTATGACCGGCTGGATGCGTGCAGGAAATTGCATCATCAATTGTGGGACATGTTGCTGAGGATCTTGGACTTTCATGTGAATATGCTTCTTTGCTCGCTATTTTGTTTGTTTTGCACCTTGGCCCCAGAGGAAAACTGTTTTGTTTACTATCTATTATGGTTGAATAATAATTAAACCTGATTTAATTTTGATTAGATACAGTAAATCAGCCATGACAGAATGACGAAGCAGACTCAATGGGCCAAATGGCCCAATTCTGCTCCTATTTCTTATGGTCTTGAGTTCTACATCATAAAAAGTTCTTTGGAACGAGTTCTGATGAAGTGTCTCGGCCCAAAACGTCCACTGTATTCTTTTCCATAGATGCTGCCTGGCTTGCTGCGTTCCTCCAGCATTTTGTGTGCGGTCTTTGCAACAAGTTATTACTACATGGCTTTACCATAGAAAGTGCAAATCACACATCGTTTTCTCTAGAAATGGTGACTTAGCCCCAAATTGGACATATTAAACACAGAACACTGGAGCACAGTATAGGAGCTTTGGCGCACAATGTTTTATTAACCTACTTTTAACCTACTCCAAGATCAATCTAACTCTTCCCTCCCATATAGCCCTGCATTTTTCCATCATCCATTGCTTTTCTAAGAGTTTCTTAAAAGCCCCTAACGTTTCTGCCTCTACCACCACGTTCCACGCACCCTCGTTTCACGCACCCCACGTTCCATGCAGCCCCCTACACTTTCTTCCAATCATCTTAAAATTAGGCTCCAATTACCCACCACTCTCTGTGTAAAAACTTACCTCTCACCTCTCCCTGTGTTGGTATTGAATTGATTTAATATTGTCACAGATACTGAGACACAGTGAAAAGCTTACTGTTCATACAGATCAGATCATTACACAATGCACTGAGGTAGAACAAGGGAAAACAGTAATAAAGCAGAATAAAGTGTTGCAGAATAAAGCATAATGTAGAATAAAGTTAGTGAAAAAGTGCAGTGCAGGTGAACAATAAAGTGCAAGATCATAAAGATTGTGAATTGAACAGTCCATCTTATTGTGCAAAAGGTCTGCACAGGGTCTGAAAAGGGTGAGTTGGAAGCTGTCCTTGAGCCTAGAGGTGTGCTTTCAAGCTTTTGTATCTTCTACCTGGAGAAGACGATAAGAGGTATGAAACACAGCGGACAGCCAGAGACTTTTCCATAGTCATAGTCATACTTTATTGATCCCGGGGGAAATTGGTTTTCATTACAGTTGCACCATAAATAATTAAATAGTAATAAAACCATAAATAGTTAAATAGTAATATGTAAATTATGCCAGGAAATAAGTCCAGGACCAGCCTATTGGCTCAGGGTGTCTGACCCTCCAGGGGAGGAGTTGTAAAGTTTGATGGCCACAGGCAGGAATGACTTCCTATGACGCTCTGTGTTGCATCTCGGTGGAATGAGTCTCTGGCTGAATGTACTCCTGTGCCCACCCAGAACATTATGTAGTGGATGGGAGACATTGTCCAAAATGGCATGCAACTTGGACAGCGTCCTCTTTTCAGACACCACCGTCAGAGAGTCCAGTTCCATCCCCACAACATCACTGGCCTTACGAATGAGTGTGTTGATTCTGTTGGTGTCTGCTACCCTCAGCCTGCTGCCCCAGCACACAACAGCAAACATGATAGCACTGGCCACCACAGACTCGTAGAACATCCTCAGCATCGTCCAGCAGATGTTAAAGGACCTCAGTCTCCTCAGGAAATAGAGACGGCTCTGACCCTTCTTGTAGACAGCCTCAGTGTTCTTTGACCAGTCCAGTTTATTGTCAATTCGTATCCCCAGGTATTTGTAATCCTCCACCACGTCCACACTGACCCCCTGGATGGAAACAGGGGTCACCGGTACCTTAGCTCTCCTCATGTCTATTTCCATCCCAGGATGAAAATAGTTAATATAAGAGAGCATTGCTTTGAGTTCATTGGAGGAAAGTATAGGGGGGATGTCAGAGTTAAGTTTTATTTACACTGGGTACTGGGTGTGTGGAACGCCCTGCCAGTTACATTAGGAACACCGAAGAGACTCTTGGAAAGGCATATGGATGATAGCAATGTGGGAGGGAAGGGTTAGATCGATCTTCGAGTAGGTTAAGAGGTTAGCACAACATCACCGGTCAAAGGACCTGTACTGTCCTGTAGTGATCTATGTTCCACATCCCACCAGACTCAAATGGGTTCATACTCTTCAGCACAAACTCAATAGGTCACTGACAGATGCTCAGATACCTGTCACCTTTGCCAGCTTCAGCGATATGGATGGCGCACTGTGGCACAGTGGGTACAAGCAACTGCCTCACAGTTCAGCAGACCCGAGTTTGAACCTTGCCTCCAGTGTTTTCCATGTGGAGCTACAAGTTCTTTCTGAGGACGTGTGAGTTTTGTGCAGCCGCTTCTGTTTGCTCCTACATCCCACACAGTCACTGTAAATCGTCCCCAGTGTGAGGGCAAGGAGAGTCGATGGGAATGTGGGGAAAATGAAATAGGATCAGTGTCGGACTGGTGTCCTCAGGTGGTTGATGGTCAACATGCACTCGATGGGCCAAAGGGCCTGTGCTCTATGACTCTGTGACACTGATTTTAAAAAAGTGCAATGGGAATAGTTAAACGTACACCCGCCCCCCCGGAGTCAGGGAGGGGTGGGGTTGGGGAGGCTGGAAAGGAAGCAGGTAACCGCCCGTTTAAGTAAACAGTGTTTCTGTAATGTTGACCTGCGTTTTCTGAGGTTTAGGTAAACGTCGTTATTCTTTGTGTCCAGGAGGCATCAAACCCACTACTTGGACCAGTTAATCATTTGGACTGCGTTGACAGAGGAACGAGAACCGCAAAAGCGTGACTGTGAGCAGTCAGGGCCTCGGAGTCTGGGAGTTCCTCCCACATTTCAAAGACATGTGGGTTAGTAGGTTAAATTGGTCATTGTAAATTGTCCTGTGATTAGGCTGGGGAATAAGTCCAAAAGCAAAACACTAAAAATGGAGATTGAACAAGAAGTTGGCAGATCAGAGGTCGCCACAGGAAATAATCGCTAGTCAGGTTTATTTATAGGTGATGTAAACTGCGATTAATGCAGCAATGCGTGAAAAATGTAGATTAACCCGTGACGAGACATCCTGAAAGGCGGGGGCTGACATCAGGGGTCTGGCAATGAGCTATAAACTCCAATGCTTTGATTGATTGAGAAACTACAGAGCAGTAGCGACACGTCAAAAGCAGGGCGATGATGTTAAGTGGCTCCCATCGCTGGGCTTGGGTTTACACACATAAATCATTCATGGCTCCAGGGCTCAGCATTCATTGAGTCATAACTATCCTTATTATCATCGAAGACGCCAGCAAATTTCTACAGATGTACCGTGGAGAGCATTCTAACTGGTTGCATCTCCCTCTGGTACGGAGGGGCCGCTGCACAGGATCGGAAAAAGCTGCAGAACGTTGTAAACTCATCCAGTTCCATCATAGGCACCAGCCTCCCCTGCAACGAGGACACTTTCAAAAGGTAATGCCTCAAGAATACATCCATCATTAAGGACCCCCACCATCCAGAACATGCCCGCTTCTCATTGCTACCATCTGCAAGCAGCTTAATGTGAAAAAGACTAAGGAGCTGGTGGTAGACCTGAGGAGAGCCAAGGTACCGGTGACCCCTGTTTCCATCCAGGGGGTCAGTGTGGACATGGTGGAGGATTACAAATACCTGGGGATACGAATTGACAATAAACTGGACTGGTCAAAGAACACTGAGGCTGTCTACAAGAAGGGTCAGAGCCGTCTCTATTTCCTGAGGAGACTGAGGTCCTTTAACATCTGCCGGACGATGCTGAGGATGTTCTACGAGTCTGTGGTGGCCAGTGCTATCATGTTTGCTGTTGTGCGCTGGGGTGGCAGGCTGAGGGTAGCAGACACCCAGAATCAACAAACTCATTCGTAAGGCCAGTGATGTTGTGGGAATGGAACTGGACTCTCTGGCGGTGGTATCTGAAAAGAGGATGCTGTCCAAGTTGCATGCCATTTTGGACAATGTCTCCCATCCACTACATAATGTACTGGGTGGGCACAGGAGTACATTCAGCCAGAGACTCATTCCACCGAGATGCAACACAGAGCGTCATAGGAAGTCATTCCTGCCTGTGGCCATCAAACTTTACAACTCCTCCCTTGGAGGATCAGACACCCTGAGCCAATAGGCTGGTCCTGGACTTATTTCATAATTTACTGGCATAATTTACATATTACTATTTAACTATTTATGGTTCTATTACTATTTATTATTTATGTGCAACTGTAATGAAAACCAATTTCCCCCGGGATCAATAAAGTATGACTATGACTGTGAAGGAGCAGATACAGATTTCTGAATGGCCAATGAACCCATGAACACTACCTCACTACTTTCCTCACTTCTTGTGCGACGTTATTTTTTATACATTCTCAAAGTCAAAGTAAATCTATTATGCAAGTCACCGTATCCAAGCCCGAGATTCATTTTCCTGCGGGCATATTCAGCCAATCTATAGAACAGTAATTATAACAGGATCAATGAAAGATCAACCAGAAGACAACAAACTGTGCAAATATAAATAAATTACAAGAACATGAGATAATCAGATAATAAGTCCTCAAAGTGAAATCATTGGTGTGGGAACATTTCAATGATGGGGCAAGTGAGTGTAGTTATCCTCTTTGTCCAAGAGCCTGATGATTGTGGGGTAGTAACCGTTCCTGAACCTGGTAGTGTGAGTCCTGAGGCTCTTGTACCTTCTACCTAATGGCAGCAGCGAGAAAAAGAGCGTGGCCTGGGCGGAGGGGATCTCTGATGATGGATGTTGTTTTCCTACCACAGCGTTTGATGTAGATGTGCTTAATGGTTGTGAGGGCTTTACCCGTGATGTACTGGGTCAAATCCACTACCCTGTGTAGAATTTTCCGCTCAAAGGCATTAGTGTTTCCATACCAGGCCATGATGCAGCCAGTCAGTATACTCTCCACCACACATCTATAAAAGTTTGTCAAAGTTTTAGACGTCATACCAAATCTCCCCAGACTCCTAAGAGGTTCAGGTTTAAGATGGCCTTACTGAACTTGTGTGACAGCTTACTGGTAGATCAGAAGGCAAGAAATACGACTAAAACCATTACTGATAACAGCTTTTTTTGAAGTAAATTGTGGTCAACTATCACTGCGAACAATGAAGAAGCACTGGGGGGTGAAGTTGTTTCGAAGGATGAGCCATGCTGGTGAATGGCAAAGCCGAAAGGCGATGTGTTCAAGACGTGGTCGCAGATGGAGTTGGTATCAGTGTCACTGTTGGAGTGAACAATTTGGAGAGGAGTCAATGCAGAAGAATTTCTATGCCTGTCAACCTAACCCAGGTGTGAGGTTGGATCGCTCCAAGTGCGAGCTGATTTGGTGAGATCGAGAACGGCTTCAGGCTGTGTGGACCATGCATGTTGCTGTGCCGGGATCTGGGTCCCAGAGCGAAGCCCTACCTCGTGCGTGGACAATTTAAATGCGGGCCCAGATAGACTGAACAGCCCGAGTGTCGGTAACCACGGCAAGGATCGGACTGATTTCACTCACTCTCCCGCAAAATTCATCCTCTCTCTGTGGCTCCAAGGCTACGAACTGCTCCAGCTGCTACTATCAACGTGACTTTCATGCTACTATTGTCCTGCTAATATGAGGAACTAGATTGAGGCTTGGGCTATGCCGGCTGCTCCAAGATCTAAGGATTCAATCTGGTTTAGAATGCTGCTGTTTGCTCCAGCTATCTGCATGACGTGTGTGTGTGTGTTTGCCTCTTTATCAGCGTAGTGCCTAGTCTTTTTTTGCAATAGGTCATCTGGGTTTCCCGCTTTCTGGCTGCCTGAAAGCAAATATATCTCAAGGTGTATAATGTATACATTCTTTCACAATATTCGTACTTTGAATCCTTGGAAGAAGAGTTGCTGCCCTGCTTTTTTCGCAATTGTGATTTATAGTGGCTCCATAAAACAACAAATTTCATGACATATGTGAGTGATAACAAACATGCTCCGACTCTGAACTGATTTTGCTGAGGCCCAGAGGGAGGGCCAATGAGCAATCTGCAGCCAGACCCGTGCACACACATCACAATAGCACAGAAACAGGCCCTCCAGCCCATCTAGTACTTGGTGAATTTCTATCCTGCCTAGTCCCATCAACCTGCACCCAGACCATAGTCCTCCGAAGCCCTCCCATCCATCTGCAATACTTACCCAAGCTTCTCTGAAATGTTGAAATTGAACCCTCACCAACCACTTCTCTGACAGCACGATCCACAATCTCACTGCCCTCTGAATGAGGAAGTTCCCTCTGGGACAGCATGGCAGTATAGAGGGGTTAGTGAAACACTCTCACAGTGCCAACAACCCCAGTTCAGTTCCGCCACTGTTCGTACCATAAGATACAGGAGCAGAACTGGGCTACTTGGCCCATTGAGTCTGCTCCGCCATTTCATCGCAGTTTATCCAATTTCCCTCTCAGCCCCAATCTCCTGCCTTCTCCTGTATGCCTTCACACCCTGACCAGTCTCTGCCTTAAAAATACATAACAACCAGCTGTCTGTGGCAAAGTATTCCACAGATTCACCACTCTCTGGCTAAAGAAGTTTCCCAACTCAGAACCCTTCAGACTGCACCCCTCACCCACACACTGGGGATAATCAGTAATCAATGGCTGCCCCAATTAATCCAATGACCCGGGCATCTTGGGGATGTGGGCAGCACCTGAGGGAAGCCCACACAGTCACAGGGAGAACGTGCAAACTCCACATAGACAACACCAGATGTCGGGATAAAATCTGGGTCTATGGAGGTGTGAGGCAGAGGCTTCACCCGCTGTGCCACCGTGCCATTTAAGGTGGAGATGTTTGTAATGGGCAAAGATGCGGCTGACATAGAGATGGGTGAGTGAGCAGAGAGATCAGAGCCTGGTGGGTGACAGGGTGGAGGAGATTACAGAGGTGTGACATTGAGGCCTAATTTGAATCAGAATCAGGATTAGGTTTACTCGCACTATTCTATATGTCATGAAATTACTTGCTTTGCAAATGCATAAAATTACTGTAAATTACAAAATTAAAAAGTAGTGCAAAAAATGAATTACGAGAAAATCACAAACAAGAGAACATTTGCAGATGCTGGAAATCCAAGCAATGCACACAAAGTGCTGGAGGAACTCGGCAGGCCAGGCAGCACCATGCAGAAGAGTGCAGTCGACATTTCAGGCCGAGACCCCTCACCAGGATTGGAGAAAAAAAAAGAGATGAGGAGCCAGAGTGAGAAGGTGGGGAGGGGAAGAAGAAACACAGGGTGATAAGTGAAACTGGGAAGGGGGAGGGATGAAGTAAAGAGCTGGGAAGTTGACTGGTGAAAGAGATACAGGGCTGGAGTAGGGGGAATCCGATAGAACAGGACAGAAGGCAATGGAAGAAAGAAAAGGGGGAGGAGAACCAAAGGGAGGTGATGGGCAGGCAAGGAGATAAGGTGAAGGAGGGAAAAAGGAATGAGGAATGGTGAATGAGTGGAGGAGATTGGGGAGGCATTACCAGAAGTTTGAGAAATCGATGTTCATGCAATCAGGTTGAAGGCTACCCAGACGGAATATAAGATGTTGTTCCTTCAACCTGAGTGTGGCCTCATCACAACAGTAGAGGAGACCGTGGATTGACATGTTAGAATGGGAATGCGAAGTGGAATTAAAATGGGTGGCTACTGGGAGACTCCACTCTTTCTGGTGGATGGAGCACAGGTGCTCAGCAAAGTGGTCTCCCAATCTACGTCAGGTCTCTCCGATATACAGGAGGCCACACCAGGAGAACCGGACACAGGATATGATTCCTACCAACTCACAGGTGAAGTGTCGCCTCACCTGGAAGGACTGGGGCCCTGAATGGTAGTGAGGGAGGAGGCGTAGGGACAGCTGGAGCACTTGTCCCACTTGCAAGGATAAGTGCCGGGAGGGAGATCAGTGGGAAGGGACGAATGGACAAGGGTCTTGCCTAGGGAGCAATCCCTGTGGAAAGCAGAAAGTGACGGGGAGGAAAAGATGTGCTTGGAGACGAGATCCCGCCGGAGGTGGCAGAAATTATGGAGAATTACATGCTGAACGCAGAGGATGGTGGGGTGGTAGGCGAGGACAAGAAGAATCCTATCCCTGGCGGGGTGGCGGGTGGATGGGTTGAGGGCAGATATGCATGAAATGGAAGAGATATGGTTAAGTGGAGAATTGACGGTGGAGGAAAGGAAGCCCCTTTCTTTGAAGTAGGAAAACACCTCCTTCGTTCTGGAATGAGAAGCCTCATCCTGATAGCAGATGTGGTGGAGAAGGAGGAGTTGAGAGAAGGGGATGGCATTTTTATAAGTGACAGGGTGGGAAGAGGGATAGTCCAGGTAGCTGTGAGAGTCCGTGGGTTTATAATAGACATCAATAGATAAGCTGTCTGTAGAGACAGAGACAGAGAGATCGGAAAAGGGGAGAGAGGTGTCAGAAATTGACCAGGTAAATTTGAGGGCAGAGTGGAAGTTGGAGGCAAAGTTGATGAAGTCAATGAGCTCAGCATGGGTGCAGGAAGCAGCACCAATGTAGTCATCAATGCAGCATAGGAAAAGTTGGGGAGTGACACCAGTGTAGGCTTGGAACTTAGACTGTTCCATGTAGCCGACAAAAAGCCAGGCATAGCTAGGACCCATGTGAGTACCCGTGGCTACACCTTTAATGAGAGCATAACTACTAATGAGAGAATGCTCATAGAGAATGTTCTGAAATTGGATGGCAGAGGGGTAGAAGCTGTTTCTAAAACAATTTAGTGTTTGACTTCAGGCTCCTGGATCTCCTGATGGTAGTAATGAGAAGAGGACATGCCCTGAATGGCGAGGGTCCTGAATGATGGATGCCGCCTTTTTGAGGCATCACCTTTTGATGATGTGCCCAATGCTGGGGAGGCTAGTGCCCTGATGGAGCTGGCTGAGTTTACAATCCTCTGAAGCTTTTCCTGATCCTGCACATTGGCCCCTCCATAGTAAACAGTGATGCAGCAGTCAGAATGCTTTCCGTTGATCATATGCAGGAGTCTCCAGTGACATACCAAATCTCCTTAAACTCCGAATGGTGTGCCTTCTTCATGATTACATCAATGTGTTGGGCCCAGGACAGATTTTGCATAATGTTGACACCCAGAAGCTTGAAACTGCTCACCCTTTCCATTGCTGATCCTTTGATACGGACCGGTGTCCTCGTTTGAACACAGACATGCACATTTTACAATCAAAGTACTGGGGATAATGGGAGATTCAGAATGGAGGCATGTTTGTGTGCAGGTTCAGACACATATTGTAGATTCAATGCACTTCACATGAAAGGGAATCTGGTATAAATAGGAAATGGGTATACAACAGAGTATTCCAGCTGTTAACTTAAAGTGTGTCATACAATTCAAAATATACTGTGAATGAACACAAAAGATGTAAGTAGCAAATTCTCATCTATTTTAATTCATGGTCACAATAAACGCTCCGCAAAGGAGAGCAAATTAAAACGTCTTTAACAAAGTCAACAGTAAACCTGGAATTTTAGTTTTGTTTACCATTATATTTCCACAGCCAATAACCCCAGCAGTCTCTCCAGTTTCCTGAAACCTGAGAGACCCCTGTGCCTAGCAGCCCTTTATTGACATACAATCAATGTATATAAGCTATTTTATGTGCTTATATTTATTGTGTTTTTATTATTGTGTTCTTTAACTTACTGTGTCTTTTTGTGCTGCATCAAATCTGGAGTAACAAAGATTTTGTTCTCCTTTACATCTGTGTACTGGAAATGACACTAAACAATCTTGAATTTGAATTTTTGAATTTTTAAGTAAATAGAAAAACTGTTGCACTCAGTACCCTGTTGGTGCACTGTGCCGATAGGCTGTTTCGGCCCATTTCCACGCGAGCAAGGCATTTAAATTGATGAATCTTTCACAATTGGTGTACTGTTACCAAGGGGTGAATGTTCTCACCTGTGTTCCTACGGTAATCAAATCTGAACAAGTCTCCTCTCTCCATGGCTGCTGCCTGACCCTGCCGAGATTTTCCAGCCCTTATTATTTTTATTTTGGAGAGAAGAAAGAATTATTGGGTTTCAACAAAGGTTTTAGTATTTTCTTTCGAGACTCCGGTTCAGAATCAGATATGTTTATCACATACAGTGAAAGTGTTGCTTGTGTTAACAACCAACACAGCCTAAGGATGGGCTGGGGCAGTCCGTAAGTGCCGCCGGACAATCTAGCACTATCCACGATGCTCAACACAACAGAACAACAGTGAAGCAGTTTCTTTATATTTATTTAGAGATAAAGCCCTTCTGGCTCTTTGCACTGTGGTGCCAGTAACCCACTGATTCAACCTTAGTCTAATCACAGGATCATTTACTGCGACACCCTGAGCCATAATAACATTGCGCTAACCGCCACACTACCGTGGCACGTGAACACTGTCCTCCAACCTCAGAATAGATTGTCTTCAACCTCCAGTCTCCACTAGACTCATGAATTTGCAGGCATTTGGCCTTCAGTTTCCCTAGTGGACTTGTAGACTTGGGGCTCTGGCTATCAACCTTGAATTCCGGACTTCTGATCGACCTTTAGGCCATTGGTTTTGACCCCAGGACTCATCAATGACAATGAGAAAGTACCCTGGATGAGGACCCTGAAGTCCAGGCCCCAAACTCTGGAAGCGTTCATGATCAAGGTCAAGTTTAGTTGTTACTCAAGCATACATCAATACCCATGAATACAGCCAAACAAAAGCAGCATTACTCGGCAGCCCAGGTGCAAAAGACAGCACTGACAGTCACACACAGTGCGAGGCACATGTAGCACATATAATTATGATACCAGTAAACATACTGTCACACAAACCCAAGTGCCTGAGAGTCGCGTCCTGTAGATCGATGGTGCATGAACGTCGTTGGCAAGGACAAGCCTGCAGCAGTCCGATCATCACACACTAAAAAAACATGCAGCCGCAGATGAACACAACCCAGCTTGTCTTCCACCATGCAAATACTAGAGGGCAGCACCAAAGAGAGGGGCCAGACCCCAATCCAGCATCTCCTCCCTGGGCAGCTGCAACAGGTGACCCCACGGCATGAGGCCTGGTCCATGTTACAACCGAAGCCGTACAACTCCCCTGCCTTTGGTTTCACCAGTGAACCAAACTTGTAGTACTCCACATTACCAACGTCCAACAGTGATCACAAGAAAAACATCCAAGACAATCACTCATACTATTTATTGGATCGCATACCACCCCTGATGCCTTCACCCCTGGGTGGCTGAAGCAGGCTGCAATATGGTGCACAACAAGTCCAGCTCCACAAATATTCAGCAACTCGCTGGTGGGGTAGACGTGCAGGACTTGATATTCTTAATATGCAGCAGTGTCTTGTGATTGTAAAAAAGACAAAGAATGAACAATTACACCTTTGGTTGGATGCAGAGTGCACCACTATCTCACCGGCTATTCCCTGAAAGTGAGGACGCAAGGAGACAGGGTGGTATAAAAGACTTCTGACATACCTATGTTCACCGGTCAAGGTGTCTGGAAATCATGTTGCAGTTGTATAAAACCTTGGTCAGGCCACACTGTGTGCATTTCTGGTCACCTTGCTATAGGAAGGATGTGGAAGCTTTGGAGAGGGTGCAGAGGAGATTTACCAGGATGCTGCCTGGATTAGAGGGCATGTCTTGTGAGGAGAGGTTGAGTGAGGCAGAGATTTTCTCTCTGGAATGAGGGAAAATGTGAGGTTACTTGATAGGGTTGTCCAGGTTATCCGGGTTCAATCCCAACCTCTGTCACTGTTTGCAGAGTTTGTATGTTCTCCCTGTGACTGTGTGGGTCTCCTCCACCCCCATAACCCAAAAATGTGGTTTAATCGACTGCTGTAAATTATCCCCAGTGTGAGTGTGACAGGTGGAGTTGCTGCGAATACGGAGGAATGGAATGGGATCTGTGTAGGATGGTGTCAATGGGTGGGTGATGGTCAGCACAGACTTGATGGGCCAAAGGGGCTTTTTGCATTGTATACAATCCATCCTATGGCCTAACTCCCTCACCTCCCAGAAGGTCAGCATTCCCTCAGTATTGCACTGAAAGTCAGAGGCCACCTTTCCAAGAACACTGTAACCTTCTGACATCAGGGAGAGTATGAGGCAAGGAAGCCAACACAGACACGCAGAAGGCTGGGTCACATTATTTGAAGACTGGGACCTCGTCTTCAATCTAGTCCGAGCACCAAGTCCCTACATTACAAGCAAGCCCTTTTCGAACCTTTATATTTTAAAGGAAGATCAGGCATAATAATGAGTCCAGAAGTTAGTCTGATTTGAACTTAATCCACAGTTTTACAAGCATGGCTGAAGATTCAATAATTGCTCAATTGACTGATTTTCCCCAAATCTAAAACTGTTTCCCATTCTCTCTGAAGTGAGCCAACACACCAAAGTGCGATCCAAAGGTACTGGAGGCTGGAGACACACAACACAGAAATTTTCAAGAACAGCTTTTTCCACTCCACTGAATGGACAATGAACCCATGTACACTACCTCACTATTTTTCTTTTCTTTGCTCTTTTATTTGCAGCATTAATTTAATTTTTATACATATTATTGCAATTTACAAGTATTTATTATGTATTGCAATGTAGTGCTGCAACAAAACAGCATATAGTGGCAAATCACTGGCATATCACTGGCAAATGTCATGAAATTTGTTGTTTTCAGCAGCTGTACAGTGCAATACATAATAATAGAAACTATAAATTACAATAATTGCATTTAAAAATTAAATTAAATTAGCAGTGCAAAAAGAGAGGATGAAAGTAGTGATGTCGTGTTCATGGGTTTCAATGTCAATGCAGAAATCTGATGGCGGAAGGGAGGAAGCTGTTCCTGATTCTGACAGTTCAACCAGTGCAGGAACTGTGGCATAAACGTTGTATATAATTGTTTTCTCATTGAGTCACTGACCACGTTTGTTCAGCTTGTGATCAAGCGATTATCGTGAATGGTGTGGATATCGTTAACGGTGTTGCCTCAGTGCCAAGACGGAGAAGGCAATTCCCCAAAGACGAAGCTGAGACACGCAAAACGACGCTACATTGAACAGACTCATCTTTAAATTATTTTAATGACCATGTCTCCATTTCCATATGTGATTGTTTATGTCTGAAGCAACGATAGATAGGTTTACCACCAAATTCCAAGATTTCTGGCAATACACAGATGTAGTGTGATGCCTTCCACTGCCTTTACTGAAGCAATCTTTGGAGCCGAGTCCCAGATTCACTCACAGACAGGTACAGCACTGAAACAGACCCTTCAGCCCATCAAATCTGTGCTGGCCATCAACCACCCATTTACACTAATCCCATTTCATTCTCCTCACATTCCCATCAACTCCGCCCAGTCTCCACCCCTCACCCACACGTGGAGCAATCTACAGTCCCTTATTGGAACACAGAACATAACACACACGAGAGTACAGGCCCTCCAGCCCACAATTCAGTGCTGACCTTCTAACCTACTCTAAGGTAAGTCTAACCCTTCCCTCCTACATAGCCCCACATTATTCTATCATCTATGCGTTTATCTCAGTCTCTCAAATGTCCCTAATGTATCTGCCTCTGCCACCAACCCTGGTTGCACACCCACTATTCTCTGTGTAAAAAAAAATCTGCCCTTGACATCCCCACTATACTATCCACCTTAAAATGACGCCCCCTGGTATTAGCCATTTCCGTCCTGGGTAAAGTTCTGGCTGTCCACTTGATCTGCGCCTCTTATCATCAAGTACACATCTATCAAGTCACCCCTTATCCTCCTTCGCTCACATGTCTTCTGTCTGCAGGAAGAAATAGCCATGCCCTTTTCTCCCCCCTCCTGTCGGGCAGACAGTAAAATGCGTTGAGAACACATACTATATAAATGTACTTTGACTATTTGTATCAGCATCTAGGATAGCTTCTACCACACTGTGTAAGACTGTTCAGTGGACCTCTTGCTGCCAAGTGTGGAGTCTTGACCTCACAATCTAACTCATTACAGCCCTTCACCTCAGTGTCTGCCCGCAACGTATTTTCTCTGTAACCTGAACACATTGACGTACTCAAGACCTGTCTGGATGTCATGCCAACAAAGGCTTTTCATGGCACCTCAGTAAATGTGACTATGATAAACTGATTCCAACTTCATACTGAGGGAAACCCACATGGTCACAGTCAAAACATGCAAACTCCACACAGTCAGTGCTGGAACTCCAGATCGAACCCAGCTCTCTGGAACGCCTCTGCAGTACGTCACACTAAGATTAACACAGAACAGGACAGTACAGAACAGACCCTTCGGCCCACAATGTTGTGGCAACCTTTTAACCAACGCAAAGATCAACATAGCCCTCCATTTTTTTTCATCAATTGAATAGACGCTTAACTATCTCAAATCTTCAAAGATTAAAGTTCAGAGAAAATTTATTATCAAAGTACATACATATCACCATATATTACATTAAGATTCATTTTCCTGCAATTATTTATCAGAAGAAAGAAATATCATAGAATTTTTGAAAAACAATACATAAACTGAGACTGACAAAACACCAATGTGCAAAAGAAGAAGAATACGTCTACCTCCACGGGGAATTCCACACACCCACCATACTCTGTGTGACAAAGGACATCTCTCCTGTACTTTCCTCCAATCATCGTTAAATTATGCCCTCTCATATCAGCCATTCCCACCCTTTGGGAAAAGTCTCTGACCATCCTCTTGATCTATGTCTCTCTTCATCTTGTACACCTCTATCAAGTGATCCCTCATCTTCCCTCATTCCTAAGAAAAAGGCCCTAGCTCACTCAAGCTCATTACCAGGAAAATCCTGAAACTCTGATCCATAGAGCCATAAATACAGGAACACCAGAATGGGAGAAGACTACACCACCCCTCAGTCCTATCCCACCATTCAGTGTGACCATAGCTGATCTGCCCCAGGTCTCGGCTCGCCTTCTGTGCCAGTTTCCCATCGCCCTCAGTCAAACACTTCTCCTCCTCTTCTTTAAACCTCCCCCGCCCCCAGTGATCCAGTATTCCAGAAATTCTCCTCCCTCTTCACACAATACTCCAAATTAGGCCTCATCAATGTCTTATACAACTTCAGCATAACGTCTCATCTCCTGTACTCAATACTTTGATTTATGAAGGCTAATGTGTGTCATATTCTGTCTTTACAACCCTATCTATCTATAATGCCATTTTCAAGGAATTATGGACCTGTATATCCACATCCCTCTGTTCTACCACACTCTTCAGGGCCCTGCTGTTCACCGTGTAAATCCTACCCAGCTTTGTCCTCCCAAAGTGCAACACCTCGCACTTGTCTGTATTAAATTCCATCTGCCACTTTTCAGCCCATTTTTCCAGCTGATGCAGATCCTATCGCAAGCTTAGATAGCCTTCCTTCTGCCCCAATCATGGTGTCATTTCTATTGTCCACCCCAAATTACTTACCTCACATCCCTCAAACGTTGAAGCCCCAGGGTCAGCATGAGTTCAGGGCCAAGGACTGGCGGTCAGATACCCGGAAGCGGCCTGTCTGTGTGTGAGTGTGTGGGTGGGTAAAGGGCTGCTTTTGCTGTTGTCGTTGCTGCCTGCATTGTTCTCCTGAACGTCGGGGGCAGGCGATGTTGGCACTGGAATGTGTGTCATCACTTGCCATACCAGCACTATGCCAGAAATTTGCCAGTGTCATTGCTTTCACTAAGGGGAAGCTGAAAGGTGAAAGGTCTGTAGGTAGGTAAATCACCTGGACCAGGTGAACTACACCCCAGGTTTCTGAAAGAGGCACTTGCTTAGGTTGTTAATGCAAATAGTACATTTCACTGTATGATCAAAATGCTAGAGGAACTCAGCAGGTCGGGCAGCATCTATGGAAATGAATAAACAGTCAACGTTCTGGGCCGAGACCCTTCATCAGGTCTGAAAAGAAAGAAGGGTCTCGGTCAGAAAGATCAACTGTTTGTTCATTTCAATCAACGCTGCCTGACCTGCTGAGTTCCTCCAGCATTTCTTGTGTATTGCTCTGGGGTTCCAGCATCTGCAGAATCTCTTGTGTTACATCTCACGATATGTTTTGATGTATATGTGAAAAATAAATCTAAATCTAAATATTACAATCCATCTTCCGCCCTCTTAAGCATTTGTCGCATTGGACGGAACTTGGATTGTGTTTAGCTGTGAGGAGAGGTCGGGCAAACTTGCCAGATTTTCTCTGGAGTGTCAGAGAATGAGGGGGTGACGTGACAGAAGTAAACACAATTTAGAGTGGTGCACTTAGGGTAGATGGAATCATTTTCCCAGTGGGAACAGGCTTAAGATGAGAGGAGGAGGGAAGTTTTTTTAAAACACAGAGAGCAGTGGGTGCCTGGGCAGCTCTGAGAATTTAGCAGCCGAATTTGAAAACTCGGAGCTTCCCCTGGTTTTTGGTGGTTGGACTTGTTTTTTTAGTTCAGTGATGGAGTAGTAACAACTGTGTAAAATGACCTGGCTCCCCGCGTAAAGAGCTGGATTTTATTGTTTTCCCAGAGATAAGAAGCTGGGAAACTCATCAAGTGCATAAATTTTATTAACTCTTCGATGCAGAAGTGGGCTGGAAAGGTAGCGAGATGGAATCATTGTCTCCCTCCTTTCAGAAGAGAAACAGAACATTTAACATGGAACAGTACAACACACTATAGTTCCTTCCACCCACAATGTTGCTTTCACTTAATCTAATCCTTCCCTTTTATACAAACCTCCATTTTTCTATCATCCATGTACTTCAATGTCCCTAATGTTTCTGCCTAAATCACCACCCCTGGCAGGGCGTTCTATGCACCCAGCACTCTCTGTGTAAAAACCAATCTCCGACATCCCCCCTATACTTTCCCCCAGTCACCAGAAAATGATTCCCCCTTCTATCAGCCACTTCTGCCCTGGGAAAACATCTGTGACTCTCCACTCAATCTCTGCCTCATCATATGTACACCTCTATCAAGTCACCACTCAATCTCCTTCACTCCAAAAAGAAAAGCCCCACTCGCTCAACCTATCCTCATAATAGTCATAGTCATACTTTATTGATCCCGGGGGAAATTGGTTTTCGTTACAGCTGCACCATAAATAATAAGTAGCAACGCTCCCTCTAATTTTTAGTAGTCAGTGTGCGCAAAGATCTTATGTTGTGCAAATGTTTTTCCTGTGACACAAGTATGTGTGCACTGAATGCACACATGGGACAGTTTATGTAGGTTTACAAAACATTTGACATTAAACTGCACAAAATAACATACATATTTAAGTCAGTTATTTTTTTCTCTCCTGTTTTTGGCATTTACCCATTCTTTGTAAACTCTATCTAGACTAATAGAACCTCCATCCAATTGATAGCTTTTGATTCTCATTAACATATCCAAATGACATTCACCGAAACAGTTTCCCAGCTTGTTTTTGAGTTGATTCATCAGGCTAAAACCTCGCTCACAGACTGCCCCAGCCGCAAGAAAGGTTCCCCCAATGTCCATCAACTGTGCAAGGTCGCAAAACTGTTCATTTTGAAGTACAAATGCCTCCACTTGAGCAAAGTTTGAAATCAGTTTGGATTTAATTTTTTCTTGCACGGAAAATTTGAAATCATTAAACTGTCTAACTATTACAGTATTTTCAGCTAGAAAATCATGATATTTTAGACATAAGGCATTAACTTGTTCATTGCCAAATGTGAAGTCACAATCTGCAATTGCGGAGAAATCAAAAGCTGACCTTTCTTGTCCCTCATCTTCAGGAAACCTTTCTTCAAATGAACACAAAGACTATTTATAAAAGTCAACA
This sequence comes from Mobula hypostoma, assembly GCF_963921235.1. Lineage (NCBI taxonomy): Eukaryota > Metazoa > Chordata > Chondrichthyes > Myliobatiformes > Myliobatidae > Mobula > Mobula hypostoma. Next base: position 113,506,661 of record NC_086108.1, read on the forward strand.
GCGAACTTGTATCTACTGTGACGTTTTCTTCACATTGTTCGCTTAGCAAAACTTAAATTTTGTCGCTCCATGAAACATTGTCTCCCAGATACTGCTTTCTTATCTTGTTAATTTTGCCTCATGCAAAATGAAGTGAATCAATCGGTGACATGCATTGTGGTATTTGAAAAACCAACTAACTAGTTAACAGAAACATTTAGCTAAAAGTTTATTTTCAATAAGTATAATTATTAATTACTACATAATTTTAGGTAACTAACCTTTTGTGCGCACATTAATTTCCTTTGTGCGCTGGTTGAAAATCGTGTGTGCACGCACATGCGCACAGCTTAGAGGGAACATAGCTCATAAGACATGCTCTCTAATCCAGACAGCATCCTGGTAAGTCTCCTCTGCACTTTCTCTAGAGCTTCTACATCCTTCCTATAATGAGGTGACCAAAACTAAACAGAATACTCCAAGTGTGGTCCAGCCAGGGCTTTATAGAGCTGCAACATTACCTCACAGCTCTGGTTGGAGGGGATGACGTGCATATTTGCGTCGGCAATTCTCTGCCTCGTGAGATGTTCTGGTTACATGCTCCCGGCAGTCAGAAACCCACAGCAACATCAAGCAAGGGTGCTAGAGTAGCATAGCAGTCAGCACAACACTATTACAGTCGGGACCTTAGAGCTCGTACTTCAGTTCCAGTGCCCTCTGGAAGGAGTTTGTATGTTCTTTGCCCGTGAACGCGTGGGTTTCTTCCTGCTGCTCCGGTTTCCTCCCAAAATCCAAAGATGTACTGGTTAGTAGGTTCATTGGTCATTGTAAGTTGTCCGGTGATTAGGCTAGTAATTGGGTTGCTGGACAATGCTATCGTTGGTCCAGAAGGGCCTGTTCCACACTGTACCTCGAAATAAATAATAAATAAATAGTTATAAACCCTTAGCTTCCTTCCTCATTCATGTACTTTAGACCAAAATGTTCTTCAACAAGGTAGAGACTCTAAACTCTCTCAGGGTAAGAGATGGCAGTGAGCCAGGACATTTGGGATCTTTCTAAATAACGGAGAGGAAACAGACTGGGACTTTGCAAGATTGCATACTCTGCCAAACATCCACACACAGTTACTGAATTTTCTGAAGGCGTCTTGACAAAAGGGGCACATTTATGTTGCACAAGAGCTTACAAACAGGAAAGAAAGAAACAGGTCCTGGTTTAATTCATACAGCATTGAAACAGGTAGCTGTTTCCGTCTTTGCAAGAAGGGCAACAGTTATTCCTTTCAAATGCAGACACCTTGTGGATTTGCTCAATCCTGTCTGTCTGTGTCCTGCAGACAGCAAAGGGTGTCTGTCTGTTCCCAGTCATTTTGTGGGAATTATTTCTCAGACGGTCTCGCTCAAATTTCAGGTCCTGTCTGAAGACGTCGAAGGGAGGCGGTCAGAGAAAGGAGCATCCGAAGAGACACGACCGCAGAGTATCAAGTACCACAATGTTTAGTGAAAGGGCAGTAACTGTTTAGTAGTCATAGAGACACTCAGCACAGGATTATAAAGATTAATTTTGTCACATGTACATTGAACACACAGTGTCGTTTGTGTCAATAGTCCAAGGATGTGCTGGGGGCAGCCTGCAAGTGTCACCATGTTTCTGGCACTAACATAACCTGCCCGCAATTCGCTAACCCGAACCCATATGCTTTAGGAATGTGGGAGGAAGCTGGATGAAAAGAGCAGGGTCACATAAAACTCCGTACAGGCAGCCATGGGAATCATATTCCGATCTTAAAGCTGATGCTGTATAACTGTTATGATAACTGTTACACTAACATGCTGCTGTTCGGCCCATCGAGTCCGTGCTGACCATCAACCACCCTTTGACACCAATCCTACATTGATCCTATTTCATTTCCCCTCCCGCACCACCCCCTCATTCCCATCAACTCTCCCCAGATTCTGGGGACAATATACAGCGGCCAATTAACCCAGCACCCCGCACGTCTTTGGGGTGTGGGAGGGAAATGGAGCACCTGGGGGAAACCCACATGGTCACAGGGAGAGTCCACAAAGGCAGTGCCAGAGGCTGGGACTCAACCTGGTCTCTACTTTAAGTCTAAAGAATAAAGAACATCATCATGGAGAAAAACAGCAGATGCCGGGAATCTGTGAGTAAAAGCAGTCTAAGGCGGAAATACTGAGCAGATCAGTCAGCAGCTGTGACAATCAGACACAGAATGATCCAATGCACAGGACCAGAAGAAGCACAAAATGTCGTGGGCTTAGTCAGCTCCGTCAGAGGCACAACCCTCCCCACCACTGAGGTCATCTTCGAAAGGCAGTGCCTCAGGAAGGTTGTATCCATGACGAAGGACATGCCCTCTTCTCATTACGACTGTTAGGGAGGAGATACCCCGCTCACCAATTCAGGAACAGCTTACATTTCTGAATATTCTATGAACCTCTTTGGAACTTAGAATATTAAAGCACAGTACAGGCCCATTGGCACACAATGTTGGCACACAGTAACCTTCTCTGCTACATAGACCCCATTTTTCCATCATCCATATGCCTGTCCAGGCATCTTTTCCTGATATATCTGCCTCACCCACCACCCACAGCAGCACATTCCACGCACCTACCCTAATCTACACATTCCTCCCATCACCTTAAAATTATGTAATAGCCAGTTCTGCCCCGGGAAAAGCTGTTCGGCTATCCATTCATTATTCCCTTTTTTTGCACTAAGTATTTAATACTTCATAGTAATTTTATGCCTTTGCATTGTACCACTGCCACACAACAAGCTTCACATCATAAAAGACCGTGATAATAAACCTGACTCTAATTCTGAAACACCCCCTCCCAACCTACGGCCCTCCACTCAGAATGCAGGTAGAGAGGAACACAGTCACACACCAACCGGACCTGGAAAACTTTCAACGCTGCTTCACCATAACTGAATCCTGCAACTCCCTTGCCCACAGCACCTTCACCAGAGTTAAAAGCAGAGAGGGAAGGGTGACAAAGGGAGCTGGAGGTAACTATGCATACCTCACTTTGACGAATGCTCTGTCTGCCTGCTGGCAATATTCCATGCTGGGCTTGGAGGTGAAGAAAAGATTAATGGTTCAGTTCTGATGGAGGTTTTGATGTCAAAACCACATGAAATATTACACAGCGGTCAGTCAACTAACAGTCCCCTGTAGTTCACCCATCAATCCATCAAAATCGGATATAACAATAATAGTCAGCTGTGCATTGTGTTTTACAGGATTGCTTTCATATTTATATTTATTCTGTTCTTTATCTTTCTGTGTTTTTTAAGGGTAGCAGAGTGGAGATACATTATGTCTCTACCAAAGGAGGTGTAAGGCGCCTCTTCCCTCCACTAGCCTGCAGGTCACCCTCGGGCAAGGGGTAGAACCTGCTAAGCCCCCCGATCAGGGTCACGTGAAGACATGAGTGAAGGTGGTGGCTGGTCGTATGAGCAAGCTGGTGAACATCACAAGTCCTGGTTATGAGACCACTGACGCCAGCCATGTGAAGAGTATTGCTAATGGCTGGGCTCACCTGTCTTTAGACACTGTCCACAAGAAAGCAATGGCAGGCCACTTCTGTAGAAAAATTTGCCAAGAACAGTCATGGTCATGGAAAGACCATGATCAGCCATGTCATTCGACACGGCACATAATGCATGAACGTACACAATTTTTTAAGCTGATTGGATCTGGAGTAACAATTATTTTGCTCTCCTTTGCACTCACATACTGAAGAATGCCAATAAACAATCTTTTATCTTGAATCTTGGATCTTCAATCACACTAAGAAGGTAGATTGTATCAGTCACTGTGCTAACTGCCAACGCTAGCGGGCTGTCCCCAGCACATCCTCAGACTGTGTTGGTTGTTGATGCAAGTGACGCATTTCACAGTACGTTTTGATGTTTCAATGCACGTGTGACAAATAAAGATAATCTTAATCCTTACCTTCAGAATGCTCTCCACTGTATATCTATAGAAATTAGTACAAATCTTTGGTGACAGCAAAATGTCATGAAATGTTGACTGGTTTCTCTTTACACAGATTCTGCCTGCCAGGCTGAGTTCTTCCAGGATTTCTGTTTCTGTTGGTATTCTAAAGAACTTGGGTGCATTTCTTCACTAATTAGTGGTGGTTAATATGCAGATGCAGCAGGCAATTAGGAAGGCAAATGATAAATTGGATTTTCAGAGCAAAGAACAGGCCCTCCGGCCCACAATGTTACACCTAATCAAATAAATATCAATCAAATGGCCAACTAGTCCTTTCTGCCTACACAACTGTCTAAATCTTTCCATGCTCCTCACATTCATGTGGCTATCTGAACATCGCTTAAAATTCCCCAGCACACCCACCTCTACCACTACCCCAGGCATTGGATTCAGGCACCCACCACTCTGTGTAACAAACTTGCCCCTCACATCTCCCTTGAACTTACCCCCTCTCACATTAAGTACCTGCCCTCGGGGATTAGATATTAGACATATAGTTGCAAGAAGGTTTGGTATAAGAGGAAAGATATCACATGGAGCTCTCTGGAGACCACATCTGGAATATTACAGACACAGGAGATGCTGGAAATCCAGAGCACCTGGAACATTGTATACAGGGTTGGACACCCAACCCTGAGGGAGGATGTCCTCATCAGACAGGGAATGCAGAAAATGTTCAGCAGATTGATTAGTAGGATCAGGCAGTTACCCTAAGGAGAGATTAGACAGACAGGGTTTGTACTCGCTAGAGGTCAGAACAATGAGAGGTGATATCATAGATTCATGGAGAAGTACAGCACAGAAACAGGCCCTTCAGCCCATCTAGTCCAAGCCAAAACCATTGAAGCTGCCAACCCCCATCAACCTGCACCAGGACCATAGCCCTCCATACCCCTACAATCTATGTACCTATCCAAACTGATCTTAAACGATGAAATTGAGCTTGCATGTATCACTTGTGCTGGCAGCTCATTCCACACTCTCACAACCCTCTGAATGAAGAAGTTTCCCGTCATGCAACACACATAAAAGTTGCTGGTGAACGCAGCAGGCCAGGCAGCATCTCTAGGAAGAGGTACAGTCGAAGTTTCGGGCCGAGACCCTTCATCAGGCTTCTTTTAAACTTTTCACCTTTCACCCTTAACCCATGACCTCTAGTTGTAGTCACACCCAACCTCAGTGGAAAAAGCCTGCTTGCATTTACCCCATCTATAACCCTCATAATTTTGTATACCTCTATCAAATCTCCTCTCAATCTTCTACGTTTTAAGGAATAAAGTCCGAACCAATCCAATCTTTCCTTATAACTGAGGTCCTCCGGACCCAGCAACATCCTTGTGAATTGTCTCTGCACCCTTTCCACCTTATTTACATCTTTCCTGTAGGTAGGTGACCAAAACAATACTCCAAATTAGGCCTTACCAACCACCTTACACAAATTAAACACAGCATCCCATTTCTTGTACTCAGTACCTTGACTTATGAAGGCAAATGTGCTAAAAGCTTTCATTATGACCCTATCTACCTGAGGCACCACGTTCAACAAATTATTGTTCTCCAACACTCCTCAGTACCCTTTCATTCACTGTGTAAGACCTACCCTGATTGGTCTTACCAAAGTGCAATACCTTGCACTCATCTGCATTAAGTTCCATCTGCCATTTGTCAGCCCACTTTCCCAGCTGATGCAGATCTCTCTGCCAGCCATGATAGCCTTCCTCGCTGTCCACAACACTCCAAATCTTAGTGTCATCAGCAAATTTACTGATCCAGTTAACAACATTATCATCCAGAAAATTGATATAGATGACAAACATAATGGACCCAACACTGATCCCTGCAGCACAACACCTGTCATAGGAAATCCTGGAGGAACTCAGCATTTTGTGTGTGTTCCTTGGATTTTCAGCAATTGCAGATTTTCTCTTGTTTATGACTTGTCACAGGACTCCAGTCAGTGAGGCAACCATCTACTACCACTCTCTTGCTTCTCCACAAAGCTAATGTTTAATCCACTGTGCCACATGACAGTATGGGAATATGGGGAGTTGGAGGATAAATGTGTGGCTGAGGGACTGGAGCAGGGGGCAGGGATTCAGATTTCTGGATCATCAGGACCTCTTTAGGGGCAGGTGTGACCTGTACAAAAAGGGCGGGTTGCACTTGAATCCAAAGGGGACCAATATCCTGGCAGGGAGGTTTGCTACGGCTACTGGGGAGAGTTTAAACTAGAATTGCTGGGGGCAGGGTGGGAACCGAACTTGAGATGGAGGAATGGGCGGTTGGCTCACAAATAGAGAAAGCTTGGAGACAGTGCGAGAGGGAGGATAGGCAGGTGATAGAGAAGGGATACGCTCAGATTGATGGTTTGAGATGTGTCTATTTTAATGCAAGAAGCACCATGAACAAAGCAGATGAGCTTAGAGCGTGGATCAGTACTTGGAGCTATGATGTGATGGCCATTACAGAGATGTGGATGGCTAAGGGGCAGGAATGGTTAATTAGAGTGCCAGGCTTCAGATGTTTCAGAAAGGACAGAGAGGGAGGTAAAAGAGGTGGGGGCATAGCACTGCTGATTAGAGACAGGGTCACAGCTGCAGAAAAGGAGGAGGTCATGGAGGGATTGTCTACTGAGTCTCTGTGGGTGAAGTTAGGAACAGGAAGGGGTCAATAATTCTACTGGGTTTTTTTTTTATAGACCACCCAATAGTAACTGGGACACTGAGGAGCAGATAGGGAGACAGATTCTGGAAAGGTGTAATAATAACAACAGGGTTGTCATGGTGGGAGATTTTAATTTCCTAAATATTGATTGGCATCTCCCTAGAGCAAGGGGTTTAGATGGGGTGGAGTTTGTTAGGTGTGCTCAGGAAGGTTTCCTGACACAATATGTGGATAAGCCTACAAGAGGAGAGGCTGTACTTGATCTGGTATTGGGAAATGAACCTGGTCAGCAGTCAGGTCTCTCAGTGAGAGGGATAGGAACAGACAAGTTAGGAAAGCGTTTAATTGGAGTAAGGGGAAATATGAAGCTATCAGGCAGGAACTTGGAAGCATAAATTGGAAACAGATGTTCTCAGGGAAAGGTAAGGCAGAAATGTGGCAAACGTTCAGGGGATATTTGCGTGGCATTCTGCATAGGTACATTCCAATGAGACAGGTAAAGGATGGTAGGGTACAGGAACCATGGTGTACAAAATGTTGAAAATCTCGTCAAGAAGAAAAGAAAAGCTTCCTAAGGTTCAAAAAAATGGGTAATGATAGAGATCTAGAAGATTATAAGGCTAGCAGGAAGGAGCTCAAGAATGAAATTAGGAGAGCCAGAAGGGGCCATGAGAAGGCCTTGGCGAACAGGATTAAGGAAAACCCCAAGGCATTCCACAAATGTGAAGAGCAAGAGGATAAGAAGTGAGAGAATAGAATAAGTGTGACAGTGGAAAAGTGTGTACGGAACTGGAGGAGATAGCAGAGGTACTTAATGAATACTTTGCTTCAGCATTCATCTCAGAGAAGGATCTTGGTGATTGCAGGGATGAATTACAGTGGATTGAACAGCTGGAGCATATAGACATTAAGAAAGAGGATGTGCTGGAGCTTTTGGAAAGCATCAAGTTGGATAAGTCTCCGGGACCGGATGAGATGTACCCCAGGGTACTGTGGGAGGTGAGGGAAGAGATTGCTGAGCTTCTGACGATAATCTCTGCATCATCAATGAGGACGGGAGAGGTTCCAGAGGATTGGAGGGTTGCGAATGTTGCTCCCTTATTCAAGAAAGGGAGTAGAGATAGCCCAGGAAATTATAGACCAGTGAGTCTTACTTCAGTAAGTTGATGGAGAAGGTCCTGAGAGGCAGAACTTATGAACATTTAGAGAGGCATAATATGATTAGGAATCATCAGCATGGCTTTGTCAAAGGCAGGTCTTGCCTTATGAACCATTCTCCTCATGATTCTTATAAATAACTCAATATTGTGTGCAGCTTTGGTCACCAACCTGCAGGAAAGCTGTAAAGAAGGTTAAAAGAGTGCAGGGAAAATTTACAAGGATGTTGCCGGGTCTGGAGAACCTGAGTTATAAGGAAAGATTGAATAGGCTATGACTGTATTCCTTAGAACATAAAAGATTCAGAAGAGATTTGATTGAAGTATACAAAATATAGCATCAATGGTAAGACTCTTGGCAGTGTGGAGGATCAGAGGGATCTTGGGGTCCGAGTCTATAGGACACTCCAAAGCTGCTGTGCAGGTTGACTCTGTGGTTAAAAAGGCATACGGTGCATTGGGCTGCATCAATTGTAGGATTGAGTTTAAGAGATGAGAGTAATGTTGCAGCTATATAGGACCCTGGTCAGTCCCCACTTGGAGTACTGTGCTCAATTCTGGTCGCCTCACTACAGGAAGGACGTGGAAACCATAGAAAGGGTGCAGAGGAGATTTACAAGGATATTGCTTGGATTGGGGAGCATGCCTTATGAGAATAGGTTGAGTAAACTCGGCCTTTTCTCCTTGGAGCGGCAAAGGATGAGGTGACCTGATAGAGGAGATAGAAAATGATGACAGGCATTGATCATGTGGATAGTCAGAAGCTTTTTCCCAGGACTGAAATGGCTAACAGAAGAGGACACAGTTTTAAGATGATTCGAAGTAGGTACAGAGGAGATGTCAGGGGTAAGTTTTTTTATGCAGAGAGTGGTGAGTGCATGGAATGGGCTGCCAGCAACGGTGGTGGAGGTGAATACGATAAAGTCTTTTAAGAGACTCCTGGATAGGTACATGGAACTTAAAAAATAGAGGGTTATGGGAAACCCTAGGTAACTTCTGAGGTACATATTCGGCACAGCATTGTGGGTCAAAGGGCCTGTATTGTGCTGCAGGTTTTCTATGTTTCTCTGACTACCTCATCTTGAATGCCGAGGGACTGAACCTCCTTGACCAAACTCCCATGTAAGACCTTGTCAAATGCCTTGCTAAAATCCATGTTGCCAACATCTACTACCTTGCCTTCATTCACTTTCCTGGTAACTTCCTCGAAGGACTCTACAAGATTGGTTAGACATGACCTACCATGCATGAAGCCATACTGACTATCCTTAATCAGTCCATGTCTACCCAAATACTTACGCATCCAATCCCTTAGAATACCTTCCAATAACTTTCCCACAACTGATGTCAGACTCACCGGCCTGTAATTTACTGTATTATCTTTAGAGCCTTTTTTAAACTGCAGAATAACATTTGTTCCAATCCTCCGGTACCTCTCCTGTCATTAAGGATGAGTTAAGTATCTTTGCTGTGGCCCTGGCAATTTCTGCATTTGCCTCCCTTAGGGTGTGTGGGGACCCCTTAGACCATAAGGCCATAAGACGTAGGAGAAGAATTCAGCCATTCAGCCCATCGAGCCGCTCCACCATTTCATCATGGCCAATCACAGATCATTCAATTTCATACACCTGCCTCTCGCCATATCCTTTGATGCCCTGACCGATAGGGAAACGATCAACTTCCATCTCAAATATACCCATGGACTCGGCCTCCACCGCAGTCTGTGGCAGAGCATTCCACAGATTCACCACCCTCTGGTTAAAAAAAATTCCTCCTTACCTCTGTTCTAAAAGGTCACCCCTCAGTTTTGAGGCTGTGCCCTCTAGTTCTGGATACCCCCACCATAGGAAACATGCTCACCACATCTACCCTATCTAGTCCTTTCAACATTTGGTAGGTTTCAATGAGTTTCTTCTGCATTCTTCTAAATTCCAGTGAGTACAGGCCCAGAACTGCCAAACACTCCTCATATGTTAACCCCTTCATTCCCAGAATCATCCTCATCAACCTCCTCTGGACTCTCTCCAATGACAACACATCCTTTCTAAGATAATGGGCACAAAACTGTTGACAATATTCCAAGTGCAGCCTGACTAGTGGCTTATAAAGGTTCAGCATTATCTCCTTGCTTTTATATTCTATTCCCCTTGAAATAAATGCCAACATTGCATTTGCCTTCTTTACCACAGACTCAACCTGTAAATTAACCTTCTGGGAGTCTTGCACAGGGATTCCCAAGACCCTCTGCACCTCTGATGTTAGAAACTTCTCCCCATTTAGATAATAGTCCCCACTGTTGTTCCTTTTACCAAAATGCATTATTATATATTTCCTGACATTGTATTCCATCTGCCACTTTTTTGCCCATTCTTTCAATAAATAGAAGATGGCTTTCTTTTCTGACATTATGCCCTCTGCTTGTAGATTCCCCCACTACTTCATACATCCTCTCCACATCCGCTCTGTCTAGGCCTTTCAATATTCGATAGGTTTCAGTGAGATCACCCCTCATTCTTCTAAACTCCAGTACAGATGCAGAGGTGTCAAACGCTCCTCGTATGCTAACCTTTCCACTCCTGCCATCAGGGTCTTTTCACCCGAGCATTCTTAAGGATTCCAGGTGCAGTGTCACCGACATTCAGTATAATTGGAGAAAGGTGTTCCTTGTCTTGTAAATAAATCCTTCTGCATTGGAGACCAACATACCATTTGCTTTCCTGATTGCTTGTTGATCGTGCCATTGACTTTCAGAGATTCATGAAGAAAAACACCCTGGTGCCTCAGAATGGCAACAACTTTTCATCCCTCTCCATTTTGCCTGCTATTCAGCATCCACACCAGGACCACCAGACTCAAAAACAGTTACTTCTCCCAAGCAGTAAGGCTGATCAACACCTCCACCCACTAACCCTCCGTATCACATCACTCTCTCACTTGCTACTTCAAACAGCAACTCACTCCCAAGAAGACTTGCCTGACGAGGTTGTCATAGACAGGGGAGGTACTGGGGACAACCTCCCACCACCTATTGAATGGCATGCATCTCAGATAGCTTCTGACAACCAAGTCCAGCTCCCGGCCTTCACATGTGGCTTAGCCACTAAGCCCAGCAGAACCATTTCTAGCGACGGGAGAAGGGGCAAAGGAGGATTACTGGTGCCCTAAAACCAGTCACTCTGGACAGATGGAGTTCGGCAGCCAGTTGGCAGCTCATCTAGGAGAAGAAAACTCCAATCTCAAACTTCCACTGCCTTGTGGCTATACCCACTCATAGGGAAGGATTCAGGAGTAAACCGCAAGGAAATATCCAGAGCTGGTGTCCTTAAGGCAATCCTCTTGAGTTCAATGCTGACTGGCGACTCCTGTGACACCACTGGAGACAAATTGTATCGGTCTCTGCCGTACCTTTGGATTCATCAGGTTCATGGAGTGGGAGAACCTGCTGCATGGGTAACAGCTTACTCTCCATATGGGAAGCCCTGGCTTGTGTACTGGCTGGCATATCATGTAGACAGCTAGGATGCAATATGCATCGTTGACATCAACCAACACAGGGCTTCAGTATTAGGACTTTTTAAGTGCAGGAGAATGAGGGGAGATTTAATAGGGATATACAAAATTATGAGGGTTACTGTTAAGGTAAATGCAAATAGGCATTTTCCACCGAGGTTGGGTGAGACTAGAACTAGAGGTCATTTGATAAGGGTGAGAGGTGAAATATTGTAGGGGAACACGAGAGAGAATTTCTTCACTCAGAGGGTGGTGCGACTTTGGAATGAACCGCCAGTGGAAGTTATGGATGAGGGTTTGATTTCAACAAATTTGAAAGGGTACATGGATGGGATGTAAAATGCTGCCAGCAATCATCGATGTTTCTCTGTGGGCTGCAGGAAAATAAATCTCAGGGTTGTATGTGGTGACATGTATGTACTTTGCTAATAAATTTACATTGAATTGAATTTATTTGTTACATTCTTAACATGAGGAGTAAAAATCTTTATGTTACATCTCCATCTAAATGTGCAATATGTAGTCATAGTAATTTATAATAATTTATAATAAATAGAACGGTCTATATTACATTGACTGTTCTATTTATTATCAGCGTGAGTTCATCAGTCTGATGGCCTGGTGGAAGAAGCTGTCCCGGAGCCTGTTGGTCCTGGCTTTTATGCTGTGGTATCACTTCCTGGATGGTAGCAGCTGGAACAGATTGTGGTTGGGATGGCTTGGGTCCCCAATGGTCCTACGGGGCCTTTTTACACACCTGTCCTTGTAAATGTCCTGAATGATGGGAAGTTCACATCTACAGATGCGCTGGACTGTCCGCACCACTCTCTGCAAAGCCCTGCGATTGAGGCAAGTACAGTTCCCATACCAGGCAGTGATGCAGTCAGTCAGGACGCTCTCAATTGTGCCCATGTAGAAAGCTCTTAGGATTTGGGGGCCCATACCAAACTTCCTCAACCGTCTGAGGTGAAAGAGGCGCTGTTGTGTCTTTTTCACCACACAACTGTTGTGTACAGACCACATGAGGTCCTCGGTGATGTGGATGCTGAGGAACTTGAAGCTGTTTACCCTCTTCTGCTGTCAATAGGGGTTAGCCCATCTCTATTCCTCCTGTAATCTACAACCAGCTCCTTTGTTTTTGCGACATTGAGGGAGAGATTGTTTTCTAGACACCAGCGTCAGAGAGATGATTTCTTCCCTGCAGGCCACCTCGTTATTGTTTGAGATAAGACAAATCAATGTAGTGTCGTCAGCAAATTTAATCAGCAGATTGGAGCTGTGGGTGGCGATACAGGGAGTAAAGGAGGGGATTCAGTATGCAGCCGAGGGGCTCCTGTATTAAGAGTCAGAGGGTTGGAGGTGAGGGAGCTCACTCCTACGACCTGCTGGCGATCTGACAGGAAGTCCAGGATCCAGCTGCACAAGGCAGGGTCAAGGCCGAGGTCTCTGAGCTTCCTGTCGAGCCTGGATGGAATTATGGTGTTGAATGCTGAACTGTAGTCCAAGAACAGCATTCTCACATAAGTATCCTTCTTCTCCATTTGTGTGAAAAGGTATATAGAGTAGTGGCTATTGTGTCATCTGTTGATCGGTTGTGTTGGCGAATTGTAGGGGGTCCAGTTTGGGTCGCAGCAGGCTGCAGATGTAATCCTTGACCAGCCTCTCAAAGCATTTGCTTGTTATTACTTTGGGAAGGGTATGGAGGGCTATGGTCTAGGCATGGATTCGATGTGCCAAAGGGCCTGTCTCTTTATGTAGTTCTCTACGACTCAATGATCCAGCCGATGACAAGTGTTATTTGATGACCTTGCATTGTAAGCTAACTGAACCTGTACTGGCAGAACTAACAGAACTTGCATTCTTCTAGTCTAGTGGAACAATAAATACTTCCCGGAGGAATCAGTGGTCGAGAGATGGAAGTAAATAACCTGATGCTGCAGTGAGGAACATGCTCTTGGCAGTTTAAGTGCTTCAGCAGACTGCAGTTCAGTCTGGCCTGCCACTAGACGTGGAGCTCTGCAGCCACCACTCCCCGTTTCTGGAATTCTCACATCCGCAGAGGGACAATAATCATTTAACCATCAGTTATCACAAGTGTGCCTCGGAAAGTAGAAAAGGGAAGTCTGTATCACTGTCTGCACACATAACACAGGCAAACAGGAATAAGCCACTCAGACCCTCGCCCCTATTCCACCAATCAACCTGCTCATGGCTGACAGCAGATAATGAATTGATGCTTGCCCAATTTTAGCACCGAGCCTGATAAAAAGATTAAGGCATCGCAGCCGAGGGCAGAGGATGAACTGCCGTTCAGTTCACTAGTCTGCGAGTCTCTACTTGCCTCAGCGCTGAACTGACTCTGCAGCAGTGTCTTTGCAGACATGGGCACTTCCCTCAGTATTGAAGCTCCGCGACTGTGGGCTCATTTCCGGTCAGTCTGTGTTTTATCTATTTACTTTTCATGTTTGCACAATTGCTTCTTATTTTCCCCCATACTAGATGTTTTATGGTCTTTGTGAGGGGTCTTCGTGGATTCTCTGGTGCTGCTTTGTTTTGTGGCTGCTGCAAGAAGATGAACCCTAAGGTTATATATTGTGAAAATACTTCGATAATAAATCTCCTTTGATCTGCCCCAGGTCTCATCTCCTCTTCTGAGCAAGTTCCCTACTGCCCTCAGTCTCCTGATCTGTCAAGCATTCCTCAAGAATTCCAGAGATTCCCCTCCCTCTGTGAGAAGAAATTCCGACACACCTCGGGCGGCGCAGTCGTGTAGCAGTTTGTGTAACGCTTTAAAGAGAGTGAACCCTTACAAGGCAGAAGGTCCCGATGGAGTACCTGGTAAGGGTCTGAAAACCGGTGCCAACCAACTAGTGGGGGTATTCAGGGACATTTTCATTCTCTCACTGCTACGGGCGGAAGTTCCCACTTGCTTCAAATAGGCAACAATTATACCAGTGTCTAAGAAGAATAATGTGGGCTTCCTTAATGAGTATCGCCCGGTAGCACTCAAATCGACAGTGATGAAATGCTTTGAGAGGTTGGTCATGACTAGACTGAACTCCTGCCTGGAGGAACTCAGCAGGTCAGGCAGCATCTAAAGAGGGGAATAAATGGTTGACATTTCGGGCCAGGATCCTTTATCAGGACTGGAAAGGATTCTGTCCACGACAAGCATAACTTCCTGGTGGCCAACCAGTTTAATTCCAATCTCCATTCCCACTCTGACATGAGAGCCCATGGCCTCCTCTACTGCCACAATAAGGCCACTCTCAAGTTGGAGGGAGCAACACCTCATATTACGTCTACGTAGTCTCCAATCTGACGGCTTGAACATTGATTTCTCCAGCTTCCGGTAATCACTCCTCCTCCCTCCTTCCTTTTTTCCATTCCCCATTCTGGCTACACTCTCACCTCTTTTCTCTTCTCTGCACAAAACATCCCTCTGGTTCTCCCCTCCTTCTCTTTCTCCCATGATCCATTTCCATAGATGGAACCCGACTTGCTGAGTTCTTCCAGCACTTTGTGCAAAGTCTGAAAACAGTTGTGTTCATACTCAACAAAAATTCTATCAGACTTTTCAATCATCTCAAAATAGCATTTCAAGTGACCGAGCCCCAAAACAACAATGTCCAAATTACCCATAGGCAGAACACGTGTTCTGAATAAGCTTCTCTTCCAAATACAAGTTATTGTAGGAGTTTGAACCCTTCCAATTTTCTCAACGTGGCACCAGAAACACATTCCACTGGTGATATCAGGCAAACATGCTCCAATTACATCTCAGAATCAATAATTTAAAAAGAACGTTACATGGCAAGGAGATAATCCTATTTAATTACTGCTTGGGTTCGAGTGAGTATTTATAAATCACCTTGAGAAAAGGAACAGCCAGTGACTTTTTCCCCCCCAGAGTGGAAATGGCTAATATAAGGGGATATAATTTTAAGGTGAGGATGAAAGTATAGGGGGGGTGTCAGAGGAAAAGGGGTGGTTACATGGAATACGCTGCCAGGGGTGGTGGTAGAGGCAAACACATTAGGGCCATTTAATAGATTCTTTAGATGGGCAATAGAAAAATGGAGGGCTATGTTGGAGGGAAGGGCTAGACTGGTCTTGGAGCAAGTTTGTATCATCACAGCATCAGGGTTGAAGGGCCTGCTCTGAGCTATAATGTTCCATGGTCTATGTTTTCAATGTACCTTGGCATAAATGACAAAAATATACCATGCTGGCTCTGCCATGCAATCCTTTACCTTATTCTGATCTTACACCAACTCCCGAACCCTAGAGACACGGCTTTTCTGTTCAAGAGCACAGAAACACCAATGCCCTTGAACAGAAAACCCTACAAAAAGTAATGGATACAGCCTCGTCTACCATGGGTAAAGCCCTCCCCAGTACTGAGCACATTTACAAGGAGCACTGTCACAGGAAAACAGCAGCCATCATCAAAGACCCCATCATCTAAGCCACGCTCTCTTCTCACTGCTGCCATCAGGAAGGCAGTACAGAAACCTCAGGACCCACACCACCAGGTTCAGGAACAGTGACTACCCCTCAACCATCAGGCTCTTGAACCAGAAGAAGAAAAAGAAGAAGAATATCTTTATTGTCATTGTTGTGGAGCAATGAAACACAGTTTAGCAGCTCAACATTTTGCAGCATGACAAAGAATATATACAAAAATAAATTCCAAAACCTCAGGAATGCAGTCCAAAATTAATAATATATGGATGGGGGGGTAGGACTATTGCACAACTGCCATTCCTGGAAGTGTGATGCATTTAGCTGCCGCCGTCTTAGGAGGGGGGCAGGAGAAGGGAAGTGGGTGTTATACATTTCACTGCTTGTGGGTAGAAGCTGTTAAGGAGTCTCTTTGTTTTCATCCTTAATGCTCTGTATCTCTTCCCAGAAGGCAGAGAGGAAAACAGGTGATGTCCAGGATGAGTGGGATCCTTTGAAATACAGGTAGCCTTCTTTTGAAGTCTGCCAGTATAAACGTCTCTGAGGGAGGGTAATGTTGTGCCAATAACCCGCTCTGCTACCCTCACCACCTGCTGCAAGTCCTTCCTGTTTTGTTCTGTGCAGCTGGCAAACCACACTGCACAGCAATACGTCAGGAGGCTTCCGAAAGAAGTTGATCAGCAGGTGATGAGGGAGGAGAGCTTGCTTTAGCTTTCTTAGGAAGTAGAGCCTCTGTTGGGCCTTCCCCACCTGATAAGAGATATGGGCAGTCCAGGTGAGGTCAGCCGAGATGTGGACGCCGAGGAACTTGAAACTCTCTACTCTCTCCACCTCTTTCCCGTATATGTGCAGAGCAGAGTGCTCGACGCGCTTTGATTTCCTGAAGTCTACCATCAGCTCCTTGGTTTTTGTGATGTTCAAGTTCAAGTCCAGGTTATTATGACACCATTCTGTCACTCCTTCCTATAGGCTGTCTGATCACAGTCTGATATGATACCTATTAGGGTGGTATTGTCAGCAAATTTGACAATGGTGTTGGTGGAGTGAATGGCAGAGCAGTCATGGGTGAAAAGAGAATAGAGGATGGGGCTGAGAACAGAGGGGATAACTTCATTCACCCCAACACTGAAATTTCCCTACAACCTACAGATTCACTTTCAAGGACTTTTCACCTCATGTTCTCAATATTTATGCTTATTGATTCATTATCTTTTCTTTTCTCTTTCTCTATTTGCAGTTTGAAGTCTTCTGCAGTTTGGTTGTTTGTCCGTCGTGTTGGGTGTGGTCTTTCATTGATTCTACTGTGTTTCTTTGTATTTACTGTGAATGCCTACAAGAAAATGAATCTCAGGGCAGGGGTCCCCAACCTCTTTTGCACCGCGGACCGGTTTAATATTGACAATATTCTTGCGGACCAGCCGACCCGGGGTGGGAGTGGGGGTGTTGAAGTTGGGTTAAACTCACCTCAACATGTCTTTTACAGTTCGGGTTGCCAACTTTCTCACTCTCAAATAAGGGACAAAAGTAGCAGTCACATCCCGGGACACTTTACCCCAGAAAGACTACCATCTTGCGCGGGCACCCGTGTGCACATGCGCATACCTGTCGATTTTTTCCCCTGACAAATCGCTTTTGCCTTCATCTTCCTGACTACACTATACATACATTATTTCTACTTTATATAGGCTGTGTACTTATCATATCATTCCTGCTCCTACTATATGTTAGTGTTATTTATTTTCGGTGTTGTGTGTTATTTGGTATGACTTGTTAGGTGATTTTCTGGGTCTGGGAACGCTTAAAATTTTTCCCATATAAATTAATGGTAATTGCTTCTTCGCTTCACGCCATTTCGGCACGAAAGGTTTCATCGGAATGCTCTATCTTAGCGGGGAAAATACGGGACAAGTGCAGTCCCCTATGGGATAAACAAAAATTTAGCCCAATATACGGGATGTCCCGGCAAATACGGGACAGTTGGCAACCCTATGTTCAAGTTGAACAGTGCGTGACAGGGAATGAGGAAAGGTGCAGCTGACTCATATCGTTTCCTCAGGCCCAGTAGCACATGCTTTGCGGCCTGATACCTGTCCATGGCCTGGTGGTTGGAGACCGCTGGTATATGAAGACATATATATATGTACCTTGATAATAAATGTACTTCAAACTTTGAACTTTGACTCAAAACTTTTCTCAGGTGTGTCCAATATCTTGAGCGACTGAGGTGCCACTGCTCCTTTTGGTAAATAATTCCAAATGATGGTGGAGCATGGTCGTGTAGTGATTTGTGTGACGCTATTCCAGTGCCAGCAACCTGGGTTCAATTTCCATCGTTGTCTGTAAGGACTTTGTATGTTCTCTCCGTGACAGTGTGGGTTTCTTCCAGGTGCTGCGGTTTCCTCCCACGTTCCAAAGATGTACGGATTGGGGTTAGTATGTTAAAACTATAAGACCATAAGGCATAGGAGAAAATTAGGCCATTCAGCCCATCTAGACTGCTCCACCATTCCATCATGGCTGATTTATTGTTCCTCTCAACCCCATTCTCCTGCCTTCTCCCCATAACCTTTGACACCTTGACTAATTAATTTACAATATATCAACAGCCTTAATAATTACTAATTAATTGGTCTCATGGGTGTAATTAAGTAGTGTGGCTCATTGCACTGGAAGAACCTGTTACCAAGCTGTATCTTGAAAGAAAATAAAGATTCGCTATGCTTTGGGTGAAGAAAGTTCTTCTCCTCTGTCCTGAATGGTCAACCCCTTGCTCTGGGTCTCATTCCCACACAGCCCCAGCGCTTAGCACCAAGTCTGAGTTTGATGCGAGTTCACTGACCTGAAACGTTGACTGCTCCACAACTGTCGAGTATTTCTCCAGAACACCAGCCACTTCAAGCTCTGAAACCACAGGATTAGGAGGTTTAGCTGACATGCCATGAAGTTTGTTGTTTTGCAGCAGCTAGAAATTAATTAAAATTACAAAATAATAAATAGTGCAAAAGAAAAGGAAAACAGAGTGTCTAATAGGTTCATGTACTGTTCAGAATTTTTTTTTACGTTATGTTTTATTTAGTGATACAGTGTGGAACAGACCCTTCTGGCCAAACGAGCCACCGATTTAACCCGAGCCTAATCCAGGACAATTTACAATCACCAATTAACCTACTAACCAGTAGGCCTTTGGACCTTTGGACTGTGGGAGGAAACCAGAGCACCTGGAGGAAACTCACAGTCACCGGGAGAACGTGCAAACTCCTCATAGGCAGCAGCAGAATTGAACTCTGGGCCCCGACGTCCCGAGCAGTAACAGCATCGTTCTAACCGCAATGCTGCCATGACACCCATGTTTTCTGATGGCGGAGGGGATGAAGCTGTTCCTAAAACAGTGTGTGCGTGTGTTTGTTTGAGACCCCTGCACCTTTTCCCTGATGGTAACAACAAGAGGACATATCTGCATAGCAAGTGCCCTTCATGATGGATGCTGCCTTCCTGAGACACCACCTCCTGAGAAATGTCCTTGATGGTGGTGATGGTTATGCCCATGATCAATCTGGTTGAATCTACAACCCGCTGTAGCCTCTCTCGATCCTGTGCTTTGGCCTCTCCATGCCAGACAGTGATGCAACCAGTCAGAATGCTCTCCACAGTACATCTGCACACATTTGCCGGAGTCTAGTGACCTAACAAATCTCCTCAGATTTCTAATGAAGTATAGCTGTTGAGTTAAACTTCAAGTGAATGTGTATCACAGAAGGAGAGCATTGAGGTGTGACGAAGTTCTCTGAGCAGTGACATCCCCCATAAGTACATGCTCCCTCTGGAAGTGATTGGATGCTTCCTTATCTGTTAACAATTGGCAAAACGTAACTGGAATTTGAGAGCTAATTTTCTGCTCTGTGGTTGGGAACGGTCCAAGTTTTAGGTGTAACAAAAATAAAAATAAACACGCTATTATCTGCCACAGAGGCAAAATGATACACACAGCAAACTAATCTGGGCTTCGATCAGCCCGTATTTAAACCCAGTGGATTGTAGGCTGTTGTCCACAGCGTTTGCCTCTAAATCGGGTTTTGGGATTTGAGACTCAAATCCATTCGACAGCAGAGATTAAGACCATAGATATAGGAGCAGAATTAGGCCATTCAGCCCATCAAGTCTGCTCCACCACTCAATCATGGCTGATTTATTATCCTTCTCAACCCCATTCTCCTGTCTTCTCCCCTTAACCTTTGACAAATCAGGAACCTATCAACCTCTGCATTAAATATACCCAATGACTTGGCCTACACAGTTGTCTGTGGCAACAAACTCACAGATTCACTACTCTCTGGCTAAAGTTCTCCCTCATCTCTGTTCTAAAGGGATGCCTCTCTATTCTGAGGCTCTGCCCTCAGGTCCCAGACTCACCCACCATAAGAAACATCCTCTCCGTATCCACTCTGTCTGGGCCTTTCAATATTTGGTAGGCTTCAAAAAGATCACACACCCCACCCCCACCAATTCTTCTGAACTCCAGCAAGAACAGGCCCAGAGCCATACAGCCGAATACCTTTCTTCTGACTTGGATTCCAGTGGAATCCGTGTCCATGATAAATCCGGTAAAGGTCTTGCCTGCAGGTGCTTTGGGATCAGGATTTGATCAAGCAAGCAAGAGAAACAAATGTTAAAGGGCACACTATAGTGTTGGAATGTGAGACAAATGGAACAGACAGCCAGGGGATGTGATAGAGGCAGGTATAGTTACAACATTTAAAAGTCATTTGGACAGATACATGAATAGTAAAGATTTAGAGCAGGGGTTCCCAAACTTTTTTATGCCATGGACCCCTACCATTAACAGAAGGGCCCATGGATGTGAACCTAATGTGAGCGAATGGGATTAGTGTACAGTAGGCAGGGGCGCGAAGGGCTACGAGGTTGGCTTCTGTTCTGGACAATTCTCTGACTCTCTGAATGTGTGGACTTCTCTCGTTCTCTCAGCCAGAGACAGTGATTGACATAACTGAAACATTGACCAACTGAGGCAGCAAAATGTAAACACAAGCGATTCTGTACATGCTGGAAATTCAGAGCAGCGCACACTAAATACTAGAGGAACTCAGCGGGTCAGGCAGCATCTACAGAGAGGAGTAAACAGTTGGCATTTCAGGCCCGACTCTAGGACTGGAAAGGAAGGGGGAAGGTTCTGGAATAAAAATGTGGGTGAAGGGAAGGAGGACAAGCTAGGTGATAGGTCAAACTAAGTGGGTGGGAAAGGTAAAGGGCTGGAGAGAAAGGAATCTGACCATAAGACTTAGGAGCAGTCTGTTCTGCCATTCCATCATGGCTGATCCCAGATCCCACTCAACCCCGTACACCTGCCTTCTCACCAGATCCTTTGTTGCCCTGACCGATCAGGAAACTATCAATTTCCACTTCAAATATACCCGTGGATTAGGCCTCCAACACAGCCTATGGCAGAGCATTCCACAGATTCAGTACTCACTGGCTATAAAAAAAATCCTCCTTCCTTCTGGTCTGAAAGGTCGCCGCTCACATTTGAGGCTGTGCCCTCTAGTTCTGGATACCCCCACCACAGCAAACGTCCTCTCCTCATCCACCCCATCTAGTCCTTTCAACATTCGGTAGGTTTCAGTGTGAACTCCCTGCATTCTTCTAAATTCCACTGAGTACAGTTCCAAAGCTTCCAAACGCTCCTCATATGTTAACTCCATTCCCAGAATCATCCTCATGAACCTCCTCTGGACTCTCTCCAATGACAACACATCTTTCTGAGATATGGGGTTCAAAACTGTTAACAATACTCCAAGTGCGGCCTGACTAGTGTCTTATAAAGGCTCAGCATTATCTCCTTGCTTTTATATTCTATTCCCCTTGAAATAAATTCTAACATTGCATTTGCCTTCTCTACCACAGACTCAACCTGTAAATTAACCTTCTGGGAGACTTGAATGAGGGCTCCTAAGTCCCTCTGCACCTCTGATGTTTGAACCTTCTCCCCATTTAGATAATAGTCTGCACTATTGTTCCTTTTATCAAAATGCATTACCATACATTTCCCAAAAATGTATTCCATCTGTCATTTTTGCCCATTCTTCCGATTTGTCTAAGTCCTGCTACAAACGCATTGCTTCCTCAGCACTACCTACCCCTCCACCTATCTTACTTTGCCAGAAAGCCATCAATTCCATTATCTAAATCACTGACAAACAATGTGAAAAGTAGCGGACCCTGAGGAACACCACTAGTCACTGGCAGCCAACTAGAAAAGGCCCCTTTTATTCCCTCTCGCTGCCTCCTGTCAGTCAGCCATTCCTCTGTCCATGCCAGTATGTTTCCTGTAATGCCACAAGAGTTTACCTAGTTAAGCAGGAGTACGTTTTTCACACAGAGTGGTGAGTGCGTGGAATGCACTGCTGGCAACGGTAGTGGAAGCTGATATAATCTGGTCTTCTAAGAGACTCTTAGATAGGTAGATGGAGCTTAGAAAAATAGAGGGCTATGCACTAGGGAAACTCTAAGCAGTTTCTAGAGTAGGCCACATGGTTGGCAGAACATCCTAGGCCGAAGGGCCTGTGATGTGCTGTAGATTTCTGTGTCTTTATGTTTTATATTATCGGCTAGTTTGCCCTCATATTTCATGTTTTCCCTTCTTATAGCTTTTTTATTTGCCTTTCTTTGGATTTTAAAAGCTTCCCAATCATCCAACTTCCCACTCACTTTTGCTTGACTTTATGCAGTCCTTGACTTGCCTCATCAGCCAGGTTTGCCCACCCCTGCCATTTGAGAACGACTTCTTCTGTGAGACATATCTATCCTGCGCCTTGTGAACTATTCCCAGAAACCTCAGCCATCTTTGTTCTGCTGTCATCGCCATCATCCTCCTCCAATCCACCTGGGCAAGCTCCTCCCTCATGCCTCCGTAATTCCCTTCATTCCATTGTGATACTGATACGTGACTTAAGCTTCTCCCTCTCAAATTGCAGTATGAATTCAATCATATCATGATTGCTGCCTCAAAAAGGTTCCTTTACCTTAAACTCCGTGGTAAAATCTGTGTTATTACACAACACTAAATCTAAGATGGCCTTTCCCCAAACAGGCTCAAGCACAAGCTGCTCAAAAAAGCCATCTCATAGGCATTCAGCAAGTTCCCTCTCTTACAATTCAACACCAATCTGATTTTCCCAATCCCCTTGCATATGAAGTCCCATTACAATTGTGTCATTACCCTTATTACAAGCCTTTTCCAGTTCCCTTTGCAATCTCAATCCCAGATATTGGCTACTATTTGGAGGCCTATATATGATTCCCATAAAGGTTTTTTTACCTTTGCAGTTTCTTAACCCCACCCAAAAAGATTCAACATTCTCTTACCCTCTATCATCTTTTCTAAAGATGTAATTCCATCTCTTACCAAGAGAGCCACACAACTTCCTATGCCTTCCCACCTGTCAATTCAACACGTATATCCTTTGATCTTCAGCTCCCAACAATGGCCTTCTTTCGGCCACAATGATGTCACACTTTTGCTTCTTGCAGGACAGGGAATGACGGGAGGTGCGATCCTTGCAGAGAGTGGAGAGTGCGGGTGGAGGTAAAGATATGTTTAGAGGTGGGATCCCTTTGGTGGAGACTGGAGAATGATGTGTTGGATGCCGAGACTGATGAGATATAGGTAAGGCAGTGGAAAGTAGGGCAAGCACGGACATTCAGGAAATAGAGAAGATGCAGATGAGGGAAGCATCCAGCAGTGGAGGAAGGGAAACCCTGTTCTTTGAAGAAGGACACCTCTGGTGTCCTGGAAAGGAAAGCCACATCTTGGGAACAACTGTTGCAGAGATGAAGAAACTGAGAAAAGGGAATACGATTTTTACAGGCGATAGGGTGAAAAGAAGAATAGTCATGATAACTGTGGGAATCAGTAGGTTGATAAAAGATGTTGGTTGACAGTTTGCAGATATGGAGACAGAGACTGTGGAGAGAGGTGTCAGAACTGGATCAAGTGAATTGAAGGGCAGCAAAATTGGAGGCAAAGTTGATGAAATTGATGAGCTTAGCATGGGTGCATGAAAAAGCACCAATGCAGTCATCAATGTAACAGAGGAAGAATTAGGGCGCACTACTGGGGAAGGTTTGGAACATGGACTGTTCCATGTGGCCAATGAAATAGTAGGCATAACTGGGGCACATGGCAACCCCTCAAGTCTGGAAAAAGTGGGGGATCCAAAGGAAAAATTGACGAGGGCAAGGACCAGTTCTGACAGACAGAGGTGGTTATGGTGGAGGGGAACTGGTTAGTTCTTTTATTGAGAAAGAAGCCGAGAGCGTTAAGGCCTTCCTGATGAGTGATTGAAGTGTATAGGGACTGAACATCCATGGTGAAGGTGAGATGGTCAGGGAACTGAAAGTTACTGAGGAGATCGAGGGCTTGAGAAGTGTCATGCATATAGGTGGGAAGCAACTGAACCAAGGGGGATAGAATAAAGTTGAGGTATGAGGACACGAGTTCAGTGGGACAGGAGTAGGCAGAGACAATCGGCCTGCCTGGACAGTCAGGTTTGTGGTAGAAGTGAGCAGTGGAACATAAGGGAATTATGAGATTGGTGGCAGTGGCTGCGAGTTCTCCAGAGTGGATGAGGTCAGTAATGGTAAAAGATAGTCAGGGAACAGGCTTGGCCCACACATTTCTCTGGCTGAGAGCCTGTTGAGATCCCTCCTGAATGAAAGTCATAGACTCAGAGTAGTGCAGCAGGGAAACAGGCTCTTCAGCCCAACTGGCCTATGCTGACCACTGCTTGTCCCAGTTTGTCCGCATTCGTCCCATATCCCTCCAAGCCCCTCTCCTCCTATCCAAATACCTCATAAACCTTGCAATTGTATTTACCTTACTCACTTCCTCTGGCAGCTCTTCCAGGTACTCACTATTGTCTGTGTAAAAGTTACCCAGCAGGTTCCTCTTAATTCTCTCCCCTCTTATCTGGCATCTGTACCCTGTAGTTTGGACTCCCAACCCTGACAAGCCCACATCATACATACCTCTCATGATTCTATAAACTTCTATCAGTTCACCTGGAAGTGTGATAGAATCTTAGAATGAGTATTGATAGACTATCTGTTTCACTATTTTTGCACTCTTTTGCAGTATTTAATTTTGATATATTTCTTACAGTGATTTAGAGTATATTTTATGTATTGTACTGCTGACACAAAATGACGAATTTCATGACACAAGTCAGTGATTCTAATTGCGATTCCGATTCTGGATTGATAATTTGAACTAATCGATCTTATATATTCCCTATTTCCAATGAAGCCAATCTCTTCCATGTTGTAACTTTCCCAGCGATTATATTTTTAGCCTGAATCATTTTTGCTTCAGTAGAGGGTGGGTCACTCACCCTACCAGTCAACATTATAGTTCTAATTTTAGAGATTTCTTAATTTCTTAACTACTTAATTACTGCTTTCCTTTGGAGTGGCCAGTGAACAGCACAGCAACATGAAACCCGGAATTTTGACAATTATTTGCGGTTTTGTGGTGGAGCCTTTAAAACTAAATTTAAAATAAAGAGTTTGTGGTGCCTATGTAAAGGGGAAAATATTTAAAGTCTTAGCACAGTAAAATTTGGAATCTGATTATTCGGCATTCCCGATGGTTTGACATTTGGTTCACTCGCTAGTACCAAGCATTGGCCGGAGGTCCAGACTGTGGGGGCTGGGGTAGAAGTTGGAAGCATCAAATATGAGGTTTGGGACCAGAAGGAACAAAGAGTACTGTCATAGGAAAGTGGAATCCATCACCAGGGACTCCCACCACCCAGGCCATGCTCTCTTCTCACTGCTGCCATCAGGGCGGAGGTACAGGAGCCTCAGGACCCACACCACCAGGTTCAGCAACAGTTATTACCCCTCAACCATCAGGCTCCTGAACCAGAGGGGATAACTTCACTCACCTCAACACCGAACTGTCTTAACCTATAGGCTCACTTTTAAGGACTCTACAACTCATGTTCTCAATACTTGTTTATTGATTTTTTATTATTATTAATTTTTTTATTTTTTATATTTCAGTTTGTTGCCTTTTGCATATTGTTTGTTTGTATCTGTTGTATGCGTTTTCACTGATTCTATTGCGTTTCTTTGTTTTACTGCAAATGCCCACATGTAAGTTGTTTACTTTGAACTTTGAGAACTGAGGATGAAAGCATCTTTGGGTAATAAGAGGAATAGTGTGGAAAATCAGCTGGTCTGCCACCACCTGGGACCCTCGGGTCCAGGACTTGTCCTCCTCTCGTTACTAACATCAGAAAGGAGGTACAAGAGCCTCAGATCATACACTCAATAATTCAGGGGCCACTCCTTCACCTCCATTACTGAGGAGACGGCAGGGAGATTTGATCAAGGTATACAAAATTAGGAGAGTATAGTTAGGGTAAATGCAAGCAGGCTTTTTTCCCCCCACTGAGACAGGGTGAGACTAGAAGTCATAATTTAAGGGAAAGTATCAGAATTTTGTTCACTGAGATCACCTCTGATGGTCTAATGTAATCACGAGGAAGGTGGGCCAGCATGCAGACACTGAGTGTACCGGCTAGAGTTTAGAGAAAAGTTGGTGGGGGGGGATCTCATTGAATCGCATCAAATATTGAAAGGCCTAGATAGAGTGGAATTGGAGGATGTTTGCTATAGTGGGAGGGTCTAGGAACAGAGGGTACAGCTTCAGAATACAAGGACATCCCTTTACAACAGAGATGAGGAGGAATTTCTTTAGCTAGAGAGTGATGAATCTGTGAAATTCATCGCCACAGACAGCTGTAGAGGCCAGGGCACTGAGTGTATTTAAAGCGAGTCTGATAGGTTCTTGATTAGTCAGGGCATCAAAGGTTATGGGGAGAGGGCAGGAGAATAGGATCGAGAGGATTAATAAATCAGCCATGATGGAATGGTAGTGCAAACTGTATGGGCCAAGTGGCTTGATTGTGCTCCTATGTTTTATGATTCCTACTTTCTTAGGGAGTTAAGGAGGTTCAACGTGTCACTGAATACTCCAACAAACTTCTACAGATATACTGTTAAATGTATCCTAACTGGTTGCATCATGTTCCAGTAGGGAATTCGAATGCACTGGAACATTAGAGGCTGCAGAGAGTCCCGGACTCAGCTCACTGCTCTGTGGTTACACAAGTCCCTCCCCGCCACTGGTAGCATCTACAGAAGCTGTTTTTTTTTTATTTCAAAATATACTTTATTCAAAAATATATACAATAAACCATTCAATAACTTTCCATCCTTTACGTACGTTCCCATTGTCAGTACATATCCATATTTATAGCCACCCACGTGGCACTCCAGTAGTTCAGCTTACCATATCTTTGTTGAGGGGTATACTCCCCGCCCCCCGACCCCTCCCACGGGTGGAGAAACCTATACTGTGGTCCTTCCCCACCGGGCCCTTGCAGTGGCTGCACCGAGTTTCAGTGCATCCCTCAGCACGTACTCCTGCAGCCGAGAGTGTGCCAATCGGCAGCATTCTCCCACGGACATCTCCATGTGCTGGTAGATCATCAAGTTTCGGGCCGACCAAAGAGCGTCTTTCACTGAGTTGATGATCCGCCAGCAGCACCGGATGTTGGTCTCCGTGTGCGTCCCCGGGAACAGCCCGTAGATCAGAGAGTCCTCTGTTACGCAGCTGCTGGGGATGAAACGTGACACTAGCCCGTCCATCCTCCTCTGCGAACTGAGTGTATAAAGAGGTGGGTCACAGACTCCTCCTCACTGCAGTCCTCCCGTGGGCAGTGGGGTGCGGAGACGACGTTCCAGGCGTACAGGAGGGCTCTGACTGGGAGGGCCCCTCTCACCGCCAGTCAGGCGAGGTCTTGGTGCCTGTTGGTGAGATCTGGCGATAAGGCATTTTGCCAGATGAACTGGACGGTCTGCTCAGGGAACCACCCCGCTGTGTCCATCACGTCCTTCTCCTGCAGTGCCTGCAGGACATTACGTGCCGACCACTGCCTGATGGCCCTGTGGTCAAAGGCGTTCTCCTGGAAGAACTTTGCTACGAAGGACAGGTATGGTGGCAACGACCAGCTGATGGGGTGTTCCGCGGAAGTGGGGCCAGACCCATCCTTCGTAGCCAGAGCAACAGGTAGAACCTGGGCACATAGGGGTACTTGGTGCCCACATACCTGGGTTCTACACACAACCTGATGCAGCCACACACGAAGCTGGCCATCAGGGTGAGGGCGACATTGGGGACGTTCTTGCCTCCGTTGTCCAGGGACTTGTGCATGACGGTCTGTCTCACCCGCTCCATCTTGGATCCCCAGACGAATCTGAAGACAGCCCGGGTGATTTCCGAGCTGTAGGAGCGGGGGACGGGCCAGACCTGCGCCAAGTACAGCAGCCCTGAGAGCACCTCACACCTGATGACCAGGTTCTTGCCCATTATCGACAGGGAGCACCCTCCCCACAGTCCCAGTTTCTGTTTCACCTTGGCAGTCCGCTCCCGCCAGTTCTTGTTGCACGCCTCAGCCCCTCCGAACCAGATCCCCAACACCTTCATGTGGTCAGACCTGATGGTGAAGGGGACACTGGATCGGTCGGGCCAGTTGCCGAAGAGCATGGCTTCGCTCTACGTGCGGCTGACCCTGGCTCCCGACGCTAGCTCGAACTGTTCGCAGATGCTGATCAACCTGCGAACTGACCTCGGATCAGAGCAGAAGATGGTGACGTCGTCCATGTACAGGGAGGTTTTCACTTGGCTCCCTCCACTGCCTGGCAGCATCACCCCTCTTGTGCCCTCATCCCTCCTGATGGCTTCCGCAAAGGGTTCTATGCAGCAAACAAGACAGGGGAGAGGGGACAGACCTGATGGGGAAGCTGTCTGTTTCCCATCCGTTGACCTGGACTGCACTACGGATGTCTGTGTAGAGCAGTCTGATCCAATTCCGGATTCCCTCCCCAAATCTCATTTTGGAGAGCACGTCCGCCATGTACGTATGCGATATCCTGTCGAAGGCTTTCTCCTGGTCCAAACTGACCAGGCAGGCGTTCACCCCCATCCTGCACATCGGTAATAGTGTCCCTCAGCAGCGCGAGGCTGTCTGAGATCTTCCTGCCCGGTACAGAACAGGTTTGGTCTGGGTGAATCACCTGTCCTAGAGCAGACTTGACCCTGTTGGCGATAGCCTTGGACAGGATCCTGTAATCCACATTCAGGAGAGAGATGGGTCTCCAATTTCTAATGTCCTCCCTTTCCCCCTTCTGCTTGTAGATGAGGGTGATGATACCCTTCCTCATGGACTCAGACATACTGCTGGCCAGAAGCATAGCGTTGTACACTTCCAGCAGGTCTGGGCCTATCCAGTTCCACAGAGCCGAGTACAACTCAGCCGGTAAGCCATCGCTTCCAGGAGTCTTACCCGACCCAAAGGAATGGATGGAGCCTGTCAGTGGCTGATCCAGACTCTCCCGCTTGCCGTTGTCTAGGACCTGCGTGATGGACGACAGGAAGTTGCTGCCTTAAGATGGTGTAGCATCTACACAAAGGACACATCCCAGCAGCGCTCCAACCAGCCTGGTGAACCTTTCACTACAATCTACACACATCAAAGTTGCTGGTGAACGCAGCAGGCCAGGCAGCATCTCCAGGAAGAGGTACAGTCAACGTTTCGGGCCGAGACTCTTCGTCAGGACTAACTGAAGGAAGAGCTAGTAAGAGATTTGAAAGTTGGAGGGGGAGGGGGAGATCCGAAATGATAGAAGACAGGAGGGGGAGGGATGGAGCCAAGAGCTGGACAGGTGATTGGCAAAAGGGATATGAGAGGATCATGGGACAGGAGGCCCAGGGAGAAAGGGGGAGGGGGGAAAACCCCCAGAGGATGGGCAAGGGGTATAGGGTCAACTGTCCCTCTCATATCCCTTTTGCCGATCAACTATCCCTAGTTCTTGGCTCCATCCCTCCCCCTCCTGTCTTCTCCTATCATTTTGGATCTCCCCCTCCCCCTCTCAAATCTCTTTCTAACTCTTCCTTCAGTTAGTCCTGACGAAGGGTCTCGGCCTGAAACGTCGACTGTACCTCTTCCTAGAGATGCTGCCTGGCCTGCTGCGTTCACCAGCCACTTCGATGTGTGTTGCTTGAAATTCCAGCATCTGCAGAATTCCTTGTGCTTCCATTACAATTATATCTGGCCTGTTCATAAAGTGATTTCAGCAGGGCCTTGTATAATTTCAGCATGGTGGCTAAACTCTTTTCCTCCAGTTGTGTCTGACAAAAAGACCAACATACCATTTGCCTTCCTGAATGTTTGCTGTACCTGCACATTAACTTTCAGTGGTTTGTGTAAAGAACAGTTTAGTGGCACAGCGAAGTACAAAGTGGTGATGTTGTTGGTGTTGTTCCAGTGACCCGTTTGATCCTGACCTTTGTCTGCAGAGAAGGCCAAGAGTCGTGTCACTGCACTACCAACACTTTAACCCACTTTTTAATCATGCTACTTACCTTGTAAATGCAAACTGGCATTTATATATTTACACACATTTTATTCCCTACCCACTCTAACATCTAACTTTATTTTGTATATAATACCTTATTCTTTACAATTGTTGAATATTGTTTTTTCTGCATATCACAGCAACAGCAAATTCCAAATATCTGTAAATGTATACATCAGATACTGATGAACCTTGAGCCACTCGTACCCAGGCTACCCTGTCAGTCCCCAGCCTCCTCCACTGCCAGGCTATGGGCAAACCCAATCTCATACCCAGGCTACCCTGTCAGTGCCCAGTCACCTCCACTGCCAGGCTACAGCCAAACACAATTCCGTACCCAGGCTACCCTGTCAGTCCCCAGCCTCCTCCACTGCCAGGCTACAGCCAAACACAATTCCGTACCCAGGCTACCCTGTCAATGCTCGGTCTCCATAGAGAGGAGGCTGGTTTCTGAGTTGTCCTGTGCTATGTTCACAGCTCTCTGCAGTTCCTCATGGTCATGGGCAGACCAGTTGCTGTACCAGGCCATGATGCATCCAGACAGGATGCTTTCTGTGCTGCCTCAGTATAAGTTGGTGAGTGTGAAAGGGGAAGGCCCTGTTGGGAGGGGTGTGTGGGTCATGGGTAGATGGAGTGGGTGGAGGCAGAGTAAAGATCTGAGAGATGGGACATGGGTGTACGGAGAAGGAAATGGGTAGATCAGAAGGGGAGGAATTTGAGAATTCAGTGTTCATTGAGTTGTAGCTTACTCAGGGAGAATCTGAGGTGTTGTTCCTCTTGGTTGGTGCTTAGCCTTAGCCTGGCAGTGGAGGAGGCCGGGGACTGACAGGGTAGCCTGGGTACGGGATTGTGTTTGCCCGTAGCCTGGCAGTAGAGGCAGCCAGGGACTGACAGGGTAGCCTGGGTACAGGATTGTGTTTGCCCGTAGCCTGGCAGTGGAGGAGGCCAAGGATTGACAGGGTATCCTGGGTACAGGATTGTGTTTGCCCGTAGCCTGGCAGTGGAGGAGGCCAAGGATTGACAGGGTATCCTGGGTACGGGATTGCGTTTGCCCATAGCCTGGCAGTGGAGGTGGTCTTGGAAAAGCAGCCAACATAATCAAAGACCCCATCAACCCTGAACATTCCCTCATCTCCCCTCTTCCATCAGGTAGAAGATACAAAAGCCTGAAGGCATGTACCACCAAGCTCAAGGACAGCTTCTATATCTGTTATCAGAGAATTGAATGAGACGAAACGGACTCGACCTCAATCTACCTCGTTATCTACCTGCACTGCACTTTGTCACTGTGACACTTTATACTGCATTCTGTTATTGTTTAACCTTGTTCTACCTCAATGCACTTGTAATGAAATAATCCGTAAGGATGGCATGTAAAACTAAGTTTTTCCACTTTATTTCTAAATGTGACAATAATATAACAATTCACCAATGAAGTAAAAATGGATGAACAGATGGAGATAGAAAGAAGGGAAGAAGGAAAAGAAAGAGGCAAAGGAAAAGAAAGAGGATAACAGCATCTCTTGAAAACATGGGGGCACTTTGTTCAAACCTTTAACTGATAATTTTGTTACGTTCAATGGTTAAAGACTTCTTTCCTGTTCAAATTCATTTTATTGTCATTTAACCATACACATATATACCACAGACAAAAACTATATTCCTCTGGACCAAGGTGCACAACACAGTACATGTAACTCAAACACATAACACTTAAAGTAATATTACCAGAAACAATAAGGTGCATTTACAACACAAGTTAAAGTAGTCAGTATAACACTGCTGGTGCTTCATGTGTGATGAGACCGCGGTAGTGACAGGGGGTTCAGTAGTCTCACGGCCTGGGGGAGGAAGCTGTTTCCCATGCTAACAGCTCATCCTAATGCTATGGTACCTCCTGTCTGGGGTGGGGGGGCAAAGAGATTGTTGGATGATTGAAAGGGATTATTGACAATGCTAAGGGCCCCGTGTATACAGTGCTCCTAAAATCTCGAGTTGGTGGAAGAGAGTTGCCGATGATCCTCTCATCACCCCTCACTATCCTCTGTAGGGATTTGAGGTCAGCTGCCGTGCAGTTCCCGTGCCGGATCGTGATGCAGCTGGTCAGGACACTCGATGGTTAAACTCCGTGCAGGTTAATTACATCTTCCCATGTACGGAGTGGAGCTTTTTAGTTAGAAACCATAGAAAACTACAGCACAGAAACAGGCCTTTTGGCCCTTCTTGGCTGTGCCGAACCATTTTCTGCCTAGTCCCACTGACCTGCACACGGACCATATCCCTCCATACACCTCCCATCCATGTATCTGTCCAATTTATTCTTAAATGTTAAAAAAGAACCCGCATTTACCACCTCATCTGGCAGCTCAGTCCATACTCCCACCACTCTGAAGAAGCCCCCCCCTAATTTTCCCTTTAAACTTTTCCCCCTCACCTTAAACCCATGTCCTCTGGTTTTTTTTCTCCCCTTGCCTCAGTGGAAAAAGCCTGCTTGCATTCACTCTATCTATACCCATCATAATTTTATATACCCCTATCAAATCTCCCTCATTCTTCTAAACTCCAGGGAATAAAGTCCTAACCTATTCAACCTTTCTCTGTAACTGAGTTTCTCAAGTCCCGGCAAAACCTTGTAAACCTTCTCTGCACCCTTTCAACCTTATTTATATCCTTCCTGTAATTTGGTGACCAAACCTGAACACAATACTCCAGATTCGGCCTCACCAATGCCTTATACAACATCATAACATTCCAGCTCTTATACTCAATACTTCGATTAATAAAGGCCAATGTACCAAAAGCTCTCTTTACAACCCTATCTACCTGTGACACCACTTTTAGGGAATTTTGTATCTGTGTTCCCAGATCCCTCTGTTCTACTGCACTCCTCTGTGCCTTACCATTAACCCTGTATGTTCTACCTTGGTTTGTCCTTCCAACATGCAATACCTCACACTTGTCTGTATTAAACTCCATCTGCCATTTTTCAGCCCATTTTTCCAGCTGGTCCAAGTCCCTCTGCAGGCTCTGAAAACCTTCCTCACTGTCTACTACACCTCCAATCTTTGTATCATCAGCAAATTTGCTGATCCAATTTACCACATTATCATCCAGATCATTGATATAGATGACAAATAACAATGGACCCAGCACTGATCCCTGTGCACACCACTAGTCACAGGCCTCCACTCAGAGAAGCAATTCTCTACCACCACTCTTTGGCTTCTTCCATTGAGCCAATGTCTAATCCAATTTACCACCTCTCCATGTATACCTAGCGACCGAATTTTCCTAACTAACCTCCCATGCGGGACCTTGTCAAAGGCCTTACTGAAGTCCATGTAGACAATATCCACTGCCTTCCCTTCATCCACTTTCCTGGTAACCTCCTCGAAAAACTCCAATAGATTGGTCAAACATAACCTACCACGCACAAAGCCATGTTGACTCTCCCTAATAAGTCCCTGTCTATCCAAATGCTTGTAGATTCCGTCTTAGTACTCCCTCTAATAACTTACCTACTACTGACGTTAAATTTACTGGCCTATAATTTCCCAGATTACTTTTTGATCCTTTTTTAAACAACTGAACAACATGAGCCACTCTCCAATCCTCCGGCACCTCACCCGTAGACAGTGATATTTTAAATATTTCTGCCAGGGCCCCCGCAATTTCAACACTTGTCTCCTTCAAGGTCCGAGGGAACACCCTGTCAGGTCCCAGGGATTTATCCACTTTAATTTTCCTCAAGTCAGCAAGCACCTCCTCCTTTTCAATCTGTACAGTTTCCATGATCTCACTACTTGTTTCCCTTAATTCCATAGACTTCATGCCAGTTTCCTTAGTAAACACAGACGCAAAAAACCTATTTAAGATCTCCCCCATTTCCTTTGGTTCCGCACATAGCTGACCACTGATCTTCAAGAGGACCAATTTTATCCCTTACAATCCTTTTGCTCTTAATATACCTGTAAAGGCTCTTTGGATTATCCTTCACTTTGACTGCCAAGGCAACCTCATGTCTTCTTTTTGCCCTCCTGATTTCTTTAAGTATTTTCTTGCACTTCTTATACTCCTCAAGCACCTGATTTACTCCCTGTTTCCTATACATTTCATACAACTCCCTCTTTCTTTATCAGAGTTGCAATATCCCTTGAGAACCAAGGTTCCTTATTCCTATTCACTTTGCCTTTAATCCTGACAGGAATATACAAACTCTGCACTCTCAATTTCTCCTTTGAAGGCTTCCCACCTACCAATCACATCTTTGCCAGAGAACAATCTGTCCCAATCCACACGTTTTAGATCTATACAAAGCTAACACAGCATAAAATCTCAATATCCAAAACACTTATTTATATTTCAAATGATTGGCACTTCAAATGATACCTCATCATCAGTCCCATTCTCTAGTCATCTGAGAGGAAACCTTCTGAAGGTTAAATGTAGCCTCCATTAAATTTGGACATGAACAGAAAGGCTCCAATATTTAGCTTATGCACCTTGGCAGAAGAATTAAACAAAAGCAAGACAACAAACACAACATAAAATCTTTGCAAAATGGTCATTTAGCCCACCATGTCTGTGATGCCTCTTTAAAAGTCTGTAGTCCCACATCCCTGCCCTGTCCCCACAGACCTATATGTTATCCAATGTATTCTCTGATTCGATTTGAATCTCCCCCGTTTGCAGTTATACATGGTATTTTCCGCACTACACGATCATGGGCTGAAGGACCTTTACTGAGCTGTACTCTGATGTTCAACGGCCAATTTTTGAAATGCTTTATTAAACAGGTTGGAGAGAGAAAATCTTAACAAAGGCAAATCCATACCAGAGATATTTCAATTAGATTGACTTCTCTGACTGAGGGAAGACCAGAAGACCTGATAGAAGTTTATAAAATTATGTGCGGGAAAGAGAGGGCAGATAGTCAGAATCTTCTTCCCAGAGTGAAAATGTCAAATATGCTTAGTAGCCACTTTATTAGGCAAGTAACATTTCAACCACTCAAGTGCCAGGCAATGACCATCTCCAACAAGACAGGCTCTAACCATTGTCCTTTGACATTCAGTGGCATCATCCTCACTGAATCCCCTACTATCAACATCCTGGGGGCAGGGCAGTCACCATCGACAGGAAACTGAACTGGTCCAGCCATATAAATGCCATGGCTACCAGAGCAGGTCAAAGTCTAGGAATTCTGTAGCGTGTAACTCACCTCCTGACTCCCCAAAGCCTGTCCGCCATCTACAAGGCTCAGGTCAGGAGTGTAATGGAATACTCGCCACTCACCTGGATGAGTGCAGCTCCATTAACACTCAAGAAGCTCGACACCATCCAGTACAAGGCAGCCCACTTGACTGGTTCCCTTCCACAAGCATCCAATCCCTTCACCATCGACGAACAGCTGCAGTGTGTGTACTGTCTCCAAGATTCACTGCAACAACACACCAAGGTTCCTAAGGCAGCACCTTCCAGACCCACGACCACCACCATCTTGAAGGATGAGAACAGCAGATACCTGGGAACACCACCACTTGGAAATCCCCCTCCAAGTCATTCACCAACCTGACTTGGAAACATATCACCATTCCTTCATTGTCACTGGGTCAAAATCATGGAATTTTCTCCCTAACAGCACAGTGGGTGTCCCTACACCTCAGGGACTGCAGTGGTTCAAGAAGGCAGCTCATCACCACCTTCTCAGGGCATCTAGGGATGGGCAGTAAATGCTGGCATAGCTGGTGACACCCACATCCTGTAAAAACCTGTACACCTGCTCATTAATGCAAACATCTAATCAGCCAATCATGTGGCAGCAACTCAACATATAAATGCATGCAGACATGGTCAAGTGATTCAATGTTTCAGACCAAAGATCAGTATGGGGAAGAAACATGATGTTGGAATGATTGTTAGTGCCAGATGGGGTGGTTTGAATATCTCAGAAACTGCTGATCTCCTGGGATCTTCACACAGCAGCTCCTAGAGTTTACAGAGAATGGTGTGTAAAACAAAACAAAAAATCTGTGGGTGAAAAGACCATAAGACATAGGAGCAGAACTAGGCAAATTGTCCCATTGAGTCTGCTCCGCCATTTCATCATGGCTGATCCAATTTTCCTCTCAGCCCTAGTCTCCTGCCTTCTCACTGTATCTCTATGTCCTGATCAGTCAGGTATCTATCAACCTCTGCCTGAAATATACAGAAAGATTTGGCCTCCCTGTGGCAAAGAATTCCATTGACTCACCACTTGCTGGCTGAAGAAATTCCTCATCTGTTCTAAAAAGACACCTCAATTTTGAGGCTGTGTCCTCTGGTCTTAGACTCTCTCGCCACAGGAAATATCCTCTCCAAATCCATTTTATCAAGGCCTTTCACCAGGTGATAGGTTTTAATGAGGTCACCCCTTATTCTTCTGAGTTCTGGTGAATACAAGCCCAGAGCCAAATGCATTTCATATGACAAGTTGTTTAATCGTGGAATCATTTTTGTGAACTTCCTTTCAACCCTCTCCAGTTTCAGCAAGTCCTTTTGAAGATGAGACCCAAAACTACACGCAAGACTCTAAGCAAGGCCTCACCAGTGCTTTATAAAGTTTCAACATTATGTCCTTGCTTTTATATTCTTGTCCTGTTGAAATGAATGCTAACATTGCATTTGCCTTCCTCACGAAAGATGCAAACTGCAAATTAACCTTTAGGGAATCCTGCACAAAGACTCCCAAGTCCCTTTGTGCCTCAGTTTTTTGTATTTTCTCTCCATTTAGGAAATAATCAACCCTTTTGTTTCTTCTACCAAAGTGCATGACCATACACTTCCTGGCAGTGTCTTCCATCTACCATTTCTTTATCCATTCTCCCAATCTGTGCAAGTCCTCCTGTAGCCTTTCTACTTCCTCAAACTATCTATCCCTCCATCTAGCTTCATATCATCTGCACACTTTGCAACAAAGTCATCAATTCCCTCATCCAAATCATAGACATACAACATAAAAAGAATAGACCCAACACAGACCATCATGGAACACCACTAGTCAATAGCAGCTAACCAGAAGAGGCTTCCTGCCAGTCAGCCACTGCTTTATCCTTGTAATACCATGGGCTTATAGCTTGCCACATATAGCAGCCTCATGTGTGGCACCTTGTTAAAGGCCTTCTGAAAATCCAAGTACACAACATCAACTGATTCTCTTTTGTCAATCCTGCTTGTTATTTCTTTAAGACATTCCAACAGATTTGTCAGGCAAGATTTTCCCATGAGGAAACCATGCTGACTACAGCCTCTTTTATCATGTACCTCCAAGTACCCTGAGACCTCATTCTTAATATCCAACTCCAACATCTTTCTAACCACAGACTAAATGGCCCATAGCTTCTTTTCTTCTGCCTCTCTCCCTTCTTGGAGTGGAGTGACATTTGCAATTTTCCATTCTTCCAAAGCCATTCCAAAATCTAGTGATTATTGAAAGATCATTACTGATGCCTCCATGATCTCTTCACACACTTCATGATCCCCGACACCTAGAACTTCCACCATACAGCTAGTGTCTTCCACAGTGTAGACTGATGCAAAATACTCATTTAGATCTTCTGCCATTTCTTTGTCCCCCATTACTACTTCTCCAGCATCATTTTTCAATGGTCCAATATCCACTCTTGCTTC
Organism: Mobula hypostoma; assembly: GCF_963921235.1. Taxonomy (NCBI): domain Eukaryota; kingdom Metazoa; phylum Chordata; class Chondrichthyes; order Myliobatiformes; family Myliobatidae; genus Mobula; species Mobula hypostoma. The sequence goes on from NC_086108.1 coordinate 113,544,635, forward strand.
TCTTTTACACTTTATGCATCTGAAGAAACTTTTGGTATCCTCTTTAATATTTTTGGCTAGCTTTCTTTTGTATTCCATCTTTACCTTCTTAGTGACTTTTTCCTTCTTAGTGACTTTTTCCATTTGCTTTCTGTTGTTTTTTTTTATATTAAAAGTTTCCCAATCCTCTGCCACTGTTTCTGTCATCCCTGCCAGAGTCCTCTTCCAATCAGTTCTGGCCAGCACCTCTCTCATGTCTCTGTAATTCCCTTTACTCCACAGAAATACTGATACAGCTGACTTTAGCTTTTCCTTCTCAAATTTCACGGTGAATTCAATCATATCATGATAAAACTTCCCCCAAGGGTTCTTTTACCTCAAGCTCTTTAATCAATTCTGGTTCATTACACAATACCCGATCCAGAATAGCTGAACCTCTTGTGTGCTCAACCACAAACTGCTCTAAAAAGCCAACTCACTGGCACTCTAGAAATTCCCCCTCCTGGAATCCAGCACCAACCTGGTTTTCTCAATCTACCTGAATACTGAAGTCCTCCATGACTATTGTAACATTGCCCTATTGGCATGCATTTTCCAGCTCTGTTTGTAATTTGCTGGCCACATCCTTACTACTGTTTAGGGGTCTCTATACAACTTCCATCAGGGTCTTTTTACCCTTGCATTTCCTTAGCTCTATCCACAATGTTTCAACACCTTCTGACCCTTTGTCACCTTTCTAATGATCTGATTTCATTTTTCAGCAACAGAGCATTGCCACCCCCTCTGCCTTCCCACCTGTCCTTTTGATACAATGTGTATCCTTGGACATTAAGCTTCCAGCTATAATCTTCTACATCATACCTGACAATCTGCAACTGTGCTGCAAGTTCATCTACCTTATTCCATATACCATGTGCATTCAAATACAACACTTCAGTCCTGTATTCACCCTTTTTGATTTTGTCCCCGTTACATTGCAACTCATCCTATTGACTGCAATATTGCCCTATCAACAGCCTCTCCTCACTACACATTAGACTAATCTTCTGGAATTTTTTGAAAATGGACAAGGAAGAGCCAGTGGATGTAGTGTACCTGGACTTTCAGAAAGCCTTTGATAAGGTCCCACTTAGGAGAATAGTGGGCAAAATTAGAGCACATGGTATTGGGGGGTAGGGTACTGACATGGATAGAAAATTGGTTGGCAGACAGGAAACGAAGAGTCGGGATTAACAGGTCCCTTTCAGAATGGCAGGCAGTGACAAGTGGGGTACCACAAGGCTCGGTGCTGGGACCGCAGCTATTTACAATATACATTAATGATTTAGATGAAGGGATTAAAAGTAACATTAGCAAATTTGCAGATGACACAAAGCTGGGTGGCAGTGTGAAATGTGAGAAGGATGTTATGAGAATGCAGGGTGACTTGGACAGGTTGGGTGAGTGGGCAGATGCAGTTTGATGTGGATAAATGTGAGGTTATCCACTTTGGCAAGAACAGGAAGGCAGATTACTATCTGAATGGTGTCAAGTTAGGAAAAGGGGAAGTACCACGAGATCTAGGTGTTCTTGTACATCAGTCACTGAAAGTAAGCATGCAGGTACAGCAGGCAGTGAAGAAAGCTAATGGCATGTTGGCCTTCATATCAGGGGGAGTTGAGTATAGGAGCAGAGGTCCTTCTGCAGTTATACAGGGCCTTGGTGAGACCACACCTGGAGTATTGTGTACAGTTTTGGTCTCCAAATTTGAGGAAGAACATTCTTGCTATGGAGGGAGTGCAGCATAGGTTCACGTAGGTTCCAATCTTTCAATATATGACAGTCCCCGGGATGGTAGGACTGTCATATGTTGAAAGATTGGAGCGACTGGGCTTGTATACACTAGAATTTAGAAGGATGAGAGGGGATCTGATTGAAACATTAAAGATTATTAAGGGATTGGACACGCTAGAGGCAGGAAACATTCCCGATGTTGGGGGAGTCCAGAACCAAAGGCCACAATTTGAGAATAAGGGGTAGACCATTTAGAACAGAGTTGAGGAAAAACTTTTTCACCCAGAGAGTTGTGGATCTGTGGAATGCTCTGCCTCAGAAGGTAGTGGAGGCCAATTCTCTGGATGCTTTCAAGAAAGAGTTAGATGGAACTCTGAAATAGAGTGGAGTCAAGGGATATGGGGAGAAGGCAGGAACTTGGTACTGATTGTGGATGATCAGCCATGATCACAGCGAATGTTGGTGCTGGTTCAAAGGGCCGAATGGTCTACTCCTGCACCTATTGTCTATTACATTGCCTCTGTTTGTAAACTAGCTACCTCATCCTCAGCACTATTATCCAACTTTCCTACAAAAGCTGTTTTATTGAAATACAGGCAGCTCAGGACACTATTCACACCATGTTAACCCTTTTGATTCACAACTTCATCTGAGGTCTTACCAACATCTGCCTCCACAACTTCTCCACTAACTGTTCTGGCACTCTGGTTCCAATGCCCCGGCAACTCTCGTTTAAACCCCACTGTCCAGCATTAACAAACCTTCCCTCGAGGATACTAGTCCCCCTCCAGTAAAGGTGCAAACTGTCCCTTCTAAACAGGGCCCACCTTCCCTGGAAGAGAGCCTAATGATCTGAAAATCTTATGCCTTCCCCCTCCTACACCAATTCCTTAACTGGGTTAGATATCCAAGACCCTGTTACCTAGGAGATATCATACCATCTGGGAATTTCATTCTCGCTTCCAGAACCTCCTGTTCATCCCCCTATCTAGACTCAGTGCCAGAGATCCAACCACTGACTTTCCTGTTCAGTCTTTTCCCCCCTCCCCGACAGTATCCAAAGTGATATAGCTCTTGTTGAGGGGGATGCCCACAGGGGTACTCTCCACTGACTCATCAACTCCTTTCCCCTTTCTGACTGTCACCCAGTTCCCTGTGTCCTGTAACTACCTCTCTGTATGTCCTATCAATCACCCCTTCAGCCTCCCAAATGATCTGGAGTTCATCCAGTTCCAACTCCAACTCCTGGTTTGTTAGAAGCTACAGCTGGATGCCCTTCTCGCAGTTGTAGTGGTCAGAGATACTGGAGATCTCCTTGCCTTCTTTTGTGCATTTCACTATCCTGCCTGACATCTCCAATGTCCTAGCTGAGCAGATGTATATTGTGCTGTAGGTTTTCTACGTTTCTAAAAACCACAAGACCACAAGACATTGGAGCAGAATTAGGCCATTTGGCCCATCGAATCTGCTCCACCATTCAGTCATAGCTGATCCATTTTTTCTCCTCAGCCCCACTCCCCAGCCTTCTCCTCATAACCTTTGATACTGTGTCCAATCAAGGACCAATCAAGTGCTGCCTTAAATACAACCAACAATCTGGCCTCCACAGCTGCTTGTGGTAATAAATTCATCAACCTCTGGCTAAAGAAATTTTTCTGCATCTGTGTTTTAAATAGATACCCTTCTATCCTGAGGTTGTACCCTCTTGTCCTGGACTCCCCCACCATGGGAAACATCCTTTCCACATCTACTCTGACCAGGCCTTTCAACATTCAAAGGGTTTCAATGAGAACCCCCTTCACCCTTCTAAATTCCAATGAGTACAGATCCAAAGCAATCAAATGTTCCTCGTATGATAACCCTTACATTGCTGGAATCATCCTTGTGAACCTCCTCTGAACCATCTCCAATGCCAGCACATCTTTTCTTAGACAAGGGGCCCAAAACCGTTCACAATACTCAATGTGAGGCCTCACCAGTGCCTTATAAAGCCTCAGCATCACATCCCTGCTCTTGTGTTCTGGACCTCTTGAAATGAATGCTAACATTGCATTTGCCTTCCTCACCACCAACTCAACCTGCAAGCTAACCTTTAGGGTGTTCTGCGCTCGGACTCCCAAGTCCCTTTGCATATTAGATTTTTGCATCATGAATTTTCCAACATTGTATTTCATTTGCCACTTTCTTGCCCATTCTCCTAATCAGTCCTCCTACAGTCTACCTGTTTCCTCAACACTACCTGCCCCTCCACAAACCTTCGTATCATCTGCAAACTTGGCAACAAAGCCATCTACTCCATCATTTAAATGAATAAAAAGAAGTGGTCCCAACACCTATCCCTGCGGAACACCACCACTCACTGGCAGCCAACCGGAAAAGGACCCTTTTATTCCCACTTGCTGCCACCTACCAATCAGCCAATGCTCTAACCATGCCAATAACTTTCCTGTAATACCATGGGCTCTTAACTTGGTAAGCAGCCTCATGTGTGGCACCTTGTCAAAAGGCTTCTGAAAGTCTAAATACACGACATATCCACTGCATCCCCCTTACTGATCCTACTTGTAATCTCAAAGAATTCCAACAGGTCTGTCAGACAGGATTTTCCCTTTTGTTCTACCTTGTCTTGTATCATCAAATACTCCATAACCTCATCTTTAATCATTAACTCCTACATCTTCCCAGCCACTGAGGTCAGGCTAACTGGTCTATCATTTCCTTTCTGCTGCCTTCCTCCTTTCTTAAAGAATGGAGAGAGATTTGCAATTTTCCAGTCCTCTGGCACCATGCCAGATACCCATAAGTTTTGAAAGATTATTACTAATGCCTCCACAATCTCTACTGCTACCTCTTTCAGAACCCTAGGGTGCAGTTCATCTGGCCCGGGTGACTTATGTACCTTTAGGTCTTTCAGCTTTTTGATCACCTTCTCCCTTGTAATAGTAACTGCACCCACTTCTCTTCCCTCACACCCCTCAACATCTGGCACACTGCTAGTGTCTTCCACAGTGAAGACTGGTGCAAAATACTCATTTAGTTCATCAGCCATCTCCTTGTCCCCAATTATTTCAACAGCCTCATTTTCTAGCAGTCCTATATCCTCTGTCATCTCTTGTTTTACATACTAGAAAAAGCTTTTACTATCTTCTTTGAGCAACACACATCAAAGTTGCTGGTGAACGCAGCAGGCCAAGCAGCATCTATAGGAAGAGGCGCAGTCGACGTTTCAGGCCGAGACCCTTCATCAGGACTAACTGAAGGAAGAGTGAGTAAGGGATTTGAAAGCTGGAGGGGGAGGGGGAGATGCAAAATGATAGGAGAAGACAGGAGGGGGAGGGATAGAGCCGAGAGCTGGACAGGTGATAGGCAAAAGGGGATACGAGAGGATCATGGGACAGGAGGTCCGGGAAGAAAGACAAGGGGGGGGGTGACCCAGAGGATGGGCAAGAGGTATATTCAGAGGGACAGAGGGAGAAAAAGGAGAGTGAGAGAAAGAATGTGCATAAAAAAGAGTAATTCCTGTTGTTTGCGTTTAAACTATCTTCTTTGATATTGTTTGCTAGCTGGCTTTCATATTTCATCTTTTTCCTCCTAATTTTCTTTTAATTGCTCCTGTAGGTTTTCAAAAACTTCCCAACCCTCTTTCTTTCCACTAATTTTTGCTTTGTTGTATGCCGTCTCCTTTGCTTTGACATTGGCTTTAACTTCCCTTGCCAGCCACGGTTATACTATTTTGCCATTTGCGCATTTCTTCATTTTTGGAATACCTCAGGACAGAGTGAGGTAGGGGTCATGGACCGTTCAGAAATCTAATGATGGATAGTAAGAAGCTGTTTCTAAAACATTGACTGTAGGGTTCAGGCTCCTGTGCCTCTTCCCAGATGGTAGCAATGAGAAGAGGGCCATGTCCTGGATCATTAGGGTCCTTCCTACTCAGTAGCACAGCATACAACGTGGGGACACACATTCTCGATTGGCCGAGTTCTTGCTAGCGTTTGCTTGTTGCTCCAGCATACCACTGGCCTCATTTCTATTCAACGTCACATCACAGGGTGTGAGAGAACATTATGGATCTCTGTGTTGTTCTATCTATTGGGAGGTGAAGCACAATATTGAAAGTTTTAAGAACAGTTCCTTCCCCGCCACCCCCATCACTGTATCATAGCGGTTAGCGCAATGCTATTACAACTCAGGGGACTGGAGTTTGGAGTCCAATACTTTAAATTTTGAAGGTCAACATGCCAAAAGCTTTAAGAAGTCTGTAAGTCCTCTCTGTGGAATGTGTACATTTCCTCTGGGCACTGTGGCTTCCTCCCACAGTCCAAAGACATGCTGGTTAGTAGGTTAATTGGTCATTGTAAATTGTCCATTGTTAATTGTCCTGTCATTCGGCTGGGGTAAACTTGGTGGGTTGCACAATACAAAGGGCCGGAAAGGCCTGATCCTCACAGTATCTCCAAATAAATTAATAATTTTAATTAATACTTTAGGAACAGCTTCTTCCCCTCTGCCATCAAATTTCTAAATGGCCCATGAATCCACAAACACCTCCTCAGCATTCTGCTCTCTTTTTGCACAACTTGTTTATATGTTAATGTACTTGAATATGTAAAACTGCAAAACAATAATTTCACAACATGTGTCAGTGATAATAAACCTGATTCAGATTCAGAGAGGTATCCAAATGAGACCTCATGCACTCTGTCAGAGAGAAGACACTGCAGAAAATAATCCATTTCTGTACAACAAACTCCCCTGAAGCATACTGAGGAATAATCAGCAATGAAGCCCATCAAATCCAGAAAGACTATATCAAATCCATTGGATCACACAGCAAGCATTTGGCATGTTGACCTCCAAAGATGAAAGTATTGAGTACAGGATCTAGGATGTTTGAAGTTGTTTAAGACGCTGGTGATGCCTAGTTTGGACTATTGTGTCCAATTCTACCAACAGGACAGATATCAATAAAACAGAAATAGTACAGGGAACACTTATAAGGATGTTGCTAGGACTTGTGGACCTGATTATAGGGAAAGGTTGAATATGTTTGCAGTTTATTCCCTGCAGTGTAGGAGACTGAGGGGAGATTTGATTAAGCTATACAAATATAGATAGAGTAAATACAAGCAAGTTTTTTTTCCACTGAGGTTGGGTGAGACTAGAACTAGAGGTTATGGGTTAAAGGAGAAAGGTGACATATTTAAGGGAAAGTGAGGAAGAACTTCTTCACTCAGAGGGTGGTGTCAGGATGCCAAAGCAGGGACCCAATCACAGACCCAGTACTGTGCACACTGTGATATTTACTGAGTAGCAAATCCAGAGGGGCAACAAAGTCAGCATCAAATTTCAGGCAGAGATCAAAAATTCCAGAGAAATCCACATACCAGAATCAGGAAACAGGCAGAGTCACTATTCAGATAGACAAAGTTCAGATACAATTTCTGGAAAGGCTCAGGAAAACTCACTGGCACAATCTGGTGAAAACACAGGACTGAAATACACTGAGCAATAAACAGAGAGGCAGATGATAGGTGGAGCACAATGAGACACAGGTGGCAGCAATACAGGTAATAATGAGAAACAGGTGAGAGACGGAGTACTCGGTAATACAGGGGCCGGAGTAGAGCAGGACCGGGGACAGGAGCACCTGGGGCATGAAAACAAACAAAAGCACATGGCAATACAAAACCACAGACTGACGGCTAGGGGAAACACACAGAAAGACAGAGTTTAACTGGAGGCACTGACAGGTGGTAAGATGATGTAATGAGCTGCCAGCAGAATTGATTATTATGGGTTTGATTGCAATGTTTTAGAGAAGTTTGGATAAGTGCATGAGATTTACAGTATTTATAATAAACAGCTCTGATTATGGACATACTGTGAGTTTAAAACCTGCTGGCAGACTGAATGTCTATGAAACGGTTATATGAGCAGGAGGAACACTACATAACGGCTGTCCAGTAGGAACACATAAAACTACAGGGGAAACAGTGTGTTCCATGCTTAATTCCGCAATCACGAGATAACAGAAAACTATCTGTGTACTGATGGTTCATCATGGATGGAAAATAAAGTCTTTTGGAGGCAAACGAGGCATAAATGAAGATCAACAAGCTTGCGACAATAACTACAGACATAATGTAAGTCAGCTTTGTTCACAAAGAGATGGTCGAAGAACTTTGGCAGGAAAGAATAAAGGAAAAGTTTAAACACAAGAGAATCTGCAGACGCTGGAAGTCCAGAGCAGCACTCAAAATGCTGGAGGAACTCAGCAGGTCAGGCAGCACCTATGGAAAAGAGTAAACAGTCAACACTTCAGGCCGAGACCCTCCGTCAGGACTGGAAAGGAATGGGACAGAAGCCAGAACAAGAAGGTGGGGGAGGGGAAGGAGGACAGGTGAGACCAGGTGAAGGGATAGGTGGGTGAGTAGGGGAGGGGGGAATGAACTGGGAAGTGAAAGGCGGAACAGGTAAAAAGCTGAAGAATAAATCTGATAGAAGGGGTACCAGAGGAAGGTAATGGGCAGGTGAAGAGTAAAGAGGAGATCCAGAATGGGGAATAGAAAAAGAGAGAAGGGAGGCAATTACTAGAAGATTGAGATATCAATGTTCATGTACTTTTCTGTTTATTTTCTACTCTAGGTTAACTGTTATCACTGGAATGCTGTTATTTCACGTCAGACTATGAGATGACCATGGCTGCTGTTTCCTTTGTACTTTCTTTGCTCTTGGCTTCTCTTTCTTGCTTTATTGTTGGTTTTTGTCATACTTAATAAAACAGCCATAAACAACAAACCTTATGCCTCATTCTTGACTTCAAAAAACCTTTCAATTGTGAAATAACCTGACCCAATGGTGCCTGCTCAGCTAATCCCAATTTCCAGTGTTTAGCCCATATCTCTCCACGTCGCACCCCTCCACGTACCTGTCCGAGTGCTTCTTAAATTTTACTACCATACCTGCTTCTGGCAGCTCCTTCCATACGTTCACTACCCTCTGCTGAAAAGTTAAGCCTCGTCCCTCAGGTCCCTATTAAATCTTTCTCCTCTCACCAGGGAGAGGTAGCACCTCTGATGAAGGGGCTTGTGTCCATTCTGGGGCAGCTCATTCACCTTTGGACCCCACTGGACACTCAGCTCTCACCTGTGGAGCCAAGTCGCTGTTTGCACGGACAGTGGTGAGACCGCTTTGACAAGTGGGCGAAAGCAGGTGAGGGTAGCCAGTGAGCCTCATGCCCCGGTGAGACAGAGCGTAGTCAGCGTAGTCAAACTGGGCGGATAAGAATCAGAATCAGCTTTATTCTCACCAGCGTGTGCTTTGAAATTTATTAACCTAGCAGCAACAATACAATGCAATATGTGATAATATAGAAATTTAAAAAATAAGTAAATCAATTGCGTAAGTATATATATATATATTAAATAGTTAGGATAAATATAGTGCAAAACAGAAATAATACAAAAATAAGTGAGGCAGTGTTCACGGGTTCAATGTCCATTTCGGAATCGGATGACAGAGGGGAAGAAGCTGTTCCTGAATCGCTGTGTGTGTGCCTTCAGGCTACTGTATCTCCTACCCGATGGTAACAGTGAGAAAAGGGCATGTCCTGGGTGCTGGAGGTCCTTAATAATGGATCTGCCTTTCTGAGGCACCGCTCCTTGAAGATGTCCTGGATACTACAGAGGCTAATACCCAAGGTAGAGCTGACTAATTTTACAACTTTCTGCAGCTTCTTTCGGTCCTGCGCAGTAGTCCCCCTCCCCCACTCCACCACATCAGATAGTGATGCAGCCTGTTTGAATACTCTCTATGGTACATCTATAAACGTTTTCAAGTGTTTTAGGTGACAAACCAAATCTCTTCAAACTCCTAATGAAATATAGCTGCTGTCATGCCTTCTTTGCAATTGCATCGAAATGTTGAGACCAGGTTAGATCCTCAAAGATCTTGACACCCAGGAACTTGAAATTGTTCACTTTCCACTTCTGATCCCTCTATGAGGATTATTTTGTGCTCCTCGTTTTACCCTTCTCTTGTCTTACTGACGTTGAGTTGTTGCTAAGACACCGCGCAACCAGCTGGTATATCTCCCTCCTGCAAGCCCTCTCATCTCCATCTGAGATTCTACCATCAAAGGTCATATCATCAGCAAATTTATAGATGGTATTTGAGTTCTGCCTAGCCACACAGTCATGGGTGTATAGAGAGTAGAGCAGTGGGCTAAGCACACTCCCAAGGGGCGACACTGTTGATCGTCAGTGAGGAGGAGATATTTGTTACCAATCCACACAGATTGTGGTCTTCCGGTTAGGAAGTTGAGGGTCCAATTGCAGAGGGAGGTACAGAGGCACAGGTTTGGTAGCTTACCAACCAGGACTGTAGGAATGATGGTATTAAATGCTGAGCTATAGACAACGAACTGCATCCTGACATGGGTCTTTATATTGTCCAGGTGATAGAAGCATAGAAACATAGAAAACAATACAGGCCCTTCGGCCCACAAAGCTGTGCCAAACATGTCCTTATCTTAGAAATTACCTAGGGTTACCCATAACCCTCCATTTTTCTGAGCTCCATGTACCTGTCCAGGAGTCTCTTAAAAGACCCTATCGTATCTGCCTCCACCACCATCAACGGCAGCCCATTCCACACACTCACCACTCTCTGCATAAAAAACTTACCCCTGACATCTCCTCTGTACCTACTTCCAAGCACCTTAAAACTGTGCCCTCTCATGCTAGCCATTTCAGCCTTGGGAAAAAGCCTCTGGCTATCCACACGATCAATGCCTCTCATCATCTTATACACCTCTATCAGATCACCTCCCATCCTCTGTCGCTCCGAGGAAAAAGGCCGAGTTCATTCAACCTATTCTCATAAGGCATGCTCCCCAATCCAGGAAACATCCTTGTAAATCTCCTCTGCACCCTTTCTATGGTTTCCACATCCTTCCTGTAGTGAGGCGACCAGTACTGAGCACAGCACTCCAAGTGGGGTCTGACCAGGGTCCTATATAGCTGCAACATTACCTCTTGGCTCCTAAACTCAATCCCACGATTGATGAAGGCCAATGCACCGTATGCCTTCTTAACCACAGAGTCAACCTGTGCAGCAACTTTGAGTGTCCTATGGACTTGGACTCCAAGATCCCTCTGATCCTCCACACTGCCAAGAGTCTTACCATTAATAGTATATTCTGCCATCATATTTGACCAACCAAAATGAACCACCTCACACTTACCTGGGTTGAACTCCATCTGCCACTTCTCAGCCCAGTTTTGCATCCTATCAATGTCCTGCTGTAACCTCCACACTATCCACAACACCCCCAACCTTTGTGTCATCACCAAATTTACTAACTCATCCCTTCACTTCCTCATCCGGGTCATTTATAAAAATCGCAAAGAGTAGGGGTCCCAGAACAGATCCCTGAGGCACTCCACTGGTCACCGACCTCCATGTAGAATATGACCTGTCTACAACCACTCTTTGCCTACTGTGGGCAAGCCAGTTCTGGATCGACAAAGCAATGTTCCCTTGGATCCCATGCCTCCTTACTTTCTCAATAAGCCTCAATAAGCCTTATTGATCTAAGGTTGTGTGAAGAGTTATTGAGACCAATTGTGGTAATAAGTAAACTGCAGTGGATCCAGAGATCTACCATGAAAAAAGTCATAGCTATCCACTGGAACAGGGAAGACCCCATTTGCACTACTCATACCACAGGATCCGGTCTTGCGAGGTTGAAAGAGTGAAACTGACCCAGCGCGATGAGTTTTCCACTTCAAAACTCACCCACACAGGTCTCTCGTCGTCATTGGATATGATGGATAACCAACACTTCTCACTTTAAACCTGTGTCTTCTAATCTTAGACTCCCCCATACTGGAAAAACAGTCTGTGACTATCACCCGACCTATTCTCCTCTGTAAGCTCATCCCTCAGCTTCCTGCATTCCAGGGAGAACAGTCCCAACTTGTGTTATAAAAGAGGCACCCTAATTTTATTGTTGAGTGTGCGACAAGGCTTAGGGAAGATACCAGCCCAATATCCGGCAACACCTGCAAACTCAAACTGGAAGCCAGACCTAGAGCCTCAAAGAAGAAGGATTGGTGTTACGTGCTTTCAGGCTTTCCAGGCGCTCAGGAGGGAGGGGGAGAGTTAGAGGGGAGAGGGTGGAGAGAGGGGGAGGAGAAGGAAAGAGAGGGGCAGAGCGAGAAAAGAGAGAGAGGAAAGAGGGGGAGAGGGGAGAGAGGGAAGGGGAGAGGGGAGGGGGGGAAGAGGGGGGAGAGGGACAGGGAGCGTTTATTCCATATCTACTGTAAGTGCCATGTGTATGGTTGCTTAAACTGAGTACATAGTTGTGATGTCTCAACTGTCAGCTTGATATTTTAGTACAAATTGTCACAGTAAATATAACCAGGAGAATGTTAGAATTTCCCATAGAGAGAGGGATGGGAGTGGAAACAGCTATGGAAGTCCAATGCCACATTAAATATACTGTACATCCACTGCATAGACTATCACCAAACTTGGTGGTTTGTTTGTAAAACTATAACAAAATACAGCAATGCTAGAAATCTGAAATAAAACCAGAACATTGGCTGATCATGGGTGGAACCAACAGGATTAGTTTAGATTAGTGGTAGAACTGGGGATACAGCCGCAAGATGTGGAGGGGTAGATTTCAGAATCAGAATCAGATTACCACTCTCCTTCACCTAGCGGAACTTGTCCTCAGTCTAAATAATTTATCCTTTGGGCCCTCCCACTTCCTTCAAACAAAAGGGGTAGCCAGGGGCACTGGCATGGGTCCCAGCTATGCTTGCCCCTGTTTTCTGGCTATGTGGAAGCCTGCACTGGTGACCATCCTGCACTTCAACGACTGCGTTGGTGCTGCTTCCCACACCCGTGCTGAACTCGTTGACTTCATCCACTTTGCCTCCAACTTTCACCCGGCCCTCAAAATCACCTAGTCTATTTCTGACACTTCCCTTCCCTTCCTCGATCTCACTGTCTCTATCTCTGGAGACAGATTATCCACCAATATCCATTATAAACCCATGGACTCTCACAGCTACCTGGACTATAATTCCTCCCACCCTGTTATTTGTAAAAACACCATCCCCTTCTCTCAATTTCTCCATCTCCACCACATCTGCTCTCAGGATGAGGCTTTTCATTCTAGAACAAAGGAGATGTCCACCTTTTTCAAAGAAAGGGGCTTCCTTTCCTCCACCATCAATGCTGCCCTCAACCACATCTCTTCCATTTCACGCAGATCTGCTCTCACCCCATCCTCCCACCACCCTACCAGGGATAGGGTTCCTCTTGTCCTCACCTATCACCCCACCAGCCACCGCATCCAGCACATAATTCTCCGAAACTTCCACCACCTTCTACTGGATCCCACCACCAAACACATCTTTCCCTCATCCCCACATTCTGTTTTCTGCAGGGATCGCTCCCGATGTGACTCCTTTGTCCATTCGTCCCTCCCCACTGATCTCCCTCCTGGCACTTATCCTTGCAAATGCTTCACCTGCCGCTACACCTCCTCTCTCACTGCCATTCAAGGCCCCAAACAGTCCTTCCAGGTGAGGTGACACTTCACCTGTGAATCTGTTGGGGTTATTTACTGTGTTTGGTGCTCCCAGTATGGTTCTTGTATATTGGTGAGACCCAATGTAGATCGGGAGACTGCTTCGCTGACCCATCTACGCTCCGTCTGCCAGAACAAGCAGGATCTCCCAGTGGCCACCCATTTTAATTCCACTTCCCATTCCCATTCCGATAAGTCCATCCATGGTCTCCTTTACTGTCATGATGAGGCCACACTTAGGTTGGAGGAATGACACCTTATATTCCATTTGGGTAGCCTCCAACCTGATGGCATAAACATCAATTTTTCAAACTTCTAGTAATACTTCCACCACTTACCCCCCCCTTCACCATTTCCCTTCCCCTTGTCCCTCTCTCATGTCATCTCCTTGCCCGCCCATCACCTCCCTCTGGTGCTCCTTCCCACCCCCCTTTCTTCTTTGTTCCATGGCCTTCTGTCTCTTTCACCAATCAACTTCCTAAGTCTTTGCTTCATCCCTACCCCTCCAAGTTTCACCTTTCACCTGGTGTTCATCTCTCTCCTGCCCCCACCTTTCAAATCTACTCCTCAGTCTTGCCGAAGGGTTTCGGCCCAAACGTCGACAGTAATTTTTTCCTGGCCTGCTGAGTTCCTCCAGCATTTTGTGTGTGTTGCTCGGATTTCCAGCATCTGCAGATTTTCTCTTGTTTACAGGTTTATTATCACTGACGTACTGTATGTTGTGAAATTTGTTGTTTTGTGGCAGCAGTACAATACATAAAATATACTATAAATTACAATAAGAAATATTTATACAATGGTGCTAGGAAGTTTATGACCTCTGTAGAATTTTCTCTATTTCTGCATAAATATGACCTAACGGGTGAACAGATCTTCACAAGTCCTAAAACTAGATAAAGAGAACCCAATTCAATAAGTAACACAAAACATTATACCTGCAGTAGTTCATTTACTTATTGAGGAAAGTATGTGAATCGCTGGGGTAATGCCTTCTACAAAAGCTATTTGGAGTCAGGTGTTCCAATCAATGAGACGGGATTGGGCATGTGGGTTGTAGAAGTGCCCTGCCCTATAAAAGAAGACACACAAAGTCAGGTTGCTGACTTTTCAAGAAAGATCTATTTAGGTGCACCATGTCTCAATAAAAACAATTTTCAGAGGACTTTAGAAGAAGAATTGTAGAGGTGCATGAAACTGGAAAAGGCTACAAATGGAAGAAATTCAGTACTGTTGCTCACAACACGCTGGAGGAACTCAGCAGGTCGGGCAGCATCTGTGGAAAAGATCAGTCGACGTTTCGAGCCGGAACCCTTCGTCAGGACTGTAGAGGGAAGGGGCAGAGGCCCTATAAAGAAGGTGGGGGGAGGGTGGGAAGGAGAAGGTTGGTAGGTTCCAGATGAAAAATCAGTAAGGGGAAAGATAAACGGGTGGGGGAACGGAGGCAGCGAGGTGATAGGCAGGAAAGGTGAAGAAGGAATAGGGGAAAACACAATGGGTAGTAGAAGGAGGTGGAACCATGAGGGAAGTGATAGGTAGCTGGTGGAGGGGGCAGAGTGACATAGGGATAGAGGAGGGGAGGGAGAGGGAATTACCGGAAGTTGGAGAATTCTATCTTCATACCAAGGGGCTGGAGACTACCTAGACGGTATATGAGGTGTTGCTCCTCCAACCTGAGTTTAGCCTCATCATGGCAGTAGAGGAGGCCAATTTCCTCTTACTGGTTCTTCACCTGGAACCTACCAGTCTTCTCCTTCCCACGCTCCCCCCCACCTTCTTTATAGGGCCTCTGCCTCTTCCCTCTACAGTCTTGACGAAGGGTTCCGGCTCGAAACGTCGACTCATCATTTCCACGGATGCTGCCCGACCTGCTGAGTTCCTCCAGCATGTTGTGAGTGTTGCTTTGACCCCAGCATCTGCAGATTATTTTATGTTCAGTACTGTTGCTACTCTCCCTAGGAGTGGCTGTCCTGCAAAGATCACACCAAGAGCACAACATGCAACGCTGGAGGAGGTGAAAAAGAGCCCAAGGGATCTGCAGAACTTGCTAAAGTCTCTGTTCATGTGTCCACTATAAGAAAAACACTGAACAAAAATGCTGTTCGTGGAAGGACCCCACGGAGGAGACCATCGCTTTCTAAGAAAACCATTGCTGCAAATGTCAAGTTTGCAAAAGACCACCTGGATGTTCCACAGTGTTTCTGGGACAGATGAGTCAAAAGTTGAACTTTTTGGCAGAAAACCACATTGCTATGTTTGGAGGGAAAAGGGCATTGCACACCAACACCAAAACCTCATCCCAACTGTGAAGCAAGGTGGAAGGAGCATCATGGTTTGGGGCTGTTTTGCTGCCTCAGGGCCTGGACAGCTTGAGGGAACAATGAATTCAAAACTATATTAAGACATTTCACAGGAGAACGTCAGGGTAGCAGTCTGTCACCTGAAGCTTAATAGAAGTTGGGTAATGGAACAAGACAACGACCCAAAAGACAAGAGCAAATCAGCAACAGAATGGTTTAAAAAGAATTCAATTTGTGTGTTGGAATGGCTGAGTCAAAGTCCTAAACTTAATCCTATAGAAGTGTTGTGGAAGGACCTGAAGCAAGCAGTTCGTGCAAGGAAGCCCACCAACATCCCAGAATTGATTTAAAAACCGCAAACACGAGGAACTCTGCAGATGCTGGAAATTCAAGCAACACACATCAAAGTTGCTGGTGAACGCAGCAGGCCAGGCAGCATCTCTAGGAGGAGGTACAGTCGACGTTTCAGGCTGAGACGAAGGATCCCACACCACCAGGTTCAGAAACAGTTATCACCCCTCAATCATCAGGTCCCACACCACCAGGTTCCTAAACCAGAGGGGATAATTTCATTCCCCTCAACATTAAACTGATTCCACAACCTATGGAAACAACAGGAATTCTGCAGATGCTGGAAATTCAAGCAACATACATCAAAGTTGCTGGTGAACGCAGCAGGCCAGGCAGCATCTATAGGAAGAGGCGCAGTCGACGTTTCAGGCCGAGACCCTTCGTCAGGACTAACTGAAGGAAGAGTGATCTTCCTTCAGTTAGTCCTGACGAAGGGTCTCGGCCTGAAACGTCGACTGCGCCTCTTCCTATAGATGCTGCCTGGCCTGCTGCGTTCACCAGCAACTTTGATGTATGTTCCACAACCTATGGACTCACTTTCAAGGACTCTTCATCTCACGTTCTCTATATTTATTGCTTATTTATTTATTATTATCATTTAGCTTTCTTTTCCTTTTTTTTTGTAATTGCACAATTTGCTCTCTATTACACATTGACTGTCCATCTTGGTGTGTGCCCTTCATTAATTCTGTTGCATTTTATTGATTCTATTGTTTCTTTGTGGTTCCCGTGAAAACCTGCAAGAAACTGAATCTCAGGGTTGTATATGGTAATAAATTTATAATTGATAATAAATTTACTTTGAACTTTGATCCACAAGGTGTGTCCAACATGCAGGGCCTCCAAGGTTCCACTGCTCCCTTTGGTAAAGAATTCCAAATGCTGGTGGGGCACAGTAATGTAGCGGTTCGAGTAATGGACATCAGCCCACCCAATCTGTGCTGACTGCTTCGTGCTAAGAGGCTAGAAAGTTCAGAACATTGTGCAGAGTAAACAGTTGCTGTCTCAGCTCATTGGAACTGAGAGAGAAACAAATTAGTGTTGCTGCATCAATCTCGTTTCAACCTTCCCACATTCCCAACAACTCCCCCCCACCCAGATTCTACCCCTCAGCTGGAGAATAATACCACTCTGGAGGATAATTTTCTGTGGTCAGTTGACCCACTGACCCACACATCTTTAGGAAACCCACACAACCTCAGGGAAAACATGCAAACTCCACACAGACTGAAGCAGGTTTACCGCCATTCTGTGGTGACAGCTTTCTACACTCTGTCTACACTTCTCACTGCCTGGGTAAAGCACCCAATGTAATCAAGGACCCTATCCACCCAGACATTCTCTCTTCTCTCCTCTCCCATTGGATCGAAGATACAAAAGCCTGAGAGCACATACCACCAGGCTCAACGGCAGCTTATGCCCCCGTGACCTTAGTGCAATAAAATTGAATATTGACCTCTCAATCTATTTGTTATGATCCTGCACCTTATTGTCTGTCTGCATTGCACTCTCTTTACTCTGCATTGTTAAATGTACGACATTGTATGATGGGTGGCGGCGTGCAGATACGTCTCTACCAAAGGAGATGCAAGGTGCTCCTTCCCTCCGCTAACCTACAGGTCACCCTTGGGCGAGGTGCAGCATCTGCTCAGCCCCCCGATCAGGGTCATGTGAAGCCACGGGACCCGGTGGTGGATGGTCGCCTGAGCAGCTGGTCCATATCACAAGTCCTGGTTATGCGACCACTGTTGCCAGGGAGACAATCTCTGAAGAGTACTGATAATGGCTGGGGTCACTGCCTTGTAAAAAGGCAATGACAAACCACTTCATAGACCATGATCACCCGTTATACGATATGGCACATGATGATGACATTGTATGGGTGGCACAATGGTTACTGTAACCCATAAGAACATGAGACGCAGGAGCAGAATTAGGCCATTCAGCCCATCAAGTCTGCCCCACCATTCCATCATGGTTGATTTATTATCCTTCTTAATCCCATTTTCCTGCCTTCTCCCCATAGCCTTTAGAACCCTGACTAAACAAGAAACTATCAATCCTCACTTTAAATAACGGCCTCCACAGCCATCTGTAGCAACAAGTTCCACAGATTCACCACCCTCCACTTAAGAAATATTTCCTCATCTCTGTTCTAAATGGATGTCCCTCAGTTCTGAGGCTGTGCCCTCTGGTCCGAGACTCACCTGTTGTAGGAAACATCCTCACCACATCCTTTATGTCCATCCTTTTCAATATTCGATACGTTTCAATGAGATCCTCCCCTCATTCTTCTAAACTCCAGCAAGTACAGGCCGAGAGCCATCAAACACTCCTCATACATTAACCCTTTCATTCCCAATTCATTCTTGTGAACCTCCTCTGGACCCTCTCCAATGCCAGCACATCTTTCCACAGGTAACAGGCCCAAAACTGTGCACAATACTCCAAGTGTGGTCTGACCAATGCCTTATAAAGCTTCAGCATCAGAATCAGGTTTAATGTCACTGGGATATGTCATGAAATTTGTTGTTATGCAGTGGTACATTGCAATACGCAATAATAAAAGCTGTAAACTAGCATAGCAAGCAAAAGAAAATTTGCAGATGTTGGAAATTTAAGCGACACACACAGAATGCTGGAGGAACTCAGGAGGCCAGGCAGCGTCTATGGAAAAGAGTATAGGTGACGTTTCGTGTCGAGACCCTTCATTGGGGCTGGAGAAAAAACGATGAGGAATCAGTTAGATGGTGGGGGGAGGGGAGAATGAAACACAAAGTGATGGGTAAAACCGGGATGGAGGAAGGGGTGAAGTGAAGAGCTGGGAAGTTGATTGGTGAAAGAGATACAGGGCTGGAGAAGGAGGAATCTGAGAAGAGGACAGAAGGCCACGGAAGAAAGAAAAGGGAGAGGAGCACCAGAGGGAGGTGATGGGTGGGTAAGCGGATATGGTGAGAGAGGGAAAAGGATAAGATGTCCTTGGTGGTGGGATCCCGTTGGAGATGGTGGAAGTTGCAGATAATTATGTGCTGGACGCGAAGGTTGGTGGGGTGGCAGGTGAGGACAAGAGGAACCCTATCTCTGGTGGGGTGGCAGGAGGATGGGGTGAGGGGGGGAACGTGTGCGAAATAGAAGAGATGCAGTTGAGGACAGCATTGATGGTGGAAGAAGGGAAGCCCCCTTGTTTGAAGAAGGAGGACATCTCCTTCATTTTGGAATGAAAAGCCTCATCCTGAGAACAGTTGCGGTGGAGACAGAAGAATTGAGAGAAGGGGATGGCGTTTTGACAAGTAACAGGGTGGGAAGAGGTATAGTTCAGGTAGCTGTGAAAGTCAGTGGGTTTAGCATAGACATCTGTAGATAAGCCATCTCCAGAGACAGAGACAGAGAGATCTTGAAAGGGGAGGGTGTCTCATCCTGAGAGCAGATGTGGCAGAGATGGAGGAATTGAGAGAAGGGGATGGTGTTTTGACAAGTAACAGGGTGGGAAGAGGTATATAAGCACGGCAACATCACAGCACAGGGTGTCCTGGAGTTCAGAGTTCATTCCAGTGCCATTCTGCAAGGAGTCTCTGTATGCTCTCCTTGTGGGGTATGCATTCTTTGGGGCACTCCTCTGGTTTCATGGATGTTTGTGAAGAAAAAGAATTTCAGGATGTATACTGTATACATTTCTCTGACATTAAATGTACCTTTGAAACCTTTGAAACATGTTATGGTGGCACTGGAATTGTAGCAACATGGTCCAGCAACAATCCCCTTGGTTTGATTTGACGCTTACACCGCATTTCACTGTGTGTTTCAATGTACATGTGACTAATAAGGCTAATCTATATCTTTACATCAATGCATTGTGTAATGATTTGATCATTATGAATGGCATGCAACAAAGATTTTCACTGTACCTTGGCACACGTGACAATAATGAACCAATTTACCAACTATTACACACTGCAAGGTTCTGTACTCCCTCCCCAAGACAAGCATTTCCCTTTTCAGCTTATCACAATAAATAAGATTAGCTATCTTTCTCAAACGTACATGCCTAATTGATCTATACCTCTTATAAGGGCTTTTATAAGGATTAGTTACCTCATTATTTCTCAATTTTTATTTTCGCACTACTTATTTAATTTGACTATTTTATATATATCTATATCTATCTATCTATATCTATCTATCTATATATATATATATATATATATATATATACTTACTGTAATTCAGTCTGTCTGTTTTTTTATTCTGTTATTATGTATTGCATTGTACTGCTGCCACAAAGACAACACATTTCATGATGTATGTAAGCAACACACATCAAAGTTGCTGGTGAACGCAGCAGGCCAGGGCAGCATCTCCAGGAAGAGGCACAGTCGATGTTTCGGGCCGAGACCCTTCGTCAGGACCGAAACGTCGACTGTACCTCTGTCTAGAGATGCTGCCTGGCCTGCTGCGTTCACCAGCAACTTTGATGTGTGTTGCTTGAATTTCCAGCACCTGCAGATTTCCTCATGATGTATGCAGGTGACTCTGATCCTGATTTGTCACATGTACATTGAAACATCAAAACATACCGTGAAATGTATCATTTGCATCAAAGACCCACAAGGTCTGGGGGCAGCCTGTCAGTGTCACCGTGCTCTTGGCACCAACATAGCATGCCCACAGAGGCAGGGGCTGATGCCAAAGCTCCAGGCACCGACACGGTTAGATTAAAAGACAGGTGAGATTTGTATTCCCGAGTTGAGAAGATTAAGGGTTGAACTAATAGAGGGTGTTTAAGATGATCAAAAGGGTTGATGTGTAGGGGATATATTAGAGGGGAACATGACACTGGAATGAGAGCAGGTCAGAGGAGTGAAGTCAAAAGGAGCTGAGGCATTTGGGATCTTCAACTCTCTCCTCCAAAGAAAAGTTGCACAGGACGAGGTGCAATGAAATGTTCAATGCTGGAAACCGTTAAACACAAGAGCTTCTGCAGATGTAAACACGAGAAATTCTGCAGACGTCGGAAATCCAGAGCAACACAAACAAAATGCTAGCAGCTAAGAGAACTCAGCAGGCCAGGTAGTATCTTTAGGGAGGGATAAACAGTTGACGTTTCAGGCCGAGACCCTTCATCAGGACTGGAAAGGAAGGGGACAGAGGCCAGAATAAGAAGGTGGGGATGGGTACGGAGAAGAAGTACAAGTCGGCAGGTGATGGATGAGACCAGGTGAAGGGGAGGTGGGTGGGCAGGGCACGGTGCGTGAAGTAAGAATCTGGGATGGGATAGGTAAGAGTCTGGGAAGGAGAGGTGAAACACTGAAGAAGGAACATGATAGGAGAGGAGAGTGGGCCATGGGAGAAAGGGGAGGAGGAGGGGCTCCAAAGCGAGGTGATGAGCAGGTAAGGGGTGAGAGGGTATGAGGAATGGGGAATGGAAAAGGAGAGAACGAGTACCAGAAGAGAAATTGATCTCCATGCCATCAGTTTGGAGGCTACTCAGACAGAATATCAAGTACTCCTCCTCCAACTGAGTGCGGCCTCATTGTGGCAGTAAAGGAGGCCATATGTCGGTGTGGGAATGGGAAGTAGAATCAAAGTGGGTAGTCACGGGACAAACTTGCTTTTTCTGGTGGATGGAGTGAAGGTGCTCGCTGAAGCAGACCTCTAATCTATGCTGGGTCTGACTGACAGATTTTTGTTGGGTTTTAAATGACACAGAGCCTGAGATTCAGATCCTATGAAAGGGGAAGGGGTGAATGGCCTGATCTCACACTAACTCCCAATGCTGTCATTAAACTGGAAAGAGTGCAGAGAAGAGATACTGGGCTATTGCCTGAATGATAAGCAGAAATTGAGTCAGCTTGGACTTTATTGCTTGGAACAGAGACACACTCAACAATTCAGGAACAGCTTCTTCGCATCCGCCATTAGATTCCTGAATGGACAATGAACCCATGTGTACTAGCTCACTATTTTTGTTCTCTTTTTGCACTGCTTATTTAATTTAATGTATATTTTTTCTTTTTTTCTCACCCCTTATGGGTGGTATGGTGTGGGCACGTGGCCAGGTGGTTAAGGCATTGGACTAGCTACCTGAAGGTCATGAGTTCGAGCCCCATCCGAGGGAACGTGTTGTGTCCTTGAGCAAGGCACTTAATCACACATTGCTCTGCGACGACACTGGTGCCAAGCTGTATGGGTCCTAATGCCCTTCCCTTGGACAACATCAGTGTCATGGAGAGGGGAGACTTGCAGCATAGGCAACTGCTGGCCTTCCATACAACCTTGCCCAGGCCTGCACCCTGGAGAGTGAAGACTTTCCAGGCGCAGATCTATGGTCTCGCAAGACTAACGGATGCCTTTACTTTATGGGTGGCGTGTATGTGTATTTTTCCTTCAGTCTTGTGTCCTTTACCAGAGGCCTGGGAGCTTCAGGGTTCGATGCAGTTTCCTTGCTGTTCCTAGTAATGCACTCTTCTGGGCTAAGATCTCCGATGTTATTCCTGGGATTTGCTGCAGGTGCTCTCCCAGTCCGGATGTCACAGCTCCAAATGCTCCTATCACCACCAGGATTACTCTGGCTTTAACCTTATACATCCTTTCCATCTGCTCTTCCAAGCCCTGGTATTTCTCCAGCCTCTCAGGCTCTTTCTTACTGTCATTTGGGATTGCCGTGTCTCGCACTATTGCCTTCTTCTGCTCCTCGTTCAGCAGTACCGTGTCTGGTTGGTTGGCCAGTACCTGCTTATCCGAAGAAAAAGAAAGTCTGCAGATGCTGGAAATCGGAGCAACACACACAGAATGCTGGAGAAACTTAGCAGGCCAGGCAGCATCTATGGAAAAGCTTATAGTTGACTGCCTGGCCTGCTGAGTTCCTCCAGCACTTTGTGTGTGTTACCTGCTTATCAGTCTGTATTTGGAAGCTCCACAGGATCTTAGTTCCATCATTGTCCACTACCTTCTTGGGTGTTTCCCATTCGGACTTGGGAGAGTCCAGTCCATACAGCTCAGATGTTCCTGTACACAATTCCTGTGACTTGGTTCTGCCATTCAGAGTATGCTGTCCCTGCCTGCATTCTGCACCCTGCTACTGTGTGCTGGATGGTTTCAGTGGATTCCTTGCACAGTCTGCACCTCGGGTCTTGTCTGGTGTGATAGATCCTGATCCTACTGCTCTTGTGCAGCCATGAGCAGTGCCTCTGTGCTGTCCCTCTGCCCTGTCATTTCCAGCCATTGGTAGAACTTTCTAATCTCAGCCACCTCTGATACTTGGCGATGGGACATCCCATGCAGTGGCTTCTCCTGCCATGGCCTCTGGGCCTCTGGCTCTGCTTCACCCACTTCCATTTCCATGTCCCCTGCCTGCTGTCTGAGGTATTCTCCTAGCAGGCCACCCTTAAGGGCCATCTTCCTGACATACTCATGGAAGTTTCACAACCAAAGGAACCAAAGGAAATGGGGGAGATCTTAAATAGGTTTTTTGCATCTGTATTTACTAAGGAAACTGGCATGAAGTCTATGGAATTGAGGGAAACAAGTAGTGAGATCATGGAAACTGTACAGATCGAAAAGGAGGAGGTCCTTGCTGTCTTGAGGAAAATTAAAGTGGATAAATCCCCGGGACCTGACAGGGTGTTCCCTCGGACCTTGAAGGAGACTGGTATTGAAATTGCAGGAGCCCTGGCAGAAATATTTAAAATGTCGCTGTCTACAGGTGAGGTGCCGGAGGATTGGAGAGTGGCTCATGTTGTTCCGTTGTTTAAAAAAGGATCAAAAAGTAATCCGGGAAATTATAGGCTGGTAAGTTTAACGTCGGTAGTAGGTAAGTTATTGGAGGGAGTACTAAGAGACAGAATCTACAAGCATTTGGATAGACAGGGACTAATTAGGGAGAGTCAACATGGCTTTGTGCGTGGCAGGTTATGTTTGACCAATCTATTGGAGTTTTTCGAGGAGGTTACCAGGAAAGTGGATGAAGGGAAGGCAGTGGATATTGTCTACATGGACTTCAGTAAGGCCTTTGACAAGGTCCCGCATGGGAGGTTACTTAGGAAAATTCGGTCGCTAGGTATACATGGAGAGGTGGTAAATTGGATCAGACATTGGCTCAATGGAAGAAGCCAAAGAGTGGTAGTAGAGATTTGCTTCTCCAAGTGGAGGCCTGTGACTAGTGGTGTGCCACAGGGATCAGTGCTGGGTCCATTGTTATTTGTCATCTATATCAATGATCTGGATGATAATGTGGTAAATTGGATCAGCAAATTTGCTGATGATACAAAGATTGGAGGTGTAGTAGACAGCGAGGAAGGTTTTCAGAGCCTGCAGAGGGACTTGGACCAGCTGGAAAAATGGGCTGAAAAATGGCAGATGGAATTTAATGCAGACAAGTGTGGGGTATTGCATGTTGGAAGGACAAACCAAGGTAGAACATACAGGGTTAATGGTAAGGCACAGAGGAGTGCAGTAGAACAGAGGGATCTGGGAACACAGATACAAAATTCCCTAAAAGTGGTGTCACAGGTAGATAGGGTTGTAAAGAGAGCTTTTGGTACATTGGCCTTTATTAATCGAAGTATTGAGTATAAGAGCTGGAATGTTATGATGAGGTTGTATAAGGCATTGGTGAGGCCGAATCTGGAGTATTATGTTCAGTTTTGGTCAACAAATTACAGGAAGGATATAAGTAAGCTTGAAAGAGTGCAGAGAAGGTTTACAAGGTTGTTGCCGGGACTTGAGAAACTCAGTTACAGAGAAAGGTTGAATAGGTTAGGACTTTATTCCCTGGAGCGTAGAAGAATGAGGGGAGATTTGATAGAGGTATATAAAATTATGATGGGTATAGATAGAGTGAATGCAAGCAGGCTTTTTCCACTGAGGCAAGGGGAGAAAAAAACCAGAGGACATGGGTTAAGGGTGAGGGGGGAAAAGTTTAAAGGGAGCATTAGGGAGGGCTTCTTCACACAGAGAGTGGTGGGAGTATGGAATGAGCTGCCAGACGAGGTGGTAAAAGTGGGTTCTTTTTTAACATTTAAGAATAAATTGGACAGATACATGGATGGGAGGTGTATGGAGGGATATGGTCCGTGTGCGGGTCAGTGGGACTAGGCAGAAAATGGTTCGGCACAGCCAAGAAGGGCCAAAAGGCTTGTTTCTGTGCTGTAGTTTCTATGGTTCTATGGTTCTATTTCCTCCAGGACTGTTACCTTGATACTTCCAAGTCACCATCCTCCTTTATTCCGGTGGGTGTACAGTCACTCGATGTTGGTCGTTGGATGGAATCTTCTATGTATTGTTAGTAGTTTCTGGGTCTTGATGTTCGTTCCAGTTTGTTCCTAGGCCAGCGCGCTTTTGTGGCTGGGTATCTGATGACGGGTAGAGCGAATGTGCTGATAGTTCTGATTTTGTTCTTCCCATTCAGCTGCTCTTTAGGACCTGTCTCACTTTTTGGAGGTAGTTGGATGTTGCAGCCTTCCTTGTGTCCTCATTGTGCCTTCCATTCGCCTGCTGGCTCCCCAGGTATTTGTAGCTGTCCTGAACATCTGATACGTGGCCTTCAGGTAGCTTGACTCCTTCAGTCTGGATGAGTTTGCCTCTTTTCACTACCATCCGGCTGCACGTTTCCAGTCCAAACGACATCCCAATGTCTCTGCTCTGGTGGATTAGTGAGTCAATGTCTCTTTCATTTCTGGCATACAGGAGGTGGCTGTTGGTCATTCCACTCTTGAACCTGTAGAAGGTTCGAGCCTGTGCAAAGCAGCTGTGGGGATAGTGCATCACCCTGGTATATTCCACCTCTGATGGTCACTTGTGCTATTGGCTTTGAGTTAATTTCTAGCATTGTCCTCCAATGGCCCATTGAGTTCTTGTTGAAGGTCTTTAGTGTCATGTTGACCTTGTACAGAGACAGGCATTCCAGAGTCCATGTGCGGGGCATTGAGTCGTATGCTTTCTGGTAGTTGATCCAGGCTGTGCTTAGGGTGGTTTGCCTGGTCTAGGAACCTCACATCAATACTTTGTTTACCAGTAGTTGGTGCTTGGAGCCTCTGGTTCCATTATCACTCCCCCTCTGAGTGTGGTTCAGGAATTAACACACGTTCCTTCAGCTTGGCGGCTATGATGCCTGATAGGAGCTTCCATGTTGTTGACAGGCAGGGTATAGGCCGGTAGTCTGATGGTGTTGCTCTTCTGTGAGGCTCCTTCAGGTTGAGCGCTGTCCCTCCTTGACTTAGCCAGTCAGGGTGGGAGCCGGCTTCAAGCAGCTGGTTCATTTGAGCTGCCAGCCGTGTATATAATGCTGTTCGTTTCTTCAGCCGGTAGGCGTGGATCACATCAGGCCCTGATGTCCGGTTCTTCAGACTTGCCACCCTTTGCTGGACATCCACTGCTGTGATGGTGACTGGTGCTTCCTCTGGGAGGTTGCAGAGGCCTGCTTGTGGGTCTTTCAGCCACTGGGCACTGGTGTTACGTGATGCTTCTTTCTCCCACAGACTCTTCCCGTGCTCCTCAGTTGCTGTTTTGGTTGGTTCAGGTACTGGCATGCTGTTGCTCAGGAACTGTGCAAATACTTTTCCTGCTTCTTTGGAGAATAGTGCATTTACTTGTTTGACCTTTGCGTCCTTAGTGTACCTCTGTAGTCTGGTAGCCAGAGCTGTTAACCATTACTTGGCAGTTTCCAGTGCTTCGGTTAAGGACATAACTAATGCCGTAGCCGAGGTGATTCTTTGGTCTTCCCACCTACCTGCAGCTCCCTAATGTGTGAGTATCGATGTATTTCAACCTACTGCTGCCACAGAACAACTCATTTCACGACCTACAGTCAGTGGCCATTTTAATAGGTACACCTGTACATTAATGCAAATATCTAATTAGCAATGTGTTGGCACGTGCAAGTGGTTAAGGCGTTCGTCTAGTGATCTGAAGGTCGCTAGTTCGAGCCTTGGCTGAGGCAGCGTGTTGTGTCCTTGAGCAAGGCACTTAACCACACATTGCTCTGCGATGACACCGATGCCAAGCTGAATGGGTCCTAATGCCCTTCCCTTGGACAACATCAGTGGCGTGGAGAGGGGAGACTTGCAGCATGGGCAACTGCCAGTTCTTCCATACAACCTTGCCCAGGCCTGCGCCCTGGAAACCTTCCAAGGCGCAAATCCATGGTCTCATGAGACTAACGGATGCCTATAATTAGCCAATCCTGTGGCAGCAACTTTGATGCATAAAAGCATGCAGACATGGACAAGAGATTCAGTTGTTATTCAGAGAAACACTAGAATGAGGTGTCATGTGATCGGCAACAATGAATGTATCGAGTCAGGATATATTCATTTCAGGATATATATTCATATTCAGGATATATAAACATTTATTAAACCCTGATAAACAATGAAAAAAAAACAAAAACCTTAACCGGAAGTAAACGGCTATGTGGCCATTCATTAAACCGCTACTCAGTACTAGTCCTTAAAGTGATAAATGCGAAACCAGTTCTTAAAGCAAGAAGTTCGAACACAGTTCTTCAAATGGTGAATTTTAAAGTCCAAGAGATTTATATAGTCAATTAGGAGAGACTTTCATGAAGTAACGAATTCCTCGAAGACACAACGTCACTGCCACTCCCAGTCAGATCCTGCCTTGTCCACAGGATTCACGACGATGGAAATAAAACAGTTTTAAAGGCACTGACCTTCCTCGGTAGAACAGATCCTGCAAAGCCTTTCTGCCACTTTTAGCAGAGGCTATCTCATGCAGATCACTTTCTTGAACGAATTGAATAATGGTCAATCCTTTCCAAACCCATCGAACGTCTCCTTCCGGGTCCCGTCTTCACTCTCCAATGTTACTGAAAAGATACATTAACAAACCTGGCAGTGATTGGTCAAACTGCCAGCCCAGACTTCTGTACCTTACGTTAGAACATAAAACTCCATTTAAAATCAAAACTGCGTCATAATGCAAATAAGCAGCGGAGCAGAGTATCTCATTGACGTTCTAACTGGAAAAATAACTGCGTCACCAGGGGTCTTCCCTTTTATACCCGAGGTGAACATTGTCATCACGTGACCTCACATCGGCGGGAAAATTACATCAGGTGACCTCCAAAAGACTATTACGTCATTCTCACAAGAAAGTCACAGGATCTCCTTGAGGTATGTAACAGAGGAAATAATGTGATCCAAGTGACATTGACCGTGGAATGAATGCTGGTGCCAAACAGGTTGTGACCATCTCAGAAACTGTTGAACCTCCTGGGATTTTCACACAAAATGGTCTCTGGAGTTTACAGAGAATGGTGCAAAAAAAACAAAAGGAAAGATCCAGTGAGCAGCGGTTCTGTGGGTGCAAACACCTTATTTATTAACGAGAGGGGTCAGAGGAGAATGGCCAGACTGGTTTGAGCTGACAGGAAGGCGACAGTAATGCGAATAACCACACGTTACAACAGTGGTGTGCAGAAGAACATTTCTGAACACACAACATGTTGAACCTTGAAGTGGACAGGCTGCAGCAGCGGAAGACCATGAACGTACGCTCAGTGGCCACTGTATAGGTACAGACAGATGGGCTCGGCTCGCTGACCAGCAAAGCCATCATGGACAAGGGGGCCTAAGGACCTGTTTCCCAACTGTATCACTCTATGGTTCTGTGACAGACTTAATGAATACCAACTCGAGATCCTCTGCAGCCAATGAATACTAACTAGAAGGCATAGGGTTAAGGTGAGAGGAGAGAGATCTAATATGAACCTGAGGGGCAACTTCACACTTCACAAGGGGATCGTACATGAATGGAACAAGGGCCACACGGCAGCACATGCTCAGCAAAATGCTTTACAGATCCAGATTCAACCCCCGCCACTGTCTGTAAGGAGTTTGCATGTTCTCCCTGTGACCAAGTGGGTTTCCTCCGGGTGCCCAAGTTTCCTTCCACAGTCCAAAGCCCTACGGGTTAGCTTTCGTAAGCTGTGGGCACGCTATGTTGGTGCTGGAAGTGTGGTGACACTTGCAGACTGCCCACAGGACATCTTGGACAGTGGTAGCTGATGCAAAACGACACATTTCACTGTAGGTTTTGATGTACATGTGACAAATAAAGCTAATCTTTATAAAAATCTGAATAAGAGGCATAGATCAAGTGGATAGCCAGAGACATTTTCTCAGGGCACAATGGCTAACATAAGGAGGCCTAATTTTAAGGTGATTGGAGGAAAGTGTAGGGGGGATATTTTGTTTACACAGAGAGTGGTGGGTGTGTGGAATGCCCTGCCGGGGAATTGGGTAGAGACAGATACTTTAAGGACATTTAAGAAACTCTTAGAAAGGCACATTGATGACACAAAAACAGAGGACTACATGTGAGTTGACAGTTAGACTGATATTAGAGTGGGTTAATGCATTGGCGGTTGAAGGGCCTGTACTGTTCCGTGGTCTATGTTCTATGTTGTGTTAGTGAAGCCCAATCAAACCCTCACAGATAGTTGTTGTGCTTCCTCCAACTAAAAGCCTTCAGGGATATCTACCTCATCATTATAACTCCATAATGCTAACAGATCATGTTTCAAAGGCCATTTGCCCGTAATCAGTGGAACATCGAGCATTCTGAAATTCCAAAATGCTAACACATCTGTACAGACTAACATTTCAAATAATCTTCCTCTGAGCACTTCCAAAACAATGCTTGTAAAGATATTGTGCGGCTAACTTTTAATAGAACTCTGCTGGTTGGGATGGCAGATTGAGGTGATTACAGCTTGGTTGTGCCCCATCGAATCCAGGTCCACACGTGCTACTCTGATTCACTGACTGTCTCTGGCTGCAAGATGTCTGTCTGTAATCTGATCTTCACCTTCAAACCCACTGCTTTATAATTGTTATCATCCCTGTACGAATGGAATGCAAACTTGATCCTTGTCAGTGATATCATCCATCCCTGCTTTTCAACATAGTTATTCGTGGGGCACGAGGAAGGCAAAGGGAAACAGAGAGGAAACTTTTCCTTAGAGAAGAATGGGAGAGCTCATATTGTTTTATACATGTTAAAGGTTATCAACTCTGGGAGAGTGCAATTCAGACATTTTGAGTTACAAGGAACACATCAG